>NW_024543081.1:13248750-14623125 GCF_018167655.1 Microtus oregoni
GGTCTGTCCAGCCCAGGGGGGTGATTGTGTGCACAGCCCATTCCCTTCTCTCTCTCTCACCCTCTCTCTTTCTCTCTCTCCCTCCCTCCCTCCCTCCCTCCCTCCCTCCCTCCCTCCCTCCCCTTCTCCTTCCCTTCCTTCCTCCCTCCCTCCCTCTTTTCCTCCTTCCTTCCCCCTCCCCCTCCCTCCCTCCGTCCCTCCCTCCCTCTTTTTTTTTTTTTTTTGGTTTTTCAAGACAGGGTTTCTCTGTGGTTTTGGAGCCTGTCCAGGAACTAGCTCTTGTAGACCAGGCTGGTCTTGAACTCACAAAGATCCGCCTGCCTCTGCCTCCCAAGGGCTGGGATTAAAGGCAGGCATACGCCACCACCGCCCGGCCCTCCCTCCCTCTTTTCCTCTCTCCCTCCCTCTCCCTTCCTTCCTCCCTTCCTCTCTCTCCCCCCTCCCTCCCTTCCTCTCTCTCTCCCTCTCTCCCTTCCCCTCTCCCTTCCCTCCCTCCCTCTCTCTCTTTCTCTCTCTCTCTCTTTCTCCATCTATCTTTCTCCTTCTTTCCCTTTTCTTATAAAGCTGTACCTGCCCTTCTCTGAGTTACCCAGACCTCCCACCTTCCCAGTGATTTGCCTGAGGTCCTGGGTGGCTGAGTGAGCATATTTGTACTTCCTTGTCTGGGGGCTGGCTTTATTTTCAAATCAGAGCCCTGGCACCGGAGTGTGCCTTGGTACTCTAGTGCTGTCTAGTGCTTGGGCAGAGTGAAGTCCTGGGTTGAACTGTCAGCACTGCAATAATAACAACTCTGTAGAAAGTGTCATCTAACTGAAAGCAGTGTCACACTGACATGAAAAAGCTAAAATGAATGTCTGTGTGTGTGCCGTATGTATGTGTTCGTGTGGGTCTGTGCACGTGTATGGGAAGGTGCTCGTTCACACGGGTGCAGGGCCAGAGGTCGAAACTGAGCGTCTTCCTTGAGCACACTCTCTACCTTGTTTTTTTAATTTCTTTTTGTTACATTTATTCATTTATTTTGTGTTGTGGTGGGGGCGGGGGACGTTGCACATGCTCTAGCAGGCGTGGAAGTCAGGAGGACTCGAGGGTGTCAGTGCTCTCCTGCCATGAGGGTCTCAGGGATTGAGCTCAAGTCACCAGGTTTGGTAGCAAGAGCCTTTATCCACTGAGCCCTCTCTGAAGGGACTCTGGCCAGCTCAAGCATGGCAAACACGGCTCTGGCAGGCCTTGCCCTTCTCCCTCATTCCCTCCACCGCGCTAAAATCCAGGAGATTACATTCCTAAAGCTAGTCACCAAGGTGACTCTTGTATGACTACTTCCTCCTCCTGAGACTGACTGCCAAGCTATCAAAGTATTGAAGTCCTGCAATCAAAAGCACCCTTTCGCTCACCTCATAAACATGTCCAATTAAAATGAAACACCTCATCCTGACACGGGCTTCCCTTTCTACCTTTATAAACCACCATTTGTCTGTGGGCCGTGTCTCCCCTGTATCTAGAAACAGTCCTTGGTCCCTCAGGGACAAATGCCCCTTCCCCTCTCCCTTACTCCCCTTTCTCCATCTTTCTCCTGTCTTTGTCTCTTATTCCCTGCCTTTTGTCCCTCTGAGGGACAAAACTTGGTCTTGGAGTGTCCTGAGCCGATGCCAGGCCTTTCACTTTCGCTGATTTCACCTTAATTATTTATTTGAGGTGGGGTTTCTACATAGCTAGGGCTGTCCTGTAACTCAGAGAGATCCTCCTGCCTCTGTCTCTGGAGTGTGTGGGTCAAAGGTGTGTGCCACGACAACCAGCTTCCATTTATTTGTTTGTTTGTTTATTTATTTATTATTTATTCTTCCGAGCCAGGGTTTCTCTGTGAAATAGTCCTGGCTGTTCTGGAGCTCACTCTGTAGACCAGGCTGGCCTCGAACTCATAGACATCTACCTGCCTCTGCCTCCCAAGTGCTGGGATTAAAGGTGCGCGGCACCACCACCCAGCTTTAATTTTTTTTTGAAACATGCTCTCACTATGCAGCTCAATCTGGCTGTGAATTTGCAGTCCTCTGGCCTTAGCCTTCCCCATAGCTAGAACTGTCTGGCTTCCCAAGGCTTCTTTTTAGACCACTGTGTGTTTTGGTATCATCCAGCTGTGTGGAAACTCAATCTCCCAGTTCCCTGCAGAGCAACACTGTTTCTAGAGCTTTACTTTTGTGAGCAATGACTATCACTGTATGCAGACCCATCACTTCTGGAACTCAGTCCTAGAACTAGGCCTGCTGTCACAGGTGGAAACCCCTTCCCTTTTACGCAGGCTGATGTTGAGCAGGCAGGTGACATTTTACTCAGGGCCTTTCAGGAAGTCACAGACGAGAGAGCAGTTGGTGTGTGACTGTGCCGGCCAGGTACCTGTTCCCATACTCAGGAACACACAAATCCACCTTTGTCTCTAAGATGGAAGGGACCGTGGGCCTCTGCACAGCTGCATTATCAGGTGGCCTGGATCAGAGACCAGAGGTCCCTGGAGGCAATAATGTCCTTGCTCCCTTCTTTGCATCCTCCCTCCCTCCCTCCCTCCCTTCCTTCCTCTCTCTCTCTCTCTCTCTCTCTCTCTCTTTCCCTATTTTTATATTTTCAAGACCAGGTCTCACTGTGGCCTGGAACTCACAGAGTTCTGCTTGCTTCTCCTCCTAAGTGCTGGGGTTAAAGGCCACACTAATATGCCTCTAGGCCCTCTCTAAGATCCATTGAGGTTCTTTTTTGCAGGGTCGGGATGATGGACTGACTGGGTTTGAGCCTAAAGTCTTGCAATTGCTAGGTAAGCAGTATGCCCTTGACTGATGCTGTCTGTAGCCCATTCCTCTCCTTTTTGTCCCTGGAACTTGCCTTGAGACCTGCATGTGAAAATAAATGTGAGCCCTGGGTCCTGGTTTGTTCATTCATTCCTTCTCACCAGTATTTATCAAATGCTACACTCCTCCATGCTCAGTGGGTTTTTGGCTACTCTTTGTGATGGTTAATTTTCATTGTCAACATAGAATCACCTAGGACACATACATCCTGGGCCCTTGTGAGTGGCCAGGGAGGAGGACATTCCTTGAATGCAAGTGAATACCATCTGCCTTAGTTACTGCGTGACTGCCAAGGAGACACTGTGACCAGGACAACTTATAGAAGAAAGCACTTAGTTGGGGGCTTGCAGTTTCAGAGGATTAGTCCATGATCATCATATCACTGGAATAGCTAAGAGCTTATATTCAATCCACGAGTAGAAGACAGAGAGAGAAAACAAGAGACAGAGCCTGGCGTGGGCTTTTGATACCTCAAAACCTACTCCCAGTGACAAACTTCTTTTTTTTATTATTTTTTTTTGACAAACTTCTTCCAACAAGGCCACATCTCCAAATCCTTCCTAAACAGTTCCACTAACTGGGAACCAAATGTTCAAATAGATGAGCCTAGGGGGCCGTTCTCATTAAAATAACATGCTGTCTGGTGGGCTGGGGTTCCAGATTGTATGAAGGGAAATAAAATGGGGCTGGGGAGATGGCTCAGTGGGTAAGAACATTTACTGCACAAGCACAGGGATCTGAGCTTGGATCACCAGCAGCATGGGAAGCACCAAACGTTGTCACAGGTACCTGTAACCATAGTGCTGTGGGGCCTGGGAGGGGACAGGAAGATGACTGGAGTTTGCTAGCTGCCAGCTTAGTTCCAGACTTAGTAAAAGACCCTGTCGCAAAAGAGTAGGACACCTGACAGCCTTCTCTGGCCTCTGTGCACGTGTGCATGGGTGCACACACTTGTACATACACACACACACACACACACACACACACACACGCATGCATGCACGCACAAAACCATAAAAGCAGAAAGTCAGCCAGCACCAGCATCATCCCCTCAGCCCCCTGACAATGTGAGCAGCCTCCTCATGCTCCTGGAGCCGTGCCTTCCCTACCATGATGTGCTGGACCATCACACCGTGAGCCAATACAAGCCTTTCCTTCCTTATGCTGCTTAAAGGAGAAAGTAACTAATACATTGTCAGTTTTTAAAACCTTGTTCGAATCTCCAGCACAGCCCTCTGCTAAGCGAGTTGTCTGGCAGAATGGCAAGTGGAAGTCACTGCCCTCAGTTCTTGTCCAGGTCAACCAGAAACCTTCTCTGGCTCTGGCCACTCTATTCCCATTGCTCATTCTCTCTGTTAAAGCAACCCCCTCCCCGAGTCTGGAGATGTACCTCAATGTCTTGTACGTGCTGGGCAAATGGCATACCACTGAGCCGCATTCCCAGGCTCAGTGATTGACGTAAAAAGTAAGGTAGGACTGATGGTGAAGCTCATCTGGTAGAGTGCTTGCAGAGCAAACACATAGGGCCCTGGAGTCAGTCTCTAGTACTGCAGAAATAGAATCAGACACGTGCAGACATAATGATCAAGAGTGCTAGCTGGGCATAGCGGGCTGTGCCTTGAATCCCAGCGCTCGGGACGCGGAGGCAGGCAAATCTCTGTGTTTGAGGCCATTCTGATCTACAGAGAGAATTCCAGAGCAGCTAGGACTATATAGAGAGGCACTGTCTTCTTTGAAAAATTATCTAAAGGCCAGGCAGTGGTGGCACACACCTTTAATCCCAGCACTTGGGAGGCAGAGGCAGGTGGATCTCTGTGAGTTCGAGGCCAACCTGGTCTACAAGAGCTAGTTCCAGGACAGGAACCAAAACTGTAGAGAAACCTTGTCTCGAAAACAAAACAAAACAAAAAAAAAAACCCAAAAAACCAAAAACAATGCTCTAAAGTCCTAATCCTGAAATCATGTCTTCACTTTGACCAAGAGACCAGACCTGCCCATGGGTCTGTGGCTCTTGAACCTCCCTGTAAACAAGGACTCATCCTCTTCCTGCACCCTGACTGACTGTCAACACAGCATTTTACTGTCATTATCTCACTTGGTTACCCACAAAGCAGGGATGCAGGCAGGGCAAAGATTATTATCCGCACCTTACAGGGAGGGAAATTGGGGCTCACTGGGGTGAGGTGTCTGGCCTGCAGTCACACAGCTCTGGTCACCGTGCAGGCCCTTCATGATGCGGCAAGCTGACTCAGGCACTGGATTTCTGAAGCCCACAGATGGCTGTTGGGGGCCAAGGGCTGAGCTGTCTAAGCTATTATTAAGGCAATGTGAGGGATCGAGGTCAGACCAACGGCAGTAAGTCACTGACCGGCTCTCCTTTTGGAAACGGGTACAACCATTTCTGGGACTCACTTTGTAGACCAGGCTGGTCTTGAACTCAGAGATCTGCCTGCCTCTGCCTCCGGAGTGCTAGGATTAATGCATGTGCCACCCCTGCCTTGCTTCTGATGAACAATCCTTACTGGCCCTATTTATTTATTTGGAGACAGGGTTTCTCTGTGTAGTCTTGGTTGTCCTGGAACTCACTAGTCCAGGCTGGCTTCCAACTCCCAGAGATCCACTTGCATGCTGGGATTAAAGGTGTGCTATCATTCCAGGCTCCTTTTTATTTTTATGTTGTAGTTCAGGCTAGCCTGCTACTGTGTAACCAAGGTTATCCTCAAACTTGGGTGGTTCTTCCTGCATCTGCATTCGCCCATTGTATAAACATGTGAGCCATTCTTCCTAGCTTTACTTCTGAAACAGGTCTCTTGTAGGCCAGACTGACATCTTAACTCCTGCTTCCACCTCTCAGGTGCTGGGATTATAGCCATATACCAGAGGTTCTATCTCCATGTTTAAGATACTAGGTGACACTAGATCATGGGATTGGGGAATGAGGGAGCCAGGATTTGAGACTGAGTCGATAGAACTCCAAAACCCTGTTCCAGATGACTCAGGCCCGGTTCATTCCCTCAGGGGGAGCCGCAGACCCAATCCTACTAACTATGCATAGGTCAGAGTGACGTCACCATCTCAGCAGCTGATTCAACAGCTCCTCGTCCAGAGAGGCCTCTGGGGGAGGGGTCTATTGGCGGGGTCTTAAACCAGCAGACCAGACGACGAGGTTCCAAAGCCAGGTGTGGCCAGAACACTCCGTTAGAGAGTGGTCTGTTTCTAGGTCCTTCCAGCAAAAGCGCAGCCCCCTGCCATTCTTGAAGTTGAAGGGACGCGGGCCGAGAAGGGTGTGTGCGAGCGAGTGAGATCTAGTTTACACAGCTAGATGGGGACTCCCAAGAAGGACCAGCTTGGTTGTGGGGTCTCCAGCCTGTCACTACATAGCTCTCTGGATTGGTAGTAGTTTGCGTCCCCTAGGCAGGCCATGAGGGGGTGGAGGGAGGGCGACCGGAATGTTATAGAGTGGGGAGGGGTGGTAGGAAGCTGGTGACCATATGGAGGTTTGGGATCTGCGTGGAAAGTGCCTCGATTCTTTAAGATCGGGTGTGGGTGTGGTTCACAGAAGTCAGGGAGGTGGATCCTCAGGTTTTGAGGGGTGAGTTTGAGGCAGGCAAGTGGCAAGCGAGAGTGTCCCGCCTCTGGGGTAGGAGGGTCTGGGGAGCTTGCGGGTGGCGATGGGGAGGGGCTAGCCAGCGATGGGTTGTCCCGGCTGCCAGGAGGGGTTCCTCCTGGGAAGGGATGACCGGTCTGGAGAAGAGGGGTTATGGGGCGTCGGCCCTTCCGGGGAAGGGGCTCGACGGCGTGGGCGGGGCCGCAGGGTGGGGCCTTCTCCTCCTCCTCCTCGCGCTCCCCCGCGGCGCGGGCGAGCTGGCGGGCGGGCGGGCAGGGGCGGGGACGGAGGCGGTGGGCGCCCGCGGCCGGCCCACAATGAGGAGAGCGGGCCGCGGTGAGTAAGCGGCGGCCGGCCAGGCCGGGCCACGCGGGGCGGAGGCTGCGCGGGCAGGTCGGGGCAGGCTGGCCGGGCGGGGTCGGGATCCGAGCCCGCAGCCGTAGCCGCGCCAGAGCCGAGCGAGGACACCGAGGCCCCGCCCCGGCCGCCGGTGGCGCCCCGAGCTCCCAGCCGCGCCGCAGTCTCTGCCGGAAACCGGCCCTGGCGGAGCCCGAGCACCAGCCTCGTGCTATCTGATCCGGAGTCGGAGCTGCACGAGCCGAAGCCCGAGTCCCAGCCCCAGTCGGGGCCGGCCGAGCCCGGCCCACCATGGCGGGGCCGCGGGGGGCTCTCCTGGCCTGGTGCCGCCGCCAGTGCGAGGGCTACCGCGGCGTGGACATCCGCGACCTGAGCAGCTCCTTCCGGGACGGCCTGGCTTTCTGCGCCATCCTGCACCGGCACCGACCCGACCTGCTGTGAGTGCCCGGGGCGCGCGAGCGCGCGGGGTTGGGGACCGCCGCCCCCCTCAGTGACGCGGTGGCGTGCGCCACCCCGAGAGATCCGGGAGTCCACACCCGTCTGCTCTGTGTGCAGAGCAGGGGAGCCGAGACCCCAGACCCGTGCACCCCTCCCCCGCCTTGGGCCCCTGGTGTCAGGCTGACCCCTCCTCAGGGACGCTCTTACTCGAGGCTCCAGCGCACACGCTGAGCCTCCCTTGGGCGGCGCCTGTTCATAGTACCCCCACACTTGACTGTAGGGGGATCAGGCTGTGCCACTCCCCCAGATAGGCTGCCTCCGAGTTTGAGCTCGTTTGAGCAGACATTCAGGTGCTCTGGGAGGCTGACTTTTTCCGGTAGGAATTTACATCGGGAAGGACAACCACCGGAAAGGGTGTCAGAAAGAAGGCTGCCCCAAATCTCGTCCCACCTGAGACCGTTGCCCGGCTCTATTCACCCGGTTCTTCCCTTCCCCAGAAGCCTAAACCCGGTTCCCTTTTATATATAAGCTCTGTCATCCGACTCTCCAAGTCCCATATTTTGTCGGACTCCCACGGGAATGTAGGTCATTAGTTTCACTTCTCTTCAGCTCTTTTTGCCATTTACATTTAAAGTGCAAAAAACGGGGGAAGGAGGGAAGGGGGGAGGGAAACCACCTCTCCGTTAGGCATTTTGGGCTGATGCGCTGTTGGGCATTAACCTCGTTTCTGGCACAGAGGTCCTAGATTAATGACTGTCAGGTGACTTGGGTTACACTACTTCCCAACACCACTCAAGTAGGAACCTGACAGGGTGTATGCCCTATAGTCCCGCTGTTCACAGTGGGGCACAGCGATGGGGCAGAGAAGGCGCGGGGCGGCTGGGGTGGGGAGGGGTGGGGGGGGACAACTTTAGGACGGTTGACAGCCCGATCTGTAGCTTCCTGCTGGAAAGTGGGTCCCTCCTGCCCGAGCCACTTCCAAAGGGTCTCCTGGAAAAATGTATTCAGGCCTGCAGAACGATTGACATGGGCTTCTACCTCAGCTTCTTTTCTGAGCCCTGGAACCTCTTTTCGTTGGTTCATTGATTTATTTAATCGTAAAACTGAAAGTGACAGTTCATCTGGTGTCTGCCTTCCTTTCACTTCAGGCTTTAGTAGCAAATCTGGAAGAGGCCTGGCTCTGTCTTGCTTACAGCTCCCCTGGGAGGGCTCCTCCAGCTCTCACAACTGGCAGTCTCTGCTGCTCTCTCCCAGACCTGTTTCCATAGGACAGGCTGTGGGAGGGCCCAGGAAGGGATTGCCCAGCTCTAACTTGATTTACCGTGTGTGCAGTTGAATAGTGTCCCAGGGGCCCTGGAAGACAGATTTTGGGGGTGTGGACGCCGAAGGGAGCAAGGTTTTATAGCATGGGACCCAGTGCTAACCGAAAAGGGGAGTGGGGCTTGGGCTTGCAGTGGTGGAGAAGATGCCAGCTTGGCCCCTGCTTTGGAGCTGCCCCTCAGGGTCTTCTGTTTTTGCTGGGGACTAGCCCTGAAGCAGGAGGCGGAGGATGAGCCTCAAGAGAGGATTTAGTGTCAGGATGCTAGGTGCTGAATCCCCGGCTCTAAGTGCTGGCTGCCTGGTGCTAATGTTTAAGCCCTGGGGAAAATCATTGGTTCTCTGGACATCTGGAAGGTGGGGTTGATAACAAGACCTACCTCACAGCCCTGTGGTCAGGATTTTAAAGGAGGTAATAAGCAGGCAGTTAACACTAACCACTAGAAGAGGTGCTATTAGGCAGTAGGGGGTGGGAATGACTGCTTAACCCCTTCATCTAGTCAACAAGTATGTGTAGTCACTGCTCCCACACAGTGGAGTTGGCAGAGACCACAGCCAGCAAGGCAGAAGCCTACATACTGAGCCAGTCGTGGTGGTCCATACCTTTAATCCCAGCACTCGGAAGGCAGAGGCAGGTAGATCACTGAGTTCAAGACCAGCCTGGACTGAGTTTCAGAACAGTCAAGGCTACACAGAGAAACCCTTTCTTGAAAATCAAAAATGAAACAGGACCAAAAAACCTACATACTGTCACACATGTAGAGCTTGAGGTGACTAACTAGGGGTCCCTACCTGGAGGCCTCCAGGGGACATCCTGGGGAAAGGCCAAGGTCAAGAGAAGGCCCCAAGGCCCCACCTGAGGGCTTTCAAGGCCCAAGGTGTCTAGAAAGCAGGTGTGAAGGGCTTCCCTCCCAAGCAGAGGTCTAGACTCAATCCAGTTGGTCATTTGCTAGGGAGGCTGGGCCTGGACCATGCTAATTGCGTGGGAGAGAAACTGAAGCCAGGTTCTTTGTTTTATTTATTTATTTATTCATTCATTCATTCATTCATTCATTCATTATATGTACAACATTCTGCCTTCATGTATGGTTGCAGCCCAGAGAGGGCACCAGATCTCATTACAGATGGTTGTGAGCCATCATGTGGTTGCTGGGAATTGAACTCAGGTCCTCTGGAAGAACAGTCAATGCTCTTAACCACTGAGCCAACTCTCCAGCCCCTGCCAGGGGTTCCATAAAGTGCAGAGAAGGGTGGAGGTTTATCTGTCCTCCATTTATATATTTGCTAGGGATTGACTCCAGTCCCTTGTGCGTGCCAAGGAAGCACTCAGCCACTGAGCTGCAGCCTCAGCACTTTGGGGCGGATCCGTACAGGAGCAGATGTGGAGTAAGGGTCCTAGCCTCCAGGGCTGCAGGCCTTGCCAGCCCAGAGCTGGTCCCACGCTCTCCGTGTGTGCGCATGAGTGGGTGAGGAACTGGACAGTGCCCTTCTGCCTCCTCCAGCCTTTTCTAAATTCCCTTGAGGCCAGGGCCCATGTGGCATTCATTTCTGTGCTTTCATTTCCTCGCGTCAGATGGAACTTTCTCGGCCTTTGAAAATTCTCAGAAAGATGTGTGCAGCCCAAACCCAGATGGTGTTTAGGGGTAGAGATGAAGTGGGAGACGCTGAGGAAACACTAGGATTGTGTGTGTTTATGTATGTGTATATTTGTATATGGTGTGTGTGTGTGTGTGTGTAGGCTGGAGGTCAAATTAAGATGATAGTCCTGTTTTTTTGAGACAGGCTCTCACTGAGACCGGGGAGGGGCGGGCTAATTAGCCTAGGCTCTGACTGACCACCAGACCGCCTGTCTCTTTCTCCCCAGTGCTGGGGACGTGAGCATTGTCGCTGTGAACTGAACTCAGGTCCTCATGGTTGTGTGGCAAGCGTGTCACAAGGGAGCAACCTCCCCAGTCCCAGTTACCCCAGTTCTATAGGTTTCATCACGTAATATTTCAACAAACGTGTACAAGAACACTTCCTGGACACCAGGAACTGTGTAGGGTCCTGGGGAGGCAGTGGGGACAAACTATGACCCCTCCTTCTAGGAACACTGCTGAGGAAACCAAACGGTCCAGACAAGTTGCCCTTCTGTCACTGGATTTGGAGTCCCCTGTGTTGGACACTACGGTGTTTAGTATTACAGACGAGGAAACTGAGGTACAGAGAGACGAAGTAGCTGGCAGAAGAAGGTCACTGCTAGGCAGTGGCAAAGCTTGTACACTTTGCAGTATCTAGGAGGCCTCCTTCTGTCACTCTCAGATGCTGCTGGCCCTCACTCCGGCCCGGGAGCAAGGCCTGAGGCTCTCCTGAGTCTTCGGCAGTGGAGGCAGGTAGGGTTCCTGACGCCCACAGTCACACAGCCTACCTGAAAGAGCAGGCCCACAGTGCCCCGCCCACTCATAGTCCAGCCCACTGGTTTCCACCGATGGATAAAGCCAACCAGCACCTGTGTTTCCCACACCAGTGCCCTGAGGGGAGGTCCTGCCACCACTCACCTGCCCCATTCAGAAGCCAAGAAGCCCTTTCTAAGGGAAGTAGGAAGTCCCCTGGAGGGAAGCTGTCCCCAGGAGTGGCTGATGGGACAGACCAGCTGTTAGTTCTAGCAGCTCTGCAGTATGCTCATTTCTGCTCTGCTGCTAGCTTGTTCTATTTTGAGCCCCATTAAGAAACAAATGTAGGGGCTAAAGTTTATTCAGTGGTTAAGAGCTCTGGCTGCTCTTCCAGAGGAATGGGTTTCAACTCCCAGCACTCACTCTAGTCCCAGGGAATCCGATGCCCTCTTCTGACCTTGGGCGTCAGGTAGGCACATGGGACACAGACATACTTGCTGGAAAACATATATATATATCTTGTTAATTAATACATATTAAATAAACAAGAAAATATGTATGTGTACATACACACTAAAAAAAATACAAATTTAACAAAACAAACAAAACAGAAAAACATTCCTCCTGGAGTTGGATGGGGTTTTAGATTCCGTGCTTGGTATGGCTTGTGTGTTTGTGACATTTGATGGAAGTTCCAAAAGTATAGATTCCCAGGGCTGGTTAGCTTCCCCTCTTGAATCTCACCACCCTCTTCTGTAAAATGGGGTGAGCACCTGTCAGGCAAGCTGCAGGGAAGTGCAGGCTCCTCTGCATGGGAATGCCCACATTGCAAGTCTGCATACTCGGTTTGTCTTTTTTTGTCACTGACTGAGGAGAATGTCTCCTGAGGAAGAACTGGCCATGAATCAAGAATCCAGCCGTGACTTGGAGCTTGGATTGAACCCACCCCTTCTCAGTGATTTCTCAAGCCTGGCTTGGGTACCTTTAGGGGCCATAGGCTCACTCTCTGCTTCCAGTTGACAGCGACAGTTCCATCAGGGCTTGCAGCCTCAGTTTCCTCCTCAGGAACCTCTAGGTGCCCTCCCAGCTCTTGGAGAGCCGAGGCTGGTCCTACCAGGATAAGATCACCTCCTCCCTCCGTCCTGATTCCGCCTGTCACCTCTCTTGATAGTCCTTCTGTCTCTTGCAGCGACTTCCAGTCTCTCTCCAAGGAAAATGTCTTCGAGAATAACCGTTTGGTGAGTCCTCAGACAGATGGGAGCACACAGGGCTGTGGTGGGAGAGGGCAGGGGTCGCAGAGGGCCACTACATTTGGAAAGGGGACTGGTTCAGGACCTAGGGGAGGTCCTGGTTCTCCCTTCTCACAGCTCCCATGGGTGAGCTGCTCCTTCAGCTGCTCCTTCAGGTCACCATGTGGGGATGGGATTATAGTCACCCAGTCCCCTTACAATGAGCTGGTCCCGGTCTGAGAAGTGTTTCCTGACTCTGCCATCTTGCTGTCCTCTCCTCACTGTGGCCGCTCCTGTCTCCATCCTAGGCCTTTGAAGTGGCTGAAAAAGAGCTGGGGATCCCTGCTCTCCTGGACCCCAATGACATGGTCTCCATGAGTGTCCCTGACTGTCTCAGCATCATGACCTATGTGTCCCAGTACTACAACCACTTCACCAGTTCTGGTCAAGGTAAGAGGGGACAGCCCTCCAGGGAGGCTGCCCCGGGCTGTTGACTTCTTTTCTGAGCAGTACAGAAATAGCTGGGATGGCCAGGTGGTGGTGGCACATGCCTCTAATGGGAGGCAGAGGCAGGTGGAACTCGGAGTTTGAGGCCAGCCTGGTCTACAGAGTGAGTTCCAGGACAGCCAGGGCTACACAGAGAAACCCTGTCTCAAAAAACCAAAAAAGGAAAGAAAGAAAGATCCAGGAAACAAACAGCCCGCCATTCATTCACTGACTATAGATTTGCTAGTTCATATACATTTTTGCATTAAAACAGCACTGGCTTGGGTGATGTGCTCACACCTGTAATCTCCATACTTGGGAGGCTGAGGCAGGATTACCTTAAGTCTGAGGCCAGCCAGGGCCACACAATCAGACCCTGTCTGCTTTGCCCTGTGTGTGTGTGTGTGTGTGTGTGTGTGTGTGTCTGTGTGTGTGAGAGAGACAGGCAGTAAACACAGGTGAGCTCATCTATGTGTTCACCTCCCCTCACCCACTGCACTTCCTGTCTGACACTTCCTGTCCCGACACTTCCCAGCGCTTTTTCTTCCTGCCATGCACTCTGTTCTGGGCTATTGCATAGCATCTTTGCAGAGCCTGCCTCCTCGGCTTGAGTGTAGAGACACTGGAGAAGGGCATATGCTGGAGGGACAGGCATCCTCTCTGTTCTAGTCAGGTTCATGAGTGTCCCAGGGCAGCTGGGGGCAGACAGCTCCTTTCTGCATAGGGGAAGTGAGTCTAAAGAGGGGAAGCAAGGAGCTCAAGAACACAGCACAGGCCGGGTGGTGGTGGCGCACGCCTTTAATCCCAGCACTCGGGAGGCAGAGGCAGGCGGATCTCTGTGAGTTCGAGACCAGCCTGGTCTAGAAGAGCTAGTTCCAGGACAGGCTCCAAAACCACAGAGAAACCCTGTCTCGAAAAACCAAAAAAAAAAAAAAAAAAGAACACAGCACAGAAGGTAAACAATGGGGCTGAGGAGTCAAGGGTTCTGAGTCCTACACTGGGCAGTTGCTGCCACTAGGTCCTGAATAGCCAGTCCCATGTGGGTCATGTTTTCTGTATCTGCTCTGTGTGGGCAGAATCCAGTCTGTCTCTTTAAATGGGGCGGGACGGGGTGGAGCTGGAGAGCTGGCTCAGTGGTTAAGAACATAGTCTTCTTTGAGGGGATCCAGCACCCACATGAACATGGAGGCTCACAACAGTCTATAATTCTAGTTCCAGGAGATCGAATGTTCTGACCTCTGCAAGCATCAGGCATGAACATACATGCAGACATAATTAAATGATAATAAAAAACTTTGGAGTAGACCAGGCTGGCCTCGAACTTACAGAGATCCACCTGCCCCTGCCTCCCGAGTGCTGGGATTAAAGGCATGCACCACCACTGCCTGGCCATAAAAAACATTTTTATAAAAGGCTGAATGTGGTTGTGCACGCCTTGTATACCAGCTCATAGGAGGCAGAGGCAGGTGATTTCTGTGAATTTAAGGCCAGCCCGGTCTGCTAGGCCAGCCAGGCCTTGTCTTAAAAAAATAAAAGAGAACAAAACCCCAAAAAACACTGTTCTAGAGCTGGGAATGTAGCTTAGTTGGCAGAGTGTGTGGACACTGTGCATAAAACCCTGCTTGGGTTCATTTACCAGCACCATGTAAATTAGTGGTAGTGGCCAACACCCGGAATCCCAGCATTTGGGAGATGGAGGCAGAAGACCAGAAGGTCAAAGTCCTTGTCAGCTACACAGCCTGGGAGACATAATATCTTGTCTTTAAAAATAAAAAAAATCTGTTTTTTGAGCCAGCACTTGCTGCTAAGGCTGATGACTGAGTTCCAGCCGTAGAACCCACATCATGGAAGCAAAGAACTGACTCCTGGGGGCTGGAGAGATGGCTCAGTGGTTAAGAGCATTGCCTGCTCTTCCAAAGGTCCTGAGTTCAATTCCCAGCAACCACATGGTGGCTCACAACCATCTGTAATGAGGTCTGGTGCCCTCTTCTGGCCTGCAGGCATACACACAGACAGAATATTGTATACATAATAAATAAATAAAATAAAATAAATATTTTAAAAAAAAAAAAAAAAAAAAAGAACTGACTCCTGAAATTCGCCTTCTGACTTCCGCTTGTGAACCATGATGCTTTCGATCTCTGTACCCGAAAAGTAAATAAATATCAAAATCTTAGTTTAAAAATAATAAATTAGGGGCTGAAGAGATGGTTCGACTACTAATAAAGACTTAATTCAGAGCCGGGCAGTAGTGATGCACGCCTTTAATCCCAGCACTTGGGAGGCAGTGGCAGGTGGATCTCTGAGAGTTTGAGGCCAGCCTGGTCTACAGAGTGAGTTCCAGGCAACCAGGTCTGTTACACAGTGAAACCCTGTTTTGAAAAACCAATCAAACAAACAAACAAAAAATAAAAGACTGAGTTCTCTTCTCAGCACTTATGCCTAGCAGCTCACAACTGCCTGTAACTCTAGCTCCAGAGGATCTGGCCTTCATGGGCATTGCACTCATGTGTGCAAAATAACACAAAGGCCAGGAGGTGGTGGTACACGCCTTTAATCTCAGCACTTGGGAGGCAGAGAAGGACTTCTGAGTTCAAGACCAGCCTGGTCTATCAGAGCTAGTTCCAGGAAAGGCTCAAAAGTTACAGCGAGGGGGCTGGAGAGATGGCTCAGTGGTTAAGAGCATTGCCTCGTCTTCCAAAGGTCCTGAGTTCAATTCCTAGCAACCACATCGTGGCTCACAACCATCTGTAATGAGGTTTGGTGCCCTCTTCAGGCATGCACGCAGACAGAATATTATATGCATAATAAATAAATAAACAAATAAATATTTTAAAAAAAAGTTACAGAGAAACCCTGTCTCAAAAAGCTAAACCAAAACAAAACAAACAACAACACATAGACACACACATATACACATAATCAACACATAAAAGAAAACTTTAAAATTTGAAATTAAGTAAGCAAAGTGTCTGGAAGATGCATGTAGCCGTCTGGAGCATGCTGGAACTTCGGTATCTGCACACACCAGGGACAACTGCATTGGAAGACCCCAGAGTCACTGTGGGAAGGAGCCTAGCTTCAGTAGAGATAAGAACATGGCCTCAGACTTTTCCCTTTGTATTGCTTAACCTCCACCTCGGTCTCCTCTTTGGGATGGGGTTGTGCATAGAGCCCACCTCACAAGGTTGCTGTGAGGAGTGAAAGGGATGTGTGCAGAACATGTTTGTCCTCTCTGATTTAGGACTCACGTGTCCCCAGCTTGTGCGGTACGGTCTCATGACTGTGACTCTCACAGCCTGGGAAACAATTAACATCTCTAGTGTACCGTGTGCTGAGTTATAAAGGATGAGCGTCACCGTAAGGGTGTTTCCAGTGCTGATGGTCTTGTTGGGTGGAAGCCCCTGTAACAGAAGAACATATGTATCTGGATTGCTGATCAAGTGTAGCTTGCATAATAGTCAGGATCCATGAATGGACCATGTGACCCTGATCACAGTTCTCTTTCCAGACTGCACCTCTCTACTCTGTTCTTTGGCTTCCTCCTACCCCTTTCAGATTTTTTTTATGTAGCCCAGGCTAGCCTGAAATTCAGTATGCTTCTTCCTCACCTTCTAAGCCAGTTATAGATGTGTGTGATCATGCTCACTTTGTTTCAGTCTCTTTGTGACCAATCATGAATCTCTCTTCAGCCCTTCCTGGGAGTCAACTTCCTAGACCTGCCTGCAAGGTGGGGGTGTTCTGTGGAGTTTCATTGGTTAAGATAAAGTTTGTATCTTTTATGTCATTTGGCCCCTAGATACAAACCATTTTTATCCCATCTGCCACCGCTGTGATGTGTTCCAACCCTGTGTTCCCTCCCCCAGATGGTCCTGTATTGTACCTTTTGGGCAAGTGGAAAGTGTGTGTGTGTGTGTGTGTGTGTGTGTGTTAGAGAGAGAGAGAGAGAATGGCCAGTTCTTCCTAACCTGGCCCTCTCATCTGTACAGTAGCCACTGCCTTTCTCCTGGGAAACACACAGAATATACTTAAGTATGTACAACCCAGGGCTCCCACATGCTAAACAGGCACTCACACTGAGCCCAGTCCCAGCCTTCCTTCCCTGCAGACCAGCACTGTCTGCACAGCTGTGCTGCCCCAGCACCTGGAACCCAGTACTTTGTAGAGCCCTTGCTGTGTGCCAGGCATTGTGCTGGCTGCTGGGGAAAGAGAGAGTTTCAGAGATCATGCTGTATGGTGTTGGAGGAAGAGAAAGAAAGCATGAAACAGTACATTTCTCAGGATCTGGGCAAAGGGCAGAGTTCACCAAGGAGAGCAGGAAGTGGTCACTTTAGATGTGTGGTCTTGGAGGGCCTTGGAGGTGATGTCTGAAGTGAGTAGGAGACAGCCAGACAGCTCTGAAGGTGTGGGGAGGAGTGTGGCAGGTTGGGCTCTAGGGGGAAGAGGACAGGAGCCAGCCCAGGGAATCTCCCCAGGGGCTTGCCTAGGCTGCTGAGTCTCCTAACCTTTTCACTGTGACTCAGAATAAAACAGCTTTCCAGTCAGGCATGCCCTTAATCCTAGCACTAGGGCAGCAGAGACAGGTGGATATCAGTGTGAGGCCAGCCTGGTCTATATAGTTCTAGGGCAGCCAGGGCTACATAGTAAGATCCTGTCTCAATAAAATACAACAAAGCAAAAACAGATGCATTCCCTGCCACATCCCCAAGTTCACACACATGTGTATGTGACATAAGCTTTAGAAATCAGTCCCTTCCCATTTGACATGATGGCCTTTGCATTGTGTAGATGTTTCTCCTCTATGTATACCTTTGTTCAGATGTTGTATTTAATTGAATTGTATTATCATTATTATTATTATAAATATTTGTTTTGTACATGTGTATGTGTGTGCTGAGCATATCTCTGTGAGTCATATGTTGGCGTCATAAGCCTGCAGAAGTCCAGAAGGGCATTGGATCCTCTGGAACTGGAGTTACAGGTGTTCACGAACTACTGCCATGTGGGTGCAAAAACTCAAGCCAGGTTCTCTGTAAGAGCCATTTTGTTTGTTTGTTTGAAGACAAGGTTTCTCTGTAGCTTTGGAGCCTGTCCTGGAACTCACTTGGTAGACCAGGCTGGTGCTAGCCTCAAACTCATGGAGATCTACCTGTCTCTGCCTCCTGAGTACTGGAATTAAAGGTGTGTGCCACTGCCACCATCATCTGGCATAAGAACCATTTTTTTTTTAAGCTGGGCAGGGGTGGCACACGCCTTTAATCCCAGCATTTAAGAGGAAGATGCAGGTGGATCTCTGTAAGTTCGAGGCCAGCCTGGTCTATAGAACTAGTTCCAGGACAGCCAGGGCTATCCAAAGAAACTCTGTCTCAGTCCTCCACCCCTACCAAAATTCACATTTGCATGTTTAATTTGTGTGCATGTATACCATGGCTCATGTGTGGGACAACTGTGGGAGTCATTTCTCTCCATCCACCATGTGGTTTCCAGAGACTGAACTCAAATCATCAGCCTTGGCAACAAGAGCCTTTGCCTGCTGCATCATCTCACTGGCCCTTTAATTGATTAACTCACTAATTAGTTATTTTTTGAGACAGGCTCTTACTTTGTAGCTCAGACTAGCTCAGAATTCATAATCGTGTAGTGTTAGCACTCCAGGGACTGGGATTACAGGTGTACAACACACACACACACACACACACACACACACACACACACACACCTGCACATACCTTGTTTCTTTTCAGTACTGGGCTTGAACTCAGAGCCTGGATTATGTTAGCCAAGTGCTTTGTGGATGAGCTGTCTGGATACTTGTCAGATCACTTCACACGGACTGTTTTGTGGTGCACGGTTCTCGAGAAGTTAGAGGTTGGATGTTGTTTTACTGCATGGGTGCAGAGGAGGTTCCCAACGACACTAGCTGATGGAGGAGGGGCGTAATCTGAGGGAAGCCCTGGCATGTGTGTGGGGTTTCCTCTGACTCTGGGCCACATCTGCTCACGTGGAGACAGGCGGGCGACCTCAGGGAGTAGGCCACCTCCCTGAGCCTTCAGATCAGGCTTCATCCCTTTGCCTGAGTGAGAAGGAAGCTGAGGCTCAGCCTGCTGTACCCAGGTTGTGGTAATCCTGTACAGTGCGAATCACTGGCTCCACTTGAGGGAGGCTCAGCAAGGCCCCTGGCACAGGGCCTGAAAATGGAAGTGTTTCCTGCTCTGTCTTACGTGCAGCCCAGGTGCAGACCCGTGTTCTGCCCAGAGGAGGTGGCTGTGGAGCTTCGGGTGGGTTGGCGCCTCCTTGGTCTCCAGGTTCTCTCCCTGCCTCAGACAGTGTCTTTCCTGTCTTATAGCGGCTGTCTCACCATCACCCTCACCAGGAAAGGACCCAGCACTCCCCTCTCCCCCATCTGTATCCCCTGCTGTGCAACCAGGAGAGGAGGCTCAGGTAGGCAGACTCCTTGGGTGGAAGAGCAGGCAAGGGGCACAGCCTGTATGTTTTCTCCAGAGTTTGAGTGAGTCACGCTCATTCCTGTGACTGTGGACAAACCCCATGCTGTCCTTGCCATCATGGGACTGTCAGGAGCTATGCAAATGACACACAGTGATGTGACTGTCCCTTTGACTCTGTGGAGTCCCAGGTTTGAACTCAGTGTGAGTGAGGCCCCTCCAAGGCGGCATCTCTCAGGCCCTGTTGTCCAGACAGGAAACAATGACTCAGTGAGGCTTGGTCCTTTGTCCAAGGTCGCTCAGTAGAGAAGTGGGGACCACCTTGTTAGTCCCCTCTCCAAAGGACATCAGCTTTTCATGAGCTTTAGAGAGAAGCAAGCCCAGAGTGAGTACCCAGACAGCCTGAGTGGGCTGACAGCTAGTTGATGGAGAGCCAAGGCCACCAGAGGAAAGGAGGGTTGGCTAGAGCAGCTATCAGGAGGGACTTGGCAACCAAAAGTTGCCTCTCCTAGGGCCAGGAGGCCTTCCTTGGAAGCTGGAAGTCTGGGCTTCACTGTTTCTGTACTGACTTGGGACATTGAGAAAGTCACCTTCTCTGGGCTCTGGCTTCCTCACGTGGGAGAAGGCGACAGCCTGCCGTCCTCTGGCTCTCCTAGGACTCTGGTCTTCATGTGTTAGCACTACGGAGCTCTGTGTGCACTTGAGGGACCTGGCTGTGGTGGAAAGGGAAGGGAACTCTTCAGGAGCAGCATGGCTGGTAACTGTGCCCCATTTCCTGCAGGGTGATGACCTCTTCTCAGCCAGCCTGTCTGAGCAGGGCAAACAGCAGCCCCCCAGCAGCGCATGCGCAGCCTGCGGGCAGCGGGTGCACTTGGTGCAGCGGTACTTGGCCGAAGGCAGGCTCTACCACCGGCACTGCTTCCGGTGAGTGCTGTAGGGCAGGGCATATCTCCCAGCACCCGGGAGGGAGCTCCCTTGGAGTCAGCACCCACTGTGCCCTTCACACCTGCTGTGGCCGTTCACACCCACCAGGCTGTTTATACTGGGCATTCAGCTTCTCCTCACTTCACAGAGGAAGAAACTGTGGCCTAGAAGAGAAAGACCAAGACCCAGTCAGTCACAGGATTACCCTCCCATTCTCATTCTATTTATTTATTTATTTATTTATTTTGTATACAATATTCTGTCTGTGTGTATCCCTGTGGGCCAGAAGAAGGCACCAGACTCCATTACAGTTGGTTGTGAGCCACCATGTCGTTGCTGGGAATTGAACTCAGAACCTTTGGAAGAGCAGGCAGTGCTCTTAACCTCTGAGCCATCTCTCCAGCCCCCTTCTCATTCTTTTTAAAGATGTATTGATTTTTATGTATGTGTCTATGACTGTGGAAGCAGAAGGTGTGTGTGTGCACGCCCCTGGAAGCCATCTGCAGTTACAGGCCGCCGTGAGTGGCTCGATGTGGGTGCTCGGGAGCAAACTCAGGTCCTCTGCAAGAGCAGCAGTTGCTCTCAAATGCTGAGCCATGTTTTTTCCTGGGGTGCTGAGGCTTGAACCCAGGCTCAGGCATGTGCAGGGCAAGCGTCTCACCACTGAGTTTTGTGCTCAGCCCCCTCATCATTGGAGCTCAGTTGAAACAAAGAATTTTCTTGGGTTTAAGTGTGACTTCCTGGGGATGCCAAGTTGTTTGTTTTTGTGGTGCTGGGACTGAACGCAGTCTGTGTCTGCTAGGCAAGCACTCTACCACTGAGCTATTCTTCCAGCCAAGGGAAGACAGGTTCTCCTTTTTGCTTTTTCTGTGTTTGTTTTAAGGCAGTGCCTTACTGTGTAGACCAGGCTAGCCTGGAACTGGTATTTCTTTGGCTTCAGTCTTACTGCGTAGACCAGGCTAGCCTGGAACTGGTATTTCTCTGCCTCAGTCTTCTAAATGCTGAGATAAAGTACATCGGCCTAACCCTTCAATCCCAGCACTCGGGAGGCAGAGGCAGAGGCAGAGGCAGGTGGATCTGTGAGTTTCAGACCAGCCCGGCTACAGAGTGAGTACCAGACAGCCAGAGCTACAAAGTGAGACCCCGTTTTATAAAACCAAAACAAAAAAAAAAACCCCAAACAAAACAGGTGTGTACCAGCATACCTGACTTTTTCAAAAGTGCATTTGAGGGGCAGGTGCGAAGGCTTAGCACTTAAGAGCAGTGGTTGCTCCTGCAGCGGACCCAAAGTTTGATTTCCTTCATGCACATAGCCTCTCACAACCTCTGTAATCCAGTTCCAGGGGATCTGATGCCTTCTCCTGGCCTCCTTTGGCACCAGGCATCCAAGTACATAGATCTACACGTAGGCAAAAAAGCCCAACACATAAAATAAATCTTAAAAAGTACCCCCCCCCCCCCCGCAACACGCATTTAATATTACTAGATGTGCATGCATGGTCTGACCCTGTGTCTGTAGGTGTGTGCCCTGTACAACACACATTTGATATTACTAGATGTGCATGCATAGTCTGACCCTGTGTCTGTAGAAGTGTGCCCTGTACAAGAGCTTTCTGCAGCTGGGCTCACCCACACAGGAGACACTCCGATACACTGTATTCTGTTTCATTAAGAGCAAGCCAGCCCCAGGCTGGGGCTGTGTGACTCAGTGGTGGAGTGCTTATTCATAATTCACAAGGCTCTGGGTTCCACCCCAAAACAGTTGAGCTTGGGCTGTGGTCCAAGGGTAGAGCACGGTGTTTAGCCTTTTTAGAGGCTTTGGTTCCCAGCCCTGAAAAACAAAGTGAAACCAAAACAAACCTGGTAGGTAGGGAACCAAACTGATTTCTAGAGTAACTGGCTGATGGCGGTCTTCCCCTGGGGCAAACCCTGGGGCACTTTCGCCTCTTCCCCTTGCAGCACAAGCTTGTTTCACAATGCCTGTTTCTAATTTGACATGGTTTACTTTTCCCCTCTGATTCCAACAGTTGCTGTGTTCTTTTTCTTCTGGAAAGTCCAGGGTATAAAGCCAGTTGAGCCTGGCAGTTGAAGGAGGGAGTAAGGGGATAATAACTTTGGTCTCTGATGGAGGACTTACCCAGGACCTAGCCAGTGTGCCCTGCTAAGGGAATACCTGCTCTGTCCTCTGCAGATGTCGGCAGTGTTCCAGCACGCTGCTCCCGGGTTCTTATAATAGTGGGCCTGAGGAAGGCACCTTTGTGTGTGCAGAACGCTGCACCAGGCTGGGTCCAGGAGGCCGATCAGGAACTAGGCCCCTGTCACAGCGAAAGCAACAGCAGTTAACAGAAGCCAAGGATGGAGAGGAGAGTGACCTTAGTGTGTCTGCAGTGGCCGAGGCAGATGGGTTCCAGGCCAGCTCCGAGGTACAGC
The DNA here is from genome assembly GCF_018167655.1 of Microtus oregoni. Taxonomy (NCBI): domain Eukaryota; kingdom Metazoa; phylum Chordata; class Mammalia; order Rodentia; family Cricetidae; genus Microtus; species Microtus oregoni. The sequence continues at coordinate 13,271,185 of NW_024543081.1, forward strand.
CCCAGACCCCGAACAAGCCACTTCTTCCCAGCAAGCCCCAGGAGTTGGCCAGTCCCCCTGCTGGCCGGCCCACACCTGCCCCCAGGAAGGCTTCTGAGAGCTCAGCCTTGACGCCCCCAACACCACGGCCACGGTCTAGCCTGCAGCAGGATGGCTTGGTGGAGCAGGGTACCAGCAGCGGCCTTGTGAATGGTGAGTGAGAACACAGTGGATGGGGCGTGCTGGCTGAATGTGTTCCCTCCTGTGGGCATGTACATAGCCTTGTGTTCCTGGAATAGTGTCAACTTTCCTTCTTTCCCTCAAGATTCATTTTAAATTGTGTGTATGTGTGTCTGTGCATGTGACTGTAGATGCCTACAAAGTCCAAAGTCGAGAAGAGGGCATAGGATCCCTTAGAGATGGAGAAACAGGATGTGTGAGCCACCTGATCTGGGTGTTGGGAATTGAACCCAGGTCCTCTGGAAGAGCAGCAAGTGCTCTTGACTGCTGAGGCATCTCTCCAGCCCTGTGAACTGCTCTGAGCTGGCACCTGTATGTGCTGTGTGATGAGGTCTCCTGTGTGTGTCCCAGTCACCTTGTGCCTTTTCATGCCATGTTGTTCTCCAAACTGGTGCAGCTCAAGCCGCAGCGCCACCTGTGTCCCGTGTATGCATTTTGTTTCTGTCTTGTGGCTTGGAGTATAGCAGGCATACATGTGTGTGTCTTGAGTGTCTGGGACTGTGCATGTTGATGTCAATAGTATGTGACCTGGTTCATTCCCAGGTATGCTTCAGGTAACTTCCACTTTCATTATGTGATCTGTTATCTGTCTGGGGAGGGCAGTGGGGTCAGGGCCCTTGGGCTCATCTGAACTTCATGGAAACTCTTGGACTGCTGTCTGCGGGGTTTTCTTAGATGACCTCCATGTGTTCCTGAGCTGTGCAGAACATCCCTTATGATTTGGTCAGGGAAGGCAATGAAGGCCCGAGGGAGAGAGCATCCCGGGACTTGTGCCAAAACATTCTCAGCATTTCTGGAGGCAGGCTTAGGTTTGGGTACTAGGGACACCAATAATGTTTGGACCTTGTTGTGTTTTCTTGGAGGAACCAGTGATTTGATAGTGTGTAGACATGCTGTTGGGGTGGATGAAAGGAAGCCAAGACTGGGATTTAGATAGCTGTAGTCAAGGGAGGTTTCCAGGTGGAGGTGGCACCTGGGTTGATACCCTGGTATAGAAGAAGTGACTGAAGGGATTTGGGTTGGGACTTTTCATTTAGCATGCAGTTGGGCCTGTCAGAAGCCTGCCTACAGCCTGACTGACCATTCTCCTATTCACCTTTGATCATGTATCTTATCTCCCTGAGGGCGGGGCAGGGAGGGACTGCGGTCACCCTGGTCTGTGATTTGCCATGTAGGGCACAAAGTGCTGGCTTGCAAAGCCAGCACTCTGGCTGGCTCTTGGTACCCCTCTACAGCCCATGAAGGCCTGGTTCATTGTCCTCTCACGTCTAGGAAGACTGCAGGAACCCCCTGTTCCCAGGCCAAGAGGCACACCCAAGCTGTCGGAGAGGTATGCTGGCCCCTGAAAGGCCTCTGGGGGAGTGGGGGTTTCCAGGGCCCAGATGGGGAAAGGATTTCCTGGCCCACAGGGAGGCTCCTCTCTGAGTGAGGAAGGAAAGCCGTGTCCCCAACCTGCCTGACCTGTGCTCCAAGTGGGGACAGCCACCTCTAGAGTCACTTTGCCTCCCAAGCCTGTGCTTCCTGCATGACATGGGCGTCTAGGCCTTTTTCATAGAGTACATAGTTCATAGACAAAGCTGATGTGCCTGCCTCTCTCCAACCCCACTTTGGGGAGGACATACTTTTAGCTTTTCTTTGAGAGCGGTCCTCATTAGGATAGCTGCCCTGGGAGGGGTAAGGGGCCACAGTGCCCCACTAGTAAACATTTGTGCAGTTCCTGGTGTGTAACCACACTCGGGAGCAGGGTGTCGAACTCACTGGACCCTGTGAAATGGAAGGCTAGCTAAGCCTCCATGGAGCTGATAAGCCTGAGGCATAGGGAGGTGGGTGACATCATGAAATGTCACACAGCCCCTCTTTTGGGCTGGATTGACAGCAGCTGTGTGATTGAAGGCTTGTCTTCTCTGGGCTCCAAGGTGCCCTATTGGGATGTGACTGTCACAACCCATTTTACCTTTTTGCTTGGCCTGACCTTGGGGCTAGGCTTGGGAGAACAGAGGGGGCAGTTTCTCCCCCTCCTCTGGGACAAACTGAAACTTCCTAGAGAGCAGAAGGCTGACCCCTTGCCTTGGCCTTCCTCTAGGATGCCAGCACCAAGGAAGGACCCCCCATGGATTGCACTGGTGCAGACAGAGCCAAAGAAGAAACCAGCCCCACCGCCCCCCAGCAGCAGTCCTGGGTCACCAAGCAGACAGGTGGAGAATGGAGGCCTGGAAGAAAGGACCCAGAAGAGCCCAGTAGCTGGGCCAGAGCCCAAGCCCTACAACCCCTTTGAGGAGGAAGAGGAAGAAGAAGAGACAGCCCCAGCAGTACCAGGCCCTGCCCCAGCCCCACCAGAATCCACACCCAAGTCTCTGCACCCCTGGTATGGCATCACCCCCACCAGCAGCCCCAAGACAAAGAAGCGCCCCGCCCCAAGAGCACCCAGTGCTTCCCCCCTTGGTGAGTTCTGGGTCTGAGGTATGGGAAGCTTTGTTATGTTTTTGTACACTGTGGGTATGTGATCTCCCATTTCATCTAAGAGAGGCTGGGAGAAGGGCAGTCACTTTATAGGAGAGGCAGAGCACTGGAGCAGTGGAGGCAGAATTTGAACCCCAGCTTTGTTCATCCATCCATCCATCCATCCATCCATTTAATGTGCATTGGTATTTTACCTGCATATATGTCAGTGTGAGGGTGTCAGATCTTGGAGTTATAGATGTTATAATTTGGAAAAAGTGGTATGTGAGAGAGAGATATCATGTGACAGAGCTAAGGTGGAGGGCTTTTTTATTGGGGAAAAGTGAATGGGAAAAGGGGAGATGGAGACCAGCCTCTGGGGACAGGAGTGGCAGAAGAGAAGAGAGGGAGACAAACAGAGACAGAGAGAACGAGGGAGAGATGGGAGGTGGGCAGGGCCCTTTTAAAGGGGAACAGGAGGTGCTCTTAGTGGCTACAGCTGAGGACGTATACCCCAAGGTCAGGCCAGCGCAGATGCCTGAACTAACAACAGATAGTTGTGAGCGACCATGTGGGTGCTGGCAATTGAACCCGGGTCCTTTGGAAGAGCAGCCAGTGCTCTTAACCACTGAGTCATCTTTCCAGCCCCTGAGCTCCAGCTTTTAACACTTCCTGTTGTGCTAATTCAGCATGGGAGTCAGGGAGTACTTGGCACAGCCTTGGACTTGTGAAAGGCATGAGGCAGGAGTTCACTTGAACCCTGCCCCCTGTGTCTGTCTCTCCAACCACTGAGAAGTTCTACCTTTGTAGGACTTGGTCTTTAGTCTCCTCATGTGTGAGATGGGGGTGAGCTCCAGGTCCCTTCACCCTAGCACGCTGTATGTTTTGTTTTTACCTCAGATTTGTCTTAAACTCTTGGTCCCCTATCCCACTCCTAGGGGTGTGGCTGGCAGTTCTGGGACCAAGCACCTCCTGGGAGCAATTACAGGCAAATTCTCAGTCCTGTATGCCCTGGGTCCACTTGCTGGTTGGGTTCAGGGTAATGGGGGCATGAGCTCTGAAGTTGGACAGAGCTGTGCTTAAGGGTGACCCTAGCTAGGGAGGATCCTTCCCTGAGTCTGCGGCTTCATCCAGGAAGTACAATGATGGATGTGGAGGCAGAGTCCGTGTCATCTGCAGAAGGGGAAAGCTGTGCTTGGCAGTGCCTGGCCCAGCTCTGGCTGCAGCAAGTGCTGCCCCCACCCTGTGCTGTTGCTTTCTTTCCAGTCTCTGCTGGAGACGAAGGCCAGCCTCATTTCCCCTGCCTTCCCTGTACAGGAGCCTCCATCTGCCCCATGGCTTGCCCTTGAGTGGGCTTGGGTGTGGGAGGATCGTGGGACATGTGGGGAAGTGGAAGGCAGCTGTCTTTCTGAGTGGGAAGTTAGGGCCATAAATGTGCCACAAGTTGGCACCCTAGTGCATCAGGGGTACAATGACCTAGTGCCTTAGTGACGTGGGTCCTGGCATGGGTTTGGTGTTCTCTGGCCTCCTGCCCATCCAGATGGGAAAAGCTTGGTGTCCAGGGCTACCCCCAGCTCTGGGAGTAGGATGTGTTGGGGGAGGACAGAAGTCCTGCTTACTTACCACTTGAATGTTACTGCTATTCGTCTTCAACAGTTCTCCACGCCTCCCGCCCGTCACACTCAGAACCTCCTTCCGCCACGCCATCGCCAGCCCTTAGTGTGGAGAGCCTGGCATCCGAGAGCTCCAGTCACACTGCCAGTGCAGAGCCTTTGGAGATGCCTGCCGTACCCAAGAGCTCCTCAGATCCTGCTGTGCACGTGCTTGGTACCCCTGGCATAGCTGGGAACTCCGTCACCCCCTCTGCCAACTCTTCCCTATCGTCTTCTGGGGAGCTAGGACAGCCTGGTGGTGAACAAGTACCCCAGGCCAGGACCAGAGGCAGCCCAGGTACCCAGGCCACCAAGCCCTTCAGTGGTGCTACCCCCACGCCCTTCTTGTTGGCTGGAGACCGGAGCCCTGCCCCTTCCCGGGGTAGTTCATCCCCACAGCTGCAGATCAAGGTAAGTGCAGAAGCAGCCTTCTAGCTAGTGGATGTGTGGCTTGTCTGAGGGCAAGGAGGCCCTCGTCTGGGATCTTGAGTGGACACACCCATTATTACCTGTGTGAGGCCCTGGTCTGTGTTTCTCCATCCCTCTGTCTGTCTGCTCCCAGCCTGTTTCTGACAGGGTGGGATCTGTTCGCCCCTGTACCCGTTGCCCATACCTCCTCTACCCTACCACCTGCTGGCTTCACTGATGCCAGGTCTTGGGCTTGTTCATTAAGACCCTGTGCTTGCCCTCCATGGGCAGACAGGCATATGATTATTGTAATATGGAGTGAAGCACAGATAGGAAAGAGGACTCCTTCACTAGACACTGCAGCTCTTACCAGGAAGTGGGGAGGGTACCTCCTGTGTGTATGGGACACCTGGATTCCGGAGGTCACACAGGCCTAGTGGCCTCTGTTCTTGAGTGGCCCATTGTCATTGTCTGGTCTGCAGGTTCTGAAATGACTCCCACAGGTAGCCATATTGGTTTGTAGGAGCCAAGGTTAGCACCCATCAGTCTAAAGGGCACCGGATGCACACCTTCCTGGGTTCCTCTTTTATGGTTATGGGGTATAAAACCAGGCCCGACCCTAGACCCATGCTAGGCTCTGTCTTCTCTCAGAGGTAAAGCAGGCATGAGGAGGATCTAGCTGGGCCCCTATCCGGGAATCTGGCTTTTGACAGGTTCTGTAGTTCTGAGTTGTCTTGTTTCTTGTACTGATCCTTTCTGGGCCACAGTGACTCATGTAGGTATGGTATTTCCAATTCTGCTATCTATTGTGTGACATTGAAAAGGCCTACTTTTGACAGTAAGCTACTGGGTAGTGCCAAGTTTCCAGAATGTTCTAAAGAGCCTCTGGGTATCTAGATGGTGGTAGGTGATGGACTTGGGGTAGCTTAAAGAACCGTTCCAGGTCCTTTGTTTATATGTTTTAGTTTTTCTTTATTTTAAATATGTGTATCCGTGTATGGGTTTGTGCATGTGAGTGCAGTACCTGTGGTAGCCAGCAGAGGGGGTGTCATAGGGGTCTGGTGGTCACCTGATGTGGGTGCTGGGATCTGACTTTGGACAAGCAATGTGTGCTCTTAACCACTAAGCCATCTTTGCAGCCTGCCCACCTCCATTGTAATGAAAGCATGGCTTGTACAGGAGACTGATTTGAGAATGTTCTGTGGCTTTAAAAGCCCTGGAAGGACTCAGGCCTTGGGCTTTCCTGGACTCGCTCTAGGTGTTGATACAGAGAGGGAAAAGGCAGAATCTCGGGTTGTCCTAAGGGACTCAGTCTCACTCTTACCTCTGGATTAGGAGAGAATGTTGAGGTTATGGGTGACCACACTGTCTCTGTCCCAGGCAGAGACATTAGTCCTGCCATGTTCAACTCTGGCTTAGGCGCTTTTTCTGCTTCAGGGAACCACTGCGCAGCTTGGAACTTGACTGGATAAGGGCAGAGCCTGCTCCCATCCCCACCACCACCCCATCAGTAGAGGGAAGCTGAGGCCTCAAGTGTGCTGCTTGCTTTCCATAAACCGAGGGGTAATGTAGGGAAGGCAGGACCCTGGTCTCAGAGTGGGCAGGGGTCTCTAGAGAGACAGAAAGATGAAGAGCCAGGGTCTGAGTATGTCTGTAGTGGGCAGGAGAGGGGAGGGAGGGGAGAATCGCCCCTCTGTCTGTCAGGTAGAGGGAGGGTGGGATTCCTGCTATTGCATTTCCTGGCTGGGTGACTCTAGATGGGGGAGCTGTGCCTCTCTGAACCTTTGAGTCTCCACTGGAGAAAGTGTGGCCGTGAAGACTGTAACTGTATAGTCAAATGTGAGGTCTTTGACCTGTGGTGGATGCTACTGGACCTCTGGGAAGTGGGTGGCCTGGAGCTGGGTGCCCAACCTCTCTGCACTGAGCTCAGTTGTAAATTGGCATGCAGTGAGTGAGGCCTCTGTGCTTGAGTACCAGGGCTAGCACCCAATGCCTTGCACTTGTTAGGCAACCCATCATTTTGTTTTTTAATCTTTATTTAGTTTTGCTTTTGAACAATATCTTACACATATAAAATGTATTCTGTTGTTTTGCTTTGTTTTTGTTTTTCCAGACAGGGTTTCTCTATAGCTTTGGAGCCTGTCCTTGAACTAGCTCTTGTAGACCAGGCTGGCCTTGAACTCATAGAGATCCATCTGCCTCTGCCTTTCAAGTGCTGAGATTAAAGGCATACGCCACCACCGCCTGGTTTATAAAATGCATTCTGATAAATTCCCTACCCTCTAATCTCCTGCTCTGTCCTTTAGCCCTTTAACACATAACCCCTTTCCTCCCCCCCCCCCCTTTTTTTTTAAATAACCCTGACTGTCTTACAAATCACTGTGTAGACCAGGCAGGCCCTGAACTCACAGTGATCGGCCTGCTTCTGCCTCCCGAGTGCTGGGATTAAAGGGGTGTGTGCCACCACACTGGGCTCAAAGACTTTTCCCTCAGCCGTGCCCTTGAGCAGAACGTGTGTAAGGTGTGGAACTGACACTGGGGAAGTACTCTGGAAGTGGAACCATTTGGAACTTGGGGGATTCTGTTCTTGCCTGGGCCCTCCCCTCCTGCCACGTGGGTTCTGGCCTGCTTTCCTTAGCCCTGTGTGATCAGACTTCTCAGACTCCACCATCCGTCATGTCTTCCTTCAGTCTTCCTGCAAAGAGAATCCTTTCAACCGGAAGCCATCTCCTTCCGCATCTCCAGCTGTAAGGAAGGCCACCAAAGGAGCCAAGCCCATGAGGCCACCTGCCCCCGGACATGGCTTTCCACTCATCAAACGCAAGGTGCCGGCAGAGAGACCCCGAGGCCCAGCTGGCCGGGGCCCAGCACCCTCCCCACAGCAGCCATAGGAATCTGGGACCTGTGGGTGGCCCAATTGGAAGGTTGAATTTAACCCAGGGATCCTGTGTAGCCAGGAGCAGAGGGAGGAGGTGTCTCTAACAATAGTTCAAGTGCAGAGAGGGAGCACTAGGAGAAACGTGTGCTTCTCAGAAGGGTGCCCCAGGGTGCTCTGTAACCTGGTACACTAGCTGTCTGGCCCACAAAGAACTCCTCCTGAGTGACAGAGAAGGGAGAGGCTTCTCTTGGAGCAGGAATTTGGCCTCTCATTGGGAGTCTGTCAGACCCTTGGTAGGGAGGGGACAGCCCCTTCTCCACACCTATGCTGCCTTCTTGTCATGCTACCTTGTGGGACAGGACCTGGCTTCCTGCAGCCTGCAGTGGCCAGGGGACCCTGTGAGTTGGACGGGAGCAGGTGAAGGGGAAGGCCACTGCTCTTTAGGTGACCAGAGTATTGTTGGGCAGGTCCAGGCTGACCAGTATATCCCTGAGGAGGACATCTATGGTGAGATGGACACTATTGAGCGCCAGCTGGATGCCCTGGAACACCGTGGCGTTCTGCTGGAAGAGAAGCTGCGTGGAGGAGCAAATGGTGCGGGAGCTGCCGAGAGATGGCTGAGGGCTGTGGGTTGATGGGAGCCCCTCACCTTGGGGTGCTGAGCTGGGAGGGGTGCCAGCTCTGGCCTCAGTGGGGATCTGGCTTCCAGAGGGCAGTGAGGACAACATGCTGGTGGACTGGTTCAAGCTCATTCACGAGAAGCACCTACTGTTGCGGCGAGAGTCAGAGCTTATCTACGTGTGAGTCCTGACTCCTTGCCTGCTTCCCACTGGGGTCTGGGGAGGACTCGGAGCCTGCACACTCTGCCATGGCAGCTCAGTGTGGGTGGCTGGCACTGCACAGAAGCGTTTACTTCCTCTTCATCTCACCCTTTAGTGTTAAGCAGCAGAACCTGGAGCAGCGCCAGGCTGACGTAGAATATGAACTGCGGTGCCTTCTCAACAAGCCAGGTGAGCCAGCTCAGCTACATGAGCCTGCCTTACAAACTGAAAAATAAGCCGGGCAGTGGTGGCACACGCCTTTAATCCCTGTACTCAGGCAGCAGAGGCAGGTGGATCTCTGTGAGTTTGAGGCCAGCCTGGTCTATAGAGTGAGTTCCAGGACAGCCAGGATTACACAGAGAAACCCCATCTCAAAAAACCAAAAAAGTTGAAAAGTAGCTGGCTATGGTGGCACATGCCTTTAATCCCAGCACTTGGAAGGCAGAGGTATGTGCATCTCTGAGTTTAAGGCCAGCCAGGTCCACAGAGTAAGTTCGAGGACATCCAAGGCTACACAGAGAAACCCTGTTTTGGAAAACAAAATAAACCCATCAAGGTCTGAGGAGGTGACTTAGTTACTAAGTGCTTGTATAAGTATGAGGATCCAAGTTTGACTCTTTTTTTTTTTTTTTAAAGATTTACTTATTTATTATGTATACAACATTCTGCCTCGATGTATGCCCGCACGCCAGAGTGCCAGATCTCATTACAGATGGTTGTGAGCCACCATGTGGTTGCTGGGAATTGAACTCAGGACCTCTGGAAGAACAGCCAGTGCTCTTAACCTCTGAGTCATCTCTCTAGCCCCTCAAGTTTGACTCTTAAAACCTATGCATTTGTGATGAGCTTGTCTGTGGCTGTGGTGTGCAATGACTGTCGTGTGGGTGGCTGTGGCATGCACTGACCATCGTGTGGGTGGCTGTGGCATGAACTGACCCTCATGTGTGTGGCTGTGGCGTGTACTGACCATCATGTCTGGCTGTGGCGTGCACTGACCATGTCTGTGGCTGTGGCCTGTACTGACTGTCATGTGGTGGCTGTGGCGTGCACTGATCTGTAGCTGCTAGTAAAGTCCACAGAGCCATGGAAGGATCCAGGGTTCCAGCCTTTTTCCTACGTCAGACTTGGGTGATGGATCGTCATTGCCATTTCACAGCTGAGGTTAGAAATGGACCCAGAGGCTAGGCTTTTTTTGTTTGTGTAGCTGCTAGCTCTGCCTTTGCCCTGTGCAGGTCCTCAACACCAGTCTACCATCTCTCTGTCTTTCCTCTCCATTGACTGGGGAACTCGGAACGCTGGAGTACCCCCATGTCACAGAATGTCCTAGGCATCCTTTGCCAACCATGAGTCACTCCCAAGTCAGCAGGAGCTGGGGGTGTGGCCAGCACTCAGGAGCCCAGTGTGAGAGAGTGGGTATGAGCCATCAGCCCCAAGGCTGTGGCTGTACACCCTGTCCTCTTTAGCTTTCCCCTGATGCTGCTTTTGAAGATAAAGCTGGTTTATTTGACCCTGAGGGAGTTCGGTCCATAGATACCAAATAGGAGGTCAGGCTGCCTGTGTTCAATTTGGCTTTACAGTCTCTGGCCATTGCTGGCCAAAGGCTTCGTTTTCCAAAGCTTCAATTTCCCTCCATGTAGATTAGAAGCATAATTTACCAAGCTCTAGATGAAGAAAGGCAGAGCAGGATTGGAACTTGGGTGGTGACTGTGAAGCCCTACTCTGTCCCCAGACCTGGGCTGGACTTCCTGACCCTCAGTTTTGGCAAAGTGAGGTCATAGGGGAAGGGGACAGTTCCTGGAGCTTCAGGAGGTTTATTTCTAGGTGTGTAGCACATGAGGGGCACCAGGTGTGGGTGCCCTGGAGCCTGGAGATGGTGAGAGGAACCAGACATGAGTGTGCCCCCTGATGGTGGTCTTGTGAGGCAGCCCTGGGCCTAGAAGAGGGAAGAGGCTGGAAGTGACACCAGGGATCCTCATGACTGGCCTGTCCCCAGTGCCCTCCTATAGGCTTTGGGAACATGTTCCTCTGTGTGACCGGGACCATACTGCTTCTGCAAGTGGACCTCTGGAAGTTCCTTGTCATTCCCACCCCTGTCCACTCAAGCCAGTCCAATAGCTTTTCTCAAGATGCCACCAACACATGTGTTAGGAAGGCTTTGGGGAGTGCTGGCCTGCTTGGTATCTTCAACAGTGGGCTTGATATGCAGGAAGCCCTTGAGAATTGCTAGCCTTTTTTTTTTTTTTAAAGATTTATTTATTTATTATGTGTACAACATTCCTTCCGTGTATGCTTGCATGCCAGAAGAGGGCACCAGATCTCATTATAGATGTCTGTGAGCCACCATGTGGTTGCTGGGAATTAAACTCAAGACCTCTGGAAGAACAGTCAGTGCTCTTAACCTCTGAGCCATCTCTTCAGCCCATGAGAATTGCTAGCCTTGCATGATGTCCTTGAACAGTGTGTTTGGTGGGCACCTTGGCCTTGCATGGTATCCTTGAATGACGTGTTTGGTGAGCAGGAAGCCCTTGAGGGTTTCTGCCTCTACAGGGCGTCTTTTGAAGGCTTTCTGGTGGGCTTCCGGGTGTCCTTGTTTCTTTCTAGAATTGCTTCCAATCTCTCTAAGAGCTTGTGAGTGTCAACTCTGGGCCCTCCACTCATTCCACAGTATAGTTACCTGCTGTCTTCCCGGGAACTCAGGTGGTATGTCCTGTTACTGTGAGGAAGAGGGTCCCCACCACTCACCCTGGCTTTCTCCTTTGGCAGAAAAGGATTGGACAGAGGAGGATCGGGCCAGAGAAAAGGTGCTGATGCAGGAGCTTGTGACCCTCATCGAGCAGCGCAATGCTATTGTCAACTGCCTGGATGAGGACCGGCAGAGGTGACATGCTTGGGACCCCATAGGTGGAGCCACTTCCTGGCAGAGCTCTGCCTTCACTGCCAGCTTTCCCTCACGTTTGACAAGTCCTGTGGGGCCTGAAGGTTGGAAGGGGCTCATGGGTGACCTGGCTCTTTCCTGCTGTGGTCACTCAGCTTGTCATTTCCACCCCAGGGAAGAAGAGGAAGACAAGATGTTGGAAGCTATGATGAGGAAGAAAGGTGAGGCTCATCTTGTGGAGGGACCAGTACCTACCTGTGAGCGCCAGCCTATGTTTGCAGCCTGGAAATAGAAGGTTGAACAGGCCCCATAGGGATGGTTGGTCATAATGCAAATTCCAGGCTCCATTTTGCTGGAAAGCCAAGTGTAGTGAGGCCAGTCACAGCCATGCGGCTGGTTCAGGCTGGGAGGGGAGAACTGTGGTCCACCAGGAGGTCTTGACCCAGGATGGCTTTGCTCTGAGCAGATTATCTTTCCAGAGCTCTGCGGGTTGGCTTAGGAGTATGGGAATCTAGAGCTAGGATCAGAGTGCCTGGAGTTGCTCCCTGAGAGCTGTTTGGGTTGGGGTTTGACCTTAGTCCCACCTGTGGCTCACTGTTTGGCCTCATGGCTACATCTTGGCTGAGGCTGGAGCCAGACTGAGTGCTGGTCCTTTCTCTAACATGAGCTGGTGGCTGAGCCAGTTCCTTCAGCCCTCACTTCACTCCCATTCCCATGGTGCCTCTCCCCGGTGTGGGCTGAGGGTTTTGGAGCTAACTCTGCAAAGCACCAGTCTGGGATTAGGGACCTACAAGCACATGGTTGGTGTTGGTTCTTTTCAAAGGCACACATTTTCCTCGTGAGAGTTTGAGGTTTGGGCAGATGGTTTCTGAGGTGTTCCTTAGTCCTGGCAGTTGAGATTTCTGTTGTAGCCTACAGAGAAATGTACGTCAGTCTAGGTGATGGAGCTATTGAGTAAAATGTGAGCTATACCTCACAGTGGTTCTCAACCTTCCTAATGCTGCAATCCTTTAGTACAGTTCCTCATATTTTGGTGACCCCCAACCATAAAATTGTTTCTTTGCTACTTGATAACTGTAATTTTGCTACTGTTATTAATCGTAATATAAATATCTGATATGTAGAATATGCGACCACAGGTTGAGCACCGCCGTCTCAGGCTCCAGACTGTCCTCCCAGGTGTGGATCCCAGGGAGAAAAGGGAACTAGGCATAGTGACATGACTTGGTGCATGGGTGGGCTAAAGCCGCTCAGTGTCGCTGGTCACTGCTCCATCCTGCCCCTGATGGTCCCTCTTTGCTGCAGAGTTCCAAAGAGAGACTGAGTCCGAGGGTAAGAAGAAAGGCAAGTTCAAGACCATGAAGGTGCTGAAGCTGCTGGGAAACAAGCGTGACACCAAAAGCAAGGTCCCTGGGGACAAGAGTTGACAGACAGCGCAGGAAGCAGACTTCCTCTCCTCTCCTGGAGTCTCCAGGCCAGAACAGCACTCTGCTGCCCTCAGACCTGCCAAGGGGGTCAGTGACCTTGGGAGGGAGTCCCTGGGTGAGCTTTGGCCTCCTTGGGAGTCTCCAGCTGGTTTGGGCTAAAGTTTTCTTCCCTCTTTCTTCCCTGTGTCCCAGACAGCTGTGACTTAGCCCTGCCCACTTGCATTCTGACTCCAGATGCTGTGACAGGCCCAGGGGCAAGCAGGGATGCAGGGACTAGGCAGAGGCAGTAACTCTCCTTGTACTTCTGAACCAGGCCAGATGGAGTCTTCACTGTCAGTCCTGCCCAAGGCAGGCTCTGGCCATGACATGTGCACCTTGCAGCAGGCCAGCAACAAGGCTGGCTGCCTAACTTCTTCCTTCTCAGCCCTGACTCTTAGTCTCTGCCTTCCTGTCTAACACATGTGCCCTTGAAAGTCATGTCCCCTCACTCAGGAGCTCTATGAAGTCTTAGATTCTGGACCCTCAGTGAGTGCTGTTTTGTGTCAGTTGGGAATGAACTGCTTTCCTCTGCCTCCCAAGCTGTAGGGAGCTCTTCCCTTACCTCTCCCTTGGTTCATGGGAAGTCTCACCCACACCATGGGGACCTGGTGGTTGTGCTGAGGTGGTGACTCAGACTAGCCTAGAAAGGTGTGATTTGGGTAGGTGCTAACCTTTGTTCTCTAAGGTGTTGTGATCTGACCTCTGATGCAGGGTTTTTGCCCACTCCATACCCAGGGGATGGACCCATTCCTTTCTGTGGTTGTCTGTTCCCTCTGGGGACTGGTGGCATTCACCCCTGGATGGCCCTGGGAGAACAGTACTGGGGGTACATCTTTTCCCTGGGGAATATGCCAGGCAGCCTGTGGTCCAAGCACTGTTCTTGCTCTCGGCATCTTCAGTGCCTGCCCCTCCCTCTGCATCCTGGGAAGGAGTGCACTGTCTCTCAGTTGCTAGTGCCCAGTAGCCTTGGCCACAGCCACATCTGTGCCCTTTTGCCTGTGTGTGCTCCACCTCATGGCCAGGTGTCTGGCCACCCGGGAGGGGCTGGGCTGTCCACGCAGTTGGGAACTTGACCACAGTGCCTCCCATGGGGCAGGATTCCCTTCTTGTTTGGGGAGAGGTGCTTGCACTCCCATATAGCCCCTGGCAGTCTTTCCAGATGCACTGTTGACCTGAAGCCCAGGCTACCACCTCAGGTTTTTCAGAAGGGTCCTGTGACCCAGCTGCTGTAACCCAGGAGAGGGCTCCACCAGGCTGTCTCAGTGTCAAGCATAGTTTCCATGTCTCCAGGGACCAGCCCTCCTCACAGAAGTCACCTGTTGCCTGTGAATGTGGACACAGGCTTGCCACATCTTGCTCACTTTTCAAAAGAAACCCAGAATCTAGTTTCTGTCAGGCATAATCTGTAAATGTTGCCATCTATTTGAGTTTGCCACTGTAGTCAGCACTTGCCCTGGCTTTTCCAGTGTGCTAGGCTTGGGCTGGAGCTGTGTCCCTACTGACTGATGCTATCTGCTGGCTCTTGTGTAATAGCCATGGTTATTCTTCGGTAAGAAGACAGATATGGGACTTGTAGCAGGTGCAGGAAGGATTTCATTTCTAGAGACGGGAATGATGGGATACTAGTGAAGGTCAGGCTGTTCAGAGTCACAGCCTGAAGGACACTGCTGTGCAGTAAATCAGTTGTGGGGAGCGAGGGCATACCAGGTGGGAGCAGGGCTGTTTCCTTATTGGGTTCCTTGACCTTCAGGCTGGGACCTCGGGAGCATGTGAATGGAACTGGAACCAAGGCTGTGGCACCTGCCAGAGCCCTTTTAGTATGGATCCCTCCTTTTATGTTTCTTTCCTTAGTCTTCATTTGGTGGAAGTCATGAAGCTGACCTTTAACCCCTAGTGGGCTCCTCAGCAGTAACTACCTGGATGGAGTGTCTTAGTGAGACGGGTGTTCACACCGCAGAATTGAGGGCTAGCACTGACGACAGGCTGCTCAGGAATCTGTTTCCCTGCTCCTCTGGAAATGTGCAAACAGCAGTTAGAACTCATGTGCACTGGACGGGTTCTGATTCTGAACAGATTAAATGTGTTTATTCCTGTGTAAACAAGGCAGCACATGTCATGGCCAAGTTAAATGTGTTTTATTGGCCAATTAATCATTGTGGTCAAACATTTGCCCAAGGCTACAAGAAGGCAAAGAAATAGATCCTAAGATACAGGAAGGACAGAATCGTGTTCACAGAGCACCTGGAGGACAGCTGTGGCGTGGGAAGAGCCAGAGAGAGGGTGCCCTTAGGCAGATGTCCATGGTGTGTCTGGGCTCTTTCCTCTGAAGAAGGTGCCAATACTGTGGCTGTGACAGTGACTCAGAGGCATCACTGTGGCCTCTGCATCCCTGGGCAGTGCCACATCATGATCTGGCATGGTCTCTGAGGGTGGGCAGACCTGGGGATGACACTGCTTGGCGAAGCGAAGGCTCTGGTGGTCGCACTGGGCTGGCCCACCCTTGTCTAGGATTAGGTGGTGGCCAGAGCCTTCCTAAGCCTCTCGCTTCTGCTGCGGTCGATGTCCTCCATTTCCCTTATTTTCTGCAAAGGGCCACCAGGAAGATGGCTGTCATGGCAGGACACCATGGTGGGAGCTTGCCACCTGAGAGGCCAGCCGTGGTGCTGGCTGGGGCTCCTCCCATTTGAGTCTACTCCTCCCCACTTTTGGGCTTTCCTACCTGGGAGATTTCAGCCAGGATGATTCCTCGGTATTGCTTGCCCTGTCCCAGAGCCTCCATGGCAGCCAAGAATTCTTTCCTGTCCTGGACTTCCTTCACCACTGCACAGAGGGGAGGGCCATCAGTGCACAGGACAGTGGGAGTGCACAGGGACCCAGGCAGCACATAACCTCTGAGGGAGAGCAGGGCGGGGTGGGGGAGGGGGTCTCTAGCAAGTCATGTTCTCTTGTTAGCCCCATCAGTTCTACACACACACACTCACATTCTTCAAACCGGTCCACCTCGGGAGCTGGGTCCTCTTGCTGCATACGTGGAGCCGTTTTCCGTTCCTCTATGTCCTTCCCAGTGGCAAAGATATTTTGGAGTCTTCGTTTCTCCTTCTCCAGATCTCCTGTAGGGCCCAGAGACAGTCTTGTTAAGAGGGAAGAGCAGTTGTTTCCCTCTTAACCCCGCTGCAGTCTGTTGGGGTTGAGAGGAGTGGGCTCTGCAGACCCAGCACCTCCCTTGGCTGTTCCAGAGCAGAACATGGCAGGTTAGCAGTTGAGACAACCAAGAAAAAACTTCAGTGCAGAGCTAACAGAGAATCCAGAAATGCAGACCTCCGAGGTGACCTATGTGTAGGGAATTGTGAGGATGCTGGGGCATGCTCCCAGATGTGGGCTCAAATACAGAGGAGATGGACTTGAGGGACCATGTATCCCTCTGGGATTAGGATTAGGAAAACTGGATTAATTTCAGAAAAGCTATAGGATGAAGAGGGCCATCTGTCTGGGTTTGTTACCCACTACTGGAATGGTGCTGTCTGTCCCAGGCCTCTGTGACCCCAGAAGACAGAAGAGAGCCCCTAGCCCAAGACCATCACTTACTGGTGGCCTGAGGCTTGAATTGCTCACGGTTGTATGCCCCATTGGCTTGACACATGCTGGCAGGCCGGAGGTGGGAGTGGGTAGCCAGGATGGGAGGCAGGTAGATGGTTGTAGCTGGCTTCTTAGAAGGAGAGTCCCTCTGGCTGGATGTTGGGTTGCACTGCAGGGGCAGAGGGGCTCCTCCTGGGAACAAAATGGTCAAGTGACGGCACCTGTTTGTCTTTCTTTTTGAAGAAAAGTAGTATTTGCCAAATAGAAGTCAAACAGTGTGGACAGTCCAGCCCTCTGAGCGTGCTCCTCTGCAGGCTGTGCTAACAATTAGGTGGTCGCTCCTCGTTCTTGATGCTTCTAAAACACATTCAAGGATGTTTTTTGTTCGGTATGTACACAGACGGTTCTTAAACACTGGATCACACCTTTTCACTTACCAATTTATCACGACCAACTTTCCATAAAGACACATTTATATGTAACTTATTTTTTATAGTAATCTACTAGTTGTTAGAATGATTACACTATTTATTCAGCTAGTCATTCAGGTTCTCTCTGGGTTTGTTTTGTTTTTGTTGGCTGGATTTTTACTACTTCTGACAATGCTGCAATAAACATTCTTATACACTGAGTCTTTGGTGTTTTTATTTCTCTGTGTGTGGTTTTTGTTTTAATGTGCTGTGTGCATGCATGTCTGTGTATGTGTGCAGGTCAGGGAATCAGTTCTCTCTGACCATGCGTGTCCCAGGGATCAAATTCAGATTGTTACACTTGGCAGCAAGCACCTTTCCCTGCTTAACCATCTCACCAGCCCTGTGTTTTGTTTTTTGCTTTTTTGATGTTGTTTTTTGTTTGTTTGTTTTGTTTGTTTTCTTAAGACAGGGTTTCTCTGTAGCTTTGGAGCCTGGCCTAGAACTTGCTCTGTAGATGAGGTTGGCCTCAAACTCACAGAGATCCACCTGCCTCTGCTTCCCAAGTGCTGGAATTAAAGATGTGTGCCACCACCACCTGGCAGTTTTTGCTTATTTTAAAGGCAGGGTCTATCCAGACTGGCCTCCCAACTCCATATAGACCTTAAACTTTTGATCCTCCTGCCTCTATCTTCCAAGTGCATGGATTGTAGGTATTTGCCACCACACCTGGTTTCTGTGGTGCTGGAATGCACCAGGGCTTGGTGCATCTGAGGCAAGGGCTCTGCCAACTGAGCCAAAACTGCAGCCCAGATTGTGGTTGTAACAGGGAAAGCTTTTGTAAAAGGGTACATTGGAGCAGACAGTGAAGGGTGATGAGCCAGACCTGCAGTTACTTTGAGGAAGACTGTTCCAGGTAGAACAGCTGGGGTGAAGGTGCTCAGGCACTGTGTACCCAGGTATCTAGGTAGCAGCCAAGAGGCTAATGGGGTGAGAGACAGAGATCAGGACTTATGGAAGCTTCTGGAAAGAGGATTTTATTCTACAGCGTAGCAAGCTGTTGGAGGGTTTGGGGAAAAGTTACCCTTTCTGCTGTTGACAGTCCCATTCATGGCTAAGGGTAGGGTCAAGGAAAACAGCTATTCAGATAACATGCAGCATTGGTGAGGAGCAGAGAAGACAGGTTATCAGGAGCAGGTTGTAGCTTGCAGGGCTGTTGACCAGGTAGGAGGGAGAACAAGGGCCGTCAAGGATGACTGGGTTTCTGTGCTGTGGACTTAAAAGTGTGTGCCTGCCTTTACTCCCCACTCCCCCACTGCCTTCCCTTCGTGGAACCAAGCAGATACCATTCCCGGGATGATCCCGTGCCCCAGGTCTGCCTCTCCCCTGAGCACACGCTGAGCAAGCAAATAGTTACAGCCTCAGTGATGCTGGACATTCATGTCGGGGAGAGGGATCTGTGGCTTCAACCAAGCTATGAAACAATATTTTGCTTAAGGAGAAGTAGACAGTGAATTCCTAGGGAACAGCTTCAAGGAAGCCTTGTCTTTCAAGGTGTACTTATTTTTATTTTATGTCTATGGATGTTTGCATATATCAATGTATACCATATATGAACCTCTTCTGGTGCCCACAGGAGTCAGAAGAGGATCACTTCGCACTGGAGTTTAGATGGGGGTGAGGCACCATGTAGGAGCTGGGATCTGAACTCAGAACCTTTGCAAGAGCAGTAAGTATTCTTTACCACTGGCTAGTCAGTATTCCTTTACACTGTGTGAAGATGTGTCAGTGTGAATGGTTTCAAAAAAGATAATGGCCAATAGCTAAGCAGGAGGTATAGGCGGGACTTCTGGACAAAGAGCTGCAAAGAAGAGGGCAGAGTCACCAACCAGATGCAGAGGAGAGGTGAAAGGCACAAGTCGTAGATGGATAGAGCTAGAGGGACAAGCCCAAGCCCTTGGCTGAACTTCCATGATTAAGTTTCTGTGTAGTTTGTGAGCTGGCAGCACAAGGAATAATCTGTCCACAGCATGTCTCAAGCCCAGCACTTGAAAGGCAGAGTTAGGCGGGTCTCTGTGAGTTCGAGGCCAGCCTGGTCTACAGAGTGAGTTCCAGGAAAACCAGGGCTACACAGAGAAACCCTGTCTTGAAAAACAAACAAAAAATATGTTATTTTTAGTTACTCTAGATATGTATATGCCTGTGTGTCTGAACATGACTGCAGTGCCCACAGAGGCCAGAGATGTGGGATGGCCCTGCAGCTGGAGTTGCAGGTGGTTGTGAGCCACCGACATGGGAGCTGGGAACCAAATTCAGGGCCTCTACAAGAGCCTTCTCTTACCCACTAAGCCACTTCTCCAGCCTGCCTCACTCTCCCCAAACCTTTTTATGAGATGGTCTCACTATGTAGCCCTGGCCAGCCTGGACCTTGTTGTATAAACCAGGCTGGCCTGGAACTTTTTTTTTTTTTTTTTTCCAAAATGGGGTTTCTCTATGTAGCCTTGGCTATCCTGGAACTCACTCTGCCTGCCGCTGCCTACCAAGTGCTGGATTAAAGGCTTGCACCACCACAGCCGGGCTCAGCCTTGAACTTTTGGTGATCCTCCTGCCTCTGCTTCCTAAGTGCTGGGACTAGAAGTGTATATAATCATGTCTGGCTTCTGTCCTTTGAGATGAACTCCCCTTCCCTTTCACATAGAGGAATATTAAAGATATATCCCTGGTCCTCTGTTCAGAAAGTCTCTAGAGTGACTGTCCTTACTTCTCATGGTGTCCAAGATGTGTCGTTGCTGGAAGTTAGTCAGTTTGGACTCCTTCATCATCACTGCAAAATAAAACACTCTGTGAGACCTCCTGAGCTGCAGCTGAACCCCGCATCTCCCCCACTTCTCGGCATAAGACCTGAGCTGCAGCTGAACCCCGCATCTCCCCCACGTCTCGGCGTGAGACCTCCTGAGCTGCAGCTGAACCCTGCATCTCCCCCACGTCTCAGCATGTCTCATCTTGCCCAAACTCCATACCGCAGCACTGCTCCCCAACTCCCAACTAAGCACGCATGTTCTTCTGCCTGCTTCATTTTCTCTAGTACATGTCACATTTTTAGGTTTTTTCCTTTTTCTATATATTCATCTATCCATTTATTTATTTATTTATTGGGTCTTACTGTATAGCCTGGCTGTTCTGAAACATGGTATATTCATTGAGCAGGCCTCAAACTCACTCGCCTATGTCTCCAGAGTGCTGGGGTTAAAGTCATAAGCCACTATTTTTCTTTCTTTCTTTCTTTTTTGGTTTTTCGAGACAGGTTTTTTTTTTTTTTTTAGCTTTGGAGCCTGTCCTGGAACTAGCTCTTGTAGACCAGGCTGGACTTGAACTCACAGAGATCTGCCTGCCTCTGCCTCCGGAGTGCTGGGATTAAAGGCGTGCGCCACCACCGCCTGGCCTATGGATTTTTTTAAAAAAGTCTTTTTTGTTTGTTTGTTTTTTCGAGGCAGGGTTTCTCTGTGTAACAGCTCTGGCTGTCCTGGAACTCCATCTGTAGGTCAGGGTGGCCCCAAACTCAGAAACCTACCTGCCTCTGCCTTCTGAGTGCTAGAATTAGGGGTGTGTACCACCACCCAGCTTTAAGATTTTGTGTGTATGGGTGCCTGTGGAGGCCAGAAAAAGGCACTGAACCTCTATAGGTGGTTTCAGGCCACCTGACATGGTTGTTGGAATTGAACTTGGATCCTCCAGAACAGCAGCAAGTGTTCTTAACCTCTGAGCTATCTCTACAGCCTTTATTTTATTTTATTTTATTTTATTTTATTTTAAAGACAGGGTATTACTAATTATCTAATTATCCAGACTTTTTTTTTCTCAGGCAATTCTCTCAAGCAGAAAACTTGCATATCATTATATCTGCCTAAGACATACATCTTTTTTTGTGTGTGGCTAATATGGGAACTCCAGTCTTCTTGAAGAACAATACACGTTCTTAACCACCGAGCCGACTTTTCCAACTGTAACATTTTTTGTGTGCCGTGTGCTGAGATTGAAACCAGGCTTCATGTATGCTTAGCATACGTATTACTGAGCTACACCCCAAAATTACTGAGCTTTGTAATTTTTTCTTGTTAACCTCCTATACTGTTAGCTCTATGGAAGCAAGAATTGTTTGCTTTTCTGCAATCCCCTAACACTTTACTTCCAGTACGTAGGAGAATATGAAAATCACATATCAGGTGTTTTTAGTTGTTGGATAAATGAATGTATATATATATATATATGCTCATCCATGTATCAGAGGCTGGCGCCACAACTGTGAGCAGAAACAGGCACTTTCTCTGCCTGGTGGCATTCACCATTTAGAAGGTGCTGGCTGTGGGGCTGGAGAGATGGCTCAGCGGTGAAGAGCACCAGCTGTTCTTCAGGAGGACCTGGGTTCAGTTCCCAGCACTTGCACGGGGCTCACAACTGTCTGTTACTCCAGTTCCAGGGAATCTTGCACCCTCACACAGGCATACATGCTGGCAAAACACCAATGCACAAAAATAAAAAAATAAATCTTAAAAAAAAAAAAGGTGAGGGGATGGAGAGATGGCTCAGAGGTTAAGAGCACTGACTGCTCTTCCAGAGGTCCTGAGTTCAATTCCCAGCAACCACATGGTGGCTCACAACCATCTGTGTACTGAGATCTGGCGCCCTCCTCTGGTGTGCGGGCATACCTGGAGGCAGAATGTTGTATACATAATAAATAAATAAAGAAATCTTTTTTTTTTTTTAAAGGTGCTATCTGGGAAACCAAAAGCTTATAAGACTGACTATATATTGTGCTAAGCCCAGGGAAGGCAATTGGATTTGGTACTGGAGGTTTTCACTGTGGTGAGGAGAAGTTAGGTTTCATTGAACGTGCAATGTAAAAGATGAGCTAATCACCCCAAAATTCTCCTTCCTTTGGACTTTGGTCCTCTCCTGAACTTTTCTTAATCCCAGTCTCTTAAAGAAACCACCACCTCTCCTGTCGTTGTTCCTGTGAAGCACTGACCTCTGAGCAGCTCGCAGGTCCCCGGCGTGTAAGTGACCTGCTTAGGGCAGCGCCGGAACCCGGTTCCTTTGGACACTGCGCCCACCCTCTCCTGTGAAGCCATGGGAGGGCCCTAGGAGGGAGAGAAGCAATGACCAGCCCTCGTCTCGCGTCGCAGTCCCGACCTCTCATCGCCAGCACCCTGGGTATCTGAGAAGCTGGTGCCCGAACCCTCGGCTCCGGACCGTGAAGTGAACACAGTCCCCATCGGGACGGTCCCGGGCGGAGCGCTCACCCTAAGCGTGGCAGCGCCCTCCTGAAGGAGAACCTCGGGGAAGCCAGTGTGTTAGGGCCCGCACCAAGCGCATCCGTTACTATGGTA
This sequence comes from Microtus oregoni, assembly GCF_018167655.1. NCBI lineage: Eukaryota > Metazoa > Chordata > Mammalia > Rodentia > Cricetidae > Microtus > Microtus oregoni. Next base: position 13,293,316 of record NW_024543081.1, read on the forward strand.
ACTAGCGTACACGCCCACGCGTGCGCACTCGCGTCTCGTTCTTGGCTGTCTCCCGGAAGTGATTGCTTTTGGGTCACGGCGCAGGCGCAGACCGCGGGTAGTGCCGGGGACGACCGAAGCGCGCGGTTCACTCTTGTGCGGTCCCGAGCCGTCAGTGCGGTGAAGGCATCATGTCAGACAACGAAGACAAGTGAGCGCGGGCTCGGAGGGGAGGACTTCGTGGTGCGAGCTGGGCGCTTGGAGCACAGGCTAGCCCAGCTACGGGGTCTGTGGGGGTGAAGTCTTGAGAACTTCCTACTTCGCGGAGAAATGCTCCCGGGACAGTGTGCGGAGTTAAGCCCTCTGGGCACCCCCTTTCTGGAAGGGAATGCCGGTGGTGTAGTTCGTGTAGTTGTAGAAATAGGAAGAAGCAATCCAGAGATGTCCCGGGAGGCTGGGAGCAGGCGCGGGCTTGTAGCATAGGTGGCCAGAAGTGGGCTGAACTCTGGGTATATATTTATTTTATTTATCTGGAGACCAAATCTCACTGTATACCGGGTGGTTCCACTTTAGTAATCCGTCTTCCAAATGATGAGATTAAAGCGTGAACTACTATGCCTGGCCCCTGGTATTCACACTTACACACAGACACATATGAGAGAGAGATGGTATTCACATATACACATGAGAGAGAGAGAGAGAGAGAGAGAGAGAGAGAGAGAGAGAGAGAGAGTCTCAGCTATGTAGCCTTGGCTGTCCAGGAACTCACTGTGTAGGCCAGGCTAGCCTCAAACCCTAAAAAAATCCACCTGCCTCTTCTTCCAAAACACTGGGATTTATAGGTCTATGTCACCATGTCCAGCTCTTGGATATATTTTACTTTTTTTTTTTTTTTTTTTTTTTGAGAGAGTCTGTCTACATGGCCCTAGCTGTCCTGGAAGTCACTGTGTAGATCAGACTGTCCTCAAATTTATGGAGATCCGTCTGCCTTTGCCTCCTGAGCACTGGGATTATAGGGGTTTGCCACCATGCCTGGCTGCTGATACAGTTTAAAAATAGAGCCAAGAGGATTTCCTGATGGCTGCATGTGTTAGGTCAAAAGAGAAGATAAACTATGGGAGTCCTAAAATAGATGTAGCTGTCAAAACTCAGAAATAGAAGCTGGATATGGTGGGCTTACCCCTGTAATCCTAGCACTGGGGGGGCTAAGGCAGGAGGATTGCTGTGAACAGATGTCAGTCTGTGCTGCGTAGCGAGTTCCAGGCCAGCCTGAGTTACATAGTGTACAGAGTGATGTTGTCTCAGAAGCAAGCAGACAAAACGCAGGAAAAATACAGTGAAAGCAGAGACGTGCGTGTCGACCAGGGTTGTGCGGACCCCTAGAGAGGAGGTGGCTAGTGAGTGGGGAAAAGGGGGAACCCAGGAAAGGCTGAGGAGGCGCTCCCCCTGAGTGTGAAGCAGGAGGGAGGAGCCAGATGTGCCAGCTGTTGGACGAAGATGAGTGAGAGTGGGAAGGAGTTAGCAAGGAAAAGATCATTAGTGAAGCTGACTGGCGCTGCTTTTAAACCCAGCACCCGGGAGGCAGAGGTAGGCGGGTCTCTGAGTTTGAGGCCAGTCTGGTCTACAGAGGGAGTTCCAGGACAGCCAGGGCTACACAGAGAAATTCTGCCTTGAAAACAAAACAAAAAAGGTAATCAGCGAGCAGAGCTTGGGATGTGGTGAAAGTCTTACCTGGGTTAGGTTATCTTCTCTTCACAGTCACCTCAGGGGTAGGGTGATAGTGGTAATGTTCTCTGCTGGGAATTAATGCCCGGGGTTTTCGTGCATGCTGTGTATACACTACTTTTGAGCAACACCTCCAGCCCTGAAGTAAATTTTTTGTTCTTGAGACAGCATCTCCCTGTATAGCCCAGGCTGGGCTTAAACTCCTGCATCTCCTCCTCCATTCCAAATGCTAGGAGTATGGGAGTGTAGCATCACACTTACAGATGTATAGCTTCCCCCTTCCGATGGGGCTCGTCCTGCGCTGGTGACTGGAGGATGGCTTAGTGATTGCCAGCACTGCTGCTTGTCCAGGGAGTGAAAGCTCTGCTCCCGGTACCGTGTTGAGCAATACCAGCTTTAGGGGAATTGACACCCCATTTCTGGCTTCCACAGGCATCTGCACACTCGTGCGTACACTCACATTCACATACACAAACACATAGGGAGGCAGAGGCAGGCAGAGCTCTGTGAGTTTGGGGCCAGCCTGGCCTACAAGAGCTAATTCCAGGACAGGCCCTGTCTTGAAAAACCGAAGAAAAAAAAAAGTCCTCAGACCAGAAAAGTACATGTTACAGGCTGACCACAGTAGTTCATAGAGAGGGAAACAGTGGTGAACAAGTCCTAGCAAAATTGGGGGGCAGACGGGACAAGATTGAAGGCATACAGCGAAGATTCCTTCATTGAGATTTGCTGTCCCTCCTACGTCACACCCGATACACCGAGCTGTGCCTCTGATTCTGGCAGGTGACGCTCTAACCAGCTGTTCCTTCTGGCTTAGCTTTGATGGCGATGACTTTGACGATGTGGAGGAGGACGAAGGACTAGATGACTTGGAAAATGCCGAGGAGGTCAGTAGCCCCCCTCAGCCCTCAACTTCTTGCACTGCAGCCCGGGCGCTAGACAGCGGGGTGGGTGATGGTTACCGAACGGTTTTGCTGTTCCCTTTTCCAGGGACGTGTCTCCCACAGATACAGGCAGGGTTTCTCAGTAACTGTGGAGCCAGTTCTAGAATGCGCTCTGTAGACCAGGCTGGCCTCGAACTCACAGAGATCCGCCTGTCTCTGCTTCCTGAGTACTGGGATTAAAGGCGTGCTCCACCACTACCCAGTTCACAGATACACTCTTAGCCTTTGCATGAGCTAGACCTTAGCTTGGTTGTGGGATTGTTGTATCTTATTATGTATGGGTTTTTTTAGACTTGTTCTTGGTAGATAGCCCTAGAACTCAGCTGTTTAAACCAGGCTGGCCTCTAGCTCACAGCAACCAGCCTGCCTGTGCCACCTGCATGCTGGATTAAAGGCGTGGGCCCAGGTGGAAGCAGCTTTGCTCCCTTTCATTTGCTGCTTGCTCTACCCCAAACACTTCGAATACCTTGGGGCCTGTAGCAAGCACTCGGCAAACAGTTTTTATTTTATTATTATCATTATTATTTTTAATTTATTTAACTTTATTTTCTGTGCATTGGTGTCAGATTACCCTGGAACTAGAGCTACAGATGGTTGTGAGCTGCCATGTGGGTGCTGGGAATTGAACCCAGGTCCTCTGAAAGAGCAGCTAGTGCTCGTAACTGCTGAGCCATCTCTCCAGCCCCCACAATTTTTATCTTTTAAAAAAAATAGTTTTTTCGTGCATGTGCACTTGCGTGTCTGTGTGCGGTGCACTCACCTGTGTAGTGCGGTGGAGGGGCAGAGGCTGCTGTCAGCTGTCATCCTCTTACGGTGTTCACCTTCTCTTTCAAGACGGGGTCTCCCTGAGCTTGGGACTCACTGCGTCAGCTAGACTGTCTTTCTCTTCTTACCTCCTGGTTCTGTGGTTAAATACACACACTGTTATATACCCAGAGTCTTACATGGAGACTAAGGATCCAAATTTAGGTCCTCCAGTTTGGGCAGCAAGCTCTTTACTGTCTGAGCCATACCCTAAGCTCGAATTCTTGGTTTCAGAATCTTGTAAACTCTCGTCACAGGCTGTGCACAATCCTGGCAGCAGCTAGTGCTCTGTGCCTCTGTTTTCTCCTCTAGGTCAAGACTCTGCTATCAGAAACCCTTTGCTTAGTACCTTAGCATCTGTGGCTGTTCTGGCGGATTATTATTTGTGTGTGTGTGTGTGTGTGTGTGTGTGATGGAACCCAGGTGTATGTGTGTGTGTAGCGGAGGATGGAACCCAGATGTGTGTGTGTGCTTGTGTGTGCGTGTGTGTGTGGAGCGGAGGGTGGAACCCCGGTGTGTGTGTGTGTGTGTGGAGCGGAGGGTGGAACCCTGGTGCGTGTGTGTGTGTGTGTGTGTGTGCGTGTGCGTGTGCGTGTGCGTGTGTGTACGTGTGTGTGTGTGGAGCGGAGGGTGGAACCCAGGGCTAGCCTGGACAGATATGTGGCAAGTTGTTACTCAGTATGGGTGGTGACTCTTTCTTCTTACCATGACTGTCCTTGCCACTCGACCCATTGACTCAGTTGCCACCCGTGAAAGATCTGGTGTTTGTGCAACTTCCCATTTAGGGTGTGCTCATCACTTACAGGACCAGCCTTCTTTTCGGTGGCGCAGCTGGCTCTGGAGTCCTGACCACAGTCTTCTTTACTGCTGGCTTGGAGAATTTGGTCAGGTTGGATGGCTCTTGAAGCCCTTGGAATAGGGACCATGATTCCCACCTATTCCTCACAGAGTAGTAAGGAATGGGGCATTAGTAAATGTGCTTAGATGTACAGAAAGCGTTAATGGTGGTCGTGAGTGTCATTGTCATCATCTTCCTCTCTGACCCAAAACTCACCCTGAGATGTCCCCTCTGTTTTCTTCTATCCAGGAAGGTCAGGAGAATGTTGAGATTCTCCCCTCTGGTGAGCGACCGCAGGCCAACCAGAAACGCATCACCACTCCGTACATGACCAAGTATGAGCGAGCCCGTGTGCTGGGCACCCGGGCACTCCAGATCGCGTAAGTGTTGTCCCTTGCTGTCCTCACTGTGAGCCCCAGGCTGTTGATCCTGCCCAGCCCCTGTGTGCCAGGCATTGTGCTGGGCTTAGGGATCCTGTGGTGTAATGTAAAAAATAGGCCATGAAAAGTAACCACACAGGAAGAAAGTGTCAGGAAGAACTCTAGTCAGGCCTGGTGGCACAGACCTGTAATTGAAGACACTCAGGAGACAGAAACAGTGGGAGAATGGGTTCAAGGCCCACCTGGACTATGGGTTCAACATTACTCTGGGCAACTAGCAAGACCCCATCTCAAGCTAGAAGTGATAGGGGATTTGGGAACATAGCTCAGTGGCAGAGTGTCTGTCTAGCACGTGTGAGGCCCTGAGTTCAGATAATTCCTGTCAGTTTGCTGAAGTGAGATAAGGATGAATTCAGGGAAGGCCATGGTAGCCCTTCAGGCTTGTACCCCTTCCTGTTATGAGGGAGACTGGCCAGCCCAGTGAGGTAGGGAGGGCCCTTCACGTGGGAAAGCCCAAGAGCAGCAGTGGCTTCTGGGGTCTAGACTGTAGGTAGGCAGACTCAGGCAATCAGTGATTGCTGTAACCTGGAAGAGGCAGAGTTAGTGGAACTGTAGTGGGAGACCTGAGCCTGAGAGAAACTGCTGGACTTCTGACGTGGTGGTATGGGAGAATGGCGGATGCTGCAGGACAGACCTGGGAGTTTAGAGAAAACACAGCCAACGGAGCATTCTACCACCGGATATGTGGAGGCCTGCATGCTGGAGGCATAGAGCTCTCTGCATCCCCTCACAGGTTCACACAGCCCTGGGGAAAGATAACTGCGGTGTTGCCTTGATAAAGGGTTTTGTGTGAGGACGAGGTGGTCTTCGGCCATTCCTCAGGAATGGACGTTTCTTTTCTCTAGCACGGTTGCACTCTTGGCTCCTTTGAGTAAAGTTAGAGCCACCTTCAGGGGCTACGGTCCTATTGGCCCATACTGTCCGTTATGGCACTCAGTGTCTCCATGTGGCCATTTAAATTAATTAGTTAATTAAAAAATTGGCCCTGTGAGATAGCACATGTCTTTAATCTCAGCACTCAGGAGACTGAGCCTGTGGATCTTTGTGACTTCAAGGCCAGTCTGGTTTACGGAGTGTGTTCCAGGACAGCCAGGTTACACAGTTAGATGCCATCTCAAAAACAATAACAAAAAGCTCCAAACCACCACCTCCACAACAAAACCTACCCAAACAAATGAAAACAAAGCAACCCCCTCCCCCAATAGTGGACACATCTCAGGAGTCAGGAGCATCTCTGTGGCTCCAAGACAACCCGACTGTCATATTTTTCTTTGGGGCTTTAGTGCACCTTCCCCTGAGGGGTCCATGCCCTCTGGTGGTACTCTGCCTGTTGTGAGGGACAGCCAGGCTGGATCCTGTATATCCGCACTGGATGGGTAACCTTTGCTTAGGTGCTGAATGAAATGCCTGCTTGGATAGCTTTTGATGGGGTTCAGTCCGGCCCACTAGCACCACCTGGTGGCTGATTCGCTCACATCTTGCTAACTGGGTGGGTGATGTGTAGTGGCTGCAGCACAAATCAGTCACTTGAAGCCCACTCTTGCACTTGATGTCCATAGATAGGGACACTGACAAACAGATGCCCTTCAGGTGCTCCTGTTATGTATGGGGAGACCAGGCCCAGACAGTCAGGGCAGCCGTGCATGTCTGTAAGGCTTTGTATGCAGTGGGTGTTACAGACAGGTCAATACAGCCGTGCATGTCTGTAAGGCTTTGTATGCAGCGGGTGTTACAGACGGGTCAATACAGCCATGCATGTCTATAAGGCTTTATATGCAATGGGCATTACAGACAGGTCAGGGCAGCCGTGCATGTCTGTAAGGCTTTATATGCAATGGGTGTTACAGACAGGTCAATACAGCTGTGCATGTCTGTAAGGCTTTGTATGCAGTGGGCGTTTCTTTTGTTTTCTTGGTGTTAGGAACTAAACCCGGGGCCTTACGTTCTATTGCCAAACTACACCCCAAGTTTTGGAGACATTTTGTTATTCAGGAAGGACATTTGGTTTCTGCTCTTGGAAAAATTTCAGGCTTTTGAGAGTAGCAGAGATGAGAATATTTAGTAATGAACTAGTCAGTGTTGCTCTCAAACTGGTTGGCCCTAGAGTCACCTGGCAGCTCTAAAGGTACAATCCTCAGAACCCTTACTGAGAAAGTCTCAGGACTGGAGAGATGGCCTAGCAATTAAGAGCACTTGCTGCTCTTGCAGAGGACACAGGTTTGGTTCCCACCATCCACATGATGGCTCACACCATCTATCCCTCTAGTTCCAAGCTGGGCGGTGATGGTGGTGTGCACACCTTTGATCCCAACACTTAGGTGGCAGAGGGAGGCAGATCTCTATGAGTTTGAGGCCAGCCTGGTCTACAGAGTGAGTTCCTGGATAGCCAGGGCTACACAGAGAAACCATGTCTTGAAAAAACAAACAAATAAATAAAAAAGTATGTCCTGATAGTCTAGAGAAGACGTGGGCCCTGGCTTTGGTGTGCTTCTTAGTAGCCCTGGATTTATAGGTATAAGCCTGTCTAGGGTGATCAGGGGAGTTGTTCTTAGGGCACAGAACTGGAGGTGCCATCCCCTTGTTTAGTGTTGGGGCCTCTGCTTGGCCCAAGCATTAGCTGGGGACTGGGCCCTCACAGTGGCCATGTGTGGTCCTGGGCCACCAGCAGCTCATGGTCTGCTGTGGACAGTAATCTGGTGTCTTTTGGCACATGTAAACTCACAGGCAGTGAAGACTGTCATTTCTGGAGTGAGGACACCTGAGCCCTCAGGCTGATGAGAGATGGTGCAGAATGGACAGGCGCCTCAGCTTCTTTTCTGTGGCTGTGACAGAATCCTTGGGGAAGGTTCCTCGCTCCGTACGTTTGGCTCACAGTTCTGGGGGTTGGAAGGTCTAAGAACATGACACCTGCACCTGGTGAGACTTCAAGCTGTGTCATAGCATGGTAGAGGGTTACATGGTGAGACCAAGCAAGCTGGCTTGGGTTTCTCTTCCTCTTATAAAGCCTTCACAGTGGTCCCACCCTCAGGACAAAGGTCCCTCCTCTGTCTGATACTATCATCATGCTAACTTAAGAACATAGGGGACACTCAAGAACATGGGAGCGGGGAGGCATAAAAGTTTGCTTTGGGTGTGTGGATGGGGACCAGGCTGGGAGAATGTGACCCTTCTGGGGTTGTTGCTGTGAAGGGCTGTGGGTTTGACTGATGTGGTAAGAATGAAGGGCTTCTTCTGATGGAGCATTACAGTTAGATGACTTTAGTGTGTTTCATAGGGCACGTCATAGCACAGTGGTTAGGAACACATCTAGACTCTGCCTCTCTGCCTGTGTGTGTTTGAACCTTGAGTAGGTTACTCGCCTTTCTGTACCTCAGTTTCCTCACCAGAAAAAAGTCAAAGTGGGACTCCCCTCAAATGAACAGAGAATGTCAAGGTAGAGAACAGTGAGTGGCGTGGAGTCTTCTAGTCTTCGGTTTTCCCAGTGAGGCAGGGATTATCTTCATTTTTAAATGAGACCATTGGGAGCTGGAGAGATGGCTCAGAGGTTAAGAGCATTGCCTGTTCTTCCAAAGGTCCTGAGTTCAATTTCCAGCAACCACATGGTGGCTCACAACCATCTATAATGAGGTCTGGTGCCCTCTTCTGGCCTGCAGACATACACACAGACAGAATACTGTATACATAATAAATAAATAATTATTTAAAAATAAATAAATAAATGAGACCATTGGGATGTGGACAGAAATCTAGTGGCTTGTCTTTGGAGGCACAATTTAATCCAGTCTGCTGGTCTTCTCTCTGCTTAGTGGTAGCTCCCTGTATACTTCTGCCACCACAGCTGCCTGCCTAGGTGACCTTGCTGGATGAGGAGCAGGACACCATAGTCACCTTCTCTGAGCCTTGTTTCTTGTCTCTCCAACCCGTGTCTGTCCCTGCAGGATGTGTGCCCCTGTGATGGTGGAGCTGGAGGGGGAGACAGACCCATTGCTCATCGCCATGAAGGAACTCAAGTAAGTCCCTCAGACAGGGGTCCTTCCTCCAGAGCGCAGCAGCAACTCTCGGCCTCTCCATCTGTGGAAGCTGGTGTTTGATCCTGTAGATCTCTGACTCGTTCATAGTCAAGCCCCCGAGATGAGGGAGGGGGTTTCTGTGACATGTGCTTCTCCTGCCTGTTCCCTGCTGAAGAGCCAAGGCACCCGCCCTCATGTCCTGTGACTTTCCCACCACAGGGCCCGGAAGATCCCAATCATCATTCGCCGTTACCTGCCAGATGGGAGCTATGAAGACTGGGGTGTGGACGAGCTCATCATCACCGACTGAGCAGCGTTGTTGGACTGTGCCGGGCACCATTTCTATGCCCATTTTATACATGTAAATAATAAACTTTGCCCTTCCTACCCCTCTGCGCCTGCTGTCTGCAGTGCTGCCACCTGCTGCAGAGAGCGGGCCCACATCGAGGTGGCCTTGTGACTGTTAGCTCTTTCTGAAGCACTAGGGACTTGGCCCCGTGGGTCCTCCCATCCCTCCCTCTATCTCCCCATGCACCAGAGTGAAAGCTGCTGCAGGGGAGACACCTCAGCTGCCTTCTCAGCAGACAGATGAGTCTTTGTGCCCAGGGAGCTGGTTGCCATGGAAACCCCCAATTTCCTTTCCAGTGGGGACTGGCTGCAGGGGCTTCTCCCTTCTCAGGAGTATCACAGAGCAGGTCTCATCAAGCCAGCCATTGTTCCTAGGGACCTGCCTGGAGCTCTTATCAAGGACTCAGATCCCCTTTCAGGAGTGGTGCCCTAGCAGGAAGTGTGGGGGTGCAGTGATTCCCCCACTGTCCCCAGGCAGAGCCCTGTTGGGCAAGTCAGCAACTGGAACAAGGACCAAGCACCTGTCCAGCTCTGTCCCGGGCCAGTTCACATAGTGCCCTCCATAGCCATCTCTTTGCTCTGCCGCCTTGTGCCTCTGCTTCTCAGACTTGAGCTAGGATGATGTGCTTGCTCTTGGGTTCAGCCTGGGCTCACTCGCAAGGGTCCCTCTTCTGTGCGTTCCACTTCCCCCCACTTCACATCCTGTGGCAGAGGTGTGTGAGGAGCTAGGGATCAGGACGGTGGAGGCAGGAGGCTCGCAGAGTGAGTTCAAGGTCAGCCTGGGCTATGTGAGACTTGTCTAAGAATTTGTTTTAGAAAAGAAGGCATGGACTCTGGCATAATTAAAAGGAAGACCTCTGGTCCACTGCAACTCCAAGGAGTCATGGCACGCCACATGGGACCGGGCACCCTGGTCAGGGTGGGAAGGATGTGTGGCCACAGGAGTAGGAGGGTGCTTGCTGCTTTGGATGGTGGTTAATTCTGGGAGTCACAGACTTCGCACCCTACCACCCTCCTCCAAGCCTCTGGAATCCTTTAATCAAGCTGGGTGCTGAAATTTCAGCCCTGAAATGCCGCCTTTGTGCCGGCATCCAGGCAGCCACCCCAGAGTGCGGGGTCACTCTCTCGGCCCATTTCTCTAAATGGTCCCTTTGTTCCCTGCTGGGCCGCTCAGTATCAGATGTGATTAAAGGGAGCTGGAGCTTGGGTAGGAGGGGGCGTTAACCCTTAGGGGATAGGGTGTAAGGAGGCTGGAGCTTGGGTAGGAGGGGGCGTTAACCCTTAGGGGATAGGGTGTAAGGAGACAGAGAAGAGGGTGCTTTTCATCTCCCCCTTTTAATTCTGCTCTTGGGAAGCACCTCATTCAACTGGCCGGGTCTGTCACTTGCCTGCATTGTCAAATCTGTCTCCTTAGGTTTAAGGTCATCTCCTCAGCCATTTAAAGAAACACCTGGCTTTGGAGCCTGTGCTGTGCCCGAGCGCATCCAAACTCTTCCAAGGGATGTGGACAGCCCACTAATGCTGGCTTCCACTTGGCCATTTCCCTGCCGCCTGCACCAGTGGTAACTGGATGACCAACCTCATGAGCTAACAGCCCCCCCCATGGGCCCCTCCATCTTGCCAGCTTGTCTACGGTTCCCCATCAGAGCAGGTGCAGTATGTAGAACGGAAGTGGACAAATGTTCTGCTTTTCAGTAGAGGGGCAAGTGAGCATCAGCAGGAAAACTTGGTTGGAGTTGGTTTCATGTCTGACAGTGCTGGTATCATAAGATGAAAACCTGCAGCCAGGAGAGGAAGTTTGTCTATGGTTCCTGGTCTGGTAGATGTAGGGAATGCCCCAATCACTAGACCTTGTTTTCCCCAGGGAATCGGCAGTCTCCTGTCACCTGTGATGGGTGAAGAAGGTAGTCTATGTGGAAGAGTGCTGATGAGGAGGGGCACTCAGGCATATGCAGGCCCCCAGCCTACCCCTTGTATCCCAGCCTAGTGCCTTCAGTGAAGATAATCAAGTATGTAGATGCATATGCCCGGACTTAGCTCAGGGGAAGCTAGGCCCCAAGATTTAATAAAGGTGGAGCAACGGGTCACGTCGTCCAACAGGTAAAGATCTAATAAAGCCCAATAAAAAAATACAGCTTCCATGTAGTTTGGGTGGTCTGATGCTGCATTCGATATTGTTAAAAAGAGCGAGGGTTTCGTATGCCAGGCTTCAAAGGAGCCAGTGGTTTGGGGGAGGTGACCAAAAGAGCTTACTGGTTACAGTGTCTAGATGGAATGGTGGGTCGTGTTCCCGGTACCCACCCGCTCAGGGACTGATGGAGATGGGGGTATGATGTGGAACAGTAGACCTTGGAGAGTGGTTCAGGGCACGTGCTGTCGGGAGGGCACCAGCTTCCCAAAGCATCAGGCAACGGGAGCCACTCCCTCGGAGGCCTAATGGATGTACGTGCATCTTTACATATGTCCTGGCAAAGCCAGCAACTGGGGGCACACTAGGAGCTTTGCTGCTATCAGATGTGTGGCCGTTGGCACTTCTTGTCAGAGCAACTTGGTAGAGATTCCCCTTGACCTTGGTGAGGTGAGCTTGGCAGTGACATAGGTCACGGCCACTACTGAGGACAAACTCTTGGGGGGGGGGCACAAGTGGATGGAGCTGCTTGGCTTAAACAAACGTGCTGCTGTGATAGCTAGCGTGGGCTCTCTCTCATGTGTGTGTGTGTGTCTGTGCACTGGGGGAGGCGATGGGTGGAGAAGTGTGGCCACAGAAGGTCCATCCACACATTCTATGGACCCACCATCCCCAGGTCAGGGGAGAAAGACCCTAGGAATCGCTCACCTTTGCACTCTGCTGGCCGCTCCCAGAAAACCTTTGAAGAAGCACAGGTATGGGGGTAAGAGACCAAGAGACAGGCCAGGTCAGGCCACCAAGCAGGCGACCGGAAGTTTTAATTTTATTACTCGGAGTGCTTAATGCAAGTTAATGGGGACTGGGGTAGCTAGAGGAGGGGTGGGAGCATGGCGACTATGCAGATAAATAAGGGGCAGCGATGTGTTACATGTGGACTGGGGAGACAGAGCTACGTTCTTTATTAAGGTATCTCTGGAGCGAAGGGCACAGGGCGAGGGTAGAATGTACACGCAGGGGTTTAGTGTCCAGCCTGCTGCCAGCAGCCTGGGTGCTGGGCTCTGGGACTAGGGCCTGTACAGCGCTAACTCTGAGCCTGGGGACTTGAGGCTGACACTCAGGAGGCAAGAGGAAGACTGGCTGAGTGGCCTCTGGCTTTCCGGGAGCCCCTGCCTCCTCACTTGGGGTGGGCTTTGAGGTGTGGGAGGTGGTAGGGAAGAACGTGGGGCTCTCCTCAGATAGACAAGGTTATTGACACAGAATTGAATCTGGGGACCTCTGCCAGTTCCTTCCTGTGTCCAGGTGTGGGGGGCATTGAAAAGACAGGAGCTTCCAGGGAGTATCCCAGCCTACGCCCCACAAAGCTGTTCAGAGCTGTCCCCAATGAGTCCTCAGGACAGGACAGCCAGCTCTAGACTTTGAGGCAGGTCCCTGGCAGCCTGTCTCTCAGGCACTGTGACACAGCAGTGCTTGGGCCTCTGAGCCCCTTGCTTTCTAAGGAGGAAATGGGAGTGAGGCCTCCCACCCTAATGCTTCTGACCTCCCTGAAGGAGTGAGCAGGACATCTCGGGTCCTGGGGTAGAGGGTCATTTCTAGGGGCAGGTGGTCCCTCATCCTCAGTCTGGGGCAGCCATCAAGTCCTCCCCTGCCAGCTCACTCAGGGCTGGGCCTCCCGAGCTGGGGTAGGTGGAGGGCATCAGGGCAGGAGCTGGCAGAAACCTCCCAGCTGCTGTCGGCCTCTCAGCCTCCCCTACTGCCCCTGCCAGGCCTGAGGCTGATGAGGAGCGGGGCACACAGGCTGGGGGAAGGTGGGGACTGGTGGTGGCAGGGCCCCCTCTAAGGTCGGGACAGAGTTGTATATACCGGCTGCTCCCAGTGTGTGGGACTGTGGGACTGGGGCCCTGAGGGGCTGGGATCAGAGATGGCCGTATAGAGGGGCCGTTGAGAAGGCCCCATGTAGGAAAAGGCTGAGTAGAGGCCAGAGGCCTGACCCGCATGGCCGTAATAGGGTCCTGAGGGCTGATGGTCAGAATAGTCGAACTGGGGGCGTGAGATGGAGGGGAAGGCGGAGCCGTAGTGGGGCAGACTGAGGGAGGTATAGGCGATCTGGGAAGTCGACGGCTGGTCAGTGTAGTGTGGGGGTCCCTGGGGGCCTGTGGTCTCTGTCTTCACCTGGGCTTTGGCATCCACACCAGGGGGTGAGACCGTGGGCAGAGCCACACCTGGTGGCTTGGAGATCCAGGCAGAGTGTCCACTGGCCACAGCCAGGGCACTGCCCAGCCCGTAGCCAGCTGCTGAGTAGCTACCCACATGGCCTGGGTGCCCATTGGGTGGCAGGTATTGGTCCAGCTCAGTCACATCAAAGGTCTCCATGTTGGACATTACCTCGTGACTGATCTCTCCGATGTCCACGTTGCCGAAGTCGATGTGGGGCTTCCCGCCCTCCCCCAGGGAGCGCCCATCCCTTTTGGGGTCTGCCTTGCCGGACTGCAGCTCTGTCTTTGGGGTGGTTGGAGGGGTGGGAGGCCCATGGCTCTGGCCTGGATGAGAGAGAGAGAGAGAGAGAGAGAGAGAGAGAGAGAGAGAGAGAGAGGTGAGAATGAGCAGGTTAGAGGCAAATGGACCCTAGAAGGCCTCGTGGCTCATCTCCAGGCAACAGGATGCTGACCACTAAGACCAGACATGCTGCCTAACGGCTGAGCCTACTGGGTCATGCTGGGCTATCGTCCTGGGCCCTGCCTGCTCTTCAGAGCACCCTTGACATCTGCTGGTCACTTTTCCTGTCTACTTTGGACTGTTACCTCTTACTACCTCAGCAGCACTGTGGCCTCTGCAATACAACCCCAAGCCTGGCTACTCCCTGCCCTGCTGGCCCCCTTGGCTTTGTCTGTTAACTTTCTTGTCCACACATCTCAGCAAATGCTCAGGGCACCTGCAAGTGCCAGGCCAGGTGTGCCAGATCCTAGGAAGAAATGGAAATAAAATCGGGCCCTGTCTCCAAAAGCTTGCAGCCACGGAGAGATAAGAGCCCCCACAGGGTTCTAGAGCAGTGGGCCCTGTGTGAAGGCGCATGCAAAGGACTGAGGGGGTGAGAGAAGGAAGCCATCTGCTGTCTCAGGGATTTGGGGGAGTCTCAAAGGGGCTCCGATGATGAGATCACATGGAAGGAAGGTGACTGGACCAAGCATCTCAGCACAGAGAAGCAAATCCATGGCACAGCGTTGTAAGGTCAGCAGCTGCCGGGGCAGATCGTACCTCAGCCATCACACTGGAGGCAGTGCCAAGTCCTTCATTAGCCAAGGGCTGCAGACTTCAGGAGACCTACCAAGGCTTGAATTCTGGCTCTGCCATTCACTGTGTGACCCCGGGAAAACCCTCAATCTTCCTTTAAGCAGTTTGTCAGTAAAGCGGAGATGAGACCAGGGAGCCTAGGTACCGCATCATCTTGGGGAGATGAGACCGGGGAGCCTAGCTACTGCATCTCGGGGAGCCTACTGTGATTACATCCTGGAGTCGTATGATTCCTGGACAGATAGATGCTGCCACCTGAGTCTCAAAGAGGCTCTTCCTATGCTAGTTTCTTCCTGTACGTCATTCACTCGATTCCATCCCTACTCTTCCTCTAGACTATAGGCTCCTAAGCCAGGGACCATGGGCTTCTCCTGGTGGCTCCTGGTACCTGACACAATGAGAACTTGGCTTGTCTGCTGAAGCCAGAGCAGCTCTCTACTCTGAGCACTTCCTGTGCATCACACTGGCGCTCTGCTCATGAGGAACGCAAGCGAAACATTGCCCGCAGAGTCCCACCACCTGGGCTCAGACCTCAGCTGAGGAGCAGGCTCTTTTTCCTGTCTCCTCATCTGCAGGACGCTGGTGAGGAGTTGCTCACCTCACCATGGCATTTCAGGCTGACTGGCTGGTGGAAGGGATCCACACATGCAAGGCAGCCTGGTACGCTCAGTGTCAGCTCGCATCCTTAGGGAGAAGTAAGTAGGAATGGGCCACGTAGGCCCCTCCGTGGCATGTGCTCAGCATCGCCCCAGGGCAGGAGCCGGAAGACGCAGTGGTTTCCTCTCCACCCATGTTTGATCACTCACCCTGCCTGCCTCTTATCTCTGGTTTTTCCAGACAGGGTTTCTCTGCATAGCCTTGGAACTCACTCTGTAGACTAGGCTGGCCTCGAACTCAGAGACCCACCTGCCTCTGCCTCGATTAGAGGTACCACCACCCGTCTTTTTTGTTTGTTTGTTGTTTGGTTTTTGGCTTTTGATCAATCGTTTCTCAAAAGCACCAGAATCCCCACTGAGCTGCCTCCGGGTTCTGTTCTCCAGCTGGAGGAGCTGCACCCCTGGCCAGCCCTTCCCAGATCTCAGCTCAGGCTAGGGAACTCTCCATTGCCTGGCTTCTCCCAGCCCCACTGTAGCTCTGCCAACAGCACACTGGTAGCTCCCAACCCAGCACTCACCTGAAGGGTGCTCTGGGTTCCCGTCTGAAATGGGGGAACCTTCTTCCGGGTGCCGATGGTCCAGGTGGGCACTCTTGTAGTGGGCCTGGATGGCAGCAGCCCCTCCTTGCTCAGCCTCCCCGCCTGGGCATTCTGCCTCCCCCTGGGTTGCCTTCCCATTCTTCCGCCGCCGAGGTTGGTACTTGTAGTCGGGATGGTCCTTCTTGTGTTGCATGCGGAGCCTTTCAGCCTCCTCAATGAAGGGGCGCTTGTCACTCTCGTTCAGCAGCCTGGAGGTGGAGGACACCAGAGCTAGTGAGTGCTGGGGCACCCGGGCAATCTTCCCTCTGAACTTCATTCCTGGGATGGGGAACCCAGAGGGCAGGCCCAATGTAGGACTCTGCCCTGTGGTTAGCTCCCAGAAAATGTCAGACCAAGGAACCCCAGCCTGAGGTGGTTGTCATCTCTGTCCCCTACCTCTCAGTGGCTAGAGGACAGCAGGAGCCACCAGCCTCTGAGCATGTGGTCAAAAAGGAGTTACAAGGGGCAGGTGTCAGTGCAAGCAGAGGGAAGTCGGTCCTGTTACTGAAGCCCCACTGACGGGCGAGCTCCCTGGCACACACCTGG
This sequence comes from Microtus oregoni, assembly GCF_018167655.1. Lineage (NCBI taxonomy): Eukaryota > Metazoa > Chordata > Mammalia > Rodentia > Cricetidae > Microtus > Microtus oregoni. The sequence goes on from NW_024543081.1 coordinate 13,309,600, forward strand.
AGGCGTGCAGACAGAAGCACACGGCTGTAGAGGAACCCAGTCTCTGCTACTTACTAGCTGTGTGCCAGACTTTGCACAAGTTACTTCTCTGAGTCCGGGTTTCTTCACCTACAAAACGAGGATGATAACACCTACTTCACCCGGGTGTGGGGTCACCAGAAATATATATAAATACACGAAGTGCCTGGGCCTGGGGAGAGGGAACCTAGAGGAAACAGGGGCTACTCTGACGGTTCCTGGGGAGGAGCTGCACGGGACAGCCCAAGGGTAGATCCTCAAGTCCAGAAAAATGATTTGGTGAAATTTCTATGTGGTGGGGCTGAGTGTTCTAGGTGTGAGTCCCTTCAATACGGGGGCACTGTCTCCAGAGAGAGATCTTGTGTCTGGACCTGGGAGTGACAGAAGGTAGAGGAATCTTGAGTCTCTTCCCAGACTCTGGGACAGACTGAGGCCAGCCCTCATGACATGGAGAAGCCCTCATGGCAGTGCCCCCACCCATTCAATTCCAGCTTCAGGTTAAAGTTGAAGGGTGGAGGGTACCAGGACTTGCCTGCCCCAGGGTAAGGAAGACAGGGTGGGGCACCTTAAATAGGGGGAAAGAACAGATCCATAGACTCCAGACACAGGGACCACTGGTCCACTTTAAGGGTTTCTCTCCCTCCAGCACACCCAATTGGTGCCCTCTTCTCCTAGGCAACAGAAGACCAAGCCCCCTCTCCGGGATGGTTATGCCAGGCACTTTCTAGCCAGCAGCAGCATTCCTTTGCAGCTTAGCCTCCTGGTCTGCCCTGCACCCTGCCAGCATTCCCCAAGGGACCCTCTAGCTGAGCCAGACTCCATTAGAGTTAGTACACTCTCTGGATAGGTGGAGACCCCAAGTTAGGCCTTAGAAAGAACCACAGAGCAGAATGGTGGGGTCCTGTCAGCATGGACCCAGCACAGATGCTCCTGGGGTGGCTGGTGACACTGGACAGTCTCTCCTATCCTTCTCCGTGTCTCCTGCCTGGCTGCCAACCTGAAATCACCAAGAAGTGGCAAGGAATGTGGGAGAGGGCCCCACATAGCAGAAGTGCAGGAAGATTACGACACTGGAGTCTACCATCACCCCCCAAGCCGCACTGTACCCAGTCAGCCCTAACAGAAACCCGGGGAGCCGTGGTGCTAGTGCCAATCTTAGCCAACTCTGCGCAGGACTCCTCATCCACCCTACACCATCTCCAAAGCCACCCTTTCGTCCTGTACAAACCCTCACATTCAGAGCTACCCTTCTCCACTGCCCGCCCCCCAACCCCGGCCAGCTTGGTCCTCATTTGCTCCCTTTCTTTCTACCTGCCTCTTGGTTTGTAATGGGTGGAAGGAGAAGGGAGGCTGATTTCCAGCCCAGTGGGGCAGCTCCTAGTGGGGCACTGGCCGCTGTTCTATGTGTCCTCCTGCCAGGCCAACATGTGGGCAAGAGTCTGTGCGACTTGAGGCAGGAGAGGCCAATGAGGGCCCTATAGGAGGAGCTCGGCTGCAGCCTGGTCCCAGTTTCCTGGCTTGGACTGTACTTTCTGTACAGGTTAAACAGGACTGAACATCCCACAGGTCAGCATGTCATGGTTCCTCCCCAGATGGCAGCCAAGTTTAGTGTGCCAAGTGCTCACACGGCCACCCAAGACCTGTGTTCAAGTGCACTGATCCCAGACTCATGCACAGCTCTCTCCTCAGTCTGTGTTTTAGGCTGCTCTTCAGTTCTGTCGACCCAACCATCTATGCTCCGAATGTCCTTAGAGGCACTTTGGAAAAAGTGTGTTCAAACCCTTGGAGCAACTGGCAAGCTCAGCCCACATTCCGGTGTTCCTGAGGACCCCCATCCAGGGCCTAAGCAGCCACCTCCCCTTGACATTGTTTTGCCACTTCCCATCCCTGGGGTGGTCTTCGGCCATCCGGGCTCTCCTGCCTCACCTGCTCCAGGTGGAACGCTGTGGGCACAGTCTGAGTGGTAGCCAGGGATGAGTCTGCCTGAAGGGGACTAAGTCGAGGGTTCTAAAGTGGGAATTGGGACAGGGACAACGGAGGGACTCCATAAACCCTGACAACAGATGGTGGTTGGAGAGTTGGGGGGTCCATCTCTCAGTGCTATTACACGCCTAGACGGACCTTGGACAAAGGAGTTAGCCGCCACTGCCTTCCCTGAGCAGAGCTGGGCTCTGGGCTCATAGTGGCTGGGTGTCCAGCTATTGCCTGGTCAGGGCTGAGGAAGCTGGGGGAGGGGTGCCGGGCCTTCAGCAAGCACATGGCAAGCGCAGGTCAGGAAGCTACTTGCGGATGGCTCTGTTCTTAGGGAACGGTTTGCTTCTTCTGCTACTTCAAGGCCTGTGGTCTTCACACCAGACCAACAAAGTGGAAGGAGCCGGCTCTTCTAACAGACCCCAAGTCTCCTCAAGCATGGAGCCCCCTCCATTTTCCTGTTCTCTGCCCACTCCAGACCACTCCAGAGAGTCAAGTGTGACTTCTGTCACCAGAGAGAATGTGGGGAATACCTCTGACAAGGATTGGTGACTGGACTCTGTCGCTGACTGACCCAGGTAGCCAAGACTGCCTCTTGGGCCTGTCTCTTGGAAAGTCTAGTGGGGATCAGGTGACTTCACAATCTAGCTCCTGCTGGAGCCCTTGTTCCCTTTGAACCTGACCCAGGGTGCCTGTGGCGTGAAGGGGTGCTCCACACATCTGGGACTGGCCAGGTGAGCACAAGGGTCAAATTTGCTCCCTGGGAAAATGTTGCCCCAGAGGCTTGAGGACCAGCTTAGGCAGTCTAGGGTTCTGAGGGACCCTGGCAGGAAGCAGGCTTCCTCCTGGCTAGGGTGCTCAGCTCCAGTTCTTGAGCTTGGGGAAGAGGTTGCTCAACCATTGGGTGGAGCCCAGGGAGGGAAGATGGCGCCAAAGCTGGAGAAAGTGGAAAAGAGGGAGTAGCTTGGTGGCTCGGGGACATGGTTGGACAGGAAGGCCTCTTTTTGTGTGCCCTGTCCTGGGAATAAGGAAGCCCTCAGTGCAGAGGCTGGGGTCAGGAAGCTCTCCCAGGGCAGTTGGAGCAGGGACCCTGTGGGAGCAGGGAACTCTGCTTTCTCTGGGTTTCTAGTTTTCCTTGCAACCCCTCCTCCCTACAAGCTGTCCATCTGGCTGCTTCAGTGTCGCAGCGGCTACAGCAAGATCAGTTCTCTCCCAGAGTTTCCCACATTCTCCCGACCATTGAAACGGGTGGGGGTGGCAGCGGCACCCAAATGTGTGAACGTGGGATTGAGGTCATCAGAGCGTCCCACCACGCCATCTTCCCTGCCCACCACCCACAGAATTCCAGCCACGAGGGGGCGCCTCCCCGCCCGCCATCTCAGGATGGGGAGGCCCAGCCTAGGCCTCTGGGGTTCTGAGTTCCAGGGCAAGCAGCCCGAGGAGTCCCCCAGGAGCACTCTGGGTAGATGGGTGGGCAAGGTTACCAAATCTGGTCTTCTAAAGAGATGGTTGGCCTCCCCTAGGAGAGGGGCCTGGGCGATCCTACTCTGGGGCCCCAGGCTAGCCCTAATGCCCACGAAGCTAGGGCCTGCGGGGCTGGGGCGGGGCAGGGCTCACCTCCAAAGCTTGCCCAGCGTCTTGCTGAGCTCGGCATTGTGGAGGTGCGGGTATTGGTCGGCCAGCTTCCTGCGCGCCGCCTGTGCCCACACCATGAAGGCGTTCATGGGCCGCTTGACGTGCGGCTTGCTCTTGCTGGCGCCATTGACACGCACGGGCATGGGCACCAGCGTCCAGTCGTAGCCGCTGAGCACCTGGCTGACGGCCTCGCGGATGCACACAGGGAACTTGTCATCGTCTGCCTCGCCGTCCTGCTGTTCCTTCTTGACCTTGCCCAGTTCGCCGGGCCCCGGGCTGGCTCGCAGGCCCGAGCCACCGCCGCCGCCGTCGGGTCCCAGCGACGGCGCGCTGCCAGGGGACAGGCAGCGGGGCTCCTCGGAGCCCACAGGGCTCAGCTCCACCTCTGATAGGTCCTGTTCCTCGGCCATGTCGCTCCTGGCCGCCGCCGCTTCGGCCACCTCCCCCAGGCCCACCGCCGGGGTCCTCGCGAAGAGCCCAACGCCCACCTGGACAGGAAGGAGGGCGCGATGGAGAGGCGCAGTGCGCCACCCCAGGCTGGACGCGGATGTAGCCCCGAGGTGGCGGCCCTCTTTGCCCGCGCTAAATCCACTCGGGCCTGGGCCCGCGCACATGCCAGACCCTAAGTGGATGCGTCCCGCCTCTATGTCTTCCCACCCCCTGATCCCAACCGTCTCTAGGTGTGGGTGGGTTTTTTCCTTAAACCTCCTCTTGGGTGGAGGTTTGTTGATGGAAAGGAAGAAAAACGGACCCTTTATTCGACTCTAATCCGGGCCCCTGGAATTTCCCACCTTTTCTCTCAACTCTCCTTCCCCTCGTCTGCCCTGACAGTCTAAGGAAGCTGGGTGGGGGGACGCAAGCCTGCCTGTGGGGTGTCAGCCTCTCCCACCCCAAACTGGGGGGACCCAGATCCATGATAGCAGTCCTGGCCCAGGGGAGCGGTGCGCACTCACCTCCTCCGACCTCTCCTCCAGTCTGGGGCTCGTCCTGAGGAAGTGGAAAACCGTGTCCCAAGGTGTGCGGTCCAGGTCGGGGCTGGGGGGGGGCTGACACTGATGGACTGGGAGGGAGGGGCTGGGGGGCCCTAAGCCTCAGGCCACAGCCTCGTCTGGACGGAGCCTGAATCCTCACCACCAAACACCCTGGCTGGACAGCCCGAGACTGACTGAGCGACTGAGCCGCTGCAGACGGCTGGGGAAGGAAGGAGGGGGAGGGGAGGGGGAAAGGAGGGAGGGAAGGGCAGAAGGTGGAGCCTCCAGCGCTGCCTTCATCCCCAGCACCCAGGACGCCTCTACTCTGCCCAGCCCCCCCCCCCCCCCCCCCCCAAAGCCCTGCCGGCACTGCTGCCTAGGCCCGTCTCCCTGGCCTAAGCTTGGGTTTGGGCAGCTGGTGTGAGAGTCGGGGCACTTTACATCTGGGAAGGGAGAGATGCAGGTGGCGCAGTCAGAACCTGTTGCCTGGGACCCTAGACCTCTGCCGCAGGTCATGGGCTATTGACAAAGGACTAGGGGGAGATGTGAGGAAAGCTGGTAATCTCAAAGGGTGGCAGCCTGTGTTGCTTGATTTAAGAAATCCTACTGAGTCCCACTGTGTGCTGGGGACCGCTGCCAGATGGCCTCGCTGGGTCACCCTCTCCTGCTCTCTCTCAGTGTATACAGTCAGAGGTCCTGACAAGGAGGTCCGCAGCTGAACAACCTTTGCCCCGTACGTACATATACCCAGGTTCAATCCATAATTCCCTCTCTCTAGATAGCAGCCTTCAGAAAGGTAGACCTGCCCAAGGTAGAGAGACACAGGAGGCTCAGACCGGGTGGGAGAGGGTCCTCTTCAAGGGGACATGGAGGACTTTGGGGTCTCACTCCCACACTGATCTCTTCCTCTCCTGGGACAGGGAAGAATGGAAGAGTCCCAGCCCTAGATGTCATGAAGTCCCTCACTGTCCCACACTGAGAAAGGAACTGCCCTGCCTCTGACCCCCCTTTCCTCTGCCCCTCACTCTCATCCTTTGTTCTTCCTGCCCATCGCCCCAGGGTCCCTTCCCCTCATCCCTTTCCTTGGTCACACCTCCATAGGCTATTGTCCTGTTCTCTTCTCAGCAAAGGCAGCCTTTCCTGGTTGAGTGGCTATGCAGAACTAGGGTTCCCACGGAGGGACAAGCAGAGGAGCCTGGGTCACACCAGTGACAATATGTGGCTTCTCTGTCTCTCTTAGCTGGACAAGGTCCTAGGCCCACACCAAACAGGTACTGTCTGGAGTCAGGCTGGAACTGGGGTCTGGAGAATCAAGGCCTCATGACTGGGGACGGCCCCAGGGTGGATAGTGGAACACAATGAGATAGTCACACAGGGCAAAGGCATGTCGAGGGGGTGGCAGACATTGGTAACACACACTCACACATGCTTGCGCACACACAACCAGCCAGACAATTGGGCCAGTGTGTCTGGGGCTGCAGAGCCCAGTGAATTAGGAGTTTGATAAGGGTTTTCTCTTTCTCTCGCTCACTGGCCTTGGACAATCTCCCCCCAGTTTTCCTCGACGCCACCCCCGGCGCTGCCAACCCTCCTCCCCCGCCTCCCTTCTCTTCCCTGTGCCCAGACTCTTGTTCGGGGCCTTGAAACAGTGAGCTGTCTTTGTTCGAAATACAGGTGAACGGCAATCATGTGATTAACGCACACACACATAAAAAGCTTTTTAACAGCGCCCGCCCGGCCTCAGAACCGCCCGGAGAGAAGCCGCCTTGGATGGACAGAGGGACTGAGCTACAAGCATCCAGCCAGTCGTGTCCCGGCTCCTCTGCAGCGGTCTCCAACGTCCGCTGCTGCCTGCCCGCTGCCTGCCTGCCGGCCTGGCATCTCTCTCCCGGTGGGTCCCTGTTCATCTCCCCACCCTTCAGTCCCTCCTCTTGGAGGGAAGGTCCTCCCTGCTCTCTGTCTGTGGCTGAGCCTGAGACCCCTGGGGCATGGAGGAGCGCTGTGGGGGGGGAGTGGGCCCAGGATTATAGGAAGCTGGGGGTGGGGGAGGTGGTGGTCTCACAGCCGCTGACCTCTCCAGTTCCCTGCCACCACCCTCTTGGGCCCAGCTGCCAGTAAGGAGTGCGTGGGGGGGGGGGGGGAAGAGGGGCTCTATAGAGGGTCACACCTGGTTTGTGCTCCCTCTTGTTTCTTCTTCGTCCCTGCACGCAGGTTCTCCTGAGTGCTGGACTTGCTTGGACCCTGCCTAGCTACCTGCTGAGAGATGCTGCTGGGGCTAGGCCTGTGTGGGGAGGGCAGGGGAAGGATTATGTGTTGATTGAGGGATTCCCCTGTGAACAAGACGTCTGTAAGCCCCAGACTGGCAATCATGATGCTTTTGCCTCATTTTCGGTCTTAGGAACCCAGTGCTCTCCAGCAGGAGAAGGCAAAGACCCCATTTTCTCTACAGAGTAGGGAATTAGGAAAGTGGGGAGGGTCCCTGCTTTTCGATGTCAGGCCTCAGGGACCTCAGGGTGGCCAGGAGGGCCAGGGCTACCACCTGCTTCTTTTCCCAGCTGGCAGCTAGAAGGGAGGGGCTATTTTCTCTCCATCCCTGATTCTATGCCAGGGATGCTCGTGACCCCACACCCCACATCCTATCAAAGCTGCCCTGAGAGGAGGGCTCCTCCCCACCATGGGTGAGGGTGGTGCTGGTGTATGCTCTTCAGCAGAGGGCCAAGGCCTGCGTGTGGTGGAATCACAAGCTTCCTGAGTGCAGCTCATGTTCCTTTGAGATGGTCCCCAATCTCCCCAGAAGGTAGTCCTTGGGAGGGACCTGAATCTCTCAGTGGGACTCGAAGTCCACTGATGATACTGCCAGGCCAGATCATCTTAAGTAAACAGTAACCCTTAAGCCTTTTTGGGGGTGCTGTCCTGCCTGGCAGCAGGCTTCACCCATAATCCCCAACCCTGAGCCCAGGCCTCTCATTTGTCACATCGCAGAGGAGTGCCATCCTTCCCTGCCTTGGAGGATATACAGAGAGTGGGAAACCTGCTACTTGGCAGAAGCAGGAACCGTGAGGTGTTAGGATGGCTCCAGGAAAGCCTGAGCTTTTCCTCAGGTTCACTTTTCCGTACAGTCATCTGTCTTTCAGATTCCCTCATAGGACACGGAAGGGATCAGATGGGGGCCACCTCTGATCACAGAGGTATAGACCACACCTGGAATCCCTGCTCCCTCTCATCTGCCTTCCCAAGTCTATGTTTTGGCTGTCCTGGGTCTTGGGGGCTAGCTTGATGCTTCTCAGTCATGAGGGGCCTGAGGTTCTGCATTCCTGCCAGTTTGTTTCCTGGCACCTGCCCAGGGACGGTCTCAGGCCTGGAATCAGGTACACAAGTCTCACTATGCAGCCTCAGTTGGCCTTGAACTCTCCATTCCCTGGCCTCAGCCTTCCAAGGAGCTAGGATTACTGGTGTGCACCTCCATATCAGCTGTGTGCAGTTAAGACAAATGCTGGTTTGGATTTAAAAGTGTCAGATTCTACGCCATACTGGTTCGTTTTGAATGAATTTCTGGGAAGCAGAGGCAGGTATATTTTATTTTTATTTTTGTAATTCCCTTGACAGGCTCTGGTTTCCTTCCAGGGTCCTCTGCAACTCCAAGACTGGGAGGGACCCCCTGCCAGATCCAAAGTGTCTAAGAAGAATGGATAGGACTTAACTTGGACTCTGAGCCAGAGAGCCAGTGACCAAACTTGTAGTCACTAGAGTTTGAGGGCGTGGCAAGGGAAGGGCTGTGCATTGGGGAGGCAGAGGGTCAGGGTTGGATGTCAAGAGTAATCCTGGCATCCAACCGTGCCTTGGCTCCTCAGCTTGCACTAGGGGGTGTCTGGGGATGAGTATGCACCCTTAAACACCTTCTAGGTCACTCCATCTTGGCAGGGCTGTGTAGTAGAAAGTTATGTGGCGCCAGGGAGGGTCTACCATTCATACCCATGTGGCCCTGGGCAGGCTAGTCTAGGAATGTTGGGACTTGGTTTTACCTGTACAATGTCGACAGCTTCATACATTTACTGCTTATATCTTTAAAGTGTGTGTATGCAAGGGAGAGAAAAAGTAACACACACACACACACACACACATCTACTTAGTAATTACAGTAAGCGTTCACTAGAGAAAATAAGATAGGCAATGGGCTAATGCCGAGAGACATGGTGAGGGGTTCCCTTCATTCCCATTGCACGGGCACCTGGCTGTAGACCCACCTTTGGGAATTCGGGCTCTGCTTGCTTTTGTAGTGCCAGGGAGTAGGGAATGGGGAAGGGGACCCAGGGTTGAGAGACTCCCACATACTAGGTAAGCACCCATGTCCAGCCCTTTTCCTCAGGAACTTCTCCTACGGCTCTCAAATCCAGGTCCAGGCCAGGGGAGGATGTGCTGAGCTCTTGCCTGTGTGTGGTCTCCACTCTGCGCCCTGTAGCAGCAGCTTCCAGAGTCTCTAACTAAAGTGGGGAGGGAGAACCTGCCCATCACTGAGGGCTTGTGATGTTTGATTCCATACTCTGATCAAACCTCTGCCTGAGTCTGGTATCTTTATTCTTTAGGGAAACTGAGGCATAGAAAGGCTGAGGGATGAGCCCATGTGCAACAAGCTAGTTATGAGAGTGATGAGACCTGGGGTTGGTTTCTCCAGTCTAGTCCTCATGGCTGTCTGCTGCCCCTAGACCCCAGGCAGAGTCACAGGGGCCTATCTTTTCTTCTCTCCTGCTGGGCTGGGCTATTCACCTTGCCCACCGAGTTCTCTCACTGGGCATCGCCTGCCAACTGTGTGCTGAGGTCTAGTCCTTGCTTGCAGCCCAGCTAAGAGGCCCTCTTCTGGGCATTTTTGCTAGAATTCTTTTCCCTCTGTGCTCCAGTGGAGACATGTCTATGTGTGTGTGCTTCCTGTGTTCTCTCTTCCTGACCTAGCTTGGTGGTCAAGACGACCATAATTTTCTGTTGCAGCCCTCGGAGGGCAGGGCTTGTTGGTCTTGGTTGATCTGCAGCCCAGTGTGCCTTTTGCTGGTGGTCCTTGAGTTGAGCTCCTAAGGAGGAAAAGAGAAAGGGACTGGAACAGTCAGGGAGGGCTTCCTGGAGGTGGAGGGCCTGTGCTCTGAGGCAGGAGGAGTATATCTGTTCCAAGACCTGACAACAGGGGCCCTGGCCCTGCCCTCTTTCTTATTTGAGCTGGAGGCCATTCCAGAGGCCCAAATCTTCCTTCTTCCAACCCCACCCTCTCCGGGAACAAGGAAGTTGGGGCTGGTGCCCAGGGCTGCCTGGGGCAGCCTGGCCTCTGCCCCCTTCTTAGAAGCCCTCAGAGACAGAGACTACTCATTCCTGTCATCAGACCCTGAGAGCCCTTCCTGCTTTCTGCTCCGAGCTGCTCAGTTGCTTCTGGGCAGAGCAGGGCAGGGGGGCTCAGAAGCTGGGACAGGAGGTGATGGTGGCAGGCCTGGTTTTGGAGTTCAGGCTTTGTTTAATCAGACTAGCTTGGAGTCATAGAACCTGGCATGGCTGAGTCTTTCACGGATGATATATACTGGAACCTCTCTCCGCTGGAGCCCAAAGGTTTCAACTGCTGCAGGTGCCTAGGTGGCCCTGGCTTCCTTCTTTTCTTTCTGGACCTTAATTTCCCTATTTATTTATTGTTTGTTTTTATTTTTGGTTTTTTTTTTTTGAGCCAGGGTTTCTCTGTGAAACAGTCCTGGCTGTCTTGGAATTAGCTCTTGTAGATCAGGCTGGCCTCGAACTCACAGAGATCCACCTGCCTCTGCCTCCCGAGTGCTAGGATTGAAGGCATGTGCCACCACCGCCCAGTTAGTTTCCCTATTTGTAAAATGAGGGGTAGCAAGGTATCATGAGAGCCCCAATAGCCCGTGCCATGATTCATAAAGGAGGACAGTGTTCAGCCCAGTGCCTGTCCCTTGTGCACCTCAGCACATCCCTGGGTCTCTCCCGAGGGTCAGGGTCATGGTCAGACACCACATTTCCCTACAGCTGTGGTAATGTGTTTCTAATGATGTGTCGGAAGTTCAAGGTTCCAGAATTAAGAAATTGCCTTGCCTTTTACTTAAAACATAAACCCTCAATTTATTTATTTTGGTTTGTTTTCAAGACAGAATCTTACTATGTAGCTCTGGCTGTCCTGGAATTCACTATTTAGACCAAACTGGCTTTGAACTTATAGAGGAATCCTTTTTTGGGGGGAGGGGTTAGTGTCTTTGTTGTTTTGGAATAGGGTCTCACTTGACGTGGCCCAGGCTGGCCCAGGTTTTGTTTGCTATGTAGCCTAGGCTGGTCTTGAACTCACTGCCTCCTGCTTTAGCCTCTTGAGTGCTGCAGTGGTGCCTTTCTGCTTATTAACTACTGTTTTGGTGGATGATAGGTCCATCATCCCAGAGAGGACAGAGCTGCTGAGCGTGGCCTTGAAGGCACCTCAGTGCCTAAGCACGATGTGGCCTTCCCCAGCTCTGCCTGTTTTGACATTTGCTGGGTGACTACTGGGTGTCAGGCCTTGTTCACAGGACTTGGGGGCCCCTCCTGTCTACTGCCTTCACTTTCCCATGATTGATGCCTCTGTTCTCCCTCCAACTTCTCTCCTCCAACTTAGACCCTTTCCTGCTTCCTGTCCTCCCCCTCCCCCATCCCAAGAGTAAGGGGAAGAAGGGCTGTGATTTGATTTCAGCTCTCCCATTCCCACACCAACCTCCCAACCCATGGACCTCAATTTACCCCTGCTCTTGGCTTTCACTACAGCCAAGTCCACCCTCCCACCCCACAGGCCAGCCTATCTTCTGCCTCCTGCCTTGCTTGCCCACTCATGGGGCCTTATGTCTTTGGGTTGTGACCTCTGGGCTGGGTTCTGCTTCCCTCCTCGGTGGGGCTGCAGGAGGAAAGTCCACAGCAAAAGAGAGAATCACCTGCGTGTAGGTGTGGAGGTCGTTTGGGGGCCTGGGAAGGCCTGAGCTGGTACTCAGGGTGCACAGCTGTGGGTTTGAATCCCGCACCCCCACTTCTCAGCTGTGTTTCCTCTGCAGACGGCTTACAGCCTCTGGCTCTTAGCTTCCTTCTAGGCTGAGGTTGGGATTAAAGCAGATCGTGTTGGTACACATTTAGGACAGTCCTTGGATCACAGTGGAGCCCGTCAGTGGCAGTCACTGTTGCTAGCTTCTGCCACAGGTGACTGTCCGTTATCTTGAGCTTCACAGTGGTCACCGCTGCTAGTCCTCTCAAATTGCTTTCTCCAGGAGTCCCTGAATCTGCTCCCGCTAACCCAGACAAAGCAGGAGCAGGGTCCCAGCCCGATGAACCACACAGAAAGGGAAGCAGGTGACAGGAGTCATGTGATTTTGGGACTGGACATCACTGTGACTTTTGCCTCCAGGTCTTCTGAAGACATACCCAAGGGAGGGCTCTGTTGTCTGGAGGGTAAGGGAAGAACTTACAGATTTATTAGGGATTGCTTTTCCGTTCATTCGTTCATTTGCTGATGCCCCAGATGCTTTTTAGGTGACATTGTACAGACAGATGTTCATGGCAAGGGAATAGGGAAGACAGCGGGAAGGAGCAGGGACGGAGGCCTGGAGCAGAGAGACATGGCTGTGGACACAGGGGGCTGTTCGTACAGGGGAGGCTACACGTGACCTCTGAGGTTTCAGTCTGTCTACAGCCAGCTGCCAGCAGCTGGGCGAGGGTCTTGTTGAGATGAGCAGCTGGCGGCTCCCCCCCTGGGATCCCGTGTCACTTTTCTCGGTCATCCAGGGTCCCACCCAGGACTAGGCTGGGTGTGAATTGAGCCCAGGACACTTGTTTATTACTTTTGTTCTCGCATGGTTTACCTCTGTCTCCTAGAAGTGACGGGGGGGGGGGGGGGTGATCGGAGGGCTTTTGGCATCTGTGTGACTTTGATGAGATCACTTTGTTATGAGAAAGGGAGCTGAGTGGTATGGAGGCCGGGACAGCAGAGCCAGAGAGACCAGAGTTCAAGTGCGATCTCTGTCCTACTTACCAGGTCAAGCCACTTAATCTCCCTGTGCCTTGGTCTCCTCATCCGTAAAATGAGGATGGCGACACCTGTCTTATGAGACTGTTGCAAAGGTGGACGGGAGCAAGGAATGGCAAGTGCTCTGTGCAGTTCTGGGGCAAACCCGGGCAGGGTGTTGCCGTCTCTGGGTCACTTGGAATGTGAGTTAGTGTGTCCAGCATTGGCCAGGCATGGCAGCTAATGAGCTACATTAAAAGGCCTGGACGATCATGTCCCTTCCTAAGTGAAGAGCCCTTGTGCCAAGAACAGGGTCTGTGGGAGAGGCCCGCGAGAGGAATGTGCACATACCAAAAAGCTGTGCTTCACATGGTGTGACTGAAGGAAGCCCACCCACCCCAGCCTCATGGATTCTGGTCTTTTGTCTCTCCACATGAGCTGAGAAACCAGAGACTGAGTGCCTGCTGTGTGGGCCTCGGTCCAGAGTCAAGTCTTGCAGACTGTATCTCGGCAGGTGCCATGAGAGGAACTGTTCCCGACTCTGTTAAGGTCCCTGTGTGACCTTGGGGAAGTCAGCAGCCCTATAGGTGCACCCCTTCATTTATAAGAAAAGAGCTTGCTTCTGTCATCTCTAGGTGCTCTGTCGCAGTCAACATCGGGGGTCTTCAGGTCCTACAGGGAGAAGCATGCACCTGGTTTTGTGTCTCCTCTAGACTGCCGCTTCCGGCCTAAATGTGTTAGCATACTACATCCGTTCATAAGTGTTTACTGAGCTCATTGACCATGGAGATACCGCACTAAAAATCCTCTGCCCCTCCCTTCCCTGTAGACCTGTCCCGTGGTCTGGGTCATGGCATTCCTGCAAACTGTGGGGCAGGAGCCAACCGTGCCCTCCCAAGTGGTTCCTTGCTTACCACTCAGCATAATGGTCAAGCCTACAGACAAACCCATGATCCTCTAGTACCAGAACTCCCCTCCAACGGTGTACATGGGACTTTCCCTTTATTGAACATTGCAACTTGTGATGATGTGTTTATTGTAGACGTGGCCCATCCTCCCCTGAGGAGAGGGTGGTGGTGCTTGGTGCATGGCGATGCTCAGGGAACGAAACTAGCGACTCAATGAAACCTCCTGGAGAGAGGAATGGGGAACCAGGAGCTGGCCGAGGGTTAGCGGCCAGCCTTCTCTGGGGTCCCTTCTGTTTTGGAGGCAATTGGTCAGATCTTGAACTCTTCTTTTCCTGGAGTTGGGGCCCTGGAATGGGGCATAACTTACTGGGGAGCCAGGCCCCTGGTATCTAAACAAGGGGAGGAGGGGATAGAGAGTTGAGCCTGCTCCACCCCTTCACCCAGCAATCAGGAAGAACAGGGCAGATCTGTCAGCCTCAGATGCCACCCGCCCCTCCAGGGGACCCAGCCCTGAACCCAGGGAGTCAGGGCAAGGGGGGGGAGACAGGAAGCCCCTGTGTCTTCCCCTCCTCCCTCCTGTCCCGCCCTCCACCTCCATTCTGGTGAGAGCTTGCAGCCTCAGGCCTTGGCACTCTGAGGACGTGGGTGGTGACAGAGTGGGGTAGGATGGGGGACACGGACAGGACAGAAATCCCATCCCTTCCCATTCCTTTCTTCTCTGGGTTTTTGGGTGGCTACTGCCTCGGCAGCCCCTGGAGCTATGCCTGGACCTTGATAGAGGGACAGAGGGAAGTACTGTGGGTGCTGCCCCCCCCCTCGGAGGCCCCCCTGCAGGGTGAAGGACAGGCTGGGATCTATCTACTGGCTTTCCTGGGAGGTCAGGCCTTGCTGAGAATTGCTATGTGACCTCAGGTGGAGTACAGCTCTTCTCTGACCACCGCCACTTTCTTTAGCTGCCAAGGGAGCCCCCAAACCAGGGGTCACAACAAACTCTTTGGAGAATTTGTAAATATAGATTCCCAGGACCCATTTGGAATTACAGATTTGGGTAGAACTCTGCAATTTTAAAAGCTCACCTATGAAGATGGAGGTTGCAGGGACATTTTTGGAGCATGCTCCTTCCAAAGCCACCATGCCCCGGCCCCTGCCCAGCATCAAAACTTCCACCAAGCAGACAGGTCTCTCCTGTGTCCTGTCTGGGACAGGGGCTGGCAGCGGTGTACTCAGGCTGCAGGAGCAGTGTATTGTCCTGCACAGAGGAGCCTGGGAGGTCCCAGCTCTGCCTGGAGCTATCCCTGCTCCCTTGGTCCACCTTAGAATCTCTTCCTCTTGACTCTGTTTCCATTTTGATTTCTTTCTCTCTCTACTGTTTCCTTTTTCTGCCTCTCTTACTTGACGCCATAATCTGTTGTTTGTTGTTCTCCTTTCTTTGTTTCTCTTTTTCTTTCTTTTTTCTCTTTCTCCCTTCTTTCTCTTTCTTTCTCCCTTCCTTTCTCTCCTTTTCTTTTCTTTTCTTTTCTTTTCCTTTTTTGTACAAAGTCTCTCCATTATGTAATCCTGGCTCTCCTATGTAGTAGACAAGGCTAGCCTTGAACTCACAGAGATCTACCTGCCTTTGCTTTTCTGAGTGCTGAGATTAAAACAGTGTGCCGATATATCTGGTTTTGTTTCCCTTTCTTAGTGGTCAGTCTGTCTGAGGCTGTCTCCCTGTCCTTGCTTCCTTTCATCCAGTCCACCATTGTCTTCAAGGTCCCTACCTCTCTCTCCCTCTAGGCTGCATCCCATTCCCTCCCTCCGGCTCTCTTTTCCTTATCTCTCTGTCTCTTTCTCTGTGTGCATTTCTCTGGGGTGGGGGCGGGGTTGCCTGGGAGTTAGGGAACTCTGGGAAAAATGAGACTGCCACGGGAAGAGGTGACAGGCTGGAAGGACGAAGCAGGCCTCGGGTTGGGGCTGTCTTCCTAGTTTAACCTCTCCACCTGGCTCCAGCCCACGTTTCCATCTTGCTTGTCTCTTGGACACCTGCAAGTGCTGGGTCACCTGCCCCTCCCTTGGCCTGAGCCCAGCACTGAGCTGCCTCTTCTGATTTCCGGCTCAACTACCTACCTTTGGTCCATTTGCTGGCTGCCCTGGGATGTGGTTCCCAGGCCCCCACAACACTCCTGTCCGCTGGTGGCAGGACACAGGCAAGGAGGCAGGGGCAGCCTGGATGAATCTGGGGCTAGAGGGTTCAGGCCTGTCCGGACAACAAAGATTGTCCATACTGATGGTGGGGTAGGTGTGGGAGCCTCTTCTTCCTGTGTGAGCCCAGGCTAACTTGCTCAGGGGTCCCATAGCCAGGCCTACAGATCTGAGAGAGTTGAAGGGAAGTGGGGGCTGAAGAGAGAGCAGGAGGAAGGGGAGCCGAAGCCAGGTCCCCAGAACTGTGCCAACCACTCACTGGCAGAGGGAAGGGGGCTGTGTTTCTCCCTTTCTGGGCCTCAGTTTCCCCATAGAGACAGACGTGACTGGCTGAGGTGGCATTTGAAGCCCCACTCTCTTTCTGATGGGGCTGAAGCCTTTATGTCCAGAGTGAATAAGACTTCCTGTCCCTGCTCGGGCCCCACAGGCTTAGAGGATCCAAATGTCAGGCAGCACCTTCCCTCAGCGCCCTGCCCAGACAGTGTGATGTTGTCCTGCCCTATTTCTTACTTAATCCTCCAGGGCCTACCCTTCAAAGGGCCTTCTGGGGGCTGGGAGGAAGGTACCCCCAGGATCAGGATCCTGAGGAGGCTGAGGACCCTGGGGCCAGGTGTGGCTGTAGAGATCTTCTGTCCCCAGGCCTGTCTGGGAGTTTTGGGTACATAGCAGGGGTCTGGCTCTCAGAGGAGCGGGGCTGGGCCTCCTTTTTCACCCTGGGACTTGATTGCAGGAGGCCTGGGAAGGAGGCAGCTCCTGTTCTCCTAGAGTTCCTGACTACTCTGGTCCCTGCTGCTCTGTGGCTTCAGTGAGGGACAAGTAAGGGAAGAGTCAGAAGAAGGGGTTAAGTCGGGGACTCTTGGGATGGCTCTGACCATCTTCTGGAGGAAACAAGGGCTCTATTCTCTGTGTGGGAATTAATAGCAAGGAGGGGACGGGGGTGTCATTCAAGCCCTGATCAACTCCCAGAGGAATGCGAGAGAAAGAGACAGACAGAGACAGAGAGACAGAGACAGACATAGAAACAGAGAGACACAGAGACAACAAAGAGATGGAGAGACAGAAGCAGAGAAAGAGAGTTGACAAATGGAGGCTTGAGGCTCAGATATAAGAGAAGGGCATGAGGACTGCTGGTCACAGTAGCCCCTGGCATGTGGCTGTAATGCCCTAGGACAGATCCTGCTCCCACAGACGTATCCCCACACAGCAGGGAGACCTGATCTTGTCACCCTTCACCAAGGCTCTCCCTCTCTTGTTTATCATTCCCAGATGGCTGCACCCTCCACTTCCGTGTGTCTTTCTCCCCTGAAACCTGGAGCCTGTCAGGACTGAATGCTGCCCCTGCTTTCTGGGGACAGCCACCTGCCCTGTCTTTCCTTAGGGGTCCAGGGTTCACTCAGACCCCCAGGCTGTGAAAGTCCAGTCTGTGCTCCTGAGCTGTACCCTCTGTCCTGGTCCCAGGAATTCCTCTGACCCAGTTCCAGGGTCAGTTCAGACACATGCCACCAGGTGACTCCTGCATGAGAGGGGCGCACCGGGGAGCTCAGCTGTCGCGGGGGGGGGGGGGGGGGGAAGGGGGCGCAGTTCATCAGCTGCTGAGCCCGCACCTTCTGGTGTCAGCCTGGCTCACGGCTGAGGACCAGCAGCCCCCAGAGTCATCTGAAATGTCACAGCCCAATGCAGACCCTGGAGGAGCTCCAGGCCACACTTCTGGTTTTGTGGGCACATACACAGAGGCCTGGGAGGGCACTAGCCTGCCCTGGGTTGGAGCTGAGCTGGAGTTGGCCCAGACCATCTGTCTCCAGATCGGTGTTCTGACCCCCTGTGAAGAGTCACACCGAACAGTGTACTCAGACTGGGGGCAGAAAGAACTAGGGCCTCAGAGGGTGCCGAGCACCTGGTCGAGTCAGGAACCTTGCCTGTGGCTCTGTGACTCATCGTCACCAACCTCCGTCAGCTGGCAGCATCACTGTAGGGGAAAAAGAAATGTAGCAGCCACGTAACACTCGACCCTGGATGGAGCCACTGTGTGCTGCTTTTAGTTTGGTTCTTTTTTCCCCTCCCTCCCTCCCTCCCTCCCTCCCTCCCTCCCTCCCTCCTTCTCTCCCTCTTTTCTCTCTCTCTCTCTCTCTCTCTCTCTCTCTCCCTCTTTCCCTTTCTTTCTTTTTTCTTCCAAGAGAGGGTTTCTCTGTAAACTTTTGGCTGTCCTGGAACTCGCTATGTAGGTCAGGCTGGCCTCAAATTCTTTTGTTTAGTTGTTTATTTGATGTTAGGGGTCAAACCTGCGGCCTTGTGCCTTCCAGGCAAGTACTCTACCGCTGAGTTAGAGCTCAGGCCCTGGCTCAGGGCTATTACAGTTCCTGGAAGTCTAGGCAGTACCCGGTACCTTTGGGCTAGAAGGCTGGCTGCGAATGCCATTGGCTGCTTGCAACCGCACCTGACAGCCCAAGCACCTGCAGTGCCGTCAGGGTCCTCAGTGGCAGTTTTGGCGGGGTGAGTTCTTGATGGCCAGAAGGGTGCCCACGGACCAATGGCATTCTGTATCTGATGACCATCCCGTTCCCACCTCCCTGACGGCTGGTGGTGTGGTGAAGAGTCGGGGACATGACACTGTGACAGAAGGGCAGGTCTCAGTCTCCTCCCTTATGCAGTGACCGGCCTTAGTTACCATGGAAACTGGGGAGCTAGAGTCTGGAGAGGAGGGGACACCTGGGGTACCAAGAAGTCAGCAGAGTATACCAACATTTCTACACTGGGCTGTGTGTCAGGTATTTGTCTCAGGCTGTCACAGACCAGTTGACAGGAGCAGCTAAGAGAGGAACAGTTTATCTGGGCTCACACTTGGAGGGTGCAGGCCATCATGGAGTGGAAAGCAGAGCCACAGGAAGCTGGAGGCAGCCAGTCATATTTCACTCACAGTCAGGAAGAAGAGAGATGAATGCCGGTGCCTTCTCCCCATTTTTTATTATGTGTGTGTTTGTTTTTGAGCGTGCTTATGCATGCCCGTGTGCATACAGACACCCGCAGAAGCCAGAAGAGGGTGTCTGCTGGAGCACTTGGGAGCAGTTTCAGGCAGTTATGAAATGTCTGATGTGGGTGCTAGGAACTGGGCTTTGGTCCTCTATAAAAAGCAGCAAGTTGAGCCATCTCTCTAGGCCTTATTTTCTTCTTTTAATTTAGTCTAGCCTGTGGAATGGTACCACTCACACTGAGGGTAGATCTTCCCACCCCAATCCAATCTAGATTTTTCTCCACTTGCCTCTTCAGTAATTCTAGATCGCGCCAACTTAATAATAACCATCAGTCACCAGAGGCTGGGAGGCTGGACTCCTGCACTCCTGCATCCTGATACACAGCAGCTTCCAGGAGTTAACTGGACCTTGGTAATTCCTTATTCCCAGCCAGGATGGGGAGAGGCTCAGCAAGGGAGAGGAACAGCGAAAAGTTAATTTCCTTTCACAGATTTTTTTTATGTTGTTACAAAAGATGGTAAAGTATAGAAAGGCCACCCCGAGGGTCTTCATGAAGGAGCTGGCCCAATGACCTCGAGGGGAATCCTCAGTGGCAGCCTCAAAGGTGGACAGTAGGTGGGCCAGGCTATTCCGTGCTCCTTCCCAAACCCCATGTAAGGATGGAGGCTCTAACTAGAGGTGCAGATGGCACAGGGCTGAAGGCAGCCCAGAGTTTCCTGCATAGCTTGGAAATGTGGTGGGTATTGTATCCTCAGGGGATACAGGCCACAGAAAAATCTCGGGGAGCCTTACAAGGACCCACCACCCAGAGTGGCTCAGAAGCTGATGACTTTGGCATACATTGTTTTCCCCACCTGGTATGTAATGGGAACTCGGTCAGTGTGGGAGAGGATGATGCTGTCGAGCCAACCCAACTGCTGGCAAGATGAAGTGTTTGGAAGAGGTGAAGTCTGGGTCTTGGTGGGAACAGAGAAGAGCGGCGGGGTGGGGGGGGGTGCTTGATGGCTGTCTCGAGCAGGGTTGCTGAGAAAGATCAGGAAATCTGGGAGCACACAGTCCTGTGCCATCTTCCAGCTCAAGCTGGAGTCTCTTTCTTGTGCACCAGCTCTTCCTTCCCTCTTAGCCGGAGCCTCCTTCTCTACAAAGTGGGGGTTGGGGGATGGGAGTTACTCAAGGCTCAAGAGGGGCTGCATGTGGTCCTATGGTGTTCTGGCCACTGTGCTCTGTGTTGGGAGAGGTACCTTGTACTGAACCAGTTGACAAAAGCATGCAGGGGCTGCAAGATGCTAGATTTAGAAACAGGAGAAGCAGATTGCTGGTGTGAGAAGTCATGAACTTATTCAGCTGTGAGGGCACAGGAGCCTGGCTCTGCCTTGCTGGGAAGAACCCAGAGCGAGGATTAGACAGATGGTTAGGCAGTATCCACCAGAGGACAGCATGACGTGGAGGCAGTGCTGGTATCTTCTAATTCTCAATATTGGAGCCCCACAGCTCAGGGTGTGTAGGTTTCTTATGGAGCGATGCAAATTTTTGATACTGGAAGAAGAATATGGTAGCCAGAGGATCCACAAAGAAGGGGCTGGGGAGATGGCTCTGGGAATGAGGTGTCTGTCACACAACCATGAGGACCTGAATTTGGATCCCCAGTGCTTATATAAAAAACTGAGCTTGACCCTGTAATCCCATGCTGGAGAGGCGGAGGCAGGAGGATCCCTGGGGCTTGCTGGCACGCCAGTGAGTTTCAGTTTTACCGTCTCAAAAACTAAGGTGGAGGGACTGGAGAGGTGGCCCAGCCGTTAGGAGCACTGGCTACTCTTCCAGAGGATCCGGGTTTGGTTTCAAGCACCCACCTGGCAGCTCACAACTGTAACTCCAGTTCCAGAGGATCCGACACCCTCACACAGATGTACGTGCTGGCAAAATACCAATGCACGTAAAATAAAAGTAAATTACATAAAAAGCCCAAGGTGGAGAAGGATTGATGAAGACATCCAATAATGACTCTGGTCTACACACACACACACACACACACACACACACACACACACACACACACGACACATACAGGAGCCCACACAAGTATTTTTGTTTTGTTGTTTGAGATGGGTTCTCAGGTAGCCCAGGTTGATTTTGGCTGCTTGATCTCCTGACCCCTCCCCCAACACTGTGATCACACGCCCCACCTTCTTGCTTTTATTTTTTTCAGTCGTCTCATGTTGTAGTAAGGCTGACCTTGAAGTTACTATGTATCTCAAACCTGAGGCAGTCAATCCCCTTGTGTGACATGGTTCACAAAGATGGGGGAGTGTAGAAGGGCCACTTTGAGGGTCACCATGCAGGAACTGGCTCAATGGTCTAGAACTGAATCCCCAAAGACAGCCAGCCCCAAAGGTGGAGAGCGGGTGGGCCAGTCCCATTCCAAGCTCTTCCACAAACCTTGTGTAGGGACGGATGCTAACAAGAGGTGCAGAGGGCAGAGGGCACAAGACTGAGTGCAGGAAGCCCAAGGTTTCCAGCCTGTGAGCTCTGGGGTTGTAGGAATGAGCTACTCTATCTCTATCTGCTCAGTAGAAGTGTTTTCAAAAGCCAGGACTGGAGAGATGGCCAGGTGGTTAAAAGCATATACTGTTTTGCAGAAAACTCAAGTTTGATTCCCAGCACCCCTGTCAGGCAGCCCACAACTGCCGGGAACTCCTGTTTCAGGAGAACACAACACAGCAAGCCCCCGAGGGCACCCGCACTCCAGGGTTCAGACCCTCACGTGCATGTGATTTTGCAAAAGCTTTTTTTTTTTTTTTTTTGGATAGAATCTCACCATATAGATTTCCTAGAATTTGCTATGTAGAGCAGGCTGACCTTGAACTCATACAGATCCATGTGCTTCTTTCTCCCATGTGCAGGCATGAAAGGCAAGTGCCACCACACCCCATTAACTTAAAAAAATCTTTTTAAAATAAACAGCTGAGCAGTGGTGATGCACAGCTTTCTAATCCCAGCACTAGGGAGGCAGAGGCAGGTGGGCCTCTGAGTTCGAGGCCAGCCTGGTCAAGAGTTACAGGACAGCCAAGGCTGCACAGAGAAGGCTTACCTCAAAAAACAAAATAAAATAAAAATAATTATAAACAAATAATTCTATTTGTTATACACACATATATATTTATTTATAGGGAGATGGGAAGATTTAGAGATGTTTGTACAGCTCACGGTGGGGAAAGGGTTCCTTTGTGTCAGACTGGGGGTATTCAGTAAGCATAGCTGTGCCCAGGGCCAACCAGGGAAGACTTCCCAGTGGAGGTGATATTTGGGTCAAACCTTAAAGGAGGAGATGGGTTAGACAGAAGAGTGGTCCAGTGATGGTTAAAGGAGACACGTGGAGGATTTGGGTGGAGCCTTTGTGTGGAAGGGCTGGCTGAGGGTGAGGTGCCGGGCTTGGGCTTTATCCTATGGACAACCAGGAACCATAGAGTTTTAGAAAAGGAATAGGAAAATGACACAGACATTGTGTGTATGCGCACGCATGCATGGGAGTGCCAGTTCGTGTGTGTGTGTGGGGGGGGCACTAGGGATGGAAGCTTAAGCCCCTCCCATGCTCTGGGACAGTTCTATACTGTGTGTGTGACACCCCTCAACCTCAACCTGTTTTTGAAGTATATTCTTTTTTTCTTAAATTTAATTATTTTTTATTTTATGTGCATCGCTGTTTTACCTGCATGTATATCTGTGTGAGAGTGTCAGGTCCCCTGAAACTGGAGTTACAGACAGGTGTGAGCTTCCTTGTGGGTGCTGGGAATTGAACCCAGGTCCTCTGGACGAGCAGCCAATGCTCTTAACCACTGAGCCATCTCTCAAGTCCCCTGAAGTTTAGTTTATTCTTCTCTCTCTCTCTTTTCTTCTTCTTCTTCTTTTGGGGGTGGGGTGGGGGAGGTTTCGAGACAGGGTTTCTCTGTAGCCTTGGAACCTGTCCTGGAACTAGTTCTTGTAGACCAGGCTGATCTCGAACTCACAGAGATCCGCCTGCCTCTGCCTCCCGAGTGCTGGGATTAAAGGAGTGCGCCACCACTGCCCGGCCTGAAGTTTACTCTTAAAGAATCATAGGAGATTCGTAGTTGAAGGAGTGGAGAGGAGGTGCTAGAAGATCTTGGGGGCCAAAAAGCTGTTAGGAGACTGGGGTGTTAACTCTGCAGACACCAGTGAAGCCAGGGTAGGGTGAGAGCAGGAGGGGACATCTGAGAATTGGGAATGGGCTTGGGAAGCAGGTGGCAATAGCAGCACTCACTGTTCCTCGGATGTTCGGAGTGGGCCTGGAATTGCTGTGTTACAGCGAGAGTTTCCTACCTGAATGAGGGAGGGGTAGGTGACAGGTCCCATTCAATTATACTCTACATCACGGAGCTTTTGACGAACCAGAATTCTGGGCCTCGCACTTAAAAACCGTGCCAGTGGCACCTGATAGACATCTCCTCCACAAGTAAACAAAACAGCAAAGACAAACATGCATCCAGGAAGTGTAACAGCTGGGTGTGAATCTCTCCAGACCCTCAGCTCTGTGCCTGCCTGGGTAGCCTTGTGCACATCTGGAGGTGTTCGTATGTAACTGCCTGACAGCAAAATACACAGAAAGTGATCCGGTCTGTGAGTGGAGTGTGAACTGATGTGTGTGTGTGTGTCTACCTGCGTCTTGAGGTTCATATCAACTTCGCTGTCAGGAAACTGTTCCAGAGTTCCCCCACCCCACCCCTGCCACACCTTTTTGTTTGGTTTTTCTTTTATTATTATTATTATTATTAAAAATTTCCACCTCCTTCCCTCCTCCCATTTCCCTCCCCAATCCCCCCACTTCCCCTCCTCCTCCCTCTCCAGTCCAAAGAGTAGTCAGGGTTCCTTGCCCTGTGTGAAGTCCAAGGTCCTCCCCCCTCCATTCAGGTCTAGGAAGGCAAGCATCCAAACAGACTAGGCTCCTACAAAGCCAGTACATGCAGTGAATCAAAACCCAGTGCCATTGTCCTTGGGTTCTCAGTCAGCATTCATTTTTTCTTTCTTTCTTTCTTTCTTTCTCTCTCTCTCTCTCTCTCTCTCTCTCTCTTTCTTTCTCTCTTTTTTTTGAGGGGGGGTTTTCAAGACAGGTTTTCTCTGTAGTTTTGGGGCCTGTCCTGGAGCTTGCTCTGTAGACCAGGCTGGTCTCGAACTCAACAGAGACCCGCCTGCCTCTGCACCACCACTGCCCAATTGCTTTATGTGTTTTGATGCTGTGTTATTTGATGCACACTTATTTCTGCCTAAAATATTTATTTGCTTATTTATTTTAATTTGTATGTATGTATGTGCACACCATATGTGTGTTTATGTCACCATACATGTGTGTGCCCATAGTGGGGGCTTCAGGTCCCCTGGAGCTGGAGTCGCAGGCAGTTGTCAGCTGCCTGATGTTGGTGCTGAGAACAGAACCCAGGTCCTCTGCAAGAGCAGTTCAGGCTCTTAACCACTGTGCCATCTCTCCAACCTTTACACGTGTCTCTATATCTTTGTTATGATTAGCTTCTGACTTGGTTAAGTTCTAGCTTCTTATTATTTTTAGTGCTCTTTGGCAAACAGTATCTGAAGGAGAAGGGGGATAAAATTAATTGTAGCCAGTGGTTACTGCTTTGATGGACATTGTGACTGTAGTGCTGTCTTCCCTGTCCTTGGGACTGGTCAGAGGGATCTGAGTAGCAATGCCCCCTATTTCCCATTCTCTGCCCACATCTTCCCATATGTGCAGTGAGCTGCCCACCCTGAGCTGTGGCCCCGCACCTACCTCCTTTTTAATGTGCCTCCCTTTGTTGTTGTTGTTGTTGTGTGTGCATGCATGTATGTGTGTGTGATATGTGCACATGTGTTGGGACTGGATGCACGTGGAGGCCAGAGGTCAACATCAGGTATCTTCCATCCTACTTTAAGACTGCATCTCTCATTGAAGCTGGGCCTCACTGATTCAGCAAGAAGGGCTGATCAGCAGGCTTCCGGCATTGTCTCGTGTTTGCCCCACCTCCACCCCGTGCTGGGATTGCAGATGCTTGCCCCTGTGCCAGATGCTGGGAGTCTGAGCTCAGGTCCTCAGGCTTGCCTTGACTGAGCGATGATTCCCCAGCTCCAATGATCTGGATTTTTTTCGCACGGCATTGTCTGTGCCCCATGCCTGGCTTTTCTTTTCCCCTCTGGATGAAAACCAGGAAGCCATTCTCCTTGTTGTTCTTACAACACGAGGCTGAACCTGGCAAGGGCAAATCTTTGACTCTGGTTGCTCGGAGGAGCCTGGCTGTATGTTCCAGTAGGACTGGAAGCTGTGACTGGGTGACCTAAGCCTGGCATTGGGGGAGGCAGCAGGGACATCTGGGTGAGAGCCGGTGGCCGAGGCTGTGCTTTTGTTACCACATCTGTGATATGGAGCCACAGTTCGGGTTCTGAGGCCACTGTGATGTGTGGGACACTTGGAACGTGTACACTGGGACACGGGGAGCTTCGCTTCCACAGATATTTAGGGTATCTACTGCATGCCACGTGTTCTCAAGCCCTTCAGGCTCGGTCAGTAAAGTAGTACAATTCAAATTGTACCCAGAGGAAACAAACAAAAACCAAAGTAGATTGACTGGGAGGAGGGCAGTACGGGGGATGGAGCCTAAGGCCTAGTGCATGCTGGGAAACACCTTGCATTGAACACCCTTTCCCTGTTTTGGAGACAAATTGCCCGGGCTAACCCTGGACTTGTGGTCCTTTTGCCTTAGCCTCCCAAGTAGTCGGAATCACAGACTTGAACTATCACAAGGGCTACAGATGAATTGTTTTCACCATGTGATTTGAGGAAACTGAGCAAGGAGGTGTCAGAAGCAGAAAGAAGGGAGGCCACAGCTGTGAGCAAAGGGATTCAGGCAGGGCCCTGATCAAGCCGTTGACTGAAGACCTGAAACTTCTGAGGATGCCAGGCCCAGGGGTGTCTCAGAAAGAACACTCCAGACAGCAGGAACAGTGGGTGCAGAAGTCCCAGTGGGCGTGGTGGCTGGGGTGTTCTAGGGATAGCGGGAGGCCAGTGTGACTGGAGTTGAAGGAGAGAGGGCGTGCAATGGGGGTAGAGGTCTAAGGTCACAACATGGTCTCTGGGCAGGTCTGGCTTTGCTCTGAGGACAGGAGTGATAGAACGTTGAAGTGCAGCAGAGGTAGGTTGGGGCCTACACTGTCAAGGGTGTGCCCGTTCTGCACTCCTGAGAAGGCCTGAGGTGTCAGGCCTGGGAGGCCAGGAAGAGGCTCCTGAAGGTAACTCAGAAGAGTAGGCGCTAAACTAAGGGAGCTGGGACTTGTTTGCAGTCCCAGCCCTTGGGAGGTGAAGGCAAGAAGATCCCAAGTCCCAAGTTCATGGCTAGCCTGGACTACTTAATGAGGTTAACCTGGGCTACACAGTGAGCCCCTATGTATTGATATGAGTGGCGGGCTGCATTCCTGCTGCCTGGCTGCCTGGCTAGTTCATGCCCGAAATAACAACACACAAATTGTATTCTTTTAAACACTGCTTGGCCCATTAGCTCTAGCCTCTTACTGGCTAACTCTCACATCTTGATTAACCCATTTCTAATAATCTGTGTAGCACCACGAGGTGGTGGCTTACTGGGAAGGGAAGGATCTTAACCTGAGTCCATTTTGGAGAGGAGAGCTATAGCGTCTGCCTCACTTCCCTTCTTCCCAGCTTTCTGTTCGGTCTACTCAGCCTATCTAAATTCTGCCCTATCAGGCCAAGCAGTTTTCTTTATTAATTAACCAATGAAAGCTACAGATAGACAGATGACCCACCTACATCACCCCTAACGCCCTGATTGAGTTTGTGAGTTATTTTTTCCCATTTAAAAATGACTTTTTTAATTTTTAAATTTCTTTTTATGGAAAATACATTTTCTTTCATATAAGACATTCTGCCACAGCTTCCTCCAGCTCCTCTGAGACCCCCTCCTTTCTTTTTGGCAGTGCTGGCGTCTACCATGGAGTCACATCCCATGCCTTAAAAATTCCTCTTCCTGCTATGTGGCGGTGGTGCAGAGGCAGCATCCATGGCGCACGCCTATGATCCCAGCACTTGGGAGGCAGAGGCAGGCAGATCTCTTAGTTCCAGGACAGCTAGAGCTACACAGACAAACCCTGTCTTGAAAGACACACACACACACACACACACACACACACACACACACACACACTTTCTCTTCTTCACAGCTTCACTGAAGTATGGTTGACATACAAGGCTCTCAGGCTTACGATATACTTAGATGGTCTTTGACACACAAGAAACCCCAAATCTAAAACCATCGCCACAAATTCTCCCCCAGTTTTCTTCTTGGCATTCTCTCCCTCCAACATTGCCCCATCCCCAGAGAGCCGTTAACGGGACTGGTCCACTCTGGGTTAATCTGCATCTTCTAGAATCTTCTCATGGAACTCACAGTGTGTGCTTTCAGGGAGCAGAGTGTCCGGCTTCTTTGGTGCAATGTAATTAGTTTGCTGTCCATCACTGCTGTGCGTCGGAGTGCTTCCTTTTCATTGTGCAAGAGCACCAAGCTGTATGGGTGGATCGTAATTTGTTTATCCATCTGTCTGTTGACGGATGTCTGGGCTGCTTCCAGAATTGGACTTATTACAAACAAAACCGCTATGGGCATTCGTGTTCTCACTGTATAGACTTATGTTTCTCTTCTTGTAGGTAAATACCCAGGAGTGCGATGTCTGGGTCAGACACTGTGTCTATTTAACTTTGTAAGAATTTTTTTTTGGTTGTTGTAGTTTACAAAGTGACTGTACCACTTAGTGTCCCTACCAGCAGAGTGTGAGAGTGTCCAGCTTCTTTCCAAGCTGGATGGCACCTGCTATAGCACTGTACTCAAGGTTCCTTGTTCTAATAAACACAGAGGAGCCTCGATGAGACTGGTTGGTTTTCCCCTAATGGTTCATGTTCTGGTGCCTCTTATGCTTATTTGCCACATGTCCTCTTTGTTCAATTACCTATGGATCTTTTATCTATTAGAGAAAAAAAATAAAGAAACTGGGTGGTGGTGGCATATATCTTTAATCCCAGCACTAGGGAGGCAAAGGCAGGTGGATCTCTGTGAGTTCGAGGCCAGCCTGGTCTACACAGAGCAACCCTGTCTTGAAAAATTGGGGGAATAAAAGAATGGTGGGGCCCGGGGATGCAGCTCAGTTGGTAGAGTACTTGCCGAGGGGTACACAGAGCCCTGTTCTATCTACAGCAAAACATAGCAAGACGTATCCGAGCAGGATTGTAACTCAGCACTTGGGAGGTGGAAGTGGGAGGACCAAGAAGTTCAAGGTTATCCTCTGCTACACAGAGTTCAAGATCAGCGTGGGATGTCATGAGACTATGTCTCAAAACAGAAATAGGAGCAGGGAGATAGTTGAATTGGTAAAAATGCTTGCAATCCCAGGAACCCATGAAAAAAACCAGATGTGGTACACAGCTGTAATCCTAGCACTCCTGCAGTAATACAAGAGGTAGAGATAGAAGAATCAGCTGGAAGCTGGTGGGCCAGCTGCACAGTGAGGTGGGAACAGGAGACACGCTGCCTCAACAGGGAGAAGGAAAGAACTGGCTCTCAGAAGTTGTCCTCTGACCTTTATACATATGCCCTGAAGTGTGCCCTCCCCCCAACATAAGCTCACACACGCAGAGATTTTTACAAAACAATAATAAAGG
Source organism: Microtus oregoni (assembly GCF_018167655.1). Taxonomy (NCBI): domain Eukaryota; kingdom Metazoa; phylum Chordata; class Mammalia; order Rodentia; family Cricetidae; genus Microtus; species Microtus oregoni. The sequence continues at coordinate 13,337,973 of NW_024543081.1, forward strand.
ATGGAAAGATGGCGGCGCCGTGATGAAGAGCACTTGTTGGATCCTAGCACCCACATGATGGTTCACACCCATACTCCGTCCCGGTTCCAGGGACTCCAACTGGCACATACATGACTACATACATGGAATATGTGCAGGCAAAACATTTACTTACATAAAGTAAAATAAATAAATCATTAAAAATTTAAAAAATATAATTTACATTCTTGAGTGTTAAGAATTCTTTTTCTTTTTTTTTAAAGATACAGTGTTCTGCCTACATGTAGGCCTGCAGATCAGAAGAGGGTATCAGATCTCATTACAGATCGTTGCGAGCCATCATATGGTTGCTGGGAATTGAACTCAGGACCTCTGGAAGGGCAATCAGTTCTCTTAACCTCTGAGCCATCTCTCCAGCCTCGAGAAGTCTTTATATTTTTAATGATTACAGATTTTTATTGCCTATGCAACTTACAAATATTTCTCTGTCTTTGGATTGTCTTCAATTTTTAAAACTTCTTATTAGGCCATATAGATGTGGTGGCACACACCTTTAATCCCTGCACTCAGAGGCAGAGGCAGGCGGATCTCTGTGAGTTGCAGGCCAGCCAGGGCCACACAATGAAACCCTGCCTCGAAACTAAGCCTTTTAATTAGCACATATTAATGTCCTTTCGTCAGCCGTGTCCTGTGCAGAGCAAGAGCTTTGTTTACCTTTTTCTCTTTCCGTGCACCGTGCATTTAACGTGTCTCCGGAATCTTTGCCTAAGGGCTTAGATTTTCTCCATGAAGCACAGCAGTTTCAGATGGCCTATTTATGCCTGTGACCCATTTGGGTAATTTTCTCATATATGGTATGAGATGTGGGTTTTTTTTACGTGACTAGTCAGTTGCTCGAACCCTATTGGAGAAATTGTCCTTCCCCAGTGACCTGTCCCTTTAAAAAACAAAACAAAACAAAACAAAAAAACCCAAAAACAAAAACCTTGTCCTGGTTTGCTGATTTGCTTTCTGTTGCTGGGATATACTCCACGACCAAAAACAACTTGGGGAGTGTAGGCAGATTTTTCTGTCCCCTCCAGCCAGCTCTCAAATAATCACACGGGGACGTCTTATTAATTATAAAAGCTTGGTTAATTATGAAAGCTCGACTGATAGCTTAGGCTTGTTTCTAACTAGCTCTTATAACTCAAATTAACCCATATCTATGTTCTACCACATGGCTTTTACCTCTATCCCATTTTGTGTGTCTGACTCATTCCGCATCTGCCTGGCTTCTCCACTCTTCTTCCCCACATCCTGTGTGCCTGGAAATCCTGCCTCGCTATTGACTGTTCAGCTTTTTATTAAGCCAGTCACAGTGTCATAGCTTCACACGGTGTGAAGGAATATTCCACAGCAGGGGAGGAGGGAGAGGGTTTGTTCCATCACACACACACACACACACACACACACACACACACTCACTCACACACACACATGTATTGATGTTTTCCTGCATGGATGTCTGTGTGAGGGTGTCAGATCTTTCCAGCCTGGGTTTGTTTCATCTTAGAGCTTACAGTCCATCAAGAAGGGTGGTCAAGGCAGGGACTCCAAGCAGGAACTGAAGCAGAATGCTGTGGAGGAATACTGCTTACTGGCTGGTTTCCCATGGCTTGCTTTCTTACATACCCAAAGACCACTTGGCAGGCATAGCACCGCCCACTGCGGGTTGGCCCCTCCCACATCCATCATTAATCAAGAAAACTCCCCACAGGCTTGTGTGTGGGCCAATCTGAGGGAGGCGTTTTTTTCTCAGTTGAGGTTTCTCTTTCCGACGTCTGTGGCTTGTGGCAAGTTGACAAAAAACCAACCAACATAGTACTTTTATTTATTTATTGAGTGTATGTTTGTGTACAGATGTATGTGTTTGGGCACATCTGTGCCAAAGCGCATGTCCAGAGGTCAGAGGACAGCATGTGGTTCTCTCCTTACACCACGGGGGTTCTGGGGAATCGAACTCCGGTCATCAAGTTTGGTGGCAAGTACCCTGCTGAGCCTCTTACTGTTCCGGCTTTGTCTTCTGCCCATATGTTGAAAATTAATTGACTATGTGAGTTTATTCTTAGGCACTGTTTGTCCATTGATCTGCATTTTTGTTTTGTTTCTCAAGACAGGGTTTCTCCGTGTAGTCCTGGCTGTCCTGGAACTCATTCTGTAGATCAGGCCAGCCTTGAACTCAGAGATCTGCCTGCCTCTGCCTCCCAAGTGCTGGGATTAAAGGGATATGCCACCATGCCCAGGACATAATTTTTTGATGGAGTACTATACTGATATGATGGATAGCTTTGCCAGTCACGTGATCGGGTGGTATAAGTCCATGTGTGTGGAGGTCGGAGGATGACCTCAGGTTCTTGCCTTCTGTCTTGTTTGCCACTGCCTATACTGCGCTAGCTAGGGCTTGAGCTTCCAGGGGTTGTCGTGTCTCAGTCACCATCTCTCGGTAGGAGAGGCTGTCAAGCTTGCATGGTAAGTGCTCTACCCATTGAGCCATATCTCTGACCCCTTGCTGGTGTTTTATTGGGACTGGAATTGGCTTAAATCTGTCAAACAGTTTTAGGAAGCTGATACCTCACCAATATGGATTCTTTTCCTCCGTGAACGTAACAGACCTTGGCAGTGGATTTTTGTTTAATGTCTCTGTGCAATATTGTATAGATTTCACAAATAGGCCCTCACATCGTCTGTTAAATTTATTCATAAACCTTTGCCTTAAAAAACTGTTCATGTGTGTGTATGATGTGGTGTGTGTGTGGACCTTAGAAGACAACAGATGGGAGTCAGTTCTCTTTCTATTTTGTAGGCCCCAGAGAACAAACCCAAATCACCAGACTCGGTGGCAAGTTCTTCTGCCCACTGAACCATCTTTCTCACCCACCCAGTTCATATTCTAAGGCTGTTTTAGTTGGTTAGTTGTCTTGATTTTATGTTTTAGTTTGGCAAAACATTTAAAGTACAGAAAGTTTTTAAGGACACTCAAAAAATTCCGGAAAAATCCTTTACCCAGATTTCTATGATGCTAACAGTTTCCCCATACACACCCAAGACAGGGTCTTACTATGTAGCCCTGACCTGAAACTCACTTTATAGACTAGGTTGGCCCCTAACTCAGGAGGTGGAGGTAGGAGGACCAGTAGTTCAAGGTCTTCTTAATGCTATAGTAAATTTAAGGCCAACCTGGGCTACATAAGACCCTATCTTTAAAAAGGTGGGAAGTAGCCGGGCGGTGGTAGCTTTAATCCCAGCACTCAGGAGGCAGAGGCAGGTGATCTCTGTGAGTTCGAGGTCTGCCTGGTCTGCAGAGTGAGTTCCAGGACAGACTACAAAGGTACAGAGAAACCCTGTCTCTAAAAACCAAAACCACCACCAACAACAAAGGTTGAAGGGAGGGATGGGGAAAGAGATGGAGGGAGGGAGGGATGAAGGGAGGGATGAAGGGAGGGATGGAGGCAGGGAGGGAATCAATATGGTGCAGAAACTATTAAGTGAATGAATTACTGACTTCAGATATCCTTAGTTTTCCCATGAGTGCCCTCCGTTCTTCCCTCCCTTCCTCCTTCTCTCCCTCTCTCAAGGACTCCATCCCAGACTCCACACCACATTCAGTTGTTGCATCTCCTTCGTCCCCTCCAAGCGTCCCTGAGATGCTGACAGTTCCTCCAGCGTCTTCTCTTGTGTATTGTGACTTTGACATGTTTGAAGAATGGAACACTTTGTACCTTGATCCTTATTATTTTCCTGTTGTTTTTTTCCTCTTTGCATGGATTTGGTGGAAGAACACCACCAAGACTGATTGTGTGGCCATGGTCTTAGGGTCTTGGGGGGTCATTGCATGGTCTTTGGCAGTGTGTGATAACCGTCATGCTTAGTGGTGATGTGAACCAGCTGTAGTTAAGATGGTACAAGCCGGGTTTCTCTACTGCAAAGACCCTGCTTTCATAAGTGTGGGAGGTAGATTGCTATGTGCAGTTCGCACTCAAGAAGAGGGAAGAGGCTCCTTCCACAGTATGCAGGGCATGTTGTGGCCTCTCTCCTCTGCCCATTTCTAACTCGCTGCCTACCGGTACCTCACTATTTATAGCGAGAGTTTAGCCATTTGTCCAGCTTTCCAGTTTATTTATTACTGTGAATCGGTGTGCACAAGTGCGGAGGTCAGAGAACAACTTGAGGAGCTGTCTCCTCCCTTCCACCACACAGGTTCTGGGGATCAAGTCACCAGGCTTAGCGGCAAGCACCTTGATCCCGTGAGCCATCTTGTTGGCCCTCCATTTGTTCAATCTTAATGCAGAGTAAGATGGTGTCAAAATTGCTACCTCACACTCTTGTCTAAAATAAACTTATCATGGATCAGATAGTGTTTGTGTGCAGCTCTCTTCATCTTCTGTTTCCGGTCTCTAGACAAGCACATCACTGTTTGGCTCAGCACCTCCTTTCCTCCATTCTGGGTCACTGTAAACTATATTTAAAAAATACAGCCCTGATTTCCCAAACTTCTTATTTGGTAATACTGTTAAAGACTTATATATATATTTCTTTTTTTACTTTCTGTTTTTTCAAGACAGGGTTGCTCTGGAACTCACTCTGTAGACCAGGCTGGCCTCAAACTCACAGATCCACCTGTCTCTGCCTCCCCATCCCAAGTGCTGGAGTTAAAGGTGTGTGCCACTACCTAGCACTAAACTGACTTATTAATTATACAGTTTTTTTGTCACTTATTTGTTGTGGATTTTCCATGTGACTGTGAAGAGCGCCGTCCTTCGCCCTTTCCACTCGGCTGCCTTTTCTTCCTCTTTCTTGTCTTGCCACACTGGTTTCTTCGTTTAGGCTGATGGAAGGGAGAATGGACATCCCACATGTGGTGTGAAAGCAGAGACCACAGACCCATACAGGATTGGGGGAGGGGTGCTGCGCGGGAGACGGAGGGGTGGCATTGTCAAAGGGCCCCTTCTCGGTAGAGGTGGAAAGAGATTGACCTTCCTCCAGTGTGGGCTGGCGCTTCAATACGAAGGGGCTAAAATATGGATATTTTCAGAAAGTCTCAAGTCTGCTTGGGCCTCCGCCATCCTCAGCATTCCTCTCCTCCCCAGTCCCGGATTCTTGGTTTCAGGGGTTCTCCCCGCTCCACACAACCCAAAGTAGTTGAGTTGGAGAGGGATCCCAGCTAAGGTAAGGTCTGGGTTGTGATCAGGTCAGGGGCATTGTTAGGGGAGCCTCAGGTAGGCCATGGGGATCTTGAGGAGGACAGGATGGCAGTGAGACTACACAGCAGTAGCCATGACACACTGAGCACCATCACACGCCTTGATTGTGACCGTTCGTTCAGTGTTCCTAAGCACCCTGTGAGGTGACTGCGAGGGCCCCTGTCTCCCTAATCGTGGGGACATTCTCCGGCCCCTATGGAGTGGAGCAGGGAGGCACTAGGAACTGGCGGCTTTGCTCCAACTCCTGCCACCTCTCTTCAGGCATCACCTGCCCTGGAATTCTGCCCTGCCACCCTCCCTATTCCCTGTCCAGTGCCAGTGGTGCCAAGCCAACTTCCCTGGGTTTCCACTTACTCACAATCTGTCTCCTCCCAGCTTAGGGACTCTAGCTCGCCCTTCCTCACTCCTCCTGCATCTAGCAAGGGCCTCAGTACACAGTGGGCATCAGCAATGGCTGTTGCCCCCAAGGGCACAGTGGGATAGCAATGTCAGATGCCGTCTTTTCAACCCAATGTGGGGTCACTAGCAAGACTTCCTTCGATGAGACTGTCACTTGGGAAAGGATGAAGCCTGGCCCAAAGGCATCTTGGAGCCCATGCCTCACTATATTATACTCTGCCACCAGCCGGCCCTAGGATGCTCCAGGAAGTGCTGTGTATGACACCCGCCCCCAGGCGCCACCTCTTAGAGAAGGGACCATTGTCTCCGAAGGGTTAACGAGGGATGCAAGGAAGGGGCCCTTTAGCCATGGTGCCCTCTGACCTTTCATAAATCAGAGGGGCTGGGGGCGAGGGGCTGCTTGGCAGGACTTGGTGGGGTGGGGACTTAGAAGCAGCTGCGCGCGACGTTGACATTGTTCCCACCATTCTGAGTGCAACAAATCCCTCTATTGTGTTCCTGGTTTATCTGGTTCCTCTTGTTTATGAGCAGGGCTCCTTTGGCAGTGGTTCCAGCCCTGGGCGGGTGGAAAGAGTGCTGGCACGCACTGAAGGGGGAGGGGCAGGAGGGGGCGCTGTCAATGCCCGCATTGTCCCCGCGCTTTTTGTTTCTACTGTAATGACATGTTGAGAGAGAGAGAGAGAGAGAGAGAGAGAGAGAGAGAGAGAGAGAGAAAGAGAAGAGAGAGCTGGGCAGGGAAGAGAATGGCAAAGAAAGCCGAGCAAGTGCCCTGGTGTGGATTGATATCTGGGCCTGGGCGGATGTCCTGGCAGCTGGGCAGCAGGGCCACATGGAACCAGGCAGGGGTGCCTTGGAGGGGGTGGCGTGAGGGGTCAGCCAGTCTCCCCCACCCTAGCCTCTGCTGCCTGGCACCAGGTTCCCCCACCATCCGCCGGTCCTCCTGAGGCAGCTGGAGTGGAGCTAGTGCCAGGGTTGGGGTCTGCATTCCGATGTGGCCCTGCCAGCCTGCGCTGCCTGGGCAGCTGGCTGTGCCTCTCAGTTCTCTGGATCTGAGGTCTGTGAAATGGGCAGTGCTAGAGGTGACAGGCTTCCTGGACTTCTGGACTTAGAAGGGTGCTCTCCCTAGTCCTGGGCTGCACTGCTGAGCCTGGGCAGAGGGAAAACTCGTGCTAGAACAGGGTCCTGAGCTGTCCCCGGAACGATAAGACCAAATGCCAGCTTGGCTCTGGGGGTCTCATCTCCCACCTGGGCCTCTGAGAGATGTGAGGGGCCAGGAAAGAAAGGCACATGAACATGAGAGGGGGAGCCATGGGCCCATCCAGCTCAGTCACAGGCTGCGAGGTGGCTCCTGAGCCTCTCTCTCTCTTCGGGTGTCAGCTTCCGGCCTGGGCTTATCTAGATGTGTGAATTCAAGGTTCCTGAAGGAGCCATGAAGCCCCTGGACCTGTCAGAGCTGGACGAGTCTCTGAGGCTATGGACTTCTCCCTGCCACTGCTAATGTCCTCTGTAACATCTGTAGTTCCCTGCCTGGACCAGCCCATCGCTATGACGGTGCAAACTCTGTCTTTGACTAACCCAGACACTGGAGAAACCAAGGCTCTCTGAGATCTTCACTCTTTACCTGCAAAGTGTGAACAGTTTTCCCCACTGTCCTTTCAAGGCCACATGTGGACCTGTGGAAAGTTCAAGATCCTCTGAGATCGTCCTTGGCTAGGAGCTTGCTGTCCAGGGAATGGTTGAGTATATTTTTCACAGGGTGAGGGTTTATGTGATGCTCGAAACAGAACCCAGTTTTTTAGAATTAGAGTAAAGACCATATATAGCCAGAATGAGGACTCAGACTCAGGTTACGGCTATTCAGAGCTCAGCCTAAGATCACAGCTCAGTCTAGCGTCAGGACTGGAGTTTAGTCAGTCAGAGGTTCTGATCATGGCTCAGATCGTAGCTAGGACCAGGACTCTTACTAGCATCGTTGTGAGGGCTTAGGATCATGACCAAGAATAGGTCTAGCTAGGGTCAGGGCTCAGTATGTAGATGCGGGGAAAATTCACTGTAGGAGAAAGTCAGGATTTACTCAAGATCCAGACTCAGGATAAGGGTCCTGTCCAGGCCAAGGATCAGGGTGATGTAGGGTATGGAAAAGGGCTCAGTAGACAGACTGTCAGAGACAGGGTGAGTATTCATTCTCGAGGGAGGATAATGGTTCAGGCTGGGCTTGAGGCTTAGTCTATGACCAAGGAAAGTGCTCATTTTTGACTCAGGATTAGGGTTCATGTCTGTCACCAAGATCAAGGCTGGTAAAGTGTTCATTTTGGGTTTAAGGTCAGGCTGCAGGCTGGGGTCAGGACCAGGGTCAGGCTGGGTAAAGGCCTCTGGCAATCACCCAGCTTTGATAGACAATCTATAGCCAGTGTCAAGGGCTCTGTCTGTGGCTGGCCTGGGGCCAGGACTCAGCTGTGATGTGGGTCAGGACCCTGTCTGGAGCTGCGTCTGTGGAGAGACGCTTGGGGGTTGGGAAACATGGTTAATGCAGAGACTGGGGAGGGTGGGGTAGAAGAGGTCGGGCCAGGAAAAGAAGAGAAGTTGAGGAGACCCTGACCATGTGCAGGATATGCTGGTAGAACGTTGCCTGTCAGGAAGATGTCCCCGTGGGGCTGCTTCTAAAGTCTGCGTGATGGTGGCTGAACTAGTGTTGGGGGCATAAGTGTGACGTGGGTAGGTCAGCATGGAGGCATGTTGATGCCTCCTCTATCCGTCATTGTGAGCTGTGTGTGCTGCCTCTTCAGCACGTAGGGTCCCACAAGGGTCCCGGCCATCCCACATGACCAGTGCCTGAACTTTGCATAACCTGTCAGCTGAGAACCCGTGATGACTTACTGGTAGTTGGAGATGCTCCAAGATCAGAAATAGCCCCAAGGCCTAGCAAGGACCAGCTTAGAGGTGGCTGGGCAGGGTGACCGTTAGGTCAGAGGTCAGTCACAGCACAGCCCTATGTGCCACAACCCTTTCTCCTATATCATCCAAGCAAACGCTGGTTACAGGCATGCGACCAAAGCAAGCAGAGATGGGTCCAATGTGAAGACATGGAGCATGGTGGGGTCCCCCAAAACCTGGATTGGATCCCCAGCATGAAACCAGGCATGATGGTATACACCTGTAATGCTTAGATTTGGCAGGTAGAGGCAGGAGGATCAGAATCAAGATCATTTTTTACTACATAGGAAGTTTGAGACTAGCCTGGGCTACAAGAGATCCTACGTGTGTATGTATATATATGAAGAGACATCTGGGATGAGATGGATGACTTCTGCTTCTGCCCCTCCCTCCCTCAGACTCCCCTGACACTACTGTCAGGCTTTTCTGGTTCTTTCCTGCTGCCTCTATTCAGGGGCTAAGTGAGCAAGGAAACCTGCTCTGGTCACTGTTGTCTTATTTTCTCCATGCCCATCTTCTGGACTTTAGACTTCTGTTATGAGGGTCAGCATACACACCATGTCAGGGCCCAAAGGGACCACGGGGCCTCCTAAGCCTCTCATGCATACCCTCTCCGGCCGGCTGTCTACGGTACACTGAGTCTTTGCTGAGCATCCAGCCCACAGAGGGGAATCCCACACAGGCCTGTTCGCTGCTGGGGGAGCCACTGCTCCGCTGGGAGAGCCCCTAGCAGGGGAAGGCCTGGGATCACAGGTTGCCCAGCTAGGGAAAGGACCAAGGAAGATTTCCTGGCGTTACTGACTTTGAGATTTAGATGCGGAGGAATAGACCGGCTGGAGTTTGTACCCAGATGTGCTGATGTTTGGTGTGGTGGTTCTGAGGAGTGTTTCCTCGAGGAAGAATAAGGTCCCTGCAGGGAGCAACCAGTGGTAAATAGCAGTTTTGGGTTAGATTTGGTGGGACTGAGCCCTGGTTCTGGTGCCTTCTAACCCTGGTACCAGGGAGGAGCTAATGGGTCTCTCTGCATTAAGCTAATCTGGAAGGGGCCTTTGAGGACGCAAGGCTCACAGCTCCTGCCTGTCAAATGAGACCACATGTATGTCCTGCAATGGCCTGAGCTACTTTCTCAGATTTGCCCCACTGTGAGCCTTCTTGGTAAGAATGTGAAGCACAGAGACCCCAGAATGCAGAGTCCTCACTAGCTGGAGCTATTTACCTCCTGAACATAGAGAGCAAGAATCAGATGCCCCAGGGCTGGAGAGACATCCCAGATGACATCTCACAACCCCCTGTAACTCCAGCTCCAGGGGATCCAACACCCTCTTACAGCCTTCGCAGGCACCAAGCATGTATGTAGCATGTGAATGTACATGCAGGCGAAGCACCCCCATCCAAAAATAATCAGTAAATGGAAAAACAAGTCAGATGCCAGCTTTTTGGTTTGCGGTGGTGCTGAGGGTTGAACTCACACACGCTTAGGAGCAATCCCTGCCACTGAGCCATGCACCAGCCCCCAGGTGCCAGTTTGGTGACTGAAGCCATCACTGCAATTGGCGTGTGTCCCGGAGGCTGGACAGAGAGCAGCCCAGAGAACCTTCTTAGGGTCTGCTTGCGTCCCAAGCCAGAGCCATTTCTCCATTTACAACTTAAATCTGAGTTCTGTATTACACATTTTCAGAGTAGAAGCCTTAAGATAGTGACAGTAAAAGTGAAAATGGGAAGAAGAGCAAGGCTGTCTGTACCCCGCTTGGCCATTTGGTGTCCGCTTGGGGGGCCTTGGGCTTTTCTGAAGATTCTGGGCTGTCATGGGAGTGGAGTGAGGAGAAAAAACTGCCCCGCATGGGACCCAATCACATAGTCATTGGCACAGGTACCATACCACACTCTGCCTGCATACGTGCTGGGCGTAGGACAGCAGGATCCTGGGATGTGACACCTGTCAAAGTTGTTCCCTCTGTCACAACAGGTTACAAGGCAAGGGCGCTTTCCTAAATCTATAGAACTGCGCTACATTATAGCTCAGTCGACAGAATGCTTACCTAGCGTGCAGCATGCCCTGGCCTTGGTTCCCTGCGTTACACACAGCGGGTGTGATGGCATGACGTAATTACGGCACTCAGGAGGGGAGGCTGGGTGATCTGAAATTTAAGGTCATCCACTGATACATGTGACTTTGAAGCCAGCTAAGGACCACATGGGACCCTGTCTTAAAACCAAACCATGAAGTGATTTTTTTATAAAACTGTCTCGGCTTGGTGTCTCTCCAGAAATGTTTCAGAGACTGAAGATGCAGTTTAGCATGCACGAGACCCTGGATTCAATCCCTAGCATCCACGCGCGCGCACATACACACACATGCACACACGCACACACAAAACAAAACAACAAAACCCAACTCGCGCTTGAGTGTGGTTGTGCATGTATAAAAAGTACCCATAATATTCAGGTAACCATCTCAACGCTGTTTGGGTGTGCAGTGGCATTAGTTGCATACACACCGTGCAACTGTAACCACCTCCATTTCCACAACTCTCTCATCTTCTCAAGTCAGGGTTTCTCTGTGTAGTCCTGGCTATCCTGGAACTCATTCTGTAGAGCAGGCTGGCCTCGAACTCACAGAGATCCGCCTGCCTCTGCCTCCCGAGTGCTGGGATTAAACATATGCTGCACCTCCTCCTGGCTCTCTCATTTTTCAAAATTGAAAATTTTGTGCCTCTCAGGTGCTAACTCTCTGAGCTCCCCTCACCTCCCTGGTAACCACCGCTCTCCTCTCTGCCTCTCACCTTGCCCACTCCAGGTACCTTATTTAAGTGGAGTCTTTTTGTTTCTGGCTTCTTTCACTTAACACATGTCTTCAAGGGTCATCCATGTCATAGCATGTGCATGATGTGTGTATGTGGGCATGGTCACCCTGGTGCTCACGTGGAGGTTGGCAGACAAATCTGTGAAGCTGGTTCTCTCTTGCCTCTGTTTTCCGGGTCCCAGGGATGGAACTCGTCATCACCTGGCCTCCTTGCCTCCCTTTTATGGTGAACAATATGATGTCCTTCATGGCACTGAATACTATCTGTTTGCCCATTGGCTGTCCATGGTCCCTGGGTTGACCCATCATTTGGCTGTGTGAGTCACGCTGCTAGGAACAGGGGCAGCCTGCATCTGTGAGTCTGCTTTCAATTTCTCTGCTGTTTTATAGAGGGATCACAGAGAAGTTTCCCTTTGTCTCAGCTCCACACTCCAGGACTGCACTCTCTGCCTATGAGAAACACCTTATGGGGCGCCTAGGGAGGAAAGGGAGGGCCCAGTGAAGTTAGACCCTTGGTGGCTAACTGAGGATTCCTGAGCAGGCAAGGTGTGAGAGAGGCAAGGGGTGGTATTTTAGAGTCTGCCCGAGGAGCCCAGGCACCCAGCAGGGTGTGCCTGTGACGGGGTCCATCAGTCTTGTGTAATAGCTCTGGCTTCTCCTGGAGGTGAGAATCTAGACTATAGGAGAGGGGGCCATGCACCACTCAGGATTTCGCTCAACTGCTGGTGTCACCTTGAGCCAGGGAATAACATGTCGAGTGAGGGCTTCACCCATAGCAGACCAGTCCCCTGTACTTCTTCATGGTCTCCACAGCCACCCAAGAGGACATTGCCCAGGCAGCTTGGCTCCTTCATACCTTTGACACCTAGAGGCTCAGCTGGGTTCCCTTCCTGAGGAGCATTCCTGAGGGGGTCCCTCCATGGCCACACACGTGTACACACTCACACCACACTCACCTGTGTACCCACAGCATGAATATTCCACATACATTTTCTGGCCACTCCCGTTCAGAAACTCCACACTGTGCAAGCATCTAATTGCACACTTATATTGAGACACACATATGCACCTAGCAGACACCACAAACACATGCCCAAAATTCACTGACATGTACACGCTCATATGCAAGTGTGTGCACTAGTCACCTGAGTGTGTGCATACGCATTCACAGGCACGAATACCCACAGAGGAGCACACAGTCATATACAACCATAGCACACACACAGAGGCAGAGGTGCACAACTTCACACACTTGCATGCAACCACAGGACACTCAGATACACACCCGCTCATTCATACTCATTTGCACACTCACATATGCTCCTTAGCTTTTAAATATTATACTTACAAGTCTGGTGTGGTGGCACACACCTTTAATCTTTGCATATGGGAGGTAAAGGAAGATCTCTTGGAGTTTGAGGCCAGCCTGGTCTCCATAGCTACTCACAGGCTAACCAAGACTTCACAGAGAGACCCTGAGGCAAAAATAAAATAAAAGTAAAGTAAACTACACTTGCTGGGCAGTGGTGGCACACACCTTTAATCCCAGAACTCAGGAGGCAGAGGCAGCGAGGCCAGCCTGGTCTACAGAGCGAGTTCCAGGACAGGCTCCAAAAAGCTACACAGAGAAACCCTGTCTCAAAAAAACAAAAACAACAAAAACTATATCTATCTATCTATCTATCTATCTATCTATCTATCTATCTAGTGTATCTAGTGTGTGTGGGTATGTGTGTAGATCAGGGGACAATTTAGGGGTCCATTCTCTCTTTCCACCAACTGGGTCTCAGAGACCAAACTTGGAGTCAGGATTGGAGGCAGGAGGCTTCACCTGCTAAGCCCTCTCACCAGTCTCTCATCTATATACTCTACATTTTAAAAAATATTTATTTATTTATGTATGTATGTGTGTATGTATGTATGTATATATTGTATTTTTGGTTTTTAGAGATAGGGTTTCTCTGTGTTGCTTTGGAGCCTGTCCTGGAACTAGTTCTTGTAGACCAGGCTGGCCTCGAATTCACAGAGATCCTCCTGCTTCTGCCTCCCGAGTGCTGGGATTAAAGGCGTGCGCCACCACCGCCCAGCTAGATTTATTTATTTTATGTGTTTGGATGTTTTGCCTGTGTGTATGTCCCGCACCTGTACCTGTACCTAGCAACTGCCATGTGCCTCGGCATCAGGCTTGGCTCATCCAGTGTCTGGCGCTCACTTCTGGTGACTGTCCTGTTAGAAGCCTCCCTACCCCAGTGTGCATCAAGAATCTGATTGTCTCACAGAGCTGAACCCTCCTTGGGGGCAGTTTGTGCCGGCTGGGCAGTTTCCCGCATAGAAAACTCACGTCACCCAGCTGGTGGATGAGCCCCCACCCCCCCAGGATGCAGTCTGTCTTGTCTGTCCACCACAGGCTGGGCTCAGAAATGATCTATGGATCCTACAGAATCAGGGTCTGAGGTGGTTGTCACAAGAGTGGTTGTCGGGAGCCACCCTGTCATGGCCCTCCTCCCACTCTTAGTCTCAAGGCCTGAAACCCTCTTTGGGAAAGATCTCCATATCAGCTTCCCTGGATTTGGGAAGCTTGGTTTGGGTCTGTCTATGGGATTTCTCCCTGTGGGACACTTTTGTTACCATTTCTTGTCTGTCTCCCTCATAGGACTGTGAGCTCGCTGGGGACACAACTATGCCCTCTTCATCTTTGGGAATCTAGTTGTGCTGGCAGGGTCCACAGAGAGCTGGTTCCAGGAGTATACTGTGTGGAATTCTGGAACTTTCTCCTTGCCTGACTTGCTTGTACATTGACCAAGGTGACCTTCCTGCTGCCCCTAGGGAGGGTTCCCTCCGTGGGACTCAACCTCGGCCTCTGTCAGCCTTCAGGTGTCTGAGAGCAACTCCACGCTCAGGAGTAGCCATGGTAGGTGTGGCCTCCTCCCCCTTCTGGCCCTGGGTAAGCCAAGTGAGCAGGCTCCTTTTTCTTCCGTACCTAGGGCAGCTGACTTGGCTGATCATGGGGTCCGGGAACCTCTTGGCTCAAGTGGGGACAAAGCAGATAGAACAGTCCAAGAGAACTCTCCTGCCACAGGTCAATGCTCCTCACTTCAATATGACTTCTCTCAGCCTCAGTTTCCCTCTCTGTAATACAAGGCTGGGTTGTCTCCCTAACCCCGAGACCCTCCCCAGCTGTGCCCTTCTGTGACTGGAAGTCTGAGAGCAGAGGCAGGAAGGCAAGACGGCCCCTCTTCCCCACCTCCTCTCTCTGTCCCCCAAGGTCACCCCAAAGCTGCCCCTCCCCAGCTCCCTGGGACTTCCCTGCAGCTGCAGGCTGGGGAGACAATCGGGTGCTTTAGAGAAATACATTTTTGGGCTAATTTGCCATGCGTAAGTGTTTCTCTTAGCCTTTAAAGGCAGAGAACAAAGAGACCTTTCTGTGCCCGGGCAGGCTGCTGGGAAGGGGACCGCAGCTGTAAGGGCTGTCGACCCTCCCTTCCTCCATCCCCGTAAGCATCCCAGCACACAGCCCCCGTCCCCCCCAGGAGAGACAGCCTGGACTTTCCCAGCCTCCCCCAGTCGCCAGTTTGGCCCAGCCCCCTCCCACCAGCTGCCCCAGGGAAGAGAGAAAGTGTGCGTGGGTGGCGGCTGGGTGGGGAGGGGTACAAGGAGAGAAAGTCACTCTCCGCGTGGTTGTGGCGGCGGTGGCAACTAGGCTTCGTGGTGGCCTGCTGCTGCGTGTTGGTGGTGTTCTCTGAGTTGTGCAGTGTGGTCACATGCCATTGGCTCCAGTCATCAGGTGACTCATCCCGCATTGAGATGTGACAGTTGCTTCATTCATTCATCCATCCATCCATTCATTCAACTAGTCTGAGTTTCCCGTTAGTTTAGGTCTGTCTGTTGATGATAATAGACAAAATGAACTAGGTGCCCATGCTTCTAAGAGGCGGTGACATCTTTGGAAGGAAGCAATGTAAACAAAGGCACAGAGCTTGAAGGGGCATCACATCCTGAGTGGGGTGGGAGCTCCTGTGCACAGTGATGGGGGACAGGGACAAGGCTAGCTCACCTGTCTCTGGGCTACTTTACGCGGTAGTGATTCTCTTGAGCCTGAGGGTTTCACAGTGACTGTCCCCAACCATGGTGCTCAGCAATGTCTGGGCATTTGTTCAGGTGGTCTTTCTGTCTAGAGCTTGCTCCACCCACTTCTCTGCTCTCATATAGATAGGGCCCGTCACCATTCTCTCTTCCTCCACAGGGCTTGGCCACTCACTGTCTTCGCTTGCTTCCTGGTACACCTTGGAGCATGTGCGCATGTATCGCATGTCCGTGCAGAGGCCAGGAGCCACCCCTCCTTCTCTCCCTGTCTGTCCCAACTCATCGTCATGAACCTCCCAGCCTCTAGCTCAGACAGGGACTTTGGATGCCACCCCCTCTAGCTCACAAGGCCAGCTGCTAATGTTTATGGAACACTTACTGTAGGGCAGACACCTGTCAGCCCACTGCATCACAGTGACTGCTCTATGATGCTGCTGTGCCCGGCCGCTGTGCTACCCAGAGGCCAGCTGGGCTAGAGGGAGGTCTGGAGCTGCCTAGAATCATCGGCTTTTTAGGAAGGAGGTGTCAGAGACCAGACCCAGAACCACTGTAGCCGTATAAACCAGGAGCCTCCCAGAGCAGCCCCCACCCCTGGAGCGCGTCACCTTGACATCCTGCCACTTGTCTGGATGCTCTGCTCTCCCCCAGGCCTGGGCGCTCTCTGATTCCCCATGTACAAGAGAGACATGGGAAGATGAAGATAGGGATGTGGAAGGGGACCACATGAGGACACGGGGAGAACAAGAGCAGGGTCTGCCTCTCTTGTGCTGTGAGACGCTGCTGTGGATGAAGGTAGCCTTTACTCTGGGATTTCATGACCCTTGAGAGGGCTGGGGATATAACGCAGTTAGTAGAGTGTCTGCTTCATGGGCATCAACCCTGGGTTTATCTCCAGAACTGTATAAACCAGGTGTGGAGACACACACCTGTAACCCCAGCACTCAGGATGTGGAGACAGGAAGATCAGAAGTTCAAGGTCATTCTTGACTACTTATGGAGTTCGAGGCCAGCCTGGGCTACATGAGACCCTATCTTAAAAAAAAAATAGTATAAGGAGCCAGTGACATGGCTCAGAGGTAAGGACTCTTGTTGCTAAGACTGACAACTTGAGTTCAGTTCCCAGAACACCCCATGATGGAACGAGACTGACTCCAAGTTGTCCTCTGACTTGCGCTCAGGTGCCAAGGCACACATACACTCTTGCTTGCTTTCGCTCTGTCTTTCTCTCTTTGTATGTGTGTGCCCCTCTCATTTATAAAATCAGTAATTCTTTAAGATGAAAGAAAAGAAAAGGCCCTTGAGAGATCCCTGTGGCGCCCAGTGAACAGCGTGCTGACACCTGCAACAGATTACAGAGGCAGGGTGTCTGTACTTGTGTGCAGGTGTGTCCGTGCAAATATGCATGGTGCACTGTCTCTGCCTGCGCATGGATCAGAGACGGTGGTGACTGCATGACAACTACATCTTATCTGTGGTGCGGAGGGGGCTCATCTTCCCATACACACGCCTGCTCACGTCAGTGCATGCCTGGGACTGTGCCCATCAGACATACTCCTCTGCTGCATGGATGGAGCAGCATGCAGCCTGTGCCTATCAGACTTACTCCTCTGCCACACAGATGGAGCATCATGCAGTTTGTGCCTATCAGACTTACTCCTCTGCTGCATGGATGGAGCAGCATGCAGCCTGTGCCCGTGCCCATCAGACTTACTCCTCATGCATCTCCTACCCCGGGATTCAGGGGAGTGCTCGCTGTGATAGACAGGCCCATCTGAATGGGGCTTCTGCTAATCTGCCACAGTCTGCAAGCACAGGCCATATCTTCCCAGTCCACTGATGAGCACTTAGAGTACTGTGTGTTTCTACTAGGGAACTAGGGAGACTGGTTTTGGGGGGCACAGTCTGTGTCCCTTCAGGAAGCACAATCTGAAAAGATAAAGCACCTTGAAAAACTGCCAGGGAAGTCTGCAGAGGAGGAGTAACGGCTGCAGAACGGGGAGCATTGTCCACCAAGGACTGGAGTTTAGGGAAGGAGACAGGAAGCTTCCTCCTTAGATTAGGAGGAAGAGAGGGCAGACAGTGGTGGCACAGGCCTTTAATCCCAGCACTCGAGGGGCAAAAACAGCTGGTTCTCTGAATTTGAGGTCAGCCTCGTCTACAGAGTGAGTTTCAGGGCAGCCAGGGAAATTTTGTCTCAAAAAAAAAAAATAATCATAAACCTGGAGAGACAGCTTGGGTTTAGAGCACTTACTGCTCTTGCAGAAGATCTGGGTTCAATTCCTAGCACCTCAACCTTCCGTAACTCCAGTTCCAGGACATTTAATGCCTTCTTCTTGCCTCCACAGGTACCAGCCATTCATATGGTGCAGACATATGAAGGCAAAACACTACTCATATACATTAATAAATCAAGTAAATGAATCATTTTTTTTAAAAAGAAGAGGTGTCGTGTCAGGTGTCCTCATGGCCCTTGGAGGAGAGCGTAGTAGGCTACAGTCTAAGTCTAGTTTAGACAGAGAGGGGAAAGCTGGGCCCCGTGGCCCATGCTTGTAATCCCAGAACTCAGGAGGCTGAGGCAGGGGATTGCTCAGTTCTAAAGGAGCCTGGGCTACAGAGGAAAACCTTGCTTCAAAACAAAACAAAACAAAATAAAAGGGAAGAATTGAGGCCAGGGAGGGAGGGAAGATGACAGCTGAGATAACGAGAGGCAGCCCCCACTCAGAAAGCAGGTTCCTAAGCCTGCAGGGTTCTGTCTCAGGAGGGCTGTAGCCTAGGGGGTAACAGTCAGGTGAGGGCCCAGGTCAGACACAGGAAAGAACCCTCTGGGAGGTAGCATCTGGGCTGAGTTTTGAAGGACGGAGAGGAGTTGAGGAGACTGACTAGAGAGCGGGGAAACTGCTTTCCTCATAGCACAGGTAAGGTTGTGCTGGCCCCTGTGTTTGCCACGACTGAAGTCAGCAGCCAATCCCTGCTCCAGAGCCTTGGTAGCATGCGGCCAATGGTAGATTGTTCAGTTTCCCAGCTCCCTCCTGGTTCCAGAGCCTCAGTCCAACTCCCTGTTGTTCCACCAGGTTTCTCTCTCTTTAGCACCCAGTGTCACCTCTTCCTGTGTGGCCTAGACCAAGGCATGAAGGGGCTGTTCAGTACCAACTCACAACAGTGGCTGCCTGCCTGGGACCAGACTGGAAATCCCAGGCGAATGTTTGAGCTTCTATTAGTGGTCAGTGGGGGACACTGAGGATTCTGAGCACATTGACAACTTCATGAATCCAAGACTCACCAGTGAGCTTGACGGATTTAAGAAGCCTGTAGGGGAGTCAAGCAAAGGGCCCTGGGCAGCGGTGTGTGGGTGGGAGGGAGCTTAGTAACCAGCTCCGAGGGTGATGGAGAACAAAGGTAGATGCGGACTCTCACAATGGGAAACTCTCACTTCAACGGGGTCAAGTTTCCAAGGGAAAGCCACAGCTTAGACGTGTAGGGCAAAGTAGAGCAGGTAGCTCTCTTGAGCTGGGTAAGTTGACTCCAGCTCGCTGCCCCTCCAGGGTTGCAGGGTGCAGTACCCAGCTCTCCTTCTCTGCTGGTTTATTGTTTACTCCAGGGGGACAAGCAGATGGCAGCCAGGGTGGCAAGCCCTCTCTGGTCTGTCCGAGACCCTGACCTACACCTCAGCTTTAGCTTTGACTCAGGCAACTTCAGCCCACGCTCGGGGCAGTGTGAGGTCACTGGAGGACCACGTAGGGGAAGGGGGTTAGGGACAGGATGCGCTGGACGGGGGTTAGGGACAGGATGTGCTGGACTGCGCAAGGGTGAAGAGCAGGCCTCTCCCACTCTACCCATAGCTCATGTGTGGGACAAACCGGCCAGCTAGCAAGGGATGGGGCATACAGGGAGTGCAAAGGGCTTGAAGACAGACAAGAGACTCTAGACCACCCACGCCCCAACCTGCCTGCAACAGGATGGGTCTCTGGGCCTCAGCACATCTGGCATTGCCCTTCCCTCCCTGTCTCTGGGAAAAGTCCTGGTCTGAAGGGCTGGGATCCAACACGGCCTCCAGTCTGCTTGATCCTTCTCAGAGTCATTTATCAACCAGGGGCAACACTTGGACTTTGTTTTAATATAGTACTTTATTGTCCTGTAGATTCTGTTTTTTATTTAGATTTTTAAAATATTATTTTATTATTTATGTATATGCATGTGAAGAGGGGCAGCCATAGAGGGTGTGTGGCCCTTTGGAGCTGGAGTTATAGGCAGTTGTGAGCTGCCCCATGAGGGTGCTTGTAGAACTCAGGGCCTCTGGCAAGGCAGGCAGCACTCATCCACTGAGCCATCTCTCCAGCTCCTTTCGTTTTTAAGCAATATATCTGATAGAAGAGCCCACTAACATAGCGCAAAAATTCAAATGCACCACAAAGGTCGCCCTTTGACCTCATCGGGTCTACCGTCTTACCATTTTCTTTTCCACTCTTCCGTGTGCTTGCACGTGACGTGCACGACCACACACACGCTACACATGGTACACACTCGCACTGCTCCTTGAAGGACAGTTGTGCTGAAATGAATCTTCATTCGCATTTTCGCTAAACAAGGTGTTCTTTCGCCTAGTTACAATGTAATTTTCAAATGTCAGGAAATCAGCAATGCTGCTCCCTAATCTCCAGGTCTCGGTTCCATGAATCATCAGTTATCCTATTAACATCCTTACCACAGCGTGGCTTGGACCTCGGATGATGGCTGCCAGTGATGGAGGAGGATCATCTGTCTATGTGTTACTTTCATTGGTTAATAAAGAAACTGCCTTGGCCTTTGATAGGACAAAAAATTAGGTAGGCAGAGTAAACAGAACTGAATGCTGGGAGGAAGAAGGCAGTGAGCCAGATGCTATAGCTCTCCTCTCCAAGATGGACGCAGGTTAAGATCCTTCCCAGTAAGCCACCACCTCGTGGTGCTATACTCATGAATAGAAATGAGTTAATCAAGATGTGAGAGTTAGCCAGTAAGAGGCTAGAGCTAATGGGCCAAGAAGTGTTTAAAAGAATACAGTTTCCATGTAATTATTTTGGGTAAAGCTAGCCGGTGGCCGGGAGTCCTCCCGGGTGGCGGGAAGCAGCCCGCCACTCCATTTACGTGCCAGGCTTACATGTGTTGCCCTTGACACAGAGGAGGTTATTTGGGATAATGTTGGCATTATTGCTTTTTGCCCCCCTCCCTGTCCCCCTTATTCCTCCCCAGGGTCCCCACCATGCCTTTGGGCACTCCTAAGATCCAGATAGGACTGTGGCCATGTCCATCTCTCTAGGACATCAAACTCCTGAGGGTGGAGAGTGAGGGCCATTCCCTTCTGGGTTCCACCAGCTTAGCACAAACCTCACACCTGTGACCTTGAAGAGTCCCCAGCCTTAGCCTCCTGCCACCTGCGGGCCCTGGTCCCAGGTTTCCTGACTAGGTGGCTGCTCTTCATCTGCCTGCCACTCCCTCATATGGGATGTCTAGAGTTGTCTCTAGCCCCGAAATATCCATGTCCCAAACCTGTGTCACCATCCTGTCCCCACCACTTCCTTGCACATCAATGGCCCCACTGTTCTTGAATGATCTAGGCATGAGGCTTTCGAATTCATCACCTTCATGGCTGGTCATCAGCCACAGCAATTTTTCCCGCAAGCCATTGTTCATATCCACCAACCCCTTCCGAGGGCTCTGATCCCCTCTTTCTTAGACTCTGTTTTGGTCTGAAATCTGGATGCTTCTGTCCACTTTCTAAATGGCCAACCCCAGCAGAGCACTAGGGATCGTGCTGGGACAGACCCTCCAAGAAACACACAGCATCCCTAGTAGGAAGGGACTTAAAATCCACAAGTGTGCCTCCCCTTCCCACTCCCCCCAACTGCACACCCAAACAAACTTCTTAGCAAGGAACCTTCCTGCATCCTGGAAGCTGGGGCCCAGGAGAGGTTGGGGACACTGACTACTGTGGTTAAGCCCGGAGCAGAAAGAAGGAACCCTAAAGGGTATGTGAAGGGCACCAAACTGCGAGTTGACCTTTCGAGAATGTTCTTGTCTCCCAAGCTCGATCCTGCCCACCATCGCCACTGCTCATGCCCTCTGCCCACCTCCACTGGGCCCTGTCCTTGGTCAGACACAGGGTAAGGACACAGATGCCGCACACTGATACCATCCACGCTGTGCACACACACAAGGGGCAGCAGGTGGCATTCTTCTGAGATCCGGAGCGTGGCAGAGGACAGTGGAGCTAAGCCTTGAAGAATGAGCAAGAGTCTGTGCAGAGCCAGACCTGGGCAAGGAAAGTAGCGGGCATGGAGTTAGTAGGGACTTGGAAGTGTTTAGGGGAGGTCAAGCTGGGAAAGGTGAGGTGGCCAGACTGGAGGACAGTGAAGCAAGTGCTTGTGGACTCAGGGACTTCTGATCAGAGATGTGTGGCCTCGGAAACCCTTCCTGCCATCCATAACTTCTGTCTTCTAAATGGGGTCAGCTTCTCCAATCTGGCCCATGGGAAAGCAAGAGGGTACCTCCTCAGCACTTGCCAGTTTGCACGGAGCCGCAGAAGAAAGGACCTGACCAGGGTGATTGTCTGTCTTTGGGAAAAGCCAGGCAGGTCATTTTCCCGAGTCTAGACGGTTGGGGGTGAAGAAGGAAGGTGCCCCAAGTTCCTCTGAGGAGGACAGGCTGGGTGATAGGCCTAGCTGCTGGGAATTCTGGGAAAGAGCCACAGTGCCCACAGGGCCTCGCCAAAGCAAACCAAGCTGTGCTGGCTCTGCCTCCCTGTGCTAGGGGGTGGAGGGGGGGTGGGGGGTGTCTGCCCCGGGGGAACGGGAGGAACCGGGTGGCGGATTTGTGTTTCCACTTGATTTCCTCGGTTGTTTTCCAAACGTGGTAGCGGTATCCTGAGGGGCGGGGTGGAGGCGGAGAAGCCACCGGAAGGCGCCATAGCCCCACTGCTGCCTACCCCCATGTGACTTGGCTGACGACAGTACTGCGTGGAAAGGCCTAGAGGCTTCCGTCCCGGGCTGCTGGACAAGTGGGTGGCGTTGACCAAGGCACTGGGCCCACACGGGCCGCACCCTGCGTGATCCGTTGTCTCCAAGCAGGCTGCCCCACTTACGAGGAACCTTTGATCCTGTGAGTTAAGAGTGATCCTGGTGGTGGCTGACTCCCAGACTCGATGTCATCCTGGGGGCCAGGTCCCTTAACAGGCCTGGGGCGTACATAGCTGCCTCTGTCTCCCTAGCTTCCTCTTCCTGCTCCAGCTACCCCCTAAGCTCTTTCCTACTGCCTGTTTGCAGGTCCACCATTCTGGGTCTTGCTGCCCGTCCCACCTGGATACCCCATTCTCGCTAGTGTCTTTCTTGCCTTCTCCGGCTCCAGGCTCTGGTCACTGCCTCAGCGGTGGCCTTACTCATTCCACTCACCCCTGCTCCCTCCGAATTCCTCCCTCTCCTCAGGATCTGCTCGGACACTGTCTGGTTGTGGGATAGTGGACCAATCCCAGCCTTTGTGAGGCTTCCAGCTACTCCTCTGAGCAGTGGAATTATTCCAGAAGAACCAACGACCCCCCGCCCCTGCTGGGTTGGTAGGAGAAGTGCCTGAGGTAGTTACCGTCCCTAACCTCACAGCAGCTGTCTGCCTGAGACTTTGCTCTGAGACTCAGTTTCTCCTTCTGAAAAATGAGAATAACAACGGTACTTTCCCTGTGTGATGGAAATCTGGCTTCCTGGAGAGGTCAGGCCTGTCAGTGAATCTGGATAAAACCACAGAAGCTGGAATCTCATAGCCCAGCGAAGCAGAGGCCACAGGGCTAATGGGAGTTTTAACAAAATCAAAACCACACTGAATTATTTGTTTACTTATTTATTTACTTATTGAGACAGTGTCTCACCCTATGGCCCTAACTGGCCTGAAAATCCTGTGTAGACCAGGCTGGCCTCAAGCTCACAAAGCTCTACCGGTCAGCCTCCATCTCCCGAGTGCTGGCTGGCACTGAAGGTGTGCTCTACCATGCCTGACTGGGTCACTGATTTTTAGTAGGAACTTGGGCTCATTTGTGAGAGCATCAGGCTCTGTAACTAAACTGAGGTTAATAACTAATTATTTAAATTATCTTTTGGTGATGCTCCCTATATGCCAGGCCAGGGTTTAACTGAGGAGCCAGGCTCATCCCTGAAGTTTATTGTTTTACTGGACAATCTCCGAGAAAGCCGCCAGCATGGTCTTCGTTCTACGGGTGAGAAAAACAAAGACCCGGCGAGATCAGGACTTGCTCAAGGGTGTGTCTTAGTGGAAGAGTTTACATGAGAATGTAGACAAGGGTCTTCTTATGGCGTGGTCCTCTCTCTTTTCTGCCTGTCTCCCGATGCTCCCTGTACAACCTGTAGCAGGAGCCCACCTGCTGGTTGACGTTGTGAATTGTGTGTGCCCGCATGCCTGGATCCCTTCTCCTGTTTCTATCTGATGCCTTCCCTGCACTGGGCTTTTCTCTTGACACCATCCTAAGGCCTTGAAGTGGACAAGGTACAAGGGTGCCAAGTCGTGGGGCTGCCCAAGGGCCCACAGTGGAGCCACCACCTATGGTGTCAGGCCCTCTGACTCATGGCAGGGGCCTTGCATCTTGCTGAGAATGCCCAGGCCTAGCCTGATTGCCCCACAGCTGTGTCTCAGCAAGCCCAGCCAGTAGACTTACTGAGTGACGCTGACCTCAGCTGAGTGACCTCTCTCTGCCCTCTGAAGAATGAATTCATAGTCTCTTGCCCCACCTCCCCCCCCCCCCACCACCCCTGCCCCCTGCCACCCCTCTCTGAGACAGGGTCTCCCTATGTAGCTCTGGCTGTGCTGGAACTTATGTAGACCAGGCTGGCCTCGAACCTGGACAGATCCTCTTGCCTCTGCCTCCCGAGTGCAGGGATGAAAGGCATGTGCCACAATGCCTGACTGAATTCTCTATTTTAATGGACCACAAATCTGTTGAGTGGCTGTGGCTGTACACTGGCACGTAAAGCTTCAGGAGGCCAAGCCCAGCCCGACTGAGCGGAAACCCTGCAGTCAAACTCTGCTTTTGTGGGCCATTTTGAAGGCACCACAGCAAGATGGGACTGGTGGGGGGCTGTCCCTAGAAACAGTCCAAAGGAGGGTCTTCATGCTATATAGTCAAGGCATAAGTTGTAGATGAGGTTTGTCCTCTAGAGGTGCTGTTCAGGGGCCTGTCACCCACCCACCGGTGACCAAGGAGTTCACCTTACACACCTACTAGGAAGAATTCCCACTCCAGGCACTTAGTAGGTATTGTGTAAACATTAGCGGCAAGAACTGGATGATAGAGGGGCAGCCACCTAAGAAGGAGGGGCCTGTGGAAGTAATCCCCAAAGGTGTAGCAAAGTTCTTCAGGGTCTCCAGCGTCTATGCCTGAGACCCCCATGACATCATACCCATGGACAGCCAGGGTCCTTGTCTCAATGCAGCACAGATTACATCAACCCCCCACCCCCTGTTCCAAGCTTTGGTGGACCCCTGACGTCGTCCCTTCCTTTAGTCTTCACAGCTGGGCTCCTGACCCTCAGTGTTTGACCTCTCCTGCAGCATTGGCCCCCTGCCTGCTCCTAAGCTCAGCAACACTTTCCCTTTTGGGGCCTTGGCATGTGATCTCTCTGTCTAGAATATTCTTCTACACATCTTCCTTCTTTCATTCAGAATCTTAGTCCAATGTCACACTCTTTTTGTGGTTCTCCCTTCCTCTCTTCCCTCCCCCTCTTCCTCCTCCTCCACCACCTTTTTTTTTTTTTTCAAGACAGGGTTTCTCTGTGGTTTTGGAGCCTGTCCTGGAACTAGCTCTTGTAGACCAGGCTGGTTTCGAACTCAGAGAGATCCGCCTGCCTCTGCCTCCCAAGTGCTAGGATTAAAAGCGTGTGCCACCACCGCCCACCTTTTTATTGACAGGGCCTGGCACTTTCTCTGTAGCCCAGGCTGGTCTAGAACTTGAGATTCTCCTAGCTCAGCCTTGGGAGTCCTGGGATCATGGGCGTGCACCATTGCAGCTGCAGCGATTGTGTTTCTCATGGCCCCCTCCCTCCTGGTTTGCCCTGATGTCAGCTTATGGGTTTATTGTTCATCTCCCTCTCGTGAACATTGACTGCAAGGGCAAAAGCAGGCCATTTCTCCATGGGTATAGCCCCTGGGCTGGAACAGCGCCGAGGACACAGCCCGAGTTCCATCATTGTTTGAAGACCTTAGGAAGGGGGAAGGGAGGGGGGGAGGGAGGAAGGAAATTGAAGGGAGGGAGGAAGGCGTGAAGGAAAGAGTGGGAATGGAGGAGGAAGGTCAAGAGAAAGGGTAGGAGGGGGAGAGGACGCAAAAGCATCTTTTAGTGTCCCCTGCCCTGTTCTAGAAGCCTGGGCACCAAGAATAGTACATAGAAGGTGGGGCAGCAGGAGAAAGCTGGGCTGGGAATAAAGAAATTCAATTAGATTTGAAGAACTTCCTATAAGACAAAACAGAGCAAAGATGGGAGGCACTTTGTCAAGGAGAGACAGCTTCCCTGCAGTACCCTTGGAACTGGGTAGACCAGCCATGGGACCTGAACCCAGAAGATGTCAGGAATCAGGGGGTTCCCCAGAGGGCAGGCGATCTTGAAGGCCCTTCTCATGGCTCATCCGGCCAGGCCTAGGCAGGTAGAAGCCCGTCTATGGATCGTCCCCAGGCCAGAGGCAGCTGGGATTTGGCCAAGCGGCCATGTTGGGAGTCTGGTTCTGACTAACAGAGAGGGCTGGGAGACAGGAAGTCCCACTGCTCTGGACCCCATAGGCCCCTCCAGCTCCTACTTCTCCCTGCCTCCCACAGTGGCCTCAGGCCCCTGTGCCCGCGCCCATGGGGTTAAATCTCTCCCTGTCTCTCTCTGCTCCAAGTTGTTTTCCAAGCGAGGCAGAGAATGGTTCTCTTGTTACCAACATGGCTTCTGGGCATTGGGTAATGCGCTCCCTCTTCTCCCTGCCCCATGTCACAAAGGGACCTTTTGTTCCTCTCCCGGCCCCTCTCTCTGGCTCTTCTCTGCCCCCCACCCACCCTAACTCCCTCCTCCCCACGCCTCCTGGCCTACTCTGCTGCACCCCTGGGCTGCAGGAGTGACCGTGGCCTGGCCGTGCTGCCCTCCTTCTTCCAGGGCGCCTAGGGAGGAGAAAGGACCTTGGCGGTCGCGGCGGCCATTTTGAAAACTGTCCTTCTAGGCTGTCCGCGGCTTCTCTGAGGCTTCCAGGGCTGGAGGAGCCACTCTGGGGGAGCCTAGGGCTCAACTGAGGTCCTGGGGCCCACTTTCTGCCACCAGGCTGAAAAGGGACCTTCATCTTCCAAGCTTCCAGCCCAGGCGGCTCAGCACTGAGACAAGATACTTTTCAGTCAGCCATCTCGTCTACACAGCGGCCTCCTGGGGCCAGGAAGTTGCTGTCCTGGAAGGTGGAGACTAGGGCTCAAGGGGGGAGTGTTGGTGTCAAGGCCTCGGTGTGCAGGTGCTATGGTTGGGGCCAAGGCACAGGTGTTCCCCAGCAGACCCCTCTAGAGAGAGCAACGCACACACTGGGTCTGGCCTCTAGAGAGGGCCAAAACCAAATTCCCTGGAACTTTGCAAAATGAAACAGACTGTGTCTGAGATGGGGAGTGTCAGGAAGCCAGCCAGACAGTGAATGAAGCGTCCGCTCCCTGGGAAGCTTATGCCACTGTGGCCTCCCACAGCCACCCCGCAAAATGGAAGGACTGATGATAGCACTTTTTAAATGAGGAAACTGAGTCACAGGGAAGCTACACAATCGGGTCCTGGATCTCACCCCCACTGACTCCAGTTCACTTGTTTTGTCTTCCAGGACCACTGCCTGCCCACCCCAAAAGAGCCTAGTGCCTGGAAGGAGAGGGACAGGAACACTTGGGTGGATTCCACCGCCTGGCCATGTCTAGAATCCCAGAGGCCATGGCTCTGAGGAGGCTGGGCTCAGCGGCCAGAACACTCACTGACTGCTCCATCTCTCCCATTGGCATGGACAGAGCATGTTCACAGGCTGGGAGTATGTGTGTTCCTCTGTTTCTGTTCTGCTGGGCTTGTGTCGTAGGGGGCAGAGACAGCCATGAACTTGAGGACTCGTTGGGATGGGTGGTGAGGGGCACTGGGAGAGTGGGGGAGAGTTGAACAACTGTGGCCCTCAAAGAGAGGGGTTGAGTCTCAAATGCTGCGAGTCAGGATGCCTGGATACACTGAGGAATCCTTCTTCTGTCTGGAAGCTGAGGGTGAAAAGCTTCCTGGAGGAGGCGCTAGAGATTAGCTCCAAATGGAGGCTGAGGTAAGAAGCAGGGAGGAGCTGCTACTGGGGGGAGGCAGGCAAGGAGGTGGTGCATGGTGTGTGGGAGGGAGAAGTCCCATAGCCCATATGTGCCCTAGGTGGAGCGTGGAAAATGAGGGGTGCCATGTGAACCCAGAGGACTGATGGTGGCTATTGAGAAGACGCTTGGATCCTGAGGGCAGAGGGAAGCTCTATGTATGTGTGTGTATGTATGTATGTATGTGTGTATGTATGTATGTTTGAGACAGAGTCTGTCTATGTAGCCTTGGCTGTCCTGGAACTCTATATGGGCCAGGCTGGCCTCCAACTCACAGACACCTGCCTGCCTCTGCCTCAGTCCTGGGATTAAAGGCTTGTGCCATTAGCCCTAACTACTCACTGAGTTTATAGAGTCAGATTTATGTGTTCTAGAAAGTTCTCTGCCCTGTTGGCTAGGTCTGTGCCAGCCTGGCTTACTGTTGGGCCTCCAGCACCTAGCACAGTGCCCAGCAGATGTCAAAGCTTTTGAATCAGTGGGTGGTGCGGGCGGCATCCGTGGAGGCAATGGCTCTCTCTACTGTGGCACTGAGGCCTCAGTCTCCTCCTGGGTAAAATGGGGTGACAGGTGCCCGCCTGGTGGGCATGTTGCAGTGGTTGGAGAAACGTGGCAGGATTACCTACGTGGCTCATGTATGGCCAGCACTCTGGTATGGGGTCTTCTTTGGGGGAATGTGGAGGCTGGGACCCTGGGTGGGGCAACAGAGATCATGCCAACAGTGATGGTCTTCACATAGCCCCCAAACAAGCCAGGAAGGAGGAAGGTTGCTTTTCCTGTCACATCATCCAGGTAGATGAGGCTCAGGTAGGAACCTGACTTGCCCAAGGCACCTCCACCTCTGAGTGGTAGGCGGAGAGTCACTGGATGCCAGCTTGTACCACCTCGAGGATCGGGATGGGTGAGACTTTGAGACTTGGAAATGGACCAGATGGTGGGGGCAGGCACAAGACAGGGAAGGGATCAAGATCAACCCACCCCCTATGTTTTTGGTAGATAGATCATGCCATTTCATAGCAAGGCAAAGCAGTTTGAGTACTGTGAGCATGTATGTGAGGAGACACTATGAGGTCTGGGGGGGGGGCAGGGGCGGTCTCACAGCTTGGGACTGGGAAAAAAAGGGGTGAATGCCCCCCCCCATGCTAGGGCAAGGCCAGGGAGATGTGTGGAAAGTTGTAGATCCCCTGGGCATGGAGAAAGGAGGGAAGGAGGATGCTGCTGGCTTGTCTTCCTGCCACAGGGGGTCATAGAGGTCAGGTGACCAGCAATGTGGCCTGGAAAGACAGGAGAGATGCTTCAGAGAGAAAGACCTGGGCCCTGGACCGTCCCCAGAGCAGAGGTGGGTGTGTTTGAGAAAAAGGACTTGCTGGTGGTATCTGGGGGCAACACCAACTCCCTTGGACACAGGAGGGGGATGGAGGACCACAGTCTAGGAACACTGTTTTCTACAGGGTGAGAGAAAGGAGGGATGGGGAAGGAGAGATACTGATGGTGCATGGGGAAGGCTTCGAGGGGAAGATCACCCAGCAGGCAGGAGAGTCAGGGAGGGAGGGTCTGGAGACAGGAGCCATCTGATGGTGGGGGAGGGGAGCTGAAGTGGCATTTCCATGCTGCAGTTGGAGGTGGCTTCATAGAGCTTGGGGTGCCCTAAGAACTGGCATCTCCAGGTCTAGAGAGGGCATGAGGGTGCATAGAGCTTGGGGTACGCTGAGAGCTGGCATCTCCAGGTCTAGAGAGGGCACGAGGGTGCATAGAGCTTGGGGTACGCTGAGAGCTGGCATCTCCAGGTCTAGAGAGGGCACGAGGGTGCATAGAGCTTGGGGTACACTGAGAGCTGGCATCTCCAGGTCTAGAGAGGGCATAGAGCTTGGGGTGCCCTGCGCTGGCACCTCCAGGAGTTGCTGAGCTGCCTTTTTCCTTCTTGGTGCTGGCCACATTCCCAGCCTGGGAGCAATGACCCTGTCCTACACCCATGCCATTCCGGATGGTTTTGCAGAGGTAGTCCACCTGGTCATGGACAGCTATCATCACCCCACTGTGTGGGCATCAAGGAGAGCAAGGGCTAGGCAGCTTCAGAGGGATTGGGTGGTCTCCAGCCACATCCCTTCGTGTGACCCCTCCCACTTTTCCCCCAAAGGGCTGCAAAACTGTCGCCTGCCACAACATGGTGCCGGAGCACATAGTAGGAATGTCTGCCTTGTCTGCCCTTGGCAGAGTTCAGAACCTACTCATGAGGCCGCCTTACCCAAGACAATATTCCTGAGAGGGAGAGAACAGGGCCCCCTGCTGGTCTGCAAGAGAGGGGTCGTTTCCTCTATCCAAACCGGACACTTCATCTCCAGGGAACCGCTATGAGCCTCCCAGACCACTCATGCCTTCTGCCATAGACATCAGTCATCCTTGCTGCTCGGTTCCCAGGGTTGGGGCAGCAGGACAGGAGACCAGCCAAGGTGCACAGGAGCAAGAGGGCCCAGGATCTCAGGAGTCGTTGTTGAGTTAACCTTACTTGTCTCAACTTTTGTAGGTTCCCTCCATGGCGGGCTGCAGGGTCACCATGTGACACACAGGACACACCTGCCACAACTGCAAGGCAGGGCTGCTCCCAAAGGACCACGCGCAAGTCCGGTCTCTGTCGTGACTTGGTTCCAGAAGAGGCTGCACCCGACAACGCTCTGTTAAAGATGTGTCTGTGTAGCTCTATGCCTGGAGACGCTATTGCAGTGTGTGTGATAACAAAAGCCGGCTGTGACCTTAACAGTCAAGAGCCCAGGACGGGAACCCAAGGCAGATCACGTTTACATAACAGAATGCATTGTGGTGGTGAAAAAATGACATTCCTGCAGGATTTTTAATATTGTAGAGAAGTGTCTATGGTGTAAGGTCATGTGAAACCCAGGACATCTGCAGATATGTGTGTTCAGGTAGCTTCAACTAGGAGCAGTGTGGTCAAAGCTAATAGTGAACCCTGTACGAATCCACTGTATTTAAACACGTGGAGAGAGAAAACAGGACAGGTTGGGGCGATGACTCAATTGGTGGTGTGCTTGCTGTACAAACCTGAGGTCCTGAGTTCAGTTCCCAAAACCACATGAGAAAGCCAGGGGTGATATCATGTGCTTGCAATTCTCGACACCAAAGAACACAGGCAGATCCCCCAGCTCAAGAGCAGCTGGCCTAGAAAACTTGTCAGGTTCTAGGCCAGTAAGAGTCCCTGTCTTAATGTTGTCCTCCAGCCTCCGTATGCATGTACA
Source organism: Microtus oregoni (assembly GCF_018167655.1). NCBI lineage: Eukaryota > Metazoa > Chordata > Mammalia > Rodentia > Cricetidae > Microtus > Microtus oregoni. Next base: position 13,369,025 of record NW_024543081.1, read on the forward strand.
CACGAGTTACCCGAGGAAGGTGGGGAGATTGCACAGACATGCTTATACACATGCAAACACTTTTCAGAGTGTAATAGAGATGGTTCAGTGAAGCACTTGCTGCTCTAGCAGAGGACCAGAGTTTGATTTCCAGTACTCGTGTTGGAAAGCTCACAGTCACCTGTTACTCCGTTCTGGGGGATCTGATCCCATTCTGGCCTCTTTGCATACCCACATGTACACGCATAAACACACACATAAACAAACATCTTTTTTAAAAAAATTTAAAAAAAATCTGGAACGACAATAGAAAAAAATTGAACCTTTATTCTTGGGATTGTGGACTTTAGTGAATTTATCTATTAATTTACTGTTCTTTGAGGCAGGGTCTCACTATGTAGCTCTGGCCAGGCTGGAGCTCCATGTAGACCTGACTCTGGCCTTCATCTTTTGGCAGTCCTCCTGCTTTGGCCTCCTGAGTGCTGGGATTACAGTTGTATGTCACTGCGCTCAGCTGAGTTTACTTATTTTCTAACTTTACTTTATTCCGTGTGTGTGTGTGTGTGTGTGTGCTGCTGAGGCTAGATGAGTCCCTGGCTGCCTCCCTCATTGGCCCCTGGTCCCTGCCACATCCCGGCAGTCCACGATGGTGGCTAGTTAACTGGGATCTGCGGACAGAGGAGGTGGAGGGCTATATCTGGGGCCTCAGCAAAGCAGACCCCACCAGAGGAGATGGCCTGGTGTCCTCACTGGGTATAATGACCTGATGGCAATTAAAGGCCAGCAGGGACTCCTCCCTCCAAGAAGGATGGATGGGAAAGGGGAGGGGCTCCCCTGGGGCTACGAATGCTTAGATGCTGCCACTGACAAGCTGAGCTATCCATAGCCCTGAGCACAATATGGTCATTAACCCCTGACCCTGGCCCCTACTTAGCCACTTCCTCTGCAGGAGGAGGAGGGAGGGATTCCATCATGATGCTCTTTTTAGTGAGGTTTGGGGGGTCACAGCTCACTTGCTCTCTGTAGGCGCCTCTGGAACTCAGGTCTCAGGCTCTCTAGCTCCACAGCTATTTCAGATTAGAGCAGGAGAGAGCATCTCACTCTTTGGCACCCTCAGGAGCATTCATGGGCCAAGTGCTTCAAGCCAGAGTAGTGTGAGAGGAAGGAATGGACAGAGACAGACAGGGAGGCCTAGATAAAGGCTGCCCTTGTCCCCTCCACGCATGTTCAAAGGCACACAGAGAACAAGCCTGCTAGGAAATGGGTCCTACTCAAACATTAATGCATTAACACTCCTAAATAGGCCCCAGCAGCACAGCCCCAGCCAGGCAGAATAACTGGTACATATCCTAGAAACGCAAGCCTGGCGGAATACTTGGAATCTGTCTACACAACTCAGCAGTGACTGGGCGAGCTTAGGAGACAGTCCCAAGGCCATCTCAGCCCTGGAGACACATTTCAGCAGCTCCCTGGGGTGAATGGTCTTAGACCCACAGGGTCAGGGTGGGGAAGGAGCCTCAGAGCTAAGGAAGATCATTGCTGAAGCCCAGCACAGTTTCCAAAGGGGCGGGAGACCCATCCCTTAAAATCAGCCTCGCTGCATTCGCCACTCATCCGCGCGTCTGCTCGTTTTGTATCCGAGCTCCCAGCCAAGGCCGGTGGCTGTACAGGAAACTTCCAGATAAAGCAGTGTAGGGGTTGGGAGGGAGGATGCGAAGTGACATTAAAGAGCCACAGTGGCCTACACAAAACTCCAAAGTAATCCACAGGCAAATAACGAGAAAATGAAATTTACCCAGGAGACACATCCATCCAAACAGTATAAGAGACTAATGCTGGCTGGAAAGATGACTCAGCATGTAAGTGCTTCTACTTCAGGGCCCGCTGACCTGCGTTCAGACCCCAGAATACAAATGGTAGAAGAGAAAAGACTCTCATGGCTTACCCTTTGACCTCCAAACCTGGGCCTGTGCATGCTTAAGTGCTTGTGCACACACACGGACACACACACACATGCACACGGACACACACACACATGCACACGGACACACACACACACACACATGCACACGGACACACACACACATGCACAGAACACACACGGACACACACACACATGCACACGGACACACACACACATGCACATGGCAGGTTTTTTTTTGTTTGTTTGCTTGTTTTTTGTTTTTCAAGACAGGGTTTCTCTGTAGCTTTGGTGCGTGTCCTGGAACTAGCTCTTGTAGACACGGCAGTTCTTAAAAAATATTTGTGTATGAGTGTTTGCCCATGAATGTGTATCAAACCTGTGCCGGGTGCCCTCAGAGGCCAGAAGAGGGTGTTGGATCCCTTGGGACTGGAGTTACAATGGATGTGAGTCACTGTGAGGGTCCTGGAAATTGAACTCTAGTGACCACTGATACCTCCTGCCAGCCTGCTAATGTTTTTTTGTTTTGTTTTATTGCAAAGCCAGGCTTAGTGGCACACAGCTGCAACCCCAGCACTCAGGAGATAGGGGCATTGACTGGAGAGATGGCTTGGGGGTAAGAGCGCTGGCTGCCCTTCTAGAGGACCTGGGTTTGATTCCCAGCACCCACATGAGCTCACAACTGTAACTTAAGTCTTAGGGATCTGATGCCCTCTTCTGGTCTCCAGGACATTGCACCGACATACAACACGCAAGCAAGACATCCGTACACATAAGATTTAACATGAAGAGAAAAAAGAAGAAAAAAAAAAGAGGCAGAAGCATGAGGATTGTTGAAAGTCTAGGATAGACTGGTCTACATAGCTCTTGGCCAGGCTGGGCTGTATAGTGAGGGAGTGTCTTTTCGAAAAAAAGCACAAATCAAAACAACAACAAAACCATGAACTGCAGCTCCAGCACGAGTGACAGAAGCCAGCTACAACGGGACACACATTAAATTATTCCGCAGCAGCAACTCCGAGGTCACAGCGGAGGAGGACTGGGGAGAGCTGGGGAGAGAGAGCCAGGAAGTAAATGTAGGTGGGGAAACATTTGGCGGCGGGGGGGGGGGGGGGGGGGGGGGTGGGGTGGGGGGGTGGGTAGGAGGGGCATGGTAAAAATATTTTGGAATTACAACACTGGCGAAGCTTGTGTAGCCTTGCAAAGGGCCCAAACAACGCTGGATGGATACAGTAGACAGTCAAAGTGGTGGTGGCTGTGTGGTGTGTGGATCATATTCAGATGTAAAAATGATTGCATATAACGTCAAAGGCAACAGAATAAAACTCCCTGCCTTCATTTCTTACCTGCTTCATTTCTTGTTTTTTTATTTGTTTGTTGGATTTTTTAAAAAATATTTATTTATTTATTATGTATACAATATTCTGTCTGCCTATATTCCTGCAGGCCAGAAGAGGACACCAGACCTCATTACAGATGGTTGTGAGCCACCATGTGGTTGCCGGGAATTGAACTCAGGACCTTTGGAAGAGCAAGCAATGTTCTTAACTGCTGAGCCATCTCTCCAGCCCCTTGTTTGTTGGATTTTTTTAAAAACGGGGTCTTACTATGTAGTTCTGGCTATCCTAGAACACACAAAGATCCACCTGCCTCTGCTTCCTGAGTGCTGGGATTAAAGGCATGCACCACCCGCCAAGCTGGCTTATTTTTTTGAAATAGGTTTTTTTTGGGGGGGGGGTGTTGAGACAGGGTTTCTCTGTGTAGCTTTGGTGCCTGTCCTGGAACTCACTTTGTAGACCAGGCTGGCCTCAAACTCACAGAGATCCACCTGTCTCTGCCTCCCGAGTGCTGGGATTAAAGGCGTGTGCCACCACCACCTGGCTAAATAGGGTTTTTACTATGTAGTCCAGAGTGACTTCACATTCATAATCCTCCTGCCTTAACCTCCTGAAAATGGGTATAGATGTCTGTCAGCCTGGCTGAGTCTAAAAAATATGATTTTAAAAAAACCTTCTACTTATAATAACATAATAAATATAATAAAGGATTTACAGTGTTACTGAAAAAATTGTTTAGTGGTTTCTTTTAAAAAATTAAAACCTTGGGGGGGCGGGTGTGAGAGGGCTCAGTGGATAACAGCGCTTGCCACATAAGCTAGAGAACCTGAATGTGATCCTGGGTCCCACGGTGGAAGGAGAGATCCTATTCCTTAACACGATTCCCTGACCTCCATGAGTGAGCCTGCGCACGCACGCACACACACACACACACACACACACACACACACCACATTAAAAAATTTGATTTTGTTTTGTTTTGTTTTTTTTTTTTTTTTTGAGACAGGGTTTCTCTGTGGTTTTGGAGCCTGTCCTGGAACTAGCTCTTGTAGACCAGGCTGGTCTCGAACTCACAGAGATCTGCCTGTCTCTGCCTCCCAAGTGCTGGGATTAAAGGCGTGCGCCACCACCGCCCGGCTAAAAAATTTGAAAGTAAGAAAGATAATAAACTGTACTTACTGCAGGACCCAGTGATAGCATCCCAAGTATTTGTTGAGAGAAATGCGTGCACAGAACCACGGAGCAGTTTGCAGGTTGGGAAAATAGCTGGAGAGGTTTACAAGTGAATGCTGGAGTCTGGCACGGTGGTCCCACGCCTTTGATCTCAGCACTAGGGGAGGCAGAGGCAGATGAGTCTCTGCGAGTTCCAGGCTGAACGGGGCTATACGGTGAGACCTTGGTTGGGCTGAGAAGATGGCCGATCAGTAAATTGCTTGCTGTGCCCAAGTTCCCAGAACCCAAGTCTAAAAATATGGCAATAAAGCCAGGAGGTGGTGGCACACACCTTTAATGCCAGCACTCAGGAGGCAGAGGCAGGTGCATCTCCATCCCCAGCACCACACAGACCAGATCCGATGCTGCCTGCCTGTCATCAAAGGGCTTGGGAGGTGGTGATAGGAGGCTATCCTTGGCTCTATGGAGAGTTCTAGACCAGTCTGGCCTATGTGAGACCTTGTCATCATAACCAAACCAAACCAGGACTGGGGAGATGGCTAGGCAATTAAAAGCACACACTGCTCTCGCAGAGGACTTGAGTTTGGTTCTCAGCACCTATGTTGAGTAAGAGTCTGGAACTTCAGGTCCAGAGGATCTGAGGCTCTGGCCTCCAAGGACATCTGCACTTGTGCCCACATACCTCTCCCCCATATGCATAGTTAAGAATAATTTTTTAAAAAGGAGTCCCTATAGGGGAGGAGCACAGAGTGACAGGGGTGACTGATGTAAGGGTGTAAGAGGAGTCATTGATGAAACCTGGCTTCCTGGCTAGTTTTTAAAACTGGCCATGTTTGAAACTTTCCTTAAGGAATGAAAGAGAGCTAGGTGGTGGTGGCACACGCCTTTAATCCAAGCACTCAGGAGGCAGAGGCAGAGGGATCTCTCTGAGTTTGAGGCCAGCCTGGTCTACAGAGTGAGCTCCACGACAGCCAGGGCTACACAGAGAAACCCTGTCTCAAAAAACAAAAACAAAGCAAGCAAATAAACAAACGAAGAGAGAGAGAGAGAGAAAAAAAAAAAGAAAAGGGAAAGACCCAAATCAATGCCCAGAGGCAGCCAGTAACTCACAAGGCGAGTCAAGATACCCACTTCTTCCTGACTGCCTCTACATTCAGTTCAATACAATCACGGGGACCAGCAAGAGCCCCGGACACCAAGCAGAGGAGTGGAGCCTTGCCTGCTGAGCACCCAGCCTTAGCCTAGGGTGCCACTTCAGGGCTCCCTGCAGCACAGCTGGACCTGAGACTGAGGGGATAGCACAAGGCTGCACCCGGGGGACACTGCAGGACACTGACAAGGAATTCCTCTCATCCGTCTCCACCTGTCATTCCTGGAGCCTTCTTGTGTGGCTGCACTCACTTGAGCATCCCAAGCTATGTCACTCGAGGTCACAGCCTGAAAGAGGGCCCGAGGTCTTCTGGCTTCAGTCCTAGGCTCTTTCCAAAGAGGACCCCAAGCCAGATGGCTGATTCTGAATCTCTGGTGCACTGTGGGGTGCCAAGCATCTGCAGGGGTAATAACTTCCCACTAGAATTTGGAAGAGGCAGGGAGAGAGGAGGAAGGAAGAGGGAGGAAGGACACAGAGGAAGGGAGAGGAAGGGAGGGACGGTCTGAGACCTAGTCCTCAGTGACCAGTAGGCTTGGGGAACAATCAGACACTGTCTCTCTACTCCCCACCCCCAGGCTGCCATGGCTTTCATCACTGACCTAACCCAGAGGGCAGAGTGCTGGGCGGGGGTACAGAGGGCAGGGACGAGTCAGAGGTCAGCCTTTGCATGCTGAGCTGGGCCAGTGGTTGGAGGGACTCCGGTCCCCTCTGAGGTATACATCCCACCGCTGGCCTAGTCATCTGACTGAAGGCAGTGGCCGAGCAGAAAGGGTTGCCAAAGTGGTGGGATCAGGACAGTTACTCATTTAGCCAAACAGACCTTTGTGGAATGCCAGTCACATGCTGCTACTGTGCTAGGAGTTGGGGATGGAGGGTGGTTGATTGGGCTAGGCTCCAGGCTCTGGGAGCTTACAATATGGTAGAAGGTAGCAGAGAGAGAGAGAGCTGGTCAGTAAGCAGATAGATACACCAACTGCACACTACCTTGTATGAACACACAATGGCACTGCTGGCCCCCTGAGTCATTTCATGTCACCCCCAAAAGGTGTTGATGTGCAATTAACCCAGGGGTCTCTGCTGGGGTCTCTGCCAGCTGCCCCCTCACTGGCATCTCCAGCGTCTCCCCAGAGACCGTTTGAATAGAGCCGGTCACCTACTCCACTATGCTCATCTTGGGATTCGCTGATTTTCTCCCATCTCGCCTGCCACTCCCACTTGCTCTTACGAACTTGTCAGCAGCAGGCTCCACTGTCTCTTTCACTGTCCTCTTGGCTGCACTTGGCAAGTGCTCAATAAATATTTATAAATGAAGTTAGGAATGAGTGAGTGGGTCCGACCCACCCTTGACTTCTTGACCTTCACAGTGACCCTTCCATGCCATGTAGGCCTTGTGCTGGGCACAGCAGCAGCTCAGGGGTACAGGGTCAGGCACAGCCTGGCATTCTAATGACTCGCCTCACCATTGTGCATATACTTCAGATTCTCAGGCTTTGCAGTCAGCCCTGAGTCAGCTGGCTGACCCTGGTGATGCCTATTTGAGGCAGTACTGAAATTAGCCACTAGGTGGCAGCACTTCCTCAGGAAAAGGATGTGTGACGGTAAGTAGCTCTGGGGATTGAATCTCAAGCAGGGAGCCACAGAAGTGCAATCTTGGCGGACCAAGGCCTAGAACGGGGCTATAGCTTGCACATAGCTGCAAGCTTTAAGTGGCATGACTGAGATAGAGGAGAGGTCAGTATGTTTGGAGAGAATGGGGAAAGGGGCCTGTACATGGGGGAATAGACTGGCAGGCGGGGCCTGAAATGAGTGGTTATCCTTGCTCTGGTTTAAACCTCAGGAGCTCAGCGGCCCTTGATGAAGGGCCTAGACGTCCCTAGGAGGTCTCTGCTGAGCACTGTGCATGCGGGGCTCGCCCTGTGCTCTCATGAGACACCATTCCCAGCTGTTTATCTCTCCTACCACATGGATTCTCTGAAGTCAGACATCCCACCCTGCCTCTAGACATCTTTATCCTCTTCTCTTACTCTGCTGGCACAGAGCACCTCCTGTAGACAGCTCCTCCTCCAGGAAGCCTGCCCTGGTTAGAGCATTCCTCTGGACCCACATAGCACCCTGCTCTACAGAGATGGGAAGGCCCCTGTTAAGGAGTGTTGGTGCCCTCCACAGCCCTGCCTGGTATTTAGACTCGGCATTCTGGGCCTCTGACATCTTTAGACAACACTCACAGAATTGTGCCAATGCATCCTACAGGATCCCTCTGCAGGTCCGAGAAGAGCCCAGGGATCTGAATTCAGGACACGTCCCAGATGAGCCACACACAGAAGCATAAGAGCAGTAAGGCCCACCGGAGGCGTGGTCAGCACCACCCTTTGAAAAGGTTGACTGCACTGCTTTCCTGTGAAGCAGCGTGCAGCCTCTGCTATCTGTGTGGCAGAGCTCACTCACAAAAACACATTCGCATTTCACCTGCCTGAATGGCTGTCTTGGGAGGACGGTCACTCTGCAGCCACCTGTATGGCTGTCTTGGGAGGATGGTCACTCTGCAGCCACCTGTATGGCTGTCTTGGGAGGACAGTCACTCTGCAGCCACCTGTATGGCTGTCTTGGGAGGACGGTCACTCTGCAGCCACCTGTATGGCTGTCTTGGGAGGACGGTCGCTCTGCAGCCAAGGCATGCAGGAAAATGGCGACTGCCTAAGGTTCCCAGTGAAATGAATGGTGGGGCTTGGACTTCCGCTGTTCATCTGGGGGCTGGAAAGGTGGATTTGATGCAAATTTTAGGCTGGAGGATGCTGTTTCATTGAGCCCAGTTCAGCACCCAACATTGGCCTATGACTCCAGCATCCGGCCACTACTGCCGTCCTGATCACTTCTCCCTGAAGATGTCCAGCCCTCTGGACCTTCTGAGGCCACCCTGAATCATCTCCCGGTCCCATAGAGAACCATGTCAGTTTCTACAAGCATTTTACACGCAGCCAGATGTGTGTCAGTGACTTGCCCCCAATTCTCTGCTATCAGATGGCCGAGCCTGGGTATGAACTAGGGTTGTGTCAGGGGAAAGGCTGAGGAAGCCCTGAGTTGGATCCCTGGCTCCATCTCAACTGGGCAAGCAGTGCTGAGGATGGAAGGCAGGAGGTTGGGACTTTCAGGCCATTCTCAGGTAGTGACCTTGGGCTTCAGGAGATCTTATCTCAAAAACAAACCACCAGCCTTGAAGACAGAGCTTGGTGAGGTGGTGAAACCACTCCTGCGACCGACCATGTGTGAAAAGGGAAAGGTGCCTCTTCGAGCCCATCCCCCACTTGTACAGGGTAGCTGCCAGAACTTGTTCCGCTTCCATGAGGTGAAGATGAGCCAGGCTTCTGACAGTGACCCGAGCTGCAGAGTGTGGACACAGGGGAAGGTGGCTGCTATGGTGGCATTCAACACACCTGCTGAGACTCAGCTCGGGCCCCCTGTAAGCAATGGGAAGACTTCCATAGGACAGGTGGATAGTTATCCCATACCCTGGCAGGGGTCTCTGTGAACACCACGGCCTCTGGACAGAGCAGTATCAATCCAGGAGAGGCAAGATGGCAGTTTGGTTCAATATCTTGAATGAGTGACTCAGTGGCTGGTGTTGGTGCAAACTTTTGGGGTCTGCTTCTGAGTTTATTTTTGGCATATGTGAGCACAGCACAATTCGGTAAAGTTTCTGGGTGATGATTAACTCAGCCACGTGCACATCAAAGCCCGAGGCATGACCCCACCGGAACTCTGTAAAGTACAAGGGATGTCTTCTGTAGAGATGCCTTCGACAGATTAACTGAGAAAACAAGCTCAAGATAAGGGTCCGGGGAGGTGTCCAGTGTGGTCTCAGCCATGCACATAGTGCAAAGGTCACCAAGCAATTAACCACCTCCATTCCCAGCTTTCTGGGCAGAAAACGGGTTGTACATCTCTCCCTTTGAAGAAACAGCCCTGCGTGTTTAACATTCCCGGCTCCGCTAGTGCTTGCCTGTGAGCACAAGGACTCCCTGCCTCTTCGATGCACCCCCTTACAGCTGGATAAGGACACTGGCCCCACTCTGCTTGGATGAGGTGGGCGCCAACACTGGTCCTAGCAGGGCCGTTCTCCTCCAGCGAACTTATATAACATGATCACTGGCAGCAGGCGTCGGTGGGCCGATGAGATTGGCCTCCCAAGCTGGGAAGCTTTGATGCTGTTTGTTGAGCCTCAGGGACATGGGGGCTGTACCTTTATTAGGATTCCAGGGCCTTCAGGACTAAGGAAGGAGGTTCGGTGTGAGGGATCTTTTGTCAAAACACCTCAGAAACGTTTACTGAACGCTAATAGTATGTTTGTGGGGAAACCGGGGTACATGCAGGAAAGACGAACCAAATCTGCCCTTTAGAAGCCCACTGAATTTACCTCTCGTGGCTCCAAGTTTAGCTCAAATGTTCAAAGGACCCCCAAACTGGCGGTAGGTGTTTCAGGACCAAGGTCTGGTTCTTACACCAACTGTAAAGCATCTCCGAACAAAGTTACGGCCTCTCTCAGGTACTTAATTTCTTTCTGAGACTGAGATCTTGCGGGAACCTTCCAGTCCTGGCGCTCGGTGGTAGGGGAATCACAGGCTTTCCTTCGGAAGTGGTACTGAAAATGTGAATGCGAGGTTTGCAGTTCACTGAACTTCGCCGTTCCCAGGATGCTTCCGTTGCCCTGGCAACCGCCGGGCCTAAGTGGTCCCCAGAGTGCCGCTAAGGAAGCCGGGAAGAGCCCTTCCCTCCCCAAGATGGTGGCGCGGCTTAGGGCGGGGTCCGCCAACATGTTTAGACCTTTCCTTCCTTTCCCGTTTTTTCACATTAACAGCGAACTTCCACCAACACTTGTTCTTTTTCCTGGTTCAGAGAGGCTGGGAGAAGAGAGAGAGAAAGAGAGGTTGCCTGCAGCGATTGGGGCAAATACCCAAAGCGAGAGGCGGGACTTCCGCGTTGTACCGGAAGTGACGCGACAGTCGCGGTCGCCGCCAGGTGGAACGGCAGGTGGGTGCAGGTGCCGTCCTGGCCCAGGCCCGGCTGTGGGACCGAATCTCTCGGTGAGCTACCGAAGCGGCTCCCAAGGGTCTGGAGACCGTGGGGACGGACTCTGGAATCCGAGCCCTTCGCCCTGGCCTGGGGTCCTCCTCTGTACCAAGTAAGAATCACCTGCTCCCCTTCCAGCCTTAGGCTCCCTACCCCAGTCCAGAGGGGAGGACCAGAGGCCTGCTGTCCCGAAGGAGGGAGGGGTGGGAGCTTGGTGCTGGCGTCTGGGCACTTCAGTTCCCTGAAGCCCCGTGTTCTTTTCTCTCTCAAACCCAGTTTCCCATTCCCCTCCCGAGCTGGGCAGTTAGCCAGTCGGCCCCAACTCTCGGCACCATGTTTGCAGACTTAGACTATGACATCGAGGAGGATAAATTGTGAGTATTTTCTTCCTCAAGATCTGGGAGCTGAGGACCCAGGTCCCTCTTGTCCTTGGATGTCCTAGCCACACACTTTTACTTCTCATGGTATGGAAGCAGAAATAGGTCTGGACATTCGAGTAGGTTCATCTCTGTGTGTTTGTGTGTGTGTGTGTTTGTGTGTGTGTGTGTGTGTGTGTGTGTGAGAGAGAGAGAGATAGGCTAACGGATAATAATGATTCAGGCCATGTGCGCATGATCCATCCACAGCACAGCAGGCGGAGTGGTCCTCCTGGGGTGGTCTGGGAAGGTGTTCCAAAGGTGGCAGCAGAGCCAGCTTGCTTGCAAAGGCTGCATGGGAACATCATCGACCTTCCTCCCCAGCATAGATGATCAGTAAGGTAGACTTTCATAAATTAGATCTGGCTGACCTTTAGAAAGTACTCCCAGAGCGAGGAGTAGATCTCATGGCCTTGTGTGTTAGTCCTTTGTAAGGGCTGAGCAGCCCTTGGTTGCTAGTGATCGGTCTTCAGTAACCAAGCTGACACCTGAGCCTGTTCACCACGAGACACACCTAAGCTCACTGATCGTGAATGCTGGCTGGTAACTGAGCAGTATAACTGGGACATGGCTGGAGGATGGTTGGACAACTGGCTATGATGTCCTGGATGTGCCTTAGAAGGGGAAAAGGATGGGGCCTGGCTGAATTTACGCGTTTGTTTCCTTGGCACTGCCCGCTCTGGCGAGGATGGGGAGAGCCTTCCGTGCCCTTTTCTTGTATCAGGGAGCCTCATTTTATTTTCTGGGTGAAGGAACAGAAGCAGAGGAAATGCCTGACCTGAGTCCCAGGGCAGATCGTGGCAGATCTGGGCTCCGGCCCTTCCGCTGCACGACTCTTGAGCGTGTCTGGTGACAGTGCTCTTTCTGGCTGAGGGAGGCAGAGGCTACTTTGTGTCGCCTGCTCCTTCCAGTCACCCTTTCTCCAAAATTCACCTTCGCTCACTTCTATTTCCAGAGGAATCCCCACTGTGCCTGGGAAGGTCACCCTGCAGAAGGATGCTCAGAACCTGATTGGGATAAGCATTGGAGGAGGGGCTCAGTACTGTCCCTGCCTCTATATTGTCCAGGTATGAGGTGCACTTTGGAGGTGGGGGCAGGGTCCTGGGTGGAGCAAGTCGCCTCCTTTCTTGCGTGTGACAGAAAGAGGTTCATTTCTCCACTCAGAAAGCCCGGCTGCAGGGCTGGGAGATGGCTCAGTCGGGAGAGTGTGTGCCGCGCAGGCTGGAGTAGCGAAGTTCGATCTCAGGTGCCTGAGTCAAGCACTGATGTGGCAGTATGCGCTTGTCACCACAGTGCTGGGGAGATGGAGACGGGGATGCTGCGCTTCACTGCCCAGCTAGTTTAGACTAATAGGTGAATTCCAGGCCACAGACAGACATGAGTCAAAAAAAAAAAAAGTTGATTCCTGAAGAATGGAAGCAGAGTGGCAGACCAGCCCAGCACACACACGCACAAAGGTCTGTCTGTCTCCATTCTTTTACAATTTTATGATCGGTGTTTGCATGTTTATGTGTGTCTGATGTGTGTGTATGTGTATGGGTGCCCTCATGTGTGGCAAACATTCAGAGGTCAAAGGACAATCCTGTTAGTCAGTTTTCTACAGTAAGATCCCAAGCTTGAAATCGGGCCATCAGGTTAGCATAGTAAGCACTCGACCTGCTGAGGCATCTCCTTGGTCCTCCTCGTTTCTGAGCTCTGTTCTTTGCAATACCGGCCACCGCTCTAATGGGCCTGTCCCCGTGCCTCTTCCGTTTCCATCTGTTCTTCGCGTGCAGCAGGTTCTGATCTGGCTATCTGGCAGACTCTTGGCCTTATACCATGTGTGTCCGACTGAAGTCGGTGCTGGCCAGTGTCTTAGCATGTAACAGACATTCAGTACCAGTCTCTAGTGAGCCTGCTTGCCAACTGAAGTAGGAAGGCTACGAGATAATAATGTCCTTGCTGGGTGTGGCAGCCTACACCTGTAACCCTGCACTTGGGGGGTGGAGGCAGGGAGGATCAGCCGCTCTCAGTCACGCTCGGCTACACAGTGAATGAGTTTGAGGCCGACGTGGGCTACTCGAGATCTAGTGTCAGCAAACAAACAAAGTAGCAGCCCGAGACTCACGTGTCTATCCCCAGATACCAGTGAGTTTCTTGTCCACGCTGGGTCTCAGTTTTCTCATCTGGAAAATGAGGGTTTAAAGTGTGTAACCAAGGTTTGGTTCCCAGCATTGATATCAGGCAGTTCACAGCCACCTATAACTCAAGTTCCACGGGATCAGATGCCGTCTTCTGCCACCTCCAGTCCCTGCATGCATATATTCACACACATTCACATGAAATTTTTAAAATTAAATAAGTGTACTGGGCTTCATGAGACCCTGTTTCAAAAGAAACAAAACCAAGTACATGAATGAAGTAAACTATGTAAGCACAAGCGTCTTTGAGTTCTTGTGAAAATGCAGCAGAACGGCAAAGTCCAGGGGCAGGCCCTTATGCTGCTTCACCGAGACACAGGTGCAGTGGTTCTCCGGCAGCTGTGCCTTTCCCAGCTGCTGTGCTGGTGTTAGGGAAGCGACTTCATGGTTTTCCTGAGGAAGCTGCCCTGGTGATCTGTCCACTGCGGTGACCAGTCAGTTACATTTCTGTGTCCTTAGAAGGATCCAGACTGTCTCCTGGTGGGACACCCAGCAGAGTAGGCCTCAGGGAGGATCATCCGCTCTTACCTCTGTCTTCGAGGGTGATTTGTCTCCTCTGCCCCAGGAGACTGAGGGAGACCTTTCTCGGGTCCCTGCTGACCTCGTGCCTTCTCAGCCTCAGGGCCACTCCCCCGGCCCATCTGTTCTGGACCTGAAGGGCGGGTTTGTTTGAACAAACTGCATCATAACATGAGGTTTGCTTTGTTCGTTTATAGCGAGTCGAGTGCACAGAGGCCCGTGTCACCAGCAGTTCCCACCCTCCTCTCACCCTCCCCTTCAGCTGCTGCAGCAGATACAGCTCCTCCTGCTTTGCTTTTTTTTATTATTGCTTTTAGTTGTGTGCGTGTGTGCACGCATGCACGCACTTGCGTGTAGATGTCCATGCAGAACAGGTGTCAGGTCCCTCTGAAGCTAAGCTGCTTGACATGAGGGCTGGGAACTGAACTTGGGTCTTCTGCAAGAACAGGCTGCACTCTTAATTGCTGAATCACCTCTCTAGCCCTCCTGGTTTTGTTGCTCGTTTTCTTGATTGATCCCTTGTTCTTGGTTCAGGAGATAAGGAGTTCAAATATCTTCTTTTTTCTTCAAGAAGGGGTTTCTATGTAGCTTTAGGGCCTGTCCTAGATCTCACTCTGTAGACCAGGCTGGCCTCAAACTCACAGAGATCTCCACCTCCCTCTGCCTCCCGAGTGCTGGGACTAAAGGTGTGCAGCACCACCGCCCAGCAAGTTCAGCTCTCTTCTAAAGCCAAGATCTCCCTCTTATCCATCTTCCCATCACAGACACTGTCTTGACGCAGTATTAACACCACCTCAACGTTCGGGAAACATTTTCCAAATCCCTGGCCAGCTCTGGAGACCAAGAGGATAGAGAAGGGACAGAAACAAGTCCCACCCTTCTGAACGCTTGTGTTGAACTTTCTGATGAGCTGGTGTCTTCCTTCCTTTCTTTTATTTGCTAATTTTTTTTAAATTTATTTATTTATTATGTATACAATATTCTGTCTGTATGCCTGAAGGCCAGAAGAGGGCGCCAGACCTCTTTACAGATGGTTGTGAGCCACCATGTGGTTGCTGGGAATTGAACTCAGGACCTTTGGAAGAGCAGGCAATGCTCTTAACCACTGAGCCATCTCTCCAGCCCTATTTGCTAATTTTTTATGTGTGTGAATGTTTTGCCTGCATGTGTGCCTGTGTACCACATCCGTGCCTGGTGACTGTGGAAGCCAGAAGAGGGCATTGAGTGCCCTGGAACTGGAGTTACAGACAGTTGTAAGCCACCATGTGGGTGCTGGGTTTCAAACCCAGGTCCTCTGGAAGAGTGGCCAGTGTCCTTAACTGCTGAACCACCTCCCTTAGTCTTGAATTGGTGACTTTTTTCTTTTTTATTTTTTTGAGACAGGATCTCATGTAGCCTAGGCTGGCCTCTAATTTCCCCTGTAGCTGAAGCTGGCCTTGAACCCACTGATCCTCCAGCTTCTCTGTCAAGTGCTCGACTTTGAGACACATGCGGCCATGCTCAGCCTGTACTTCTTTCTGAGCAGAGCCTCTCCTTTCTTTGGTATTTACTGCTATTTGCCCCTGTTCAATCCTCTTGCTTTCCCAGACTTTCCACAGTCGTCTTCCCCCTCTTTGTTCAGACTTTCATCTGTCTTCATCTAACCCTTTGGGGACCTCTGCTCTTCATTCCCAGTCCCAGGGTCCCCTTTGTGGCTTCCGTCTCCATCGGGATGGAACATGTCCTCTGGCTTTCTGAGGATGGGCAGATGGGCAGTGCACATTCTAGAGACTTCCTTCAGTGTTGCTCCCTTAGTCCTCAGCGTTAGCTTGAGCTCAAGTTCAGGAGTAAAGGTCAAAGGGCTCTGCTGGCTCAGTGCTAGGGGACACAGCTAGAGTGACTGAGCTCTGGCTCCATCTCCATCACTAAAATTAATGCTAGGTTTGGGTAAGTTTCAATCAGAACTTTTGAAAAATGTTCATTTTTTAGATTTATATATTTTATGTGTGTGAATGCTTTGCCTGCATGTATGTCTGTGCACCACATGCACGCCTGGTGCCCATGGAGGTCAGAAGAGGGCATCAGATCCCTTGGAGCTGGAGTCACAGTATAGGTGCTGGGGACTGAACTCGGGTCCTCCGCAAGTGCAAGTGCTCTTAACCCCGAGTCATCTTCCCAGCCCTTAATTTTATTTATTTTTAGTTTTTCAAGACAGGGTTTCTCTATGTAGCCCTGACTGTCCTGGAACTTGTTTGTAGACCAGGCTGGCCTTGAACTCACAGAGATCCATCTGCCCTTGCCTCCCTAGTGTTGGGTTTAAAGGCGGGCACCATCATTACCCAGTTTACATTCCCTAATTTTTATTTTTTAAATAAATAAAGACTTTAAGGTTGGACTTGGTGACCCACACCTTTAATCCAGCAGTAGGCAAGCAGAAGCAGGCAGATTGTGAGTTCAGGGTTATGTAGAGAGATCCTGTATCAAAAATCTATTCATCAATAAAGATTTTTAAAACCCACTTATTTGGTGGGGGGGGGGGGGGCTCCTGCGTCATGGCGCATGTGCAGGCTGAAGTGTGGCATGTGGGAGTCTATTATCCTTCTGCCATGTAAGTCCTAGGGTTTGCACTTGGCTCACCAGGCTTGGTAGCAAGCCCCCTTTTCTACTGAGCATCTCACTGGATTTAATTAGAAGTTTGATGGTGTCACCTCGTTATCCACTGCCACTAGCACAGTGTCCCATTTCTTTTGGGGACCTTTACTTATGTGTGCTTATTCTTACCTGTCAAGCCTTGCGGAGTTGGTCGTTCCTGCACCTGAGGTGTCAGGGAGACAGTTGCAGGCAGCAGCCGCTCATGCTGTGCTGGGTCCTCGGAAAGCGGATTCTGTGGACTCTCCAGTAGATCCTGCCCTGTAAGGTCCTTACTGCCTCCCTTGTTCTCCAGTTGTCACAAATACACATACCACAAAATTTACTCTCTTAACCATTCTTAGGCGGCATTAAAATATATTCGCAATGTGGTGCAGCCATCACCACTGTTCAGTCCAGAGCTCTTCGCTGACTCCCTCTCCTCAGTCCCTACAGCTCCCATGTTCCTCGCTGTCTCTGTGGCTTTGACTATTCTAGGGACTCTTGTAAGCAGAACTGGGAATTTACTTTGCCTAGTGTAATGTTAGAGTTCATTGTATTGTAGTTTCCTTTTAACTCAAAATATTGAGTTAAGTGTCTCAGTTCTTGCCATGGGTGCTTTCTCCAGACTGATGGGGTTTTTTTGTAGTCAATTACTCAGTTTATTTTAATAAGCCATCCCTCAGTCACCATGAAATTTCTCTCTCAAACCTGAAAGTCCATGTCTGAGTTTCTGGGCATGAACGGGAATCTGAAAACCTGTCCTAGCCAATCCAACTAGAACATAAAACTGTTGACTCTCCTGGGCTCTCTTGGTTCCCTCAGATTTTCCTTGAGAGTGTGGTATCTCTGTAGTTACTCTCCGGTCCAGTTTGTGCTCCTCCATCTGTGTGCCCCTGTGTCTGTGTGTGCCCTGTAGACAGCTGTCTTCTCACTGTCACCACTAAACAGCTCATCTGACAGAAGGCTACCTCACAGCCAGTGAGCACAAGTCCTGGTGAAGGGGTTAGCTTGGGACAAGGACTCACAGGCATAGGACCCTTGCTCAGAGCATTCCTGGCCTGTTCTTTGAAGACCAAAGTAGCTGTTGGAATTGAGAAGTGCTTTTGGCTGCTGAGCAGCATTGTTGGAAAAGCCATGGAAGGTAGTGACACTAAGGAACAGGTGCGAGGGCCTTAAGGGCCCCTGTATTTCCTATATAGAGAAAGAATCTGACCTGTTGGGAGTCACAGTCTGTCTTCTCAAGAATGGGGAGTTTTCCTCTTGTCTTCTTGGCACTGCCTGAGGTAGAGGGAGGGCCTGCCGAGGTTCCAGGTCCATCCCATTGTCCTCCACTTCCTATACATCCGCAGGTATTTGACAACACGCCTGCAGCCTTGGATGGCACGGTGGCGGCTGGTGATGAGATCACCGGGGTCAATGGCAGGTCAATCAAAGGAAAAACCAAAGTAGAGGTGGCGAAGATGATCCAGGAGGTGAAGGTAAGACCACTGCAGGAGCAGCTGGACCCCTGTGGGAACAGCTGGTCCCTGCGGGAGCAGCTAGACCCTTGCAGGATCAGCTGGACCACTGAGGGAGCAGCTGGAAGCTTGCTCCAGAGTGTGAGGCAGAGGCTGTCAGGTCCCTGCTGAGCCACCCAGACTGCCAGGGTCCTAGCAGGCTTAGGGGTCACTGCCTACTTCTTTATAGCAATATGAGGGATATAATTCTATCTCCTGGGCCCCTTGGACTGTCAGTAAATGCTAAGAATTCTTGGGACTTATTCTGAGCCCCTCTAAGCTTCCAGAAGTGCTAAACACTAAGACAATCTATGATGTCCCTTGTTGGAACTGCAGAGGCAGCTAGATGCCAACAGTGACCTCCCTGTGTCAGTGAATCCTAGTGACCACAGCTGGGCCATGTTTGCCCTAAAGTTTTATTGTGGGGACTGCGTCCCAAATTCCTCAGGGACTTCAGGCAACAAAGAACCCTAAGCTCAGGCATCTCCTGGCCAGATGTAGCCCACACCCTTCCCTCCTGCTAGTTCCCCACCCCAGATGTTCCACTGAGAGCCTTGCTTGATCTAGTGTCCTTATCACTGTCAAAACAAGCGTGGCCATCTTGCTGTTCCCCTGCAGTTGAGCCATTGGAGACCTTTGGGAAAGTCAGTGAGCGAGCCGCATGAAGAGTGCAAAACCACAGATGACAGGCAGTCCCAGAGTCAAGGGTGGGCCCAGCTTATGTAGACTTGGGGCAGCGCCTCAGGCCCCCGGCCCCAGTCAGTGCCTTTCCCTTCCTGTCGCTATCCTCCAAGGCTCCCAGACCAGCTCCTCCTATCCCCTGCCTTTAAAAAAAAATACTTTTTTATTGGATAAATTTATTTTATATACATTTTGACTGCAAGTATATATGTACATCACATTTGTGCTTTGTGCCCTTGGCAGTCAGAAGAGGGCATTGGAGTTACAGATGGTTGTGAACCACCATGTGGGTACTGAGAACTGAGCCATCTCTTCAGCCCCACTGTCCCCTTCCACTCAGACAAAAACCACCCTGGTCTCCCATGGTCCTGTTCCTGAGTCACCTTGGTATTTAGTCCTCACAAAGGACTGGAGTCCCTGAGAAATCCTGCTTCTTCTTGTTGGTGTTCTAGTGCAGACGTGTAAAAAATAATCTCTGGGAGGGCCTGGAGCTGGCAACCACTGTCCTAATTGTGTCTGTGCTGCTCTTGCAGGGGGAGGTGACCATCCATTACAACAAGCTGCAGGCGGACCCTAAGCAGGGCATGTCCCTGGACATTGGTAAGTCAGGCCAGAGCAGCCATGTGCCATGGGCTCTGGCTTTTTCTGTCCAAGCTGGCAGAATGGCTGGCAGTAGCCATTCCCAGGCCCCTGGCCCTGCATTCTCACTACCCTGTGTTTTACACCTCCCAATGCCAGACCTTGGCCTGTGTGTCATGGCCTCTCCTGTAGTGTAATTCTAGAAAGTCTAGGGTGCAAAGTGGGCCTTATGGGTGGCTATTTGGCAGGTTGTCTGTCTGGAAGGGCAGGATCTTGCTTCTGTAGCAGCCTTGAGACAGCAATAGTTAGGTGCCACTTCTTCTGGATCAAGCACGCGACAAAGTATAAGGCACAAGAGACTTGGCAGTCTCTTGGCAGAACCCCCAGATCAGCCCGTGCTCACCACAGCCCACAGCCTGTTAGGACAGAGGCTAAGGGCAAATGAGCTCACCAGGTGTTTATCTAAGTAGCACTGTAAACCAGGCTGGCATCTAACTCAGAGATCCTCCTGCCTCTGCCTACCAAGTACTGGGATTAAAGGTGTGTGCCATCACACCTGGTCTAACATTCTTGTTCTTGAGCCCTTCCAAGACCTTAGCTGGTTATATGCAGTGACCAGCCAGTGACACTTAATGGTGTCTACTACTGTGATGTAATCAGCCTGAGAACCCACCTCCAGAGCCTTGCCTTGGCACAAGTCATCTCACATGCTGCCTGGAAGGGAGAAGGGACAAGGCCCCCTCTGTCTGGGCTGTCAGCCACTGCTTAGCATGGACAAGCTCTGTGCCCTCAGAGACACCACTGGCAGATAGCAGGTCTCACTTTGTGCCAAGCACTCCATGTTTACCTGTATGGCTCCTCCAAGATGGAGCTGAGTAGGACAGGTAGCCCAGGACATACGCTGCTGAGAGCCGCTGCTTCCTGACCGCTCCTGCTTCCTGACCGCTCCAGACACCAAGCCCCAGGCCAGTTTTCTCCATCCGCTGGCACAGCCTGCAGTTGTGATGGGGCTCAGGCCTAGATGGCCTGGTCAGCAGCACACTCATCGGCCCCTTCTCTCTTGCTCCAGTGTTGAAGAAAGTCAAGCACCGGCTAGTGGAGAACATGAGTTCTGGCACAGCTGATGCCCTGGGTCTGAGCCGTGCCATCCTGTGCAATGGTGAGTCCTCCTCCCGCCAGCCTGGTGGTCAGCTGTCCATCAAGCTAACTTCCCTGCCTCAACGTGGACAGCCAAGGCACACCTTTGTGTCCCTGGGGTCCTCTTCTACCCTCCAAGAGCTACTATAACTGTCAGCTGTGGGCTTTTAGGTCACTGCCTGGCGGTGGGGAAGGGACAGACTTGGGAGGACAGGTCCTTCCAGCTTGGATGCCTGGCCAGGCTGAGTCCCACTCCACTGTCAGCATGCTCCCTGCCCAGCCACACTTGTCCTGCTCCTGTGCTGTCCTCCTCAGTCCTGCCCTTGACCAGGAGGTGGCGCTGCCACCTTTGTCACCACTTCCTTTGCCAGTGCGCAGAGAAGCCATGTGCGGGCACTTTACACACAGGCAGACGCATGCACTGGATGTCTCCCCAGGAGGCCGATAGAACCCGTGCTCCTGCTCCTGCCATCGCCAGCCTATGCTTATAAATAGCAGTGCTATGCGTGTACTCGGGGAGGACAAAAATACCCATGGAAACCGTGGGCTCAGCTGGGCACACGGGCTTTATTGGCTGGGAGAGTGGGGGTGGGGCCTGAGCGTGTTCCAAATGGGGTACAAAGTGGCGGCTGCTATTTTCAGCCCCATGGTGCCTATAAATCCTTGTTACTGTAGTCACCATGCATTGAGATGGAATTAGAACTGGTTGTTGTTTTCCCGAACCTTGCAATTTCCCTGGCTGTAAATAGGATTTCTAAATTGAAGCTGTCATGATGTCCCATGACCCAGCTAAAAACAACTGTGCCTGCTGGCCATGTGCTCGTGTTCCAGGGAGCTAGGACCTGGAGGCTGCGGTGACCCACAGCCTCCTGAAGACTTCTAAGGTGTCCACCCTCCCCCAATTCTCCCACTCACAGCCCCCACACAGCCAGCTCTCCTGTCCAGAGAGAAGTCTCCGTGTGTGCCCGTGTCCCTTCCCTCCTGCTCAAAAGCCCCTGCCTGAGCAAACACACCAAGGCCAGGGGAGCCGGGCTCTGCTTGCTTAGGCGTAGCTCTATGACTCCAGGCAAGTTTCCTATCACTCAGCTTCCTCTGTAGAATAGGCTGAGTCGTCCCTGCCCACAGGTGCAGGCTGTAGAAGGGCCAGGGGCTGTCAGGGAGCGTTCTGTGTGCTAGCTCATAGCAGGGTGACTTTGTGTGGCTGCAGGTTTTCTCAAGCCTGGTCAGGGTTCCCCCTCTCATGAAAGGTGGGGACAGATTAGAGTTGGGAAGCTAAGGAGGTCCATGCTCCCTGCACTCCCAAATCTATGTCTGTAATGCTTTCTGCCCTCCTGTCAGCCTCCTCCCATTTCTAGCCCCAGCCCCTGTGGAGCTGAGGTGGCTGTTGTTCCCTTACCCCCTGCCCCAATCTATTCTGGTCACTGGCTACTGGCTGAGCTCTTCTGCTGGACCTGGAGTCCAAGGGCATGACCTGAGTCTTGGTTTTACCACAGTCACTCCCTGGGCCTAATGTGGTATTGTGTGACAAAACTGTTTTTTCTTTTTCTTAAAGATTTGTTTATGTATATACTGTTCTGCCTGCATGTACGCCTGCAGGCCAAAAGAGGGTGCCAGATCTCATTACAGATGGTTGTGAGCCACCTTGTGGTTGCTGGGAATTGAACTCAGGACCTCTGGAAGAGCAGGCAGTGCTCTTAAGCACTGAGCCATCTCTCCAGTCCACCTCTTTTTTTTTCCTGATGAAGGAAAACATTTAATTGGGGCTGGCTTACAGTTCAGAGGTTTAGTCATCATCATGGTGGACATGGCGGAGTGCAGGCAGACATGGTGCTGGAGAAGAAGCTAAGAGCCCTACTTTTTTTAAATTCTTTATTGATTCTTTGGGAGTTTCACATCATGTACCCCAATTCTGCTCACCCCCATATCTTCCTTTCACACCTGCTGTGCCCCCCCCAAAAGAAAACAAAACAAAGCAAGCAAACAAAAAAACCCAAAACAACAACAAAATGATCTCTTTGCTTCTCCTCCTTTCCCGCCTCTCCACACCTCTCCACTCGTCCTGGTGGCATTGGGGCTTTGGTGTGGCATATGGTATGTATGCCCCTTTGTTCTGTCAGCTTTACTGGCAAGTGTTCATTGCAGTAAGTCACTGGTCTGGCACAAGGCCTCTGGTGTCTGGCATACCATCATCATTGGAGCCTCACCAGAACTTCTCTGGGATATCCTGTGGCCGCCGCAAGTCTTGGAGATCCTGCGGGTATTGTTCCACAGGACCAGTTCTTCCATGAGCTCTAGAAGGTCCTAGATCAGGTCGATGCTAGGGTGGGCCAACCCAAGGCCTGGCTGTGGGCCTGGGTGGTAGCTGAACTGGTGACGAAACTTTACTTGAAGAGCTGCAATGCGCATGTCTACTTATTCCAGATAGGGAGCCCACGGCAGACCAGATACAGCTATCACCCAAATCTACCTTGGTGAATCTCTGAGAGGTCCCTACAGGAGCATAAGTGACTCAGAGACAACTACATCACCAAGGCCCACCTCAGCATGAGTGACAGCCCACAAAGCTGGGACCCTGGAGCGCACTGCACAGCCTGCAGGCAGCTCGACAGGTTGGAGAGTATCCTTTCCAGGTGCTCAGTTGGTCCAAGCCTCTTCAGGCAGCTTGTCTGGTCTCTGCTCCTCCCAGACAGCTGGTCTGGTCTCTGTCTTCTTCAGCTTAGCTCAGTTAGTCTGAGAGGGACTCTGGGCTTTTATTGTGTACTCTGGCAGCAAGGGGTCAAGTGAATTTGGCAAGCTGGGGAGATAAGTAGGTACTTAGTCTATGTCTGTTTGGCTTTTGGCTGTGACCAGCAAATTCTTCTAATGTAAGACCTTCCTCCAAGCCCTCCCGGATCTCTTTCCCCGAACTCCAGCCAGTCTTGAGCAGTCGTCCCAGCCACCTGGCCATGACCAAAAGGCCTTTCTCCTCTCCAACTGCTGTGTGGGGAGCCTTGGCTGCTGGCCCAGGGTTTGCTTTCTGGGCCTATGGGAAGCTACCCTTGAGTCTGGCCTCACCCTCATACACTCATGACTTAGGGAAGATCCTATATTGAAAAGGCCATCAGCCCCTGGATTGGCCCAGCCGGTGGTAGGTGGAGGGAGGCTCCTGACATGGGTCCTGAGCCAGCTCTGCCTGACTCTTGCCTCTCAATGTTTTCTGGGGAGTTGACAAGTAAGGCCTGGGGCCCATACTCTACCCTAAACCTTCTGTTTTTGGTAGAGGCTCAGGGGGCTACCCTTCCCTCTCCAGTGTGGGCTGGGCTGGGTTGTTACCCTCCCTGTTCTTGACCTCCACAGACGGGCTGGTAAAGCGGCTGGAGGAGCTGGAGCGCACTGCCGAGCTGTACAAAGGTAGGTAGCCACCAAGTGCCTGCTGCTGCTCTGCCCTGGGGACCCTGTCCTAGAGAGTGGATGTAGGTGTCCTTCCAAATTCCTACCCACCCAGAGAGATCCCCTAGGAGGTTGTCATACATAATCCCAGCTGCCTATCACATGGGATCTGCATAGAGGGCCAACTCAGCCTCCATTCCCAGGCCTTGGGGAAAAGCCTGGGGACCTAATGCCCAGTGAAGACCTCAGGTGGAATGTGAGGCGGGGGGGCCAATGTGATCCCTGATTTCTGTCTCCATCTTCTGTCACTTGGGTCTCTTCCCACAGGGATGACGGAACACACCAAGAATCTCCTACGCGCCTTTTATGAGCTGTCACAGACGCACCGGGGTAATGGCATCCCCAGACATGCCATGTGACCCTGCAAACCCCTGTCCCTCAGGGCTCAGTAACCCCGAACAGTGAGGTGTGGTTAGGTTCCTCTCTGGGGCCCTTTTCATCCCTATGCCAAGGCCAACACCTAGCTCTGACCTCCAGCCTCACACTGGGTGGCAATGACCATGGAGCATCTGGTCCAGCTGGCCTTTGGAGGATGCCACGCACCTTGCTGCTACTTACAGTGCCGGCAGCGTCTCTTCATATGGTCTCTTCAGTTCCATGTGGGCAGGAAAGACACAACCCCATTAACTGGCAAGGAAATGAAGCCCAGACAGGAAGTGTGCCCAGGGCTCAAGGTTGGATAGCTGGCATTTGAACCCAGGGGTCCAGAATCTCAGCCTGGCACTCTGCTCTCGCCTGGCGTGACCACTGTAGATTTTCACTTAGCCTTTTCTGGTTGGTTGGGGGGACAAAAACTAGCTCCCCAAAGAGCCTAAGCTCAGAGTGAGGATGCAGCTCCTGGGGAGTATGGTCCAGGCCTCTTGAAGATGTACCTCCTTCTAATGTAGACCTTTCAAGCAGACCTGGGCTTTCTGTTCATCATGCCCCTGTCCTGCTGCCCAGCAAGCCCCTGGCTTCTCCATTAGGGGGTCAAGTGGGGGCTTCAAGGCAAACTTGTCATGCAGCCTTTGGGGACGTGTTCTCTGTGATTGGGGTGCGGGAGCCGCAGCCAGCAGCAAGTGAGGCATTCGTGAAGTTTGCTGATGCACACCGCAGCATTGAGAAGTTTGGCATTCGGCTCCTGAAAACCATCAAACCGGTGGGTCCCTCAGAGTGCAGCATGCCCCACTGGCCAGAGCAGGAGGGACAGTTTAGCACAGGAGGGGTTCTGGGCTGGAGTCAGGTGCTGGATGCAGACACTAGCTTGGTCACCGCTGTGGCCAGCCAGCCATCAGTAACTGTTCCTTCCTGCATTCCTGTTGACCTCAAGACTGCTGGGTCACAATGTGCCCTTGTCCTGACATAGTCTTCTACCCTTGACATATCTGTGCCGTTTGTCACCCAACCTCTTAGATGCTGACGGACCTGAACACGTACCTCAATAAAGCCATCCCTGATACGCGCCTCACCATCAAAAAATACCTGGATGTGAAGTTCGAGTACCTGGTGAGTGTCTGCAGTGTCTGGGTGTGAAGTTCAAGTACCTGGTGAGTGTCTGCAGTGTCTGGGTGTGAAGTTCGAGTACCTGGTGAGTGTCTGCAGTGTCTGGGTGTGAAGTTCAAGTACCTGGTGAGGGTCTGCAGTGTCTGGGTGTGAAGTTCGAGTACCTGGTGAGTGTCTGCAGTGTCTGGGTGTGAAGTTCGAGTACCTGGTGAGTGTCTGCAGTGTCTGGGTGTGAAGTTCGAGTACCTGGTGAGTGTCTGCAGTGTCTGGGTGTGAAGTTCGAGTACCTGGTGAGTGTCTGCAGTGTCTGGGTGTGAAGTTCGAGTACCTGGTGAGTGTCTGCAGTGTCTGGGTGTGAAGTTCGAGTACCTGGTGAGGGTCTGCAGTGTCTGGGTGTGAAGTTCAAGTACCTGGTGAGGGTCTGCAGTGTCTGGGTGTGAAGTTCAAGTACCTGGTGAGGGTCTGCAGTGTCTGGGTGTGAAGTTCGAGTACCTGGTGAGTGTCTGCAGTGTCTGGGTGTGAAGTTCAAGTACCTGGTGAGGGTCTGCAGTGTCTGGGTGTGAAGTTCGAGTACCTGGTGAGTGTCTGCAGTGTCTGGGTGTGAAGTTCAAGTACCTGGTGAGTGTCTGCAGTGTCTGGGTGTGAAGTTCGAGTACCTGGTGAGTGTCTGCAGTGTCTGGGTGTGAAGTTCGAGTACCTGGTGAGGGTCTGCAGTGTCTGGGTGTGAAGTTCAAGTACCTGGTGAGGGTCTGCAGTGTCTGGGTGTGAAGTTCAAGTACCTGGTGAGGGTCTGCAGTGTCTGGGTGTGAAGTTCGAGTACCTGGTGAGTGTCTGCAGTGTCTGGATGTGAAGTTCAAGTACCTGGTGAGGGTCTGCAGTGTCTGGGTGTGAAGTTCGAGTACCTGGTGAGGGTCTGCAGTGTCTGGGTGTGAAGTTGGAGTCCCTGGTGAGTGTCTGCAGTGTCTGGGTGTGAAGTTGGAGTCCCTGGTGAATGTGCGCAGTGTCTGGCCAGCCGCAGTGCACCCACCCTGGAGGCCAGCCCTGAGGCTAGTAGCCATGCCCTGGCAGGCAGAATGGGGTCAGATCTCTGTTGAGTCAGGAGTTTGGGATTGAAGGCCTGACGCATCAGAAGCAGCCTAGACTCTGCATTTCCACACCAGGGGAGCTCGGAGCTACCTAGAACCTGGGAACAGGAAAGCTCTCATTCTCTGTCATTTCTGTCCCTTGGGACTCCCTGAGCTCCTTAGCAGCGG
This sequence comes from Microtus oregoni, assembly GCF_018167655.1. NCBI lineage: Eukaryota > Metazoa > Chordata > Mammalia > Rodentia > Cricetidae > Microtus > Microtus oregoni. The sequence goes on from NW_024543081.1 coordinate 13,395,431, forward strand.
CTCAGACTAGGTCTGGGATACTTCAAAGGACATTCGGAGTCCTAAATGATAATCAGATTGTTAAAGAAGCCAAGAGAATGAACTGTTAAGTATTCAGGCTTTTGCTAGGGTACTTCTCAGAGCCTTGACAGGCCTGTGCACAGCATGCCTTCAAGAAGCTCCTAAGCTCCTTTGCTTCGCCAGCACCACCACACAGTACTTTTTGGTTTTGGATCTTTGCTCTTCTGGAGATAGAGCCCTTATGCATGCAAGGCAAGTACTGTACCGCTGAGCCTCACCCTCCAATCCCCAGAGCTGCTTTTGGATTTCTCAAGCCTTCAGGCCTGCAGTCCCAGGGGAGTGCCTCATCTCTCTGCTACCCCTTTCCTGGACCTCTGTCCGTATCTGCTTCCAGCCTTTCCCAGGTGGTCCAGAGCTAGGTGACCTGTATGGCTGCAGTTCTCTTGGTGTGTCCAGGTTCCCAGGTGACCTGAGGGCACAGGGAGGCATGGTAGGGGAGCTGAATCGTGAGGGTGGGAGTCCAGGAAGCTTGGCCACTGACTTCCTGGCCTCCTCCATTCCACCCCACACAGTCCTACTGTCTGAAGGTGAAGGAGATGGACGACGAGGAATACAGCTGCATCGTGAGTACCCAAGGGGCCCCACTGATGTCGGGAGGCCTTGGGGTGCCCACATTGCCCCTTCAGAGGGTTCTAGGTCTGCCAGAGTATTGAGTGTGTCGGGCATCCTGGGGTCTTAGTTCCTAGAGTTTGGGGCTGCCAGCCCATATTACCAGCTCCTCTGGCTTGGAGTACCAGCTAGTTTGTCATGAAGTGGCCGACTCCCCAGTATTCTCTAGGCCAGGCACCCCAAGGTTGTGAGGCTCTTGTAGAAAAAAGCTTACTGATTTCACTTCTGAGCTATGCTTTGGTTTTTTAAAAAAGTTGTTTTTTGTTTTTATATACATGAGTGTTTTACGTGTGTGTGTGTATGTGTGTCCATTTGCTTTTTTTGTTTTGTTTTTTGTTTGTTTTTTGTGGGGGGGAGGGTTGAGACAGGTTTTCTCTGTAGCTTTGGACCCTGTGCTGGCACTAGCTTGTGTAGACCAGGCTGGCCTCGAACTCACAGAGATCCACCTACCTGGATTTCTGCCTCCCAAGTGCTGGGATTAAGGTGTGTGTCCCTTTGCATGGCTGGCGTCTGTAGAGGTCAGAAATGACAGACAGTTGTGGATGCTGGGAACTGAGCTCAGCCTCTGAGAACAGCGAGGACTCTTAACCACCGAGCCACTCTCCAGCCCCTGGTGGTTTTTCGTTGTTTTTGTTTCTAGTTTGTGACTTGTTTGCAGTCAGGGTCCATTTTTTGACCAGTATTTATTTCATGTGAGCTGTGTTTGTGTTTCTGTGGTTGATATTTTCCCTCTTAAGTTACTGTTTTGAGCTTCTGTCTGTCACTGGCATCTGAAGGGCCACTGTGGTACAGCCATGAGCTGGACCAGCCCTGCAGCCTTCCAACCCCATCTGTCCCTGGGAGGCCCAGATCCACCCAAGAGAGCTGACAGGCTTGCCTGCTGCAGGCCCTAGGAGAGCCCCTATACCGAGTGAGCACAGGCAACTATGAGTACCGCCTGATCCTGCGCTGCCGCCAGGAGGCTCGAGCCCGGTTCTCCCAGATGCGCAAGGATGTGCTGGAGAAGATGGAGCTGCTGGACCAGAAGCATGGTAAGGGGCACTAGAGGCCTGTGCACTACCCCTTACCCGGCACTTAGCCCCAGGGTGGGTGCCATTCTCTCCCTGGATCAGAGATGAGGCCTAGAGAGGGTAGTCTCCCTTATGCCCCAGGACCAGGTCCTGGTAGGAGTCCACCTAGAACCTGGCTGGGTTGAGGCCAGGGCTTGGGTCCCTGATCCACTCACTCAGGCAGCCTTCTCTGTTTCCTGGGATAGGAGTTTGGAGGACTAGATGGCTAACTAGGCAGGGCCAGGAAGCCTTTGGCTATGTCCCTTTCCACCCATCCTAAGACCAGGGGCCCCAGTAAGTGTCCCAGCAGGAAGGACAGGCCAGCTCTAGATCTTCCCTAAGGTGCAGCCATAGCCACTGGGCCTGTCTGTTCACCTTCTGCCCCAGTCCAGGACATCGTGTTCCAGCTGCAGCGCTTCGTGTCCACCATGTCCAAGTACTACAACGACTGCTATGCCGTGCTGCGGGATGCCGACGTCTTCCCCATTGAGGTGGACCTGGCACACACCACTCTAGCCTATGGCCCTGCCCAGGGTGGCTTCACTGATGGAGAGGATGAGGACGAGGATGAGGAGGATGGGGCAGCTAGGGAAGTGTCCAAGGATGCACGTGGGGCCACTGGGCCCATGGACAAGGGCGGAAGCTGGTGTGACTCCTGAGTGCCCCCCCAAGTGAACCTGGGGGGCAGGGCATTGGGAGGACCGCAGTGGGAGCAGGGCGGGGCCACTGTAGGACAGCGAAGGCGTATAGTGGCGCATAAAAGCCTGCTGGCTCGGGCGCCTGCCTCCCTGCTCCTCTGTCCTCGCACAGTGAATCCAGGCTGCAGCCTGGGACCTGGACTCTGGCCTCCATCCTTCCTTCCCACCTCCCAACCGGAGGGAGAGCTGGGCCTTGGACAGAAAAGAGGAGGGGCTGGAGCAGGCAGAGCGCAGGACCTGTCCCTGTGAATACCTTGGTGGTGCCAAGCCTGCAGGGAACAGGAGCTGGGTGGACATCCGAGGCTGGGGCCAGCATACGAGGCCGGCCCCTTGAGTCCACATGCACACCTTGGCAGCCTATATTTATTTGTTCCTGACTTAGCCTCAAGGACTGAATGCTGGGCCTGTATTGAATAAACAGAAACCCAGACAGAATGGACAGGCTCCTTGCAATGGCTCAGACCCTCTGCAACCAGATCTCAGCTGCCTTCTGGTCATGAGGGAGCTGGGGCACAGGCTTAGGCAGTTCTCTCTGTGTCCCTCACTCATCTCTTGCAGCACCTGCAGGAGCAGCTTTCTTGCTTCCGTAGCATCTGGGGTTGAGAGGCTCAGGACCGTCCATGAGAACAGTGGGGCCTGAGCTTGAGTCTGCAGGTCCCAAAGCCTGACTGTCACCTGCTCCCCTCTTCCAGCACCATTGAGCACTCTCCCTTCAACCCTCTGTGTTGCTGGTTGTGAAGTAAACCTTTGTGAGACACTCACTGCTGGGGAAGACTACTTCAGGAGTGCCTGCTTAGTTCAGGGCGCAGGGGGCGCTAGGGAGATGCCGCAGCCCTTAGGCAGTAGTCTGCCTGGCAGCTCTGCCTGGCTGGGTGTGGTGCACTCCTACAGCTCTTTTACTCTGCAATGCCCGTTGGGACAGGGGATGTGGCCATCTTGAGAACAGAACGGGCAAGGAAGGTGCAAGGTCCAAAGTGGAAAAGCACCTTTGCTTGTGGCTTTGAGCTCTGCAGTCCTGCAGAAACCAGGTAGGATTCTCAGGCAGGCACTGGAGGTGGAGGGAGATGGCCTGTCACTGTCCACCCACATGGGGCCCAGCAGCTGTCTGGTCACACTGCATCTCTCAAGAGACATCAGTTGATGGTCAAAGGCACAGATCAAAGCCTACAGCTTGAAGCCAGGCATGGTGGCACATGTCTTTAATCCCAGCACTCGAGCGGCAGAGGCAAGTGGATGTGAGTTCAAGGCCAGCCTGGTCTATGAAGTGAGTTCCAGGACAGCTAGAGCTGTTGCAGAGAAACCCTGCCTCAACAACAACAACCAAACAAACCACAGCTCTGGACCCAATAATGGCCTCTGTGCAACCCAGGGCTGATTTCTGCTCTCCTGATGCATGTTTCCCCGTCTGAAGTGTGGATAAATTCTACTTCATTGGGTTTAGGAGAAACAGTAAGCCAACATAAAGGGCTTAGAACAGTGTTTGGTCAAGAAGGCACTCTCAGGAAAATGCTTAGATAAAATGCTGTCCCTTCTGGAGTCTGGGAGCCATAGGTGAGCGTAAGCACCTGAGCCTTGCCTGGTTCCCCAAACCTTGGATGGAAATGAGGCCCAGCTGGGACCAGTAGGTGGGAAGGGACCATTTGTGGTAGGAACTCAGTTGAGGTCTCCTAGCTAGAAGAGTGAGACAGGAAGACCCTCACATGGGTTAGAGTGCACCTCTCCGGTTGAGAGAGGTCATGGCCCACAAGTCCCTGTGGTAGAGAGCAGGTGCCAGGGCCACTGATGAACACAAAGCTGTGTTGTCAGGAGCAGCGCTCTGACTAAAAGTGATGGGTCACTAGAATGCCCTCTAAGGGGGTGGCTACTCAGGGCAGCAAGGGGACATGCACACCTTGAGGGCCTCTGAGGATTTGCTGATCACCCAGCTCCCATGCTCTCTGGAACTGATTGTGAAGTCTGCACAGGAAGAAGACCCAGGGTCAGTCTCTGACCCTGTGCCTCTCATCTCTCATGCAGATGGCGGCCAAATGGGCTTCAGTATATAGCATCCCCCCCCCCCCCGCCAGCCCCCAGTGTCTCTAGCTAGTGCCATTCCTTACAGACTCCAATGGCTCAGGGGACCTTATGGGGACCCTTCTGGCTATTCTTAACCCTCCCCAGCTCAGGTGGCCCCGCCCTGGCAGGCACAGGAACATGATATATCTTTCAGTAGATAGAGTTCCTTTATCAACTTGTGCTCCTGTCAGCCCACAACTTCACTGGGAATGAATGGCCTGGCAGATGGGGTACCCAGTGGATAACCCCAGGCTGCCTTCCCATGAGCCAGGCCCTCATCTGCCTAATGTCTACACAGACTCATGACCCAGCCCAGACACTGTTTCCACCTCTGGTTCAGGTCCTGAGGACCCAGCCCTGGGGCTCAACACCTCCAGAGCCTCAAGGCTGCCAGGCTCCTCAATGCTGGCAGGCATTGGCTCAGAGTCCCTCTCAGCATCCACATCCTCCGTGTCAGCGGCTCCTCCTTCAGCCGCTGGACCTGATGGGGTATTAGAGCAGCGCAGGCAGCAGTAGGTAATGACTGCCATGAAGACTCCAGCCAAGGCCACCTCGGAGCCAGCAAGGTAGAAGATGATCTCATAGTTCTTCAGGGCATCCACCAGGCGGCCTGGAGGGGGAGGGGAGCCATGTCAACCTGTCAGGGCCTTCTCTAACTCGGGGGGGGGGGGGGAGACTTACTGGTGATACACATATGCCCTGGCTTTATTCCTGATTATGAATGCAGAACTCCAAATGGATCCTTTCTTGTGAGGCCCAGAATGCCACTTTCCCTCCCTGAACCTCAATCTAATGCTTCTGAAGATGCTTTTATAGTCTACGAGGTTCCCCCTCCACATCAATGCAAGCCTACAGTGACTTGTTCCACTTGTGGGTGTCAGGGTGTCAGTGTAGCTGGACCTGGTCTATAGGGGTTTGGCCTAGCATCCTCATCAGGATCTGCAAGCTGTCCAAACTGAGCTGGTGAGGTGCCTGAGCACAGACTGGGAAGTGGGACTCTGTGCTCCGGAAAAGAGGGCTCATATCCCTTCCTGGGCACGGTATATCCATATGTGGGGGAATCTCTAGCTCCGTTGTGGGGGACTGAACCCAGGACATCACACGTGCTAAGACAGCTCATGGTGACATGCCCAGTCTCCACTGTATTTTCTTCCATGGGCTTCATTCTAGACTATTCCCATGTCCACACCAAGCTGTGGTCTTCGGGAAGTTTCCTGATGACCATGACTTCACAGCCAGTCCTGTCTCCGGCCATACGCAGTTTTGGAGTGCCCTACACTGGACCTGCATTCTTTCCTACTAGGTCCACCCAACAGTAGGTGGTCCCTGGGCTTCCAGGAGGGCCAGCTTTGAGGCTCTTGGGGTGGTGGGCTTGAGAGAGGGCACCCACACATTGGCTCGGGGGCTTTGCCTTTCTTATTGGGTCAAGCAGGAAGAGAAAGCTTGCTTGGGCCACTCTGCCATCTGGCTGGCTCTGAAGGAAAAGATGGCAGCTTACTCTTCTCTGTTGCAGCCTGGGCTCTGCTATTCATACCTGAAGCCTCTCTCTCACTTAAGCCTGGCCCTCTGGAGCCTCGGGACAATCAGACAACTCAGGAAGATGTCGGGGTCCCCACCTCTACCTTTCCTGTCTTAGCTCAGCTCTCACTTGTACAGTGACTCTTTTCCCCCAGCAACCCCCCCCCCCCAGCCCTTCACACTGTGCCCTCACCCGCTGAACTATGCCAGGATGAGCAGAAGGCTTGGCAGACAGGTGCTGGGGGTATCAGCACCTCTCCTCTCCAGCTGTCATCTGAGCACCCCTTCTCTGCCCCTAGTCAGGGCTGATTTCCTGTTCTGGCTTACAGGCTGGCTGAACTAAAGCATCCACACACATTCGGTCCAGGTTAGCTCTCTGCAGGGGCAGATCCGGATCCACAACTTGGGCTAAGCTTCCAAATCTAACCTGTTCCCCTACCCCTCTCGCACAAGGCCTTTATATTATTTGCTTGAGAAGACTGACATGCGTAAGATGCTTGGCTATTTGTGTATTTCTTCTGGAGACTGACCTTTGGCTTTTCCATCCTCACCGCCTGAGGGTGATCCCTGGGGGTGATCCCTGGAGGAGGAACTACCTAGTAATAAAGGGAGTCCACCAACCAAGCTTTCCAGCAAAGGGGCCTGCCTTCCCCCTCATCCCTGGAAGGTCGATCTTAAGGGCTTCCCTTATACTAACAACTCCCAGGTTTAGCTACCCCTCTCCTATGGTGCGCACCGGCAGAGGGCGGTCCTATGAGCACAGCCACGGCCTCCACGAGCAGTACCAGGCCCAGCGCACTGGGGAAGCGGGGCGCACCCACGGTCGCCATGAGCACCTCGAACTGCAGCGCGCCCACCATGCCGTAGGAGAGGCCGAAAGCGATGCAGAAAGCCACGAGGGTGCCATAGGAGCGCGCACGAGCGCTGATCAGGTCCGTGAGCCCGTTGGCCAGCAAAGCCAGACTGAAGAGATAGGGAACGTGGGGTCGCAGGCGTGTCAGGCCCGCCAGGGCACCGCACGCCGGCCGTGCCACGATGTCCACGAAGCCCACGATGGACAACAAGAAGGCGGCCTCAGCGTCAGGCACGCCTGCATCTTTGGCGTAGTTCACCAGCAGGATGGGGGGCACGAAGAGCCCAAGTGCCATCAGGAACTTGGTGACTACGTACACCATGAAGGCGCGGTCGGTGCACACCGCCACGTCTAGCAGGCGGCGGCGAGCCCCGCCGCCGGGTGCGCGGTCCTTCTCCGGATCTGGGCGAAGCGGGGGCGGGGGCCCTGGTGGTGGCCGCATGACGGCCCCGCAGGCGCAGCAGTGCAACAGGAGGCCGCCAAACAGCAGGAAGCCGCCGCGCCAGCCGAAGCGCTCCCCCAGCAGCTGGCCAAGCGGCGACAACGTGGACAGGAACACCGGGCTGCCCGCCGCTGCCAGCCCGTTGGCCAGGGGACGTCGCCGCTCGAAGTAGAGTCCCAGCATGATGAGCGACGGCTGGAAGTTGAGGGCCAGGCCCAGCCCTGCGGGCGAGGCGACGCTGCTGGAGTGCCCCTTCTGGCCTCAGTGGCAGGGCCAGGCTGGGCCGGGATCAGGATAAGTCCGAAACCGGGAGAGTGAGCTAGGAGACTCAGGGGCCACCCCTTTGAGGAAAACTGGGGACTGAGAGACTTGCAGCAGGGACTCTCGACTCCTGCAGGGAGAGACATGGGTGCCCTCACCTGTGAGCACTCCAGCCGTCAGGTACAGCTCCAGAAGGCGCGAGGCAAAGGAAGCCAGGATCATGCCCGCGGAAGCCAGGAGCCCGCCAGCCAGCATCACCGGGCGACAGCCAAAGCGCGTCACGAGGATGCTGGACAAGGGGCCTGTGGGCAGAGTAGGTCATCGTCTAGGTTAGACCAATCTCCTCCCCAGAAAATGCGCCAGGTCTTGCCTTGTCCCTCTGAGATCTGAAAGAGCTTGAAGGGGTATTTAACTCTCCCCCGTCCCAGCCCCATCAGAGACAAAGAGGGCATTATGGTTGAGTCACACAGCTTGACTGGGCAGACAGGGTGGTGTGTGTGTGTCTGTGTGTCTGTCTGTCTAGTGGCCACCCATCTCTTACCCTCTTGAGAGCCCAGAACCAAAGTAGGAAGGATGGCTTCCACTCTTCGCCTCTGCCTGCCACCAGACTACCATCCTCCTGAAGGCTCCCACCCTCCCAACACTCCGGCATTGGGGCTTCTCCGGGTTGATGTTGCCCAGTATAGGTTTGCTGGCAGGAATGAACCCAACCCCTCCAGGCCAGCAGTAGGAGCGGGTTTCCACTCCCATCCGTGTGCCCTACCCACTCTTTCCTAGGGTCGAGGCTTCCATGTGTTTCCCATCGAAGGTAGGGGCGGGGACCGGGGCGGTGCTTCTTTAGGCGCTAGCGCCTCTCCCCCAGGTGCTAGACCCCAGGAGGCTCTGGGAGGAGTGCTGACCGGTGCCGTAGAGCATGGCCAGCATGATGGAGGACACCCAGGCTGTGTCGCTGTAACCCGCACCGAAGTCTTGCTTGAGTTCTCCGAAGAAAACGCTCACGGCCTTGGGGAAGCCGTAGGCGAAGCCGGTGATCACGAAGCAGGCGCCCAGCACCACCCAGCCCCAGCCACCATCTGGGGGGCCTGCACCCCGTCGTGGGCCGCCAGCGCCCATTGTCTCTACCTCTGCTGGGAAAGAGGGGGGACAAAAGGCAGTGGTGGGTGCTGTAGAGAAATGAATTGAGACCTGCAAGGAGAAACAGCCCCACGCCGCCCACGGAGCCCTTTCAGGGTTATAGAGCCAGCAAGGTAGGAAGGTCACCCCAAGTCTTCCCACCTTCCTGCAAAGGCTTGTGAAGGGTGAGTGGATGCTTGACTTCAAGGGTTCCTCGCTAGGGCTTCTCACCTCCTGGGACCTAGTAATGGCAGGGGAAGGGGTGCAGTGAATGCCAGATCCCAGCAGCCACTGTGGGGTGTGTGTGTGTGTGTGTGTGTGTGTGTGTGTGTGTGTGTAGGGGACTGTCAGTGTCACCATGAATACATGTAAGTTTGTGGACAAATGAGCCAATCAGCCAGTGGGGTGGCTGCCAGCTGTAGTGGCCCTCCAGCTTGTCCTAACTTTCCTCTGTGACCAGGAATAAGTCAAGATTAAAACAACAGGGCATACTGGCCTCGTCCTAGCAGCCTTTGGTGCAGCTTGTCCTTCCCGTTCTGGAAGGAGTTTGCCCTGTAAAGTCTCCTCTCCCGGCTGAGCCTCAGTTTCCCCACCAGTAGGATGGCTGAGTGAACACCTGTACACCAGCTGGAAACCTTGGGGAAGAGGAAAGGGCTCTGGAAGAGAGACCTGAGCCCCAGCAGTTCACGATCTAGGCCCTCCATCCCTAGGCAGGGGTTCCCAAGTCCTATGGCATCTGCCACGGAACAGGAGGGTGGGAGGCCCAGGGAAGCCCTCCAGGACCTCTCCCCAGGGACACCCAGGACTCTGCCCTCCCCCAACTCCAGGTTCTGACTTTTCTTACCTGCCCCCCTCCATGGCTATGAACACAGAGACAAGAAACTGTCCCCTGACAGCCCTCACAGCACACTCACCTAGACCTGACTCTGGATTTAGGGTCCAGCCTCACATCTCCTGAGGCCTGCAGGGAGGGGCTTCCTCGAGCTCCGTGAGACTGGAAGATACTGATTCCCACAGCCTTGGCTACTATGGCTGCACTCCGGCTGAATAAACAACTTCCCCAGGCCTGGGACTTAGAGTCCCCTCATCCCACCCCTGCTAAGAGGCTTTTACCAGTAAGGGAGTTGAGCACAAGTGACCAGCAGGGCTGACCCAGTGGGACAAAGGGCAAGGAGACCCTCCTTCACCTCCCAGGTCCTTCCAATAGGGGTACAAAGCCCTGCCTTGGGGGGGGGGTGTAATCTGGGGCTGGGGGCAAAGTGGTACCCTGAAGAGACCCGGCCTGTCAAGCCACTTCCGTACACCATTGCTCCCTCCCCAGCCCCAGGTCACATTCCAAGAGGGGCTCTTGGCTTCTCTTGGATAAAGCTAATCCAGGCCTGAGCGGTGGAGGGGCTGGAACAAAGGTGCTGTGTCCCAGCTAAGGGGAACAGGCACCATCCCTTGGGGTGCATTTGGAGATGGGGGGTGGGGTGGAGGTGAGAGCTTTCGTGCAGCCCTGCCTGAAAACTTCAAGAGCCCTGAGTGACTGGAGGGGAGACAGACTGAGACTCCAGTCACCCTAGAGGATCCCCACCTCCAAGGCCTTACCCTGCCCCCAAATCAGACACCTTCACTGCCACTGTGCCCACTTCCTTTATTTATTTTTATCATTTACAAAAGTTAAAAAGGGCTGTGTGGGGGACAGGGGTGGAAGAGGAGGTGTTTCCCTTTGGGGCACAGGCGGGAAGATGGGAGGCAAGAGGCTGAGTTCTGGGGAGAGTCTGGGATCCCTGAAAGCAACCAGCTGCCCCGTCCTTCCACCCCGTCACCCTGCCCTATGTTGCAGGCCCAGCCCTCAGGGAGTTTCTGGGCTGCGGGCAGAGGGGTAGGGATGGTCCCCTGGGTAGCGCCTGGCATCTTGGATCCTCTGCTGCTGCGGCTGTCAGCTGGAAGAGCCCTGGGCAGGTGTGCAGGGCCACCTCAGGCCCCGGGGAGGACATGGCCTCAGCGGATGAGGGGTGCTGAGCGGTCGTTGGTGACAGTGGGGCGCAGCTTCACGGTGGCAAAGGGATTTGTACCCCTGTGGGGGATAGGCTAGGGTGAGCGGGGCAGAGACTCCAGGTCTGTGTACCTAGGGAGAGTGGCCAGGCATCTGGCCAAGCGTCTGCTTCTTGCCGCCCTCCCGTTTCGAGTCACCTGCTCCCATTTGGCTCCCTGCCCACTGGGACTCACCGTGGAAAGAGCTCTGGGGGTTGGTGTTCCCAGGACATAAGTTTCTGCACGAAGGGAGGGCAGGTTCAGGGGCGGAGGGAAGATGGGGTCCCACCCCTCGCCCCAGGAGAGCACAGGACTGGGAGGTAGAGGCCCTGCAGGGCTAGATTTGAGGACACTGCAGCCCGAAGTCTGGGAAGTCTGGTTTCAAAGAAAACTCTAGGCCTTGCACAATGCCACGGCCTGGGGCTGACTGCCCCTGCGAGGTAAGGCCAGTGACCCCGTGCGCACTCCTTCACCCCCATCCCCACCTCCCATCCCCCGCAGAGGAGTGGCCAAGGTCGCCCTTGCTGGGCTACTCCATAGCGGCCAGGCAGAGGACAGGTGGGCTGACCTTGACGTCGGTGGCTGCCCCCATGCTGCCCACACTGCTCCGCCTGCTGCTGGGCAAGGGTGTGGGTGCCGGGCTGGGGGCGCGGCTGGGGACGCGGCTCGGGGTCCTGGAGCGGGAATTGCTATCCCAGTAGTCTGATGAGGCTGCAGGGTTGCCTGGCCTGTCCAAGAGGTCATCAAGGCTGTGGCTTCCCCGGAGGGGGTAGGACCTGAGTTAGAGAAAGCAGCCCGGCCTGGTGCCCCCTCCCACCTGCTGGGCCTGAAGCTGGGCAGGGATGGGGGGGCAGGCACACAACAGCCTTTATTAGGAGGTGGAGAATATGGGCCACCGTTCTCCAGAGGCCAAAGAGGACAGACCCATGAGATAGATTATCTCATAGATGTCCCCTGAAGGGAGGGACAGGAACACCCTTGGGGCCCCACCCACCAATTAAGGTACCTGGAAGGCAGTTCATTCATTGGGCTCATGGGGGTCATGGAGTTCACGGGGGTCACAGGCTTCATGGGGTTCACTGGCATCTCCTCCAAAGGTTTCACATAGGCCTCAGGGAACCAGCCACTCCTGTAGAGCAGACAGCAATGGCCCCTTGAGCATGGCCAATTAAACAGGGAGGCAGCCAGACTGGGCTCTGAGGGCATATCAGACAGTGGCCTGGGTTGCCCCACCAACATGGCTTTCCTGGTAGTCAAGACCTAACAGAGCCTGTGACATGAAACCTCACATCCCAGCAGGGGCTGAGGCTCCTAGGAGAGGAGCTGTCATCTAAGTTGGCAAGCAGGCTGTTCAGGCTCTCAGGTCACATCTCCATGTCACAGTGCTCAGACCAGTTTGGGGTTGGCCTAGGCTAGTGAGTGGCACAGTTATGAGCGTCCCTCGCCACCAGACTTGGTACCCCGTAATCTTTCAGGAAGCCCATGGGGGTGGGCAGCAGATGCTGGGAGACTATTCTCCAAAAGTGGCTAAGGTAACCATCCGCGCCCAGGGAGGAGACCCTTTCCCTGACCTCCACCCTGCTGGTATCCAGGCTCTGCAAGCCGTATGTGCTGTGATGTGGCTCTGAATGGCAGGAGCCGTCGGTCACCTCTGCTCCTGGCCCACGGGGCACCAATCCATCGACTTACACCCTTAACTAGAAGTCACATTAGCTCCCTCAGGCCCACCTCTGCTCACCCACCCATCACTCACCTGGGCAGTCACCCACAGGCCTCCTCTGGCCGCCCATGAGTTCCCCTTAGTATATAAGGTGCTCACACCCCACATCCTACTCAGTCTCTTCCACCCAGTTCTCCTGTCTTCTACTCCCACATATTTCCACCTGAACCCCCCCACAGCCCCCCCACAACCTGTCATTCACCCGCCCCCCCCCCAGTCTTCTGTGGGGGTGCTCCCAGCTGTCACCTCTTGGCCCTTCAGGGTTCACACATTGGCTTCTATCTGTGTCTTCCTATAAGTCCTGGGAGAGTGGCAGGCTGAGCCACACCCTGTCCCCTCCTGCAGAGTCCAGAGCCCTGCACACTCCCTAGAGGACCACCAGTCCCATTTGTGTGGACACGAGGGGTGTCTGGTTCTCCCCCCTCCACACTAGGGTGCAGGACAAACAGCTCGTGTAAGTTCTTCGGGCTGTGAGCTGTGCAATGCAGGGCAGAGACCTTCCTTGCACCTCAGCGCGCACAAGAGCGCGCACGGGGACACAGAAGGCATGAAGGCAGTGGGGTTTTGCCGAGTCTGAGAGCCTGCTGCCCATCCCATTTGTCCCCTTCTCCAAGGCTCTTCTCAACCCCAGGAGTGGCTAAGTAGACGGAGGCAGGGCGGGGATTGGAGAAGGGGCCAGGGAGGCCTGGAAATCTCGGTGGAGCGGGGACCCTGGGGTTACACTCACGCGGACGAGCCCTCCAGCTTGCCGTAGAGCCAGCCATTCCGAGCTTCGGGCACCAGCACCTCAACGACGTCTCCAGCCGAGAAGCGCAGCAGCGTGTGGTTGGCACCCTCCGAATGGGAGACTAGGGCGCGGACTCTCCTGGCACCCCCGCCGCTCAGGCGCTCGCCGAAGGAATTGGACCGTGAGCGCTGGGTGCTGCTGGTGTAGAGCGATGCTGCGGGGGATGAGTGAAAGTTCTCCTAACAGTCTATCCTTCATCCCTCCTGCTGCAGCCCAGCCTTCAGTCCCTTCCTGGCCCGCCCCCTGCACCTCTGTTCTTGAGGTACCCACAGGCCGACGGTGTCCGGGGCAGTGATCTGCGGTCTGGCTCCAACTGCGACGCGGACCTCGCCTCGGCCGGCTCAGGGCCGTAGGAGCCGGAGCCATGCCGGCTGCGGGGGGAACCATACTCTCCCAGGGGCCTCGGGGGCTGCGAGGGGAGAGGGCAGGGGGTGGGGCGGGAGGGGCGGAGCCTCACTAGCCCCGACCCCAACCCCAGTCCCAAGGGTCGGCGTATGGATTGGGGACACGGTAGGGCCACCACGGGGGCGCAGAGGCGACCCCCCGGCGCCAGGGAGCGAGGGGTGCAGCGTAGAGCGGGAGTGCGGGGGGCGGCGGGCTCCAGATGAAGGGCGGTGGTACCCAGGACCCAGCGAAAGGCGGCGGGGGCGCGAAGGGCGGCGGGGGCGGCCAGGGCCTCACCATGTCCAGCCGGGTGGGCGTCAGGCGGCCCGAGGGGTAGGGCGGCCCCAGTGACGGGCCCAGTAGCCCCGGGGAGTGAGCACGTGATGGGCTGCGGCTGGCCTCCGACTGTTCCTTCCATAGCACCACGCGGTTCTGTAGCATCCCCCGGGCCTGTCGGGAAACACTAGGTCAAGTGTGGCCACAGATCCTGGGGCCCAACAGGTGTCACATCTTGGAGATTGCTTGAAGCTTGAATCACCACCCCTTAAGCCGGGCTGTGGTGGTGCACAGGCAGAGGCAGGTGGATCTCTGTGAGTTCATGAGTTCAAGGCCAGCCTGTGTACAAGAGCTAGTTCCTGGACAAGCTCCAAAGCTACTGAGAAGCACAGTCTCCAAAAACCAAAACAAAGCAACACACCACCCCTTATCTGGGAGCCTGCCTTTCAGGTGCAAAGGGCTGCACACCTGCCCCTCGCAGAGACAGCTGGGGTAGCCCAGAGCTGCTGGGGTTAACCACACTGTCTGAGGCCTGCCCACTCTTCCCTGGCCCATTCTATTCCAAGGAAACCATGGGCCTGTCAGGCTCTGGGCTCCATAGGGGACCATGGTCCTTCATCATGTACGCATCTTGTGGGCCCTAATCTGAACAAGTTGGATGCTGTATTATATAAAATAAGATGAACTGGGAATTTTGAGTAAAGAACTGTCTAGGACGGGCTGGAGAGATGGCTCAGAGGTTAAGAGCACTGATAGTTCTTCCGGAGGTCCTGAGTTCAACTCCCAGCAACCACATGGTGGCTCACAACCATCAGTAATGAAATCTGGTGCCCTCTTCTGACCTGCAGGCATACATGCAGAGAGAACACACTGTATAAAAAATAAATAAATAAATCTTTAAAAAAAAAAAAAGAAGTGTCTAGGCCATGTGGGAGACTCTGCCTCAGTTAATAAAGTGGAGATCAAGCAGTGACAAGCTGCCTTCATCTCATCTGCTTCTCCTAGTGGCCCTGTTACTATCTCAGCCTTACAGAAGAGGGTCACATTGCTCAGTGATGGCCTCAGTCACTGAGTGGCAGAGGCACCTCCCATGGCCACCTTTCAAGGATTTCTCCCTGGAAGCTAGAGCAGCGCTGGCAACCTCGGCAGTTTCCTGCTGCCGTGACCAGAAAGTGGCTGGCCCTGCAGACCTGGGCGGACACCATGTCTCCCTGCAGCCAGAAGTTAGCATAGGAGCTCACAGAGATGCTGGCACACTGGGCCCTGCCTGTCTAGTCTGGAGGGACCTTTGCCCGACTTGAGGGCTCCTGACCAGGCCTAAAACACCAAGGCTGGCCTGGCAGCATTTCTCTCAGTCCTGCCCAGTCAGGAAGAGGGGAGCTGGGGTTCCAAGGCCAGAGAAGACGCCATGCAAGAGTCTAAAAACGTAATGGGGGGGCGGGGCGAAAAGGGGATTCTTGGATGATAAGAGTGACTAGGGGTGAGAAGAGGAGATGGCTCAGATGGTAAAAACGCTAGCTGCTCAAGCCTCGTGACACAAGCATGAAGCCTGATGCAGGACACACATCTGTAAGCTCGATGCTCCTGCAGTATGGGGGGAGGGAGGAGGCTCGCAGCCCAGCAGGCCTCAGGTATGCAGTGCAGCAGAAGCAATAATAAGAGACCCTGTCTGGATGAGGAGGAAGGCAAGAACCCACGGACCACGCATGCCCCATGGCACATGTATGCATCCACACGAATAAATAAATATATAAAAAAAAGAAAGAAAAAGTCACCAGGACTGTGGCGGCACATGCCTTTAATCCCAGCACTGAGGAGGAATTGGCGGGCAGATCTCTATGAGGTAGAGAGGCCAGCCTGGTCTACAGAATGAGTTCCAGGACAGCCAGGCTTACTCAGAGAAACCCTGTCTTAAAAAATAAAAACAAAAAGGAAAAAAGAAAAGATAGAAAAAAGCCAAATGCAGGCAGCGGTGGGGGTGGGGTGTCATTTAGTTGGTAGAACATTAGCCTAGCATGCACGAAGTCTTGTAATCCATCCCTACACTGCATAAGCCAAGCAGAGGCGGTGCTCTCCTATAATCCCAGCACTCAGGAGGTAGAAGCATCAGGATGGTGGTGAGTTTGAGGCTATCCTGGGCTGCACAGCAAGTTTCAAGCTAGCCTGGGCTATTACATACCACCAAGTTTTTTCTAGAACTTGAGAAATCTGCTTTTGGGCTGGGACATAGCTCCAGGGTAGGCAATCACCTAGCGTGCACCAGGCCTCATGGTCCACCCCTAACATTGCCAGAAAACAAAATGAGGGCTAGGGAGCTGGCTCCGTGGTTAAAGCACTGGGGATGGGAATTTCAATCTCCAGAACCCCTAAAAACTTGGAGGTCATAAGTTGCTTCTCCAGCTGGCTAGCTAGCCTGGCCGAGCGAGCTCCAGTGATTTCTGGGTTCAGCAAGAGAACCTGGCCCAGGAAGCAAATTGGAGACCAACAGAGGAAGACAGCAGAGGTCGCCCTTGGGCCCTACACACGTTCATGGGCACAAACAACACATGGAAAAAAGGAAATTTACTATAAATTAATAAGCAAAATGAAAGAAAAGATTATGATGTATCCCAGTGTGTGGGGGAACCTCTGAAAATGGAAGAAATGCCAACCTTACGTATATAACTCATACGAGGGGACATTCAAGGGAGAGGCCATTTTACTTTGTAATTAACCAAGGTTAAAAAAGCAGCCCCCAAGCTATTGTCAAGGTGCCCAGATAGGAGTGTCTCTTGTACTGTGGGCAGAGGTACACAGTCAGCGCTGTGTAGCCTGTGTCCTCGGGCTCACCCACTGTGGAGCTGGGTGAGGTGGGAGGAAAGGCTTGACCAGCAGAGAGAAAAGGGAAAGACACCCTCCAGGGCCTAGGCCCTTCCTTGCGTGGCTTCACATCTTGCTCTGTGCTTTCTGCTTCTATTGTAATACAATGTTGGGTAACATACAGCAATTGCCTCAGGTCATGAGGAATTGGGTCAGGCTGCACTGGGCAATAGCCCCAAGCCATAGGAATTGCTTAGTCCCTGTCTTACAAGGCTGCTTCACCCTAGAAACAATATACATGGTATTGAAAACAAAACCCTGTTCCGTTCCCAGTCAAACCACAAAATCTGGCTGTAACTCCCTGGTAGCTAGGAATGCCCCCAGTCCCTCTGGATGCACCAGCTTCACCCTGTGGGAGGGTTGGGCTCCTCACTGGTCCAATAAAGTGGCCTCAGATCTGAGGGCTTCTCTGCTTCATTCTTACATCTGGGTCTTCTAGGCAGAAAGCCCTCCTTCCTCACTCCCCCAGGGTCGTTTCTTTGGGAGCACAGACACCCTCTACGCTCACTATATGGGCTAAATAGCCACCAGTCTGACCTAAGACCTGGTCTTTGTGGCCTAGTGCAAGTCTTGTTGAGGGAACTTCAGCTCTGAGCTCAACCCTCCGCTCTCCTCTGAGTCCTCCCATCCGTCTTCCTTCCGCCACCTTTCCCAGACTCTGATCTCCAGGCTGATTGCTGCCATCCACACACCCAGATTCTGCAGGACAAGGTAACTCAGGTTCTCTGACCACACCCCCAGGGGCTTCTTATTCTCTCCAAATCAAGAAGCTCAGAGGTTCTGGGAACCCCCACATTTCACTTGGTGATCCCCTCGAGTCTTAGTGGAGATGCCTCTCCTAATACTTGGGTCCATTTCCATCTCCTCCCTAAGCCTGGGGGATGCCAGACAAGACTCCCCACCAATCCTGCTTCTCATTTCAAATTTAAACCAAATTATCAAATGGACTCTAAATTATCTACCCCAAAAGACTCTCCCTTGGCTCACCTCCAAGGTAAGCTTAAAAAGTTAGCAGGGACATGGTGGCACATGACTTTAATCCCAGCACTCAAGAGGCAGAGGCAGGGGTGGATCTCTGTGTTAGAGGCCAGCCTAGTCTACAGAGTAAGTTCCAGGACAGCCAAGGCTACACAGAGAAATCCTGTCTCTCTCTTAAAAAACAAAAACAAAAACAAACAAAAAAAACCTTCATTTTTTCAAGCTCCAGCCACCAAACTCATTCAAATCCGCTCAAATCTGGCCTCAATACCCCTTCAATAGTGGCCATCACTACCCCAGTTGGAAATTTTGGATTTTGGCATTCTTACAGACTTAGATAACTTTTTCAAATGAAATAGCAAGTGGTCCAAGGTTCTCTATGCCCAAGGCTTTTTGCCCTTCACTCTTGCCTCTCTCTAAATTTCTGCTCTGCCCACCAGGTCCTCTGCCACGAAAAGCCTAAACCCCAGCCTAATGCCTCTCCAGTGTCCTGGCTTTTGATTCAGCTGATGAACCTCCTCCCTACAAAATCCCCACCCACCAGTAACAATCTCCCTGCTGCCCAGCCCTCATCCTCACCCTCTGCACGCCTTCCTACACCCCCATCCTTACAATAGTCTGCCTAAAAGTAGGGGGTGCATATCTTCCCATAGCCTTTTGCTCTAAACAGTTAGACATGGTCACGGGACACCAGCTGCTCTGTCTCCAGACACTGGCCACAGTGGCGATGCTTGTCCCCTGCGGCAAATAAAATCTCACTTCCTAGTCCCCCCATCCCTACTATGCGCTCACTCAAGGACCTCATTGGCCATCAGGCTTTCCCAGCACTCCCCTAATTCAGAGTCCAGCTTCTCTATGGTTGATTAGATCCCACCCATTCCTCAGCCCTGACACACTCTTCCCCAATAACCCGTTCGGGTCCTCGGTTCTCCCTCACTCTTTCTCTGAGACACACGTGGCCTACCTTCTAACCCTTTGCACATTGGACCCCAATCAATAGGACTAAACGTCCTCAAGAAGAGCCCTGCACAACTTCATTTCAGTGGTGTTGGAACGTGGAATGGGTGCCTTACCTCCCACCCTGCACAAGCTTGTGCTGTGGTAACACCCCACGACATGGAAGCCATGACTGCCCCTGGCCCGGAAGAGACTCAAGCACCGTGGCTGCCTCCAGACAGGTCATGCCCCTCAGAAACATGACAATGGATGTGTGGACACTAACTGGTCTTTCCTGTGCCAATTTTGCTAGGCCAAAGGCATGAGCAGGGCACCCACACAGGGACAAGGAGAAATTCATCTGTTGGATGGGAAGCATAATTTGGGAGTTAACCATTAAAAAAATCTACACAATTTCAGACTGGGATTATACATCCATGGAGCAAATGACCCCTCCAAACCTTACAGTTGTCCCTGGGAGCCAAAACCATTTCTGCTCCTGCAAGCACAACCTGGACACCCCAGTCCACCAACTCACTCCTGGGGTCAGGACCCCACAGTCACACTCACCCTTCTTTATCCCCATATCCCTCTCATAAAAATGCTCCAGCTGGAAAATTCCAGCCGTGCCCCACTGTCCAGAGCCAGGGAAGTTTCTGGATTTGTCTGAGAGCCAGCCAATGACATACCGGGCAGGCATATCCAACTTAGTGCAGAACAGTCAGCAGATGAACCCTGCTTAGCCAGAACCTGGTTCAGATCATTGGCAAGCCCAACTGCATAGGGCCAGAACCAGATTGTACCCGGTTGGTTGCCAAGGCAAGGGCATCAAACGGGACTTGCATTGCCTGTCACGATGGTACTTAACGGTTGCTACCCTAGAGGACCATGTGCCAGTCATCCTCACTGTGGATGCCTGAAAACGTGAGCCTGTTTCCACGGTGACCAAAGGTCAGAGCGTTGGAACTTTCCTCTAGTTCCTCCAAGGTTCCTCAATAGAGCTTCTACCTCAAAACAAAGGTTCCACCCAGGTGTCGACAGAGAGTTCTGCTTTGGGCGAGGTTATTGTCTACAGGTGTGGCTAATAGCCAGACCTTGTGCTCCAGGAATAGAGAAGTAGATTGTTCCTGCCTCAAACAAGAATCTAGGGATCCAACTAAATTCCAGTTCCCTTAAGGAGATAACTTGGGATTCCCCCAGGGAGTGGTTTTCCCACAGAGTGTTTGATCTAGGGTGTGTATATGACTTGTTTTGTTCTAGCAACAGAATGTTTAACTGTGGATGTAGCCTGTGACTTCAATTGGTCTGTTCATTTCTGTGTATTACATTAATGCAGTCTTTTGTCTTACTCCTACCTTTTGGGGTCAGGGTATTTTAAGCACTTAGAAATTAAACGTGGGTGAATTTTCAGTACTCACTGGAATTCCCTCCTGATACTATCCTATATGTTTCTCTGTTTTATAATTTTCATTCTCGTCTTCATTCTTTACTATATTTCTAATCCCCATGCTTCTACCCTGGCGAGAGGTATTTTTGTTGTGGATGGTCCTGACACCTCACACTAGGCTTAGATGCCAGTGGAGAAGAGAAGCCCCGGGCTGCTTCAGTACTCCTGGGGGTGGCTCTACAGAGGCATCAATGATGGGGTCTGATGGTTACCACACGGCCAACTGACCAATCAGATTAAGGGAGACCTGACCTTAGGACAACATAGCTTTAGGCACCTTACAAAATCAAATAGATTCCCTGGCTATGGCGGTCCTCCAAAACCGCAGAGGACGTAATGACTGCCAACAGGGGGCACCTGTGCCTTCCTAGAGGCAGGATGCTGTTTTCATGGGAACCAGCCTGGCCTAGTTTTAGGGAAAATGCTAAACAATTAGAATCAAACACAGAGAAAGGACCTGACTATGTGGGGACCACAGACTGCCCCCTTGGCAGGCCCAGTCACCATGATCATGCTAACTCTACTCAGTGGTCCCTGCCCTTTCAGCTGTCTCACCGAGTTTCTCCAACAAAGACTATACGCTTTTACTGCCCAGAGGGTCACTACCAGCCCCTAACCCACCTGAAAGGGACCCCAACATGACCCCCTTCCACCGTTAGGACCATTGACTCCCTCCTGCTGGAAGAAGACCCCCTGAAAAAAGTCCACAGCCCCTCCCTCTTAGCCCCTTCACCCTCCCAGAACTGGGATCTGTTGCTAATACCCTTAGGCCATGTGGAAGTGAGTTTGACTGTCTGGGGCGCTAGCCCCCCAGCCATAAAGTCTGCTCCTCCTGTAGAGACAACACCCCCACTGTGTCAGAAACAACCTACCTAGCTCCCAGTAAAACCTCAAAATTAGCTGTAACTTCCTGGTGGCTACCCACATATGTGTGCGTGCAGATATACCTGTCCCTTAGGTATATACTAGCCCCACCAAGCAAGCTCAGCCTTTATCCCTTGAGAAGGTTGGGGCCCCTCGCTGTCCCAATAAAGTGGCCTCAGCCTGTTAAGATCTTGTCTGTCTGCCTCTGCCTCACTTTTCTGACACAGCATCTATGGTTGGCTCCCAGGGTCAGATCTGGGGTGTCCTACATCCCAGGTGAGGCAGAGACCATGCTTCCTGTCGCCTATGCACAGAAGAAGTTGGTTTGAGTCACACACAGTTCCCTCCTGAGTGGTATTTGGGGGAAGGAACAACCCTGCTCTTAAGGAGGTTGGAGGTTAGCTGCTCAGGGCATGGACAGAAAGCAGCTTCCTCCTAAAGGCAAGATGCTGTGGCCACCAAACAGGGAAAAAATACCCAGCTTTTAGCATTTAGGGAAACACAGCCAGGGGAATGCAAGCCAACTCACAGAGATGCCACCTCATGCCAAGGAGGGTGGCTAAAAGCAAAATGGCTATAATAAGAGCAGGCAAGGGTGTGGAGAGATCACACACTGCCAACTGAAAGTATCTGGAAGTCTCTCAAATGGTTAAATGTAGCATTAGCATACAGTCATCAACCTGACAGTTGGATGTCCAATGGAAATGAAAGCCTGCCCCACCCTAGCTCCTTCAAGGATGGTCCAAACAACGTCTTCCTACAGTGTCCAGCAGGGACTGGACATCCAGACACAATTCTGCAGAAAAAGGAAAGCCAGTGACAAAGGCCCCACACTGATATGAATGCCCACAGTGGGCAACTCTCCTGAGACAGGAAGTGACCGGGAGTCATGCAGAGCTGCAGGTGGACAGGCTGGAGAGGGACAGCCGAGGAGTGGGCTGGGCTAATGCAGGGGTTCTAGGCTGATGACTGACAGCTGTGCTCTGAGCCTACTAAGACTGTCAGCCATCTATAGACTGGGGTGGCTAGAGACTCGCTCTAGAGAAGACAGGAAACAATGTATACGTGACGACCAGGAGAGGGACTAGGAGGGCACCATGAAGATTACACAGTAACTCAACAGGCCTGGCAAGAATCAGGGCAGGATAGGGGACACAGTATCTCAGGTCAGTTAGCAGGGGACACCCTAGGTGTCCTGGAATGGGGACGGCGGAATAGGCATTTAGAAGACACAGGCTGCGGGCTGAGGAGGCAGCTTTGTTGGTGAAGTATCTGCCGGCTGGTGGAGTACCTGCCTGTTGGTGGAGTACCTGCCTGTTGGTGGAGTACCTGCCTGTTGGTGGAGTATCTGCTGGCACGCATGAAGACAGCCCTGGCTGGGCTCAGCCCCTAGCTCTACATAACACTATATGGTGGAACATGCCTGTCATCCCAACAGTTGAGGTAGACAGGAGGGTCAGAAGTTAAAGGTCATTCTTGGCTACAGGGTGAGTTAGGAGCCAACGTGGGCTATCTGAGACCCTGTCTCAAAAAGAAGCAGAGGAGGAAGAGGAAGGACAGAAGGAAGAAAAAAGAAGGGAAGAAAGAAAGAAGGAGGAGGAAGAAGTGACAATGATGACCACAGATGTCAAAGTGGCCAAAAGCCAAAACTCAGCCTGTGTGTTGCTAGTGGAAGCCCATACTTGAAGAAAAACAAGAATTGTTCGAATCAGAGCAAAACTTAAAACATCAAATTTGACTCAGAGAGCTATCAAACACATAAAAAAGATGATCTTAATGAGAAGGGCCTAATAGTCTTACACCCCAAAGCACAAAACAACACAGCAACTAAGTACAGAAAGCAAAACCATTAGCAATCCAAGAGAACGAAGAAAACCAGACTGTTCCAGCAGAGAGCACAAAGCCCCCAAAGTCCACTTAGGTGGCACAATTAATGTCTCGTCACTGTAGGAATCAACGGTGGGCACGTACATTCAGCATTTTTAAAGAAATGGGAATGCACTGGACGGTGGTGGCACGTGCCTTTAATCTCAGCATCTCTGCACTCGGGAGGCAGAGGCAGGTGGATCTCTGTGAGTTCAAGGTCAGCCTGGTCTACAAGAGTTAGTACCAGAACAGGCCCCAAAGCTACAGAAAAACCCTGTCTCAAAAAATGTGGATGCTGAGCTGTGGGGGTGCACACCTTTAATCCCAAATCCCAGCACTTGGGAGGCAGAGGCAGACTGATCTCTGTGAGTTCAAGGCCAGTCTGGTCTATAGAATGAGTTCCAGGATGGCCAGGGTTGTTACCCAGAGAAACCCTGTGAAAGAAAGAAAGAAAGAAAGAAAGAAAGGAAGGAAGAAAAACAAAACAAGAAAAACTTTGTAAGTGAGATTGCTGCCAAAGCCTGACTGGTGCTCTGAGTTGAGTACTGGAAGCCGAGTCAAGGCTAAAAGAGAGAACCAACCCCACAGAGTTGTCCTCTGACCCAATAAAACAAATGACTTGCATATGAAAGAATAAGGGTTTGTATGCAAAACAAATCAGAGTTAATAATATATGCAAACGAATAGAGAAACAAGAGTGTTGTGAGACTGATTTCTACTCAAGGAAGAGAGAAGGAAGGAGCACCCCTGCTTCCTGCGTACATCTGACTCAGGAGACCATGGCTTGCTCTCCCCAGCCCCACTCACCCGGCCCAAGAACTGCAGGAATGTGTTGGAGAGCAGAAGGTGTTTCTCAGCCAGGAAGCGGTAGCGCCGCTTTTCTTCCAGCTCGGCTGCACGCTTACTCTCTGACACAAAGGCCTGCATCTGTGCATGCAGCCGGTTCACGCTCTCCTGGGGGCAGAGGAGAAGGTTCTGGCTGGGGGCCCTTCTCCAGACCTCCCCTGAATGCGTGGTTTGCACCTTCAGCCTGTGTCCCTGGGTCTCTGGTACCCCGCACACGGGAGTGCAGAGTGGCCATAGGAAGGATGTTTTCTGGGAACAGGAATGAGAGGAATGAGGGATGCTCTACTTGGAAGGGAGATTCTGGGGAGAGCAGACAGGAGCTCATTAAAAGGGCGGTAAAGGAAGCAGAGGTTAAACCATGGGCTTGGGGTTCAAAGACTCAGGCGCGGGGTTGGGGGAGCAGCTGGGAGTGCCCTTGGTAGGGACTGGATGCTTCTTTTCAGTCAGGCAATCCAAGAGCCACAGACCCAAAGGTCCCATTTTCTCAGTGAGGCTGAGGAAGGTGCTGAGGATGGCCTCTGGCGACTCTCCCCTGCTGTGATCCCCACAGCTGGGATCATTTTGGGTGGAGGCGTTCACAAGGGTGCTAGGGTTTCCCCCAGGGACCTGCTCCCAGCCCCTCAGCCTTCCCACCTTCATCTCCCGCGCGTTCTTGTCCCTCTTGCGTTCCATGCGCCACAGCTCAGACATGCACTTCTCCAGGTTGGCCGCTCGGTGGCGATACTCAATCTCATAGTGCTGGGAGCTATCCTGAGGCAGGACGGAGAGACAGGGGGATCCCCACATCAAAGAGGCCAGGGCTCAGAGTAGTGGACCAGGAGCCAGGGGCCCAAATGGGACTGTGTACAACCTGAGGCAGGTGGATGCTTGGCATTGGCTTATCTGACATTCTCTTGCGCCAGAGCGCATGTACGAGCTCCTGCGCACAGCCGCCTTCTGTCTGGGAGTGACTGGCGCAGAGGGACAGACTTACTTTGATGAACTGCATGTCCAGCTTGGTATTTTTCTCCATGTGCTGAAGCAGGTCTCCGTGGAATGTCTGCACCTGTGAGGAGCATAGTTTTACTTTTTATTACAATGCTGCCCACCATATCCATAACACACTGGGCCCTGGCCCACGTAACAGATAAACGGGGATGACACGGTCATGAGTAGAGGAAGGACTGCAGAGTTGGCCAGATGGTTTCTGGCTTGGAATCCTTCAGTAAATGCGTCGAAAGGCCCTTGGGTCTCATTTTGAATCAGTCTGGGCCTGTGTATTCTGTTCCCTCTGCCTGTAGTTCCCGATCCATCTTCAAATGCCCCTCTGCTGAGAACTTTTCCTGCCGCCGCAGGCAGAACCCACGGCCCTCGCTGGTTTCCATAATGCACACCCATTCCTTTGCTCTTCCGGCCATGGGGAAGAATTTACTGCAGTTCCTTGTCCACACTCCACTGGAACTGTACCGCGTATGGGGGAAGTGAGGCTCTGGTCCCCAGAGCATGGCAGGACCTGCCCTATACAAGGGTCCAGAGCTGCAGAGGCCTGGGAAGGGGGAGGCACGTGGGGAGCCCCTGTAAGCATCCCCTGGGTGGCAGGAAAAGGCTGCTGAGGTGAGAGTCAAAAGAGCTGTGTGTCAGCCCTCACTCGGCTTCAGCTGCGCTTTGTGACCGCGGACTAGTTCATCTCTCACGCTGGGCCTCAGTTTTCCCAGAGCCTGGTCTGATGCTGTGGGCAGGGTAGGACCCTGGCGCGTCCCTCGACCCTCTCTCAGCTTCCCTGAGGCCGCAAGCCTGAGCCACTGGGTGCTAGCTGCACGGGAACAAGATTACCCCCCACCCATCTGACAAGTCCACTTCTGCCAGCTCCGAGAGCCTTTTCTGTGTCCTTTCGTCATTGGTGGGAGGCTTCCGCTGCTCCGGGCCCTTCCCATGGGGCTAAGGTGCCACACAGAAAAGGAATGCTGGGAGCGTCCCCATGAGCAGAGAGTTAGTAATACTAGAATATTTTTAAGGGTCTCCCAAGGTTGTTCCTAAGCGCTTGTTGGTGGCTGGTCCGCCAGGGACCCTGAGGCTCCTTTTTGTACAAGTCCTTGAACCACAGCTGCTGCCACCAGCCTGTGTCTGAGGAGGCTTATAAGAGCAGCAAGCAGAAAAGTGGATCATTCCAGAACCTCAGACGAGCGTTCTTGCTGGACGGGACCACTTGGAGGGGTGTGGCCCTCACAGTGCTGTCTGCTTGTATCTTACATCCTTGTCTACCTGCTCTCCTCATGATGCTGACCCACACCAAAGAGACAGTCCGGGGGTTTCTGTGCAGACACATATGTGTGTTCCTGCACAGTCAGCAAACACAACCCACAGAGCCTGAGGAAGGTGTGGGGCTGGGCACATCCTCATACCCAGGCCCCTGTGGAACCACAGACAGTGAATGGCGAGTTACCCCACGGGAAACTACTGACAGGCCAGACTCACTCAGGATGCTTTAACTGGGAGAGCCTGCCTGTGGAGACCCGGACAGAGAACTTCGTGGGTGGGCATGTGAAGTGGAGCAGCCTGCCCTGACAGCCGTGCTGCAGAATTCCTGCAAGGGTAACCTGCAGGGCTCTCCGGTGCAGTGGCACAACTGGGGTTGCTCATGGGGCTCCCAGGTCCTGTGTGAGCTGAGGCACACGCCATGGTCAAGGACAATAGAACAGGGCAGCCGTATCTCAGTCTCCCACTGCTGTGGTGTGGTTGTGCGGCCGAAGGCGGAGAAGACTCAGGCTGACTGCCAGGTGGGGTCAAGTGCCACAGTGTGTCCAAGTCTCCCTTAAGCTGAAGTGCTCTAACAGAGACTGAACTAAAGCAAAGGCCTCGCTGCAGAGAAACCAGAGGAACGCCTGCTATCAACAGATGTCTTAGGACCCAAGAAAGTCAGCAAACCCAGGTCAGGCTGAGGGATTCCTTCTGCCTGTCCTTACAGGGCACCCTCATGGCATTAGAGGATCCTGTGAGGTCCTGGACTCAGACACAGGAAATCACACGATGCAGATCACCAAGCCCTGTGAGGGGCCGGCAGCAGCCCTGTCTTCCTTTGCAGCTTGGGTGTAAAACCCAGGCCCTAGCTCTACCACTGAGCCACAGCCTCAGCTGGACAAGGAGTCTTTTGAAAGCTGCCTCAATGGAACAACCCTAGCTCTTCTCCCCTTGAGCCCCCAGCTCAGCCATCATGCCCAAACAACGCTTTTCTGATCCACCTGACAGCGACCCACAACACCAGCGCGACAGTCCGTGTCAGTCTGGGGACTCATCACTCCACACAACTGACACCCACTCCTCCTCAGATGCCTTCTCTCAGCTTTGCAGCTTCCTCCAGCCTTGACTCCCTGTTGGGCTCTGCTTCTTCCCTATCTTGGTCAGCTCCTCAGTGCTGGTGTTGATAATTCACAGATGATCAGCCCAGACCCCATCCCGACACGGCTGACTTTCCAGACTGCTGATGCCGGCTGAAAAGCTGACAGCAACCCTGTAGGTCTAGCTCAGCGGTTCTCAACCTGTAGGTCGCGAGCCCCTTAGGGTCACATAGCAGATATTTATGATTCATAACAGTAGGAAGATTATAGTTATGAAGTAGCAATGGAAATAATTTTATGCTGGGGGCCGGTCACCATACCATGAGGAACTGTATTAAAAGGTCGCGGCATTAGGAAGGTGGAGAACCACTGGTTTAGCTGGTCAGCCTGGACAGCAGCCTCAACTTCTCCCATTTACATCTTCCTCCATCTTTCAGAAGATTCTGGCTCTCTCCAGCCTCATTTCTTCCCAGTACCACCCACCGCACAGCCACCCTCCCCCACCACACAGCTACCCTCCCCCACCGCACAGCCACCCTCCCCCACCACACAGCCACCCTCCCCCACCGCACAGCCACCCTCCCCCACCGCACAGCCACCCTCCCCCACCGCACAGCCACCCTCCCCCACCGCACAGCCACCCTCCCCCACCGCACAGCCACCCTCCCCCACCGCACAGCCACCCTCCCCCACCGCACAGCCACCCTCCCCCACCGCACAGCCACCCTCCCCCACCGCACAGCCACCCTCCCCCACCGCACAGCCACCCCTCCCCCACCGCACAGCCACCCCTCCCCCGCTAGTCTTCCTGCTTCTGCCCTTCTTCCCTTTAACAAAGTTCTTAGTGTGGGAGCCACACTGATCCTATTAGAATGTAAGTCAAGCAATGAACAACTGAGGTTTTATTTTTGAGACAGGGTCTTGCTATGTAGCCCACGCTATCCTTGAACTCAAAATCCTCCTGCCTCTGCAATGTGTGATAAAGGTATGTGCCACTTCACCCAGCTAAGCCACGAACAATTGGAAAATGAAGTTGGTGATGCCATTGACAACGACTTCACAAACATCAGATCAGGCTCTGTGGACAGACGGACGGTTAGGTGGGTAAAGCTCTCATTGTACAAATGTGAGGATCTGAGTTTGAATCCCCAGAACCCATTTAAAGCAGTACACAATAGCCCAGGGAATCCCAGTGAGCCTCTGGCGAGAAAAGACAGAGATAGGAGAATCCCTGAAGCTTGCTGGCCAGCTAGCCTAGTGCAGGCGTCTGCGAACAACAGGTAGGAGGCAAGGACTGAGACCCCTCTGACCTCCACAACTGCGCCCTGGCGCCTGCATACCTAGTACTCACACGCAAATGAACGCATATGCACACAATCCACACAACACACACAAAGACTTTAGAACGCCCGAAAAGCAGGAACTAACCTGTCCTCGGATGTGTAAGACTGTTAGGCTGAAAATAACACGACACTACTCAGAAAAATAATCAGGGGCTCTAGCCTACGGGTGATCTGAAGACACACGGTGACAGCACCACCACCCCCAGCCATCCCTGTCAAATTCCAGCAGGCTTTCCTAAAGAAATCCACAGGCTAAGTTCGTGGGTTATAAATAAATGGAAAGAGAAAAACAAAACAAAAAGCTGGGCGGTGGTGGGGCATGCCTTCAACCCCAGCACTCAGGAGCAGAGACAGGCGGATCTCTGTCAGTTGAGGCCAGCCTGGGCTACAAGAGATAGTTCCAGGACAGTCAGGGCTGCATGGAGAAACCTTGTCTCATAAAACCAAAATAAAATAATAATAATAATACATAAATAACCAATGGATGATAGATAATAGAGATAGATAGATGATAGGTAGATAGATGACAGATATATCGATGATAGATAGATAGATAATGATAGATATATAGATGACAGATATATAGATATAGATAGATACATAGATAAATAGACAGACGGAAAGGGGTCTCGGCAGGCAAATGCTCTCAAAGAAGAGAAGTGACTTTCTTAGCCTGCCTGGTCTCAGAGCTCACCCTCAGCTATATGGGAGATAGCATGGGACTGGCCTCTGAACAGAAAGCCAGCATGGAACAGAGCAAGAGCCCAGACAGGCACCCTGGGTGCCACTAGTCAGTTTCCAGTCAGGACTTTGTGTCTGCCGATGATTGAAGGAGAGTTGTCAGTGGTGTTGGACATCTGATGATCCCCAGAGTGTGTGTATGTGTGTATGCGTGTGTGTGTGCTTGTGCGTGTGTGTGTGTGTGTGTGTGCGCACGCGTGTGTGCGTGTGTGTGTGTGCACGCGCATGTGTG
Organism: Microtus oregoni; assembly: GCF_018167655.1. NCBI lineage: Eukaryota > Metazoa > Chordata > Mammalia > Rodentia > Cricetidae > Microtus > Microtus oregoni. The sequence continues at coordinate 13,424,701 of NW_024543081.1, forward strand.
GATGCTGACTCTGCATACAAGGACTGATTGAGAAGGAGCAGAAACAGATGTAAATCCCGGAAGAAAGAGTATCCAGAAGAAAACAGAGCGACACCGTTGCCATGGGGCAGCAAACATTTCTCAGCTAGGATGTAAGCATGAACCAGTTACAAAAATTGAACATTCCTGCTCATCAAAGACTGGCCAGGCTGGGGAGAGAGTATGGGAGTAAACCCACTGGCCGATCTTGCTGAAAACCTGGGTTCAGTTCTCAGCACCCACACTGTGGTTCATAATCATCTAGAACCCTAGTTCTAGGGGATAAGTCACCCTCCTTGGCCTCCAAAGGCATTGCATATAGGTACACATATAGGCAAACCCTCATACACATGAAATAAGTAAAAAAAATTTAATAAGACTAATATATATAACACATATATAACATATACATAACACAATACAACATATACACAAGACACACGCATAACATATATATAACAATATACAACATACACACAACACACATATAGCATGTATAATACACATATACCATACATGACACATATACAACGAAATATAATACATATCTAACACATATAACATGCATGTAACATATATAACACATATATAACGTGTGTGTTATATATAATTTCTTGTGAGGTGGTTTTTCTGTGTAGCCCTGACTGGTCTGAAGCACACTCTGTACACCAGGCTGGCCTTGAACTCAGAGATCTTCCTGCTACCTACCTGACCTGGTGAATAGAGGGGCTGGAGAGATGGTTCAGAGGTTAAGAGCATTGGTTGCTCTTCCAGAGGACCCAGGTTCAATCCCCATCACCCACATCCATCTCTAACTCTGGTCCTAGGATATCCGACACCTTCCTCTGGTCTCCAAGCTGACAAAACACCCATACACATAAAATAAAAATAAAACAAACAGATTTTCAGTTATGGCACCAATAAACCATAAAACCAGGCAGCACAGCATGACAGATAACCGTCAGGGTGCAGCGGTGGCGTGTGCACATGGGTCCTGACCAACAGTGTCCTCTGGGACTTCAGACCTGCTCGACAAGAGGAGAGTCAGGCCTGGGCCTGGAACTCTGACCATCTACTCAGTGCTAGTGAAAGCAAGGAGGAGAGTTTGGAAGGGTTTGGACGGAGGGAAGGGAAGAGAGAGATGATGTAATCTCAAAAATAAAAGCATTAAATAAAAAGGAAAAAAGAAAAGAAAGAGACGGTTGCACAGCAGGGTATGGAGTGCATGTCTGGAGTCTTCGCGAAGGAAAGGCTAAGACGGGGAGTCTGATGTCAGTTCAAGGCCAGCCTGGGTTACACAGCAAGACACTGCAAACATTGTCCATAAAAATAAAAAGAAAAGACAGACAGACAAGCTAAGACTGGGAAGAGGCAGTCATTGGATTTGTACATCTGACAAAGGACTCATAATTTGATTATACAACGAACGCCTATAAGCTGGGCATGCTGGCATTTTCCTGTAATTTTAGCACTTGGGAGAAAGAGGCAGGCAGAGGTCCGTGAGTTTGGGTCCAGCCAGAGCTACATCATGAGACCCTGTCTCAAAATAGAATGTCAACAATGAGTATAGCCCAATAAAAATGGCAAAACACGTAAGCGCATGCTCGTGAGAGACCACACACATTATATCCGGCGAGCCCATCAAAGTCACGGTCATCCAGGGTGTACAAAACAAAGCTACAGTGAGGAACATTCCATAACCAAAAGAGGACAAAACAGAAGACAGTTGGCGGCATGGATGCTGGCAAGGAGCTGAGCGGCAGGGATGTTTGCCCGTCACGGTGGGACACAAGGGTCAAAAGCTTCATAAACGTCTTCAGAGTTCTTTACAAAACTGACCATATGTCAGTCTCTGACCCAAAGATATCACTCCCGGCCGTCCAACAGAAAGGAAATCACAGATCCACAAAGGACTTCCGCGAGCTCTCAGTGGCTTTCTTCCTGGCGGCCCAGAGCTAACAGCTGTTGGCTGGAAAGGACCCACCTGGTGACAGAGACAGACCGTGGGCACAGACACAGCCGAGTCACTAGGCTCTAAGACAGAATGAAGCATCCATACGCACAACACATGAAATTGTAAGCCATAAAGTAGGCCTGTAATAACAGAACTGGGCGGCCTGGGGGCTACGTCTACAACCCCAGTCTACCTAGCTCCAGTTACTAAACCAACATGCACCATGGCAGATGTATGCATCCACACACATAAATAAATATTTAAAAAGAAGAAATAAAAAGTCACCAGGACTGTGGTGGCGCGTGCCTTTAATCCCAGCACTGAGGAGGCAGAGGCCGGCGGATCTCGGTGAGTTTGAGGCCAGCTTGGTCCATGAAGAGAGTTCCAGGATAGTCAGGACTACACAGAGAAACCCTGACTCAAAAACAAAACAAAAACCAAAACCAACCAAACAAACAAAAACAACAGAAAATGTCAAGTACCCAAGAGGAAAAGGCTAATTTTAAAGACTGGTCCTAAAGGTCTAACAATAGATAACAGGGGCCCCTGAAGAAACAATGCAAAATTAAACAACAACAACAACAAAAACTTGAAGGTCTGGAGAGATGGTTCAAAAGTTAAGAGCACTGGCTGTTTTTCCGGAGGACCCAGGTTCTATTCTGAGCACCCACACAGCAGCTCACAGTTGTTTGTAATTCCAGTTCCAGGGGACCCAACACCCTCATACAGACACATACACACGCAAAACACCAACACACATAAAAATAAAATCAAATAAATCATTAAAAAATAAATAAACTTGAAATGATATATTTAATAAGCATGGAGATGGAGAGATGGCTCAGGACTTGTTCCCTAAATGTGAGGACTTGAGTTCAAATCCCTTTGTGTGTCTGTAACCCTAGCACTGGGGCAGGGGCTGGACAGAGGCAGGCTCCATGAGCATACTGTCCAGCCAGCCTGGCCAAAACTGAGCTTCTGGCTCGGGGAGACATCCTGACTCTAGGTGATAGGACAGCCATAGACGGAGGAAGACACTGACGCAATTGCTCTGGCCTTAGCGCTTGTGGGCTACATATAGCACAAAACAAGAGACATCAGAGAAGGTGAGGAGGAGGAGGAGGAGGAGGATGAAGAAGGGGGCTCAGGAGATGGCTTAGCAGATAAGAGCACTAACTGCTCCAGTAGAGGACCTGAGTTTGGTTCCCAGCATCCACAGGGAGGCTCCTGTCTATAGCTACAGGCCCAGAGGATGCCCTCTTCTGGCCTCCACGGGTACTGCACACACATAGTGAGCAGACACACATGCAGGCAAAGCACTCAGATGCATAAAATGAACTAAAAATAGTTTTTGAAGAATTACATCTCAGTCGGGAGGCAGAGGCAGGCGGATCTCTGGAAGTTCGAGGCCAGCCTGGTCTACAAGAGCTAGTTCCAGGACAGGCACCAAAGCTACAGAGAAACCCTGTCTCGAAAAACCAAAAAAAAAAAAAAAAAAGAATTACATCTCAAGCCTGGGTAGATGGCTCAGTTGGTAAGGTGCCTGCTGCTTAATTATGAGGGCCTGAGCTTGGATACCCAGCACCCACATGAAAATCTGGGCATGTGATGCTCCTGTGATCCTAATACTGGGGGATGCAGGCAGGTGGGTGGATCCTGGGCTCACTAGCTAAACTGGTGCTCCAGGTGAGAGACTGTGCATCAGAAACTAAGGTGGAGGGAGACAGAAGTCACTGATGTTGACCTTTGGTCCACCACGCATGAGTACACCTGGGCATTTGCATGCATATGTGTGTGTGCATGTGTGTGTGCGCGTACGTGCGCGGACACACACACACGGAAGATGTACATCACATAACAGAAAATAACCCAGACTGATCAATCTCAAAATGCATTCTAGAAAAAAATTATTAGATTTAAGAAAAGGAAAAAGGGGATCGCACATCTAGGCAAAAAAAAAAACAAAAAAAAACAAGAAGACCTGGATAGTCAGACTTTTCTATAGCGGAGCTCAGAGTTCAGGGCTGCAAGAAAAACACTGAAGATACTCCAAGGAAAGGAAGAAAGAGAGAGAGGGAAGGAAATGGAGGGAGTGGGGTGGGAGCAAGAAAGGATGGGGGGAGGCAAAGTGATCTTTTTACTATAACAAGAATAAATGTCACCCAGCAGCAAAACTCAGAGAACATTGTACCTGGATCCCCTTCCTATGGGAGCTATTGAAGGACAGTCACACTGTGGGTACTGCCAGGTCACAGTGGGAAGGTGAAACAGAGACAGCTGGGGCAGGTGTGGCATGTTCTGATGACAGCCACAGTTCTCAGAGTGCTGGAGACTAAACACAGCTCATTGCAACTGCTCTCCAGAACGGTACACATGCGGCCAGCAATAGCTGCTCCAAGGCTGCTTGCTGTGTGCAATGTGGGATGCAGGACATTCTAATGCTTTATTCTGCACACGCCCAAGAAGAGGGATCCTTGATGGGGGATGACGGAGACGGAGTGTGATGGAGAAGCTGCTGGAACACTGTGGCTGAACTGGAAGTTCCAGGCATTTTATCCTGAGAGCAATGTGTATATGCATATAGATACACATGTGTACATGCATGCAGATATGAGTGTGTGACTCTCCCTGTGCTTATGTATAGCACAGGCCACTGAGAAAGGCCAGAATTAATAATGAGTTTTGGAGCGTTCAATGCTCCCAGTGTCCAGATTATGATCTCAAAATACCACTTGCCACAAAACTTAAAAACAATCAGAATCAAAAAACATCAGGGCTGTGTGGAGAAACGGCAAGTCCACATCTAAAGGAAGGAAGGAAGGAAGGAAGGAAGGAAGGAAGGAAGGAAGGAGATGAGGACAGAGCACAGGAGCCAGCAAACGTCCAGGGTCCTCTCTACAGTGCACAGACGCTGGAGATCCAGGCTTCCCTGGCTAAAGACCTTCCACAGAGACAGCTGTTGCCCAGGACCAAAATATACATAAGGGGCTGAAACCGCTAACCTGCTGGTAGCAGAAGAGATAGCAAAAATTGGTGTAGGTGAAAGCATCAAGTTATGGCTGGAGTGGTTAGTGCTTGCTGCTCTTGTTAGTGTTTGGCCAGTTTTGTGCCCAGAACCCACACGGGGTGGTTCCCAAGCCCCTCTTAACTCCAGCTCTGAGGGACCTGATGCTGTTTTCTGACCTCCAAAGACACCTGAATACATGTGGCATACATACAGAAATACAAGTAAAAATAAATCCTTTTTAAAAAATCAAATTAAAACTGGAGAGATGGTTCACCCTTTAAGAGCACACACTGCTCCTGCAGAGGGCTAGAGTTCGGTTCCCAGCACCCACACTGTGCAGTGCTCATGTGCCTGCAACACCACCAGGGAATCTGATGCCCTCTTCTGGCCTCCATGGGCAATTGCACTCATGTGCATATACCCTCTCTCAGACACACACTCATGCACATTAATAGCAACTGGGTTACCTTTAGGGGAAGATGGTGGAGGGTCAGTACTCATTATCCTGAGAGCTGATAGGAGAGGAGGGCATTCTGCCCTTTGCAATGTGAAGCACATGGTAGGTAGCCACGGAGATAGAAATCATAACTCTATAAATATTGCAGTGGTTTGAATAGCAATGGCCCCCATAGACTCCTATGTTTGAATGCTTGGCCCATAGGGAGTGGCACTATTAGGAGGTGTGGCCTTGATGGAGTAGGCATGGCCTTGTTGGAGGAAGTGTGTTACTGTGGAGGTGGGTTTTGAGGTCTCTAATGTTCAAGCTACACCCAGTGTGGGACACATAGTTTCCTTCCTGTTGCCCATGGATCAAGATGTAGAAATCTCAGTTCTGTCTCCAGCACCATGTCTGCCTACACGCCACCAAGAAGATAATGGGTTAAACCTGTCTACAGGACACAGACACCCCAATTAAATGTTTTCTTTTATAAGAGCTGCTATGGTCATGGTGTCTCTTCACAGTAACAGAAACCCTAACTAAGACAGACATATTTAGGTAACCACGCTTCCTCGGTCAACTGGCAGAGCTGGGGAACCCCATTCATAAGTGGGTCTACAGGGCAGGGTGCTCCCCAACAGAAGGACCCAGATCAAGTCTGGGGTGAAAGATCCAAGGACAGAAAAATCCGCCAGACTGAGCCAGGAACAAGGCAGAGACTCCCAGGAGTTAGGAGGTCAGACCAAGGGGCCCAGGTGCTCAGCAGCCAACAAAAAGAAAGGGTGAAAATTCAGGGAAGTCTGTTTTTAAAAAGACCTGAAGCAATGACAACCAGGACTACACAGAGAGACCCTGTCTTTACAAAGAAAAACCTCACATTCTAGGTCTTGGGATTGGATGTGGGGGGCAAACTGAAAAAGTGCCAGCTTATACATTCACTGCTGTGGGTGCAGGGAGGGGAGGCTGTGGGTCTGATGCACACAGGAGGGGTTTCCAGTGCCCGGGTCTGGGGACAGACTGAGTTCTAGACCTGAATGCTAATGATGACGCTGGACCGCATCATCTTATCATAGCGACATTCGCTGAATTTATCTATAATTTTGCTATCTAAAAGTTTTGAAAGAGATTTAAGCCAGAGCCTGTCTCTTCTTTACTCAAAGAGCCAGGGATAGTGCCACTTCTGGAGAGCAGTGACCCCCATGGCCCCTATGGCCCTGCTACTGGCTCATCTCATCTTCTGCTGGCTCCTTGATGCTGTTGCCTGTGTTCCTGTCCCTGGGGGAACTTCCACAGCTCCTCCAGGTCTTCTTCCCCACCACCCCTTTCTCGGCATGGCTTTGCAATCCTCCCAAACGCTCCCTGCCCTGTACTCCTTTTCTCCACTGCAAGGTTTGAGTTTACTGTGGAGCACATACGGTCCCTGGCTGTCCTTTTGGTCTTGCCTCGCTGTGGGAGGGCGAGATTTCTGTCTGTATCCCAGCCACCTCCAACAAACAGTGCCCAGGATCCGTAGGGAATGGAGAACCAAAGGGACAACCTGCTTGGTGTGGTTCTGGCTGGGGGCCCTACCCAGTTGTCACAGCCAAGATGTTGGTGCCTGGAGAGGCAGCTCTCCTTACAGAGTGGGTCTGGGTGACACTTGTGCAGCCCAGGTGAACCACAGGGACATAGAGAGCCAAGTTCTATAACCAAGGACAAGTCTAAGCATGTGCTGGGGACTTAGTGCTATGCTACCAAGTGTCTGTGAAGTCCTGGCGCCATAGTACCTTAGGCATTTTCCACTAGGAAAACTGGTTTCTGTGTCAAACAGAGCCCCAAAGGGTACCCTAACATCCAGGCCCCCACAAGTTAGAAACCAGGAACTGTCGGTCGAAATACCCTTCTGAGTCTTCCAAGGCCTCTTCACCATCATGGTATGCCCACTTTCCACTCTGCCCAGCTTCCAGACTCTGGTCTGCTTCTTTCTGCCCCTGTGCCCTCTGGGAATCTTCCCATCTCTCCTCCAATAGCACGCTCCACTCCCTTCCCACAGTTCAGTCTCCTTCCACATCGGGGGAACCCTACCTAGAGGCCACAGGACCTGGAGCTACAAAGAAAGAAGACCCCTGCCTTTGCTGATCCTGTAGCTGACAGGAGCAGGCATAGACAAATTAAGGTCTCATTAGCCCATAGACCAGCTCAAGAACCCAGGGCTCACCCTGCCAGGAAAATGGTTTCTTAAGACAAGGTCTCACACTATGCAGCTGGGTGTAACTTTGAATTTCTGGTCCCTCTGCCTCTGCTTCATAAATACTGGGGTTCTAGGTCTACACCACCATGCCCATTTTATGGTGTGCTGGGATCAAACCCGGGGTTTCACCTGTGCTAAGCAAGCGCTCTACTCTAACCGAGCTATAACCCTAGCCGTAGTAAACAGCTTCAATTTATTGATTCATTCTACCCCCACTAGGGAGCACTACCAGGAAATGTGATTATTTCCATTTTTTTTTTAAGGTAGGTAAATTGAGGTCCAGAGTCCAAGGGTACCAAACCCAGTAAGTGGTGGAGCCGGGCTCTGAGCCTGAACTAGTTTCCTGCGTTCACTCTCATGTGGCTAGGAGCAAACAGAAGCATCTGTTGGCATCAGGAAGAAAGGGTGCACGGAACCTGCTGGGGGAAGGGGCACCTGTCCCAGACTGCAGGGCTGGGACTCGGGAGTGGACGGCGCTGCTGGGTGTGTCAGGCCTGAGGTCTTTGCCAAGGCACTTGGATTTGCTCCCCAAGACAATGGAGCAGCATGTTCAGATCCCCATGGCTGCTACAGGGAGTTGGAAAGGGGAGCCGTGGTGGGGAAGGGCTATGTCCTGGGCCTGGTGCTGCAGGCCTTTCTCTTCTCAGCTCCTCCACTCATTCTGGAACAGGGGGCAGTGCCCCTTAGACCCTGAGACTCAGCTCCTCGAAAAAAATGGGACAGAAAAGGCGGTGGCAGCTGATTTGCTGAGGCTCGACCAGGCCAACTTGTCTTCATACTGTCAAGGGCCAGCAGAGTCTAAGAAGTGAACCCTAGTCGGAGGTCTGAGAGCGGGCCGGTGCTCTCTCTCTCTGGCATAGGCATGTGTGGGATTGTATGTGTCCATATGTGGGGGGCACATGTGCATGTGAGTGGCAGGCGTCACTTCCTCCATGGCCACCTTAGCTTTTTTCAAGAAAGGGTTTCTCACTTATTTACAGCTCACTGACTCACAGACTATCTGTCTGGTTAGCGAGTCCCAGGATCCTCCGGTCTTCGTCCCCCTGCCGAGATTACAGGCGTGCCACCATGCTTGGACCTTTACAAGGTGCTAGGACCTGACCCAAGGCCCTCAGGTTTGCACAGCAAGCATTTTACCACTCGCAGTGCCTATCTCCTCAGCCTCTGGGCCTCATTCTTGAGCTGACGCCCATCTGCTAGAGCGATGCTGGCCCTGGGGCCTGATACTCACCACCACCTCCAGGTCCGAGTTCAAGTGCCGCTGAGCATCCGACATCTGAACCAAGATCTCACCTGGAGGCAAGAGGGGCTGTCTTTAGTGTGGAGAGCCTGCTCCATCTGCCTTCCTCGTGCCAGAAGCCAGTCAGAACACTTCTGGCTGGACTGGGGACCAAAGTCCAAGGATTTCACACATGGATCTGACTCAAGACTTGGTAACTCTGATCTATAAGGAGGGTAAGGGAAGAAGTGGGGTGCAAACATGAGAGATGGGACTCCCAGCACTGGCCACAGGCCTGTGCTGAGGTGGGGGCTTCTAGGAAGGCACATGTGCAGAAGGAGGCCCTAATGAACCCCAGAGCATGGGCCACATACGCCCTAGACCTGAGGAGACAATAAGAACACAGGCAAGCCAGGCCAGCACGCCTTTAATCCCAGAACTCGGGAGGCAGAGGCAGGTGCATCTCTAGGTCAGCCTGGTCTACAAAGGGAGTTCCAGAACAGCCAGGGCTACTCTGTCTGTTCAAACCTGTCTCAAAAAAAAAAACAAACAAACAAACAAACAAATAAAGCCATAGGGAAAGAGCTGGGCTGCGACAGTAGGCAGAGGCTGGGGGTGGGGGGTGAAGAGGACAGAACCTCACCCAGAATCTGTGATGTGGAGCTCTGCAGGGCCTGCTCCCCAATCTTCTGGATGGCGTTGAAATACACCTCAGCTGCCTCGGACAGAGCTGCAGGAGAGGTGAAAGGTCAGGCCAGTGCTCAGTCTGTGCTCCTGATTGTGCAGGGGGACACTGAGATATGGCGGAATGGGGGAAGGTACCCTTGGGTAGGTGCCTGCGGCAGAGGAAGACCGTCCCCGTGGGTCTCGTGGGAGGGCCGCAGGAACCTGTGTGCTCACGAAGGTGTGGGTAGTTGTACTGTAAAGCTAAGGGCAGGGAACCTAGTGAGGAGTGGGCTGTGTGGAAAGTGTCTCAGAGTGTCTGGGACACGGGTGGGTTGTGGGACCTAGGGCTGAGGGTGAGCCCAGCACTTAGGAAGGAGTGCTAAGCTGTGGGCTGCTGCCCCAGTGATGGCAGGGGCTGAGCGCCAGGGCAGACACTCACCGTGGAAGGCACGGAGGTAGTTGTTGCCCAGGTACACCAGGTTCTCCAGTGCAGGGTTAAACTGCTCCATGATGCTCTGGACCGGGGGGGAAAGGATGCAGGCCATGGTGGAAAGAAATAGATGGACAGAGGCACCTAGCCCTGTGAAGCCCGCCTTGACCTCTGAGGTCACCAGAATCCTGGCTCCCTCCTACAGAGTCTCGGAGGCATCTTTGGGGAGCCAGACCCAAGCCAGGAGCCCCTGGCAGAGAGCTTCTGCCACACACCTGCCCCGGAGAGGCTTGCTCCCTCCTGACATGAAGAACCTCAGAGTTGTCTTGGTCTCACTGGCTGAATGAAGCCCAGCAATCTGCTGCCACCAGAATAGATTCTGGTGGCATATTGCAGCCTGTCCTGTGCCCAGGCCTCACCAGAATAGATTCCTGGGGCTGCTGATATCATCCCGCATATCGCCTTGTGCAAAGAGACCCCTGGGGTCCACAGTGTGGTTGTGTCACCACCCTGGGCTGTGGCCAGCTGGAGAACACTGGACAGTGAAGGCAATCCTGACACTTCCAATTTAGGTCCTGACTCCAATCCCAGCAGCGCCTCCTCTTCCCTTGCTGACCTTAAACAAGCGTTTAACCTCTGTAGGCTCGGTTTCTCATCTATCCAATAGGCTGGCTACTTGCTGCCTCCCAGGTGAGGGTGTGCAAGGCATGTATGGGGAAGGGTGCTGCATACAATTCCCAAAGACTCCCCTCCACTCCCACACCTGGGGCTCCCTCTGTCCTGGAGCCAACCTGGCTGCTACATGCTGGTCATGGCCCATGAGCTCACCTTGTAGATGGCCATAGTGGACCTGTAGAACTGGTCCATTTCAGGGGCCATGGAAGGTGGCGCTGGAACTGAGGAGGCCGGTGGTTCTCGCAGGGCTGGGAGTGCTGGGGTAAGTCTCCACAGGTCCCCAGTGCTCTGCTTCTCAGGCAGCAGGCCGCAAGGAAGCTGTTGAGCGGGGCCTGCAGATGGAGTCCTGTCTGGAAGGGGGTGGCTGCTTAATTATTCACCAGCCAGGGGGTGTCAATGCGATCTGGGGCGTAACCAGACCCTGTGGGGAAGGCATCCTATGACGCAGGCGGCTCCTGTGACCGGCCCTTCAATTATTTACCGTCTGGGCGTGTACTGGTGGGCATGCGTGGATGAGCCACTTTCCCAGGTCACCTCCTACTCAAGGCCCTGTGCCTGGGAGCCCCCAGGCCTTCCTCAGTCCTTATATAGCCCTGCCCACCATATAGGTCTGGAACATGGACCTTCCTGCTGGAGCAAGCTGGGGCATCCTGGAGATAAACCCACGTGGAGGACTTACTGCTCTGACAGGCCTCATCTCTGCTTGGGACCCGACGCCTTGAGGGGGACCCTGACCACTTAGCACCCCTGCCCCCAGTGCTGGGGATGGAACCCACGGCCTCATATATGCCGGGCAAGTACTTCACCTCTGAGTTCCCTCCCCAGCCCTAATTCCCCGCCTCCTAATGTCAGAGCAAGGATGACATGAACCCGAGTCCCACAGAGCTGGGGCAGAGTGCGGCCCTCTTCTCTCACTACCCAGCATGTGGGCAGACCTTCTGCCCTTGCCACGCCTCAGATGAGGTTCCCATAAGCTTCCCTGGGCTGATGGGTCGGGCACTGACTGCCCACTCCATTGTCAGTTATATCAGGGCCAGAGAAGAGGGTGTCCCGGTCGTGTCTGAGGAAGCGGGGTTGGGACGCAGTACACTACTACAGCACACACTACACAGGTGAACTTGATTCTAAACCCGTTTATTTCACAGTTGAGGTGGCCTTGAACCCCTGCCCACTCTCCTTCCAGAGAAGAGTGTGTGCACAGAATTGACCTTTGGGAGCTGGCAGGGCTCTTAAGGTGGGGTGGTTGCAGGGGTGGGGTGGCTGGCAGGTGTAGAGGGGCAAAGTCAAATGGGGTTGGATTTCAATAGCCTGGATTTCACCTGATGATGGGGTGGAACCCCATTTCTCTAGTCCCTGACTTCAGGAAGAGGGAGGAAGGGGTGGGCTGCCGTGGCCAGGGAACCTGGGAGAACTCTCTGGGCACACTGGGCACCTTAGTGTTGCTCTCACTGAAATGTAGGGCAGTTGAGAGAGCCAGTTGGCCTTCACAGTTTGGTAAGAGGGCTGAGGGGACTCTGGGCTTTCAGAGTGGCAAAGTGCAGGTGGGTCAGGAGAAGTGCCTTGTGGGGAACTGTTTGCGCTCTGAGCCCCAGTCCTCAGGTGGACACGGAGCTGCCTGGCCCAGCTTGGTCCTCAGTGTGCTGGGTGACCTGGCCCACCCCTGCCAGTAGGGCCTGGGGGCTCAGGGCGACAGCAACAGCTGGACAAGCTTCTGGAACTCCTCCCGGTGCTCATAGATGTAGACCTCCGTCTCCCAGAGAGCATTGACCAGCACCGCATCACTGACCTCATCCAACATGATGTCTGTTCCTAGCTGGGGGTTCAGTCTGTTGGGAGAAAGGAGAGGGTCACCCAGCATGCCCAGCCTGGGTGGGGACAAGAACTTGGGCTGGGGAGGGGCTGGGGAACAGAGCACTGCCCTGAAGCTGGGAGAGACCACATCAAGAGCTGGCAGTTAAGTGTGTCAGTGAGTCTCATCACGTGATGGTGGGCAAGGACCTCTGTTGGCGACATGGGGGTGGGTGGGGCTCGCCAGGCCTGGGAGGAGTCAGGTCAGACCCAAAGCTTACCTGAAGTACTGGATGCCAACCATCTCGCACCAGGCCCGGGCCCGGTCCACAGCCCGACCGTCTGGATCTGTACACTGAGGAAAGCAGGCCCCATAAGCCCGGGCCACAACACCCTGCTACCCACCCTCCGAGATCCCTGGGTTCTACTCATTCATCAGCAGAGTGATCTGAACAGGTCCACTTCTCTGGGCCTCAGTGACTGGCCTAACTGTGCGGAATCTGTTCAGGATCTCTGAGTGGCAGTGAGGGCGGTGACAAAGAGCCCACCATCCCCTCCCTGTGTATCTGGTCTTCCACCCAGCTGCGTACAGACAGAGAGCTACAGTCAAAGGACATGTGAAACCCCAGTGGGACCTGGTCAGGCTGTCCCCCAGAGCCGGCTGACAGGGACGGACATGGCAGTGTGTGGGGGCATTGGCCAGAGGTGGACCCTGAGGGAAAGGGTCTGGGGAAGGGTACCAACTCACACAGTCCACCACCATCTTGCCCAGTTCCTTGGCTCCAAAAACAGTCTTGGCCAGTTCCCAGGGGTTGCTGGGGCGGAAGACATCTACACAGGTTACAGGCACTTGAGGGGACCTTCCTGTCCCCAGAGAGACAACAATGGAGAGCTTCTTCACCTTGTTGCCCTGGCCCTGTGGTGAGGAGGACAAAGGTAGTAAGGAAACTTTCACAGGCCAGAGAGAGGCCAAGGCTGGGTACAAGGCTGTGAGGGGCAGAGACAAGGCTGTGAACAGGAGTAGGCCCAGACTCGAATCCTGAACAGCCCTACAGCTGCTCCCTGGTGTGAGCTGGTGTGAGCATGACGGCCACACCTTCAAAACAGAAGAGGCCTGCGGGGCATGTGGTGGGGAGTGGGTGCTGAAGCTCTGACTAGAGGCGGCCCTGTACTTGCTCAACCAGCTCTGCTGCCAGTTTGCTGGGTGACCTTGATGGAATTCCTTCCCACTCAGGGACCCCAGCTCCCCATCCTTAATAGACCCTGACTTTGACTGGACAAATCGGAGACTGCCTGAACTCCTTGAGGAACCCGCCATCTCCGAGGCCAAGGGTGCATCTCGGTGCTCCAGGGCTGTGCTGGACTTCGGTGCCTCTCCAGCACCGCACAGCGATGGCATCCCAAGTGCCCAGGGCACTCACACAGGCACTGCTACGAGTGGAAGTGAGGAATGGGGCAGGGCCAGCTCCCCACAGCGCTGCTCCACTTCCCCTGGCGCACAGGCCTTGTTACCTTGCTCTCATGACTTGGTTGAGGGCCACTGCCTGCCCTTGGCTCATTGCCTCAGGACAGGTTCCACGCTCAGGAGCCCTGTCCCAGACCTCAGTTCTCCCACACAGGCCCCCTCCTCCTCCTGCCTTCGACACATTCAGGAGAGTCTCCTGTTTATGGCGTCTCTAAGCAGGATGTAAGTTCTGCAAGGCAAGAGCGTGCCCAGCTGGGTAGCGCTAGGCGAGCAGCTGTACACTGCCCTCCCCACTCCCAGCAGGTGCGAGCCCTGACCACAGTCTTCTCTGCGCTCAGCGTGGATGGGGCCTCAGAAGTCTCCTACCACGGACAGTGCCCATCAGATAGGCCCAGCGAGAGATATGACTGTTGCTGAATGTTGTAAACGGGCAAAGACGCGTATCAAAGCGGCCTGTTCTCATCAGCGGTATATGGTGATGCCCTCACCTTGCGGATCATATCTTGATTGTACTCATGGATTTCAGTCATAGCATCTAGCGTGGGGTTGTTGGCCAGCAGCCCACCATCCAGGAAGCGTCCGTTGGGCCGGAAGTAGGTTGGGGCTGCCCCACTGCTCCGGGCTGCCCGCCATACCAGCTGGTCTAGGTGTGGGAAAAGAGGGTGACTCAATGACATAAGACCTGTCCCTTCAGTACAGGAAGAGGGGAACTTGGAAGTCTTTAGAAACAGGACCCATAAGGCCTTGCTGCTGGGTCTTGCCATCCCGATGAGCAGTTGTTTGTCACTATGGACTTCCAGGGGCCTCTTCGCTCCTAACAGCCTCCAGCAACAGCTGTCCTTAGCCAGCCAAGATGGCGATGTGGGTGGGAGGGCATCCAGTGCCCCGTTTGTGACTCCCCACCCCCTTCCAGCCTCAGCTAGCTCTTCCCATGGACACAGCAAACAGTTGGCTCTGACCTGCAGGCTGAGTCGGTGGCTTCAGGTTAATGTTTCGGTTGAAGCGAGGTTCCCGAGTGGCCTCTGGTGCGTCATAATTCCGGAATAGGTGGAGCTCCGCTGGCTGTCGGTCAGATAGTGTCCCCGTCAGCATCACCCTGTAGGGAGCAACAGAGGAGAGCTGGCCCAGCCGCCCATCAGCTCCTCTCCAGGGTCATGCCCTGGACCCTGTTCGTAGTGCGCTTCTCCCTGGCATCTCCTGTGAACCTGGGGCGGTTTAAGAGGGAATCTGGCCAATGGCGCCTGCCTTACTCACGGGTGTTTCACTCTATCCAATAAGCCCACTCTGGAAACTCACCCACCCCAGAAGGTCGCCAGGGCAGCAGACAGGCTGCTCAGAACCAATGGCAGCATCTGGTTTAAAATAGATGACCAGGAATATCATTGTCCATCGGCAAGCCAGCTGCCATAATGCTGCGACTCCTTACTCCAAGAGTGGTGGCCGAGTGCAGGGCCACTAAAGAACACCCAAGATGGGACTTACTGGGAGGCATGAATGCCAAGATAGAGGGGAGGTAAGGAAAAGCAAGGCTTGGGGCAGAGCCTTCAGCGTGCTGCCAGCGGTTTAAAAACAAGGCAACAGTGTAACTACTCAGCTGGGTAGAAGCCCGCACTGAAAGGCCGCTGAGAGCAGTGAGCAGGCTGCATGCTGGGGCTGGAGAGACAGCTCAGCAATTACGAGCACCTGCTGCTCTTTCAGAGGCCTGAGTTCAGGGCCCAGAACCCACAGGATGGCTCATGACCATCTATAACTTTAGGCCAGGGGATCTGAGGCTCTCTGCTGGGCTCTGCAGGCACCATGCATGTATGTAGTGCACAGGCACACATGCAGGAAAAACATTCACCCACATAAACTAACAACAGAAAGGAAGGTTCCTCCTAACCCTGGGACATAAAAAGCCCGGGCACAGGCTCTGGGAAACTAGGGTGTGTTCAGATCCTTGCAGAGGCCTGGTTCTGTGAGCTCCAGTCCCCTCCCTGGAGAGGACATTCATTGGCTGCTCTCAGCACCACGGCAGCTAGCCGCCCTCTGTACTCTGTCACAGAGTTGATCTAACTGCAATAGCAGCATACGTGTGTCAGTGAAGGACAGGACTTGAACCCGGTCCTCTGGAAGAACGGCCAGTGCTCTTCACCACTGAGTCATCCCCCCAGCCCCTGATTTTAGTCGTAAAAGCCGGAGAGGAGCTGACAACAGCTGGGTGGTTTAGTGTACCTCCTGCTTTTACAGAGGACCCAAGTTTGGTTCTCAGTAACCATGTCAGGAGGCTCGTAATCACCTGTAACTCCAGCGCCAGGGAATCCATGGCCTCTGAGGGCACCCACACACATGGGGATATGTCCACATTCACAATGAAAAGATAAATTTTGCTTAAAAGGATAGGACCCCTGACAAGATGAATACACAAGGGCCAAAGTCCACCAAAGGTGAGGTCTAATGGGAGACTCTTTCTAGCCTGTCTGTGAACTCCTAGTTTGTGTTCACATCACCTGGGGAAAGTCAGAGTTCCCATGACAACCACCCAGTCAGTGAAAGTGGCAGCGATGGTGGCAAGCCTGCATACCTAGGAGATGGCACAAAACCCTCTGCAGGGAGGGCCACTCTGAGTTTCAAAGAATCTGATTTTCACATTAAGAAGCAGTGCAGACAGGAAACATCCCAGCAGGGAGGGCACACAGGAGAGGTCACCATGAGAGCTGGGAACAGAGCTCAGTGATGGAAGACAGCCACTGAGTCAAGGCAGACTAGTGACCGCAAAACACATGCACGGGCTGCAACGGACCACAGTGCTGCTGTGTGCAAAACAGCAAACAACAAATGCAGGCGTCCTAACATCTCTGTTGCCCTGCAATGCTGGGAGCACACTAAGCAAGCACTCTGTCACTGAGCAGGGACTGCAGAGCAAGCCTCGTGATATTTTGGGGGGACAGGAGATTACAGGTAATGACTTTGAAGACCAAAGAGAGAGTGCTTTTTTTTTTTTTTGGTGGGGGATGCACACCCATATGTACACATACATGAACTTTTTAAAAAAAAAATCAGCAGATAGGTTAAATAACAGAGCAACAGTGAGAATCAGTGGACTGGAAAACAGGTAAGAAACTAACCAGACTGCACCACAAAGAGATCAAATGGTAGAAGGTGGGCACAGTGGCACACACCTTTAGTCCCAGCACTTGGAAGGCAGAAGCAGGTGGATCTCTGTGAGTTTGAGGCCAGCCTGCCAGGAAAGCCAGAGTTATATAGTGAATCCTGTCTCAAAAGAAGAAAAAAGAAAAAAGGGGGAGAAAGAAGGTAGAAAATTTAAGAGAGGGCTGGCTGATTAGCTGGCTCAGCTGGCTGCAAGTCCCGACAACCTGAGACCAACCCGCTGGAAGGAAACAATCCTAAACTTGTCCTCTGACCTCTATGTTCACGTTCTCATTCTTTCTCTGTCTCTCTCTCTGTGTCTCTCTAAAATAAATGTTAAAAATTTAAAAAAGAAAATGCAAGAGAAGTTAAAAGATCTAGAGGCGATAAGTATGCATTTAATACGAGCTTAACCTAATTTACAGAGGAAAAACACACAAGGAGAAAGACGGGCGGGCGGGGGGGGGGGGGGAGTAATGAGCTAGCCGAGACAAAAGTTAAAGTGATGAGCTGGGCGGTGGTGGTGCATGCCTTTAATCCCAGCACTCGGGAGGCAGAGGCACGAGGATCTCTGTGAGTTCAAGGCCAGCCTGCTCTACAAGAGCTAGTTCCAGGACAGGCTCCAAAGCTACAGAGAAACCCTGTCTTGAAAAAAACAAAACAAAACAAAAAAAACTCAGAGGTTAAGAGCACTGACTGCTCTTCCAGAGGTTCTGAGTTCAATTCCCAGCAACCACATGGTGGCTCACAACCATCTGTAATGATATCTGGTGCCCTCTTCTGGTGTGCGGGCATACATGGAGGTATACATAATAAATAAACCTTTTTAAAAAAAAAGTTAAAGTGATGACTCAGGATTCCAAAACCTGAAAGATGCCAGGGCAAACCCTGGCAGAGACCACACGGACATAACAGAAGAATCCATGTCTGTATCCTAACACGGAGCAGGCAAGCAACGGGCAGAATCTACACAGAGGAGACCGACTGCCTCCAAGGGAGACAACAGACGGCAACTATGTGCCAAATATTAGAGTCCCTAATTTCATAAAACAAACGCTAAAATACATAAAATACCACATAGGCCCTAAAAATCTAATCGTGGGGGGACTCCAGGGTTCCCCTCTCATACTTAGATAGGTCTTCAAACTTGAACAGTGAACTTCAGAACTGAATCTACTACATGTCTCAGTTAAGATGACAGAAACTGTGAGAAACACCGTGGAGGACAGGGTAATTTCAGGTTATAGCTCTCAGGGAAGCTAGGCACGGCTTGCTGACTTGCTCAGCCTGCTTTCTCATCCAACTGAGTGCCACCTTCCCAGGGATGGCACTGCCCACAGTGGACTGTGCCCCTTCGTATCAGTCATTAATCTAGACAATAGCTCACAGCCAAAGCCATACAACTAGAGCCTGTCTCAAAAAGCTAAAAAGAAAGAAGGAAGAAACAACCCTCCTGCTGGAAAAAAACAACCCTAAGCTGCTGGGCCTTGCTCACGCTCCATTTCCTCCAGGCAGCTCCCTCCTCTCTCTTGCCCCTAGTCACTCAGCAGGTTGACAGACACTGTCCAACGGCCTGTCTGTGCTAGAGGCCAGGGCTGCAGAGGACAAGGCTGCCATGTTCCTGCCTTTTTAAGCTCATAGCCTGGCCAAGGATATGGGCCCTGCTGCAGGCCTGTCTTCAGAGCCGCGGCACGCTGCAGGCTCTTCTGGGGCCTCTTTAGCAGCTTCCCTGCCTGCTGTTTAGCTTACTTCTCTTCCAGCTGCCCTGGGGTGGCCCTCCTCCTTCCCCTCCATGGGCACTGCCGAGCTGGTCCAGCAGAGATGCCACGTGACGGGTCAGGGAACAAGCACAGTCTAGTGTGACAATATCCCACGAAAGGTTAAGGAGTTCATTACGTCTGCCAAGTGGTCCAGTTGGCTTGGAGGAAGCAAGCCCTGCTCTCTCCAGGCCACCCAGCTCTGACCCTCCTGGTTCCTCTCCTCTCCATTCATGAAGACAGTCTCCCCATGTTCTCAGGGGTCTCTCATCTAGATGGGATGAAGTGCTGTCCTGTTCCCCAGATTTGGGCAGGTGGGGAACATGGCTTACTTGGGTTTTTTGACATCTGTCATCTTGGTATGTTCCCCAAACTCCCGTTTCAGGAACTCTTCCAGGGGCCCAGACTCATAGGGCCGTGAGCCCCGAAACACCTCGTCCTTCATTCGGAAGTACACACCACGCATATAGGCCATGGACTTACCTAGGAAGAAAACATGAGGAGTTGGAGACCCTAGGATGATGTGCAGGCCCCTGTGGGATGACAGCATGCTAAGCAGCTACAAGCTTCAGGAAGCATGGACAGGTGCTGGCAGGAGGTGGTGAAGGAGGAAATCTGTCAAAGGGCTCATGGAGCATGAACTTCTAGGCCCTTCTATAAAACCTGGCCATACAAGCAGAAAGCCCCTTACAGGGCTCGCTACTTAAATCTGTATTACTAAAAAGGGCCTCGAGGATACAAAATTACACAGAAGTTAGTCCCATTTCCCTGTCACAGTGAAGGAGGAACAGGCTGTCTTCTGAGTCTGTGGGCCAGAGAGGCTATGGGAAAGGAGGTGCCCAGGCATCTTACAAGCTCCTTAGAGCCCAGGGTATGCAAGCAGAGAGGCTGCTGAAGCAGGACTGTGCCTGTCTGAGGCTAACTGGATGCTTCTCACTCCAGCCTCAGGTCTTCCCATCTGAGGCTGGGCTGGGACCTCTGCCTGTTCTGCAGGAAGAAGACGCCATGTACTATGGATAGAGCAGGTTCTGAGGTAGCTCTCCTCTCACAGGCCAGGAGGGACTCGGGAGAGCTGGGCTGACTCCTCAAAGCCAGCCCTGGTTCTTGTCTGATGTGCAGCGTGACATCATGGTCATCAGAGTCCCTCTGCGCTCACCCCACAGAGCCAGGGTGACAATCATCTCCCGAATGAAGCATCTGCTGATAGACCACTGCTGATGGCCGAGCCCCCGCAGCTCCAAACATAGCCCCGCAGGGAATGGCCCCTGACAGCTCCCTGGGATGGGTACACCCATATTCCCGAAAGTCCCTAGATTGACCCCATGGCCTCACCCCAGTGCCCAGCAGATGCCCAGATGCCTGTACTGCTGTCTCACCAGGAGTCTCCTGAAGCCAGGACTCAGGCTCAATCACTCCCCAGAGGAGACAGATGCCAGGCCACTTGAATGGCAATGCTGCTGGCCCTATGTGGCAAACTCCAGCTAATCAAATGTCTGTACTTCTGCAAACCTAGATCAAAGGAGGCAGGCTAGTGGCCTGGGGGTGATGGACTGAGAGTCTAGGGGATACTCTGGCCTGGGTACTCCCACGGTTGTGCCATGTGCCTCTTCCCAGCCAGAGTTTTGACTGTCTAAACAGCCCAGGACTATGGCATCCTGCAACTCACTCATTACCCCAGAAATGCCCACTCCATTCATCAAAGGCTTTTGAACTGGCAGAAGCTGGCAGGTTCTATGGTTTCTGGCTTGCAGGAGTGTGGAGGTGGTTGAAGACCACCGAGACATAATACCCTCCTAAACTAGCTCTGTACCCCAACCTATGAGGGCAGATGGCCCACCTGCCCACCCCACCATACCCCAGAGGCTATGCTCACTGTGCAGAATGGCCAGGGCCAGGATGCCCCCGGTGCTGGTTCCTGCCACCCAGTCGAAGAGGTCCTTGGTGGCTACACCTGAGGCCTTCTCGATGGCAATGAGGAGCTGGATGATGACCAGGCCTTTCACGCCCCCTCCATCCAGGCAGAGCAGGTGATCATGGCTGCAGTGAGGAGAGCAGTGGGCCAAGAGGGTCTCATGATGGCACTCTCGGCTCTGTGCCCTGAGCTTCTGCATAGCAGGGGCCACGTGAACAAAGCAACAGAGCCTGGGAGCCTACTTGCTATTGGGTATGGAACCAGGTGGGGAAGGGAAGAAGCAAATGTTTCAGGTGCGCACAGGGAAAAGAAGGGTGGGGAACACAGTGGAGGCCAGGGTAGAGATGGGGTGAGGAACAGGATGGCAAATGGGATGAGGAGTGGGGTGGGGAGCGTGGTGGGGAGCATGGCGAGGAGCAGGGTCACGGCTCTGTGACCCTGTACAGAAGTGATTCAGGTCAGCTATAGGCCTGACCCAATGTCTGTTGGAAATAAACAGGAGGGGGAGGAAGGGTTGGTTCTCTCCAGCAGGGTCAGGTGTGTGTGTGTAAAGAGGATCAGGGAAGTGGAGGGGAGGGAGGGAGGAAGCTCTATGCTGGGACCTGGGGAAAAGGAGGCAGAATTAGCTCACTTCACTGACCCAAGCTCCTTTGAGGAGGTACCCTGCTGTCTTTATTATTGTCTTGGAAAGAGGGTCAGAGGTGAAGAGAATGACATGAAGTCACATGCTTGGCTTCTGAGTCACACACTGTAGCAGGCTTATCCGTCCTGCAGCCTGTGAGTTGCATGTGGCTGAGGACAGCTATGGATGCAATCAGAAACTGACTTAAAGCATAAGGTGTGTGTGTGTGTGTGTGTGTGTGTGAGAGAGAGAGAGAGAGAGAGAGAGAGAGAGAGAGAGAGAGAATGGATGTGTGTCAAGAGAGTATGTGTGTGTGATTTTGTTATAACACAATTACACAGTTCTTGCGTGTGAACTCTGTAGGTGACAATGTCATGTCTCAGTGTTAAAAGGTTGTACATTCCTGCTCAGCCCAATCTAGTCCCAAAGAGGGCAGAAAATGCAAGGTGCTAGGCCTCATGGCCATGCCCTAGGGGTGCTTGCAGTCTATGCTCAACTCTCCCTTCTAGGCTCATTTTTCCCTCTCAGTTTTATGATTTTGTTACATTTCTGACGTTATAAGATAAGAGTTTCACACTAGCTCAGACTGGCCCTGAATTTACAATCCTCCTTCCCCAGTCTCTCGAGTTTGTGAGGCTGACAAATATGTGCACCACGCTTGGCTGCTTCTCAGCTTGAATCGCTGCCTGTAAGAGATCGATCATGATCACTGGCTTTAACTGTCAGCTTGACACAAAGGAGAGTCACCTGAGCAGAGTTTCCATGAGAGACTGCCTACACTGGGCTGGCCTGTTCAAATCTGTTGGGGAGAAAGAACTTAGCCCACTGTGGGCAGCACAATTCTCCAGGCCGTGGGTCCTGAACTCTGTACAAGGGGAGGAGTCAAGCTGAGCACAAACAAGCCAGCGTGCGCACACTAATCTCCCTCTGCTCCTGAAAGCAGATGGGGTGTGACTAGTAGTTTGGAATGCCTACTTTGACTCCACACAGTGCTGGGCTCTACCTGGGATTAGAAGATGAAACAAACTCCCTTCTCCCTTAAGATGTTTTCTGCCTGCTGTTTTCCTACAGTAGCAGAATTGAACCAGGATACCCACCCAATGCCAGCAGGATTAGCTGCAATAGCTACCCAGCCACTAACTCCCTTGTGGTGGTCCGGTCCTGCCACCCTCTGAAGCAACCCTTCTTTGCTCACACTCCACCTCTGCACAACTCCCTATGACAGGGCAGCTTGACTCTGCATGGCACTAGATGTCCAACACGTGTGACAGGGAGGGCAGTGGAGCAGGCCCACGTGTCCCGCCTTTAAGAGTCTTCTAGACTAGACACTTGGCCATTCAGGGAGCTCAGAGAGTTCAGGGGCAGCAGTGAAGATGATGGAAGTCTGGAGAGCCCCAGCCGAAAGGCTTGAGCAAACAAGCAAGATTCAGAACATAGGTCTGGCAAGAGCAAGGTTACCCATAGTGCAGGGCTGAGGTTAATATTCCTGTGGGTCCTTCAAGGGTCTCCTAACTCTTCACACACGGCCCTTGCAGGTACACCCTGGACTACTGAGGAGTCAGCGGTCCTCCTCCCGCTCTGGTCAGGAGCTCTCCCTCTTCCCGCGGGTACAGCTGCTCTGCCTGGGCCTCAACAGAGGTTTATGCATATGTGCAAGCCTATGAAATGGTTTGTGACTGCAGGAGGCACCATGGAAGCAAGGGTCAGGAACAGAGTAGGTATATTTCCAGGGCGTATGGAAGCATATGCAAGCAGTGGCCATGGAAATGAGGGGCGGGTTGTGCCCCAGGAGGTTCACACCTCCAAGCAAGACTTCCAGGCCACAGGAGCAGAAGCTTGGCTGATGTCAAGAAGGGTAAGTTCTCTGCAAGCACACAGTATGTGCTCCCAAGAGGACAGGAACCCTGGATGGCCTGAGTGGGGACCCCCACTCTGACTCACCTCTCAGGGGCTCACATTAGGTATCTACTAAGCCAGACGACTATTCCTCCAGGAAGGCGCCCAGCAGCAGTGGGACAAAGACTGGACAACGGTACAGGGCAACAAAGGGAGGCTGTAGAAATGGCCAGTCCCTGTCCTGGCCACTGAATGCGCTGGCCAGTGTTCACCAGGGCTGTGCACCAAGACCAAGATTTGGAAGTATTCAATGTTGGTGGGGCACTAGGAATTAGGATATCTACAAGAATATTAATACAAGGTTGGGAGTGGGTCCTGGCCCCTAGCACCAGAAGACACTTCTCTCCCAGTTCCCATAACTCTGGCCCACAGCACAACACACATGTGCATATCTCCTGACTTCAGTTCTTTTCTCTAAGTTGGAGCACTGTGTCCAAAGCAGAAACAGATCAAAAGGCTTGCCTATCTTTTCCAAAACTGTAAAATTTTCCAAGTATATATATATATATATATATATATATATATATATATACATACACGTGTGTGTATGTACACATATAGAGATACATATACCTATATGTACATATATACATGTGTAGATATATAGACATATACATATCTGTACATATACATGCACATATATGGACACAAACATACATGCATATATGAACACATATGCACGTGCATATGTAGATATATATCTAGACACATATACATGTATATACATAGACATATATGTATAAATATCAGGATTTTCTCTTAATGCAGACAAGGATTGGTCCCAGAGTATAAGACCTATGGTTTGGGGTGTCTCCTGGTAAATTTGGTGACCACGACAGGATTCCGACCTCTATCTCTGACCCTTCTCCCAGGCCTACCGCCTACAATGCCAGGGCACACAACGGCGAAGCACTGGGTCTGAGGAGGGAGGAAGGCAGGTTGGGAGCTGGCAGCAGAGGGAAGCAGATGCAGGCATCTCTCCAGTAGGGGTTCGGTCAACCTTCTGCCCATAAACCATAGGCCAAGGAAAAAGACCACGAGACCACACTGCATGAGCGCAAGCTCAACCCTGCTGTGTGACCCCATGCTGGGCTCCGGATGGGACATCATCTGTCACTGATGAGCCGCCACAGGTCCAGACTTGTCTCTACCATGCCTGCGCAGCTAGGAGCGGGGTGAGGGCAGCAGAAGTTCCACACATCAGCCTGTCCCTCACTCTACTTACGTTCGCTTCTCGTCCCGCATGGAGCTCAGGATGAATGCCGGCTTCCGGGCTCGGGAGATGGGCATGAGGTCCTGAAGCTCTGTGGGAACAGGGCAGGACACTCTGGAGCCAGCAGGGGGGTCTCTAGAGCAAACAGAACTGTGCCCCATCCTGCTATACATCTCCTCATGGCTAAGTTCCACCTGTGGCTGAACTCACACTCCAACGCCCCCACTGTCTGCCTCCTGCCCTAGGAGGGGCTCTCTGCCCTAGGATAAAGCTATGCTCGATGCCACGGACCTGCTAGGCAAGGGCAAGCTGGAATGAGGAGGGGGCCTGCTGCTTTGGGGAGACTCTCCACCGGTCCAGCTAGCTCCCAGAAACTCCTGGAACCCCTCCTATCACCCTGAAGCTTGACCTCCCAGCTGTGTCCCGGGCCGATGTCCGAGCTGATGCTACCAACAGTCACCCATGCCTTGATGGCAGACCTTCAGTTTAGTCTTCCTCTGCGCACTAGCCCCAACACCAACCCTCCAGGTCGCCCTGCGTGATGAGGTTGACAGCCACGGTGCAGTGAAGCTACAGGCAGCAAGGTAGGTGGGTGCCAGCAGTGCCTCCCCTAGCAGGCACATGCCACAGAGCAGGCAAGGGACACATGCAGGAGACTGGCCAGCAAGGCAGCAGATGGGTGTCAAGGACAGGGTGTAGGGGTGGTGCCTATGCTGGGTGTGCAGCTTGAGAAGGGGGAGTGGGGTGTAGAGCTCTAGCTACACTGGGCAGGGCGGGCTCAGCGGCTTCTCTAGGCTTAGGCATTACCCATTCACCGCCGCACCCAGGCCCATCCTGGTTTGAGTGACTGCCTGCCTGTAAGCGGAGAGAGAAAGATGGGGTGCTAGGGATTTCAGGTTTTCTGCCCTCCAGAGCTCCAGGCCTGGCTAGGCTGGCAAGAGGGGCTGGGCTTTGGGCTTCTACCTCCACGGTTTGAGAGCTTTGGATGGGTAAGACTCAGTTCTGTTTAGGGATTCTTACTCCCAAACATTCTAGGTCCCTGTGTGGTCCAGAACACAGAAGGCCCTGAACAGGGTCCCCATCTACTCTGGGACTGTCTCCAAGGGCACCAGTGGCTTCTTGGCCACTCCAAAAGCCTGAAGTAACTGAAGGAGCCAGCAGGGGGCACATCACGTCTCAAGCCAGACAGATTCAAACAATGTGAGCGCTGAAGCCAGGAGACCTAGCAGCACTCCTTACCACCCACCCTTCCCTCCCAGGGAACCAGAGGCGGTGATAGTGCCCACCTGAGAGGTGCCATGAGAAATGGCTTCCCTAAGCCAATGTTCAGGGCATTTTCTCAGGAATGCTGGACCTGGTAGACCTCAGGGATGTGTGGGTCATTTGGTGGCCTACACTGGCTGATAAAGCTTGGCTCTCCTCCCTTCAACTACTTCCGCCCTGAAGCCATTATCCTTTTGGGGGCTGCTGGGATTCGAGGGCCCAGACAGAGCTGAGGAGCGGGGAAGGAAAGCAGTGGCCTACCTAGGCTGTTTAAGCTGATCTCTGGGGGCTGAGTTTTGTCCAGAGAGAAGAAGGGGTGAGGTGTTGCTGCAGAGCTCTGGTCCGTGGGGACCCCCTGGATGAGTGGGAAGCGGTGGTCGGCCCCCACAGTTCTCAGCAGACTCAAGAGCGCCTTCCTGGTAATCACTTGTCAGGGTTTGGGAAGGAGAGATGGCAGAGAGCAGACATGGTGTCAACTAGAAAGTGAGACCCCCTCTTTGCAAATGGTTCGCATCTAGCAGGTGACCTGGCTGTGTGGAGGAACTACCCTGACTAGCAAGCTGGCTGGTCTGCTGCATCAAAGCAGCCTTCTGGCACCAGGGAAAGGGCTAAGGAGGACTGTGGGGTACGAGGGGATCAGAGTCATCCTAGTTACTGTGGGCATCCCCTCTCCTTCTACACCAGCTATGATGCAAAGCAACTAATTCCATGGTCAGCAGTTCTCAGAGGGATGAGCCAGAGGAGACCCGGAAAGGATGCCACAGCTAGCACCTTTGCCTACTTCCATCTTGGGCTCTGTGTCTTTTCTGCAGGGTTGGTTCTGAACCCAAGATTGAGCAAAACTGGAGAAGGGAGGAGGGGAAAGGAGGGGAGGGACCATCTAGGCTGTTTAAGCCAATGGTGGGGTTGAGCTCTCTGCTGGGAGAAGAGGTCAAACCATCTGGGCCACACCCACGCTGACCCCACACTCCCGCAAGCCCTCAGGAGGGTCTGTGAAGGGAAGCTGACTCCTACAACTCTGAAGCTGATCATGGTGGACAGGACATCAATGCACATGCGAGTCTATGCATGCACCCAGCACGTACAAAGTATGGGCATATGTGGACATGCACGGCACATGCAATGACCCCATGCTTGCTTGCTCTGGAGCTGCACACCTGAGCCCATCCCACTGAGAGCCTGAACACCCTCACCGTGAGGTGAGGACCATGCTCAGCAAGCCCTTGGTGGGCCTGCATCCCTGTCTTTGGGGAAGGAGGCCCCCTTTGATCTGCATACACTCCTGGCCACTCGGCAGGGAACAGGGCCAGTCTGACACCTTACAGCTGGGACGTCCCTCCTCAGTCTCTATACCGCCACCCCCCAGCTCTGATCCCAGATGGCAGAGCACATACGTTTGCTGATCTTGGAGGCCATGAATGCAGGAGTCTCCCCAAAGTCATTTGGGGTGTCCACTTCTGCCCCAAATACAATGAGGGCTTTGACCATCTCCATGTTATCTTTCTGTTGGGGTGGAAGGTGAGAAGAATAAAGAGTCCATTAACTTGCTCACAAGTCCTCTCAGTGGCATGAGGAGACTCTGGGGCCTCCTGACAGGACAAAGAATGCCTTCAGTGCACCCCTCAGTGAGGGCTTAAGACGAAGAAAATGGAAGTTGTTTGGTTGGAAGCGTCACCTCAGCCCCTAACATTCTTATCCAAACAGTCTGGAATGTTTGGGTGGGGGGCTTCACCCCAGCTCCTGGCATCCATTTTGAAATGTTGGGTGGAGGCTCCATTTCAAGCCTCAGTCCAGACTCCACCTCCGGAAGACCCACCAAACGGTGACCCCCTCCCCAGAGAGGGTCAAGACCACTCCCACATGCTATTTAAACTGTCCCCCAGACAGACGGCCGTCTTCCTGGTTTTCCTTCCCCCTCTCGGTGTTTTCCCAGAGGTACACTTGGGAGCCCAGGCATCCATTAAACCTAGGCTTCTAATTCGGTTTGATTTGGTCTGATTTGGATTACTGTGTCAGCGGTAAGAGAAGTGTTTGAAGAACACTGGAGCAGCCGGAATCCTGGGTGGACATGGATTACTAACTGGGCATGACAAGGACCCCAATGCCTCAGGTCCATGGGAAGCTCAAAGTCTTCCCAAGTTCAGTCTTCCTCTAGTTTGTGGAAGTTGACAGTGTGTGCAAAAACTAGCAACCACAGCTTCCTCCTCCCATATGAAGGCAACCTGAGCCCTTGCCCCCACAGTGACCCCAACTGAGTCCAGCTAGCCCCTCCCCTTTGTGCTGCACATAACCAATGAGCAGCGTCTGAGTCCTGTTACCCTGCAGTTGACCCAGCGGAGCCAGCGTAGTCCATCCTGCTCCAGCTTTTCTGTGTGCCATCTGTTCTTTCTTCTTTCCCGCATCACCCAGTCAAGGTTCAAGGACCAGCTGTGCAGGACTTGGCACAGAAAGATTCACCCCAGCTCTTCCTCACAGGAAGCAAGGCACCTGGGCTGACAACCCGGGAGCCATGGTGTGGCGGTTTGAACAAGAATGGTCCCCATAGCCGGGCGGTGGTGGCACACACCTTTAATCCCAGCTCTTGGGAAGTAGAGATAGGCGGATCTCTGTGGGTTTGAGGCCAGCCTGATCTATAGAATAAGTACCAGGACTGTGACCGACTGCTTCCCTCAGTCCCGTCTGAGACTAGACGGACAGCAGACAGGGCTGTTCCTGCCATGGCTAAGCAGGCTCACACTGCTGTCTCATCCCACTAGAGATGCTTTAAGGCTGAAGTCTATTTCCTAACAAACCAGTGGCTGCCACCAGGTACTCTGGGCCTTAGGAGGAAGCATGTCTGATGATGCAGCAGCCGAGGAAAGGAGGGGGTGAGCCAACACGGTGCCTCTATTGTTCCTCCCACACCCCCACCTCAGCTGGCAGAGCCAGCACAGGGAGGCCATGTGGCCACAGGCTCACCGATATGGCCAGGTGCAGTGGCGTGTTCCCATGCTCTCCACGGGCACCTGCGTTGGCCCCGTAGGTCAGCAGCACCATGACACAGTCAAAGCGGTTGCGCATCACCGCCACGTGCAGGGCTGTGTTTCCCACGGTGCTTGTGCTGTCCACGTCACAGCCGCGCTTCAGCAGCATTCGGGCCATCTGGGGACACAGACCAGGTGGGCACTCAGGGGTAGCCTCCTGAGCATCCTCCAGTGTAAGCAAAGGAAGACAAGCTCAGAGGTAGACTCTAGACCTGAGACCCCACACACCGGGAGCTAGGAACTAGGTGACAAACAGGTGATTCTAGAAGCTTCTTCTGGTCCTTTCCTGAAGTTACAAAGGGGTCTCTGGACCAGGTCCCACAGCGCCAACACCCTAAGTCCTCCATGGGATATGTCTCAGGCGCCTTTGCATGGTATCCTGGCTCACTCTGAACTATGGAGAGGACGATGCTGAGCCTAAAGCCCCATCCACCCTTCCTGCAGCCTGAGCCTGGATCCGTCACTGCAGCTCCTTCCTCAGACCTGACACATGACACACTTTCATGCCTCACAGATCTGGCACTGAAGGAACATGTCTGAACAAACTGGTGTCCCACAAAGGTAGCAGCTCAGCCCTCTTGCCCGTCACATGCAAGTACAGCCTGGGGTGTTGGTGGCCGGCATGTGTTGCCAGGTTAGGTTACCTGGGCATCCTTTCAGGAGGGCAGAGCCACTGGAGCGCTTCGGGAGAGACCTCAGCTTGGGTGGCTACAGGCTCTCTGTGTGAGCTGCTGTGCCCAATGGACATATCACCACTGCCCCCTCCTACATGTGAAGTGTCATTTTGCATGCACTGCCTTGCTAACTTCCCAAGACCTCCAAAGTCAGTCATGGACAAAGGAATTAAGGCCACCAGCGATGAGCAGCAGGACAGCAGTGGGACCTCAACTCTTGGGCACCTCTGACTTGTCACCAGGGGCCACTATAATCCTCTCAGTTGTCTCCTCGGGACCTGCCCAGCCCCTCGTCCGCCGGCTCTGCCTACCTCGGCGTTCTTGGCCCAGTGGAGCGGGCTGGCTCCGTAGCGAGGATCCTTGCTGTGGATCTGGTTGCTGTCCATGCTGATGATCATTTCAGCACACCTGGAAGAGAGCGGGGCAGTGAGGGCACACTGCGCCAGTCATGACATGGGGCTGCAAAACGGCCAACCATCTGGCCTGACGATGACCTCCGAGATAACACACCAAGGCAAATATAAATAAACACAACTATATTAAACTGAAAAACTGATACACAGCAAATGAAATAACCAACAAAATAAAAAGGCAACCTATGTGCCAGGGTAAAAACTGAAAACTAAGGCCAACTGTGGTTGGGATTACAAATCTAATTAATGTAATCCCAACATTCAGGATGCTGGGGCAGGAGGATTCCAAATTCCAGGCAAGGCTGGACTACACTGCATAGGCCTTTCTCCAAAAGCATGTGGGGGTGGGGCACAAAATGGTGCAGCGGCTAAAAGAGCTTACTGCTGTGCCTGAGGACCACTTCATCCCCGGGCTGCACATGAACAGAGAGATAAATGCAAGACAAGCATAACAATAACTATAAGAAGCAAGTCACAGCTGGGCGGTAGTGGCACATGCCTTTAATCCCAGCACTCGGGAGGCAGAGGCAGGTGGATCTCTGTGATTTCTAGGCCAGCCTAGTCTACAAGAGCTAGTTCCAGGACAGGCTCCAAAGCTATACAGAGAAACCCTGTCTCGAAGAAGAAGAAGAAGAAGAAGAAGAAGAAGAAGAAGAAGAAGAAGAGGAGGAGGAGGAGGAGGAGAAGGAGGAGGAGGAAGAGGAGGAGGAGGAGGAAGAGGAGGAGAAGAGAGGAGGGGAGGAGGAGAAGGAGAAGAAGAAGAAGAAGAAGAGGAAGAGGAAGAAGGAGGAGGAGGAAAAGGAGGAGAAGGAGGAAAAGGAGAAGAAGAGAGGAGGGGAGGAGGAGGAGGAGAAGAAGAAGAAGAAGAAGAGGAGAAGGAGAAGGAGGAAAAGGAGGAGAAGAGAAGAGGGGAGGAGGAGAAGAAGAAGAAGAGGAGGAGGAGGAAAAGGAGGAGAAGAGAGGAGGGGAGGAGGAGAAGGAGAAGGAGAAGAAGAAGAAGAAGAAGAGGAAGAGGAAGAAGGAGGAGGAAGAAGAGGAGGAGGAGGAGGAGGAGGAAGAGGGAAGGAAGGAAGGAAGAGAGGGGAGGGGGAGGAGGCAGCAGTAGCAGCAAGTCACAGGGCTGGACAGCTGGCTCGGAACTTAAGGACATTGGTTGCTGTGCTTCCAGAGGACCTGGGCTGGATTCCCCATACCCACATGGTGGCTAAGAACAGTAATTCCTATCTCGAAAAACTAAAAAAAAAAAAAAAAAAAAAAAAAAAAAAAAAAAAAAAAGAGCAATTCCTGTTTCAGTGTGGCTGATGCCCTCTTCTGGCCTCTATGGGTACTGCATGCATGCATAGAGGGGCAAAGATACAAAAAGGCACAACATTCACATGCATAAAATAAAATTAAATAAACATAATTTTTTTTTTGGTTTTTCGAGACAGGGTTTCTCTGTGGTTTTGGAGACTGTCCTGGAACTAGCTCTTGTAGACCAGGCTGGTCTCAAACTCACAGAGATCCGCCTGCCTCTGCCTCCCAAGTGCTGGGATTAAAGGCATGCACCACCACTGCCCGGCCAAACATAAATTTTTTTTTTTTTTTCAAAGTGTTTGGTTTGGTTTTAGTTTTTTTTTTTTTAATATTTGTATGCTTTATTTAACTTTATTTTATGTGCATTGGTGTGAAGGTGTCAGATCCCCTGCAACTGGATCTTCGGACAGTTGTGAGCTGCCATGTGGGTGCTGGGAATTGAACCCGGGTCCTCTGGAAGAGCAGTCAGTGCTCTTAACCACTGAGCCATATCTCCAGCCCCAAACATAAAAATTTTTAAGCAAATAATTTATCAGCTGTGGCCTGGAGTGTTACAGGCGGGTTACAGCAAGGTTGGCAAATCCCTGCCATGGCTTATCTGCTAATGGTGACATGCTTATTTGGGGGTTGGTTGGAAGCTAGTGATGTGCTATTTCACCTGATGGACAGAGATGGGCATGAATAGCTGTTAAGGGGGACTAAAGGATGTCCAAAATAGCATCAAGTGTGGTGACACGTGACTAGAATCTCAGCACTTGGAAGGCAGAGGCAGGAGAATCAGGAATTCAAGGTCAGCCTGTTTTGGTTTTGGGTTGTTTTGTTTTGTTTTGTTTTGAAGATTGACCAAGAGATCTTGGCTTTGGATCTCAGAATTCTATGCACAATCAAAACATTCTAATCCATTACACAGTCTTGTAGAATCTCCGACATGGGAATGGCTTTCCCTGCCTGGGAACTTCACTTTATAGACCCAAATAGACATTTCCCCAAAGAAGACATAAAAATGGTCCATGACAACAGGTCTATGGCAGGCTGTTGAACCTCAATGACCACCAGAAAATGCAAATGAGAACCACTGAGATCCCATCTCTTGTCTGTGAGGGCAGCTACTATCAAAACATAATCGGACCCAGTGCTGGTGAGGGCATAAGGAAGAGGGAGCACTCACACACCAAGCAGAGGAGAGGGAGCACTCTCACACTAAGCAGAGGAGAGGGAGCACTCACAACCAAGCAGAGGAGAGGGAGTACCCTCACACTAAGCAGAAGATCTCCATCATGGAAACTCACAGAGATTAAATAATTCACTAATGGATGATGAGTAGGTCAATTAAAAAAATCAGGGAAAAAAATCCTGGAACTACATGAAAACAAAACAAAAAAAAAAAAACCACAACACAAAACCACTGGGACACATTAAAAAAGGCAGTCTAGGAGGAAAACTTATAATTCTGAGTGCCTACACTGAAAAATCAAAAAGAACACTAATAAATGACTCAATGCTACAACTCAAGAATTTGAAAACACAAGAAGAAGCTAACTCCAAACCCAGGGGACAGCCAGAAACAATAAAAATTAGAGCAGAACCCAATGAAACAGAAACAAAGAGAACAAGACAAAGAGTCCCCACACTGCGTTCTCGGCACAAAGGTCGTCACTGGACTGTGACTCGGGATGCACCAAGGGCACCGAGGAGGCCCACACAGGCAAGCATGTGTCACCTGGTGTCCATCAGGTCACACCTGTCCCTAGCCCACCTGTCTGCTTCCCCTCTGCACTCCAGGACACTGGAGTCCAGTGCTGTGAGGAGAAGGCTCGAGTCTGGCCTGCTCCATGGACAGGGCTCCTCTAATTCATTTCTCAAGGCCAGTGCTTAGCACAGGAGCCCGGGGGAAAACCAACTGACCCCAGATGTTGGTCTGGCTGGGCAGCACAGGGGAGTAAAGGCTCACGATCAGAAACCCGGATGCATTAGCACAAAACTGTAAATGGTCTATTCTTTGCACAGCAGTTTCTGGACTTGGGTGTACAGCTACCACATTGTTGTGAAATATTATTTCAAGTGTGTTGCTTTTGTTTATGCTGATTTATTTAACTCTGTGAAGCTGTGATTCCTTGCCTGTCTAAAACACTTGATGAGCTAATAAAAAGCTGAACAGCCAATAGTGAGGCAGGAGAAAGGACAGGCAGGGCTGGCAGCAGAGAGAATAAATAGGAGAAAACAGGAGAAAAAGAAAGAAGAGGGAAAAGATGGAGCAAGCTAGAACAGGGGAGGAGGACACCAGGGGCCAGACACAGAGTCAGAGTGAAATTAAGATACACAGAAGAAAACAAAAAGCCCAGAGGCAAAGGTAGTCGGGATAATTTAAGAAAAGTGGACAAGAAACAAGCCAAGCTAAGGCTGGGCACAAATAAGTAAGAATAAGCCTCTGTGTGTGATTTATTTGGGAGCGAGGTGGCGGGCCCCCCAAAAGAGTCCAAAGAGGAAAGGGTGGAGGGTGAAGAACAAAACCACCACCACCACCTAAGAGCACCCTTGGCTGAGGAGACTTGAACCAGGGCCCCCATCTTGGCCCTGCAGGGGTGGGGTCATGTGAGGGCGAGCCTTACCCCTTCTGGGAGAACTTCATGGCTGTGTGGATGGGGAAGCCGCCGGGTCCCATGATGTTGCAGCGGGCATTGCAGAGCAGCAGCACACGCACCATCTCCTGCTTGCCCATCTGGCAGGCCAGGTGCAGCGGGGTCAGCCCCTGCTTGTTCACCTGGTTGAGGCCGGCCGAGGCGTTCTTCCCTAGGAGCTGACAGGACAACACAGGTAAGCTGCCTGCCGTGCCTCTCTCTAGCACCCCAGGGACCATCGCCCTCCTGACACGGAAAGGACATTCAACTCCACGAGAATAAAGGGGAGCAACGGCATGAACAGCACTCGGGCAGATAAGAAAGCCTAACAATGAGGTTGGGGTGTGGGGCGGGAACCCGGCCTGACTGTGGCTCATGTGGACATTTCTGAAGAATGTTTACCCAGGTGTGGTAGCACGTGCCTGTAATCCTGGTACTGGGGAGACTGAGGCAGAAGATGAAGTTAAAAGCTACTCTAGACTACACAGTGAGTTCCAGGCCAGTCTGAGCTGCATGAGACTGTATAAAAAGAACAACCAAAAGAACCTTAAGTTTTCTAGGTGGAACAATTCTTGCTGCCCACCAGATGTCCTTCTGTCCTGCTTAGTCTCGTCAATGTGACCCAGCCTAGAGTCCTGGGAGAGGAGACGCCTCGGCTGAGTAATGGTCCGGGTCACGTTACTCTGTGGGCATATCTCTGAGGGACTGTCTTACTGATGCAGGAGAGCCCAGCCCACTGGGGTCTCCATCTTCAGGCAGGTGGTCTCACACCTAGCTAAGCCAAGCACGAGGAGCAAGTGAGGAGCCAGGGAGCAGTGGTGCTTCGTGGTTTCTGCTTCAGTCCTTGCTTGAGTCCCTGCCTTGACTTTCCTCTGTGACAAACTGTGATCTAGATGTGTAAGCCAAGTAAATTCTTTTCTCCCCTAAATTGCTTTTGGTCAGAGTACAGCAACAGAAAGGGAAGTGGGATTCCTTCAGTGCTGCAGGATATGTCTCTGCATGCAGGTATTGTGCTTTCAGGAAAAGAATTCGACATGACCTAGTGGTAGAATGCTCACCTGGCATGCATAAGGTTCTGAGTCCAATCCCTGGTACTGCCTCTTCCTGTCTACCCAAATCCTAAGGTACTTGAGTCTTTTGTATGGAATGGTTATTTTGCAAAGAGCCCACACATACCCTCCCATGTACTTTGTCATATGGGAGCCACTGTGTTGTCCAGGCTGGACTGGAACTGTGTTGGCATCCTAGCTAGCTGGGATTACATTCTGCACGCCCCATAGGACTTGTGGTCATCTCTAGATGGCGTCTATAGTCTAATACAATGTGAACACTAGCTGACACTTGTTTGTTTTGCTTTGCTTTTCCTTTCTCAAGACAGGGTCTCTCTGTGTAACATCCCTGGCTGTCCTGAAACTCACTCTGCAGACCAGGCTGACCTCAAACCCACAGAGATCCGCCTGCCTCTGCCTCCCGAGTGCTAGGACTAAAGGTGTGTGCCACCACTGTCCGGCTAGATGAATAGTTGTTTGTGCTGTGTTTTTAGGAAATAATGATGAGGAAAAATTGCCCAAACACGGATGTAATTTTCCTTCAGAGATGAAGCCCACCCAAAGACACCCAGCATGACTGTGCTAACAGGAAGCGGGAAGGATTTTGTCCTCTCACGAGGAGCTCAATGCCCTCTCCCTGATGACAGTTATGACCACTGGGGACAGCTGTGACACGAGGAAGGCTGGGGACCCAGAAGTGGGGCAAGGAGCTGGCAACATGGGGGAAGCTTAGGCCAGCCTGCCCTATCCCCAGGTTGGTGGCCCTCAGGGACCACATTGTTTGCTTCTACCAAACCTCAGTTTCCAGTACGAAGAAAAGACAACTCCAACCCAGGAGAGCATTTTGAGAATTGACTAGAACACATGATGCAGGCACAGCCAGCATCCGTCGGAGGTAGGTGCGATGCATGACCACTGGCCAAGCACACTGCTGTTCCTCCTCCAGCACTGGGCATGCCTTCTGTTGGACTGCACAAGACACAGATGTGTGTTTCTAGAACAATCCAGATGCCAAGCAGAGAGGACAGAACCTGCAGATGGACCTGCTCCTTCTAGACAATAAAACACGAGCTGAGTGTCTGCCTTTCCTTTCCACTTAACGGTGGCTTCTCAACAGCACCACTCCATCTCCTGGTTAGACTATGGCTCAGCACGCAAGCACACTAGCTGCTCTTCCAGAGGGCACCCACAGGGCAGCTCACAAGTGTCTGTGACTTCAGCTCCAGGAGATCTGTCACCCTCTTCTGGCCTCTACGGGCACAGGAAACATGGTGTGCACAGGCATACATGCAGGCGAAGCACCCATACACATAAAAATAATACATTAAAAAAAACCTTAAGCCGGGCGGTGGTGGCGCACGCCTTTAATCCCAGCACTCAGGAGGCAGAGGCAGGCAGATCTCTGGGAGTTCGAGGCCAGCCTGGTCTAGAAGAGCTAGTTCCAGGACTGGAACCAAAAAAGCTACAGAGAAACCCTGTCTCGAAAATCAAAAAAACAAAAAAACAAAAACAAAAAAAAACCTTAAAACAGCTTCTGTTCTAGAACTTACAGAATCAACACGAGTGTCTCTGGCACTAACACCTTTAGGTGCTGGGCAGTTCCCATAAACTAGGTTAAGATTCAGTGTGCCTTGAGCAAGGGCTGACCTGATGCACCCAGCCCAGGGTCTGAGCTCCTGAGCTTCATGCCTGACTGGAGTTTCCATGAAGTTCAGCTTGCTGAGCTGGAGAAACTCCATGGCTAAAGGTATGTCTCCCTCTCAGCATCATGGGGTGAAGGGTGAGAATGGGGGGAAGGATGAAGCCTCAGGGATTAAGGATGGCTGAGTGAGAAGCCTCAGAGTGACCCATGAACCTAAGGCCCCCAAGCAAGTTTCGGGCACAAGGAGGTGCCTGGTTGTTTGGTCCCCTGCCCATTACCCAACACTCACCTGAAGCACCTGGGAATTGTCCCCTTGTACAGCATAATGGAAGGCGGTCTCTCCTTTGTTGTCGGTGACATCCATCTGGGCGTGGCAGTACTGTACCAACTCCACCAGGATCTCACTGTCACCCTTGCGGCAGGCCAGGTGTAGTGGGGTGCAGCCCTCCTCATTCTCTGTGCTATTGGCGCAGCTATTGGGGGTGGGGTGGGCAGTGATAAGATGGGGACCAAAAGCAGGGATGCTAAGAAGCCCAAGTGCAGAAGCAGAATCCAGGCAAGATTTGGGGGTTCTGGGGCGACTCAAGCCCCAGCTCAGCCAGAGCCACTGTGCTGTGTCTGCTGAGCTGTGCCAGGCTGCAGTGCATTCTGCTCACCTGTGGGGAGATGTGCCCTTGGGCTATGCCAGCATGAGGGGGCAAGAGGATGGCACAGAAAAGGGTCACGTAACAGACACTTGTTGAGCCATTGTACTCCAGGAATTGTTGGGAGATGGGACACCAGGGTGCCCAAGGTCATGCATGAAAGCTGGAGAGCTCAGAGAGAGGTTTTGGTTTTGTTTTAGAAATAAGGTCTCACTATGTAGACCGGGCCAGCCTCGAACTCACAGAGATCTGTCTGCCTCTGCCCCCCAAGTGCTAAAACTAAAGGCACACATTACCATGCCCAGCTTGGTGAGGTTTCAGCTAGAACCCAGGCATTGAACAGAGAAGTATGCGGCGGCCAGGCAGTGACTTGCAAGGACATCCAAGGAGACCTCTTTAGGGAATCTGCAG
Organism: Microtus oregoni; assembly: GCF_018167655.1. Lineage (NCBI taxonomy): Eukaryota > Metazoa > Chordata > Mammalia > Rodentia > Cricetidae > Microtus > Microtus oregoni. The sequence goes on from NW_024543081.1 coordinate 13,462,154, forward strand.
ATACAGCATTGACTAGATGGATATAAAAGAGGCCACCCAAGCTTCCAGGAGAACAGCGGGGCTTGGGAAGGAGACTATGGCCCGAGCCCCTATGCAGCCTTCTCCTATTGAATAGCCTGGTTCCAGAGCCTCTCTCTGAGGTGACTGAGTAGTTGAAAGAACTCAGTGTTTAGCCGGGCGATGTTGGCGCACGCCTTTAATCCCAGCACTAGGGAGGCAGAGGCAGGTGGATCTCTGTGAGTTCGAGACCAGCCTGGTCTACAGAGCTAGTTCCAGGACAGGCTCCAAAGCCACAGAGAAACCCTGTCTCAAAAAACAAAACAAAAAAAAGAGAACTCCGTGTTTGCATTTCCTTCTGACTGTAGTCAATGTCCACTCGTGAGCCAGGGCAGTGCTGCTCCGTTCTTACCCGAGCCACAGACACAACAAAGACTGAGTGGGGAGACTCCATACACGCAGCATGTGTACTGCACAGGGACGATCACACCCCCCACCACACTCCAGTGGCCCAGCCCCACACAACACGCACCCCCACGGCCCGACCGCCCACCTGATGATGCGGCTGTGATGGAAGCACTCCCGGATGCCCAGCTCCACCGCTAGGTGTGTCACCGTCCAGCTGGGGTGGCTGCGGATGAGGTCGGACAGGTGCTGCAGCACCTCCACATGCAGGACCTGCATGGAGCTCTCGTAGAAGGGCGGCAGCTGGGAGGAATACTGTTGGAAGTTCACCAGGGCGTCCGCCTCTGACTCCAGCTGGAACAGTCTGCCGCCAAGGAAGAGGGGCCACTAAGGTGAGCCATGGGGACAGAAGGTGAGCCAACTAGGGGTAGTACCCACCATAGTCAGACTCTGGATGCCGCAAACAAGCCACCCACTGCCCCAGGCTGCAGCCTGATCCCCTTGCTCCAACAGCAAACGCAAAAATAGAGTTTACTTTGAACTTAATTGTGTGTAAAGTCTTCCTCTGGTGATGGAAATCTCTGCTTTGGTTGCCACATTCTGAGCCTCAGTCTCAAACTCTGGCTCTTTGTATATGGTCAGAATTAAGTGATAGCTAACCTAGATGGCCAGCAACAGGGTACCATGTGAGTTACGGCTCAATCATCTATGCGATGGACATTACACAGCCATTTAAAATGGTTTAATGTAATAGGGAGGGGCTAGCAAAATAACCCAGTGAGTAAATGCATCCACTGCCATACCTAACAACCCTAACCCCAGCACTAAGCCCTAACCCTAACATCCTAACCCTAACCACTAACCCCTAACTCCTAACCCTAACCCACATAGAAGGGAGCCATACCTAAAAGTTGCCCTCTGACTTCCATTCTACACTGAGACATGACCCCCGCTCTACATGTGATATGACCTTGGCATCCACTGTACACTGAGACATGACCCCCACTCTACACTGTGACATCACCAAATACAATATTAAAATGTAATAAATTATTTTAAAAGAACAGGGAGAGATTTATTTTGTAACAATTGAAAAAGCAGAATATAAATAACATATAACACAAAGTGATGTCAACTATGCAAAAAGAACTGTAAAGATGTGTCAAAATGTGTACAGAAGCAGAATAAATGTAACATTCCTACCCATTTCTCTTATTTCTAAATTTCTCTAGTGAGCATATGCACTATTTTTCTAATCAGAAAACAAAATTCTGTTTACTGAAAAGGAGTTGGGTTTGAGTTCAGTTCTGCTACAAAGTGCTGTGTGACTTCAGTAAACCCTGTCCCTTCTCTGAGCCCATCTGAAACATGACACAGATTATCTGCACTACCGTGAGGATCCTGAGGAAGCAGCATGACCTTCACAGTATGACTTCCAGTATGGCCTGGGGTGCCCTCAGCAAACACCACCAAGCCTGGTCTATGCCGGTCACAGTTCTTAACAGAACGACTATAGGAACAAACCAGTATGGTATTTCGAGACAGGGTTTCTCTGTGAAGCCCTGACTGTCCTGGAGCTCACTCTGTAGGTCAGGCTGGCCTTGAACTCAGAGATCTGCCTGACTTTGCCTCCAGAGTACTGAGATTAAAGTCATCTGCCATCACTGGACAGCGATCTCTTTTATGTGTGTGTGTGTGTGTGTGTGTGTGTGTGTGTGTGTTTGTTTTTCGGGACAGGGTTTCTCTGTAGCTTTCGAGCCTGTCCTGGAACTAGCTCTTGTAGACCAGGCTGGCCTCAAACTCACAGAGATCCACCTGCCTCTGCCTCCCGAGTGCTGGGATTAAAGGTGTGCGCCACCACTGCCCGGCGCCCAGTGAGCTCTTATGGGGAGGGCAGCAACGTGAAGTACTCAGCAGCAAGAGGCAGCACCTGCTCTGCAGACAACACCAGCACTCAGCGCACAGGAGGAGGAAAGCTGGGCTTCAGTCCTGGCAGGTTTTGACTTCTCCTGCCCACCATGGCGGCGGCAGTGAGCCAGGTAATCACACTTGGTTTTTCTTCACCTGCTCTGTTTAGAACAATGTCCAGCACAGAGGAGGGCGGGAAATTCAGTGTCATCCTAAGCTATGTGACAAGCTTGACGCCAGCCTGGGACACATGAGACATTGTCTGAAAAAGCTGAAGTTCAGCAGACTGGACAGTGTTGAAGAGAAAACTAGTGAGCGGGAGAAGAGTCCACAGAAAACAGACAGAATCAAGTGTAGGGACAGAAAAGAATGGAAAAATATGGAAAAACAGTAGAGACACAAACCATCAAGAGGGGGCCAGATGCAGAGCAGAAGAAACAGACGGAAGTCTTATTTGAAAGGTTAATATCTTCAAACTTTCTAAAACAGACTTTTAAAAAGCTCTGTTGATTTCCTATATCCCCCAAGTTCATCCCCATATAAAAAACAAAAAACAAAACAAAACAAAAAAACCCCAAAATGTAAAAATGTAAATGCCAAAGCTGGGTTTGATGGCACTCACCTATAGTCCCAGCACCCAGAAGGCTGATGCAGGAGAGATTGTTGTGAGTCTGAGAATCCTAGGCCTCAGAGTAAGTTTCACGGCTGCCTAAACAACAGTCTGTGACCCTATTTCAAAACCCAAAATAAACTAAAAATAAGGCAGGCAAGGTGGCTCAGTGGGTAAAGGGGCTTGCTGCCAAGCCTGACGACCTAAGTTTGATGCCCAGGACTCCTCATAGGATTGACACAAGGAAGAAAGGGATTCCTGAAAGTTGTCTTCCCACACACAGGCAAAGAGGTCATTTTTGGAAAAATATGTTATTAATTAATTTATTTATTTGTATGTATACACATACACATGTCAGCCAGAGACTGAAACTCGGATTGTCAAGTTTGATGGAAAGAACCTTTACCCATTGAGGCATCTCATTGTACCATAAATAAATCTTTTAAAAAACAAAACCCCATCGCAGGGTAGTGGTGCACATCTTTAATCCCAGCACTCGGGCAGCAGAGGCAGGTGGATCTCAGTGAGTTTGTGGCCAGCCTGGTCTACAGAGTGAGCTCCAAGGACAGCCAGGACTCTTACACAGAGAAACCCTGTGTCAAAAACAAAAACAAAAATCCCAATCCACATCTACCACCATGTACAGGCTGTACAAAGGGCTCCGAATTCTCTGGCATGCCCTTCACCAAGCCACCAGGATCTGTGTGACACTGCTCTTTGACCCGGTTGGCTCACTGCTTTATCACAATAAGAAACAGCAAAGCTGTCCCGGTGTCTTTACAGAGCCTTGAAGATACTGGAGGCTTCTATGTCTCTCTCAGGACCTGGCTGGCATGTCATGGGGAGCTGGGGCAACAGGGGAGATCCCTGGGCCCTGAATGAAGACACTTGTGAAGAGAAAAGTGCAGCCGAGCTGTCCGAGCAGGTGCTCTGCAGAGAAATGAGTCCTTGTCACTGGGCTCTGCTCAGACCGCAGATTTTAGGCTAAATGAATCGGTACTGCTTGAGGCCACTACATCCTGGGATGCTCTGTTACAGCAATAACTGGCACTGAGGCACTGTTCAACACAAGACAGAAGAACCTGATGTGTACACAAGCTGCAAGGAGGGGATTAACATGGCAGAGGATAACCACAGTGGGACAGCTGGCTTGTCAACACGGAAGTCAAGACAACACAACGACAGCTCCACAGAGCCAAAAGAAAACAAATCCTGGGAGAAGACTACAGTAAACCCCCAAACAAACAAAGAACAATCCGAGGGGGCTGGAGAAACGGCTCAGCCGTTAAGAGTCCTCGGTGTTCTTGGAGAGGACCAGAGGCCAGTTCCCAGCACCCACCCTTGTAGGGCGGACCACAAGTGCCTGTAACTGCAGCTCTGAGAGTCTTGTTGTGGGGTGCGCTGTTTATGTTCTGACAAACAAAACTTGCCAGATCAGTGAGCAGAGCTAGCCACTGGTTAACCATAGAGGCTGGGCGGTGGTGGCACATGGCTTTAATCCCAGCACTCAGCGGGTGTAGACAGGAAGTGACAAGATGGGGTGCAGACAGGATCTCAACCCCTTTTGGATGCAGGAAGGGGATGGGTAGGAAACAATTAGAGGCTGCTCCCAGTTCTCTGATTTTTCAGGTTTTTACCCCATATCCGACTCCTGGTTTTTATTGATTCACACTGCATCTGGTGTCCAACTTTTGCAGCACGAATTCACAAAATAGCCGCTTTCCCATGGTTTTGCAGTCACCGGCACCCACCAGAGCTGCACGTGGCAGGAACTGCACCAGGCAGAGTCACCACACCATCAGTTACATCCCCCCCCCCCATTTCCCCCAAGAGTCTGGGATTTTTCTGTTGCAGCCTGAGTCAGCAGCTTTCACGCATTCCCTCGTGCAGACACCTGGCTCTTTGGCTTCTTTCCCCCCATGGGTTGCGGGCTTTTCCTGGACCCCCTCCTCAGGCTGCTGATGCTCCATCAGACGCAGCTGTCCGCAGTCAAGCTGCTGACTGCCTGCGCTCCGTTCTCCACTCAGGCGGGCTACATGTCACCTCCATAATCACCAGATTTGGTGAGACAATTGGGAATTCTTAAAGGGGAGAATTAGATTTAAAAAAAAAAAAGTTTTTCCCACGTTAAAAATGGGAAAAACGATTACAATGGAGGGAGTTAGGTTTCTGTGTGTTACACAATGAGTGCTTTAGAAATGGAACAATTAAATGAGGGCTAATTAACTAAGACTGGACTTACATAATGTCCAATTATAAACACTATTGAGTTGATTCTTTTTTTTTGTTTCTGTTTTGTATTCTTTGTTTTTTGAGACAGAGTTTCTCTGTGTAGTTTTGGGGCCTATCCTGGAACTAGTTCTGTAGACCAGGCTGGCCTCAGACTCAGAGACATGCCTCTGCCTCCTGAGTGCTGGGATTGAAGGTGTGCGCCACCACCATCCAGCTTGGTTTGATTATTTTTGTTTTACCCCTAAAAATGTTGGTTGATGTGAATGCCAAGTTGGTTGATATGAGTGCCAAGAAACAGGCTTTAGAAAAAGTTACTAAAGAAAATATGCCATTTTGACTCTTAAGTTACAAGCCTTAAGAGATATTCAGATAAAGACAGGAATTTAAAGGAGAACCAAACTCAGCATTACATTTTAAGATTAGAGAGGAACAGCGCAAGGTTTTCAAACAACCAACCTTAATTGATCCAGTTACCTTAGGGGAACTGCCAAGTGACAGGTATCCCCAAGGCTATGTAAGAGCTGACTGGATTCCTGTGGAAATGTTAGATTTGAGGAGATTTAAGGAAGCAATAGTTTGATATGGTATTCATTCACCTTTTGTGAAGCAGATGTTAAATTCATGGTCAACTAGTAAAAGAATTATTCCACAAGGGCTGGAGAGATGGCTCAGTGGTTAAGAGCATTGTCTGCTCTTCCAAAGGTCCTGAGTTCAATTCCCGGCAACCACATGGTGGCTCACAACCATCTGTAATGATGTCTGATGCCCTCTTATGGCCTGCAGACATACACACAGACAGAATATTGTATACATAATAATAAATAAATATTTAAAAAAAAAGAATTATTCCACAAGACTGGAGAGACTTGGTTAGAGCAGTATTGCAGTCTGGTCCTCAACTGCAGTGGAGGACCTGGTGGAAAGATGAGGCTAGGACCACTGAACAATGAAGTAGGGCTAGAGGGATAGAAATTTCCCCAAGACCAGCTTCATGGAGAGGGTGATTGTGCTGATGTACAGACAGAGTCTCCGTATGATGACCACACCTTGGCTCTATGCCATGCAGCAGCTTTGAATTCTGGGGACAACAGAATTGAAGTCGGAAAGAGAACTGAGTCATTTACTAAAGTTATACAAGACCCAAAAGAAAGTTTCACTTTTTTTTATAAATATTGACTTTAGCTATGAATAGAATGATATCAAATTTAGAAGACAGACAAATTGATTCTTTGACTTTTGAAAATGCTAATTCACAATGCAGAAGGATAAATAGGTCTTTATTTTTTTATTTTTTATTTTTTTAATTTTAAAAATTTTTTTTAAACAGGTCTTTAAAGGTAAGATCAGCACCCATAAAGGAATGAATCCAAGATATAGTCAATATTGAATATTATCATCATGATGATAACTGGATAGGACAGGTGATTTCCAGAGGCTCGAAGAAAAATCAAAATGTCAGGTGTTTTAATTGTGGCAAACAAGATCACCAAAAAAGGAATTGTAGACAAGGCATTCCCAGAAACTATGTTTCTTTACTCTTTCTTTTTCTTTTTTTCTTTTTTGGATTTTTCGAGACAGGGTTTTTCTGTAACTTTGAAGCCTGTCCTGGTACTTGCTCTGTAGAGCAGGCTGACATAGAACTCACAAAGATCTGCTTGTCTTTGCCTCCCCAGTGCAGGGACTAAAGTTTTGCGCTAGCACTGCTTGGCAACAATGTTAGATTAGTAGAAACATTGTTTCTAAGAATGTTTCTTGAAACAATGTTTCTTTTTTTTTTTTTTTTTTTTTGGAAATAGGGTTTCTCTGTAGCTTTGGAAGCTGTCCTGAACTAGCTCTTGTAGACCAGGCTGGCCTCGAACTCACAGAGATCCACCTGCCTCTGCCTCCCTAGTGCTGGGATTAAAGGCATGTGCCACCACCGCCCAGCAACAATGTTTCTTCTATTCTAATCAGAAGGCTCTTGCCTTCTGGAGTACATAGTAGGTATGGCAAAGGCCTACACTGGACCAGTGAATGCAGATCAGCAAGGGACAGACAAGGTAATCCTTTGATATTGGAAAACACTTTTTTTGGGGGGGGGGGCTCTCACAGGCCCCCATTTCAAATTCAGTTCAATCATTTTCTGTTACCATAGGGGAAACTGCTCCACAGAGCAATTAAAGGACCTAAGGCCTATTGTAAAAAACAATGCTGCTCTGGATGACAGAACAGATTTAGAAGATAAAACAAAAATTTCAAGAGAAACCACAAAGCAAATATTATAAAGATTAGATTTTGAACAATAGAGACCTCTTGGTTAGAAGAGGTGACAGTTCATCAAATAATATGACCATTCAAACTAAATAGTTTTAACTTATAAAGCTAGCAAATGCTTTTCATTTGATCAAGCATAACTTGCCAAGGGAATCTCCCCAAATCTAGGGTAGGGGCAGGGTTTTGTTTTTGTCTTTTAGGAGAATGAAGGCATCCAGCTATGAAATCTGAAGACCACTGAACAAATGAGACACCTGAAGAAAAAGACTGAATCATCCAGAGAAAGTGTCCCAAGAAAAAGAATAAATTGCTCTATTGGTAGATCACATTTCCAACAGAATAAAATTTCATAAATTTTCCCAAATGTTTGCTTCCGCTGTTCTCTACAGACATATAACACAAATGGTCTTTTTGTAGTCCCAGTCCAATTAAAAATTAAAGCTGGCTTTGGAGTTTGAGCACGGCTCTCTCCTTCTCTAAACCCAAGCATGCTTATTAAAATAAAATCCAAAATCCTTGTATCATGTCAGAAGAGTCACCTAATATGGGACAGGAGAATAACCAAAATTAGAGACTATTTTATCGCCACTAATCTTGTAATTCTTTGTTTTTATTTTGATCTTTAACACTTTTAGAGTATATTATCTCAAAAATTATAAAATTAATATATACATTAAATTTTGTCATGATATTAATGGTCATATAGAGTACTAACTAATTCTAAGAAGGCTTCATCTAGCTTTCAGTACATGACTTCGGGTTTGAGTTTCTATCAGGAACTAGGAATTAAATTTTTGCACTCTTAACGTACATCACAAATTATAGTCCTTTAGCCTCTTTGAGATCTGCTACATGTGACATTTAAACTGTTTAAGTTTTCTGCAGTGAACCATGACCATGCCTAACAGCAACCTTTGAAGTCCCCAAGAGGAGGAGGGAGCCCCACAATGACGATTCCACCAGAACCATGATAACATCACTAAGCTGACAAATACCACCCATAGATGGCATTGGACCACAAACTGCTCAGGACCATGTCAAGATGGCTAGCTGAGATGCTCCAGCCTCACAGACTCCTCTACCCAGGACTTGAAATAAGCCTTGCACTTTTCCAAAACACAAAACCTGGACAGCAGGTGATACAGCTAGCTCTCCCAGGACTTGATAATTATCCCATCTTTTTCAGGTCCCCTACAGATGTCATTGTCCCCAGACAGCAGAAAGTAATTTTAAAAAAACAACGCCCACATTCCCAAGAGGTGGGGGTGGGCATTTTTGGGTTGTTCAATGGGTTATGGATATTGCTCATTGTTAGGGGAGTTGGTTACAAGTTGTTATTGGTAATGGTCAGGAAAAAACTGAACAAAGGAGATTAGATTCAGGGATCTTGCTCTGAAAAGAAAAAAGGGGATATAAAAATATATAGGAGGAGTCGGGCAGTGGTGGCACACGCCTTAATCCCAGCACTCGGGAGGCAGAGGCAGGCGGATCTCTGTGAGTTCGAGGCCAGCCTGGTATACAAGAGCTAGTTCCAGGACAGGCACCAAAAACTACAGAGAAACCCTGTCTCGAAAATAAAAAATATATATGAGGGGGGCTGGAGAGATGGCTCAGAGGTTAAGAGCACTGCCTGCTCTTCCAAAGGTCCTGAGTTCAATTTCCAGCAACCACATGGTGGCTCACAACCATCTGTAATGGGGTCTGGTGCCCTCTTCTGGCCTACAGGCATACACACAGACAGAATATTGTAAACATAATAAATAAATATTTTTTAAAAAAATATGAGACAGAAGATAAAAGGATAAATTATTGAATCTACCTTTAAACCAAAAAAGTTACTAGTCTTAAATATTTTACACTAGTATGGATTTTTGTATATTGATACCAATTTGAGGTTATTTTTGTTGGAACATACTGTACATACATTTCTACTCTTGTTCAAGGTATAGTAACCTATACAGATCATTTAACAATGTAAAGAAAATTAATTCCTAGTCCTTGAAAGTTATTATTACAAGCTATTATATTATATTAAAGAAATGTAGGTTAGTAGTCAGTCACCTTTTACAATCAAACTTGTAATCATATTAGGTATGTTTTCAGGGTCAAGCAGAGATAATTTTTAGATAGACATGTCATCTTCTAACATTTCATAGAGCTACAGAATATTGGCATTTATGTTTTAGTAACAGAAGGTTCTTTTTTTATGACACTGAGATATGTCTGCTCCTGGCAGCACCAGAGAAGATAATGTGCATCAAAGAAACTCTATATGGAGTTTACTTTCTCTGTGGCAAAAGTGAGCCACTGGACAAGAAAATGCCCTTGCCTCGACTGCTGACAGTGTGCTGTCCAAATTGGATAGGCAGGACACAAAAGAAAGTGATTACCAAACTTTTTCAAGACAAGGTAGGACAGCCCTTCAGAGTATACTGTTTCACTGAAAAGTCTGTCAGATATTCTAGGCTGGTAGACTCAAGATGGATACCCCAACATTACAGAGAAACCTTGGGTGACTGTCCAGGCAGCCCGATGTTTCAACATTACAGAGAAACCTTGGGTGACTGTCTAGGCAGCCCAATGTTTCTGTCATTTCTCACATTTTTTGGAAGTCACTTGTTTGCACTTCCTGCTTACACAGGCATTACTACTTCCTTCTTGGGTCTCTGGTGGAGTTCAAGACTAGATAGTCACAGTTTTCCTCGTTAACAAATTCAGAAAAGAAACTCACAAAAGAGGTGTAAAGTGAATAAGGTTGAGAGATATAAAAAGATAGTTTTGGTTGATAATATACAGAATTAGAAAGTGAATTAGGTACAACACTTTGAATTCACCAAGATATGATAGATAATGGAGTATTTTCTCTGAATTTGTCAAATGTTAGTAGACTAGACATTGTTAATGTAATTATTGCCTTATATAACTGTATATAATTTTTGTACTTACTGTATATAGTTTTTCTATGTTGGTTAAAACCTTTGCTTTCCATTTAGACAAAAAGGGGGAAATGTTGTATGATACTCTGCTTGTGTTCTGACAAATAAAACTTGCCGGGAGATCAGGGTGGAGCTAGCCACTAGCTAACCATAGAAGCAGTGGTGACACATGCCTTTAATCCCAGTACTCAAGAGATGCAGACAGAAAGTGCTGAGGTGGGGTGTAGACAGAATCTCAACCCCTTTTGGATGCAGGAAGGAGGCAGGTAGGAAGCAACTGGTAGCTGCTCCTTTGTTTCTCTGATCTTCCAAGTTATTATCCTGACAATCTGACTCCTGGTTTTTATTAAGATTAATTAGATTAATGCTTCAGAATCTGACACCATCTTCTGGCCTTTGGAGGCAGGCACACAAACAAAAAAAATTAAAAAATAATAGCTGGGCATGGTGGCACATTCTTTAGTCCCAGTACTTGGAAGGCAGAGGCAAGTGAACATCTATGAGTTTAAGGCCAGTCTGGTTTACATAGTGAGTTCCAGGACAGCCAAGCTATATAATGAGTCCCTGTCTCAAAAAACAAACCAAAATAAATGAATAAATAAGAGAAAACAATAAAATATTACAAACGCATGAATGGAAAGGGCTAGACTCATGATCATGTGTGCTGTATACATTCACAGTTTCTGCAGGCACCAGGCATGCATATGATGCGCAGACATGCATGCAGGCAAAATAGCTGTACACGTAAAATATAAAAAATACTAATGAATACATATATATGATATTAATATTTAGGCATATATAACATCTGTAAATATATATAAATACTAAAACACACACACACACACACACACACACACACATATATATATATGTTTTTTTTTCAAGATAAGCTTTCTTTGTATAGCCCTGCCATTAGAGAACTCACTCTGTAGACCAGGCTGGTCTCAAACTCAGAGATCTGCCTATCTCTGCCTCCTGGGTGCTGGGATTAAAGGTGTGCACCATCATGTCTGGCCAGTAATAATATTTTTTTATATTTATTTATTTATTATGTATACAATATTCTGTCTGTATGCCTACAGGCCAGAAGAGGGCACCAGACCTCATTACAGATGGTTGTGAGCTACCATGTGGTTGCTGGGAATTTAACTCAGGACCTTTGGAAGAGCAGGCAATGCTCTTAACCTCTGAGCCATTTCTCCAGCCCTAATATTATTATTTTTTATTTTTTTATTTATTATGTATACAATATTCTGTCTGTGTGTATGTCTACAGGACAGAAGAGGGCACCAGACGTCATTACAGATGGTTGTGAGCCACCATGTGGTTGCTGGGAATTGAACTCAGGACCTTTGGAAGAGCAGGCAATGCTCTTAACCACTGAGCCATCTCTCCAGCCCCCCCTAATATTATTTTTAAAAGAGAACTATTTTAATGGCTGAGAGCTGAGCAGGTACATCACTGATGATGCTCCAAATGGTTCAGCACTGCTGAAATGGGCTCTAGTCCACTTACCCACTTACAATAATGCGCTAGTAGTCACTCAAAGGAATGAATCACTGACAATATCAAGTCTCAGGACAAACAGTATCAAGATATCGCATTCACAGTCACTAGAAAAATACATGATCATTACCTACCCAGGTTGTCACTGCCTTGGGTCCACCAGCATTCCTGGGGAACAGGAAGGTATGCACACAGCAAAAGCAAGAAAGACCCTACATCTCCATCAACTGCACAATAAATAGTGATGTGCGGTCACATGCTGCTTGATAACGGCTGCATTTTGAGAAATGTGTGGTTAAGAAGTGAATGGTGAGCCAGGCGGTGGTGGCGCACGCCTTTAATCCCAGCACTCAGGAGGCAGAGGCAGGCGGATCTCTGTGAGTTCAAGGCCAGCCTGGTCTTCGTAGCGAGTTCCAGGACAGCAGGGATACTTAATGAGACTATGTCTTAAGAAAAGGAAAAAAGAGGCTGGAGAGATGGCTCAGAGGTTAAGAGCACTGGTTGCTCTTCCAGAGGTCCTGAGTTCAATTCCCAGCAACCATTTGGTGGCTCACAACCATCAATAAAGAGATATGGTGCCATCTTCTGGTATGCAGGCAGAACACTGTATACATAATAAATAAATAAACCTTTAAAGAAAGAAAAGAAAGAAAAGAAAATGAGTGAAAAACACAAAAACAATGAGCATAAAAGTTGGTTGCCATTCTTTGGTGAATGGGGCCTCAGGAAACAGTGTTTTCTGTTTCTCAGCATGGAGCAGTACAGAGGCATTTGTGATGAATCTCTGAGTGAAAGATACTCTTCTAGATGTCTGTTGTAGTTCACGTTTTTAAAATTGCTTATGTATATGTAGGTATGTGTATATGCAGGAATGCAGATGCCTTCAGAGGCCAGTAGAGGGCACCAGCTGCCTGGAGCTGGAGTTAGAGTTGTGAGCTGCCTGACCCAGGTACTGAGAACCTGGGCTTAGGTCCTCTGCATGAGCCCTCCCTGCCTCTGAAGCCCTGGAACAGCCTTCTTCCTTCTCCTCTGGAACAAAGCAATCCCTCTTCCATAGCAGCTCTGCTTCCTGTGTCCCTATGGTTACCTGGGCTCTACATCTGTTACACCACTCCTTACAAGGTGTTAGCAGACCTGTGTACTTGGGGCTTCCTTCACCAGTCTGCAGGTTCCTTAAAGACACAGACCATGTGTGTCATCTCACAGGACTCCTGTGAACAGGTGGATGATGGGATAGCCAGACAGAAGAGCAAGCAGAAACAGCGATGGTATAAACCCACCTCGACATCAGGCAGCCCAGCTCCATCAGACCCTGAAATGGAGGCTTGGCTCTCTGGACTCTCCCCTTTTCCCACCCTGCCTTGCCCAGGCATCCTGCCCTAGTTTTCTAGGCTCAAGAAGTCCCAGCAGGCCTAGTGCCAGCCATAACACAATAGCTGTCCAAACCAAGATCCAGCTGAAGGCCACCCCAGCGGGTCCCTCTCAGCTTCCCCATCCTTCCTCCTTCCCGCCATCTACAGGAGTGAGGACTCGGGAACTGATCCATTATTTTCTCTTCCCGGCCCTTCCTTTCAGTACTATAACTTTCAGGCAGAGCTCCAAAGAAGCCCTATCCACATGAACCCCAAAAGCCTAAGAGGGAGGGAATGAAAGGAGAGGTGCATTCCCACTGCCCGTCACCTACCGGAAGCCATTCTGTGGGTTCCTAGGGTTCATCAGGATGCAGTCCCAGGTACGACTGGAAGCATTCTGGAACAGGATCAGCTGTCCTTCCTCTCGAGCCCGTTCACTGGAGGCGTAGTCGGCCACCAATACCTCCTTCACCCGGAATGGGTTTGAGAACAAGTTGGTGACACTACTGAGGGTGTTGACGAGGCGTCCGAAGAACTGCATCCTCCGTGGGGCAGGTGAGGGCCCAGCCTGCCCTCTCACTCTGAAAGAACATAAGGTCTCTGGTCAGTTGGACAAAGTCTCTCATGCCCACCTACAGGTGTCCTGCCGGGCACTCCATCATCCCCACAGCTCTGGGCCCTAATTCTGGACCTGCAGGAACCTGAAAAGGAAAGAAATGACCCTGAGGGGAACAGCAGGACTGTTGGAAAGTTCTAGAGTCCCAGGCCAGGCCAGGGACCACTCTGACAGAAGACTGTTGCGGACAGTAAGGACAGCGGGCGTGGATGTGCTATCTGAGGCAAGGCCTGGGCAAGTGAACAGCTTCTCACCTCCAAGTTAAAGATGACGTTCTGCAGATAGCACATGTCAATTCCATAAGCAAAGCCAAGGGCCCCTCACTACGACACATCAGACTGCACCACACCACTAGGAAGAGGGCAGGGAGTGACTGTCTCTGCACCCTGTCACTGGTGGTTTCTCACAGAGCTCTGAAAGCAGTCATGGAGACAGGTCCTTGGGATGAAAGTCAACTCAGGCTCAGACACGCCAAGTGTGTGTTTGGGGATTTGTGAACATAGAGATGTGTGCCAATGTCTGTGCGTGCTTGTGGAACCAGGGCCAACTTTCAGGTGCTTCCCACCTTGTTTTTGAGACAGGGTCTCTCTCACTGACCTGGAACTCACCAAGAAAGTCAGATGGGATAGCAAGTGAGACCCAGCACCTCCTGTCTGTCTCTCCAGCATCATGATCCCAAGTGCAGGTGATTGTGTCCAGCTTTGTTTGTTTGTTTGTTTTTTGAGACAGGGTTTCTTTGTGTAACAGTTCTGGCTGTCCTGGAACTCACTTTGTAGATCAGGCTGGCCTCAGACTCAGAGGTCCACCTGCATCTGTCTTCCAATTGCTGGGATTAAAGGCATGGCCACCACCATGCAACTGCCCAGCTTTTTCAGATGTAGGCTGGAGATGAACTCAGGTCCTCACATTAGAATGACTGAGCTACCTCCTTAGCTGAGATAAAAAAAAACAAAAACAAAAAACAAAAAACCTACAAATTCAGTCAGAGTTTCTGCTACAAAAGTTGTCTCCCAGTTTAGATTGGAGTCTTGGATTTGTGTGCCACGTACACTAAAGATGGAACCCAGGGCCCCACATTCATCAGGCTGCACCCCCAGTCCCAGAGTTAGAAATGTGTTTTCCTAGGCTCCCAGAAAGCACACTACCTTCCCCAGAGGCCACCCCCTAACTCAGAGTCAACATGCCACCTGCTGAAGAGTAGGCCAGACAGCACAGACAGAGCACCGCACTAGGGATGTCCTGAGGGAGGTGGCACATGCGTGGAGACCAGTTCTCAGCCTTGTTCTGCTCTGGTCCAAGGTAGAAAAAGAGGACTGGCCTTGGAGATGGGATAAGACAAATCAAGTGGCCTCCAGAGTGAGCTAAGAACAGAGCCGGGTCAGCCATGACGCCACCTCAGAGCTTCCCTTTCCAGATTCAGCAGCTGCATTCTGAAAGCGTTCATGGAGAATTCCAGAAATAAGATATTCATTAGTTGTAAACGTTATGCTCTTCCAGATGCATGGTGAAGGCAAACCATGCTGGTGTCCCTCCCCCAGGTGCACACACAAGCCCTTTCCATGACTTCCACACTACAGACACATCACCTGTTAGTCACCTAGCCGCCTGCTTCCTTCTCAGACAGTTCTGGCACTGTGGTGCTTGTGTCCAGGTGGCTCTGGTGCTAATAATGGCATCAAGAACTAGCGCTGCTGGGAGTGTACTTGTCTGGCATACACTAAAGACAAAGCCCAGAGTCTGCAAACCCTAGCACTGTATAAACTGGGCATGCTCGTGCACACCCATAATCCCAAGCACTACTCCAGGGGTGGAGTTCAGGGGCATCCAGGCCCACGTGGTGAAGTCGGGGCTAGCCCGGCACCTGGAAGACAGTGCTGTTCTAATGCTATCTCTATTTAGTCACCCCACCCCCATTTTACAGATAAGGAAACTAAATCTTAGCGAATACAACTGCAGCTTCTATGACAATAGTGAGACGTGGTGGGAAGAACATAAGCTGTGGTCCTCTCCTTGAACACAGGGGCAGTCATGTTTGGTGGCCCACACCTGATATCCCAGCACTCAGGAGGCAAATGCAGGTGGTCAGCCTGGGCATGTCGCACATTCCAGGCCAGTTCTGAGTCTATGGTAAGACCCTGTCTTGACAAATCAAAGTAGACAGGGCTGGAGAGGTGGTTCAGAGGTTAGGAGCACTGGCTGCTCTTCCAGTTTCCAGCACCCACACAGCAGCTCACAACCATCCGAAACTCCAGTTCCAGGGGATCTGGCGCCCTCTTCTGCCTCCACAGATGCCAGGTATTCACGTGGTGCACAGACATACATGCAGACAAAATAAGTAAGTATACACAAAATAAAAATCAATAAACCTTAAAAAAGCAGTAAGACACAAGACTCATTAAAATAAGACACTAAGAAAAATTTCACATGATCTCACTTACATGTAGGACTAAATTCAAACAAAAAATTGAACAATGGCTATTGGATCAAGAAATAGAACAACATAGATCAAAGGTCACAGTTGGGCATTGTGGAATATTCCTTTATACTGTGTGAATATATGTTGCTGTGATTGGTTTAATAAAGCTGACTGGCCAACAGCTGAAGGGGACAAGGTTAGGCGAGAGAGCTAAACCGAGACTGCTGGGAGGAAGAAGGGTGGAGTCAGGGTTGTCAGCACATGCAGAAAGAAGCAAGATGGGCATGTTGTACTGAGAAAAGGTATTGAGCTACATGGCAAAGCATAGATAAGAAATGCGGGTTAATTTAAATGTAAGAGTAGCTAGTAAAAAGCCTGAGCTATTGACTGAGCATCTACAGTTAATATTAAGTTTCTGAGTGATTAGGTGGGAGCAGCTGCCAGCACAGGAAAACTCCACCTACAGAGTGTAGAGGCACAGGTCTTTAATCTCAGCACTCTGGAGGCAAAGGCAAATGGATCTCTGAGTTCAAGGCTAGCCTGGTCTACATTGTGAGTTCCAGAATAGTCAGGGCTATAAAGAGAGACTCTTTAAAAAAAAATCAAAGATCACAAAATAGAGAATAAACGAGTCTGGACAGACAACATAAAGTTATGATTAAAAGTAAGACTACCATGGTAACAAGGTGGCTTGGCACATTAAGGAACTTACAGCCAGGCCTGACAACCAGGTTGATCCTTCAGACTCACAGGTAGAAGGAGAGAACTGACTTAAGTTATCCTCTGGCTCCCACGTATACAACATAATACACACACACACACACACACACACACACACACACACAAATGCACACAAACAGACAATAAAAATGGTAAAATGTAATAAAAATCATATACATGCTCTTCCCTTCTGCACAGCCACCCCCAGTGCCATTACCCTCACTTTACATGGGAGGACACCAAGTAACAGAAAGGTTAAGTGACATGCCCGAAGTCACACAGCTGACAGGGTGAGGCATGACCGCTGCATCCTCTGTGAGAGACTCCAAGGCAAGCTTCTCACCCCTGCACGAAGTACTGCTCGAGTCGATTCAACTTTCCTTTCTGCTTTCCTTCCTTTCTTCCTTCCTTCCTCCTGCCCTCCTTCCCTCCCTCCCTCCCTCCCTCCCTCCCTTCCTCCCTTCATGTTTTTTTTTTGTGTGTGTGTGACAGGGTTTGTCTGTGTAACAGCCCTGGCTGTACTGGAGCTTGCTCTGTAGACCAGGTTGTCCTAACTCACAGAGATCCACCTGCCTCTGCCTCCCGTATGATGGGATTAAAGTTTCCCATCAAGTTTCTTGATTCAAAATTCCACTGAGAAAATATTTTGCACATTTTTTTTAAAGAACTGGCCAGATGGCTCACTGGGTAAAGGCAGTTACTGTGCAAGCCCAGAAACCTGACTTCACCCCCTGGAAGCCATGCTAAGGTTGAGGGGGTGAGGCGACTCCATGAAGTTGTCCTCTGATTCCACATGTCCATCATAGCATGCACTACACACACACACACACACACACACACACACACACACACACACCCCACACATGTAAAAAATAAATTAAACCCAAAATAAAAAAGACAATAGATAAAAGAAGCATACCAGGAAGTCTGGAGGTGAAGGTCGTGCTTTTGTGGGTAACACTGTTGCTTTTCTTGATTTCCCAAGTGGCACACAAAATTACTGTGGCTTTATGGAAAGCAGGTGTGTAGTCTGGGCTGCGTGTCAGGCCTAGCACAGAAGAGCTATCTATAGCTTCATGCAGATTTGCCAGCGGCCAGGCCAGATGTGGAACAGTGCTCCAGGGATGGAAGAGCCTCGAGAACACCCACTCGCCAGTGGGACCAGCAGTCTCACTTAGAGGAAGGTCCTCACCCCAGCAGCCTCTAGCAGAGACACCACCCCTGTGCTGAAAGGCCTGGCTTCCCTCCAGCCTGCTGGGGCCAGTGCAACATAATGATGTAACTAAGGAAAAGGCCAGGATGCCAGTCCCCTGTGACAATTCTAACAGCAGCCATTGTTCTCACCAGCTGAAGAGAGGAAATGAAGCCTAGGGACCTGTGGGTCACATCCTGGAACAAGCATGCATGGACAGCCAGGGATGCTACAAGGCCTTTCTCCTGCCATCCTGTCCCTACCGCCTCAGGGCCCAGCTAGGTCCTTCCAGGCTAGCTACAGGGAAGAATTCAGACTGGGAACAAGCAGCTCCCAGGGCCTGTAAGGGTCCTCCACTAGGTGCCCCCTCCTCACCTGCTGGGCTTGCTTCATTCAGCTCCTATGTTCCTATAACATTCGTTTTCTACTACTGACCTTTCTGTTCCGTGCCAGAGCTGGCTCCTTGATGGGGCATCTGACACAGACTGCCTGTTCCCGCTTCTAAGTGCTACAAGTTAAAAGAGAAAAGCCCGAACTGTCCATGGTGGTGCTGCCAGTGCTCACTCCAGCGCGTGGTGAAGCTCGGTGTCTATCACCCACCTGGTCAGGGCCCAGTGGACCTGCTTGGTTTGTTTCTGGAAGAAAGACGGTGTCTGTGGGATCTGAGACTGTCCTGGAGGGACTGAAGAGAGGAAGGCCAAAGACTAGTAGACTCACGACAGAAACAGGGAACTCACATCCAGGGAGGGCCTCAAATGGAGGGTTCAAAAGACAAGGCCACCAAAATGAAAAACAGAAGTCCTGGAGGGGCCCTGGAAGAGTCTGCAGTTCCCCAGAAGGGGATACGTGGGTTCAGAGCCCAGGTTCTGCTCCGAGTGCACGATCCCTGGGTAAGGACATTAGAGGATGGGGCTCAAGTTCTAAGGGAAAGGCAGAAGGCACCTAAGGGGCATGGGGAGAAGCCCCCTCCCCAGCCTGTACAGCAGAGGGAATGGGTAGAAGGACAGAGACTTGCATGGCCACCATGGACAAACATGTTGTCTGGCCTGGCTGAGGGAGGTCTGCATCCGCCTCATCACGAAGGTCCTTAGGCAAGTCTCAGGAGAGACAGGAGCTGGGCCACTCTTTGGGGTCACTCTCTTGCTAAGGTTACCACTGTTTGTCTGGCTTCCTCACTCTTGGATGGTTTCAGGTAGAAGCTGCTAGGTGGGAGCCAGGACTCACTCAGTCCCTTCTATAGGACCCAGAATGTTCTCCCTGCGTACGCCAGAGCCCCTCCTTACCATCCTGGGTCCTTTGCTGCTCCAAAGGCAAAGCAAGCACTGGACGGGCCCCTTCCTACAGCTGGCATTCAAGACGTTTCTAAATGGAGGTGTGTGAAGCCCAGGTCGTGGCCCAGTCTTACCCACACGGCTCCTCTGTGCCTATCCACAGGCAGACTACGGAGTGAATGACCATACTCCCCTGCTGCATGACCGCAGCTCCCCATTGAATGGTCATGCTTCCCTGCTGTACGCCCCATGGATCTCCAACACTTCAGAGAAAACCCAAACTCCAGAGCACATGTCAGAATCTCCAGAAGAGGGCCAGCCTGCACTCCCCCGCACCCTACTCTAGTCATTCAGCCCCAGCATTATCTCCCAGACATGCTAGGCTTGTGCCTCAGTGTGCATAGGCGCTCCAGCACCCTCATTTCCTGGTCTGCATTGCCCACTGCCCCACTTAACCTCTCTCTCCTGACAGATAAGAGGTGTGCACTCAAATAAACCTTCCCTCTCTTATCTCTCAAGACCCAGTTTGGGAGCCACCTCTCCCAGAAGCCGTCTTTTCTCTCAGTCTATCTCCTCTGCAACCCCACACCATGGGCGTCCCTCACAAAGGAACCCTGGCACTGCTTTTATTCCTTCTTCAAGGGCGTGACACGCATTTCCAGCAGCTGTTTGATAAACATTAAGTTTATCGTTAGCTTAACAAATCACTGGCGGAATGGGACACCTCCTGGCATCCCTGGAGCAAGTAACAAGGAGGCCCCGCCTTCTTCTGCACACCCGGCTCTTCTCTCCACAAGAAAGGAGCTGAACCCAGCCTTCTGTTTTCCTCTGAGAAGCACCTGCCTCACCCAACTGCAGCCACCACCAGGAGACCCTTCCTCCAGCACTGCTGGGTCTTACAGGAGTACCAGAGGGCGCTGGGCTGGTTCCTCCTGGAAACATCAGTTTCACCAGCCAGCAGGGTACCAACAACCAAGCGCATTTTTAGCCTGCCATGAGAGCTGTTTAGTGATGGGGCTGCCTCCACCTGAACCAGTCATAGAAGGAGAAACAGGCCAAAATATCTGAACAGATCTCAGATGATGGTTGTGGGGGTTTCCGGGCGCACGCCCAAACACACAAAACTGCCTGTCACAGCATGTCTCACGATCGGAACACTAGGGTACCATCCTCCTGAGCAGCTGGCACCTCTCCTGTCCACCCCACCCCCAGGCTGCAGGTTGAGAACCCGAGGACTGATGCAGGTATGAGGCCTGTTGTCGTTGGTTTGTTTGTCTGTTTTTTTCCCTGAGACAGGGTTTTTCTGTGGCTTTGGAGCCTGTCCTGGAACTAGCTCTTGTACACCAGACTGGCCTCAAACTCACAGAGATCTGCCTGTCTCTGCTTCCTGAGTGCTGGGATTAAAGGCATTCGCCACCCTGTTGTCGCTCTTGACTTCCTTTCTATAGCTTTCAATCTGTACACAATGCCCGGGAGTGTATGCCCTCCACACAGGCCACACTTCCTAGTGTATATACATAGGGCGTTTAGGTGCAGAAGAATGTACACATAGGCACAGTATTTAGGTATCTTGGTGATAACACTTTGCTGGGCAAATAGGAAATCCCCTCTTAAGTGTGCTACCATAATCACATAAAAGGGTGAGGAAAAACCCTAAGCACTGAGCCAACAGTAGGAACCTTTATACAACATGACAGTCACACGTCTGGTGTCACACTGTGGGGCACAGGAGGAAAAACAGGGAAGGCATCTGCCCCAGAAGCGATGTGATTCAGCCACATGGTACACTGAACAGTGTCTGCCATTCCCCCTCGGGTACCACAGCTGCCTGGGTGCGGGTCACTGGGTCCCACCCAGTATGGGCAGGATCAAGTCACATGACACTAGCTCAGGAACAAAACTCAAAGTACGATTTCTACTACACGGAGACCTCTTTGTAACATTGTCAACTCCAAAAATCAAGTCAACCTATTAGACACTGGGAACCCTCAGAGCTGGAGAGGTGGTTCAGAAGTAAAGAGTTGTTGCTCTTGAAGAGGACCGGAGTTCAATTCCCAGCACCCACACGGCAGCTCACAGCCTTCTGTAACTCCAGTTCCATGAGATCCAGCCCCTATTCTTCCCCCAACACACATCCACACCAGGCACACATGGAGTGAACGTAGATGCAGGCAAAACATTCATATGCATTAAATAAAAATAAATTATTTTTAAAAATAATACACTGGGGACACTCTCCACTGAAAATCCAGCTCCAAGCTCATGAGCATGGCCTCCCTTCCTCGTGCTTGGTGGTACATCAATATTTGCTCAGTGGAAAAACGAATGAACAGTAAAGGTGACATGAATAAAAAAGAGCCTGTGTAATAGCGGTGATTAATAAACACTGAAAACATGAACAAAAGGAAATGTCCTTCCGCTCTTCTCTCCCCCATCACCGGTCCCTTTCCCTTTCCATCCTGCCTATGACACACGCACTTGTACAGGGCCACACTGGCCACTAGCTTTGTCTTCTACCTCTTCTCAAATACTGAGTCTCATGGCAGCCATAGTGGGGCAGGAAATACAGTCCTGTCTGGGACAGTGAGGAAACTGAGACCCTGGGGAGAACAGGGCCTCCAAGTTCCAGAAAGGCTGGGACAAAAACAAAACACTGAACTCGCCCAAGGGTGGAGCTTCAACAATGCCAAACCAAACCTGCCCAATCCTGTTGGGCTGGCAAGAGGGCAGGTGAGGGAACCTTAGAGGAAGGGTTAGTATTTGTTTGGGGTCATGTGAGTAGCCCATTAAAAACAAAGGCACCGATCCATGAGCCCTTGTGCCCTCCCAGTCTCACACCCAATCCCTGGCACAGCCACATAATCACCTGGGTCACAGGCTCCCTGTCACCAGCTTCCAGGTCATCTGTGGGAGCTGGAGGTAAACCCAGAATTGGGTGCTAGAAAACTGGGGAGAACACTGGGGAGCAGAAGAAAATCAGAGGCACGAGAAAAGATAAGCAGGGAGTTAGAAATAGGGGGCGGGGGACACAAAGGGAGGGACACAGGAAGCAGGTGGCCTGGAGGAAATAGGGCAATAATTTACCGAGGCAGAAAACCCAGGAGCACTTAGAAGCACACAAGGAGTTGGGGACAAGGGGCAGTCCAGGGTGTAAGCCGGGGCACTGAGCTGGGAAAAGGGTTAATTTAGGAAGTTAGGGAATCTAAGGGAGGCAGCCGAGAAGAATGCGGATGGGAGTTGGGGACGCCAAGGGATCAAAGGACAGAAGCCGGGAGCACTGAGGGGGAGGGGAGGATCAGACAAGAGTTAACGGAGGCCGAGCCTCACAGTCGAGACACGAGGCCAGTCCTAAGCAGGGAGGGTCCAACTGGCGACGTCCGAGACGGTGTGGGGGGGAAACCCAGAAGGTCTGGGTAGGGCCGTCAGGCCCCGCCCCCGCCGCGCCGTCACTCACCTCCGCTTACTCAGCACTGCTCCGCCCTCCTACTTCCGCAAACAAACGCGCCCCGACCACCTGACGCCCCTAAGGCTCTCCACCAATCGACGGAGCCCATGCGGCAGGCAGGCTGCGGCCCCGCCCCCAAGCACGGCCGCACACGCGGCCGGGCGCCTCCGTCTTCTATAACAGCCCAATGGAAGCCACTTCTGTTGCCAGAGGGCGGTCGAGATTCCCGTTGGAGCCAATCCTGCGTGGCTGATGGCGGCCATATCTGCATCGGGCGGAAGGTCCTCGTGAAGGCAGTTTGGCTGACGGGTTGGTGAGGGGCAAGTGGCCGCCCCTGACTCGCCCTGACCACACGCAACCCGGGATGGCCCTGAACTTTTCTTTCTTCACGACATCTCATGAGGGTAGTAAGAAAGCCAACAAAACCACAAGACATAACCAGGGAAAACCTGCTTTGATTTTGCCAGGTTCTCCCAAGCCAGATTGCAAATCAAAATATGGGATTTCTGATTAGATTGAATTAAGACTAAAAACGATAATGTTTGCACGTGGGCGCTTGTGTGGATGTCTTTTCCTAATCCCTCGTCACCTTATTTATTTTTAGACAAGGTCTCTCACTGAACTTGGAGCTCACCCACTGGGCTAGCCATGGGACCCCAGGAGTCCTCATGTCTCCTCTGTCACAGCTTTGAGGTTATAAACACACATTTAGCCTTTTCGATGGATGCTGGGGATCAAACTCACGTCATCATGACAGCTCAGCAAGCATTTCTAACCTAGCAGTCTACCCAGCCCCTAAACTGTGAGTGCTATGTGATAGAATTTTATTTGTTGTCTGGATCCATAACTCAAGATATCAAGGAATGCTGAGTGTGGTCATTGCATACTTGTAAGTCCAACCCTTATATGCTGGGGACTGGAAGATCAGAAATTCAAACTTAGCTTCAACTAGTTCAGTTAGAGCCCAACCTGATATTGTCTTTAAATAAATGTCTGGAAATAGCTTAGCACTTTTAGTAGAAAGTTGGTCAAATGATCTATGTGAAGCTGAAAAGTGACATCAGGGGGGTAGATGGTGGTCATTGAGAAGACTCAACCCTGGTGCCAATCTATAGTGGGATTTTCATAAATGGCAGTTAAGATTAATAATACTGATATTGAGGACTGCTAGAGAAGAGCCAGGAACCCGGGTTTGGTGATTCATTTGCTTCTGACTAAGAAGGTCTCTTCCCCGTCTTCGGCCCACCTGATTTGTTTGAATCTTTATATTCTCTAAGGAGCCTGGAGCCAGAGACCTCCCAGACTGCTCTCTGTCTGAATGAGAAGTGTAGTCGCTGGTGCTCCTAGTCCCTCCGCAGACGTCAATGCCCAATTGTGGGACAGCCAATGCTACCACCCTTCTATGTTTAGTTAAGAATCTACACAGGCCCGGCAGTGGTGGTGCACGCCTTTAATCCCAGCACTCAGGAGGCAGAGGCAGGCAGATCTCTGGGAGTTCGAGGCCTACAGAGAGAGTTCCAGGACAGGCCCCAAAAACTACACAAAGAAACCCTGTCTCAAAAAACAAACAAAAAAAAAAAAGAAAGAAAGGGAAAAAAAGAAGAAAAAGAAAGACCCTACACGGGTTGCCAGGGCCATTGGCACACACTTATAATCCTGCCACTTGAGAGGGAACAGTATAGTTTCACAAATCCAAGGTCAACCTGAGCTGCATAGCAAAATTTCACCTCAAAAATATAAGTAAAATATAAGTTTTTCTCTGTCCTGCCAGTAAGATCCTAAATAATGACATGGAGACTTCTTGTTAATTATGAAAGCTCGGCCTATAGCTTAGGCTTATTTCTAACTAGCTCTTATATCTTAAATTAACTTGTATTTTTAAGTCTATGTTCTTTCACGTGGCTTTTTATCATCTGTTCATTTTGCACTTTCCATTTCATCTCCCTGGCAACTCACATACCTAGATTCCTTCTTCTGCTTCCTCTCTCTAACCGGAAGTCCCACCTACACCTCCTGATTAGTTATTGGCTGTTTAGCTTTTTATTATACCAATCACAGCAATACATCTTCACACAGTGTACAAATGTCCTATAACAGTAAAAGAATAAGGGAATTTACATAGGTTACTAAAACCAACTGTAGCTGGGCAGTGGTATCGCACACCTTTAATTCCAGCACCCAGGAGGCAGAGGCAGGAAGATTTTTGTGAATTCGGGGCCAGCCTGGTCTACTGAGTGAGTCCAGAACAGCCAGAACTGCACAGAGAAACCCTGTCTCAAAAAAGCATAAGTAATAACTGCAGTTACTAATAACTGTATAGAGTGTTACTGATACCATGAGCTGCTGGTAGTGACATTAGTGGGTAGTTAATCTCTCTTTTTGCAGGGGGAACTGTTTCTTTAAGCTAAGATTTAAAATTTGTTCAAGTTTTATCTTTGATTTGAGGAAATAAATGAAGATTTTTCTTAGTGAAAATACTTTGCCCTCCATACTCCCCCAAACGAAATTAGGGTGATGGCAATGCGGAAGGAAGCTTGCAAAAGACAGGGCATCCCGCCCACCACCAGAAGGTTAACAGGGTGAGCTCCATTCATAAGCAAACACTCACCCTGTGTTCAGATTGGCAGGTTTGACAACACTACCACACAACCGGATCTGAAACACAGGAATGGGCAAGGAGCCTGGGTCAGTGGGGCTGGAGGCACCGAAGGTGCACAGAAAAATACTCAACCAGCAAAACCTCAGTGGATGATGAAGCAAAGTGTCCTTTCTGTTGGTACTTCTGGCTAATAAATGTGAGATCATTTGGAAGCAGCAGAAAAGCATGCTACAAAAGGGAAGGGTGGGTCAGCTCAGGGCGGCCCACTCCATCTAATTCCTACAGCATCTTGAATAGGAGCCATTAGTAATGAAATCATAGGGCATCTCCTAGGGCTGGAGAGATAGACACCACAGTAAGTGAGGGTACTTGCTGCTCTTGCAGAGGACCAGGGTTCTGTTCCCAGCACCCACCTCAGGTGGCCTATAACCACCTGTGCACAGTTCCAGGGGACCCAGCACCCTCCTCTGGCCCCTGCAAGCACACCCACACATGTGCGCACACATCCTCCACCCGCAGACACATAAATAGAAAATAAATCTTAAAATGAAGAAAAAGAAGATCCCAGGATGGTAGTGGCACATGCCTTTAACCCCAGCACTCAGGAGGCAGAAGCAGACTGATCTCTGAGTTCGAGGCCACCCTGTTCTACAGAGCAAGTTCTAGGACAGACAGCACTACACAGACAAACCCTGTATCAAAACAAAACAATCAAAAAAGAAAAGAAAATTCTCCTAAGGGTTGTACTCAGTCCTGTAGCTATGAGCACCACAGAGTTTCCCTGGAATACAGGAGACCAGTTCTCTCCCTTGGAGAAGGAGACAGAAATTAGCTTGACATTAATAGGGCAAGCTTGCACTTCCTGGTTCTATCCTTACGATGACACTGAAGAGAAATGCTACCGTCCTCACTTTGTCGACAGAGAGAGCATGGAAGTGAACCCAGAGGTGTGAGTCAATGAGAGGCAGAAGAAGGACCTGTCTTATCTTTTCATCCACCCCTTGCCAGATGAAGTTCTTGTGCTGATAAAACTGCACAGCTAAGTCCTTGGAAGCCCAGGCAGTGGTGGCACACACCTTTAACTTCAGCACTCAGGAGGAAAAAGCAGGCAGATCTTTGTGAGTTCAAAGTCAACCTGATCTACAAGAGCTATTTCCAGGACAGGATTCAAAGCTACAGAGAAACCCTTTCTTGAAAAACCAAAAAGGAAGGAAGGAAAGAAGGAAGGAAGGAAGGAAGGAAAGAAATAGAAAAAGAAAAGAGAGAGAATGAAAGAGATGGGGGGACATGAAGAAAGGGTAGTGCACACACAAGTATGGGTATGACTTCTCAAGGGAGAGCTGCTTTCAGGCGTCCTGGCACTTATAACATTTTTCCTATGATCCTGGGTGTCTGCACAGGAGAGCTTGTGCCAGAATGTAGAGGTCAGAGGACAACCTTGGCTGTCAGTTCTTGATTTCTGCCTTTAAAACACATCTCAGGGCTGGAGAGATGGCTCAGCTCGGCAGTTATAAAGGCTCATACTAAATTGAGGACCAAAGGACCAAATTTGATTCCCAGCACCCACATCAGACTCTTCTCAACCATCTGTTGCTCCATCTCCAGGGGTATCCTACTCCTCTGTCCTCCACAGGTACCTGCACTCACGTTTCCATATCGACACAAAGATACATACATACACCCATCAAAAAGAACACAAATCTTTTAAAAACTATCTTTGTTATTTTCCACTGTACACGCCAGGCTAGCTTACCTATGAGCTTTCAAAGATTTCCCTGGCTCCCCCTCGAATCACAAGAGACTTCTTCCACATTTTGTCCTAGGTTTCCTAGTCTTTCTATTGTGTCTCCAACAGACCCCCAACTACAGGCTCTAAGGCTGTGAGTGTGTTGGGAACAGCAGGCTACAAGGGCTGGTTTGTGCTTAAGGCAACATGGAAGGAAATGTGGCTATCGGGTATGAGTCAGTTAAAACATGGCTGCCCCAGAACATGGTGCGTGGGTGGGGCTATGAGTCAGCACAAGATGGCTGACAGTGAATGTCCAGGGAACCTCAAAGTAAACGGTGATATAATCTGTTATATAATTATTCTTGGCACAGTGCCTCTTGTGTGATTTTGTGTAAACATGGCCTTAAGGTCAGGGCCCTTATTAGCCCTTCACTTTGCCTTTGCCAGGCTGCCTATGTGTATTTTCATTTAGGTCTGTGCAGCTACCTCGTGCAGTCTGTGTACTGGCATGTGTGTGCTGACATATGCCTTGGTACCTGCTGACAGCTGCCTCTCAGCTCCTGTGACCCTCCTCTTATCCTGGCATGGGAGCCTGGACCTCAAAACATGCCGTGGGCATTAGCCTTCCACTTACTGTGCATTCAAATACTTTTGTATTTATCTAACAATTGACCAGCCAGATATGATAGTTCCAAGGCAGGAGGGTGAAACATTGGAGACCAGCTTGGGCCACGTAGTGAGACCTCACTGTTGCTGTTTTAGCCTTTGTTAGTTTGATTCTTTTTTGAGACTGGGTTTCTCTGTGTAACAGCCCTGTCTGTCCTGAAACTTGCTTTATAGACCAGACTGGCCTCGAACTCAGAAAGATCTGCCTGCCTCTGCCTCCCAAGTACCAGGACTGCCACCACCTCCCAGCTTGCTATTTTAGCATTCTCATGGGAGCTATCTCTGTGTAAAAGGGCAGGAGAGGTTAGCAGAGTAGTTGGTATAATAGAGGTGATGTGGACTGCAGAGTCAAAGCCAGGAAGAGACCGAGGAGAGGTGGTGTGTGCTATGAAAGTGCCCTGCCACCAAGCCGTGTCCCCAAACCCTGAAGCCTTTCACGTGTCTGGAAAGACCTCACTGAGGAGGGGGACTACAGGAGGACAAAAAAGCTAGGGGAGAGAACCAGGCTTACCTGGAGTAGAGTGCCCCAGCTGAAGGAAGCATGAGGCAAAGGTGACCCGTCCACCCACACACCCACCCCCTGCTCCAGGCGTATGCTGGGGTTCTTCCAAGAGAAGCAGAGGCCACTGTGGCTGGAGCAGAGTGAGCTAGGGGAGGTGTAGTGCGGAAAGGGGTGCAAGGGATTAGGGGAGCATGAGGGTGTCAGACCCACAAGACTATTAGAGTATCTTGAGATGTTGGTCTCCACTCCCAAGGTAATAGGGAGCCTTGGGAGAATTCATAGCGGAAGAGTGAGCTGACTTTGTTGTTGTTTGTTGTTGTTGTTTTGAGACAGGGTTTCTCTGTAGCTTTGGCTCCTGTCCTTGAACTCTCTCTGTAGACCAGGCAGGCCTCAAACTCACAAAGTTCTGCCCGCCTCTGTCTCTGCCTCTGCCTGTGCTGAGATTAAAGGTGTGCGCCACCACTGCCTGGCTGGAATTTACATTTTAACTGAGCCTGTCTGTTCTGAGAGAATGGGCTGTAAAGGCAAGGAAGAAGCCAGTAGGCTGTTGTGGAGACAGTGGTGTGGCATGTTCCACTCAATGTCAGCAAGAGAATCACTTCAGTCCTGGTTGGTATTCAGATAAAAGGTGAAGGAAGTCATAACTCGAAGGCCCGGATTCTTCCCATGCAGAGCTCAGTGAGGTATCTCGTGAGCAGGAGCAGGCACGCCATCCTCCTGCCACCTGCTTCTGCAAAGTTCCCTGGATCCCAGCCACACTGACTGTTTACATATGTTTGTTCTTTCCAAAGACAGACAAAAAGCCACATGGCTGACAAAGCCAAAGTATTTCTAGGTTGGCCCTTGATAGGGAGAATAAAAAGACAAATATATATTCCTATTATTTTTAATAAATTTATTATTTTGTTTGTTTTATATCCCAGTTGAAGTTTCCCCTCCCTCCTCTCCTCTCAGTCTCTCCCCCACCTCCCTCTGTTCCTACCCCCCCACCAATCCATTCCTCTCCTGTTTCTGTTTAGGAAAGGGCAGGTCTTTCATGAGTATCAGCAAAACATGGCATAACAAGCTGTAGTAAGTAAGACTAAGCATCTCCCCATGTGTGAAGGCTGGGCAAGGTGGCAAGGTGACCCAGTATGGGGAGTAGGGTCCCATAAGCCAGTAAAAGAGTTGGAGACACCTCCTGCTTAGGAGTTCCATAAGAGGACCAAGCTACACAACTGTAACATATACGTAGAGAGCCTAGGTCAGTCCCATGCAGGCTCCCTGGTTGTCGGTTCAGTATCTGTGAGCAGCTGTGAGCCCAGGTTAGCTGGTTATGTGAATTTCCTGGTGGTGAGACTGACATCATCATCATCATCATTATTATTGTTGTTGTTGTTGTTGTTGTTAGTATTAGTTTTCGAGACAGGGTTTCTCTGTGTAACTTTGGAGCCTGTCCTGGAACTCACTCTGTAGACCAGGCTGGCCTTGAACTCACAGAGATCCGCCTGCCTCTGATTAAATGGGGTTTCAAAGACTGAATACAAACAGGGTCGTGGTGGCACACACCTGTAATCCCAGCAGGTGGATCTCTCTGAATTCAAGGACTGCCTAGTCCACAGAGCAAGTTCCAGGACAGCCAGGGCTACACAGCGATACCCTGTCTTGAAAAAAAAAAAAAAAAAAACATACAAATTTGACATCTGGATTAGGAAAAGAATAGTAAGAACATTCTAGGTGGAATAAACCATGGAGGAGGCAAGGTGAGGTCAACATCTTGAAATTACACAGACTGGGGGCTGGAGAGATGGCCCAGCGGTTAAGAGCACTGACTGCTCTTCCAGAGGACCCGGGTTCGATTCCCAGCACCCACATGGCAGCTCACAACTGTCTGAAAATGCAGTTCCATGAGATCTGACACCTTCACACCAACAAACATAATAAAGTTAAGTAAATAAATAAAAAAGAAAAAAAAAGAAATTACACAGACTGGGAGGAAATTACGTGGCGTGAGTGTTGTTGGAAGCAGATGTGTAAGCTAGAGAGCAGACCACAGGGTCAGCTGGGGTCTAGATACTGGGCTGTGGCTGTGGCCCTGTTCTGAGGCAGTAAGATTGCTTGTGCAGAGAAGCAGTGTGCAAAACCCTTCTGCTGTAGCAAAGACAGCAGCAGGGGACCTAGAGGCCAGAGCAGCTGTGTGTGGTTAGGCGAATTATGCCTCCTCCCAGGGACAACTGGGGCTGTGTCCTCCTGCCCTCCTCAGGAAGGAAGCAGCCGCCACACACACTCCCATCCTGAGGGGAAAACCTGACCCCTGGTCAGGAAAGATGGGATTTCCCACGGTGGAGACCCTGGCCCACGTGTTCAGCATGTGACCAGTCATCTGGCTGGGTTCCCTTTGTTCTGCTCGGCTGTAAATCACATTGGTAGTTCTGGGTTCCTGAGAGCCAAAGGCTTATAGGCTGAGCTGGCACATTCAGGACTTATGGCGCCAGGTACCAGATTCAGAGCTCTGAGTGCTGGGCTTAGAGACTCTGTTCTGAGCGGCCTGAGGCTCGGCCGGTGGTGAAATGCTTGGCTTTCACTGGTAACTACCAGCAGCAGCAGTCTGCGTCAGCCGCTGTCACAGCTCTGGGGCAAAGGGTGTGGAGACGTGTGACTTCTAAGGGAGATTAATGTCAGGGCTTCTGTTTTGTTGTTGTTGCTTGTTTGTTGTCTTTCAAGACAGGATTTCTCTAATTTTCTCCTGTCTGCACGCTGAGAAAGCGAGAACTCGATCTGTGTAGATAGGTTGGCTTTGAACTCAGAGATCTGCCTCCCAAGTAAAGGTGTGTGCCCCTCCCCAGTCTGAAGGCTTCTGAAGGCTTGATTGTTCTCTGGGACTTTCCTATGGACCAGAGGGCATAGCTTCTCCTTTTCAGGTCTCCACTGACTCAGATGGTCACTCTCTGGTACTCTTCTGTTGCCTCCTTGGTGGTACTGCTGTTGCCACGGCCACCGCCGCTGCCTCCAGCTCAGCCCACTGTGCACATAGAAATAATCTCAAGTAGGCAAGGAAAAATATCTAAAAATCATTTCCCCACATTTATTTGTTTGTTCCGTGTGTGTGTGTGTGTGTGTGTGTGTGTGTGTGTGTGTGTTATGTGATATGTGATGTGGGCACATAGATGTGTGGGTACACATACCCTTAAGCACGTATTCTGAGGCCAACACAGGACATTGGGTGTCGTCCTTTTCCCTTCTTCACACCTATTGCCTTGAGAAACTCTCGGGATCCCCCATGGCTAACCCGGAAGCGCTCTGTTTGGGCTAAACTGACCAGCCAGTGATCTCTCAGGATCTGTTGGGGTACAGGGATTTCCTACTGTGTGAGTAATGGGGTTTCCACCTCAGATCCCATACTTGCAGAGCAAGCATCTTGCCCTCTGAGCCACACCCCACACACGCCCCAGAAGCTTTTCAGTGGGTCTAATGAGGCAGCACCAGTGGCAGCCAGGAGGGTGCTACCTCCCAACAGACTAGAAGAGCAAGTTGAGCTAGGAACGATGACATGTTTTTGTAAGCCTCGCACTTTGGAGGCTGAGGCAGGAGGATTGCTGTAGGTTCAAAGCCAGCCTGGCCTATTGAGTGATGTTATCTCCAAAACAAAACCAAAAAAAAAAAAACCAATAGTTTGGTTATATAGGCAAGAGTGTGTATGTGTGAGGTGTTTTCATCAATCCAGCATACTTCTTCATGCAAATGAAGGATTATATTTAGGCCAATCACAGACTTTCTGCTTCTAATCTTCAAGGTTATGACAACATTATTATTACAAAGGGGCTTGAGAGAGCCTGTTGCCCCCTTCGGCCTCTCAACTGTATGATTTGGCGACAAGGCATTGGTTAAAGCAGCGCAGGCCCGCTCTAGGTAGAACCTGCTGGTGTCTTGAACTTCCCAGCCTCCAGCATCGCCAGTAGTGAGTCTTCAGCCTGTAACCCAGTCTAACGCATTTTGCCATGCAGTAGCCTGAAGGGCTAAGATGGTGCTTGTAAAAGTTTGGTCAAAATCATGAGGTGATGGACTGGGGAGAGGACTCACGGGACAGAAGCACTTACTGAGCATGACCGAGGAGGACCCAGAACCCACATCGAAAGCCTCTTGTAGCCTAAGCACTGTGAGGGGCACAGACTAGGGGACTGCGGGTTGCTAGCCTGGCTCTGGGTTCAGGCTCTGTCTCAGTGGAATAGAAGAACGATAGAGCAGGAGCCTTGACATCCTCGTCTGGCCACCATAGATTTGCATGTACACCACACACACACACACACACACACACACACACACATGCACATCTCTCACACACATACACACCACACACACATATACGTCTCACACACATGCACATCTCACACACACACACACACACACACTGTGAAATTATAATGGGTCATGTTTTGGATTGTTTCAGGAAGGATAGGCGGGGGCTGATGCACACCACACATATGCACACACACACACACATGCACATCTCTCACACACACGCACACCACACACATGTACGTCTCACCCACATGCACATCTCACACGCAAACATACACACACACACACTGTGAAATTATAATGGATCATGTTTTAGATTGTTTCAGGAAGGATAGGTGGGGGCTAATGCAAACCACACATATGCACACAAACATACACACGCACACACACGCACACACCATAAAACGATAATGGGTCATGTTTTAGATTGTTTCAGGAAGGATAGGTGGGGGCTAATGCAAACCACACATATGCACACACACACACACACACACGCACGCACACACACGCACACACCATAAAACGATAATGGGTCATGTTTTAGATTGTTTCAGGCAGGATAGGCGAGGGCTGGATCTTCTTGTTAAAAACAGTCCCGCGATTTCATTGGCTCACCATAAGGTACTTCGCTGTTGAGTGGGAGGAGGGAGGAGATCTCGTGTTTATTGCCACCACTTAGAGTTCAGGCTGAGAGGCACTCATGGCGGGGGATGAGTACCCAGTGCATCCAACCCTAGCCCTTAAAGCTACCACTAGAAGCAATGTGGCTCAAAATTCAGTGGCCTAAGCGAGCCGTGTATCCATATCTAATTTAAAAGGAGCTGGAAAGAGGAAGCAGGAAGAGCCTAGAAAATTTGTGAATATCTCACCAGATCTCAAGGTGATCAACAAAGCGACAGGTTAGTCTGTGATGACAAAGACCACTGTGCTTGATCAGCTGTTAGTCATGTTTCAGCCAGTCTTTGGACAGGTTTCTCAAGCCATATGCAGATGAGTTTGACATGCCAATACAGTCATTTATATAGAGATTTCCATCAGAGACAAACAAGACAATACAGTGATTTATATAGAGATTTCTGTCAGAGACAAATGAGACAAGATGGGTAGTTCCTATCTGACTGAACGGAGAGGCAAATGCTGGGTGTGGTGGCACTTGCCTGAAATCCCAGCCGCAGCAGGCAAACAAAGTTGGACAGCAAGTTCCAATACAGCCTGGGACTTTGTTGCAAGACCTTGGAGATGGGACAGGGAAAGGGAAAGAGGGAAAGAAAGCATTAGGAAGGAGGAAAAGGAAGGAGGGAGAGAGAGGAAGAAAGAGAGAAAGCCAAATGAGTCAGAACATTTTAATATAAACTGCAAAGATCCAACTTGGACTAGTGTAGGAAAATAGATAAAAGTAAGCAAAGAATTGTTCAGAATCCAAGGAGGAAGAAGTGAGGCAGGCGAGCATAAGCAACAGCATAGTAACCCTTGACAGCATGGTAACCCGTGACAGCGTGGTAACCCGTGACAGTGTGGTAACCCATGACGGTGTAGTAACCTGTGACAGTGTAGTAACCCGCGACAGCGTGGTACCCCGTGACAGTGTAGTAACCTGTGACAGTGTAGTAACCCACAACCGTGTAGTCACCCGTGACAGTGTAGTAACCCGCGACAATGTAGTCACCCGTGACAGTGTAGTAACCCGCGACAGCGTGGTAACCCGTGACAGTGTAGTAACCCACGACCGTGTAGTCACCCGTGACAGTGTAGTAACCCGCGACAGCGTAGTAACCCGCGACAATGTAGTCACCAGCGACAGTGTAGTAACCTGGGACAGTGTAGTGACCCATGACAGCGCAGTCACCCCGGACAGCTTGTAACCCGCTACAGTGAAGTAACCCGTGACAGTGTAATAACCCACCACAGTGTAGTCACTGGAGACAGTGTAGTAACCCGGGACAGCATAGTCACTCATGACAGCGTAGTAACCCGCGACAGCGTAGTAACCCGCGACAGCGTGGTAACCCGTGACAGCGTGGTAACCCGTGACAGTGTGGTAACCCGTGACAGTGTAGTAACCCACGACCGTGTAGTCACCCATGACAGCGTAGTAACCCGCGACAATGTAGTCACCAGCGACAGTGTAGTAACCCGCGACAGCGTGGTAACCCGTGACAGTGTAGTAACCCACGACCGTGTAGTCACCCGTGACAGTGTAGTAACCCGCGACAGCGTAGTAACCCGCGACAATGTAGTCACCAGCGACAGTGTAGTAACCCGCGACAGCGTGGTAACCCGTGACAGTGTAGTAACCCACGACCGTGTAGTCACCCATGACAGCGTAGTAGCCCGCGACAATGTAGTCACCAGTGACAGTGTAGTAACCTGGGACAGTGTAGTGACCCATGACAGCGTAGTCACCCCAGACAGCTTGTAACCCGCTACAGTGAAGTAACCCATGACAGTGTAATAACCCACCACAGTGTAGTCACTGGAGACAGTGTAGTAACCCGGGACAGCATAGTCACTCATGACAGCGTAGTAACCCGCGACAGGGTGGTAACCCATGACAGTGTGGTAACCTGGGACCCTGTTTGGTTTGAGTTTCTCACACACACTCTGCTGTTGTACCAATGCTTGTGGCAGCCTAACTCCCTAGCCTGCACATACTATGCCCACACACCCAACTCCAGACAATGCTTCTGGCAGTCCTGGACTCACCTGTGCACACACATACACTAAATAAACACATTGTATTTGCAAAGAAGAGGAGGAGGCAGCTGCAGTCCCAAACAATAACAGCCCCATGAGGTAGCTGTGGAAACGTGGAAGTGGGAAAGTGGAGTTGGAGCTTCTCGCCTGAGCCCCTCCACAGGGGGATGTGGGAAGTTGCTGAGGAAAGCAACATCCGAGGTAGAGACTGAAAGATGAATGGGCCAGGAGGACGTTGGCATAGAGGGGTCTGCAGGACTAAATGCATGGGAGTGGAGAACAGGCTGGTGGCAGTGGCTGGGAGGGCTGGGAAGAGAAGCTAAGGAAATAGAAGCAGGGGACGGCCGGATCCAGGAGGCCTGAGAGTAAGGCCTACATTTGTCCTGCCTCAGGAAGGGACCAGAGAAGGTTCTGATCAACAGGGCAGCCAGGCCAAGGTGAGGTTCTCAGATGCTCCCCAGTCCTTTGCATGGAGTCTGGGGGTGTGGAGGACAGGCAGGTGGCTGTGGCAGTTGTGCTGTGAAGAGATGGCTTGGCTGAAAGGGAAGCCATAGCTGGGGAAAGGGATTGAGAAGACAGAGGAGAAGGCAATGTGAGATCACCGGAAGCCAGTCACCGCTTTGCTGTGGGAGGCAGGGGCAGGGATGAGCTAAATGCATGCTCTGCTTTCTCCCTGAAATGACTGGGGTGGAAAGGGTGCTGCGAAGCTGTTAAAGACACAGGGGGACAAGAGATGGTGAAGCGCGGCACTGACAACCACTGTGACAACGTGGAGCTGCTCATGGCGTGAAGGACAGGGATTGCTGATGGGGTCTGAGAGACAGGTGAGGCCCAGACCAGGGATGGCACCCAACACTTGGTAGGTTCAGATGCCCTGGGGAGCAGGCAAAGGCCAAAGCTCTGGGAACCCCTTGGAACGGGGGTAGGAAAGAGTCAGCAGTGGGGCTGGACCAGGGAAGGGGGCTTGAAAGCTGAAGAGGAAAGAGAAAAGGAAGGGACAGGGAGGGCTCAAAGCTGCCAAGGATCTCACAGACCATTAGTTGCAGCAACAAAGAGGTCTCCAGTGCTTCGGCAAGAGTCTCCTGTGGGACAGCACTGGCAGGGTGGGAGGAAGAGAGTGAGATGCTTTGGGGTGTGACCACAAAGAGGGGAGGGGAATGGGATGAGGGCTGAAGGGAGGGAGGGGAGAAAAGAAAACCTAACTGGTAGGATGAAGTGGGCCGTCCTGAGGGCATGAAGGTCCAGGAAGTGGAACAGGTGGAGATGTGGGTTTGGGGCATAACAAGGAGTGGCTTCTGCAAGGACCTGGATGGATGGATGACAGGGAGGGGGTGAGGCCAGACTGAAGACTGGAGGTGGGGCTACTGGGGAGATGGTGCAAGAGATGCTATATTACGGTAAGGGGCCTGGGACCTGCAAGAGACCCCTGACATCTGAGAGGGCTGTGGTACCTAAGGGGATGACACTGTGTAGTCCCAACTGCTGCTAGATTGGCTGTGGTGGTGACAGTGGGTTCTCTCTTGAGCCCAGGGATGTGGCAGGCAGGGGGAGCCCAGCTAAATGGTGGCATTTGGGTCATGGTTTGCTGTGTACCCACATGGTGAGGACTAGACAAGGATGCAGCTTCCCAGTGAAGGCTGGCCACTCTGTTCTGACCATCTCAAGCCCGAAATGCTCCCACAAATGAAGCATTTTGAGTGTCATCATGGTGCCACCTGATCTTAGGTGACACAGGCACACTTAGGCAGGCTGGGGTATAGCGCCACTGGAAGAGGGCTTGCCTGGCATGCACAAGACTCTGGGTTTGATCCCCAGTACTGCATAAACCAAGCAAAGGGGCACACGCCTATGATCCTAGCAATCAGAGGTGGAGGTGGAAAGGTCAGAAATTCATGTTCATCCTTGGCTACATAGGTTCAAGACCAGTCTGGGATACAGAAGATCCAGGAGAAAAGAACCCTCCCACTCTGCAGCACACAGAAACAAAGACAAGAGATACACTAGAAACATGGTACAAAATTGGCTTTAGGGTACAGGTAGAAGATGACCGTGAAATACAAACTAATGTAGCATTCAACCTCAGGCACTAGCCCCCCCCCCCAATATCTTATTGAATATATACAAAGATCCCCAGACTCAAAACCCAAAATGTTTCTGGTCTCCAACATGTCAAATAAGGGATACCCTTTGCCACTGTCAGAGGAAAAGAGCTTCTAGAGGGAAACGGAGGGTGAGCAGGAGAAACACAGGAATGTACACAGCATGTTAGAGTCCCTCAGCCATGATTCCTCTCCCACTGTTTCCCTCGTATGTCCCCAGCCATGGCCTGGACATACTGCTGTTTGTCTGGACACAGGGGAAACGCGGAAGCCATCCTCACTTCACTCCTATACCCGTGGCGACTGTCCTATATGATCGTTATCTACTGTTAACCTTGCTTTTTTTTAAATTGATATTTATTGAGCTCTACATTTTTCTCTGCTCCCCTCCCTGCCTCTCCCCTTTCCCTTTCAATCCTTCCCCAAGGTCCCCATGCTCCCAATTTACTCAGGAGATCTTGTCTTTTTATACTTCCCATGTAGATTAGATCTATGTAAGTCTCTCTTAGTGTCCTCATTGTTATCTAAGTTCTTTGGGTTTGTGATTTGTAGGCTGACTTTCTATGCTTTATGTTTAAAAAACACTTATGAGTGAGTACACGTGATAATTGTCTTTCTGTGTCTGGGTTACCTCACTCAAAATAATGTTTTCTAGCTCCATCCATTTTCCTGCAAAATTCAAGCTGTCATTATTTTTTTCTGCTGTGTAGTACTCCATGTGTAAATGTACCACATTTTCCTTATCCATTCTTCATTCAAGGGGCATTTAGGGTGTTTCCAGGTTCTGGCCATGACAAACAAAGCTGCTATGAACATAGTTGATCACATGTCCTCGTGGCACGATTGAGCATCCTTTGGATATATACCCAAAAGTGGTATTACTGGGTCTTGAGGAAGGTTGCTTCCTAATTTTCTGAGAAATTGCCACACTGACATCCAAAGGGGCTGTGCCAGCTTGCATTCCCATCAGCAATGCAGAAGTGTTACCTTTTCCCCACAAGCTTTTACAAGGTGATAACACTGAACTGCTAAGACAGGAAGATGGCTGAAGGGGACTGAGGACCCACCACACCTGGGGAATCAGAGGTTCCCCTACCTCCTGGCCTGGTGGATGGGACCACAGCTCTGAGATGGTGACAGTGGTGACAGAGGGAGGCTTTGTGGGAAGGGAAAACAGCTTTAAATACATTGACACGCTTCAAACAAGAACAATATACCTTCAGGGTCCACGTGGGTCTGATTACAGAAATAAAGTAATCTCTGAATAATGGAAAGGTAAGACTGACACACCTTATGAGTTTTAATCGATTTGTTGGGTCGGGGGAGGGCTGCTTGGGACAGCGAGCAGGAAGAGCTGGCAGTATACACAGCATGCAGGGGATTGGGTGTAGTTTAGTTGGTAGAGCGCTAGTCTAGTGTACACAAAGCCCCGGATTCGGTCCTCAGCAGGGTGTGGAGGCACACACTTGCAATCCCAGCACCCAGGAGGTGGAGGCAGAAG
This sequence comes from Microtus oregoni, assembly GCF_018167655.1. Lineage (NCBI taxonomy): Eukaryota > Metazoa > Chordata > Mammalia > Rodentia > Cricetidae > Microtus > Microtus oregoni. The sequence continues at coordinate 13,501,084 of NW_024543081.1, forward strand.
CATCAGAAATTCCCAGTTACATAAGAAGTTTGAAGTTAGCTTGGGCTACATGAGATCCTGATTCAAAATAAAAGAAAGAACAAGAAAGAGACTATGAGAATAGACTGTGGGCACCTAGCACAGTGCCTGGCACAAAGGAAGTGCCTCGTTGTGCCAATCATCATCATTATAAGTGGTCATTAATTACCAGTAGTGAGAAACTAGTGCAGGGCTGGTGGTTGGTGGAAGCATTTTGAGCAATCCCAGGTGTCCGAAGGTGCGAGAAGGAACCCCTTTTTAGCACCACTTCCACTTGCCAAAGGGACCCAAGGAAATGCGCTGCTGGCCAGAGCTGAAGGGAATCCAAAGAACATCAGCTCCCAGGGACTGGAAATCAAACCAGAAGCCAAGCCCCACACTCTCAGTCTGCAGGAGCAAAGGAGTATTAGAAAAATGAACAGCATTCCCTGACCCCTACTGAGTTCAGCTAGAAGTGCAACCCAAGCTGCACCCCGGCCCTGAACTACTCCCTCTGCTATGCGTCAGAGTCTCCTGGGTACAAGGCTGGGCATCCATTCCCTAGAGTCTAGAAGATGAATGGGGACCAACTGGGCCAGCAACAGTTCTGTAGGGCTGTGTAAGCAGAGGGTGACTCTCTCTCTCTCTAGAAACTGGCAACCAGGTACCTCCCTGCACAGTGAGGTGTCCTGACAGGGTGAGATCACACCCAGCTTGGTGTGACTGAAGTCACTTACCGTGGGATAAGTAGGTTTCTCAGAGGGCGTGTCCTAGGAGACATTGGAGGCCTCATTTGCGTCTCACCCAATATCATTGATTTTCTATTACACAATAAGCATGGTAGAAAGGCTTATAGGTGTGAGGGCATGAAACTATTTCCCAGCCCACAGAGCAGGCACTGTTACTATGCCAGCTCCAGAGTCGAGGAGGTCAGCTGGGAGGGGCAGCCCAGAAACCCATTCTGCACCCATCTTGATAGTCTCAGTGTCTTCATTAGGATATAATTCAAATTTAAAGAAAAAATTTAAGTTTAATTTCCTTATAACTGTCATTAAGAGTCCCCAAATAGCTGGGCGATGGTGGTGCACGCTTTTTTTTTTTTTTTGGTTTTTCGAGACAGGGTTTCTCTGTGGTTTTTTTTGGAGCCTGTCCTGGAACTAGCTCTTGTAGACCAGGCTGGTCTCGAACTCACAGAGATCCACCTGCCTCTGCCTCCCGAGTGCTGGGATTAAAGGCGTGCGCCACCACCGCCCGGCTGGTGCACGCTTTTAATCCCAGCACTCAGGAGGCAACTACAGAGTGAGTTCCTGGACAGTCTGGGCTACACAAGGAAACCCTCTCTTGAAAAAAAGAAGGAGAAGAAGAAGTCCCCAAATATTGAAATTTGAGCATATTTTCTTGTATTACAGTTCCTTCTATCTCTATTTTTTGGTAAGACTGTCATGAAAAAAGGTCACGGTGGCTTCCTAGCTGAAACCCATTTCTCACCCCTTACACTGGAAGTCGACAACAAAGCTACAACAGGGTGAGTTTCTCCAGAGGCCTCATCTTCCCAGATCTTTCCCTGTGTGGGGGCACGCCTGGCTCTCCCAGTGCGTCAACATTCCTACTTCTTCTAAAGACCGAAATCAGACGAAGTTAGCATCTACCTCATTTTAACCTACACCTCTTTAAAACTTGCTGATATTCCTTTATTCAGAGGACGCAGCACCCACAGGGCAGCTCACAGCCATCTGTAACTCCAGTATTGGGACTCTGATGCCCTGCCTGGTGCCTAAGGACACTATGGACATGTGGCACAAATAAACAGATGCAAATAAACATTCATGCACAATAAAATAAAATAAATATCTTAAAAAAAAACAGTTTTACTTCAGAGTACAGTCATGTTCGGAGGTGTCAGGTATCCCTCAATATCCACAATTTGATGACACAACTTAGCCCACACGCGATGTCTTAGGGTTTCTATTGCTAGAATAAACTCCATAATCAAAGCAACTTGGGGAGGGAAGGTTTTATCTCATCTTATAGCTTGTAGTTCATCATCCAGAGAAGTCAGGGCAGGAACTCAAGGCTGAACCTTGGAGGCAGGAGCTGATGAAGAGGCCATGGAGCGGTGCTGCTTATGGGCTTGCTTCCCATGGTCTGCTCAGCCTGCTCTCTGGGACCACCAGCCAGGGACAGCACTGCCCGCTACTGTCCCCCCACCCCCCACGTCAATCAAGAACATACACTACAGGCTTGGCCACAGGCCAATCTGGTGAAGGAAGGCCTCTTCTCATAGAGATTCCCTCTTTCCACTTGACTCCAGCTTGTGTCAAATTGACATAAAACTCCCTAGCAGGGAGTCTTCACATATTTGTATCCGAACGCCTTCAGAGTAAACCAAAGACATGAGGCCCCTTTACCTAATACATCATGAGTATTTTCTGAAATCAAGAGCACTCTCTACAGCTCACAGAACAACTACCAGGAGGAGGAAACTGATCATGCTGTGCTTTGAGAATATAGTGTTGTCTGCTACAAGTTATCACTCTTCCTAATCCATCTGTTTGCCCCGCCGCTGGTTTACTAACTTGGATCCCTGGTGAAGGCTGGGTCTGCCAAGTTCTTCCATGGTAGAGTTACTATTTTCCCTCTAGAGTTAATAATTAACTAGTTCAGGCCAATGAGAAAGCGCAGCGGATAAAAGCGCTTGCCACGCAAGCCTGATGACCTGAGTTTGATCCTTGGGACCCACCGTGGAAGGAGAGAACTGACTTCTGAAGGTTGGCCTTGTGACATACACACACACACGTAATAAATAAAATAAAAACATAAACATAATAGTTAATAGTCTTATTAAAATTACCTTGAAACTGTGAGTCTCTTTTAAAATATTTTTTATCTTTGATTACGTGTAGGTGGGGGGTGTACACGTGAGTACAGATGCCAACTGGAGGGCAGAAGTCAGAGGTTTCAGATACCCCCGAAGCTGCAGTTACAAGAGCTTGTGAGCCACCTGATGTGGGTGATGAGAACCTAGTTCAGGTCTTCTGCAAGAGCAATACATGCTGTTAACTGTTGAGCCAATTCTCCAGCCTGAAATATCTTTTTTTTTTTACTTTTAAATTTTATTCATCATCATCATCATCTCTCTCCCCTCCCTCCAACACCCTGTGTGTGTGTCTGTGTGTGTGTGTATGTGTGTGACCCGTTTAGGTCAGGAGACAACTTCGCGAGGCCAGTGCTCTCCTTTGACCGTCACTTAGATTCTGAGGCTTCACCTGCTGAGCCATTTTGCTGGCCCCAAACTATGTGGGTATCTTGCTTCTTGTCAAACACAAATTCCTGCTGATGATCCCTGCTACAGTGCATTATTACAATGAGGTGGCTTGGTGGCCATTCTCTGACGCCATAGTTCTCTCCACCTGAGGGGCTTTCCCCACTTTTGGCTATTTATTTCAATCACTGTAAACTCAACATTTCTCACTTAATAGGTTATGATCCATTGTTGTTCTATTTAAATGCCCAAGTTGTGCAGACTTAGCTAGTCAGAGCTGTCTCAAGCCAGAGAGCCCCGCTCCACTTTTTTAGCTTACAGGAAGGCAATTTATTGACAGAAAAATAACCAGAGAAGTCCTCTGCACAGACAGCGACCACAGTGACCTTCCTTCCTGTGGGGGCTGTCAGGAGGTAACATCCTCAATCTGCCTGATCTTTCACCCAAGTGAGCAAGAACTCTGAGGATTGACAGGTCCTCAGTCCAGGAGTCATAGCCTTGTTTCCTCCTGTGGCCCCGTTTGGTAGACAGAACAGTGCCCAGGTCCTTGAAGCCGGCATGATGGCATATGGGGAGGCCTCATCCTGGTCAGTCTTCACCTTCATTCCACGAGTCCCTCTTGGCAAATGGTTTCCTTTCCAGAAAGACCAGTGACATGGACAAAGGTCTCATGAAAGAAGCAAAGATGTGAGCCGTACTGAGTTCTCTCCTCCAAACACTTGAACTCTGAGGTCGAAGAGCTATTCTTTCTCATTTGCCGTCACCTCGCAGGGTAACATTTTCTCGAGTCATCTCGGGACTCTGCCACTGGAAAGAGAAGGCCAACCACACCTTTAAATGCATGATTGCACAACAGCATTGACCATTACCAAAACGAGATCAACTTCTCCGGGCATCAGGGTGTGGACGCTGAGGTGAGGACTCCTCTGTCCTCCTGGGCTGAGGGTTTGGCCCAAATCTCTAGCCACGTGGGGTTCCCACATGCCATACAGGTCTACTGGATTCCTTCACTGGTTGAAAACCTACTATTTGTCAGGCATGGCCTGAGCTCTTTAAAAGGTAGGAAGATGTGTGTGTGTGTGGGGGGGGGGGTGAACCGGATAGACAGCTAATGTTTGTGTACTTTCTAGGACTGAGAACATTAGTCCAGAGGCCAAATTTTTAAAAATTCCTTTTCTTATTGATAACTTTGATACTTACCTTATTCATTCGTTATGTGTCTGTATGCGAGTGCACACATCACAGTAAGTATGTGGAGTTCAGAGGACAGCTTCCATCGTGGAAGTGGTGGGGACCAAATGCCAGTTGTCAGAATTAGTGGCGAGCACATTGGCTCACATGCGAGTGGAGGCAAAGGGGAAGACCAGGGGTAAGCAGTGGCTACTGTCTCTAGGAATACAAACCTAGGGCTCACAGGCGTGAGATCATCCGGGCAAAGGGTGTAGATCGGAAAGGAGTCGACAGTGAACGGTGAAGTGAAGCAAGTTACACCTCCGTTGCTATTCTCGAGAGGTGTCACGTGAACGTATCTAGGACGAAGTCCCGGGGACTGAGAAACCTCCACCCCGAACTCCTACTATGGGCCCCTAAAGCAGGGCCTACTGGGGGCGGGGCCTCACTTGGGTGTGGGCGTGGCATCGACGCTAGTCGGGCAGCTCTGGGGCCGGCCCGCGGCCTGGGCGATGACGTCAGTGCATGACTGGGTTTTTATGAATGAAAGGAATCCTGTGCGTGAGTAATTCCGGGAAGCTCGCCTTACAACTGCGCGCGGCTCCGGCCCCCTGCGCCGCCCGCCCCACAACAAAACTCTGAGAGGCCGGCGCTGCGCGGAGCCGGGTACCTAGTGAACTGCGGTCCCGATCGGAGAGGAGTGGGGCTCGAGGGCGGCCTGGGACCGCCACCGCGACAGCTGCGGGGACAGCTGCGACAAGCGCGCGTGGAGCGCCGGGCCTGGCGGAGAGCGGTAAGGACGCGTCAGGGACCGGGACCGCGCTAGGGCTGAGCGCTCCGGTCGCGCCTGGGCCGTGCGTGGGGGCCGTGCTGTCGGCGCCCCTTGTACTTCTGCCCACCGAGGGGCCTCCGAGGGGCTGGCTGGGAGGCGGTGCGCTGGCCCCGGAGGAAGCCGAGGCGGAGGCGGGGGCGGGGGCGGGGCGTACACATACGTGACTCGGTGAGAACAGTTCTTGGAGGCGCGCCCAGCACCGTGTGTGCGCGGTTTGTTTACGTCCCCGGTGGCGTGCGTGCGTGTGTGTGTTCTCTAGGGAGCGCCCTGGGTCCTGCGGGCTGAGTGTGCCCGGTTTACCTCGGGGTGTGTGTGTTTGTCTTTGGCTGCACGCGCACCCTGGATACTGACACTAGCCCGGTGTACCTTGAAGTGAGTGTCACACCGGTGTCCGCTGGAGCAAATGCGGAATAAGAACCCGAGTGAAGGAAGTGGCCCAGTCGATGGTCATACCAGGTCTGGATTTTTTTTCTTCTCCCTCCTCTCCACCCTCCGCCATCCTCCCCCTTCCCACCAGACGGGACTGCCCGGCCCCAGTTGTCTCCGGAGTTTCCCCTGGATGGAGCCATGTGACATCAGTGTTTGTTTCTTGCCCAGCGCGGGTGCCTGCAGCGTTAGGTAGAGCAGAGCCAGCCTCCTCCTGGCCACCTGGTGGACCTGGTAATGAAGTGCGTGAAAGTCCTTCCTTAACCCCAGGTTTTCTGGCTCAGTATGGACTGTTCATCACTGGACTGTCCTATTCCTCCTGTCTCAGGAGAAATAGGGAAGGCCAGAAAGGCCATGGCAAAGATTGGGGAAGGCAAGGCTCCTAGGCTGCTCTGGTGGCTACAGTGACTGGTCTGGGTTTCTGAGGCCGCACTGGGTCCTGAAGGAGGGAGAGAGAGAGGCTGATAGCCAACGGGCCTGGTAGTTTCAGTTCTCAGGTGGGACTCGTTAGACTGGACCTGTATGTGGACTGCTGGACCTCAGGGCTAATTAAAGACTGGCACACCTAGAGGCCACCCCGGACCAGCAAGATCAGCAGGCAGTGTAATCCCTGTCTTCCTGCGGGAAGGGTTAATGTGGGAGGGGAGCACTGCAAGAAAACACCTGCTGAGGCCAGCAACCTGAAGGGTAGCTAGTTCTGGGAACCCCATGACCCGACTCAGACTTTTTCCCCTCTTGCCCTGGATTCCAAGGAGGTGGCAACCAAGTTTGTTAGGGGGTGGAATCAATAATACTTTAACTTTGAGCCCAGTGAGTTGGTCTGCGGCAGAAGGGTGGGGGAGCTGTCTGTCAGTTGTGAAGCGCCGCCTGTTTACCAGGGGAAACTGGGAAAGCAGAACCAACCCCAAGGGCCTGCAGCTGGAGATGTATGTAGAGTTGGTGGTGGGGGCAGGAGCTGTAGTCAGGACCACAGGATGTAGGTGGGTCCATCCTCAAGGCTGAAACATCAAGAAACATTCCCCAGTGAGGCTGGGGGTCAGTGGTGAGGGGAAGTGGCTAACTGGCTCACTGACAGATGGAAACTTAGCATTGAAAGATTCTATTTTCCTTTGAATCCCCAGAGGTCTACTAGGGCCCAGGATCCCTAGATAATGCACTTTTTTTTTTTTAAAAATGAGCATTTTTCTTGCACATATGTGTTTGCACCCTGTGTGTGCCTGGTGCCAGCAGAGGTCAGAAGAGGGTCTTGGATCCCTTGGAATTGTAGTCACGGATGGTTGTGAGCCATCCTGTGAGAGCTGGGAACTAAATCTGGACCCTCCTCTGCGAGAGCAACAAGTGCTCTTAACCACTGAGCCATCTGTCCACCTCAGTTTTTGATGGGAGGATTTATATACACTTGCTACAGCAGGAAGGCCTGGTGAGACCAGGTCACCCATGGCTGTGGTAGTGGGGGTGCTGCTGGCTCCTGTCTCCGTGCACTAGGAAGCTTTGCTGACACTTAGCCTAGCATAGCGGCTGGACCACACACTTAGGGGTGCAGTAAACAGTCCCAGAAGGGACTGCCTTCTGGGAAACAAAGTAAAACAGCTCACTACAAAGTGGCAGCTGAGATAAGTGCCCTGAAGGGGAAGTAGCAACAGGGCTCCTGCTTAGCCAGGGCAATCATGGAAGGTTTCCCTGGGGAGTGGCTAGGGAGTAGAGTCTAATGTTGCAGTGACTCTGGAACACAGAGGACAAGGGCTATGGTTTCTTGTGGGGCTTTCAGGGCTCAACACAGGGCCTGGCATACAGTAGGTGCTTCTTGGATATGTGGATAGCTAAAGAAATGGGCAATGGCTCCATGTCCTTGAGCCCAATGACACAGATAGAAAGAGGACCACAGGTTCAGGAAATGGAAAGCAAGACGGTGGACGAGAGGAGTCTTGTAGGAATTCCCCAACCATGACCAGGTCCTTCAGGGTGCAGGTGGCTTCCTCCTTCAAACACTCGGAGCCTGTGTTCCTTTTGGCTAATAGTCATTAGGAAATCCAATCTGCTCATTTGTTGATTATTAGCAAGAAGAATGCTGGGAGGCTGGAGGGAACAGGTTATCGGCTGGAGGCTCCTCTGTGGGCTGGGCAGCTGATAGAATGGGCGCTTTGGGTTTTGATCTTATTTTCCCAAAGACTTTAAAGTTCAGTTTTTTTATATATAGGCGTTTGTGCCTCAGTGGAGTTTTGTGTTCCACACGTGTGCAGTTGGCTATGGAGGTCAGAGGGTGTCAGATCCCTGGAACCGTAGTTACAGGCTGATAGGATCCACACCATGTGGCACTGAGGAGAGAACCTAGGTCCTCTGCCAGAGCAGCAAGTGCTCTTAACCACAGAGCCATTTCTCTAGCCCTATTTTTGTTTTGTTTAGTGATCCTGGGTCTTATGTAGCCTGAGGCGGCTTTGAACTTCTGGCCTTCTTTTTCTGCCTCTTGAGGGCTGCCCTCACGGTGTACATGACCACACCCGACTAGTACAAGGTCTCGAAATCTGCCAAACATGGCCAAGTTTGCAGGTTCGTGTCTGTAGTGACCCCTTTGATGCTATTGGAGGTGGAGGTGGAGGCAAAGGAGAGGGTAAGGCCGTGGTCAGGCCACTGTGGTCTTGGTCTGGCTGGAAGAGGAAGTGGCCCCTAGCTGTGCAGGTGGAGGAGAAAGGAGGTCAGGGCTCATAGCCCGGCTGCTTGTGCGCTCATGCTTCTGCCTCCAGGAGGCCTTCCCTGGTTTCCTTTCCTTTCCTCCAATGTCTCCACCCTGCTGGAGGCTTTGGAGCTTCACGCTGGGCCAGAACCTGACAGTGTAAACTCATGACATTGCCATTGCTGGATGGTACCTTAGGTTCCAGGGAGGTTGGGCATGTTGGGAAATCCAGGCCCAGAGAAAGGGAGTGACAACCTGGAGTCACACAGTGAGAGTGTGGGTAGCATCATGGAGCTGGAACCCCAGGCTGCTGCTCGCCTGTACTGCTCAGTTCTCCCAGTCTTGCGCCCTTCCAGGAGGGAGGAGGCGCCCCATGCTCACTGCCAAGACCCAGGCAAACACATTTTTTCCCTCTGTCCTCACCAAGTAAGCAATGTGGCTCAGCAGCCAGAGAGGAGCCCATGCCAGTGGGTGGGCCGTCTGCAGGATGTCTCGGGTGTACAGCGAGAGGCCAGAGACAGGGACAGGAAGGCCAAGGCCCCTGGCTGGTCAGCCGTCATGTCCCCGAGAATGAGCTCACTCCTGAGTCTCCAAAGAATACTAGGAACCTCAGACCTGGAGTTGGCCCCGCTGGCTTCCCCAGGAAGAAGAAAAGTCTTGAGGGTGGGGTCCCTGGGTCAGGCAGGTTGGTGGCAGTGGAGTCTCCTTGCCTTGTGTCCTAGAAACTGGGGCCTGCTGCTAGAAGCCAAAAGTCAAAGGCAGTGGGAAAATCTCTCCCCCTTCTCATGTTGGGACAGTCCCTCTGTGACTGGCTGACTGCTGAGCTAGGACATTCCTGGGCAAATCTGAGCCTCCATGGACTTTGAGGATGCCACTGAGGGGCCTAAGGCTAGAATGCGGGTTGGCGGGATGTAGGAGGAGGGGCAGGTCCCAGCCTTCCTAGCATTCACTGTCCTCAAGGGTATGGCTGCAGTCCCACCTCTTGAGGGGCTGGCTGTGCCATGTAAAGAAGGTTCAGCAGGAAAGCTGAGGTTTGGGGTGTTTTGGGATTTTTGTTTTGTTTTTTGAGACAGGGTTTCTTTGTTGTAACTTTGGCTGTCCTGGAACTCTCTCTGGAACGCAAAGATCCACCTGCCTCTGCCTTCCAAGTGCTGGGGTTAAAGGCATGCGCCACCTGAGGTTTTGAAAGCTTCAGGGGCTGTTTCATCTCCCCGGAAATAAGTGCTTGGCTAGAGTGATCTGTGCCCAGCCAACCCAGTCCAGCCCCGACTTGATCTAAGACGCAAGAAGACCAGGAAAGATAACTGATCGTGAGGGCTATACTGCCAAGGTTCTGGGTCTGAATGGCGCACCCAGCACTCGGCACCCTGCAGGTCCCTAGTTAACTTGTGCAGGGAGAGGCCCCCTTCTTCTACCAGGTCCCTTGACTAAACAGCTATCCCCTACCAGTCCAGCTCCTCACAGCTGGCAAAAAGGCTTGGGTATCTGGTGTAACTTGAATATCCCATCCCTGGCCGACCTAACCCAGGTCCAGGCACAGCACAGGTGGAGTGGCTTCCTCCTCACAGATGTGAAGAAACAGGGCTCATAGAAGGAGCTGTACCGTGGGCATACTGCAGAGGTGTCGAGCTCAGTACAGCTTCAGTCCTGGGCTCTGCCCTGGGTAGCTGTGACCCCTCTGTCACTGTCTTGGGGCAGTATTTGACAGTGTTATCAGGAAGACTGTGAAAATGATGGTTGGAAGGGACCAGGGGTCAGTCCTGAGCCAGGTGGTGGTGGTGCACACCTTTAATCCCAGCACTCAGGAGACAGAGGCAGGTGGATTTCTGTGAGTTCGAGGCCAGCCTGGTCTACAGAATGAGTTCCAGGACAGCCAAGGCTACACGGAGAAATCCTGTCTCAAAAAAATGAAGAGGAAAAAAAAAAAAGTCAGGCAGAATTCTGCCTGGATTGCAGACAGGCTGCGGTGTGGCTTCTAGCAAATGAGGTGCCTCTCTGGGTCACTACTTCCTCTTGGGGTGGTCTCTAGGGCCTTTCCTCATGCAGTTCTGTGGTGACCCTGGCTGGCTGTGCTGACTCAGAACAAGCCCCCAGAGCTGACTGCAGCCCTGACACCTGGCCAGGCTCAGCAATTTTACTAAGCTGCCAGACCACCTCTGCCCCTATGTATGACAAGTTTCCACTGAAACCATGGAAGGAAACTGTCCCACTCTACAGGTGGGATAGTAGAGACCAGAGATGTGAAGTAGTTCTCCCCAGGCTGCACAGCCTGGAGAAAACATGGTCAGGACTCAAACTCTGGGGCTTGCCTCTCAGCCAGTGCCGCCCCTTTCCATTTCCCAAGCCCTTATCTGGGCCAGAGGTTACCTGGGTGGGGTCCCTATGCTTGCTCCAACTCTCCTGGCACCTGTGACATTTGTCCCACAAGGTGGAAGACAAGGAGAAGAATGTAGAGGCCAATGAGCAAGTTCCACTCACACTGTGTTCCCCTAAGCTCGTCTTGGACCTTGGCTAGGACACTGACCAGCTGGGTGACCATGACAGAAACCCCACCCACCCACACCGCCGCCTGCTCCCTGCCCCCATTGGGCCTGGGCAGGGCAGCCTCAAACACCCGGGGCCGACTCAGCTGTCTAGTGTAGGGACAACAAGTAAAGGGATGGTCACACCACTGAGGAAGAAAAGCAAGGGCAAGACGGGCTTGGGGGCAGGGGGCATCCAGCAAGGCCTATGGATCAGGGAGGGCTTCCTACCCTAGGGACAGAGTAAGCAGGAACCTGGCAGACAGACTGAGAGGAAAGTGGAGGGGCAGCAGGGGGTGGGGTGATAGGAACTGAGCGATTCTTCCAGGCTGGAGGCAGACTAGTGGGAAGCAGGGTGGGGCTGGGCACAGGGCCTGCCGCCTGGAGCACTACATGGTGCCTGGACTCTTGTCTTCTGGCCAGTAGGACCCACAGGAGGTGCCATGTGGCCATGACATGTCAGATTTTCTTATTGAATAGATATCACCCCACCATAGTGTGTGGCTCAGGCAGGGAACTGTTTAAAACACACGCCACTTCAGATATGATGGCCACACCTATAACCCCAGAGATGATGGCCACACCTATAACCCCAGAGATGATGGCCCACACCTGTAATCCCAGAGATGATGGCCCACACCTGTAATCCCAGAGATGATGGCCCACACCTGTAATCCCAGAGATGATGGCCCACAGCTATAATCTCAGAGATGATGGCCCACACCTATTAAGCCAGGACTTGGGTAACTGAGGCTGGAGGATTGCGAATTCTATTCTGTCCTGTGAAGTCAAGGAGACCCACTCTCCAAAATCAGCACAGGGCATCTAGAACTGCCCAAGTCCTGGTTTGGGCCCCAAGTGCAGCTTCCAGCTACATCAAAAGGGGCACGGTGGTTTTTTGTTGTGTAGAGATAGGGTCTTGCTTGAATGTGGTGTGTAGCCGAGGATGGACTAAAAATTGTGATCTTCCTGCTTCAGCCTCCCCAGCCCTGGGGCTGCAGGGTGTCGTGCCTGACCTAGCGGTTTTGTTAGTTTTAGTTCTCTTTTATTTGAGGCAGGGTCTCACGTAGCCCAGGCTGGCTTTGAATCCATGATCTAACAGGATGACCTGAACTTCTGACCCTCCTGTCTCTTTCTTGATGCCAGGATCTCTGCCCTGCGCCTCTGCTCCCCTGCAGGCCCCATAAGACCCTCCTAGCCTTGGGATCACAGTAGCTGTGTCAGTCAAAACAGTGTCTTGAATGGGCAACTTCCCTTTCCTGCCCCACTCCTTCCTGCTGTCTGAGCTGCTCCACTGACCCCTAACCTAGTGGGAGTTTCTCAGAAGCTCCAGACTGTCCCCACCAAGGCCTGAGTCACAACTGAGAATTCCACAGTTGCCACATGAGCATCTTCTCTGGCCAGATCCTGTGCTAAGCTGGGGTAAACTGTAGAGTCAGCAAGGATCCTGTTGTTGGAGAGGGGACATCCTTACAGGGCAGACACTGAGCAAGGTGCGGCATGTGTGTGAGTGTGGTGAAGACTCAGTGTGAGATGTGTGTGCATGTGGGTGTTAGCATGCAGGATGCAAGTGTGTGTGGAGGTCAGAGCTTGGCGCTGAGTATCCTTGATTGTGGTGTGCAGACGTACATGAACTCAGAGCTCCTGGTTCAGCTAGCCCAGCTAGCCAGTTAGTTCCGGGAGTCCCGTCTGTAGCCTCCTCCCATCCTGGGATTACACTCACCTTGCATTTACATGGCTTTCGGGGGATCCAAAACCCTGGGCCTCTCACTTGCCCAATAAAATAAATAAATTTTTGACATTTATTTTTATTTCCTATGCATGAATGGTTTGTCTACATGCATGTCTGCACCGCGTATTCAATCCCCGATTCGAAAAGAAAGGAAAAGAGTTGGCGAAATGGCTCCGTGGCTAAGAGCACTTGCTTAACAGGGTTTCATGAAACCCCAGCTGGCCTCAAACTCCACCACACCAGCCTCCCCCCCCCCACAAGTTTCTGTTCACCTGTCTCCCCAGTGCCAGATACATGGCAGATTGTAGCTAATCAGGAAATGGTCACTGAAGGAATGTGAGTCTTGCAGGCCCTGGGGAAGGCTCTGGGGACCACTGGGCTCATCATAGGCTAGAGAATAGCTGCTACCCCTCTAGAGCCATGGAGAGTTAGTGACTGGCAGACCGCAGGCAGTTTGGGAAATCTTCCCAAAATATGATATTGGCAAGTGCTGCCGGGGAGGACACTTGGGCGCTGTATCTTGATGAGGTACAGGATGAATTTTGGAGATTCACTGACCTGCACACATTTGGGCACATTTCTGTAGACAGCCTGTAACCCCAGCACTCAAGAGGCAGAGGCAGGGAGTTTGAGGCCAGCCTTGGCTACATGAGATTGCTCTGTGGTTAAAGGAGTTTGCTGCCAAGCCTAGGATCTTAAACGGATGCCCTAGAACCCACAGGTGGAAGGAGAAAACTGACTCCTGCAAATTATCCTCTGACCTCCACACGACTGTCAGGGCTCTGGTGGACCCAGCTAACACATACAACTGAAACAAACCAAAGCATGCATGTCCTGGGCCCATGGGAGGAGTGTCCACTCCCTCAGTTCACGTCTGTCAAGTGCTTAGTGTGTGCAGGCACTGACCTTGGTGTGGTAAGGCTGGGGCCAGGGGACGGGGAGGGAGGGACAAGCTATTAACTGGGATGGACACTGGCATTCGGCAAAGACCTAGATAATGAGGAGTCACTACAGGGAGCTGGGGTCAAGGGAGGCAGGACTAAATGCTGACCTAGGTGCCTTGAATGCTAGGCTATGTGTTAGTATTCAGGCATCTGTACTGGCCTGCCCTTGGGGTCCTGACGGGCTATGTCTTCAGCTGCAGCCACTAATAGCACCTCCTGTGCACATCTGCTACATTCTCTGCCTCTTTCTCTTCTGCCACTCTTGTCCACACCGACCTGTCCCTGCCCCTTCTCTCTCCTCTTCCAATAAACCCGTGTGAAGTAAAACGTGAACAAACCAATGAAAATGACCTTGAACTTCTCTTTCCCAGGCCTCCAGCCCAGAGGGCACCTTCTGCAAAAATGTCGGTGGATCCCTTATCCAGCAAAGCCCTGAAGGTAAATTAGCTTCTGTGGACCACACTAGCTCCTGTGGGCTCTCTCTGCTGCTGCTGCTCCTGGTACAGCAGTGTTGTCCCAATTCCCCTTTCCTTCCTGGAAGCCCCAAAAGGGGCCTAAGCAGCTACAGGGCCAGAGGGGCAGGTCACTTCCCACTATGCCAGCTTCCCCTGTGGAAAGGGACTTTCCAGGCTGCGTTTCTCAGCGGGGATCCAGGACTTGACTTGGTTGGTTTGAGCCCTGGGTGGTCTCCTGTGTGCTAATGCCGGGTCCCAATCACCTTCAAGGTCTTGGCTCAAGGCCAGTAACCGCCAAAACGGGGAAGGAGGGCGCACTGGGAAGTGGGGCGGCATCCCCAGCACGGGTTGCGTGCCTCTGTTTCCCCAGGTCAAGCGCGAGCTGAGCGAGAACACGCCGCACCTCTCAGATGAGGCGCTAATGGGGTTGTCGGTGCGCGAGCTGAACCGGAACCTGCGCGGTCTGTCGGCAGAGGAGGTGACACGGCTGAAGCAGCGGCGTCGCACACTCAAGAACCGCGGCTACGCGGCCAGCTGCCGTGTGAAGCGCGTGTGCCAGAAGGAGGAGCTGCAGAAGCAGAAGTCCGAGCTGGAGCGCGAGGTGGACAAGCTGGCGCGCGAGAACGCCGCCATGCGCCTGGAGCTCGACGCGCTGCGCGGCAAGTGTGAGGCGCTGCAGGGCTTCGCCCGCTCGGTGGCCGCCGCCCGCGGGCCCCCGGCACTGGTGGCGCCCGCTAGCGTCATCACCATCGTCAAATCGGTGCCAGGCCCTGCCCCCGCTCCTGACCCTGCCCCCTGCTCTTAGTACCCACCTCTCCCCCTCTATCCCCCCCCCCCCCCCCCCAGCGATGCCCTCTCCGACCCGGTTTCCTTTCCAAAGTGCCTGAGTGCCTCCTGCTCCTGGTCCCTTTCTCTGCCACCGCTACCCAGTGTGGTGACTTCACATTCCTTTCCTGGGCTCTTTTTAACTCTTGCAGGTCCCCAGACTGGGACCTGGTGGCCCTGGGGAGGGGCAACTTTGCTAAGTTGAGGGGGAACGACGTTGGGGTCCTGGGTTTCCCTGGGCTGAAAGTTCATCTCAGATTGGAAGCGAGGTGGTGCAGAGATAGCCTACAGAAGAGCTGGGGGCAGGGAGGCTTTAGATTGTACCAGTATGCCCTTCAACCCTCCCAAGATTTAGGACTAGGTGTGGCCTTGTGGAGCTGCCCTGTTTGGAAGCAGAACTCAAAAGACCTCCCAACTCTGCTTGGAACCTAGGAGACTCTTAGCTAGGGTCAGGCTTTCTCAAGCTAAGAGTCTTTGGAGCAGACCAGTGGAGCTCTAACAAGTGGGGAAGCTGCCAGGCAAAATGACCCAAGGCCACACAGCACTGAGGGGTTGAGCTGCGACCCAAAATGAGCCTCTCACGGCTGCCCTAACATTCCAACCATGGATTGACTTCACGGGGAACAGACACAGATAACAGCTGCGGTAGAAGGACCTCTCTGGCCTGGGAGACCTTCATCTATGAAGTGGGAGAAGCTGAAGGAGAGAGAAGGTGACACAAAGGGATGAGGTGAGAAGCTGGCCAGCCAGAGGAGGGGCAATGGAGAGACAGACACTACAGTCCTGATGCAGGGAATAGAGAAAAGGGGGTCCCTTGGAATTAAGGCTTCCACTTTGGTCTGGAGTATCTGTGGTGTGGGGGCTGACCACTGGTCCCCTGGGAAGTCTGGCCCTAGCACCTCCCCAACGCTGTATACTGCTGACCCCTCCACATTGTTATTTATTGCACGGATCTAAGTTATTCTCACCAGACAGAGCCCAGCTTCTTTTCCCTGGGAAATACGTGGGCCCTGAGCTGGACTTTATATTTTATATCTACAAATAAATCACATTTAATCTTATATTTAGGGAAAGCTGGATGACAAAAACAATAAGGTTTTTTTTTTTAAAAGTGCCCAGCTCCCAGAGTTATTTATTTTCTGACTTAAAGTGAGCCAGTTATCTGCCTTGAGTATTTTGTAGACGTTCTGAATAAAGTCGAATTCTCTTTTCCACAGAGAACTGCATGTCCTCTAGTGTTTTATGTGTGCTCTGAATGAGTAGCCTGAGACCACTTTTGGGCCTCAGGAACTTTTGGCACTGAGAGGCTAAATCCCATTGCTAGCTTTTGCAAGTATGTGTGGGTGGAGACTGTGCAAGAAAAAGTTGTGCTCACGGTCTGTGCAGTCTCAGGCAGAGAAAAGTCTTGGGTTTTCAAACTGTCTACCACTTTCACATAGGTCTGACTTTCTACAGCCCAGTGAAAGGCTGAGGTCTAAACAGCAGGCCTCAGCCTTAATCTTAGGTCTTGGGAGGGAAGGAGAAAGGGGTACCCACTCATTAACTCTGCCTGGAAAGGAGCGGAATACTCAGCTCTTCAGCCAGGGGTCTTTCTCTGGGTGGCACGGATTAGTTTCTTGGGCTCTGGATCCCTTAAAAATGAAGGTGCTATAGAGGCATGGTCTAGAAAAGCCCTGAAAGCATAATAAATGCCGGTCTACAGGACCAGGGTGAGGACCTTGTTTGTGGCTGGTCAGGAGGAAGGGAGGGGCCAAGGAAAGCAGCAGAGTCGGACTGTAGGGAAGAGTTAGATCATGTGTCTCCCCCTCAAACTGGGGCTGTGCCAATACTCCTTCCTGAGAGGCCAAGCTCTCAGGCCTGGCAGCAGGAAAGGGTGGGGGGTGGAAGTGGGGGTGCAGAGATGATGTAGACTGTTTACCTTCAGGTTATAGGCTGCCTGGGAAGTTCCCCCGCCCACACGCATTCCAGCCATGCCTCTCACCCACAGGCCAGACCTTAGAACAGCACAGTGCCTGGGCCTGGCGCATGCAGGGAAGGTATCTTATGCCTTAGGCCTCCTGGTTCCTAAGGATGGAAGATGGGCTCAGAGAAGCCAAGGAAGGTCTTTGATCTTCTGGGAGATACCTAGAAAGGTCACTACCTGCCTCTGGAAAAGAACAGGGAATGAGGCCCAGCCCTCATGGGGATGGGGAAAGGGTGAACACGTTGTGGTAGGTTGTCTGTGAAGAAAGGAGAAACTGTCCAATGGGGATGTGGAACCTGACTTTAGTTCCAGACACCCCATGACGTACACACATCACACACAGGAAGAGGGTGGACACCCCTGTCCACGCCCACTACACCTCTTCCTCACAAAGGGGGCAGGAAAAAAACGGCACTGGCAGACAGAAGAGATTTCAATACAATCTATATTATCTCATATATATATTTCTTCCTGACTTTATTTGCTTGCTTCTGTCACGCATTTAAAATATCACAGAGACCAAAATAGAGCGTCTTTGTGGTGGAACGCAGGACAGTCACAGACGAGATACAAAACTAGGGCTCTGGCTTCATACAGCATACAGTTCATTTTCAAGTATTTCCTTTTATGTACAAAGAGCTACTCTACCTGAAAAAAATAAAAAATAAATGAGACAAGATAGGTTATGCATCCTAGGAAGGATGGGGCAGTCGGGTACAGGTTCCTGTCCTGTGTTCCCATGGACATTAGCTTCCTGCCCTGAGCTCTCCCGCAGCCTCACCCACCATGCCAACAGGCAAGTGTCAGGGTGGGTGGGGGACAGTGGGGACAGGACCAGCAACATACTTTGGCCTGGAAGGAAGGGAAAAGCCTGAGAAACAGACTGGTAGAAGCAATCCCAGGAGGGAACCATGGCAACGTCCCAAGGAGCTCCCACCTGCCTTCCTGGGCAGCTTGGGACATCTGGCCAGGCCTACTGGGTGGGGCTGAGAGTTGCCCTCTGCACCCTACATGCTGGCCTCTAGGCCATGAGGAAGGAAGGAGGCTAAGAAGGTTGCTAGGATGCAACAGCCCCATGAGGTCCCTTCCCATGGACCCTAGGGAAGGAACCTGTTTGTTATAGAAGTGACCAGAGGGAGGGAGGGCTTCCAGTGAAGGCCACAAGGCAGACTCTTCCTTCCACATCACTGTCCACCTCAGAGGCTACAGAAGCTAAAACCCAAGTGCTGCCTGGATTCCACGTGCCAGGTTCTCTGCCACCCTACCTTGGAGTCCCAGGCCTAGAGGCATGTGAGTGGAGAGGGAGCCAGGGGAGAGAATGGGTGGTCCCAGACAAGGGCACCTGACCCAGTGCCGCAAAGTCCTGAGTGCCAGCAGCTCAACAAGGAAGTGCCTGGGAGAGACTGGGGACCGGGGAGGGCTTTCATATGTGACTAAGGCACAGAAGAGATGGGCCAGGGGCCAGAGAGAGCAGAACACCAGGCCCTGCATGGCCAGGGGACCCAGGAGGGTCTGAGACCACCCCTCCCATGACCCCGCTGTATAACCATCCCTCCTCCAGCCTTCTGGAAGTGGTCTGAAATGTGGAGACTCAGACTTCTCCCACGACCCAGGAGGGATAAGCCCCAGGCAGAGACCAGGACCCAGCAGGAGTCTTACTGCTCCACTGAGGAGGTGGTAGGGAACCCAAGCCCTGGCACAGTCAGGAATTATAGAAGGGCTCTGCCCCAAACTATCAAGAACTGGACCCAAGTGAGAGAGCAGTATGGGCTTCTGGCTGTCCTCAGCAGGCCAGAAGAGCTATGAGGCAGCCCAAGTGGCCACAGTGAGGACACCCAAGGGCCCTGCGACCCACACGTCACCAAAGGGCCCATAGGCACAGAGGCATCCTTCCTAGGGGGTCTGAGGCTCCTGGGGGCTGGCTCCGATCCTTGCAGCATGCTAGGCAGGCCTAGGGTGGGAGAAGGGGAAGAGTCCATGGGGCATTCACATCGCCTCCTGCTGCCCAGAATGAGACAAATCTCACACTGGACAAAGATGAACAGGGAAGGGCAGGCAGGTGGGAAGATCAGGTCGGGTCTGGGTATTGCACGGTGTGGGTGGGCTGGGCCTGACAGCCTCGGCAGATAGCTTGTTGGGGAGGGGGCTTAGGATGCAGCTTCTAGCCAAAACACAAGCATTAGACCCAGGCATGGCTGGTTCCAGACGTGTCCCCAGTACAGGATGGGCAGCAGAGGTGTGGCAGCTACAGCCAGTGTCCTCTGCTCTTGCCCCGGGTAGTGCAGGGTCGGCCATGTAGACACATTCCTGAGGCCTGTTCCTCTGGAAGCAATATGCGAGTTGTTTCTGGTCCAATAAATAAAAGGGCAACAGCAAGGTTGTGCTGGCTGCTCCCCAGCCTGGCTGGAAGCTGGAGGAGGCACCTTTCCTTCCCCACCAGGGCCCACATTTAGAACTCATCATCAGAGCTGAGCAACAGAGTCTTCTCATTGTCACGGGCACCGCTAAGGCTGTGGGACCGGGAAAGGCTATGGGTGCCACCACGCCAGGTGGGTCCAGGCTCCAGCGTGGACTGCTGTGTGTACTGCTGGTAGGCAGGTGAGAAGTTGTGGATGGCATCCTGCACAATGTCGTGTGGGTTCATGGTCTCTTTGAGGCTGCTGGAGATGCTCTTCATGGGGGCACAGCGGCCTGCAGGGAGCAGGTGGGGCAAGGGCCAGAGTAGGAAGAGGGAAACTTGATTAGTTCCTGCCCCTACTCCTGGGACAGACCCCACCCCAATGTGCTTGTTCACTTGTCCCCTCCTGAGACAACAGTGCTGTTGCTGACTGGAGTGAACAGGGGAGCTGTGAAGAAAGTGAAGATGGAGGGACAAAGGCAACCATCCCGGGGAATGATGCTCACAGGCAGGAGCGACTGGGCAGAAACGGAAGTCTGCAGCAGTTAACCTGGAAGACCCCAAGCTCCAGTGCCAGAGGCTCAACAAGGAGCAGGCTGTCCTCTTAAGAGGGCAGGAGCTTCCAATCCCTCCATCTGAAGATGTGCCCTACAGGACTGGGGCAGGGACGGAAGCACAGTGCGGGTCACTGAGTCAGGCCGGAAGGATGAACTCAACCCTGGGCCCAGGACTTGGGACTCAGTCTCTCCACCCTCTGGGTACTCTGTCTTGGAGACACTGCCAAATGCCCCTGCCATTCTTAGTGGGCACTGTGCCCCAGAACCTAGCAGGGTGTATTTCAAAACTAAAGCATGGAGCAAAGGCAGCCAGGCTCAACAAAGGGCAGCCCTCTTAGGCAGGTGCTCAGGGCTCTCATCCAGAAGTGCCAACGGGGTGATGGGTACACAGAGGAGCCACAGAAAGGCATGCCAGTGACAGGACCAGACTGACGTGCAGGACAGACGTACAGACAGAGAAAGAGAGCAGACCTACCGTATGGACCGTATGTCAGCACTGCCCGAGGCCAAACCCAGGGCAAATGCAGGGTAAAGGGGCAGGGAGAGAAGCCGGAGGGATAGAGAAGACAAGAGACAGCTGAGTGAAAACGGCCTGCCCACCCCACGCCCAGTGACACTCCCACCCATCCCCCAGACACCAAGGCTGGACACTCCCACCCATCCCCAGACACCAAGGCTGCTCTGGTTGCCCCTGAAGGACAGTGCTCATGCCAACAGGAGTCATCCATCTTACATCTGAGTCAGGGCTTCTATTCCCACTTCTCCCAGGGTTTGCTGGAGCTACACCTGCACAGAGCCCTGTGCCTTGCAAAGCTCACTCCTCTGCACAGGCTCAGAGGATGACTGTAGCGCAGAGCTGACTTTTCACCCCAGACTAACGTGAAGCTGTGAGGGACTGGGTGCCATGGTTACGAGGAAGAACTAGAGCTCACACCAACAGCAGGTTGTCCTGGGTGGGCTGTTTCTTCTGGGGGGAGGGGTGCACCTAATGGTGGGGTGCTGTCTGAGGGTAGTACATGGAAAGACAGTCAGGTCACCAGTAAGGCGTTCCTGGAGAGCCTCCATGACACAACACCCCTCTGCTATAGATAACCCAGCTATTCCTGCAAACGGCTTGGTTTCAGGCCAGCACCTGTTAAACCAGGCTTAAGGAACGTGTGTGTGTGTGTGTGTGTGTGTGTGTGTGTGTGTGTGTGTGCGCGCGTGCGCGCGCTTATCAGATCTTTCCCACTGGGGCCTAGCAGGTAGCAAGGGGCACCAGCCAGCAAGTGGCTCAGCACAGAGTAGGGATGCCATCAAACACCAGGGTGGCAACCAGAGCACCACAGTGTGGCAGAGAACACAGTCCAGCAGAGGCATTTCAAGGTTTCTTCCCAACCAGGATAGGAACTATCGAGGCCTGGACAGGGAGTCCTGTGCCTGTGGACCCCTAAGGCTCTCCATGCCAAGCACAGGGACCGGTGGTAGGCACTGAAGCCTGGGAAGGAGGTTGTCTGGTCTGTAGTCATGGGGGAAAGCTGACGGCAACTGGATGGCATATGCCTTGGACAGGAGACCTCCCTCTCCCAACCCATGAAGTCTCTCACTGTGGATACCAGCCTCGGGCATTCCCCTCAGGAACAGGCCTTCTACCCCACTGGCCCACTGCTTTCCCAGACAGCTGCACTTCCAGTCACTAGAAAGCTCCTCAAGGCTTATGTGTCCTAACCAATCACAGAAGCACCCAGGGTGGGGCCCAACCTCCTGTACAACAAAGGGCTGCAGAACATTCTTTAGCAACAAGGAGCAGAGGTGTGAAAAGCAAGCTGTGGAAACTGCCTCTGATCCTGCTTCTCACAGGGAAACAACTTCCTGCTGTTTCTTCCTTGAAGAATCTCACTCAGCAGACAGAACAGGACAGAGCAGACTCGGCACGGTGGTGTCTGGTCACTAGTCTCTGTCCCAACTTTCTTTTTTGTTCTTTTTTTCAAACTCACAGTAACCCTTCTGCCTCGGCCTACCAAGTGCTGGGATTATAGGTATACACCCTTCTACCCCATCTGTGGGTCTCCACACTAGGACCTAAAGGCTGAACTTAAGTTTCCAGAAACAAACCAGGGGTCCCTCTGGGACCTGAAACCCCTATGCTCTGACCTCTTTAGCCCCTCTTTCAGAAGAGACAGGGTCAACCCTTATAAGATGCTGGGAGGTTCTGGAGCTGACCTCATGAGGCTGGGGTCCTGCTCTAGGAACCTGGCTCATACCTTGAGCGTCCAGCCTCTTGTCAGCGTAGACCTTGTAGGTGAAGGCATGCCGCAGGGCCAAGGCTGCGAAGAACATCTCAACACAGATGATGAAGTCCTGGTAGCCAGCAGCCACAGTGCCCTCACCCACTGACACACGGGCTGAGTTGATCTTTGGGATGGCCCCACATTTCTCTAAGATGGCCAGTAGCATGCCTGGACAGGAAGAGGCATTGTCTGGTCACACACTGGACCCCTCCCTAGCCCTTCATGCAAAGCCACAAGGATAGCCACACACTGCAGGGTACAGGAGG
Organism: Microtus oregoni; assembly: GCF_018167655.1. Lineage (NCBI taxonomy): Eukaryota > Metazoa > Chordata > Mammalia > Rodentia > Cricetidae > Microtus > Microtus oregoni. The sequence continues at coordinate 13,523,374 of NW_024543081.1, forward strand.
GCTCATTTGCTCCTGGAGGCAGGAATGATGAAATAAAGTCAAGGTCTCTGCAAACCCAATCCTTGCAGCTACCTGTCAGTCGGAAAACTGCGACATCACTAACCGTACAAGGCTGCACTGAAGTTTCCTAGAAGCCTCAGCCCTCCCAAATGCCCAGTGGCCAAGGCATCTCTGAGCTCCAGGGCAGGACATAAAGGACAGCACTCTGGCCTGGGACTCAGTTGTGAAGATATGAGCAGGAGTGGGAGGTGGACCCGGGGCTGTGATCACCAGGCCGAGAGGAGACTCACCTTGCCAGAAGGAGAGAAAGATGACGGACTTGACCATGAAGAACTTGAGGACAGGGCTGTAGGGACTCAGCAGCTCCCGGGTGGCGAAGTAGAAGAGGAAGAGGGCGTAAAGGGCCAGGCTGACTGAGATGTTGTAGATGATAGTCACATAGAGGTACCCACTGGTGACACTGTGGAACAGGCATGCCGTGGCTGGGACCGACCCTGAGAAGGCAGATTGCTCCCTCCTCTGCCCTGCCTACAACCTATTTCCATGGGTCATGGCTGTGCTCTCCAGCAAGGAAGGCACAATGACCACTGGAGGGGGGGATGGGATAGGGGGACACACTGGGAGTATGCTACAGAGGTGTGTCTGTAGGCAGGCAGTCTTCCACTCCTGCTTCACTCACTCAGATGGTGACCCTGCTTTGAACCCATTCCTGATGGAGGGCACTAGAGGAAAGCCAGGGCTATGCTGCAGGCCATAGGTCACAGTGGATACCCCTAAGCTTGTTCTGCTCTCCTGACCTCAGTGGGCTGTAGTACACGTTCCAGGCAGTAAGAAGAACTCACAGTATGGGACCAGGTATAAGGCCGCCTTCACTAACCCACAAATGAAAAGGTGTGGCCAGTTCACACAGTAGAGTCTACCGTGTGACTCTACTAGGGCTAAAGACTGCCTCCCAGGCTCCTTCACTTTTAGAACCTGTCTTAGAGTAGCCACCACCCTCTGAGACTCACCCACAGTTACTACTTGATGTGGGAGTGTCATATATCAATCTGTTGATTTCATTGGTTAAGTAATAAAAAGACCTGCTTAGCCCTGATAGGTTAAAACATAGGTGGGAGTAAACAGAAGAGAATGCTGGGAGAAAGAGGAAGTGAGCTCAGAGACGCCATGCTCCCCTCTCCCGGGCAGACGCGATAGCTCTGCTCTCTGAGGCAGACTCAATCAAGCTCCGGCCCAGGATGGACGTAGGTTAGAATCTTCCCAGTAAGTGCACCTCAGTGCTACACACATTATTAGAAATGGGCTAGTCCAGGTGCGAGAGTTAGCCGAGAAGAGGCTAGATATAATGGGCCAAGCAGTGTTTAAAAGAATACAGTGTCCGTGTAATTATTTCGGGGCATAAGCTAGCAGGTGGCCGGAGTGCTGGGGACACAGCCCTGCTGCTCCTATTACAACAACTACTATGCATCCTAAATATTAATATGGATGTGACTCGCTAAGACCAAGTGCAAGATGGCCACTGCCAGGCTCAGGCTGAGAGTCAGGGAGGTCTGAGTCCCATGCAATTTAGGAAAAAAAAAAAAACACGTACAGGATCTGTCAAGGTAGGGCACCCACCCTTGTGCCAATATACCCATAAGTCCCAGGGAGGACCCCTGCTTACTCAAAGTCCCCGTCCCGGTACTTGCCGAAGGCCTGGAGAATAACAGTGCTGACGGCCATGAGTGGCTTCACCACACAGAACTGCAGGGTGGCCTATTTGGGAAACAAACAAGACAGGATAAAGTAGGGATGCGGGAAAGCACCAGTTCTGGCAGCTGAGCCTATGCTGGTTCCTAGGAAGGAGGAAAAGGGAACTGTGTGCAGGGGGAAGCAGGATGGGTAAAGAGACATGATGATATTGGGGACTCAAGGACTAAGAATATAGGGCCCAGTGGACCAGGAGTAGAAGACACCTCAGAGATGGCTCAGAGGATGAGGGGCCTTCAGGAAGATGGAGAGAGGCAGGATCCAGGTAGAGGGAGCAGCTTCAGGCCAGTAGGGTAGGGCTCAGCAGGTAAAGACATAGGTAAAGACTTCTTTGCCAAGTCTGCTGACCTAACTTTGATCCTCAAGACACACAGTGGAAGGAAACAACTTCCTGCAAGTCATACCCATGCATGCACTCATGCAAATAAATACATATATGCATGCATGCATGCATGCATACATACAAAGGTGCAGTTCACGCAGAGGCTCACCCAGGGCAGAGTGTGAACAAGGACAGGAAGTGGGCACTAGAGAGAACAGCAGGTCCTGGACCGCATTCTCTGAACAAGTGAGCTCTAAGGAGGAGTTAGCCATACAGGGAGCGGGTGAGGACAAGGCCTCTGCTTCCCTGACCCATGCTCTGGCCTGGGTCAGGGTTTCTGAGGAACCAGGGTCTGAGTAACCTGGAGTTGGCCTTCAAGAGCAGCAAGTGGGGAGAAGACATCCCTCTAATATGTGGGAGCCTGAAAAGGTACGTGGGCATTCAGGCCTGGTTGGCTATCCACTGCAGTCTCTCAGGCAATCACCTGGGCTCCAAGTGGTAGCCACCTGGGCAATGTTAAAGTAACCCATGCCCACGGCACAGGGTTGCAAATATGGGGATGGAAGTGGATGTCCGCGTCATCCACAGGCTCCCAGTAACCTAAAAGTGTTCATCCTCAGCCGGAAGTCCTGAGTAAAGGAGAGGGCACATGAAACTCCAACACGTGCCTTGGAGAGCATGGCTCTGGATAGGACCAGTGGCTGGAGCAGAAGGGCAGCCTGGGAACCCATCTCTGCCCCACTGAGGACTGGGCTGTGCCATGGCAAAGGAGCATGTGACAGGAAGAGCTACGTGCTGCTACTAGAAAGCCCTACACAATCCCTGGACTGCAAATCTTCACCCAGAGCGAGCTCGGGGAAGGAAGAAGAGCAGTCAGACAAGAAAACTTGAGGCATAGAGCTGAACGGTCAGACGAAGGACTGGAGCCCAAGTCAGCAGACCTCAGAACCTTTGTCCAGCTATTCCATGGGTCAGTCTGAGATTCGCAAACCAGGTTAGATGTCAAAGTGACATCAGTCCCAGGAGTGGGCAGTCCTTTCTACTCTGTTGGGATGGATTGGGGTCACTGATCCAAACATCTTCCCTCCCTTCCTCCCCCTCCCTCCTTTCCCTGTCTGCCCCTCCTCCCTCCCCCTTTTCTCCTCTTCATTGGCAGTGCTAGGGACAGAACCCAGGACCTCACACATGTGAGGCAAGTGCTTTTCCACCACTCTGTAGCCCTAGCCCAGGAATTTCCACTTTTAACAAGTGCTCCAAAAGACTCAGACACTGGGCTCTGGGCCCAAGGACATCCTGGCCCACCCTGTGGCTCTGGAACGAAGATACTATGAGTGCTGGGGCGCCTGCTGGGAGCCTTCGTGTGTTATTCTCCTCTCACTGCCGGCCTGCCACGTCAAGTTCAACAGCAGAGTCTCAGAGCCCACAGAGCAGGGAATGACCCACACCTGGTGATGGTGAGGCCGACTGTGCTCTGGCTGTGACCTCTGCTCTGCTCTTGAGAGCAGAACTCTGAGGACAATGTAATGATCAAAAGTGGGGATGAGTCACAGCTGGGCCTGGACAGGGTGACCGGGTGGCTGGACCACATAAACAAGGCTCTGCAAGCCCCACCCTGGACCAGGACAGTTTTAACCCCTTCTGGGCCACTCCACAAGAGAGATCCTGAGGCTCCCTCAGGGAGACAGAACCAGTGGCTGAATTGGAGCCTGGGCATGTCTACTGACATGCTGCTTGTGTGGGCAGCCGTGCTGTGGGCCCTGAGCTCTCCATAGAGGATGAAAACAGGGTGGCCCTAGGGTAGGCTGCAGTGTTCCTGGCGGGGAGGGGGGAGCGCATTTCTCTCGATTATTTTTGGTCATGCTGGAGGGACAGACTGAGGGCCTGCAGAGGCCAAGGGCAGTTACGAAGACTGGGTGTGGCACCCTCAGCTTGTGTCTCCCTGAATGAGCCAGAGCTGTGCTAACGGCTGACACCCACGGCCTCATCTGTTCCTTTTAGTTACCCCTTGAGATAAGTACTGCCACCCTCATTTTATAAAAGGACAAACAAGCTCAGAAAGGTTGAGCAAATAATCTGAGGTCACATAGCCAGAGAAGCTAGAAGTCCAACTCTAGCCAGGAAGTGGTAGTCAAGGAAACCAAAAGCTGCAGCACTGCCAACTGGAATGTGGGAGAGGGCAGGGACCACACAGTCTTGTCTGCTATGTATCTTTAACACCTAAACCCTCCAGCCCTGGACAAAGGGATGAGTTCTCAGACTGACAGGCTACAACTCCTGGGTGCTTTCTGGTTCAGCACAATTCAGTCCAAATGAACAAGACTCCAGACTAGATTCCCTGGCCCGAGGCTGCTGGGTATTCCAGGATGTTCACTGCCCACCTTAGCAGATGGTCCTAACTCGGTGTCTCCAGATCAGCTTGGGGACAGCTGGGGGCCAGGTGACTTCCACTGGTAGGGCACAGGTCAGCATGCAACAGGAACTGCCCTCTGAGATGCAGGTCTGAACCTGGGTCCCTAGCCTGGTCCTCCTGACCTGGGGCTGCTTCTGAGCACATACATACCTGTTTGCAGAAGCGCAGGAAACCGATGGAGTAGGTCTTTCCCCAGAGGCAGCATGTGCCATACATGCAGCTTGACCTAGGGGAGACAAGTAGAAAAACCTGGGAAATGGGAAGGGTGGGATGGAAAGGCTGCCCTCTGCATCAAACAAGCCAGGGCCCGGGTGGGGCCAGCAATACACACAAAATAGCCCAGAAAGCACTGAATGAACAAGAAAAACTGTAGGAGAAAGCAAACAGGAGAGGACAAAGAGGACAAGGAAGGAGCTAGAGAGCAAGGCAAGCAGAGCACGGGCATGGGTGTGGTCTGGATGTCCAAGTGCATGGCTGTGGGTGCCCACGTGGGGGTCAGAACACTGTTGTACTTACTCAATGGCCTTCCCCCTGATCTCAGACATGATGGCACTCTCTCCCCCAAGGTACTCATAGCACAGGCTCAGGAAGTTATAGATGACAAAGGCTGTGGAAAGTCCAGAGTACTCAGGTCAGCAGAACGGTCCCTCAGAATACAACAGCAAGGAAAGGGGCTGAGCACAGCTGCGCTTAACCCCGGCAGGCTCCTGATGATAGCTGACCCTTTCAGGATACAGGGCAGCAAAAAGTTGGGGCAAAGAGCCATGGACCCCTGAGCCCAACCGCCCATCTATGGACCATGCTTCTATTACTTAGGAGCTATATGGCTTTAGGCAGGATTCTCAAGCTCTCTGTGCCTGCTTCCTCCTCTGTGAACTGGGAAAAGTGCTTCCTGAGGGCCCACTGTGAGAAGAGCAGTGGCCATGAAGCCCCACTGGAGGCTAGGCTCCTAGGACAGCACTCAATAAATGGCGTGAGGCTTTCTCCAGGGTGTGAACACACTGCAGGTAGGAACGGAGTCCAGCCTCCAGTACCGACTGAAACCCTGGTACCTGTACCCACAACTAACACTGACGGGATGAAAACCGAGGGGATAGATGTGGTGCCCCAAAGCAAAGCGTCTGCAGCAAAGGCCCAGGGCAGGCCACAGGCCTCCCTGCAGACTGGTTGTCACAGGACTCCCTTTGGTAGGCCTGGAAGGAAACCTTCAGAGAAACCACAGGGCCCAGCATCATCATCTCTTCCTGCCAAGCAGTCCAGCAATGCTTTCCTGAGGAGGACCTGCCATTGAGCTTACACCCTTCCCGTTCTGTGCCGTAAGCCTGGGCTGTTGGTCTAGCCTCAGCTACAGCCAGTTCTGACTGAGCTGCTCAGACTACCACTGCATTCAGCTCTCAGCTCAGGACTGCCTAGAAGTACACAGCCAGCCAGGGTGCTGCTTCACTCCAGAGAACCATTAACGAGTCAATAATGGACTCAACCAGTTCTCAGAGAGAGGAGACAAAAAGACTCCTTAGACATGACCTGATTGGTCAAATCAGGCCCCCCGCCATCTGGAAAAATCCATCCCTTCCTACAAAACACAGGCTCACAAAGAAAAGATCCAAACACTCAGCAATAGCGTTTACACCAGAGGCCTCTACACAGGCCCCACGGAACAGAGAGGGGCCAGGAGGTGTAACTCAGGCAGCAGGCTGTTACCCTACCACACTCTTTTTTATTTATTTATTTATTTATTTATTTATTTATTAAGGATTTCTGCCTCGTCCCCGCAACTGCTTCCCATTTCCCTCCCCCTCCCCCGATCAAGTCCCCCTCCTCATCTGCTCGAAGAGCAATCAGTGTTCCCTGACCTGTGGGAAGCCCAAGGACTGCCCACCTCTATCCAGGTCTCTTAAGGTGAGCATCCAAACTGCCTAGGCTCCCATACAGCCAGTACGTGCAGTAGGATCAAAAACCCACTGCAATTGTTCTTGAATTCTCAGTATTCCTCATTGTCCGCTATGTTCAGCTAGTCCGGATTTATCCCATGCTTTTTCAGACCTAGGCCAGCTGGCCTTGGTGAGTTCCCAATAGAACATCCCCATTGTCTCAGCGTGTGGGTGCACCCCTCGCGGTCCTGAGTTCCTTGCTCGTACTCCGTCTCCTTCTGCTCCTGATTTGGACCTTGAGATTTCTGTCCTACCACACTCTTAACATGGTTCCAAACCTGGTCTCCAGGAAGGCCCCTGTGCATCCTGAATACCAGGCCATGTGCTAGGCTCCAGGACACATCAGTGACCATGGGATCCACAGTTCAGAGGGAACTGATGGTCTCTCCTACTCCTGCCCTAGACTGTCGGACATCTAGAACTTTCTGCTCCATTCTAGAAACCACATCTCAAATTATAGACAAGAGTATGCCATCAGGAAAGGAGGGTGAGGATCAAGAACAAACAGGACTATACTAGAGGCTTGTCCACACTCCAGACAAGGGCCACAGTCTCAGGGCAGATCCCAGGAGGACTTCAGCTTAGCAGAATGAAAAACCTTTTTCCCTCCCTGTTTTTCAAGACAGGGACTCATCATGTAGGTAAGGCTGACCCCAAACTGGGAGAGATCCTTTGGCCTCTATCCCCCAAAAATGCTAGCTTACAGGCAAGTGCCATCACACCTGACTTGGAAAGAATATTTTTTTTTCAAGACAGAGTGTTTCTCTATGTGTATTCTTGGCTGTCCTGGAATTTGCTCTGTAGACCAGGTTGGCCTTAAACTCAAAAAGATCCGCCTGCCTCTGCCTGCCGAGTGTTGGGATTAAAGACGTGCACCAATTAGAAAGAATATTTCTTATCAGCATCATCATCAGAGAAGGAAGCTGTGACCTCCTGGCTGGCCATCATTAGATGCAGGCATCAGAGGCAGGTAACCCTCAGCAGAAATGGGGGCCCCTTCCAACCCCCAAAGGCAACTTCTCTAGCCAGTAACTACCTGGACAGGAGGTTACAGTCTAAGTCATTATGGTCCCCCCAGTTTCTCAGCTGTGAGCCCCACAAACAGCTCCTGGGAGATCAGGACGTCGGTGCGAACCTGTTCAGAAGTGTCCTCTAGCTGTCCCTGCAGCTGCACCCAAGGCCAGAAGTCATATACTGTTCACTATATGCTCCCTGACCACCTATGGAAGGCTAGGTACCATAAAGAACTGATGGTCCTATGTGCTTCTGGCTGCTCCCAGCTCTCTCCTGTCAAACCTGAGCATCTTCAGCTGGTCTCTGCCTCTGCTACACGGAAACTCTAAGTTGATCCGGAATGACTAAGTTGTCTGGGACATTCCAGATAACTGAGGATATGTCTGCAAAATGGAATTTGCCTGCTCTGACAGGAGTCCCTTCTGCTTGTACACTGAGACTCAGAACATTCTTTCCCACATTCCAGAGGCACGTGGCCTTCCTAGGCAATCACAGTTCAATGAGCCAACTCCGCTGGACAGGGGACCTGCCCCTAAGCAACTGTCCCCAATTCCACACTGCTCCAAAGCCTTCCTTCCCTGTGAATGCATCCTTTGTGAATTCTGCTTGTCCCTGCTTCTGGCAGCCCACATGCTGTTTCTGAGCCCTCACCCATCAGCTCTCTCCCTTTACTTAGATCCACTGAGCTCCTACACTTCCTGTTTGTGAGCTGTGGCTAGTGGCATCATTAACTGTCAGGGTGTCCTACTGAGAGCAAACTGGCCAATTGCTTTAAAATTTTTTTTTTTTAAAAATTCACATATATTGGCGATTTCTCAGAAAATTAGGAAACAACCTTCTTCAAGACTCAGCAATGCCATTTTTGGGTATATACCCAAAGGATGCTCAATCATACCACAAGGACATGTGCCCAACTATGTTCATAGCAGCTTTGTCATAGCCAGAACCTGGAAACAACCTAAATGCCCCTCGACCAAAGAATGGATAAGGAAAATGTGGTACATTTACACAATGGAGTACTACACAGCAGAAAAAATAACAGGATTTTGAAATTTGCAGACAAATGGATGGATCTAGAAAACATCATATTGAGTGAGGTAACCCAGACCCAGAAAGACAATTATCACATGCACTCACTCATAAGTGGCTTTTAGACATAAAACAAAGAAAAACAAACTTACAATTCACAATCCCAGAGAACCTAGACAACAATGAGGACCCTAAGAGATACATACATGGATCTAATCTATATGGGAAGTATAAAAAAGACAAGATTTCCTGAGTAAATTGGGAGCATGGGGACCATGGGAGAAGGTTGAAAGGGGAGGAGAGAGGATGGGGAGCAGAAAAATGCATAACTCAATAAAATCAATTAAAAATTTCACATACATTTATTTGTATATATGTGTGAACACACGTGTGCCACATTATGCGTGTGGAGATCAGAGAACAACTTGCAGGAGTCGCTCTCTCCTTCTGTCAGATGGATCCTGGAGAACAAACTCGGGTCATCAGCCTTGGTGGCATCTTCACTGGCTGAGCTATCTCGCTGGCCCCAGGCCTATGGATCTTTGTTCATTCTGGGCCACACACAAGATTCAGTGTGTCTAGGTGTGAGCTCTGGGCCAAGGGTAACACTGTTCAGCTGTGAGGCCAGCACAAGGAAGGCTGGAGCAAGAGGATCATGAACTTGAGGACAGCCAGGGCTACACATCTAGACTGTTACCTCGAAAACAAGAATCTGAACTCTGAAACGGGGTGAAGGACACTGCATTCCTCCTACGCACGTACACTCTTCCCAACAGAGAGCTCACAATTCTCTGGGGGAAAACAATGGTTTCTTCCCTTTCCTTTACCAAGCCCAGCATACGGCTAATCCTGGCTGCAGAGAACCAGGCATCTATCAGGTCATTTTGGGCAAGCTTTGCAGCTCCCTGCAGTTGTTTTCACACTGTGTAGTGGTGTGCGATACACACTCCACCTGGTAACTAGCAGGTAAGAATGTGCTAATGATGATGAAGAACCTGGGCCAAACTGTAAACACCACATAAACATGTGTAACACAGCATACTGCAGGGAGCAGAGGAAGCTGCATCTCCGCCTCTAGTCACCAAGTCCCAGGCTCTTACCTCACCCCAAACCTACTCAGACACCAAAATGCATACGGCAATTGTCTCTCACTCAGCCCTGTGACCTTTCCCAGTGCTGTGTGAACTACAGCCTCATCAGCTGAGTGCTGTATTATAGTGATATTTTATTTGTGTTATAATAAAGCAAGCTTGCCTGAAGATCAGAGTGCAAAGCTAGCCACATTAGAGAGCCATACAGGCTAGGCAGCAGCCACACTAGTTAGCCAAAGAGGCCAGGTGGTGGTGGTGCACGCCTTTAATACCAGCACTATAGAGGGTTATAAGATGGGAGGAGGGTTCAGTCCGCAGTCTGAGGTTTGGTGGAGAGCATAGCAGTCTACAGTCACACTGAGGATAGGGGTAAGATCTCTCTAGTGGCTTGACTGCTTTGCTTTTCTGATCTTCAGCTTGAACCCCAATATCTTCTCTGGGTTTTTATTACTCGTGCTACACTGTATGGAGCTGAAGCATCCTGGGAAAGGGGCTCAACATCTTTGAGGTTCAGCCCCTGCCTTAGAGAATGGGAACCCTGTCATCTACACAAGTATAGTTGTACACTTCCTGAGTGTAACACATAGCTGTCCCCTCTAAAATCAACTAGACAATTGGACTGACCTCATATAAGAAGCACACTACCAAGGGCAGGAAGAATGCCAAAGCGGTCACTGCTGGGAGACAACAGAAGCTCTGGGTGATGCTCTGGGCTAGCTGTCCTGGAGGAAAGGAGGTGCCAACAAGGACCCCAAAAGAGCCAGGTGGGCGGCTCATGTAATGCAGGGAGATCTCTGCAAGCTCAAAGCTAGCCTAGGTTACACAGGGAGTCTCAGAGTTGAGTGTGATGGCACACAGCAGAGGTAGAAGCAGTGAGTTCTAGGCCAGCCAGAGCTATGAAACAAAACCTCATTTTAAAAAAGGGGAGGGGGGCTGGAGAGATGGCTCAGTGGTTAAGAGCAGTGTCTGCTCTTCCAGAGGTCCTGAGTTCAATTTCCGGCAACCACATGGTGGCTCCCAACCATCTGTAATGAGGTCTGGTGCCCTCTTCTGGCCTGCAGACGTACACACAGACAGAATATTGTATGCATAATAAATAAATAAATAAATATAAAAAAAATAAAAAAGGGGAGGGTAGAGCCCAGAGGACCCCAGTCTCGTGCAGCTGAGGTTGTGGGTTGCAAGTGGGTTAGTGACCCAAAGACTCCACACAGAACTTCAGGCTGTGAGTGTGTGTCTAAAGGGCTAGAACTCGGCCCGGCTGAGGGCGGTAATGAGATTGGCAGAAACGCAACCATTCCCATAGCCCTCTTCCCATACCCACTGCTCACACAACCTGCCTGCATCTTCTGAGCAGAAGACAGGAATCGTATGTTGTGGAGAATCACACGGCACCTGTCTCATGTCTGTATGAACACGACAGGGAAGACTGTTTATGCTCAACTGGAAGACCCAGTTATCAGGAAGCAAAGCTGAAGACATTAGATATCTGAGGATGCTTTCTAACACAAAGGTAAAAGACTAAAGCAGGGGCAGAGAGATGGCTCAGAGGGTGATATAAGCATGGAGACGCAAGCTCAAATCCCCACAAAGCCGAGCATGGTCATGTGCAACTGGGATCTGTAACTCCAAAGCTGGTGAGGGGTGGGGGATGTTTGGGGCACACCAGAAGATTGATAAGGTTTTCTGGCCACAGTCTAGCTCCAGATTCAAAGAAAAACCCTGACAGAAAGTGATAGACAGGACACCAGACAACCTCCTCTGGCCTCTGCATGTGCACACACACATATGCATACAGCACATGCGCGGAGAGGGAGAGGGAGAGAGAGAGAGAGAAGCAAATCAAACAGATGCAAAGAGCTCAAGGAGGAGCTGATACGGAAGAAAGCGTAATTAATATCCCCAGAGAAAAGAAACTCTGAAGCACCAAGAACAGGGGGCTCGGAGAAGCACAGAGAAGAGCCAGCACACATCACAGTGAGGTGAGAGAAGCAGAGCTGGGGAAGGACGCTCACAGATGATGACGTGAAAAGCAAGCCAACCAACAGCTCCTGGAGAGCAACAGGAAAAAGACGCTGAAAAGACGTGAGAGACTCGTGAGCCTCGTTCCAGGAGGACATCCCACGGCAGGAATCCCAGAGAGGAAAAGAGGAAAGAGACGATACTTCCGAGGGACTTGGAGGAACAGCTGAGAACCATAAAGATGCCCTCCCTGGGTGGACATTCCCAAAGACCTGAAAGATGGAGAAGTGTTTCAAGTCCATGTGCGGCTGCTGGAAGCCCTGCTCAGCCCACTGAGATCTTGAATCCCTTACACTGAGCATATAAGTAAGGCCAAGCTCCTGATGAAGACTCAGGCCTGCTGACTTCACCAAGGTCATGGTTTATGGCTCCTACCTGTGCAAACTTAAACCAAATGGATGCTTCAGTCCATGGCTAAGAGGAGTGTTCATACTTGAGAAAGCCATGAAGGCCCTGGAACTAGGCCTCTGGATGAAGTGACAGGGACCTGGACACAAAGATTAGGTATGCTGTGGCTAGTGGTGGGTGGTCCTGGCTTGCTTTAACTCTAGTATATACTTTATATTCAGACAAATTAAGCAAAACCTGGGTAGTTTTGGAACCCAACCTTGCTGAGTCCTGATGTGAGTATCTCTTTCCAGATTACTAACTAAACGATAAAGTTTAAATAATTAAATCATTTGTAAAAGGAAAGGAAAAGTATCAAAGACACAAACAAGGGAAGGTCTCAGGTCCTAGGTTGGGGAGTTCAAGCCTGTCAACATGGTGAATATTAATTACTCTATCTTCTGTGATTTCAGAACTTAGAGGTTGAAAACAAGATCTTAAAAGGCAGGAAGAAAGCTGGGTGATGGTGATGCACACCTTTAATCTCAGCACTCGGGAGGCAGAGGCAGGTGGATCTCTGTGAGTCTGAGGCCAGCCTGGTCTACCAGAGCTAGTTCCAGGACAAGTCCCAAAGCTACAGAGAAACCCTGTCTCAGACAAACCAAAGAATATGCCAGTGACTACACAGGGTCAGAATCCAGCAGACTTCCCAGAAGCAGCACCAGGAGATGAAGCTGTGAGAAGTAGCCTGTAGGACCCGCCCTCGAGGTGCGGTCCCTTCCCGGGGATGTCAATCACAGAGCAGTTCAATAAGGACACTCTGGACTTCACGTCAGCACCCCTATGCACCTGCTCGTCCAGGAGGCTGGTGAAAGATGGGCACAGACCAACAGAGAGAAGAAACCACAAACAAAGGAGAAACGGAAACAGGTGGCCCACGCTGTACAGAAGCCGACACAAGTCCAAAGAGGTGAATGACAGAGCCTGGTGACAGCTGAGCAGAGGAGGTCTCACCAGCAAGCACTGCAGACTCCAGGGAAATGTGGTCAAAGAAAAAGCCAGCGGTGACAGAGTCACACAGCGCCTGCTGTCTCAGGGAGAGTGGGGCTGGTCATTCAAAAACTCAAACTGTAGCACTCAGGAATAAATGAACGATAAGTATAGAAAACTGGACAACCCCAAAATTAAATATGTAGTCAGTACTTGTAGCAAGACCCGGACTTCTACATGGAAAGGGCAGGGGAGCCAGCCTGAGGTCTACCTACAAACACAGCACTCAGGAACGGAGGCAGGAGGACCGAGCATATGGAACCCATCAGAAAACCAAATGAAATGAAAAAAAAGGAGTGTAGGGCAATGCAAGGCTCACCTCTAGACAATATTTAAATATATAAAATGCAAACACTAAATGCACACCTAGAAAAAATTGTAGTCCAGTCTCCCTGGTAAGGTGAAGAAAAGAGAAGTGTTCATGAGCGTGTGTGTGAGTGCATGCATGTGTGCCTTTTTAGTTTTGCCACTAAAAGAGACCTGAAAAGAGGTACAGAAGGGACAGGTGAGAGTGAGGGCCAGGCTGCTGACTCTAGACACTAACAGCCAGTGACCTCAGGCAGCCTCAGCTCCAGGTGCTCAGCGCTGCTTGTGAAGTCCTGGGAGATGGGCAGTCTGAGACAACAGTGTTGCTAGGAGATGAGCTTCCCAGAGTGGCAGACTTCCTGAGCCAACCTTTCCACAGGCAGGGAGGCTGGCTGGGGCAGGTGGGAGCAACAGAGAGGCCTTTGAAGTGGGGGTGCCACCCACCATCTGCTGCTACTCTGGGGTGTTGAGTAAGGGCAGAATGGTAGCTCCCCCAAGTCCCCACAGTTTGCGAAATGTCCCATCTTCAGGGCCGAACAAAGGAGAAAAGCCTACATTTGCCCCTAGACTACACAGGACACAGGGACACAAACATGCACAAAGACACATACACAGCACAAAAACAACCTTTTGCTTCTATAAGAACCAGGTGAGTAGAAGCTGCCCCACTTGAGGCTGGCACCTGAAGGGAGAAGGGTGCTCAGCTCTTCCCCTCCCCAGCCAGAGTCTCCCTGGGGGTTTCTGCTTCCAGGGACATCAAGCACAGTGGAGCACTGAGCAGGTCCCCATCTGCCTCTATATTCCCTCCTGGAAGGAATTTATGAGAGCACCAGCCAGGAGGAGGGTACTGGGAATCAATGCATCCCTACAGAGGGGTGGGTAGAGCTCACGGTGTGAGCTACTCAAGTCTGTTTACTCAAAAGTACACGCCTGGCATGTATGGCCCCCCTTCCTCCAACACAGACTGGACTGGGAAGTGTCTTAGTTGGTTGAATGTTTGCCTAGCATCTAGAAAGCCCTGGGTTCCATGCCCAGCACCACATAAAACCAGATATGGTGGCACACACCTATAATCCCAGCACTTGGGACGCAGAGGAAAGAGGATCTCTAAGTTCAAGGTCAGCCTGGTCTACAGATCAACTTTCAGGACATCCAGGGCTACACTGAGAAACCCTGTCTCAAAAGAAAAAAGAGAAGAAAAAGAGTTTGAGATCTGGTGCTGTAAAGATGGCTCAAGGTTAAGAGCCCTAGCTGCTCTGCCAAAGGAGCATTCTGGCTTGGTTATCAACACCTTCTCCTGGCCTCTTCAGGCATTACATATGTGGTACACAGACCTACATGCAGGCAAACATTCATACACATAAAAGATAGACAGACAAAGACTATAAGGTGCACACCTTTACTCCCAGTACTCAAGAGCAGAAACAGACAGACCTCTGAGTTCCAGGCCAGTTGGAGCTATAAAATGAGACCCTGACACCACCCCCAAAAAAGTTTGAGGCCATCCTAGGCTGTGTATTCTGTCTCAAAGTGGGTGGAGGGGAGTCAGCTGAGTCATGTGCCTGGTTGTGCTCTCCACTGAGGGCAGCCCCCCCGGCAGAGCAGCATCTGCTGCAGACGCAGACGCAGATAGCGCCTGGTCTACGTGTGGACAAAGAGGATGTGACGCTCGGGAAAAGGCAGGATGAGGGTCGGGCCTCAGGCCCACAAAGGACTGGAAAACCAGACCATGCCTGCTCCCAACACCAGGAACTACTTTCTGCTCTAGCTAGGATGGAAGTTGATGTGTTTCCTGTAGAGGCTGTGGAGAAGGCAAGAAAGATGAGGGGGGACATGGTGGGAGGAGCTAGGGAACCAAGGCCATGAGAGGGTGCAAGTCCTTTCCTTTGAGACACAACAGAGCACCACATGGGACACATGGGGTTGTGGCTGTGTAAATCGTCCCACCCATACCTGGGGTTTCTATCCCTGGATGGACCATTCACAAGTTGCTTACCAGCCAGAGAAGCTGGAACTGAGAAAGATGAGCTAGAGGTGGTGCTTCTGCTTCTGGGTATTTGTGAATGTGTCCTGGGGTCCCCCACACCAAAGCACGTCTGTAAGGGGAGACTTGGGTACACGTGTACCCATCTATCAGGGTAGATGGAGAGTCAGGTGGGGAAGGGGAATCTACACTCATCTTTGTGAGAAATGATGCCCAGACCCCATATCCCAGAAAAGAACGAGCGAAGTGCACTGCCCTTGCTCCCATGGCCCCCAGCTCCCCAGCCCTCCCTCCAGTCCCATTCCAAATTATGTCCTCACCCTCGTAGCAGTCACGGATGGTGCCGAAGTACACATAGTACTGGTCGTTGGTGAAGAAGAGAAGGCTGAGCCAGGAGTCGAAGGCGTAGATGGGCACAATGAAGAGGATGCGCACGATGTAGCGCTGCTCGTTGGGCCGGCTGTAGCAGCGCAGATGCATGTAGATCTGGGCAAAGGGCATCAGTCAGTCAAGACCTACTGCTACCCACCTGCCTCCCTCCCGGCCACTTGCCCTCGTCTTCCTGCACCAAGGGAAGAGGTGGGCTTCTGACTTCTGTCTCTGCTCTTCTTGTTCCATGGCCTGATACAAAGTACCCCTGATACAAAGTACCCCCGAGACTTAGTCCTGCTCAATGAAGTTAGTTGATAAAACTTCCATCATGAGAGTCAAATCAAAGGTATCACATAAAGCTGGTGTGAGCAGCATCTACAACCATCTTTCAGCTAGATGGGACAGTAAGGCCACGGTGTTGTTGAAGTTGAGATCCTATTCATCCTGCCTTTCCAGAGTCACCTTCACAGGGTTACACAGCAGCAGCACTGAGTTAACTGAAGGGCTGGTCAAGGGTCGAATCAAGGCCATCTGCCTGTGGCCCCTCTGCCTTGTATCTTAGCAGATGCCAGAAAGGATGGGACAGACGGGGGCCTCACTCTGGAGGACATAGATACACTCCGGGCCATGTGGCCACAGTGGTGTGCTCACACTATGCCTTGTTCCTGAAGCTGCTTGTTCATCCAAGGCAGCACTGCGATGTCCCCAGGGAGGCAGAAGAAAGCAGAGCCAAGAGCCAGTCCCAGTGCCTGGTCCCAACTCTCATGGCATCACTCTTGGCCCAGCCCGGCCCTGACTGGGGAAAAGGACAAAACAATCCCATCTGTTGTAAGCCAATCTCTTGGACACTGATAGATCTAAAAGAGACTGAGACACATGACAGCTGGTGAGGGACTGCCAGGGGCCTGCGCAGACTCACCCAGCCTGCAGTGGGGCATTCATCAAGCCTCCTTCTTGAGCACCCAACCTCCCCTGGGGCCATGAGTACAGGAGACTCGAGTCCTGACTTCTCTCTCTGAGCTGCTACCCACATACACGTGACCAGCTCCTCTCTCACGCTCTCAAGTCTCTCCGTTGCAAAGACATCTCTAACATGTACAGTTGTGTGGCTTCAGCTAGACATGGGCAGAAGTCACAGTGTCACTTCTAGATCAAGGCAGACACATATCTGTGTGTCTCCTCCCATCCCTGCTGTTCTGGTTGTTAGAGAAGTGCAGACAACTCCAGAGCTACAAGCTGCCCTCAGCTGAGCTGGGGTGTGGAGGAGAAATCCCCTTTCCTAGCAGAGCGCACTTATGGCTACAGTCAGGCTTGCCTACAGGATGTTTCGCTGGACTAGAAACCACTCAGGACACTTATGGAGGCTCCCTCTTCACACCCAGGTACCTGGTGGCAGGTGATGAGTAGAGCTGTCCACACAAAGAAGCCGGAGATGGCCTGGGCGGCGGTGGTCATCAGGAACACAGGCTGCTCCATGGCTGTGGGACTGCCCTCAGGGGTTGCAGAGACGCCAGGCGAAGCTGCTGCGGTTGTGGGTGATGCTGGGTCTGGGGCCAGCGCAGCCCCCCTCACTGTCATGGTGCCCAGCAGCAGCAGGCTCCCTGAGAGAATCTCTTGGAGTAGTGATGGGCTGGCCTAGAGAAGAAATCTGGGTGAGTCTAGTGTTTGAAGCACCCTCTGAGATCTACAGCACTCTGGCCCCAGACATGCCCTACTCAGCCCTTGCCCTGCCATGTCTAGGCCAATACACAATGGCCTTGTGACATTCTAAGACCTTAGTCAGACCAGGACCTTTGTCTGTCAAAAGTCCCCAACGGCTACCTATAAAGTTAGGAAACCAAAACATGGCTGGGAATGCAGGGGTACAGAAGAGTGCCACTCCACAGCTGTCAAGAACAGCTCAGCCTGCCTGCTCCCTGACAGTCCCCAAGTGCTGCTGCTGCCAGCTAGAGCCCTCATATGGCACATACAACTGCCTCATGGGCTCTTCTGTCACCCCCCTGTGGAGTCCAAGCAGACCTTGAGCTCACAATCCTCCTGCCTCAGGCTCCTGAGTACTGAGATTACAAATGTGGACCATCCTGATCTGGCAAACCATTTTACTGCTAGGGACGTCTACCCAAAGAGCTTGGTAGTTGACTTTCTGACTTCCCTAATGGCTGACAGCCATCTACCCCTTGGACTCGGCCGTGCTTTCTTCGTGGCTCTTCCCAACTGTGTGCCTTCAAACTGCAAGCTACAGAAGCCAGAACTTCACTCGTGTAAGCACTCAGCTTCTCATCTCCATGCCAGCCCCCAGCAACCATCTCGTCCTGAAACCCTGCCTATGCACTTCTAGACGGATACTCCAATCCATTTCAGGGGCCGTTACTGTCTAAGTGACACATGCCTACCTTTCAGAGGCAGTCCCAATTCCCGTCTTTGAATCCCCACCACCATTCAACTTCATTACTGGCTTTAATCCATATTTCAAAGAGAACATGAACAAGGAACAAGGCAGAATTGAGGAACCCGACACTAAGGAAGTCCCGGTGGGAAAGCAAGGCTGGAGAGGATGGAACTCTGCAGAACCAATGCCCTTCTAGGCGGAGAGCTGGAGTCCCATGTGACCTGGAACAGTAACTCCATACGGTCCAGAAAAGAGCTGCTCTCAGGTACCCACGGTGTTTAACAATGGAGGCCAAGGCTGGGCCAGAGACCTGAGCCACTTGCAAAGAGTGAAGCTTTCCAGGGTCGTCCAGAATGTGCTCTTAGGAGTTTGATGCCCCAGACTGACTGCCAAAGTGACAGCATTAGGCGGTAGGGTATTTGGGGTGCTTAGGTCAGAAGGGTAGAAACCCCACAAATAGGATTAGTATCTTCATGTGAGACCCTTTGCCTTTTCTGCAATTTGAAGACACAGAAAAAAAGAGTTGTTTATGAACCAGAAATGGGCCCCACTGGACAGAGTACAATCAGCGCCTGGATTTCAACTGCCCAGCCTCTAGAACTGTGAGAAACAGGCTAGTTTCCAGCACTGTCACAGCAGCTGGGGAGGAGGAGTCCAACTGCCCCCTCTACCCCAGCTCAGAGCCTGCGAGCCTCATCCTCTTCGGTGCTGCCACCTACTGACAAGAGTCAATGTCTTCCGCCATCAGGTGACCTGGAAGACCAACTGCCCAAACCACAAACTCTGGCCACAACTCTGAGAGGAGTAAAAGCAGAGACGGTGAACATCACAGACACTAGGGAAGAGGCCTGAATGAAGCTTGCGTCCCCAGCTTCACTGTCAGTCCTGGAGACCAAGCTCACAGTCCCTTCCAAGTGCAGGAACTGATATCTAGGCCAGAATGTAGTGACACCTGCAGAAGACTCCCTGGGGGTTTTTGTGGGGTCAAAACAGCTCACACCTGTCCTATGAGCGAGCCGCACCCTGCTTAGCTCCCCTCTATCACCCCGTCTCCACACCTACCTGTCGCTCCTGCAGAACATGGGACCAGGCAGATCCCTTAGACTGCTCTTTTCTTTCACATAAACAATCCCTAACCCATCGCTTAAAAGACAGATTCAAGACTCAAAAACAGAGAAGGCGCCTAAATTGGGAAACTCAAAAACGGAGAAGGTGTCTATATATAAAGACTGGTGGTACAGCGGCAGCCTAAGAATAGCTGCTGCAGGCGCGGCTGCCAGGCTGAGAACTAGCGCCTGAGAGTTTCCTTATGAAGGTTTGCACTGTAAATCAACGTCTTTGCCTGTCAGATTAAAGAATAAACATGAGGGTGGGCACAACATGAACAAATACCCCTAAATGGCCAGCATGTCGCCCAAACACTATCTCACGTGTGTCTTCTTTTCTCTCATGTCAACTTTAAAGTGACATTATCTGCATCCTGGAAAAAGGGGGAAAAAAAGAGGTAGAACTTGGCTTTCAGCCCCCACCAAAAGATTGGAAGGTTTCTAGAACACTCCCAGACAACAGTTAAAGCAATGCCCTCACTCACAAACATTAGTCCCTGGTCCCTTGAAACAGGTGTAGCAGCTCTTCCACCCAGACACAAGGCCCACGTGGAGGCTGCCAACATCTGCAGTCCAGTCTACAACACGCTAGCCTCGCGAATGGTTCCCAGTGTGAGCAGAGGGTGAGGATGGTGGAGACCCTGTGGCCAGCGTTCCATACCTAGGACAGACAGATGTCTCCCTGGGGAGGAGTACTCACTGGCCGAGCTCAGCATTGGAGCTTCAGAGAAACAGGGACTGTGGCTGGGACAACTGCAGCTGGCACAGCCCCTCTAATCCACGTGGTCTCCATGGCTCCCCTTTCACATACAGTCCATGTTCCTCAAGGTGGGAGGAACATACAAGAAAAGGCTCAGAATTCCAACTACTTTACTGTTCTAGCAGAGTGTCGTGTGGGGGGTGGAGGGTGTTCATCTGTGTGTTTCTCAAGACAGGGTTTCTCTGTGGTGCAGCCCTGACTGTCCTAGAACTCGCTTTGTTGACCAGACTGGCCTTGAACTCAGAGATCCACCTGCCTCTGACTCCTGAGTGCTGGGATTAAAGGTGGTGGTCATCACCGCCCAGCTAAAACTATCTCTCTTAATAAACTCCAACTAGGAAAGGGGAGAAAGAAAGCGCGAAAGCTTTTTATGCTAAGAAAGATGCACCGCAGAGTGGCAGGGTGTCTGCAGCACAAACCTGGGCACAGCAAACAGTCACAGGCTCAACTACACCATCCAACCTGAAGACACAGGAGATATGAAGAGTGTTTGGCTACACTGATACACAGTGAGCACAGCATCAAAAGACAATGGAGAAAAAGATGAAAACCACAGTGAGGTACACCAGAACTACAAACCGAGAAACAGTGCCAATGCCAAATGCTGGCGAGAAAGCAGAGAAACTGCACCTCACAAGCACACCGGTAAAGGACAGGCAGAGTATGGTTTGGGCCTTTTTTTTGGGGGGGGGGGTCGAGACAGGGTTTCTCTGTGGCTTTGGAGCCTGTCCTGGAACTCGCTCTGTAGACCAGGCTGGTCTCAAACTCACAGAGATCCGCCTGCCTCTGCCTCCCGAGTGCTGGGATTAAAGGCATGCGCCACCATCGCCCAGCTGGTTTGGGCCTTTCTTACACAACTGGCAGGAGCTGGGGCAGGAGGATCACCTGAGCTCAGGAGTTTACAACTACTGTGATGCTCAAACTTAACTGGCAACTTGAGAAAATCTGGAATCCCCTGGGAGGTGGGCATCTAAGCCTGTCTGTAGGGTATCCCGATTATGTTAACTGAGGTGGGAAAGTCTGCCCACAGTAGGCGACACCATTCCCTAAGCAGGGGATCCCGGCCGGTCTAACAGTGGAGAAAGCAAGCAGAGCACACACATGACTGAAGAGGTCATGCTGACCAGCAGCTTCAAGCTCCTGACGCCCTGACCTCTTCACCACGATGGACTACAACCAGGAACCGTTAGCTATAATAAGCCCTTTCTCCTTTAAAAAGCCCGAGAACAACCCAAAGTTCTGTCAACAGGTGAATACTGGGGAGAAAAAACTCTACATCCAGACTTCAGACAACTACTCAGTATTAAAAAAGAGGAAGTCTGCCTGGTGGTGGTGGCAGCAGCAGGCGTTGGCACGTGCCTTAAATCCCAGCACTCTGAGTTCAAGGCCAGCGTGGTCTACTCAGTGAGTGCCAGGATAGCCAGGGCTACATGAAACAGGCTAGATCCTGTCTGGAAAAACAAAGGCCCCAACACTAGGCACAGGAAGCTCTCTCTGTTGGCCAGAGCTATTCAGGAGACTCCTATTACTATTACACTGTGGCTGCATGCACCATCACCCTAGGGTGCAGCAGCAGCAGCAGCAGCAGCAGCAGCAGCAGCAGCAACACACTGTGGCAGTAACCAGCAGCTCTAATGGAACTCAAGACCTGCTCAAAGAGAGAGAAGTCAGGCCCGGGACTGGAAACCTGCCTAGAGAAGGAACTTTAAAATGGAAAGCATGGGGTTACCTCGAGGGCACATGCTTAGTCAAAGTGGCCAATCTCAAAAGTCAGAAACAGAGCCCATTTACAGAGCATTTTCAACATGACAAGGCTGTAAAGGCGGAGCTCAGGAGAGCAGTGAGCAGAGGCCAGGGACAGTGAGAAGGGGCGTTGTGTAAGCAGGTTTCTTCTAATCATGAGATAGCTGGTATCTTGACAGTCAGTGGTGAGGGGCCAACAAACTCACATGAGATAAACCACACAGAACTACACACAGACACATGCCCTCTCATGGGTAACACTATAGAACCAGAGAAGTCTTTTTTTTTCTGTGTAATAGCCCTAAGCGATCCTGGAACTTGCTCTATAGATCAGGCTGGCCTCGAACTCACAGTGATCCACCTGCTTCTGCCTCCCCAGTGCTGGGATTAAAGGCGTGCACCACCATGGCCTGGCAAACTAGAGAAACCTTACAGCCCGGTTCCCATGGTGTTGCCCTGTGTGAACTTGCTTCCATGAAAGACGGACATGGCCCGTGGAGGGAGCACTGCACCTTTTATACTAGGTCTGTAACTTCCTGTGGGTCTCCATTTGTTTCAGATAGAGGGTTAGTTTTTGTATGATTTTTGTTTTTAGATTTTTTTAAATTTTTATTTCATGCATGTGAGTATTTCTGCCTGCATATGTTATGTCATCACAAGTGTACCTGTGCCCCAGAGGTCACAAGACTGGGTCAGAGCCACTGGACATACAGTTACAGATGGCTGTAGGCCTTTGCTCTGCATGGGTGCAGGGAACTGAACCTAGGTCTTCTTCAGGGGAGAAACAAGTGTTCTTTTTTTTTTTTTTTTTTGGTTTTTCGAGACAGGGTTTCTCTGTGGCTTTGGAGCCTGTCCCGGCACTAGCTCTGTAGACCAGGCTGGTCTCGAACTCACAGCGATCCGCCTGCCTCTGCCTCCCGAGTGTTGGGATTAAAGGCGTGCGCCACCACCGCCCGGCATGAAACAAGTGTTCTTAACTGATGAGCCACCTCTCTATCCTAAAATAGATTTTAAAGTCTCCAGCATGTAGAGATGCATATTGACATATAATATGGGTTGTTTTTTTTTTTTTTTTTTTTTTTTTGGTTTTTTCGAGACAAGGTTTCTCTGTGGTTTTGGAGCCTGTCCTGGAACTCGCTCTGTAGACCAGGCTGGTCTCGAACTCACAGAGATCCGCCTGCCTCTGCCTCCCGAGTGCTGGGATTACAGGCATGCGCCACCACCGCCCGGCTGCGGGTTTTTTTATAAAAAAAAAAAAACAAAAACATGAGGGGCTGGAGAGATGGCTCAATGGTTAAGAGCATTGCCTGCTCTTCCAAAGGTCCTGAGTTCAATTCCCAGCAACCACATGGTGGCTCACAACCATCTATAATGAGGTCTGGTGCCCTCTTCTGGCCTGCTGACATATACACAGAAAATATTGTATACATAACAAATAAATAAATAATTTTTTTAAAAAAAAAAAGCATGATAGGCCGGGTGGTGGTGGTGCACGCCTTTAATCCCAGCACTTAGGAGGCAGAGGCAGGCGGATCTCTGTGAGTTAGAGGCCAGCCTGGTCTGCAAGAGCTAGCTCGAGGACAGGAACCAAAAAGCTACGGAGAAACCCTGTCTCGAAAATTCAAAAAAAAAAAAAGCATGATATTATATCTCACGCCCATCCCCACTGCCCAAGACTGGCCTTAAATTCTGTGTACTAAATTGGGCGGTGGGGACTCACACCTTCAATCTCAGCACTTGGGAGGCCGGCAGATGCAGGTGGGTCTCGGTGTATTCAAGGCTAGTTTGGTCTAGGATAGCCAGGATTACACAGAGAAACCCTATCTCAAACAAACAAACAAAAATTCTGTGTTCTGTATTCAAGAGGTCTCTGTGGGGTGAAGCTTAGTTGGCAGAGAGCTTGCCTAGCATGCCTGAAGCCCTGGGTTCAGCCCCAGCACTGCACAGACACGAATGACAGTACACTGGGAATCCCAGCACTTGGGAGACAGACCAAAGGGAGCAGAGCTCAATGCCACCCCCCTGCTATTTCGAAAGTTCAAGGCCAGATTGGGCTTCTAAGACTGTCTCAAAAGGGAGGCAGGGATTCTCCTGTCTCAGCCTCCAGAGCCTGAGCACAGCATCCAGCTTGGCATTCTTTCTTAAGGGAAGAGAGAAAGATGGAGTAAGAGCACACAGAGTAACTGCTGAGACTGTGGTGGGGGGAGGAGACAGGCTCTTCAGCATGTACAGAATTTTCCATAATGAAACACTCACTGGGCAGAACATGAAAACCACCACAAAAGCTGAGACTGAGTTGAGTGACCATGGAAATCCCCAAGGCAGAGAATGTCTCCTTTCCTTACCTTGCAGAAAAATAATCTGAGTGGCCAAACTTAACAATAGGGAAACTGAGGCTGGACTCGGTGCCAGGTGCTTCCTTCCTCTTAAGCACTGAAAAGGAAAGAGGAACTGTCCCACTGGCGTGGGCATTTCTACCAGGCTGTATGTAGGAGGCTAGCTTCCTAGACCTGCCTTCAAAATGTCCTCAGGCACATTTGTGACATTCCTTCCCAGGAAAGAGCCTGTTTGAGAGGCCTAGGACATCACCAGCAGAAGCCACAAGGATGGAAGGCACTACTGGTGCAGAGCTTTGTGATCAAAAACCATAGCTGGCATTGGTTTAAAAAAAAATTAAAACAAAACAAAACAATCCCCAAAAAAGTTTTCAAATTCTGAGATACTATGAAGTGAATTTTCTAGCTGATTAAAGAATTCCCAGAGAATCTTGGTTGTGTTAGAGACTGAAGCAAATGTCGTCTGTTTGGGTTATAAGAACATCTGACTAACAGGAAACGGAAATGTTCCAGCTAAATTCTGATCATTCCTTTACAGCCTGTGGCTGGGATGGACAGTGAGTAACCTGATTTGAGAAGAGCCAAGGGAGAAGCACTGCCCAGGGCTGCGGCATGGGCAGGGAGTCTTGTCGGGGGAGGGAGACACGAAAACTGGGCACGGAAGGACGGCAGTCAGGCCTTCCACTGCACCAAAGCTCCGCTGCCCAGAAAATGTCAGCCTAGGAAGCCAGAGGGCTTGCACTCTAAGTGACACCAGCTTTAAAACTTAGGACATCTTCAGCTTGTCTTCTGACCTCTATGTTGAATGGGTCTTATAGATATAATGTAATGGGAAAGGCAAGTTATATATACTTATCAGTACATCAAAACCCAGAAAAAGGAGGTGCATGCTCAAAAAGCCCAGTGTTTGTCTATCCGTGTATGCGTGCTGTTTATGTGTGCACCCATGTGCACATGCGCAGGGGCCAAAGGAGGGAGTGTGCCAGGTGTCCTCTACTGCTCTGTACCTATTCCCTCGGGACAGGCCCCTCAATGAACCTAGATTGACAGCAAGCTCCAACGATCTTGCCCCACCAGTACGCACAGTCACATCCGGTTTTTTATATGGGCGCTGAGGAACCAAGCACAGGTCCTCATGGTTGAAACAGAAAGGGTTCTACCCACCGAGCCATCTCACAGCCACGTTTGGCTTTCGTTTGTTTTGTTTTGCTTTGAGACAGGGTCTCACTACACAGCCTTGGCTAGCCTGGAACTCAGGGACCTACCTGTTTCTGCCTCCCAAGTGCTAGGATCAAAAGCATGGCAAGTTTGGGGGTTACACTGCTGATAAAAGTGTACAAGTACAGCAAGCAATGGTCACTAACATGGTTCATCGTTCTGCAGACATTTCTGTCCTTATTTCTTACAGCACAGTCTCTTAGCCCCTTGGTCCCAGGCTGCAGATCACACAGAAAGTAAAGCCAAGCGCTTGCTTGGTCCCTTCAGTGGCCCACCTGCCAGTGATTACTGTCACCCCACCATCCACCACTCACCCGCCAGCCTGCAGTTCATAAGAGGCCAGGCCTCAAGCTGGTACTTTGTCCTAGATCCTGAGTCCTGGGTAGCTGAGCTTGAATCTGTGTGCTGTCACCTGAGCTGGACCTGAACAAGTGACCAGGCTCTTATCTGGGGAGCAGAGCAAAGGTGCGTACTGTCCTGTTGCCATGGCCTTTGAGTCAATGAGTTTAGCAAACCAGAATAATCTACACTTTCAAAAGGATACAGAGTTGGGGATGTGGCTCAGTGGGCAGAATGGTTGCTCGGTGTGCACAGCACCGTGGGTTCCACCCCTAGTATATATACCAGACATGATGGCTCATGTCTGTAATCTCAGAGCTATGGAGGAAGAGGTAGAAGACTAGTGTTGGCTACACAGTGAGTTTGAGGCCAGTCTGGGTGTGTGAGACTATTTCCACAAAATTAAATAAATAAGTAGGTAAATACATAGGTTACAGAATTGCACATGGTTCGGCATTCACACAGGGGTCTAGACAACCCTCCAAACTTCCCATGCATAGCACTTCCATGGCGAAAAATGAAATTCACCCACCCAGGTAAAATCTTTTTAAAGGCTATAATTAGCCTCACCTCAATTCAGGTCAGATATCTGCTGGGAAATGAGTCTGCTGCTGAGTGAGGAGGAGCATCTGTGGTTTCTGCAAGCTCTAAGTCTACCATGGTGGAGAGGGGGAATGCCTAGAGAGCCCATGAGCTACAAGGCCTGCCTTCTACATCCACTCAGCAGTGTCAGGAGTCCCAGTCTCCTGTCTGAGTATCAGCAGCAGACACCCTGTCGTGCCACGCGTGAGCACACTTCTGAGTGTCCAAGAGCTTCTCCTCGCCCTGGTCCGCATGATCACAAAACATTAAACCCTCACCTCACCAACACCCCGAGGCCCAGCCCACTCCAGCGGAACCTGGCTGTGCTCAGTGTGAAGGCCTGCATGCCTGTCTCCAACATTCGCTGCTTCTCTAGGCCCATGATGCCAGGCATGCAGAAGGGAACAGGAAAAGGCAATTGTGTGAGCAACTGAGTGATGGAGAGCCTGGAATTACAGCCCCCAGGCTGCTCTGTGGGCTCTGTCAGCAGAACCCTCCCCACTACTGACACTTTACAGAGTGGCTTGAGTACCCAAGTATCTGGCTGGAGGGAGGGTATAGAGAGGGCAGAGGACGGATGCTGAGTCACATCTGTCTTCCAGCCTGGAAAGGCCACACCAAGGAGAGCAAAGGACTGTCACAGCCTGGTGGGGCACATGAAGGCGTCTGTGAAGACAGAGGCTTTCATTTCACCAGCTGGAACACTCTAGCAAGGGGCTACCTACTTCTGGAATAAAGAAGTTCCTTGAATTAGGGACATTGACCACAGGTGAGCTTACTCCTGCCTTCGCCATGACAACAATGCAAGCTTCTTGGAGGTCAAAGGTCATGTCTTGGAGTATCTGCCTTGGGGACCATTTTCCCTGAAGAACTCTTTCCTCAACTGCCTGCACATCTATCACACCCGCCGTGCCACTTTCCGAGCAGGGTCTTTCTCCCAGCCTTTTAAACTGTGATGCTATCGGTCACTCAACACCTTCCTTCCCAGTGAGAGGAGCTCAGGGAGAGCAGGGACTATGGCCTTGAGGGCGGCAGGGACTACGGCTTTGAGGGCAGCAGGCAGCAAGTGTGTAGGTGCTAGAATATAACTGTTGAACACGGATTCGGAGGTAGGGGACACAGCAGGGATGGAGAATGATGTGGAGCTGGCCTGTGTCCTAATTTTTGAGCAGGCTCGTGCCAAGGACACCTCACAGAGAGTCGTTGCAAGGTGGTGTGCAGGCCACAGATAGCATTCTGGCCACGTGTGAAAGAGAGCTCATCTGGCCAGAGCACCCAGGCAGAGCGCCTATGGGGCCACCATGACACAGGGGCTGGACTCATGTTGGGGTGGGGTCTGTGGCTAACAGGAAAGAAGGAAGCCAGCTTAAGCAAACCCAGCTCAAAAACAAGGAGCAGCCCACACAACATCCCCTCTGCTGTACCCCAGAGGACCGAGGGAGCTGAAGCTGAGCCAGAAGTTTGAGAGCACAGAATCAGTGGGAAACAGGAAGGACGGTCGAGAGTAAAGTTCAACCAGGTCCTTGCCAATGATCTATGCCAAACCCAGAAACCCACTCAGTAAACTTCCCCTCCCCAACACATTCCACACCTGCAGTCTTCACTACGAAAAGATAGGGTCGCTGGTCCCTCTCTGAGACCACCCTCTTCACACTGCCCTTCTTCAACCCTGAGCCCCGGAGTCAGATCACCTACACCTGACTCCAAGCTCTGCCAACTCTAGCTGTGTGTCAGAGGCAAATTATGCAACCTCTCCCTGCTTGGCACTAAGGGCACACGGTCACACGCAAGTCACAGGAGCTTCCAGGAAAGAACAAGATGCAAGTACCATGTGCTGCTGCCACTGCCACCGCCACCACATCCTCCCATCATGGGGCGATAGGGTGGGGTGTCACATTCCTATCAGTCTCTGAGCCCAGGCTGGCCTTACCTCTGTCACTGGTTTTCTTCAAATTGTGTATGTACATGTGTGTGTGTGTGTGCATCTATACATGGTATATACATGCTTGGTGTGTGTATGTGGTGTATGTGAGTTGTGTGTATATGGGGTATGTGTGGGTATATATGTGGTATCTATGGTGTATGTGTAGTACATGTATGTGTGTGTTAAGTGGTATGTGAATATGATGTGTGTGTAGTGTCTATGTACGTATTACATGTATACAAACAGAGACCAGGAGGTTGTCAGGTATTCCTTTGAGGAAAGGTCTCTATTTGGGCTCAGGCTAGCAGCTAGCAGACCCCAGCAATCCTCCTGGCTCAGGTCCCTACCCCAGCACAGGGATTCCAATTGCACTTGAGATCACAGCCAGCTTAAGTGGGTGCTGGGATCCAAATTCAGGTCCTCATGGTTGTGCATGTGGCAAGCAATCTTAGCCACCAAGCCCCCCTCCAGTCTCACTTCATGCCAACTTCCCACTTTTATGAGTCAAGGGCTCACTGTAGCCCAAGCTGGCTTAAACTCAGGTTGACCCCCTGCCTCAGCCTGAGTGTTGGGTTTATAAACATGAACCACAACACCCAGTCAGGTTTTTGTTCATTCATTTCAGATGTGAACCCTTCCAAGCTGTAGCCATGGAATGTGTGCTCAGGCAGCTGCCGTGCACAGGCCAGGCTGCCAGGCTGCTCGGCAACAGGTGGGCAGGCTCCTCTCTGGAATGTGACTACAAACACCCTGAGAGAAAGTTTTGTTCTTGTTTGTTTTATCCCCTGGAGGAGCGTCCATTTTTACATGCCTCCTCCTCTCTCCCCATAGGGGCTCCCTGCTACTGAGTCTCCAGCCTGGGAATGCAGAGCCCTTAGGCCTCTGGGAGCTGCTCAGCTTGGTCAGCTCCAGTGGCTGCCTTTGGAGTGAAGCTGACCCACATCAGAGATAGGCGACAACCACAGGCTGGCCCTTCTCCAGAGGGGATTAGAGGAAAAGAGTGGCTGGCCAGCAGCTGCAGCTTTGCCTGGCTAGCCTTCTGAAAAAGGTCACATGACTCACGACAGGCCAGGGGTCCACTTCTCCTACATGCCTTCCCATCAACACCCCCAGACAGGCCACTAAAGGCTGAAGCAGAGAGGAAAACGTACCCAGGTTGGCCCTGTTTGCCCAATGGGAGTGGGGGACGTTGAAGCAAAAGGCAACAGCAGAGGAATCCAAGTCCTTCAGCAGGGGATTATTTACAACTGCCCTGAATTCAGTGCTTTTGCTTTGGGTTCTTTGAGGTTTTGTTGTTGTTTTGTTTGCTTTTTAAAAAATGTGTGACTGTGTGTGAATGCTTCGCCTAACAGACAGAATGTTATGTCTGTGTACCACATGAACGCCTAGTGCCTACAGAGACCAGAAGAGGGAAATGAACCCCCTGGAACTGCTGGAGTTAGGAAGATAGTGAGCGCCACGTGGGTGTGGGACTGAACCTGGGTCCTCTGCAAGAGGAAAGTGCTCTAAACCACTTCAGCCCCAAATTCAGTGGGGTTTATTTGGTTTTGTTGCTGATTTCTCTAAGACAGGATCTCACTATGTAGCTGTGGCT
The DNA here is from genome assembly GCF_018167655.1 of Microtus oregoni. Lineage (NCBI taxonomy): Eukaryota > Metazoa > Chordata > Mammalia > Rodentia > Cricetidae > Microtus > Microtus oregoni. The sequence continues at coordinate 13,552,972 of NW_024543081.1, forward strand.
GACCTAGAACTCTCTATGTAGACAACACAGGCTGTTTCAGATCTGCCTGCCTGTGCCTCCAGAGGGCTCGGGTTAAGTGCAAGCACCATCATGCCCAGCAAATTCAGTGGTTTTGTTTTTTGTTTTCAATAGTACCAGGCTGAGTTCTGGCTGCTCAGTTCTCTTCCACACCAAGAACAAGTAGATCAATGTGCAGCCTCTAGGGCTAAGCTTTGGAGCCTCTCTAAAATGACAGCTAGTTAACGTCCCATCTAGTACTGAGCACATGACTGCAGAATCCTGAACCCCAACATTCCCACGGCCTCTTGGGAGCAGGCTGCCTAAATAAGGACCGATGCAGGTGCCTCTCGGCAAAGTCTCTCTTCAGTCCAGGATCAGGAGGTGGCAAACCCCAATCAATCAACTCCATTCACAAACGTGCAGTGAGCAGACAGCCCACGCTGGCACGCACCCCCAGAGTGAGCATGGGGCTCAAGACAAAAGCACAAGAGGCCCCAGTCCAGATGCCTGTCCACACAGGAAGGCTACACAAACAGCATCAAATTCAGCCAGAGGACACATCCACAGTGAAAAAGAACAAAGGACAGTTCTACAAAGCTGGATGGCCTCACTGACACATGGAGGGAGAAGCCAGGCACCAGGGACTTGCACCGCCATGCACCAGATGCTCAAACCAGGCAGAGTGAACCCCAGGTCCTGAGCTGTGAGGAGTTATTACAACAGAAGGTAAGTGATCACACGGAGGCCCAGGGAAGAATGGGATACCTGGGCCACAGTGTAGAAAGTCCCATGTGACAGCAGCAGGGAACAGACTGGGGGAAGGGCGGAGGGCAGTGCAGACACTCATGAGCACTGAACTGGTATCTGGGGCTGCTGTGGAGGGAAGGAGAGAAGCCAAGGAGCTGGATGAGCACAGGCATGGAGGTGGGGCACCAGGGACACCAGTAGTGCAAAAAGCAGCTTCTCAAGCAAGCATAACTCAAAGTGCCACTACAGGTCTGGGACACCCAGGGCTTTGGCTGCCCGTGGGGAAAGCCCTGAAGGCTCCAGAGGAAGTGAGCTGAGTGAGGCCCTGGGTTTAAAGTGACAAACTCCACAATAGGAGCTGGGGATCCAGAGGTCCTATTCACTAAGCAACCCCCACATGCCCTTTCTTAGACCCTTTTGTGAAAACTAGGTGTGTATTTTACCGGATGAGGTCAGATGCCTACGTAAGGCTGGCCGCCCATGAAGGGGTGGCCTGGCCTTCCTACACTGAGCCAGAGGTGAGTTCAGTTAAGCCTGTCTGATTTTCTGCAAAGGATGTAACATCCACATGTCTCAGCCATCGGAAGTACACGAGGAGCTAGGCTTGGTGGCATTCGGGAAGCTGAGGTAGGAAGAATTCTCAAAGGAGTTTTGGACTAGCTATGGGCAGGTTCTTGAGCCCCTGTTCCTTGTGGGTAGAAGAAGGCACACAGGACATTCACCAGGCAAGGCCAGCACCTGCACACCCCAGCCCAGAGGCACAGCTTCTTGTGGCTGCCCAGAGACCCTCTATATACAGCAACACCTCCTTTGTTTCACGCAGCGCCCTCCACCTGCTGCTTTCATTCAATGGTTTATCTGCGGCAGCCCCGAGCCATTATCAGCTCTGCCGTGACTGCACAGTATCCCATGTTTGGACAGGCCATAACTTCTTTGTGTCTCCCTGAAAATAGACACTGAGGCTGAGTCCAAAGCGACAGCAATGCCCAGCCGTGTAAACCGATCACTCTGCTCATATGGTAACACCTCTGTAGGCTAATCTTCATGTGGTTTCTGGCGGCTCAGAAATGTACCTTCAGATAGAGGGGAGTGCACTTAAGTTGTTCATCTAGGAAACGAATATTGGTATTGAAAATGATATTTGAGGTGGTGAGGGAAAAAGGACAGAGAAAAGCTGAGTTTTCAACAAACAGAGCTGAGTGACAGTACTGCATTAGATCAGACCCAACCCACTCAATCTTCTGCCCATGAACTAGTTTCCTCACTTTCACAAAAGAGGGGAGACCCAGGACCGGGGGTGCAGCTCAGTGGTAGAGCCCCTGCCTAGCAATGCACAAGCTCCAAGGTCTACCCCAGCACTGCCAAAAAGGAAGACTGAAAATACTAGACCTAGACAGTCATCCCTTCCCACCTCCAGCTCTGATGTCCCGATGGACAGAATGGGTCATCAAGTCATCCAGTCCTAACTGATGCCTCTGAATGAAGGTACTGGTATGCAGGGGAGTGCCGGGAGTGCCGGGTAGTGGGACAGAGAGCCAAAGGCCTCTAGCTTCCAGTCAAGCCTTCTCAAGTGAGAGAAAAGCCCCTCTCATCAGCCTTCCTGCCGAAGCTGTGGGGACATCACAGTCAGACAGACACTCACATGACATCCACCCTCCCTACTCCTGAGCCATCACTGTTACATAACTCACGTGCCCAACAGCCACCCCACCTAAGCATTGCTCTCCAGTCAGTCAGTCATGGAGGATGGGGGTAGTCTCAGACATTAATCCAAGTGTCCTCCCCGAGAATGAGGGCAACTGAGGACATGCAACCAGCAGGATGGGGCTTCCTCCTCTTCCCCAAATCAGGCACAGCTACTAGAAAAAAATCTCTGCCAGAGAGAGCCAGGTGGTCCACCTGTCTCCACACAGAGGCCCCAACCCCACGGACAGGCAGAACTACAAAACACCAAGGCCCCAACTCCACTAGGGTGGCTGTTTCATAAAGCAAAGACTCAGTCGAGGCCAATCCCAATTGTCACAAGCCTGATCCCTTGAAGCACACTGTAACACTCATGCGTCATGCAAGGCCTTCCTGGAGGTGAGACAGAACCCCAAACTCACTTTAAGGCTCACTTCACCTTCGGGTTATGTCACCTGCTTGTGTCCCAGGTCTCTGTGTGTTCCACATGGCCCCACTGTCTGAAGGACCTCCCTTCTTCTCCAAGAGCCATGATCCCCCATCTACAGTTTCAACTCAACTGCCCGTTAGCCCACCCCAAGCAGAGCACACTGCTGCTGCCTCCTGGGTCCTCACAGATCAACCAGGACCTTCATAATACACTTTCCACCTCTGGCAACTTGGTATGCCAGGCTTTCCCCAGATGCTGCAACATTGGTGGACACTCAGGTCAGGTCAGGAAGAGCCAGAAAGCCTGGGGCTCCCTTCTAGGACCATAGGCATCTCACCCTGAGTCCCAGTTTCTCCATCCACAGAATAAGAATACTTATTCCCAGGGCCGAGGCCACTGGGAAGCATCACTTGCAAAGTCCTACACAGATCATACTGAAGATGGAATCAGGGTAATAAATACATGTCAATATTAACAATATAAAGATGATCACACACACACACTGCCAGCACCCATCACTGTGCTGAGGGTGCTGCTGGGATCCCTGTTTACTGCTCACTGGAGATAAACAGAGATGCGAACCAGAGGCTACAGCAGCTACAGCAGAGCTTTTTTATAAATGACCCATGGGCCTTGGAGAACAGCTGCACTCTGCAGAGTGAGAGGCCTCAGCCATTTGCCAGAGGATAGGGTGCAGTTTGCCCATAGGGGTTTACCAGGAGAAAAATACAGGTGCCAGATGTACCTCAGGGTGGGGAAGCCGTCTGATATGAAAATCCCTTTCAGAATGACAGATGCAATTACCTCAGAGGGGAGGGAGAGAGAAGAGAATAGCCATCTTGGAATAGGCCATGACACCCACGTAAAGGGCTTGCTGGTCTCAGCAAGAGAAACAGTCTTCACAGGATCATTGTTCAGACTTGAGGTTGGAACAGAAACAACAGGTGTATGTATGCACACCCTTCTTCCCAACCCTCCAAACTGTGGCCCTCCTGCTGTTGACCAGGCTTTCTGACTGGTAACCCACCTGGCACAGGGAGGTGGGCAGAGGGTTAAGAAGCCCACTATGAAGGGAAGTTAGGAACAGCAAGTGTCCTAAGGTCACTCCAGTTTCCAGCTCTGAGGATGCCCTGCTCTGAAGATGCCCTGCCCATCATTCACGCCACGGTACGGGCCAGCATGGAGGCTGAAGACCTCTTCTTTCCCACAGAACTTCAAGCAAAGTACCAGAACCATCACTCTCTCTACCTGTAGCCAACTTTATAACAACCTAGGCAAATGCCTGTGACCCCACACTCAGTAAACAGTGAGGTAGTGTAAGCTCCTACGTAAAATATATCAAACTCAACGGTAATCCCTTCTTTTATGGGGAAGTGTGGAGGGGTTAAATGGGGTCTTGTGTGACCCAGGGTAGCTTTAATCAACAGGAACCACCCCACCAGCACCAGCAGGGCACCGGACCCACACTGCAGACCTCGCTATGTCAGTGTTCACCTCTTTGTGTGTGGCTTTCTCTAACACACACAAGAGCTGGAAGTGACGCGGGTCAGGCACAAAGGCTTTCTGGGTGGGATCTTCCCCCTCCGGTTTCCACTCCAGAGAAGGAAAAGGGGGTGTCTGCTGGGCTTCCTGCCTTCTCACAAGCCCGAGACCTCCCTTATCCCCTGTAGGAGGATACTGGGCACTGCTAGCCCCAGTGATGTAACCTCAGCCCCAACGACAGGCCTGTTCTGGAGCTGGGCACGGTGGTACATACTAGCACTCAGAAGAAGACCAGGAGCTACAGGGCTCCCAGGCTACATGGCACCTTATCTCAAACAAACAAACAAACAAACCAGGCATGGTGGTATACACCTTTAATACCAGCACTTCAGAGGCAGAGACAGGTAGATCTCTGTGAGTCTGAGGCCAACCTCATCAATGTAGAGAGTCCCAGGCCAGCCAGGAATATACAGGGAGACCCTGTCTAAAATAAATAAATAAAATTATTAGATAAATAAAATAAACTGCTGGGCATAGTACCACATGCCTTTAGTCCCATACTCTGAAGGCAAAGGCAGATGGATCTCTGTGAGTTCAAGTCCAGCCCGGTCTATATAATGAGTTCCAGGGACAGTCAGGGCTATGCAGAGAGACCCCTGTCTCAAAAAGCAAAACAAACAAACAAAACCTAAGTAAATCAAGGAAACACACAGGATGTCCTGATCACCATGGAGGAGCCACCATACCTCAAGAACAGTCCTGAAGAGCAGAGCCATTAACCGCCCACTCTTCCATTTGCTCCCTCAAAACCACCTCAGCACCTCCTCAGTGCAGGCTTCATGCTGGACAGGACACCCTGCTAACTGCAGGCAGAAGAAGCCCCTGGACGCTGCATGCCAGCTGGCTATGTTGCTCTCGGGCAGCAGCTAGGGATGTGAGCACCTCTGCCTGAGTGCTCAGGCCAAGTCCAGTCCTGAATGCCCTCTGCATGTGGCTCTGAAAAGCAGAGTTCCAGTGGTGGCTGCTATGAACACTGCTGACTGGGGCTGGAGAGCTGGCTTGGTGATTAGGGGCTGGAGAGATGGCTCAGAGGTTAAGAGCACTAACTGTTCTTCCAGAGGTCCTGAGTTCAATTCCCAGTAACCACAACTATCTGTAATGAGGTCTGGTGCCCTCTTCTGGCCTGCAGGCATACACACATACAGAATATTGTATACATAATAAATAAATATTTTTTTAAAAAAAAGAGCACTGGCTGCTCCTGCAGAGGACCAGGTTCAGTTCCCAGCACCCTCATGGCAGCTCACAATTATCTGTAACTCCAGATCTTAGGGATCCAAAACCTGTTTCTGACCTCCCTAGGAGGCAGGCAAACACTCATCCATTCAAAATAAAAATCAATAAATCTTAAAAAACAAAACAAACAAAGAAACGCTGCCCGTGACTTCTCAGTGTGCGTTGGGCAAGACATATATTATATCCCACACTCCACACAGCAGAAACAGTACAGGAGGAATCAGGAGACAACCTAAAACTAGGGGGGCCCACTCAGATCCCTCCATGGGGCCAACTCTGTCTTCCTGTTCTGGTCTCTGAGAAGCAGAAATCACCTTCAAAGAACATGCATGGCAGTCCTGCTAGGTATTGTTGTAAGGCTATGCTTCTCAGGCTGGCCTTGAACTCATCCTCCTGCCTCAACCTCCCAAGTAGTGGGATTATGTGCAGCAATACCACCACCTTAACTATTTGTTGCTTTATAGCTTGGAACAATTATTTCAATAAAACAAAGTCTCACTATGCAGGCTGGCTGTCCTGGAACTTGCTATGTAGACCAGACTGGCCTAGAACTCACAGACATCCATCTACTCTGCCTCTGCCTTCAGAGTGCTGAGGTTAAAGGCATGTGCCACCATGCCTGACTGCCTTAATTTTTTTTTTTTTTTTTTTTTTTTTTTTTTTTTGGTTTTTCGAGACAGGGTTTCTCTGTGGCTTTGGAGCCTGTCCTGGAACTAGCTCTGTAGACCAGGCTGGTCTCGAACTCACAGAGATCCACCTGCCTCTGCCTCCCAAGTGCTGGGATTAAAGGCATGTGCCACCATCGCCCGGCCTGACTGCCTTAATTTTAAAAAACATGAATTACAGCTGGTAAGCAACCTGCCCAAGGACACGGTGCTAACAAAAGCATGGATTTGACCTGCAACTCCTCACTCTCTTTCCAGGTCACCAGAAGGCTCAGCTCATTAGTTCCCTCTCTCCTGCTCTCACTAACCATCTTCAAACCTTCTATGAAGTCTCTAATTTTAAACTTTAGTTTTTCCATTACTATTATTGTGTGTGTGTGTGTGTGTGTGTGTGTGTGTGCGCGCGTGTGCACACAGGAATGCCACAGCGCACATGCAGACGTCAGAAGACAACTTTCAGGAGCTGATTCTCTCCTTCCACCACAAGCTCTGGGGATCAAAGGTGGGTCATCAGCCTTGCAGAGCAAGTGCTTTTCCCACTGAGCCACCTCGCTGGCCCAGATTCCTGACCGCTCAACTGCCCATGCTAGGGCACTCAACTTGGTATTCTCCCCCAACTCTCATGCCATGTCCTACAGCCCACAGCCCCCACCTCCTCACACAGCTGCACTTCAGCAGTATTCTGCAAAGACCCTCCAGTGGGGCACGCACAATCTCACAGCCTGTCCAGATAAGGGATGCTTCTAATTCCTCACACTCTGGTAGGACTGGCAAGTCACTGTATCAAAAGCCAGCCAGCCAGCCAGGTCCCTAGTAAAGTAGAGCAGGCAAGTCTTCACAGAGCTCACAGCTACACTCAGCTTGCCTGGCTCCATTACCAGCTCTATCGCTGTACCTGAGTGCTCAGAGCACAGACGGTGGATAACAGACCCTAAGTCCCAAGGATATTTGAAAGCTGGGATGTGAGAAGCTATGACCCCAGGATCTCTGGAGAATCAGGAGTTCTCCAGGAACTCCTTAGGAAAACAAGTTTGGGATTGGTTCAGCAGGTGAAGTACCTCCTGTCAAGTGCGGCACGGCACTACGTACACTGGGCAGACGGCACGTGCCTGTAATCCTAGGGAGGATCAGAAGTTCAAGGTCATCCTCAGCCACGTAGTCAGTTGAAGTTCTGCCTGGAATACATGAGACCCTGCTCAAATAACCAACCAACCAACCAACCAACAGGTTTTTGTTCAGTGAACCCAAATGACAGAAAGCAGAAGAGGCCAGCAGGAGAGCAGGTAACCATTCCAAGGGAGGGTCCAGAGGCCTGACCTGGGGCACAGTAACCTTTGGCTCAGAAGATGCAAAAGAAAACCAGATGCAGAGACTAAAGGGAAACCAGGGACCAGAGGGGCAGCAAACAGGAAGGAGGCAGGTCATCTTGGAGTTATTTGCCAGAATGAAGGAAGCAAGATGCAGGGTGATGATACAGCCTCGTAACACAGGGCTGTGCCTGTCACTTCCTCTCAAACTTTCAAAGGTTCTTTGTTGACCACACCAGGACCAAATCAAAACCCTGTGAGAGGGGAGGCATGCCAGGCCTCCATATTTGCCGGGGCTCCTGCTACCTAGAGGCCTCCTCTTCCTCCTCAGTACCAAATCCCTAGTCCTTTGGGACCTGCAAGGCATCCAGCACACCCCATGGCAGAGGGGAAGAGCAAGATGGAGATGGGACCAACTCCCCTGTGATCTGAAAGGTGAGCCTGCCTCACCTGATGGTGGAGATGAAAAGATAAGTCACAAAAGCATTCTGAACTGAGCAAGCGCTCAAGAAACAAACTGTTGTTCCTACTGTCCTCTGGGCCCCTTCAGTGCCCTCTTCCTACCACAGGCAGAGAGAGCACTGTCTCAAATGTATTAGTTACACACCGGGCTACCTCAGCCAACCCAGGACTCTGGCCTCACTTCCCCGACAGCCAGCAAATTCAGGGCACACACGTGATACTCAGTATTTGCTGCCCCCAAAGCCTCAGCCAAGGTCCTGGGGCAGACCCCATATAGAACTCTGAAAGCCCAGATTCAGGCCTCCTAGCACTCACACCAAATCCCCAGTCTCATTTGCTGCTACTCGCTTTCAAAACAATAAAGGGCTGTACCCTGCCTTGCCTAGCAGTTTCTACTCCAGGGAGCGTACAGAGAGAAATGAGCACAGCAGGGACTGGAAATAGCACCGAGCCCCTCTTGGGGAGAGGACTGGGCAGGTTGGCCGGCAAACAAGAGCAAAACCTCGAAGATAGAATGTGAGAGAGCTGAGGACATGGCTCAGTGCCTGGAGTGCCTTAGCCCGATTCAGAGAGAGAGAGAGAGAGAGAGAGAGAGAGAGAGAGAGAGAGAGAGAGAGAGCGCAATCCCTAGACAGGAGTCCAGGTCCACAGAACTCAGCCAATGCCCTGAACTAGGACAAGCTGGTCACTCACATCCTTCCCATCTAGAACCCCTCTACTCCTTCCTAGTTCAACCCCACCGCCCTGGGAGCAACTGACAATCCATCCCGCAGGACTGCACAAGGGCACCCAGGCCAGCCCCTAGACAATACTTAGAGCCTCTCCACCCACATTGGCCAGTGGGGTCGCCATCTATGTCCACTTCCCCCGCAGATGGGGAGCCCCTAGAGGCAGGTAACAGGTCCGGTCCCTCCGTGTTCTACTCCAGGGACATCAAGGAGAAACTGGACATAGCAGGGACTAGAGATAGCCTGGCACACAGTAGATGCTCAGTAAGTTAAGGCAACCTGGCAAGACACAGTTCCTGACTCAAGGATGATGGGTTCCACCAGTCTATTTGTATCACGCTGACAAGTGAGTCACTAATGCCCCCCCCACCTGCTGCCTCAGTTTCCTCATCCACAACTATGCACAATACGTTACTCACACGGAAAATACACATGAAAAACAAAAAGGCCCTGAGGAATCTCAGTCGCCCAGCTTGGGCTCAACTGTCCTTTCCTGCTGAAGTCTTTTTCACTGGCCTGTTCCCGGACACCCAGCTCTAAAACCACCTCTGCACTCCTCTGCCTTTGTCTTGCGTTTCTGGAATCCCTGGAGTTACTTATTTCCAAGTCAGTTTCTGCCCTGCCACCTCAGAGTTCCCAGATGCCTGGATCATCCAATCTGTGTCCTGGTGAACACCACCCTTCCCTTCCAACTCTGGCACAACACAGAACTCTCAAGATGTTCAGATGTGCAAAGAGCCCAAGGGCCCACCATGTTGACATGGGAAGGGATGCTGCGAACAGCCTGTCAAGAAAGCCACCTCAGGAGGAGGTGGCGGTGGTGTACACCTTTAACCCCGGGGCACACCGTTAATCCCAGGTCTCCCAGTTTGAGGCCAGCCTGCTCTACAGAGTGAGTTTCAGGGCAGCCAGGGCTACACAGAGAAATCCCATCTTGAAAAACAAAACAAAAAGAAAAAAAGGAAAGCCGGACCTCTAAGACCTGCACCTTCACTGATGCTGCTGCTACCGCCGTGTGTGTGTGTGTGTGTGTGTGTGTGTGTGTGTGTGTGTTGACTGAGTCTGCAAGCATTAGCCTCCAGGGCACAGATTGCTACTTCTCTCCTTACATACAGCACCTGGCAGCCAGATGAATAATACATGGCCCTTCACCTCACACACAGGTATCAGGCAGGCAGACACCTGCTTTGCCCCACCACAGCCTGCAAGGGAGGGAAGGATGAGATGCCCTGCCTCAAACAGTCCCCCAGAAAGGCTACAGACTAGAAATTCGGGCCCATTCCCCAGACTCCCTTGCCTTGTAACTGCCTGGAGCCCCTTAGCGCTGGGTCTTATTCAAGCAAAGTATCCAAGGGCGTGCCCAGGAAAATACAGGCACAACACATAGGTCGGATGCACACTCTCAAACCAATCTCTAGGGTTCCTTTGAACACCGACATCCTGGGGTCCCCGGATTCCTATCTGTCCCCCTCCAAATTTACTTGACCTGTGGGCAAGGCTCTCACATCCCCCGTGTACGCTTGTACCGCTCCGAGGGCCGACCACCTGGCCAGGTCAAGGCCACCACACAGGGGACGGACGCCTCGACGGCGGTGCGCAGCACACCCACCGCGGTGCCCATAGTCCCACCGGTAAGAGGCTGGGCCCCGCGCCGCCCATCCCTGCTCCCCCATGGGCAGGTCCGGTTACTCTCAGGGCCCCGCCACGCTGGCGGAGCGGGCACACCCACGGGCCGCGCGGGGGCCTGTGAGTCCCTTCCTCCCCGCGGGGAGCCCCCAAAGAGGGGCTCTCCCCAAGGCGCAGCTCTGGTCGGGTCCCCGCTCATCCCGCGCATCCCGCCGCCCGGGTACCTCAAGAGCCCATGGCGCTGGCGACTGCGGGCGGAGCAGGCGGCGCCGCAGCCCGGTACCTTCGCCGCCGCTGGCGCGTCCTGAGCCCCGCCGAGTGCCGCCTGGACGCGCCTGCGCGCTGGCAGCGCCGCTGGCGGGGGCGGGGCCGGAGCGCGCGACTGAGGTCACTTGCCGAGCCTTAAAGGGGACGCGCGTTGTGAAGCCCCACTACCGAATCTTGGGCTCTGTCCTCTCGCAGCTCGCAGACGCTCTGGGAGAGACCTAAGGGCCAGATTTCCGAGTCCCACCCATCACGGTCCTGGGATGCACAGACTGACCCGTTGGGTACAGACTCTGCCCTGAACACCCGTGGGCTGGCTAGCGCTTCAATTCTCTGAAGCCTTTCCTGCGCCTACGCTGAAGGCGAAAGGAAATCTAGTGACCATTTGCAACGTGTAGGGTGGGTGTGGGATTATGGAACGGGCTTCCACGGAGCGTTTTGTGCAGTTGTTCAAAACGAAATGCAAAGCACCAAGAGGCTTTTTCTTTCCACTCCACCCAGATCCTGTGGGTTCTGCCCCACCTCGTTCCAGGCCGCCTAAGTAACCAAATTCTGCAAGTGTCGTTCCAGTCCCCTGCCCCATTTTGATCTGCGAGATCCCAAACGTCTTACCCAGTTAACTGAAATGCGTAATATGCAACCAAGTTTATTTTTATCTCCAGCTCCAACTGTCTACCGACGCCTCTTACTTAAGAGAGCTCAGCAGCCTCCCCTCCCACAGCATTCCTGCGTCTCTGCTTCCAGTCCCCAGGTCAGAAGGTCTGGAATCATCCTTGAATCCCTTCCCGCCCCCATCCGTTTGAGTAGAACATTCTGTACCCCTAGACTCTGACCCCCTACATCCCACCCGACTCCTACCATGTGATTCAGGCTCTGACCAGGTATTGTGAACTAAGACAGCTGGGGTTTTCTAACCTTGTCCTCTGCCAATCTGTCCATGTGGGAACTAGAGGGATTCCTTTAAAGCCCAGATCTAAACGGGACAGTGGTGACACACGTCTTTAACCCCAGCACTTGGGAGGCAGAGGCAGGCAGTTCAAGGGCAGCCTGGTCTACAGAGGGAATTCCAGGACAGCCAGGGCTACTCGGAGAAACCCTATCTCAAAAAAACAAGAAAAGACAAAAACAAGGAAACAATCAAACAAGCAAAAAACCGAGGAGCATTCATTACACCCTGGGTTTGATTTGTTATGCCACAAAAATAAAATAAATAAAACAAAACCCAAGTTGCACTATAGCATTTTGCTCAAAAGCCTCCACTAGTTCCTCACTAAATCCCAAATAGACACCACATCTTCAGATGTCTGCACAGGCCCTGGTCTGGCATTCTCCTTCCCAAGGTATGCCTGACTCCATCTCCTCCTTTCCCTGGACACAGGCCTCTTGCTGTCCCCACAGTCAGCGATGGCCTTCAGCTTCCATGCCCCTGCACCTGCGGGGATTGGAGTTTCCCCAGCCACACCTGCAAAGGTGTGCTTTGCTGACTACACTAGCGAAGCCCAGGCAGGATTGTTCTGAGACAAATGTCTACCAGAATAAGGTTGCCGAGCCCCACAGGCACTCCACATCCAACATTTACCAAGCCCTGTCCTATGAGCACAATGGCTTTTGTTTGGTTGGTTTGGTTTTTTCGAACCAGGGGGTAGCCCTAGCTGTCCTGGAACTCACTCTGTAGACCATGCTGGCCTTGAAGGCAGAGGTTCACCTGCCTCTACCTCTGAAATGTTGGGATTAAAGGCGAAGCACATCGTTTTTATATTTTATTCTTCATCTTCTTCCAGGAGAAGAAAGTTCCAGAAAGACGGTTGCATTAACATTTTCTTGGCAGATGTGAGGGGAGAGCACTCACAACAGACCAACGATGCCACACAAACCTCCCTCTATGAACCAGTGAGTTTATTGAACCGACTGTGGCGACATAGGTGAGGGCTTAGTGACAGCTGCAATGTGTGACTCCCGCAGCACCGCTGCCTGTGGCCTCTGAGAGTGTTGCAGTATTTAGGAGGCAGAAAAATGAATGCAAGGGAGGGGCACTCCTGTAAAGCTAAGGGGAGATCACTACCCATGCTGCGTTGGCATGACTTTTTTTTTTTTTTCTAATCACCCATGCATCTGTAAGCAACCCTTCACTCTTTCTCCTAAAAGCAGCTGTGCTAAACTCCTTGGTTCACCAAGGTACAGTGGGCAGGGTCATTCCTGTTTTCTGGGGTTGGTATCTTTCCTGGGACCAGGAAAAGTGAGTGTAGCAAGGGCAAAGACCCTTTGTTTCCTGACAGAAACCGACGTGGCAAATGTGCAGAAAGTATCTGTAACATGTACAAATGTAATAGCTAGGTCCAAAGGGGAAACCCCAAGCAGGAAAGAAGGCAGCTCAGCAAGTAATTAATAGTGCTTGCCCACCTGAGCTCGACCGCTAGGTCCTATATGATTGAAAGAGAAAACCGGCTCCTACAAGTTGTCCTCTGACTTACATGCACACATAGTGACACAAACACTAGATGGAGAGATAGATAGATAGATAGATAGATAGATAGATAGATGATAGATAGATCCATACATACATACATACATACATACATATTTTTTCAAAGAAAAAAGCCAGGAATAGTAGCACACACCTTTAATTGTACCACTTGGGAAACAGAAACCAGTGGGTCTCTGTGAGTTCAAGGCCAGTGATAGCGGGACAGTCACTCAAAAAATAAATAAGCTGGGGCTGGAGAGATGGCTCAGCAGTTAAGAGCATTGCCTGCTCTTCCAAAGGTCCTGAGTTCAATTCCCGGCAACCACATGGTGGCTCACAACCATCTGGAATGAGGTCTGGTGCCCTCTTTTGGCCTACAGACATACAGACAGAATATTGTATACATAATAAATAAATAAATTAATTAATTAATATTTTTAATAAATAAATAAATAAATAAGCTGGACAGTGGTGGCACACACCTTTAATCCTAGCACTTGGGAGACAGATGTACGTGGATTTCTTAGTTCAAAGCAGCCTGGACTACAGAGCAAGTTCCAGAACAGACAGGGCTACACAGAGAAACCCTGTCTCAAAAATCCAAAAGATAAATAAGTAAATAATCAGAAAGAAAGAAAGAAAGAAAGAAAGGCATCTTTCCAACCCAGGTTTGAAATCCCTGTTTATTCACAACTTCCTGGTTCCCCCTCCAGACCTGTTATGCTCTCTAGGGCAAAGTCCTTGCCCCCAGCTCTCACCTCATCAACCCCACTTACAAACCAGACTCACTCTGATAGCTCCTGTCCTTTCCAGAGCTGTTGGGCCAAACCACATCCAAATCCAGATTTTTAGTCTCTGCTGGCCAGGGTTACTCAGGCTCAATTTACAGAAGCCTTGTCTGGCAGAGGCGCAGGCAGGTGGTGGGTATTTTACGCATGAGTTGCCAGAAAAGGCCCCAAGACAGTCACCTAACCTGGTGACCGAGGTTTTGGCAGATGGCACACGGGGCGGGGGTGGGGGTAGGGGGCGGGGGCGGCGGGTGTTGCGGGGGCTGTTTGCTCCTCTTTGAAAAAGAAGCTCCCCTCACCACTTAGGCTGTTTAACAAGGAGCTGGGGGCCAGCCTTCTCTCCAAGTCTACAGCCGCTACCCTGCTTCAGCCTCTAGGCCAATCTCCTTTACACCTGCCCATCAATGACGAAGGAACGTCTTTCCCCGCCCTCAGCTCCGCCCCCTTTCTGGTACCCACCAGCTTCCTTCAGGGACCACAGCAGGTACTAGCTTCTTGTTCCTTTTCGTCCTGTTTGTTCACTTATTCTGCTACAGGGACTAGAACCCAAGGTCTCTGCATGCAGGGCACGCTGCTATACCGCTGAGCCGGGCCACAGCTGTTCTGTCCTTGGTCCTGTTTTGAGACAGGGCCTCATTCGGTCGCTCATTTCAGCCTGGGATTTACTATGTAGCCCAAACTGACCTCTAATTTATGGTGATGCTTTCCTTAGCCTCCCAGACTGTGGGGTTACAGACAGCTCCCTATCCTTCTTGAGTTCATTTTTCCCTAAGGAAATCTTAGAAACAACCTGGCAGTCACCGAAGAAAGGCTAAAGAAACTGGGTGATCCACACAATCCACACAATGACATTCAATGTAGACATTAAAACAACAATCTCTCTCTGTGTGTCTCTCTGTCTCTCTCTTTCTCTTTTTTTTTTTTTTTTGGTTTTTCGAGACAGGGTTTCTATATTTGGAGCCTGTCTTGGAACTAGCTCTGTAGACCAGACAGGCTGACCTCTATCTCACAGAGATCCACCTGCCTCTGCCTCTCAAGTGCTGGGATTAAAGACGTGCACCACCACACACTGCTGGGATAACAGCCTCTTTTATTATTATTATTATTATTATTATTATTATTATTATCATTATCATCATCATCATCATTATTATGTATGAGTGTCTCACCTGCATGTACATGCCTGGTGCCCTCACAAGGTGTCAATTCCCTGGAACTGGAGTCACAGATGGTTGTGAATTGCCACGTGGGTGCTGGGAATCGAACTTAGATCCTCTAAAAATAGCAGCCAGTGCTCTTAACTGCTGAGCCATCTCGCCAACTCCCTTAAAATTGTCTCTTAATGGGGGCTGGAGAGATGGCTCAGAGGTTAAGAGCACTGACTGCTCTTCCTGAAGTCCTGAGTTCAATTCCCAGCAACACACATTGTGGCTCACAACCATTTGTAATGAGATCTGGTGCCCTCTTCTGGCCTGCAGGCAGAATATAGGCAGAATACTGCATACATAATAAATAATAAATCTAAAAAAAAAGAAAATTTTTAAAAAATTGTCTCTTAATGCAGTTGGAGAAAGGCTCAGTCCTTAAGAGCATGTACTGCTCTTGCAGAGCCCAAAAATTCAGTTCCCTGCTATGGACATATGAACATAATATCGCTGCTATGGCCTGCATGACATTGACACTCTTGCGCGTGTGTGTGTGTATGTGTGTGTGTGTGTGTGTATGTGTGTGATATTTATGTTTTAATAAATAAAGCTTGCTTGAAGATCAGAGGGTAAAACTAAGCCACTAGAAGGCAGGCAGTGATGGCTCACACCTTTAATCCCAGGATTTGGGAGACAGAGGCAGAGGGATCTCAGTGAGTTCAAGGACACCCTGGGCTACACAAGATCAATACAGAAGTGGATCCTTGTGATGGTGGCTCACACCTTTATCCCGGTACTCATGGGTCACACGCCTTCAATCCCAGCACTAAAGGGGAATATAAAACGGGAGGAGACAGCGCTCAGGGCTCAGTCTGCAGTCGCCCATCCTTGGTAGAGGTAAGACTTCTCCTATGACTTGGCTGTTTTGCTTTTCTGATCTTCAGCTTGAACTCCAATATCTGTCTCTGGGTTTTCATTATTCATGCTACACACATATACAAAGTTAAGAGTAATTATACAGTCTAAAAACATGTCTCTCAACATGGTTAGCCTGGCTGTGGAGGAAATTACTAGGGATGGTATCATACAATAAAGGTCAGAAGAAGTTTGTGTGGCGGCCTGGCCTGAACTCTATTTTCAAAGGCGCTGAGAGGGAAAGGTCTGCAGGAGCTGTAGCAGATGGGCTGTCAAAGCATCCGCGCAAGTGGCAGCGTTGTGAGTAGTGATTTTTTTTAAATTTTCTATAATTTGTTTTCCAAAGCATGTAATATCTCCGAACTTAACAAGGAGTTATTTCAGGAAGTGAGGCCTTGGCCCATCTGTGTTTTCTTCCCATTGTACATCACACGTCATCTGTCTGCTGCGGAGACAGAGGCCCTCTGCGGGGTGGGGATGCAGGGTCACTGTCTCTCCGTAAGCTCCCATGCCCGGCTCGGTAAAGAGCCACAGACAAAGTCTACCCAATACTGAAGTCCAGTGTCAGGTTCCGCCTCCTTCCAGTCCATTCCTGGCTCTTGGTAGGGAGGTAGGGAGGGGAGAGCAGAGGCCTCTGGCATGCATGCTGATGAGGGGCCCGGCTCTCCCACAGCCTCTATCCTTGTGTCTACAGGTACACTGTAGGAGACCAAGTCTGGTGACCAGAGAGTCCGTCTGCTTAGCAGGCAGGAGTGTTTCCCAGCAGAATGGCCTTAGGCCTGTAACTTTGTCCTCTGAGCCTAAGTTTCCCCATTTTCCAGTATTTCGCTGCTGTGTCCAGAGCAGTGGCTGCTGAACCTCTGATTTAAGCCCTGTCAGAGTCAAACCTTCTGGTGGCAGCAGACTGGCATCTAATACAAAGTAAGCTAAACACAGATGCGATGGGCTCACTTAGGTTCAAGGTGGAAGACTTGAGGGTTACAATACAGGGGCAAATGGGGTGCCTTGCTTTTTCTGTCTCTTGCTCACTCTCCCGCTGTGTGTGTGGGGGTGTTGGCTGCATTCCCAGCTGGCCTTTCACCCCCTGACTGAGAGTGTACCTCTTTCCCAAGAATTCCAGTTGTCCGAGGATTGCCTAATTGGCCCGGCTTGTGATAAGGGTCCCATCTCTGAGCCAATCATTGAAGAGAGGAAATGCCAGTGTGTGTGATGAGCCAGGCTGGACAAAGGTCATGCCTCAAGAGACAGTAGGCGGGGTGAGTTCTTCTGAACCCAGGGAACTCTAAAGGGAGATGGCGAATACCTGAAGAATGGCAGGATTACAGCTGAGGGGAGAAGGAGCGTGGGGAAGAAACTGCCTGGGGGCAGGGGAGCAGATCAGGAAGTTCAGGCCACTCCTCTAGGGTCACCCAGAAAAGAAGAGCCTTGTGGGACTGAAATGCTACCTCACCCAGAGCAGAGAAACAGGAAGTAGGGCAAAGCCATCAGGATGGGGTGGTTCTTTGGAGGCCCATAGCCTGTACAGTGGCCAAACTACCTGGTTTAAAGCCCCGCTCTGAACTGAGGCAGAACAACCTTGGGCAAGTCCCTCTGTTTCCTCAGCTGCCCCAGAAGCCCTCTTTCAGGGCCAGTGCCACAGTCTGGTTATGTGAAAGGGTGCCGATAACATCAGCACTTGAGAAACAGAGGCAGAAGGATCAGGAATTCAAATCCGGCCTTGGATACATAGCAAGTTCAAGGCTAGCCTCAGGTACATGAGACCCTGTCTCCAAAGCCTGAAAATAAAAGGAGGGGAGCTGCAGCCACTCCCGCCGGTGTCCCAGACACTTACAGCTTGAAGTAGGAAGACTGTCGCAAGCATGAAGCTAGCCTAGGCTACATGGTGAGTGCAGGTTACCCTGGTCTGCAGGGTGAGAGCCTGTCTCCAAAGAGAGGAGCTGGTGAGATGGCTCAGTAAGGAAAACTGCTTGCTGCCCAAGCCTGATGACCTGAGTTCAATCCCCGGAACCCACGCGTAAAAGGAGAGAACAGACTCCTGCATGCTGTCCTTTTACACATGTGTGCACACAAAATAAATAAATGCAATAAAAAGCAGGGAAAGGAACATGAGGAGAGGAAGAGAGGCGTCTAGAGAAGGTAAGAGAAGGAAAGAATAGAGCTGGCCTGGGGCGAAATTGAGTTTAAGGTTAGCCTGGGCTACAGAGTGAGTTTGAGGTTAGCCTGGGCTACAGAGTGAGCATAAGGAGAGCCTGGGTTACAGGGTGAGTTTGAGGATAGTCCAGGCAACTTTATGAGATTCTATCGCAAAATGAAAAGTAAAATAAAGGTTGGGTATTTAACTCGGCGGTGAGGTTTCCACTTGTTTTGCATACACGGGATCTTAGGTTCAACCTTCAGTACAGAAGGAAAAGATAAGAACTGGAGAGACGGCTCAGTGGTTAAAGACTAGAGTTTAGTTTCCAGCATCTAAGTCGGGCAGCCCAAGACCACCTATAACTCTAGTTCCAGAGACCCTGACCTCCTCTTCTGGCCTCCACACACACCTGAGTACACAAGGCATATACAGACACACATACACAAAAATATAAATAAATCATTTTTAACAAAAGGAAAACATTATTCATAAAACACACACTGGGCATCTCATTTGTGCAAACTTGTGTGTGATATAAAATGTGTGGGCAACTTCTTTCTTTAAGATATTTTATGGGGCCGGGCGGTGGTGGCGCACGCCTTTAATCCCAACTCGGGAGGCAGAGGCAGGCGGATCTCTGTGAGTTTGAGACCAGCCTGGTCTACAAGAGCTAGTTCCAGGACAGGCTCCAAAAACCACAGAGAAACCCCGTCTCGAAAAAAAAAAAAAAGATATTTTATGGGCACACCTTTAATCTCAGAGCTCCAAAGACAGAGGCGGACAGGTCTGTGTGAATTCAAGGTCAACCTGGTTTGCACAGTGACTTCAGGCCAGCCAGTGCTACACAATGAGATATTGTCTCAAACAAAAAATTACATGTATGTATTTGTTGTTGTTGTTGTTTTCGAGACAGGGTTTCTCTCTGTAGCCCTGGCTGTCCTGGAACTCACTCTGTAGACCAGGCTGGCCTCAAACTCAGAGATCCACCTGCCTCTGTCTCCCGAGTACTGAGATTAAAGGCGTGCACACCACCACCTGACTAAAAAAATATTTTAAAATTATTTTATGAATTATGTCTATGTGTGTGCATGTGTCTCTGTGTGGGTTTGTGCAGGGGTCAGAAACTGTATAGTTATAGGCAGCCATAAGCTGCCTTTTGTGAGTGTTGGGACCCAAACTCAGAAAAGGGCTTCAGATCCCCTGGAACTGGAGTTAAAGATTCACAGAGCCTTGCTAGTTAGTAAGCAACAGTGACTGCCACTTGACAAATGAGAAAACCAAGGCACAAGGACTCAGTCACCCTGAGTGGCCCTGCACACAGTGAGCCTAATGACAACTTGTGAAATGAATCTAGGACACGTTCCCACCCCCTGAGCTGGTGACCAGTCAGCATTAGAAAACCCAGGCCATCCTTCCTGCTGAAGTGGTGACATTTAGGGCACAAGTGGTCAATAGGAAACAGAACAAGGCTGCTCCTGGGGGAACATCTGGGGATGTGTGAATGAATCGGCGAGGTGAGCCCAACTCTCTGTGCCTCCCAGCTGCACCCATACCTGTCCCTAGAACCCTGGAGGGGTGAAACCCCTGCTAAAGCAGTCCGCACCCACAGACAGGCTAAGGGACGTGCAGGTCCAGGGTTGGGCTGCGCTGGCAGCTGAGAGGGAGAAACAAGGCCCTTAAAAAAGGAAGCTGATGGCTTATCTTTGTCGGTGTGGAGGATTTAGAACCTCTGGGTGTGACTCTAGACACGTCCAGGTGTGTCTCTAGAGAGCTTTAACGGAAGGGGGCAGCATTGTCCTACTGACTGGATAGAGGGAGCCAGTGAGCTGAGCCCCAGACTTCATCTCTCCCAGCTTCCTGACTGGGTGCAGTGTGTCCAACTTCCCGTTCCGGGTGCCACAATGCCCCATCATGAAAGGTCCAAATGCGGTTTTCCTTCCTTAAGCTATGTCTGACATTTTGTCACAACAGGAAGAAAAGCAACAAATACAGGAGAAATCCCCCTGAACATGCAGGGGCCATATAGGGAGCTGAGGGGCTAGTACAGGAGGCCTGGGTGTCCCAAGTCTAGAGTTGCCTTCATTTGTTAAGCCTTCTGCATGCCTGCCCAGGTAAACCTGACTTCAAAGGCAAGGGTGGGGCTCACCAGAATCACAGGTGCTTTGAAGGTGCTGGATGAGAAGCCCGGGAGGTATAATTACCTGAGAAGCATTCTCCAGAAGGCAGGGAGGAGCCCTGCTGGTGCCAACCAGCCCTGTGGAAGGGGTCTCCGGTGAGGCCTCCTTAAAGGGACAGTGTTCTCCCCTGCAGCCTCCAGAATGACTCTTTAACACCATCACGAGGGCTGTTTGCTGAGCATGGCCTACCTGTGTGGAAGGCAATGGGCTAAACTGGGAAGCCATCCTGTCCCAGTAGCCTATGGTGCATAGGCACACAGCTGCACGAGACCCTTTCATCGCATCAAAGGAGCCACGAGGCTGGAGCGAGTGCATTCTGCTCTTCCCGAGGACCTGAGCTTGGTTCTCAGTGGCTTCTCCAGATGCAGGAGATCTGACACCTTCTTCTGGCCTTGGAGGGCACCTGCACACATATGTGGTGTACTCCCACAGACACATACACTCATATATATGTGTGTGTGTGTGTGTGTGTGTGTGTGTGTGTGTGTGTATGTATGTATTTGGTTTTTGGCACAGGGTTTTTCTCTTTAATATAGTCCTGGCTGTCTTGGAACTTGCTCTATAGACTACTTTGGCCTCAAATTCAAATACTTGCTTGCCTCTGCCTCCCAAGTGCTGGCATTAAAGGCATGTGCCACCACCGACTGTCAAAAAAAAAATAGTTTCTTTTAAAGATTCTAAAAGGAGGCTGGGCGGTGGTGGCGCATGCCTTTAGCACTCGGGAGGCAGAAGCAGGCGGATCTCTGTGAGTTCGAGACCAGCCTGGTCTACAAGAGCTAGTTCTAGGACAGGCTCCAAAGCCACAGAGAAACCCTGTCTCGGAAAAAAAAAAATAAGAAACAAAAAAACCCAAAAAACCAAAACCCACAAAAAACAAACAAACAAAAAGATTCTAAAAGGAATCTGGTCAATGGAGACTTCTTTTCTGCCTGCCCCAAAGTTGCTTGAAACCACTGACATCACCTTCATTCCAGGCCTCCTCTAGATGCTCTGCCCCTCCCTCAGAGTCCCTGCCCACTCCTAGCTTTCTCTCTATACTCTCATATCCTGCAATGTAACCCGGCAGTTCAAGCATCCTTGCCTCTTGCCTAGGTGGTGACCATAAATAAGAATTTCCTAGTCCTTCTTCCAGTCTCCCTGCCACGACTGTCCTCAAATGAGTATCTGTCAATGTCTGCTTCAACTCAGAGGAGCTGGTAGCAAAGTCAGTACTGAGGTAGTCGAGCAAAGAGAGACAGCAGCATCTGAGAGACTTGTGTTCCCGTTATAGATGAGGAAGCCAGATCTCAGAGACGATGTGGAGATTGCTCATGCCTGTTATCTTAGGCAAGACGGGATAGCTGTGCATTAAAGGCTACCCTCGGCTACAGAGTGAGAAGACACTGCCTCTGCCAGGCGGTGGTGGAGGAACACGCCTTCAGTCCCAGCACTCGGCAGGCAGAGGAAGGTGGATCTCTGTGAGTTTAGGGCCAGTCTGGTCACTCTTAGAGTGAGTTCTAGGACAGCCAGGGAGGTTATACAGAGAAATCCTCCCAGTAGTTAGGGCCACTACTGCTCTTGCGGAAGACTGGAGTTTGGTCCCAGCACCCGCACCAGATGAAGGGACTCACACTGCCTGGAACTGTCAGCTCCAAGGTATCCAACACTCTTTCTGGACTTCTTGGACACCTGCATAAACATGTGTATACATTATACATGTAAACATTAGCTTGAAAAAAATTTAAAGAGGAGAAAGTTTGGAGATGCCTGCTGCCTGAAGGCGGAGACCTGAGTTCTATGCCTAGCACCCATTTTAAACCAGGTCTGGCAGCACACACCTGTAACACCAGTGCTGGGCAAGTGGACACAGGCTGGTATCAGTCTAACCATCCAGAGAAGTCTGACTCTCAGAAAATAAACTAGACAGCAATAGAGGAAAACATTCAACATCAGCCTTTGGCCTCTGTGTGAGTTCATGCATACGTGCATGCTAACTGCTTACACATTTACACACACACACACACATGTCCACATACACACTACTATGCCTACTGGTACTTGTTTTGTGTTTTGTTTTTGTTTGTAAAGATGACCTGCTTGCAGATAGCAAGAAGTAGAACAACCTTCCTGGGTTCCGGTCAGCATCTGCATAAAGAGACCTCAGCCTCCTCAGCTGACATGGTTTGCCTAACTTCTCCCGTTGCCTCCCTACCCCCACCCCCACCCCAGAATGTCAAGTGAGACCAAACCTCTAGGCCTCCTTTCCACTTGTTTTCCCTGCTGGGAACAATGCTCTCCCACTCAGCGCTAACGAACTTCTACTCCCATTTCAAGACCCAGGGCAAGCATCTTTGTAACATCTCTACCATATACCTTCCCGTCTTCCTTGGGCCCTGCTTGACCCGGGACCACCTATGCTGTCTGGGTGGGAACTCTACTACTGAGACACATCCCTGCTCACAGAGTGTTCTAGCGTGGGATGAACCACTTCCTCGCCTGAGTCTTGGCCCTTGACAAACATGTACAGGTGCCTGGCTACAATAAAAGGTTCAGAGACTGGAACAGGAATTTGTTTCATTGCCTTGGTAGATGACATCCACAAGATGGGAATCATGGGACAATGCCTTGCCGGGCTGTCACGGCTCAGCACAGGTGCCCTCTGTGAACTTAGCCGGGGTGCCACGGATCAGCACAGGGGCCCTCTGTGAACTCAGCCGGGGTGCCACGGCTCGGCACAGGGGCCTTCTGTGAACTTAGCTGGGGTGTCACAGCTCAGCACAGGTGCCCTCTGTGAACTTAGCCTTGTCATCTGCACTCTTAATTAGTCCTGACAGTTCTTGCAAGTGGACATCATCAACCTTACCTTGCACAAGAGGAATCTGAGATGGTGTCTGGGGTCACAGAATGGGTCACCTGGCTCTCTGGAATCCATCCCTGGGCACCCTGCTCCACCTCTGCCCAGCATGCCTCTGAGCCCCACTATTATGTTTGCTGCACGAGAGGCAATGACTCACAGGTGCACGGCTGCCCTCAGTCTGAGCTAAAACTTCCTGCTGTTTATTTGGCCTGCGTAATTAGCTGTGCGGCTGATGGGTCCTCTGGACTCGATGTCGCTTCCCTCGAACATCCAGAGAGAGGACACAAGGTTGGGGAGAAGCAGGGCTGACTCTGTTGTAACTTCTCTGGGTCTGAGCTTTTGTTCTGGGGAAACAGGGTCTACTCGTCTGCACCCCAGGCTCATCCCATCGAGCACATGTCACCACACACCTTGCTCTGATTATGGTTGCTGTTCAGCGTGACTTTCATATATATAAACATTTCATTCCAGATAAATTAAGCCAAATTGGGGGGTGGAGCCCTAGCTCATTAAAACTGATGGGGCAGCCACACAATGGGTGATTTCAAGTCACGTTTGAGCTCTGTGCTCTGACAACACACCCAGATGCATCCTAAGAACGAGGAAATAGATTTTTATTTACTCCATGTGTGTGTGTATACACACACACATTTTTTAAAATTATTTATCTTCAAGGTCTCGCTATAAAGCCTGGGCTGGCCTGGAACTCTCAGAGATCCCACCTGCCTCCTGAATGCTAGGATTAATGGTCTGCGCCACTGCTACCACCACTGCCACCACCGCAGGCTCAGAGGCTGCATTTAATAAGACCCCAAGAGCCACTGTGGACCTCAAGTTCTCAGAAGCCCCTGGATGGTACCACATGACAACAGGTCTCAATGACCCTGGCCACAGCCGCCTGAGGCTCATGGCTTCTCTCTGATGTGCTGTCCCTGGCAGAAACCCCACGAGCAAAGAGGTGGACAAAGGGTGGCCTACATCACTTTGTCCTTTTCTACTTTATTACTTCAAATTAACAACCACAATAAAGCTCAAAAAAGTCCAATATTTACACAGGAAAAAGTACAAAATTCCCCCCAAAGTTCTTCAGTAATTTTTTTTCAGTTTTTTAAATTACAAAGTAATAAAAAGTTTTGCTCTTTAATTAAAAAAAAAGAAGGGAAAAAGAGGTAAATAAATTAGGAAATACACACACCGAGAAAACAAACAAAGATAAAATAAAGTTAAAAACCAGGTGTTAACCAGGAAGGGTAAATTCAACACTTAACCCTGACCCAGGGTCCTACTCAGAAGTCAGGCCTGGGAAGAGGGGTGACCACAGGTGACTGTCAGGACCAGGGGACTAACTGGTAAGTCAGAGCCGAAGCCATTTGGGAGCAGACTCCGTGAACTTGCCCTAAGATCAGATATGGAAGATGGGGCTGCCACGCACTGGCATCCGGGAAAAGAGGCAAGGACTCTATGCCCTGAGGGATGTGGAGGTCATTGTCCACCCCACCTTGACTTCAGGGGGACGAGAACAGAAACTTGGCTAGGTAGGCGTGGCAGCCCACCTGCTGCTCTGGAAAAGACAGGTCACACACACACTCACACACACTCACACACTCACACATGCACAAGGCATCATGGCCCACCACCTCACTGCCCTCTCAAGATCTCTGCAGAGAAGTGATGGGAGGGGGAGACGGAGGGGGACCAGGATATTTAGGGGGACTCTGGGAAAGCCCAATACGAAGCTGGCCATTGTCACCGCCAAGGGACTGCAGCTGTGCATGTCTCCTTGAATCCGAGGCTCATGAAATCTCAAGGGTCTTTGACCGGCCAAACCACTCCCTGATGCAAATTCTTCAGGCACCTCCAACGGCTGCCCGGCACGTGGTGGGTGGTGGTGGGAACAGGTGGCTGGAGTATGACCCGATGTCATTATTGGAGTGTTGGCAGCCTTTGGGTTGGGAGCAGTGGGCAAGGCGAGGGGGACAGGAATCCTCAGTGATAGGATATCTTGTCTTTTTGCCATTGGAAAAATAAATCAAAGAAACAAAATCCATTGTCGACTTTGTGCTGGGTTGTGTGTTGTTTTCTCCTTTCTGTTCATTTGAGTGGTTGGTTCGTTCTGTTCTTTGTTTCATTTTGTTTCTAAGAAGATGCAGTGAAGACACTAGAAAGGTTACGGAGACAACAGGTCAGTGGCCTGGCTGCCTCAGTCTACCCAGTCCCCTCCTTGTCCCTCATGGAGCCCGAGTCTGGTTTTGGACCCAGCACACAGTGCACCACCGTCCCAAAGAGGGCACCACCATGCTCCTCTGTCCTGGTGGGATGAGCAGTCATCCCAGTCACCTCACGGCTTGAGCAGACTAGCTGTGGGGGAATTTTTGCAGAGTGAACTGTTTGAGCTACTGCCTGGGAGCCCAGTCAATATGGACCATTAGATCCTGTGGCCCTTTTCCCCAAACCAGGCTAAAGGGTATTTTACTACTTCCTCCAAAGCCTAAGGCAGTCCAACCCCAACTCACCTTGGCCAGACGGCCTTCGCTGGGTATAAAAGCACCAAGGCTCTTTCTGCATCCTGGCCCCTTTTTAGCTTTGTATTAGCTTATGTAACAGCCAAAAAGCAGAAATAGGCTAAAGCCTTGGAAGCCCACGTGTGGCCGATACCCTGGTCTCTCCTAGGCACCAGGAGGAAAGAAGAACCAAGGGCTGAGAAAGGTTTTCCCAGCAGTGTTAGCGTGTATAGATTCAAGTTCGTCTGTAAGAAGCCACAGCCTAGATGGCAGGAAGGGGAGGTCCATGGTGCTGCTTCTACTTCATGTACTACTTGTCTTCCTCCCGCTAGGGACCCCAGCACTCACCTAAGCAAACACTGGTCTGTGGCGGCTCTCCTCATTTCCCAAGATGGTCAAATGGCACGCTTGTCTTCAAGAGGGGCCCGAGAGATAAGGGGGAAGAATCAAGTCAACTAAGTCCTTAAGTAGCCAGCTCTAGCGATTTCCCAAATGGCTCCCCACCTAGAGCTCCATCCATCATAGCAGAGCACTCAACCTAAAGGCAGACTGTATGACGTCAGAGGTAGGGGAGGTGGGGGTAGGGTGGGAATGGGAGGCTGCCGGAGGCTTTGGCTTTATAGCTCTAAGCGCTTCAGGCAGCAAAGTGACTGGCTGCAGGCCACACCCAAACTGGAGGCCAAGGTTGGTTCAACCCCAGGCCTGGGTCCACAGAGGCTCACCTCCTACAGGCAGGAAGGGGTAGATCTATCTTTGCCAAGTCCCTTTCCCTACATTCTGAGTCTAAAAGTGGCCATTAAGTGGGGCCACCAGACAGGACCGTCTCACTTCTCACATCCCTTGTTGTTATCAGTGCCAATGGGAACTACACTGAGGATTTCCTTATGGAGGGAATTGCAAACAACTTGTTTCTGAGGCCCCCACTGCCCACCCAGACTGGGTCCTCATGGTCAGTGCTACCGCTTACTGGGCTTAGTTATTTCTCTGAGCCTCAGTTTCTCACTTTGCTTAACGAAGGAGGGTCAATGAGATGTAGGGCGATGAGAGTAAGGGGAGGGAAGAGACCATAAGGTCCGACCAACACCGGGAATACCTAGGTCCCCTATCTCCCGGAGAAGCTTGGTGAGAGGTAGCTCACCTGTGAGGCTGAAATCCGGGAGACCTCTTGCCGCCCGGTGAGGTCTGAAGATGAGACATTGGCAGGCGCACCTCTGTGGAGTCTCATGCTCACCTTCCTCTCCCGGTCGGCCCGTGAGATTGCTCTGGGAGAAGTATTGCCTGGAGGGAGGGCAGGAGCCAACCCTCAGTGTGGGCATAAGCAGTCCCCAAACCCTCCTGGGGCATAGCCCAAGGCTCGAGGCCCCTACTGACCAGCCTGTTGGATGCGGGAGGCTGGGGTGGAAGCCACAGGCTCGGCTGCACTTCGGAGTCGGTTGGCGGTGGCCCCCGTAGGTGGGCCAGGGGGCAGGGCTCTGGTCGCGGACCCCCGCAACTGCCCCATCCTCTCTTCCCGTTCGTGTTCTCGTCGCTCCCGGTCTACGTCCTCGGGATTCCGGGCTGCACCCTATAAGAACGTGAGAGGAGATTCGCATCAGCCCTATGAGGATGCCGCACTGCAACCCAGAATCCTAGCAGGACAGAGCAAGGGAGGAGGTGTGGAGACCTTCACCTTGTTTCTTCCCATACACCAAGAAGGCCAGTGCTTACCCTCTACCACAACGCACAGGAACCAAGCCACCCAGCGCCTAGAAGACGGAAGTGCCAGAGGAGAAGCAGAGAGAGCTCAGCCTGACCAGGTTGGCATCTCCAGGACGACCAAGGGGACTTGGTCCTTCCAACCGGGCTCCCTGTGTTCCCAATCAAGCAGGAAAAGCATTCAGAGGCCCAACTAGTTGAGAGACAGACCACAGCCAGAGAAGAAAGGGCAGGTTCAGAGTCTCAACTCCAGTGACAGCAGAGCCAGTTCTCTGCCAAGGTCCCCAGTGCCCAATCATAAGGCCACCCGTTCCTGGCTCCCGGATCTGCTACTCCTACTATGGAGCCAGGAGACCTAGGGACTCCATCAATGCTGTTACCTGGAAGCCCAGGGGACAAAAGAAGCCAGGCTAGATGTTCCACGGAGCAAGAAGGCCCTCAGGCAAAGCTAGAGAAGGTGCCTTGAGCCCCCAAGGGCCTGTCCTCCAAGATGCTACCCCAAGTACAAGAAGGGAGAAAGGACCAGAAAGCAATGCAGCGTGGGAACAGTGCCTGGCCAAGTTACCTAGCTGGTCCTGAGGCCGTCCACAGGGAAGGGCGGGGGGCTGGCGGGAGGGGGGCCGCATCTGTGGAGGAGAGAGCTGCAGGCTGAGATGGGAGCCTGCTCACGGCCATGGGGTCTGGGCTCTGCAAACCCATGACTTTACAGGGACTAAGAAGCCCTGATGCTCTGGGCCATGGGGAAGGAGCTGTCTTCAGGGACCCCTGAAGGGAGTAGCTTGATTCAGAATGACGCCTCAGACCTACTGGGGTAGCCAAGCGCTCCTAACTCCTCATCTGGGCCCCTCTGAAGTGGAAATGTTGACATCTTTTGTCCTTACTTGACCTGGTCAGAGACCTTGTGACCTGGCTGGACTACACAGCCAGTACAAAGCTGGGGCTAAACAAGGTCCTGCCACTGAGTCCCATTCTGTCCCTCAAAAGGACACTGTTCAGAGACCTGCCTTGGCCATTCCTAGTCCTCCACTCAGAAACCAGGGCTTAGGACTGCCAGAGCTCCTCCCACAGGCACACTGGCTGCCTGGTTCAGCAGGAACTCAGCCCAACCTGAGAGAAACAGGGGCTGTGGCACTCAACAGTCTGTCCTGTGGCAGCGATGACTTCAGTCTCTCATTAAAAGGGAAACTGAGGGTCGGGGAGGCTAAGAGGATCACCTCAGGACGCGGCCAAGTGGCTGGCTGGGGTCTCAGCAGCTCCAGCAGGCTCAGGCCAGATATGGTCCCTCACCCTGCTCCCGTCTACCCGATGCGATGGACGCATCAAGAAATGCGCACCAGAGAGTTTTCATGGGCTTTATTTGTCCACAAGGGAACACAAAGTCAGAGGCAAAGTCGCACGAGTGACCCTACACAATGGCTCTACTGTGCAGTTGTCTGTCCTTGGCTAGGTGGCGTCTTCTCCTGGCTGTAACAGCCGTGGTTTTCCCAGAGAGACTTCCCAGGATCCAAGCCTCTGGAATTCCAGTCCCCTGGGGTGGCACATGGAAGGTCATTCCAAGGTCAAGTGGCTCCTTCCAGTTTGTTGTTCTCTGTCTGTCTGTCCAGTACTGGTGATGGCTTGTTTATTGCAGGGCAGGTGAGAAGGCCTGGTCTTGGGTTGATGGCTGTGAAAGCTTCTGATGTCTTCTGTAGATGTTCTTGGTAATGGAGCTGGCTGGCCACGCAGTGACAGGGTCACACATGGTGGAGACAATGGCTGTCCAGCTCTGAACTCTAGTGTCTGCCTCCAAGAGGACTTCAGGGAGAGATCAGGGACCAACAATGGGGCAGGGAGGGGACATCTGGCCAAGTTTGAGATTTTTGTCAGCTGGCCAGTCACACAGGGGCACTGTGAGGAAGGCCCACAACAACTGTCCGCAGAACCTCCTGTAATAACAAATGTTCCCATTTGCCACGATGGATGTAGCAGCAGCCACTTGTGGTCTTCTGAGAGCGATCTGGTGGATGACCGAGGAGCCAGAGTCCATTTCCAATTATTTCAGTGAATGAGAAAGTCAGCGCTACAAGGCCAGAGGCTGCTGTATGGGCAGCACTGGTCTAGAGTACACAAAATCCATTCTTCAAGCTTCACTGAGAAGGGACGAGCCCATCCCCAAACTGGATTCAGTTAATTTTCTGTAGCACGTGTCTGGAACCCAATGCTTTGAACCCCGTGTGTTAAGAAGCGCTAGCCCCATGACCTTGCCTCCCAACATGCTCTGAGCTGGAAGGAGCCCCACTATCCACTTTCCACTCCAGCCCCAGAGATAAAAGCCACAGGTTTGTCCCCAAGGTCCTTGGCCTATGAGATTTCCTTAAAGAACAGGCCCAGGTCACTGACTAGGGCCCAGAGAGAAGAGGAACCCAAAATCACTGTGCCCATCTTGGTATCCAGAACACAAGGCCTATTTCATTCTTAACATTGGATGGAACGGGCCAAGGGCCACTCTGTGAAAAGAGAGGCAAACGAGAACGAAGGGAAGGATAGTGTTTAATGATCTCGGAATCAATACATAGGCCAATGACGAGGTCTAAATGGAGCAGGGTCCTGTGACGTGCCACCAAGCCCCTCCCCGGCAGCGGCATTGTCTCTTCTTCCGGCTTGTTCTAGTCGGTCCATTCCTGAGAATCCCACGCAGGGCCTTTTCTGTCACACCCTCTCCACTGAACAGCCACCTCTCTGGAACAGAGTATCACCCCCGCCATCCCGCAGGATGTTTCCTCAAGCTTGGCTGAGATGGACCGAGATACCCCTGGCGGTGTCAGTACTGGGGCCCTGGAGTCCAGACCACAGGCCAGTATCTTTGGGGAGGCAGTGGTTCCACCTCCTCCACTGGCCTATCTGGGGGTCCTTGGGTGCCCAGGGGCGCCGGGCACCTGGAGAGGACAGAGAGAGCACAGCTGAGGCTAGGCCCTCATGCTCGCTGGCTAAGTTGCAAATCTTGGAAAGGCCAGGCAGGCTCTGGAAGGTCCTTACCAGTAAGTGGGCGAGTAAGTGGGTGAGTACGTGGGCCCAGCGCAAGGCCAAGGACGGGGGCAGGGTGACGCAAGAGCTTCGCTGTCTCGGGGCTGAGCCTGGCTCGAGGAAGCCCCCTTTTTCCAGAAGAGATGTGAAACAAGACATACAATTTCACGGATTCCAGGGCTTGAGGCATGATTGGTGAATGCTTCTCCCTAACCCACCCAGTGACCCTTAAAAGAGCGAGACAGAACAACTACCTAGTAAGACCCAGGGTCCTATAAACAGGAACAAAGTGGCCACTCTGACAGGGTCCAGGCTGGCCACGGAGGCCTCAGAAAGGGCAGCCACTTGGGATGCGCATAAGAGTAGCAGGAAAGTGCAGACAGCTATCAGGGCAGCGGGGGGTCCGTCCAACACCATCCATGAACCACAGGTCCCCAAAAGGGACCAAAGGTCAGGCCAGGTTCTTTTCCACCTGGCAGGTGGTGGTGCCTTCCCTGGGCCCTGCCCCCCATGGCGGCACACCCTGTCTAGGCCAAGCAGGCTGGAGACGAGGGGTTCCGGGACCCCCGCAAGTTCATCCACACTGTCCAGCTGGTACCTCCCATCTAATGGGAGCCCCGCCCCCCACCAGGTCACCCTGACCTTATGTGTCAGAGCGTGCCCTGTCCAGTCCCCCAAGCCCGCCTTGGCCTGCCGGTGACTCACGAATTTGAGCATGTTCCAGTCGAAGACGTAGTCGTAGGAGAAGCCCTGCCGGTGAAAGAGGTTGCGGAAGAGCTGGCGCAGGTAGGAGTAGTCGGGCTTGTCGTCAAACCGCAGGGAGCGGCAGAAGTTGAGGTATGTTGAGAACTCAGCTGGTAGGACACAGGGACAGAGGAGGCCACTGTGAGGTTCGCTCTCCTGGGAGCCTCGGCGGCCACCACCGTCCTAGGCACCCACTGACCCTGCAGCAGCATCACTCTAAGAGGGGCAGGCTGAAAGATGAACAGAGCACGGCCCGCTCTGAAGCAGGGGTGCTGTGGAGTAGGCACAGCTCGCCACCTGTCTCACCAAGCACTCTGCGGTCACAGCCGCCAGGTCAACAGCTGCCCTACACTCAAAGACTGTTTGTTCAAGAGCCTGGTGGGATGCAGTCCCATCATGACCTAAATTTCTACTTCTTCAGACAATCCAGGCTGAGAGTGGACCTTCAGGGTTAGGCAAGAGATGGGGCTGGGAACAACGGGTATGTAAGAGCTGGGCGTGGAGTGTGGGGGTTCAGGTATCCCAGCTAGCTCCTAGGCTGACAGACCCTAGTGAGAGACTGTCATACACACAGGTCAGGGGTAAGACCACGCCCCGAGTTGTGCCCATAGAAGGAAATGCCATGTCCGCCGATACTCACAGGGGTAGCCTTTGCAGAGGACCTCAATGGGCGTTGACATCTTCTTCTCACTGATACGTTCATACTTCTGACGTTTGGTGGCTGCTTTGAGACCCTGCCAGGGCAGGGAGCCCAGGTTGAAGTACATGAGCACGTAGCCCAAGCTCTCCAGGTCATCTCGACGGCTTTGCTCTGCACAGGCCAAGAGGTCAGGAGCCACAGGTCAGGAGGTCAAGGGTCAGTCAGGCTGCACTTCTTACTGTGTACCCTGCCCTCCCCTCCTCCATGCCCGCTGGCTCCGGAACGCTCTGTTATAACTGGTGCCCTGTTCTCCTCCTCTTCTGGACTGCCTGAGGCAGAGCTTTCTTGTGTCTGTTCCAGCCAGTTTTTCCTGCCCGGGTGCTATTTCACTCAACATCTGTGTGTGGGCACCCACCACCACCCCCTTCCGTGGCCTGTCTTGTACACACTATAGCTTGAGACAGGGCTGGGGTCAAATCACGCTCCGGAATTCATTAAGCTGCCTGCCCTTAAACAGCCATGCTAAACATCTGGGCTTGCGTTTCTCATAGAGACAAATGGGGAAACATTGCCACCCACTCGAGTGGACTGCCAAGGTAGACAAAATATACACAGATCTGCTTATGAAAGGGTCCATACGGAACAAGTCCAGACCCGGGCCAGACAGGGTGGGGAGCTTCTCAGTGAGGCTCCCCAGAAGAACCCCTGGGGTCACCGACCCAGGTAGGAGCATAAGCTCATCCTGGCCAGCAGCCACAGCATTCTTGCTCACGCCCAGCCCACTCACCAATGCCCAGGTGGGTGTTGATGGAGGCATAGCGGGCAGTGCCAGTCAGGTTCTTGTTTTCCCGGTAGGGGATATGCTGGTGGGTGCGGGCATCACGGTATTTCTTGGCCAGGCCGAAGTCAATGATGTAGACCAAGTTGCCTTTCTTCCCCAGGCCCATGAGGAAGTTATCCGGCTTCACGTCCCGGTGGATGAAGTTCTTGGAGTGGATGTACTCGATGCGGCTGATCTGGGGGAGGTGGAGACAGCAGTCACTCCACACAGAGTTGCCATATTACACAAGGCCCCTTGCTCTGGCCCGGGGGAGAGATCTAGCCTCAGTATGAAGTGTGGTTTCAAGGGGTGGCCAGGCCTCCCCAAGCTATGAGAATGGACCTTGAAGGAGCTCACAAAACATGTTGAGAGGCAGAAAGCAAGATCAAGAGGTAGGCAGAGGGCTGGAGAGATGGCTCAGTTAGGCTCACAACAAAAATATAAGGGGTGGGCAGAAAGGCAGCCCCATCCCATGGAGCCCGACCTGGCTTGACCCTCACAGGCCTGAAGCTAGTCAACAGGCATGGGGGCAGGGTCAGAGATGGGGCACGACTGTCACTGGGCTTCCAGACACCACCAAGAGTCAGGCAGACACACAGCCCACTTTCCTTCTTGATATATATATATTTTAAGTTTTTCGAGACAGGATGTCCCTGTAGCTTTAGAGCCTGTCCTGGAACTAACTCTTGTAGACCAGGCTAGCCTCGAACTCACAGAGATCCGCCTGTCTCTGCCTCCTGAGTGCTGGGATTAAAGGCGTGTGCCACCACCGCCCGGCGAGACAGAATTTTTAGGAGCTCAAATGACAAGCAGGCATGTGACATAGCTCTGGCAGGTTATGCTGACTCGGGTCTCATGTCTTGGCAGCTGAAGACCTCAAGGATGGTTTTGGGTTTCGTCCTGCAGCAAGATCTGTACCTTCCATGGGAGAGGCAAAATTCTAAGTTTTCTTATTTATTTGTCTACCTGTGGGTACGGATGCCAGGATATGCGTGTGGAGAACACCGGGGAGTCAGTTCTCCTCTCTACCACGCCCCAGGGATCAAACTCAGGCTACCAGATGCGGCAGCAAGTATCTTCACATCGGAGGCATCTTGTCAGCCCCAAGGCTAATATAAGTTAATACAGCTCTTTGCACACATGTGCACGGGCTTACATGTATGTGTGAGTTTTAGTGAATTTTGTTTGTTTTCTCCACACAGGGTTTCTCACTGCAGCCATGACTGTCCTGAAACTTGCTTGTAGTCCAGGCTAGCTTCGAACTCACAGAAATATGTCTGGCCTCTGCCTTCCCAGTGCTGGGATTAAAGGCATGTGCCACTACTACCCAGCTAGATTTTTTTTTTTTAAATAGCACTGTCAATTGAAGGTAGGGTCTCTTGAGTACCAGACAAGAGCTCCATCACTGAACTGCATCCCCAGCTCTGGTGTTCACGTTCAAGAAAGTCTTACTATGCATCACAGGCTGGCTCTAAAGCCCTGGCAAACCTCCAGCCTCAGGCTCCTGAGAACTGGCATTACTGACATAAGCTATTACACCCCAATTCTGGATTTGGATTTTATTGTTTTTTGTTTTGTTTTGTTGTTTTTGTTTTTTTTTTTTTAAAGATAGGTTTTCACACTGCAGTCAAGACCAGCCTTGATCTTACAGTAATTCTCCCGAGTGCTGGGAAAACAGGCATGAGCCACTGCACCCAGATTCTGGCTTTCTTTTTCTTTTCTTTTTTAAATGAAACAAAGTCAGTTCATTAAAAAGAGGTTTTATGGGGCTGGCAAGATGGTTCAGCAGTTAAGAGCACATATCACTCTTCCAGGCAGTGTGAGTTCAGTTCCTAGCACCCATATCAGTTAGCTCACAACAGCCTGCACCTTTAGCTCCAGGAGAGCTGACACCTCTGCTTTTTGAGACCGAGTTTCTCTGTGTGGCCCTGGCTGTTTTGGAAGGGTGGCCTCAACAGAAATCCACCTGACTCTGCTTCCCAAATGCTGGAATTAAAGGTGTGACCCAGCTTTTAAAATAAATCTTAAAAATAAAGTAAGAAGCAACCAAAGAAGATGCCTAGCGTCAAACTTTATATACCCCATCCCTTGACACGCAAGCACTCCCATGTATACACGAGCACGTACACACAAGGGCACACACATATACCAAGAAGCAGTTTTAACACAAAGCAGGGCCCTAACAGAAATAGGGGTGCTCAGAGAAGGGGGCTGTGCTGGCTAGTTTATGCCAGCTTGACACAAGCTAAGGTCGCCAGAGAGGAGAGAGCCTCAACTGAGAAAACACTTCCGTAAGACTGGGCTGTATGCAGGCATGTGGGGCCTTTTCTTAATTAGTGATGGATGGGGGAGGGACCAATCCATAGTGGGTGATGCCACCCCTGGGCTGGTGGTCCTGGGTTCTACAAGAAAGGAGGCTGAGCAAGCCACAAGGAACAAACCAGTACGCAGCATCCTCCATGGCCTCTGCATCAGCTCCTGCCTCCAGGTTCCCGCACAGTTTGAATTCAGGGGATTCCATCAGGCTATGTAAACCAAATAAAACTTTCCCTCTCCAGCTTGCAATAGTAAGCTAAGGTAGGGGTGGGCATATAGACAAGGGAGAGTGGCTTGGTTTTACTTTTTTGACAAGGCTTTCCTCTGTGCACCATCAAGGGCTGCAGGACCTGGTACCTGCTCTGCCTCCCTCCCACTCCTGCCCTGCACAGCACCCCACTTAATCTCCGTGATAACCAGGCAGAGGGAAAACCAGGTGGCTGAAGCCTGGGACTTAGTCAGGTGAGGCACTGGGACAGAGCTTGACAATCAGGCAGGGCAGCAGCAGAGGCACACCAGGAGGGTGACTCAGCAGCTTTGGGGTTTACATGAGAAATGTCTTCCTGCCACCATTACCTTCCCTACCACTATGGACTCCTTCTCGGCAACCTTAAGCCCAAATCAATTCTTTCTTCCCTAAGTTGTTTTGGGTCACACGTTTTTGTTTGTTTAGTTTTTCGAGACAGGGTTTCTCTGTGTAGCCCGGGCTGTCGTGGAACTTGTTCTGTAGACCAGGCTGACCTCGGCCTCCCGAGGGCTGGGACTAAAGGTGTGCGCCATTGCTGTCACCCGGACTGGTCACACGTTTGATCACAGTGATAGAGAAGTAATTAATACATCAGGTTTGGAGTTGAGCCTGGACTCCACCTGTCCACGAGACACCCTCGGGGTTCCACAACGGGTACTGTGTCCCCTGGTCCCTAGAACAGGCTCAACCTCTAGAGGTGGGCTGCGGGGCTGGCATGGAGGAGCCACTGACACAATGGCTGAGAGAGTAGGGGCTTGTCACTCTGCTCATACAGCGGGAGAGTCACCTGGACAACAGGAGGACTGAGGACTCACCATCTGGTCGGCCAGCAGCAGCACCGTCTTGAGGCTGAACTTTCGAGAGCAGAAGTTGAAGAGGTCCTCGAGACTGGGCCCCAGCAGCTCCATGACCATCACATTGTAGTCACCCTCGGCCCCGCACCATTTGATGGACGGGATGCCCACTGTGTCCAGGGAAAAGAGGC
This sequence comes from Microtus oregoni, assembly GCF_018167655.1. NCBI lineage: Eukaryota > Metazoa > Chordata > Mammalia > Rodentia > Cricetidae > Microtus > Microtus oregoni. The sequence goes on from NW_024543081.1 coordinate 13,589,072, forward strand.
GTGACCAGGGTCCCTCTGCATCGTCTTCTCTCTGCTCTACACCAGGACCAGCCTCTTCCACCCTCCCATCTGTACTGTCCCCTCCACTCCCACCTCAGCCTCCCTCCCCTCCTCTCCCTCTGCACCATCTCCCATCTCCTAGCCCATCCCTGCATCACCTCCTCCCTGCATCATCTTGTAGAACTTGCTCTCGATGTGGAGCTGCGGGTGCTTCGTTTTCACACATTCGAGCTTGATGGCTACTTCCTCACCAGAAGCAATGTTGGCACCTGCCCGTGTGAGAGGAGGCAAAGGACCAGGGTTAATCCCAAGCGGCCACGTGGTCCTTACCCAGTCAGTGACTCAGGTCTGAGGCTGCTTGGCTATCAGTAATATTCAGTGAGGCTGAGAAGAAGCCAGGTCAGAGGAACCAGGGAGGGTGTGGGAGGGGAACCGCTGGGTACTCTTGAGCGGTGTATGGGAAGTATATGGAAGGGAAGGAGGTGACACACCCTAGCCTGCTTGGAGGACACAGGTCAGGTGCATCCAGACAGACCAACACCTGTGGGGGTGTCACGGGATGGATGACACACAAAGGCTTGTAATTCACCAGGGAGCAGAACCTGATCCTAGAGCTAGGCAGGTCAGTGGGTGTGTCTGGGCTGAAGGGTTACAGAGAAGAGGAGGGGTGAAGAGCCCAGTGAGGACTCCGAGTAGAAGGTAGCTCAATAACCAACCCCTCATCTACATCAACGGCAGCCCCCACACTGGACCCCAGCACCTTCTCTCTTAAGGTTCTCAACCCCATTATACAGATGAGAAAACAGACTCAGCCGAGGCCACGCGGCTAGATGGAGAAACGGAGAGCGAATCTCGTCCTCCTGGCTTCTGAGTCTAGGCACAAGGTCCTGTCTGTATCACTGCCTCTCCCCACCCCTCCTAGCTTCTCACAGCCGCAACAAGAGCTCTACCTAGGGAATTATATGCTCCAAGGCCTAGCTCTCAGCCAGAAGCTGTGGTTCAAGAAGTCACAAGATAACCTGGACATGGTGGCTCACATCCAAAATCCCAACGCCGAGGAGGCTAAAGCAAGAGAACCTCCTGAGTTCAAAGTCAGCTTGGTTTACAAAGGAGTTTCAGGCCAGCCTGGGCTACACAATGGTTTCTAGCCTGGGCTACAGAGTGAGACCACGTTTGGAAGGGAGGGAGGGATCATTGTAAAACTTGAAAGATCTGTAGTTACTAGGGGCCTGTGGAGGAGAAGACAGGAGGGGGGAAGGAGGGGGTTAAAAGGCCAACTGGAGGCCGGAAGCAGATCTGCAGCTGCAGCAGGCTGGGAGCCAGAGCCAGTAGCTGCTCTTGGGAATGATGAAAATTTACTATTAGCAGAAAGGGCCACCCAGCTCACTACATAACCCAGGCTAGTCCCAAACCTGTGATCCCCTGCCTCAGATGGAGACAACTGGCTTCCACACGTATGCCACAGTACTCGTGTGCCCCACACATACAGACAAAACAAATTAAAATGCAGAAGCAAAACAATGACAATAAAACAAACATGTATATTAAAACTTTCTCAAAAAGAGAGAGAAAGGTGTATGGGGGTGAGGGAGAGTTCTCAAGGAGATGGCCAGATGGCTCAGGAGGAAAAGGTGATTGCTGCCAAGCCTGATGATCTGAGTTCAATTCCCAGAACCTACACAGAAGGAAAGAACTACTTCAAAGTTGTTCTCTGACCTCCATGCACACAAGCTCACATACACAAAGATAAGGGGGGAAAAACTCAAAGGTTCCCTCTCCTTCAAAACATTCAGAACCCCTTCACACTGGCCAAAGCACCAGACATAAGGCTGAAAGAAAAACACACAATTCTTATGACAGACAAACAGCTAATGGACAGGAAAGACCCAAGGGGAAACGGGATGGAGGACAGGGGACTGACAGTATCCGTGGAGAGAGTGCAGCCACAAGTCCCACCATGCTGATATTCCTCTCCTCACAGGCCACAGGGCTCTCCTCCCTGCACAGCTGGAAGGTGACTTTTCGTGGCCCAGCTGTGACCTCTACTTTAGGAGGCTGGCTGACATTCCATTTTCTTAAAGATTGTAATTTTTGCCAGGTGAGGTGTGGTGGTGCACACCTTCAACCCAGTACTCTCAATATGAGGCAGAAGATCTCTGTGAGTTGAGGCCAGCCTGGTCGACATCGCAAGTTCCAGGCCAGTCAAAGCTACATAGGGAGACTAGTCTCAAATAAAAAAAAAATAATAAAAATAAATCAAATTATATGTATGTGTGTTGGGGGGTGGTATATGAACTCGAGTACAGGCACCCACAGAGGTCAGAGCATTGCATTATAGTTCCTTGAAGCTGGAATCACATGCAGCTGTGAACCACCGACCGTGAGTGCTGGGAACGAGAGCCAAACTCCAAACTCAGGTATTCTGCAAGAGCGGTATGAACCCTTTTCCTTCTCTTTTTCTAGACAAGGTTTCTCTGTGTAGCCCTGGCTGTCCCGGAAGTTCCTCTGTAGACCAGGCTGGCCCTGAAATCACAGATCCGCCGGCCTGCCTATGACTTTTGAGGGCTAGGATTAGAGGCACGCTTGATTATTTTTCTTTTGAAAGGCAGGGTTTCACTATGTAGACCAGGAACTCAGAGATGCACCCACCTCTGCCTCCCCAGTGCTCAGCCAGGGTGTACACAACCGCAGAGCCGACTCTCCGGCCCCATTAGCCAGCATCCTTGTATGGTGGAAAGAGCCTGGCCAAGCTGTCCACTGCAGAGTGTCTGCAGCAACGAAGAGCTTGGAAACCACCCACATGTCCGTCTTTCAGGACTGGCTAAATAAAGAACAGCTGATCCGTAACCGAGCACAATGGGGAGAGGAGGAAGCGCCCTCCAAGGGACAGAGCGAGGCCTCCAAGTTAGAGGAAGCGAACACGCAAAGCCCAGACCGCATAGTCTGCGCTTTCAGACAGGGAAGCATCTGTGCTGGGCTGCAGTCACGTGAAGGAAAACAAGAATGGCTGACGGGGTGGGGGCGGGGGACTTCATGGTCACCCTCTCGTGTGTTACTTCTTGTGTGCTTCCGTTGAAATGAGACAGGTAAACTCTGAGACACAGTCATGAGCGCTGAGGAACTATTTAGATGTCCACAGGGTTGTACAAACCACCGCACAGTCAATCTGAGAAAGAATCCAACACAGCCTCAAATGCCACGCCCTTTAGCGATCTGCCGATGTCCTCGCCGGGGTGCCTAGTGACCACTTAGCTACTTTCTGCGTGTGGACTTGCCTATTCTGACCCTTCAATGAAATGAAAGCAGCCATTATGCGGTCTTCGGTTTCCTTTCACGCACACATTATTCCAGTTTTTGCATATGTACTTGATTTTCTGAGCTACATAAAAGAAAAACTGATTAGATGACTAAATCTAGGGAGCAACTAGAGACTGGTTTGCAAACTACTTTTAGAAATTTAATCATATCATCACTATTATTATTTGTATGTCTGTGCATGCATTTATGCGTTCGTCTATGTGGAAGCCGGAGGCTGGTGTTGGGAGTGTTCCTCCATTACTTATTTTTGAAGACAGAGTGGCTGAAGAGATGGCTCAGCAGTTAAGAGCACTCACTGGCTGCTGTACTGGAAGACACTGATTCTGTTCGCAGCACCCACACGGCAGCTCACAATCATTGCTAACTCCAGTTCCAGGGGATCTGATGTCCTCTCTGCCCTCCACCAGCACTGCAACAGAGTGCACGGAAAACACCCATACACACAAAATAAAGATAAGTCTTTGAGACAGGGACTCTCACTGAACTTGGAGCTTGTCCCATCAGTTAGGTTGGCTAATCAGCAAGCCCCAGGAATCCCCCTCTCAGCCTCTGCCTCCTGGTGCTGGGATTAAAGACCTGCGCCACCACTGTGTACGAAGAGGGGTCACAGAAGGGTCACTGTTGCTCAGGTTCTCAGGCTTGCGAGGACCTCAAGCACTTCATTTTCCTCCAAGCTCCCCATAAAGTCCCTTCGACGCATTGGCAGTCATTCCATAGAGCCCACAGTTTTCTGAGGGGCCATAAAGCTCCGGCACTAGAAGGGACCTAGGGTGACTTGGAGTCCTGTGGTCTTGCCATAGGCATCAAAAAGCAGAGACTGTAGTGGGTGTGAGTGAGTGTGATGTTGCACACTTGTAATCCCGGCACTTAGGAGGCTGAGAGTGGAGGATGGGAGATTGAAGCCAGTCTGGGCTACATACCAAGAGCCTGTCTGCCACAGTCAAGCTGTTGGATCAGGTCCTGAACCTGTCACCTGCTGACCACGGGACCTCAGTAGCACCCTCATCACCTGGTGTCATCAGTGTCTGTGCATGCACTGATGTGTGTATCTAAGGGGAAGCCAGAGGCTGGTGCTGGGAGTTTCCCTCGATCGCTCTCCACCTTATTTCCAACACAGAGGGGCTGGAGAGATGGCACAGATCTACTTCTGAGCCCAGGTGCTCCTCCTGCAAACTGTCAGCCAAACTCAGCTTGCCAGGCTGTCTAGGACACAGAGGCGCTCAGCAGAGGCCCAGCGCACAGCAAGCACTCCAAGGTGAGGGCTGCTGAGGAACGACCCACCCCAGCCAGAGATGGGACCAGGTGAGGAGGGGCAAGAGCTGCCCACACAGGAGCGGGAGCAGAGGAATAGGGACAACACAGCATTCTGGGTGAAGGAACATTTCCCTAGAGAAAGGGCCGTGAGCTCCTAGGGTAGGGACAGCTGAGGGATTTGGTGCAGCAAGCCCAGGGGCAGCTGAAAAGAGTAACAGAGGTTGACAGGGGTGAGGGCTCAGGACCTGAAGGGGCTAAGATCCTGGCCACCCAGCGGGAGATCCCAACCAGCACAGTGACAAGAGGTCCCAGTTTCAACAGTTCCTACGACAACGACGTTCGGAGTTAGACAACTCTGTGCTGTCAGGGGTTTGGCAATACCCTTGACTTCTCCCCACTGGATGCCACCACTGCCCCCTCTCCTATGTTGTAATAACCAGAAATGTCTTCAGAATTTGCAAGATGCCCTCCAAGAGACTGAAATCACTTCTCACTAAGAATCATCAGTGACAAAGGGGGCTTGAGGAGGGAAGAGAGCTCTGGGAGGTCACAGCAGGGTGGCCATGCCCTGGCAGAAGGCAGAGATGATCCCTACCAGCACTGGAGATTCAGCAGACACACAGGGAGCAGGGGAAGGGGCTTTTCATCCCCTGATGAACTCTGACACCCACCACCCTGCCAGGGTCTACTGTTATCTTTATTTGACACAAGGAAAACCCTACACAAAGGTTGAATAACCATATACCAAACAACTTCCAGGTCATGGACTGGGACCTAAGCTGTTAGGCAAAGCCTTCTGACCCTGCCCCCACTAACCACCACCACCAACACGACGGTTCCCTCTTCCACTGCCAGGCCTCCCGAACCCCAGACACAGGCCTCGGTTTCCTCCCCCACTACCTTTGGCAGTCTGATTCCCATCAGGAGGCAGCCAGTCTTTTCTCTGACTTCCCTTAATCCTGCCAACCACTGAGCTATGGTTCAGAGAGGCTAAGTGACTGGCCTAGGCCAGACAGAACTGGCTGGAGCAGAGCCAGGATTTCAAATCTGTCCCAGGGCCTCTGCTTCTCCGTCCACTCCAGCTCCCAAGCACACTGGTTCATTGAAGCTGCTGATAGCAACTGAGCCAGGCAGTCCTGAAGCTCTGCTCACCTTCTGTGGCAGTGCGCTACAGACAGCAGGGCAACCAGAGGCAAGATGGCTGGGATGGGTGCCTCCGTGAAGGGGAAGGCTTGGAAGCCAAAAGAGATGACCTGCTTCCTGGCCCACAGTTCCACACAGCACCAAACGGAGAACTGATTAGTCCCCAAAACAATCTTGGACATAGACAAAGTGTGAGCCTGGTTGGCTCCAGATGGACTAGAAACCTAGAAAGAAGCTACAGAGAGTGGTGGGCAGCCCCTTTAGCTCACTATGGCCACCTACACAGACACTGAGACTGGGGAGGGGTGTGCAGAGCCCGTCCACCTTAGAACCAGCAGCAGCAACCACTCCAACTCCCATGTCAAAAGGTGGGGTGCTGGGCATGGGGGGACACATGGTTAAGATCCCCCCACCAGGGAGGCAGAGGCAGTCAGATTTCTGAATTCAAGGCCTGCCAGCCACGACCACACAATGAGACCCTGTCTCAAGCAAATATCAAGCAAAGGCCATCCCTATAGCCACCTGCTCTGTATCCCTTGCAGAGTTGAGGCACAGGGGTCTCTCCCCACCTTCTAACGGATCTAGAGAGCCCCCCAGGATGCACAGCTAACCTTAGACCCTAAAGGGAGGGGACTATGGATGGACATGGACAAGAAGGAGGGCTGAGGACCTCAGAACCTCTCCACAATGCTCTCATCCCAAGACCTCATTCCTCGAGGTCAATCCTGGAAAGCTAGATGTGGACACCTAGCCTGGCCCCACCTGTAGAGGCCATCTGGAGTCAGGCCCTGGCCCAACACCATGATGAGAATGTGGCCAGCACTCTGAACAAAGGGTGCCAGCAAGGCCAGTCATAAAGGTCCTTTGGCCACCACTGCTGCCACACAGGCAAGATGGGGTCTTGGGTGGTGCTGACATGAGGTGCTCACCACACACACCCCAACATAGGTGCACCCAGTCAAAGCTGGACAGAGGGAGAGCTCCCCTCCCCATAGGCCCCCAGAGGACTGAGATCCTTAGAAAGCATCGGTTCCCAGCAGAGCCGAAGGGGTGTGCAGCAGCGTAAAGACCCAGGCCAGCACAGGCAAGGGGTTCACGCAGCGCAGCCTACCTACTTATCTCACAATCTCATCTCCCCCGGGGAAGTCAAGGCTGGCAGGGAACCAGAGTGCACAGCTGGCAGAGGGAAAGACCAAGGGTCAATTTATTCCAGAGCAGGCAGACAAGAGTAAATCTGGGCCTGGCAGGTGGTGTAACAGAGGCGACACCACAGATAAACAGGAAGTCCTGCTCCCAGGGAGGTAGACCACAGGAAGCAGGGACACGGGCCTTTCTGAGTGACCTCGGGCCGCACTGCTCCATCCACAGTTTCCATGTATCTTCTGTAGAAGGGGGGTCAGGATAGGGTATTGTCTAACAGCAGGTACCTCCTGATGTGTATCAAGAGCTGTACATGTGTGTGCTTGTGTGTGTGTGTGCATGCACCCAGGGTTGTCACACTCATGCCTGGTCACACAGTAAACAAGGATCACTGAAAACAGGAACCTGGCCCGCCCAGTTCCCAACTCCTACTCTCTCCTATCCTACCACAGCGAGGTTTTTACAGGCTATGTCCCATTTCCTTGCTCTCTGCTTCTCTCAAGCCTTCACTGGATATGCACTGTGGATAGATCACATACGGGGCACTGGGGTAAGGGTCGGGGAGCACACACAGGCTCACACCAGCTCCTCCCAAAGGGAATGAGAGGGCCCAGAAACATCTTGATCTCACGTGACTTATTCTTTGGCCAGAGTTACCTCCCTACACTGCTAAGGCTTGGCCATTATCTCCTGAGTTCAAGCAATCTTCCTGCCTCAGCCTCCAGAGTAGCTGGGTCTTCAGGCTCACACCACCACACCCCACAGAGAAACACCAAGTTGTTTGCTGGCATACTCATCTACCCGCCGCTAGGTTGTATTCCACAACAGTGCCTGATCACCCCGGGACACAGATGAGGAACACTGAGGTCTTGGAGCAGCTGCACATCCAGGTGTGTCTGCCTCCCATTCCGTCTTCTACCCTCAGTGGAGCTGCGGTGTCAAGGCCACGCCAGCCACTTTTTCTGAGCAATCTCCAGCAGACAACTCAGCCATTCTACCCCTTTGCCACCAGAAGTTCTGGGGCTGTCTTGAGTGTGCCAGTGTTCAGAAAGGGGCCTGCGGGTACGAGCCAGGAAGGCCCGTGCATCCCTGCCCATTGCTTCTGAGGCCTACTGAATGGAAGAATTCATACTTGAGGGGGACAGGGACTCTGAGCACTGGCGAAGAGAAACCCCAGAATGAACTAATTAGTGACCCCAGTGTCCTGACTTGTCCATTATCTTTGCCCAGGAAACAAGAGGCAGCTGGGTCCTACTCCTGAGGGCACGGGGCAGCACCAAAGATGACCAAGGAGGCTTCCATCTCATTTTAGCAACTCCCAACTCTATCTATGCAATTACCAAGCAAACTCTCCCCTGCAGGCCAACAAAAGACTCAAAATGGCACAGGGCAGGGCTAGGAAAGCAACACTGAAGGGGGGTGGGGGCTCATTTCTCCCTCCCTAGAGGCTGAGATGGCAGCAATCTGCTTAAAAAGACATCAGGGAAAACTCAGATTTCCAAAAGGAAGCACATCCAGAAGACAGGGAGGGCCCAGAGGGGTAAGACTCTCCCTGTGTCGCTGCACTCCAGAAAGCCACATAGAAGGAGGAGGGGCCTGTACCTCCTGGGAGCTTCCCCAGGGGTCCATGATAGTAGCCGCCTTATCCATCTATGTCAGGACCCGAGGGGGAGGATGCCTATCCAGTCAGGGCTTTCCCACGCCCCAGTGGAGACCCAGGTCTGCTGCAGCTGGAGATCAGCTAAATATATCTCCTCTGCTATTGCGGTCTACAGTGCCTGTCCAGCTGTGAGAGGCATCCCCAGAACACCTGAGCCTCCTGGATCTGGGGTTACCCTGGAGGCTTACAAGCCATGCCACATGACCAAAGCAAAGTTCTGCCCCCAGATCACAAAACCCCAGGTTCTCCCCTCCTTCTCCTCCTCCTCCCCAGAGCTGTCTCCAGGGCCACAGGCAGAGAGGCCCAGTTACTTACCCAAGTAGATGTCTCCAAAGGACCCGCTGCCGATCTTTCGGCCCAGGCGGTACTTATTCCCCACACGTAGCTCCATGCTTCACCCTTGGTGCAGAAGCAGAAACAGGTCAGAGACGGGACCTCGGGCACCCCCACCGGAGGCTGGCATTCTCCCTCCCACTGTCTGGGAAGCAATCTGGCTTCACTTCGCTCAAGGGCAGTCAGGTGTCAGCCAGGTGTCAGGGAGCCTTCATGCCCACACACCTGGACACGGCTGAGGCAGGTTTAGAACAGGCTTCATTTAGACCAGAAAAGGTGGAATCAGAGCCAAGGCCCAGGAAGAGAAGGCCAAGGGGACCCTCCAGCATGAGTGTCCTCGGGGGGAAGCTGGTTGCCACGGGCAAAGGCCTGAAGCAACACCAAGGACAAAGGGGGTAACAGGGAAGAGCCAGGAGACCCAAGTCTTGAGTCTTGAGCTCAGCAGAGAATCTCCACCAGCCCTAACAGGCTAAAGGCCAAAAGTCTTCTCCAAGGTGCCTTATCTGCATGCACTCAGAGGCAACAAAAGAACCTCAGGGAGGCCCTGTGCCCCAGAAATAGAAGGAACAGGGTCCATGGGGGCAAACCATCCTAAAATGTACTACAGTCACCACCAAGTTCCAACCTCCAGGGAAGGGAAGAAAAAGGGAAGGGAAGGGGCCCTAGAGCACTAGGAGACTCCTGAGGTCACAGGGTACCCACCTCAATCCCTGCCCCTGGGCTGCTAGACTTGCACAGGGCTAGGCTGGCCTGTTCCAGTAGGCTCCACGTGAGAGAGGGTCTGATCCCCACTCCTAAAGGGAAGGCCATGGTCCTTCATAATGCCTCCTGGGTTCTACTCAGGATGCAGGGAACAATTTCTAGGCCTCTCTGCATGCATCTCTCTGGGCAGGTTCTCAGGCAAGCTTCCTTGAAGACAAGGAGAGAGGGTCTCCTGGGAGAGGCCCCAGGTACAGCGAGATCTGAAGTCACTTGTCCCACAGGACTGATCTGAGTAGCCTCCCTCCTTCCTGAGATAGTTGGATGTCTCAAGCCTGTAGATAACAGCGACTGGGCCTGGTGGCAGGGCCCCTCTGTACTGGCCTGGTAGAGGTCTGGGTACAGTTCCAGGCCAAGAAAAGAGAAGACCCAAGGATGGTGACAGTTTGGGCTGCTGGAAGATGGGGAGGCAGAGATGGGTAAACTATGCAATGGGGAGAAAGGGTCTCTGAAACCTCGGTTGTTTACAAATGAGTTAAAGTGAGCAAACAAGGAGACTCCTTTTCCAGATGGGAACCCAAGCCTGGAGGGGCCTTGCTACCACCCAGCAGCAAGCCAATGGTAGAATCTCACCTAGGACCAAACGGGTCAGGCCACCTACCTAGAACTTATTTCACTCCAGGCTTGAGAAGTAAACCTGAAAGGTGAGATAGTAGCTGTGCTAGCTAGCTCGAGGGGATGGGGGGGTACCCCTTCCCTGTGCCAAGCCTACCCCCAGCTGCCAGGCCTGGAAGGAAGCCGGGAGAGACTCACTAGGGCTCCTTAATCAGCCTAAGAGTCAAGAGGTCCACACCAGGAGAGGCACCCCAGTCTAGTACTAGCTCCCAAAGAGCCACTACAGACCTTATACCGGGCACAAGGAAGTGGCTGTCACTGGGTGACAGCCAAACTCTGAACTGTCCATCAAGGGCCTTTGCCCACATGGCTGGCCTGGCCCCAGCTGAGTTGCCCTGGTTGCCAACAGCAAGTACTGCACATGTGCAGAAAACCCACCAGCCCGGTACCACGGGTCCACAAGCGGTCCAGCTTCTTTCCTAAGTGCACCCGCCAAGGAAGACAGGAGCAGAGGCTCACACTCATGATCCCTATGGGAAAGAAGGGGGGCTGGGTGTGTACACACAAACACCCCCCTCCCCCGCGCCGGGTTTCCACCAACGCCAACTCAGAGACCACACATGGCAGCCGGGAAAGCCACAGGTTAGGAAAGGAACATAAATATACTGCATCCTATATTACATAAATACCCACGCCAGGTTATATAAATACCAGTGCCCTCTGTCTGGGTGTCTTACATAAATACACCGCACATGACCCCCCCCCCCCCAGCCCCTCTCTGCTCACGGCTGTCTACACAGATGGGGAGAGGGCTACAAACCAGCAACGCTGCAGGACCCCACCAACGTCAGGGTCTCCCTACCCTAGAGACCCAGAGCCCTAGAGAGTGTCTAGCCTATCCCAGCCCTCTTCCACTTAAAAGGGGGCTTCTTCAGACAATCAGAGTAGCTTTCCAATTCTTCACTCCCTCTCCCCTACGGGAGGGATGGGGCAGGGGTGGGTAAACAAAGTTTTTTTTAAAAAAAAGGATGGTCAAGAGGAGTCAAGACTTCTCAGCTGGTTAGAAAAATTACAAACTACAACCAGACGGGCACATAAGCAGTCCTCCCCCTTCTCCACACACACACCACCCACCTTCCCCAGGGCCGAGACCCTGGTTAATGAACCAGTAAAATAAAAACTGAAGGAATACCCTAAACCTGGGAAAGCCGTCCCAAACACAGTATTCATCGGAACTGTACCCCTTTCTCTCTCTCCAGAACCCCTTCCCAGGGGGAGGTTATGCCAAGAAAATATGTGGGAAAACTCTGGGCAAAGTAGGGGGAGGGGGCTGGCCTAAGTCGGAGCCCAGGCACCCAGCTTCACAGAGGATTGCAGCGCAAGGCTCTCACACTGCAAAGAGAATCCAGGCGATAAATAATCCCCTCCCTTCTCGCCACAAAGGAAAACAAAGCCGGTGGCCCGGGTGACCACGCACCCCATCACTTAGGACCGCCTGGCGCCCCCACCCTACACGCAAACGGCCTCGCTGACCCGGAGCCCAGGGCACAGAGGAGGGACCGTGGCCAGCCCGGAACCCACGCGACCCCGGGACCTCGGCCAGGCCCCTGCCGCAGGTCCCCCACCGCCCCAGCCCGGGGCCGCCTCGGTGCAGCCGGCGGCCTGCAAAGCTCCCGTCCCCTCCGCGTCCCCGGCCGCGCCTTTGTCCTCACGGGCGGCGCCCCCAGCCCAGCGCGGGTGTCCGCCCCGCGCTCGCGCAAAAAGAAAACACAAAGAGGCGGAGGTACCCCGCTTCCCCGGCCCCCGATGCTCACCGCGCCGGGGCGGCCCGCCGGGGCGGATGACAGAGGATTCGCGGGGCCGCGGGCGCGCCAGCCTCTCCCCGGCCCGCTGCGCTGCGCTCGGCCCGGCCGGGCTCAGGCTCCGCGCTCCACCGCCGCCGCCTCCCGCCGCCCGCCCCCGCCGCCGGCTCGCGCGCTCCCGGGCCGCGCGCGCGTCCCCGCGGCTCCCATTGAGCCCCGGGCCCGCCCGCTGATGTCATTCCCCCTCCCGCCGCCGCCGCCCCGGAGGATTTAAAGGGCCCGCGACCCCCGGGAGCGCGCGCTGACGCTGCCACCCTGAATGAGAGGGCACACAAAACTCGAATTTCCTATACTCCAGCCTTTTTGCCCTATCTCCAGCCAAAGCTGCAGGCTCCCGGGAGGACTGGCCAACATGCCTGGCACTGCAAAAAAGAGATTTGGGGGCTCGGAGAACACTGGCCAGGAGCTTTGGGGCTAGGCATGGAGGGGCGTGGACAAGGGCCAGGGAGGTAGCCAAAGAAAACTCGGGCAGACCCCTTTCTTTGCTCTGTTCTTTCTGACGCTCAGCTCCACTGTGGCAGACCCTCAGATCCCAAAGTAGTCTCACCCTTTGAGTCCCCTGCCCTCACCAAGAACTCACATGAGAGAGGTGCTCGTTCAGCCATGTCATTCCCTCAGACAAGGCCTGGGTTTCATTAACAGTAAATGAGGAAGAAAGATTGTATCCTCCTCAGGTCACGGGAGAGTTAATGAAGGCTTCCCACCAGCTTCCAGCACAGCCATGAAAGGTCCCAGCGCAAGGCTATTAAAATGATATTTACACTGGGTCACGCAAAGCTCCAAATTATGACACACCTACATTCTCTTACACAGAACTGTGTGACCACCTCCTCCCATCCCGGAAACGCATCTCTGAAAGAGAGTCACTTCATAATAACAGCATCTTCTCCCCAGGCTGAGGGACTTAATCAGATGCTCCCCAAATTGCTGGGAGCCCTACAGACCAGGTCCGTTCACAGGACACAATACTGTGCCCAGGCCCACACAGTCTAGCAAGATGGCCATGGTCTTCTGGTGGTCCAGGGGATGCTGACCCAAGAGGAAAGTGAGAAGGAGCTGCCTCCAGAAGGCATCTGTGATGGTAAACTGGGCACTGGCTCTCTGTACCACCTTTGTCCAAGCAGGGACGCTCAGCCAGATGGTGGGTTGAACTTGGGCCGGCATGGTGCTTCTTGGCGTCGTTTTTGTCAGTTGATTCCCATTTGGCAGATTTTGTATTACAGGCCACATTCCTGACTTCTCTCAAACCCTTGGCCCTTCTGAGCACAAATCCTCAGCAGAGGCAGCTGGTCTGGGCAGCAGTCAGCTGCTGTGGTCAGAGCCCAGGCACTGGGGCCCTGGCAAGACTGAACAGAACCCAGCACACACCAGTGTCCTCCTGTCTTTACCACCCCCAAACCTTCCAACCTGGGCCCAGTTTCCAAATGTGGACCTGCTCTCCAGCGCCAGGAGAGGCGGCTAGCTCATTTAACCCTCTCCTCTCCAGTGAGGACAACAGATGTTCATTCTAGGGCTTCCAGAAAGGGAATTGGAGGCTCCTTAGTGCTCACTCAACAGCAGAGGTCAGCCTGTCTAGAGACGGGAACCCATCCAGATCTGCTTAAAGCTGCTCTCCTCCCCTTCCTGGACATCATGCGCCCTTTGGAACAAGGCTTCTGTCTGCACTTCACTGCCCAGCTTCCCCCTTAGTCCTGCCACTTGCTCTCCATTCCAGGACCTGCAGTCTCTCCCTGGCCCACACCTCCCACTATGAAACCTCTGGTGGGTGTCCAGGCATAGCTAATCTTGAGAGCCCCTAGTTCCAACAAACACCCCAGACCTGCTGAGGGGTTCAGGGTAGTTGGACCCTCCTAGATTCCCTCTTGGATCTGTCCCCCTCGTAAGGATGCCCCCCCCACAGTTGTCGCTGCCTGATCCTCTTCCTTCCTACACCCCCATAAGTCCAAGCTATGAGTCCTCCCCAGAGCTCTGCAGCTGAGCTCTGAGGGGAGACAGCCGTGTGACGCAAAAGCTAGCAGAGGAAAAGGAAGGAAGGGAGTCTGCTCCCAACAGAGAGCCTGCCTCATTCTAGCAGCCAAGAGCCTACCTTCAGTTTACTCTCATTGCTTCTCAAAGATCCCCACCTCTTAACTTCCAAGTCCAACGGTGTAGGCTGATGGCCATTCCTTGGCACCTTCCACTCACCCACAGATGCAAGCAGACAAGCCCCAGCTCGCCAGGGGACACACTAGCTTCTCACAGTTCTGTTTCTCAGGAGCAACAACTTTCCCCACTCCTTTCCAAACTGGACATTTGCACACTCTTAATCTTACACTCCCTCAGGACCACTGGGCAATCCCGAACGCTGGGCCCGGGGCTCAGGCATAGCCCCGGTAAGACAGCACAAGGCAGATGAGACCAGGACCGCACAGAGGAGCTGGATTCTTGACTGTGGACATTCTGGCTTACTAAGTGTTCAGGATAGTCCTAAAAATTACTTTCCCCTGCATGTTCCTGCCTGCAGCATTCTTGACTTTGGTTCCTCTGTTATGAGCCTCTGCCCTGGCCATTCAGCTGCCTGGCACGATTTCCTGAGAGCCCTACCCTCACCCATGCATTTCCCTGAGGCTCCATGCTCAGTCCTTTCAAGAAAGGGTTTCCCTGTCTCCTAATTTAAGATTCTATTGCTGGCCTGGTGAGGTGGCTTAAAGTGCTTGCCCCTCTGGGGGCTGGAGAGATGGCTCAGTGGTTAAGAGCATTGCCTGCTCTTCCAAAGGTCCTGAGTTCAATTCCCAGCAACCACATGGTGGCTCACAACCATCTGCAATAAGGTCTGGTGCCCTCTTCTGGCCTTTGGCATACACACAGATAGACTAAATAAATATTAAAAAAAAAAAAAAAAAGTGCTTGCCCCTCAGAAAGCCCAAGGACTCCAAGTTTGATCCTCAGAGCCCACGCTAAGATAGGAGAGAAGAGATTTCATAGGGTCGTCCTCTGACCTCCCCATGGACTCTGTGGCATGTATGGAGTAGTACTCCCACCCCACACATCATCCAACATAATTTAAGACCAAATGTATAAAGGTCCATCCTGGACCCTAGACCCCATGGGATTAGCGTCTCTCCTGCACCCCACTGCCCACTGACACTCACGCTGTAGTATACTCTGGGTGCTGCCTGTGTTGTTGTTCATCTCGGTCTCCCACTTAGAGAATTAAGGTACATGAAAGCAGAGAATCAATGCTATTTTGGGTTCTGCTATGTTGTGAATTATCTATAACAGTGTCTGGCACCTGGGAGGCATTGAACAAACAGCTGGTGATTGAACGGACGCTGAAGAGGTCTCTGCCCTCCCTCTTTCAAGGGCTGTGCCCTGGTTCCAGGACCTAGCAACAGAGCACACTGTCAGTTCTGACCCAGGAAACACCCACCCTAGGAGGAGGCGGTGGCCCGCTGGAGCTTCCTCACCCAGGCTTGTGAAGGACTTGGCACCCTCCTTCTGGGTCATGCTCTAAACTGTCCAGTAACAAAGCAACTCTGAAGTCGTGGAGATGGAACAGGCACCTGCAGCTGGGCCTGGTAACCTGCATCTGGTTCCTGAGACCCATGTGGTAGCAGGAGAAAGGTGTCCTCTGTCCTCCACAATCACACCATGTCACACACACATACCACACACACACACACACACACACACTAAATACATGTAAATTTAAAACACCAAAGTGATGGGGGAGACAGCTCAGCAGTTAAGAGCCACCACAGCCATTTCTCCAGCCCTCATACACATAAAATTTTTTAAATTAAAAATAAATATTTTAAGTTGGGTGGTGATGGCCCATGCCTTTGATTCTAGCACTCAGGAGACAAAGGCAGGGGAATCTCAAGAGTTTGAGTCCAGCCTAGTCTACAGAGAGAGTTCCAGGACAGCCAGAACTACACAAAGAAACCCTGTCTCAAAAAAACTAAATAATAAATAAATAAATAAATAAATAAATAAATACTTTAAAACTCCGGTTTCCCAGTTACAGAACTGCAGGGCCCCAGAGGCCCCTCTACTCCCCTCCACTGACTTCTACCCCTACAGACCGATGTCTAAGGGAGGTAGGAACCTGGCTGGGCAGCTGGAAGCAAAGACCCTGTGACTTCAAGAGGCTGGGGTCTGGGAGTGGGCACAGTGAAGCAAGCTTGCCTAGCGCTTCAGCAGCAGAGGCTGGAGTGAGTTTGAAGCCAGCCTGAGCTACACAGCAAGCTCCAGACCAGTGAGGACTTCACAATAGAGACCCTGTCTCAAACAGCAACAACAAAACCAAGAGCCTGGAGAGAAGATGGACCAGTAGTTAGGGGCTCATACTGCGCTTGTGGAAAGCCACGTCAAATAGCCACGATCACCTAACCCCAGCCAAGTAGTCCGGTGCCTCTTCTGGCCTCTGTGGGACCTGCACTTATATGCACGCTATCCCTCCCCCCACCTCAAGCCCCGCACATAATCAAAAATAAGTGTATTTTAAAAAACAACAAACGAAGAAAGACTCTGTCCTCAAATGCTGATCTTCCACCTTCTACCAGGCAAGTTCCTTAAAGTCTCCCCACCTCTTCTGTAAAGTGCTGGATGACAGGATCAAAAATCCACAAAAGTAGCCTGGCGATGGTGGCACACACCTTTAATCCCAGCACTCAGGAGGCAGAGGCCTTTGGCTCTGTGAGTTCAAGGCCAGCTTGGTCCACAAAGCAAGTGCCAGGACAGCCAGGGCTACACAGAGAAACCCCTGTGTCTCAAACAAAGAAACACCAACCAACCAACCAAATAAATCCTAAAAAACAACTTTGCCTAAAAGTCCTGAGTAGTAATTACTTTTTCTGCTCTCAGGGGAGCTGACTTAAATCAGGACTCTGAGCTGGGTTTCCCTTTAGTGCTGTAAAGGACTTTAGCGGTCACGTCCTGCCTCCTTCATCTATCCCCTGAAGGAGCATCACCAGACCCATCACAGGTGGACTGGATTGGAAGGCTGCAGGCCTTCTTGTACCCCCTTGTTGCCCATCTTGCTCTGAGTTTCTGAGAAACCAGCAGGCAGCCCCTGGTTGTCTCCCCAGCCCGAGGTGTGAAGCCCACCCGTGTCTTGAAGACTTCCTCCAGGGACCTCCCAGCCTGTGGATGCTGCCCTTCTGCTTGGTGGGGTCCCAGCTTCCGCTCCTCAGATGTTCCTCAAGGCTCTGCCTACTTTTGTGTTCTTCCAGTCCAAGACTATGTCTTCCTTTTAACTCAGGCTGCTGGGTAATCCCTCAAGCTACCCAGGTCAAGCCCCTGGGACAGTGGCTCCCCCGTCAGAGCCGGGAAGTGGAACTGCAAGAGGCCTAGCTTTGAGAGCCATCTGTCAGTGGAATCTTGCAAAATCCAAGTCTCTCGGGCTGGAGAGATGGCTCAGCGGTTAAGAGCATTGCCTGTTCTTCCAAAGGTCCTGAGTTCAATTCCCGGCAACCACATGGTGGCTCACAACCATCTGTAATGAGGTCTGGTGCCCTCTTCTGGCCTGCAGGCATACATGTAGAAAGAATATTGTATACATAATAAATAAATAAATAAATATTTAAAAAAATCCAAGTCTCTCTTTGGGGGCGGAATGAGACACCCTGCACAGGTCCTCAGCCTCCCTGCCCTGGCTTTCCCTGCCCTGGCTTGAGGTGGGGCGGATGGAAACCGTCCCTGTGTTCCAGATCCAGGGTTCTGTGTTAGCAAATCCTCTGAGGATATGTGAGCCTGGGCTCAGTGGGAAAAGGTTCTCCTCTTGCCACCTGCTACTCAAACATGAGCCATCCTCTCTACCGCTACATCCCCACTCAACTCTGAGTCCTGCCACCAGTTTTGCAACTCGATCCTACAGCTGCTGGACAGCTGTGGAGAATCTTCCCTCACTATTCCACCTAGGGATGAAATGCTCTCTCTGGGCGGCAGGGTCTGGCTTCTGTGAGCCTCGGGCTCCATCTCACATACTCACATACTGATCTCCTGCATTTCATCACTCACGCTGCAAAGCCTTTGGCTAGAACGACCTGCCCCAGACTCGTCAGTGCTGCCTATAGCCGTAGCTCTTCACCTCCTCTCAAGAACTTTCCTTCCCCACCCAGCACCTAGCTGCTACTGTGGAGTTGAACCAAGGCCCTTGCAAAGCTATCCTTAGCCCTCTTTTGACTTTTTGTTTTAGGAAAAGTCTCAAAAAGTTTGCCCAGGCTAGCCTTGAATTTGCAACCCCCTTTGTCTCTTGAGTACCCGGAAATTAGGGTCCCCTCCCTTCCCCTCCCTTCCACTCTGAGCTTCTATAACAGCCATTCAGAACCTTGTCCCTTGTTTGTAAGGGACAAGAGTCTCCAAACATATGCTCTTCTAGCTCTGGGAAGTGGGAGTCCCTTCTCAGGGGCCCACAACCACTTATTATCCAGGGCTGGAGTGAAGATGATGACCCCTCTTCCTCAATCCATGTGACTCGTGTCCTGGCCATGTCACATGCCTGTCCACAAACACTTTCTGATGCTCTTTAAGGGACCTGAGAGACTTCAGGGCTTGTCGAGAAAGAACATTACAGACATGAGCTGCCCTCTTGCTCTGTCCCCAGGGTATTCAAAAACACCCACAGTACCACCAGGCTAATGTCACCACTGAGCTACACTCCCCCCCCCCAGTGCCCAGACTAGTCTCAAAGTCCTCAAAGACCCTCTCCTCAGGCCCCCTGAGTATCTCGACAGTAGGTATACCATCATACCCAGCCATGTTTGCTTTTTGTTTTTTCTCAAGATAGGGTTTCTCTACGGAACAGCTCTAGCAGTCCTGGAACTCACTCTGTAGATCAGATTGGGCTGGCCTTGAACTCACAGAGATCCACTGGATCTCTGCCTCCAGAGTGCTGGAATTAAAGGCACGTGCCACGACCGCCAGGGCGGGCACTTTTGTTCTTTTTTTTTTTTTTAAGATTTATTTATTTTGTATACAGTGTTCTGTCTGCATGTATGTCTGCAGGCCAGATTTCACTACAGATGGTTGTGAGCCATCATGTGGTTGCTGGGAATTGAACTCAGAACCTCTGGAAGAACAATCAGTGCTCTTAACCTCTGAGCCATCTCTCCAGCCCAGCACTTTTGTTCTTTTTTTTTTTTTTTTTTTTTTTTTTTTGGTTTTTCGAGACAGGGTTTCTCTGTGGCTTTGGAGCCTGTCCTGGAGCTAGCTCAGCAGACCAGGCTGGTCTCGAACTCACAGAGATCCGCCTGCCTCTGCCTCCCGAGTGCTGGGATTAAAGGCGTGTGTCACCATCGCCTGGCTTTTTTTTGGTTTTTCGAGACAGGGTTTCTCTGTGGTTTTGGAGCCTGTCCTGGAACTAGCTCTTGTAGACCAGGCTGGCCTCGAACTCACAGAGATCCGCCTGCCTCTGCCTCCCAAGTGCTGGGATTAAAGGCGTGCGCCACCACTGCCAGGCTGCACTTTTGTTCTTAAACTTAAGCAAACACTGCCCAAATACAGCTCTGACATGTTCCCACAGGCAGTTGCCCCCTAAAACTTTATCTACAGAGAATCTGGGGAGTTGGCAGTGTAGTGGGATGGAGCTGGAGGGTCATGGAGGAAGGTAGGATTTGAGTGGTGGAGGAGGAGGGGTCTGGGGGACTAACCCCAGCGAGCACACTCTACTTCAGCCATTTCCCACTCTTGAGAAGCCAGCCAGCTGACGCCCGTGACCCACCCTCACCCTCTCCTCGGGTGCAGATGGTCCAACAGTCCCTGACTCTGAGGGGAACATCTTTGAACCTGTGTGAAGATGGGGTGGGGGCACCAGAGTTAGCATGTATGGAATGGACAATGTGCCCTGGGCATTTCTAATGTGCTTCAGGTTTAACTCCAGGGCGGTCCTACGGGCAGAAGGCAACCCTCACTGCAAATAGGGAGAAAGTCAAGACTCAGAGAGCTGAGTTTATATTCAGGAATCTATGAAAGACCAATGTGCTTCTACAGACCCATCTTGGAGTCTGGTACATCTCTGCTTCCTTGATACTTGGCAGTGGGAACCTGCCCCTGCTATCTGAGGTCCCCACTGAAAAGTTCCCTTGCCCTTCTAGACACCACAAATCCAACTCCCCAGGAATGCTGGTGACCACTCAGGTAGCTATGTCCCTCGAGTTTGGTGGTGCACACCTTGAGACCCAACTCTCAGAAGGTAGAAGCAGGGATATCTCTGGGTCTCAAGCCAACCAGGGCTACATAGTGAGACCCTGTCTCGAAGGAAAGGAAGGAAGGAAGACCACAAACAAGACATTAGCTGTGCCCACGGTTGAGCCTCTGCACCCAGCAAGAGCTAGTGATCAAAATAGAAAGAACATGAGAAAAGAAAAACTACAGCTTGTGTTCTTATCCAACTTCCAGTTTGGTCTTCCAGATGCTATTTATTTACATGTGTATGCAGGTATGTTCACATGCATGCACACTCAGGTGGAGGCGAAGGGCTGACGTTGATGTCTTCCTCCATCACCTTCCATCTTACTGCCTTCCATCTTACTTATTATTATTATTATTGTTATTATTATTATTGAGACTGGATCCTACATAGCCTGGGCTATTCTCCCTAGGTAGACCAGGATAGCCTTGAATTCCTGCCTTAATTTCTCCAGTTTGTCTCAACTGTCTGACCAGCAGCCCTGAGGCACCGGGAGCCCAGATGACCGCTGTTGCACCTGCTTTTCTCACATACGTTCTGGGGCTGAAACTGAGACCTCACCTCAGCAATCAAGCCGTCTCCACAGCCCCTGGGTGTTCTATTGCAATATTTATCACTTATTTGCTAACATGGCAGAACCTACATGCTATGAACATGTAAGTATAACAATACAAAACAAACGCTCAAGTACTTTTACAGGGCTAGACGAGTGGGTCGCACGTGCCCACGTGTTATATGAGGACGCGGGTTCTTCACGGCTGCTCCACAGTCATGCTGGGAGGCTGATTTTAAAGAATACATCCTACCCTTAGTTTCCTGTCCCAGAAACAGCCTGGTGAGATGACTCAGTAGATAAGAGGCCTGACTGCTTGAGTCCCATCCCAGGAACCCACAGGGGATGAGTGGAAATGTCATCTGAGCGCCACATGTATGCTGTGGTGTGCACCCCGCTCACACACACAGTAAACAAACAAATATATAAAATCTGAGTGCCACATGTATGCTGTGGCATGCACCACGCTCACACACACAGTAAACAAACAAACAAGCGCATAAATGTTTTTTAAAATTGTGGGACTAGCCGGGCAGTGGTGGTGCATGCCATCAGTCCCAGAACTTGGGAAGCAGGGGTAGGCAGATCTCCAAGTTGGGGGCCAAGCTGGAGAGTTCCAGGACAGCCAGGGCTACACAGAGAAAACTTGTCGTAGAAAAAAAGAAAAGAATGAGACACGAGAGATGGCTAAGTGGTCAAGAGAATTTGCTCTTGTAGAGTTCCGGAGTTTGATTCCCAGCTCATAACCACCTTAACTCCAGTTCTAGGAGATCCGATGCCCTCTTCTGGCTTCTGCCAGTATCAGGCATGCATGTGGTACACAAACATGCATGCAGACAAAACACTTATACATACAGAATTTAAAAAATCTTAATAGTAATTTTTCGTTTTTAGAGACAGGAGTTCTCTGTATAAACAGCCCTGGTTGCCCTGGAACCCGCTTTGTAGACCAGACTGGCTTTGAACTCAAAGAGATCTGCCTGCCTCTGCCTCCCTAGAGCTGAGATTAAAGGTGTGTGCCACCACCGCGCACTGAAAAAAAATCTTTTTTAAAAATTGAAAACCCAGCCGAGCAGTAGTGGTACTTGCCTCTCTCTGTGAGTTCGAGGCCAGCCTGGTCTATAAAGCAAGTTCCAGGACAGGCTCCAAACCAAACCAAATAAAACAAAAACAAACCAAAAAAGCAAAAAGAAAACCTGACTATTAGGCCAGACACACTTTGAGAAGAAAGAGCCAATCAGAATAGAAACAGGAACCTGCTGATACTAGAAGGGCTGGGATTGGATCCTGGCTCTATTCTAGACCAGTCCACTATTCTGTGCCTCAGTTTCCCCATCTGTAAGATGACAGTGTGCCTGTTTCATGGCATTGCTCTGAGGGCTGGATGTACTCAGTGCTAAGGTACCTGCTTAGCAAACACAAGACCCTGGGTTCAATTTCCAGTACAAAATTAAACTACAGACAAGATGGACTCACTGGCGGGGTGCTTGCTGGGCATGCAGGGAAGCTCTGGGTTCAAATCCCAGAACCACATAAACCTGGCACGGTAGCACAAGCCTGTACTCTAGCCCAAGAGGATCAGAAAACTCAATGTCAAACTCAGGTCTACAGCAGGCCCAAGGCAAGCCTGGACTACATCTCAAACAATAAGCCAGCTTAGTATTGCTGTAAAGGACATCAGGCAATGGCCAGGCATGGGACTGGCCAGGAGCATCGGTGGGCTATCGCTGTTGTCTCGTTAGCCTTTGCGTTCAGAGACAAGCAGTGCATCTAAGGGAACTCTCAAGCTCAAAATCTTCCTCCTGCCTCCACCTCAAAGGCTGCTGGCATTTCAGACATGAACCTTCAAGTCAGATCGGAGGCTTGGTTCTTGACCAGAGATCAGTGGAGGAGAAGTGAATGGGTCCCAGGCCCTCGGCAGGCATTTGACTCTGAGTCCTGGGCCTCATCAGCATGCAGATGTTCAAAACTGTGGCTATAAAATGGAACCTATGGTCTGAGAATGGGGAGGTGGCTGCCTTCACTCTCCATGACAGAGCACCCCTCCCTGTAGGTCCCCCAGGGGTAAGGGGCAACAGGCCAGGTTTGGGAAAGGAACACCGAATGGGCTTGTGAACCCCAACTGCAGACTGCTGAAGTTTAGAGGTTACCCCAGGACTAGGGAATGCTTCTCATCTGCTGGGAACAGAAGGGACAGAACACAGGAAAGCTCAGAGCCCCCCAGAGGGCAGCTACAGGGCTGGCATCCTCCCGAGGGATGTGAAGCCCACTCTAATCCACATACCCACTGAAGACGGTTAGTGAGTTCAGAAGGTGAGAGGCAGGGTGGGGTGCATGACCACAAGTTGACCGGGCCTCTCAAAGTAGAAGGCCTGGCTTCCTATGCATGGCCATGCAGCGAATGCAAGCTGTCAGGCCCACTTCACAGAGCAGGAAGTGGACACTCAGCAGAGACTCCTCTTTTCTCTAAGTAAGCCTTGGCTGGTCCCAGGGCAGTGATGACTCACCCTTGATCCACCCACCTCTTATCCCAGTTGAGCTCTGAGGTCCCCTGTGCACGCTCCTCAGCAGCCTGTGTGGAGGTCAGAGGTCAGTGCTCTCCCCTCCTACCATGTAGATTCTGGGAGCCACACTCAGGTGTGCAGGCTTGGCAGTAAGTCATTTACCTTCTGGGCCACCTCACTAGCGCCTCCTCCCCGTATGGAATTTTAATTATTTGTTTGTTTGTTTTTGTTTAATTATTTGTTTGTTTGTTTGTTTTTGGTTCGTCTAGATAGGGTTTTTCTGTGTAGTAGTGCTGACTGACCTGAAATCACTTTTTAAACCAGGCTGGTTTCAAACTCAGAAATACACCTGCCTCTACCTCCTGAAGTGTTGGGATTAATCCCAGCACTCGGGAGGCAGAGGCAGGTGGATCTCTGTGAGTTCGAGGCCAGCCTGAACTACAAGAGCTAGTTCCAGGACAGGCTCCAAAGCTACAGAAAAACCCTATCTCAAAAAACCAAAAAAAAAAAAAAAGATTTATTCTTATTTTATATGTATTGGTGTTTTGCCTGCATATATATCTGTATGAGGGTGTCAGATACCCTAGCACTGGAGTTACAGACAGTTGTTAGCTGCCATTTGGGTACTAGGAATTGAACCCAGGTCCTTTGAAAGAGCAGCCCGTGTTCTTAACTGCTGAGCCATCTCTCCAGCCCTGGGTGGGGGTGGGTGGGGCTTAAGATAGAATCTCAAGTAGCTCAGGCTGGGTCAAACTTAACTGAAGCTGAGGATGACCTTGAATTTCTAATCCAGTTCTGTCTCCACAGCCTCACTGCAAAGTGATTAGAGGTGTGTGCTACTACACACAGTTGGCGTGGTGCTAGGGAACAAACCTAGGGCTACATTCAACTAGGCTGGCACTCAGTCAGCTTAGCCCCTTCCAGAACACCCCCTGGATATTTTATTTTATTTTTTTATTTTTATATCTATTTATTTGGTTTTTTCGAGACAAGGTTTCTCTGTGGTTTTGGGGCCTGTCCTGGAACTAGCTCTGTAGACCAGGCTGGTCTCAAACTCACAGAGATCCGCCTGCCTCTGCCTCCCGAATGCTGGGATTACAGGCGTGCGCCACCACTGCCCGGCCCCCGCCCTGGATATTTTAAAGAAGAGGCTAACAAAGCCCGCACCAGAGCAGAGGGTGACCTTGAACTTCCGATCCTCCTACCCCTGCTTGCCTAGGGCTGGGACCACAAGCCTGTACCGTCCCACCCTTGTGGATCTAGAATGAGACCTAGCCTCAGCCGCTCCCGAGTTAATCACAAAGCCCTCTTGCCTCCTCTGCTTCCTTTGCTTCCACTCTGAACTTCTTCCTTAGTCTCACACCAAGAGGCTGACTATATGGCTGGTGCTCACTGATCCTACCTCTTGGGAACACTGGGTCTGCTCCACAGCGCCAACCTGCACCCGTCCTTCCTGGAGCCTGCTCATTTGTTCCAGCCCAGAGAGCCCTCTCCCCATTCTGGTAGTCCTCCCTCTCCTCAGCACCTCCCTTGGTTCAGGTCCCAGACAAACAGCCCCAGTTCTGTTTGCGTATATTAGTCCATCAGGCCTCGCGCGCGCGCTTAGGAAGGTAGTTTGCTGTCTCAGTTCCTCAGGGCAGGAGGCTCTTTTCCAAGATCCCACTGTAGGGGGAAGGGCTCCTGACCACGGCACCCCAAAAGCAGTGTTCTACACCACCTCCATCTCCCCTCACTTCCTTTCTCTGGGGTTCAGAATGGCGCCCAGCCACTGCCCATCTCTCACTTGTAACACTATGCAGCCATTAAAAGGGGTAATCACACACATGGGGATGACTAATAGCGACACCAGAAGATGCTCCTACCATGTTCAGAGGAAAGCAAGACAGAGAAACTAAATGCAGTACGAGAAAACGACGCCAATATCCCTGAGCAAAAAAAAAATAAAAAAATAAAAAATAAAAAGTACAGCGTGCGAGGACATACACCCAAATCCCACGGTGGTTCAGTTTGCGTCAGTAGCACTGAGGACTTCGTCCCTAGTTTTCTCTTTTTAACAAATGGTCACTCAGTGCACACTTCTTTCTAAGGACAGCATCATATAAAACAATAATAATGCATTTGTGAAGTATTTGAGACTGGCTCCTTCCGCCTCAACTTCCCGAGCTTCAAATCCCCCCAAGGCCTGCGTTCATTTTCAAGTCCAGGTAAGTAGGTCTATGAGACAGGGAAGGAGTTTGGGAGCACGGTACCTCCAGTCACCCGCACCCAGCTCTTTCCATGCTTTGCCAAGCCGGGCCTCTGAGCGTCTCCGGTGGGGCTGGCTTACCTGACGCAGGGAGGTCAGCCTCCGCGGCTCCAAGACACGCACACCTGTCACTCCAGGTGAGGACTCCAGCGAGCCCAGAGCCCCGGAGGAGGGAGTCGCAGGGGGCGGGACGTGACGTCACATCCAAGCCCCGCCCCTGACTTCCCGATCCCGCCCCGGCTTCCCAGCCCTGGGGGTTCGTGGTTCTCATGCTTGTTGGGTGAGGTGCTGGACACTTCTGTCGACACTCACGCCCTGCGTGCCTGGGCTCCCGGCCATCTGCCCTGCCTCCTTCCCCACCCACTCTCTTGTTAATACAAAGCCGTCAGACTCCAGGTTGAAGCTAGCTGGGGTGAGGAGGACTGGGAGCGGACATGATTTCCAAAATGTTTTCTTCTTTTTACCAACTCCCCATACCGCCCACCGACTGTTCCCCAGCTAAGGGATCCGGGATTATGGAACCCTGTGGATTAGTTGGGTAAAGGTCTTTTGGTTGAGATCACCCGTACAAGAACTGTCTTTGGAAATTTGCGAGCTACCCCCAAAGTTTTGTTTAGTTTTGGTTTTTTTTTAATGTTTGCCTTGGACTAGCAAGTCTGTTTTTAGAAATCTGTCCTAACAAAGTCATCTGGAAGACTTGTATTGTGGGGTTCTTTTTTTTTTTTTTTTTTTTTTGGTTTTTTGAGACAGGGTTTCTCTGTGGTTTTGGAGCCTGTCCTGGAACTAGCTCTTGTAGATCAGGCTGGTCTCGAACTCACAGAGATCCGCCTGCCTCTGCCTCCCGAGTGCTGGGATTAAAGGCGTGCGCCACCACCGCCCGGCTTGTGGGGTTCTTTATACTGGTTAAAAAACTGGAACTAATCTAAGTGACCGACCAAGTGGGGGCTTGCTGAGTAGCACACATACACAGTGGAGTATTACGCAAGCAGCAAAGGGTATGTTTACAAACAGCTTACAATAATATGAGGAAATGTTAGAATATTAAGAGAATGAAAAGCCGGATGCGGATACAGTCACAGTTGAAAATAAACACAGTTTGTGCCCTGGGAAGAAAACGTTTGCTGTGCCCTCTATGGTGGGGGCACGATGAGGCTTGTTGAGCCCTTTCTTCAACCGCTAATGGGCTCATTTCACTGGGTGGCCTTCCTTCTTGAGCAGTGGGCTTTGTAAACGCCTGTCAAGCCCTCTCCCACCAAGCCACCTTCCAGCCTTTACTTCCTAAAAAGTTCCCATTAGCTGGGCATACTTCTCAACAAACAGCCCTACGTTAGGAGGAAGAAATGAAGGTCTGGGAGGCCGATTCTCCGGTCACGTGACTGGAAAGGGTCAGAAAAGGGCTACTCTGTCTCAAGACCAACAAGGAATCTTGAACTGACTCTGGGAAGTCTCCAGACCAGCAAGGCCACTCAGGGACCCCAGTGTGTGTGCAGGGACAGCCCCAGCTCTCCTCCTCGAAGGGCCCTGGGTGACAGCTGCTGCAGTGGGACCAGGGTCAGGCGCAGGCGTCGCTGAAGTGCCGATAGGGAACACTGCTCCCAGATCCTTTAATAGCCTTCATAGACTGGCTCCGTGTGGTAGTTAAGTGTGGAGGGCTGAGGCAGGAGGATTGAGTTTGGGGTCATCCTATCTCAAAAAAAAAAAAAAGTGAAGAAAGGAAACAGATGCACTTCAGTGAATATTTTCCACGAGAAGCTGCTTCGCTAAAACCGGAACAGCCAGCAGCACGCCCCAGCATTTCATACTCCACGTTCACACTCCCCTGATCGCTCTTCAGTGTACATGTACACACACACACCATACACACCACACACATGCCATACACACACACATCACACACACCATACATACCACACACCATACACACCACAGACACGCCATACACACCACACACACACCATATATACCACACACACCATACACACCACACACACACAGTATATACCACACACACCATACACACCACACACCCGCCACACACACCACACACCCGCCATACACACCACACACCCGCCATACACACCACACACCCGCCATACACACCACACACCCGCCATACACACACACCTCATACACCACACACACCATACACTACACACACACCATATATACCACACACACCATACACACCACACACACACCGTATATACCACACACACCATACACACCACACACACCATACACACCACACACACACCGTATATACCACACACACCATACACACCACACACACACCGTATATACCACACACACCATACACACCACACACACACCGTATATACCACACACACCATACACACCACACATGCCATATATACACACTACATACACTATACATACCATACACACCACACGCACTGCATACACTACACACACACCAGATACACCACACACATGGCATACACACACACCACACACACACCATACACACCACACACACTACACATACATACCATATACGCACACATACCACACACCGTATACACATCACACGCTATACATACCACACACACCATACACACTACACACACCACACACATTGCACACACCGTACACACACCATACACACCACACATACTGCACTCATTACACATACATGCCATATATACACATGACACACACCATACACACCACACATGCCATATATACACACTACATACACTATACATACCATACACACCACACGCACTGCATACACTACACACACACCAGATACACCACACACACACCATACACACCACACACACTACACATACATACCATATACGCACACATACCACACACACCACACACACACCATACATATCACACACACATACCACACACACACACACACACCACACACACACCATACATACCACACACACACATACCACACAAACATACATATGCAAACACCACCACCACCACTACAAAGTACTCTTCGGGGCTGGAGAGATGGTTCAGCACTTTAAAAGCACTGGCCACTCTTGCAGGGGACCCAGGTTTAACTCCCAGCAACCACATGATAGCTCTCAGCCTCTAGTTGTACCTCTAGTCCCAGGGGATCTGATACCTTCTTCTGACCTCCATGGGCCCTGCATGCATGTATGCAGATATTCATACAGGCAAAGCACCCAATCAGCTGAATAAAATAATTATAATAAATTTCAAATTTGAAAATAAATAAACAATATCCCTTTCTCCCTGATTCCCACCACCTTCTCCTTCCCATTCTTCTGCAGGAAGTTACCATGTTTTGCCAGAGATGACTTATGAAATCTATAGAAAGGTTGGGTATCACCCCAAACTCATCCTACATCTCCCCCAGCTCCCCCTGCCCACCCTCTACATAGTCACCAGCCCCGGTCCTTGTTTTTCTTTTCTTTTTCCATGATATTTATTGAGCTCTACATTTTCTCTGCTTCCCTCCCTGCCTATCCCCTCCCCCATTCAGTCCTCCCCCAAGGACTCCTCCCCATGCTCCCATTTTACTCAGGAGATCTTGTCTTTTTCTACTTTCTACTTCCCATGTAGATTATATCTATGTAAGTCTCTCTTAGTGTCCTCATTGTTGTCTAAGTTCTCTGGGTGTGGTTTGTAGGCTGGCTTTCTTTGCTTTATGTTTGAAAACCACCTATGAGTGAGTATATGTGATAATTGTCTTTCTTTGTCTGGGTTATCTCACTCAAAATAATGCTTTCTAGCTCCAATCCATTTTCCTGCAAAATTCAAGCTGTCGTTATTTTCTTCTGCTGTGTAGTACTCCATTGTGTAAATGTACCACATTTTTTTTTATCCATTCTTCGATCAAGGGGCATTTAGGTTGTTTCCAGGTTCTAGCTATGACAAACAATGCTGCTATGAACATAGTTGGACACATGTCCTTGTGGCACAATTGAGCATCCTTTGGATATATACCCAAAAGTGGTATTACTGGGTCTTGAGGAAGGTCGTTTCCTAATTTTCTAAGAAATCGCCACACTGACATCCAAAGGGGTTGTACCAGCTTGCACTCCCACCAGCAATGCAGAAGTGTTCCCTTTTCCCCACAACCTCTCCAGCATAAGTTGTCATCAGTGTTTTTGATCTTGGCCATTCTTACAGGTGTAAGATGGAATCTCAGAGTTGTTTTGATTTGCATTTCTCTGATGACTAAGGATGTTGAACATTTCCTTAAGTGTCTTTCAGCCATTTTAGATTCCTCGGTTGAGAGTTCTCTGTTTAGGTCTGTACTCCATTTTTTTTATTGGATTATGTGATCTTTTGATGTCCAATTTCTTGAGTATTTTTTGTATATTTTGGAGATCAGACCTCTGTCTGATGTGGGGTTAGTGAAAATCTTTTCCCATTCTGTAGGCTGTCGTTTTGTCTTATTGACCATGTCCTTTCCTTTACAGAAGCTTTTCAGTTTCAGGAGGTCCCATTTATTAATTGTTTCTCTCAGTGTCTGTGCTGCTGGAGTTATATTTAGGAAGTGGTTCCCAGTGCCAATGTGTTCAAGTGTACTTCCCACTTTCTCTTCTATTAGGTTCAGTGTGGCTGGCTTTTTGTTGAGATCTTTGACCCATCTGGACTTGAGTTTTGTGCATGGTGATAGATATGGGTCTATTTTCATTCTTCTACGTGTGATATCCAGTTATGCCAGCACCCCTTGTTAAATATCCTTTCTTTTTTCCATTTGATATTTTTTTGCTTCTTTATCAAACATCAGGTGTTCGAAGATGTATGGATTGATAACTGAGTCTTCTATTCGGTTCCATTGGTCCTCCTGTCTGTTTTTATGCCAATACCAGACTGTTTTCAGTACTGTTGCTCTGTAGTGGAGTTTGAAGTCAGGGATTGTGATGCCTCCAGAAGTTCTTTTATTACCCAGGATTGTTTTGGCTATCCTGGGTTTTTTGCTTTTCCAAATGAAGTTGAGTATCGTTCTTTCGAAGTCTTTGAAGAATTTTGCTGGATTTTTTTTTTTATTTTGGTTTTTCAAGACAGGGTTTCTCTGTAGCTTTGGTTCCTGTCCTGGAACTAGCTCTTGTAGTCCAGGCTGGCCTCAAACTCACAAAGATCTGCCTGCCTCTGCCTCCCGAGTGCTGGGATTAGAGGCGTGCGCCACCACCGCCTGGCTTTGCTGGGATTTTGATGGGCAAATTTTCTTCTTTTTTTTTGTGACCAGCCATTGGCCACTATTCTTACTCATATCTATATTACAGGGCTGGTTTGTTTTTGTTTTTTCTAGGAATTCTTTACATATTAAAGAAAGCATATTTTTCCCCATTTGTTTTCTTCTGGACTCATGCAGAGATTTTGATAGGTGCTTCCAGCTGGAGTTGCGGGGTTCTTTTGGGATAAGTGGCTCAGGGGTCTGGGCTTCAGGTTGAGGTTCTGGCCCAGGGCCTTTCCCCTTTCTGAGCTGGGGCTACTGACCGACCCTCCCAGTTCTATTTCCAATGTTTCTTGTTTTGGTTTGGTTTTAGACAAGAGCACAGGCTGGGCTGGAACTCCTGGTTCTTCTGTCTCAGCCTCCTGGCACTGGAGTTACCTGGGTGTGGTTATTTGGTGCCCATCATTTCTTTGTTTTTGTTTTTTTGTTGTTGTTGTTGTTGTTTTGAGACAGGGTTATGCTGTAGCTTTGGAGCCTCTCCTGGAACTAGCTCTTGTAGATCAAGAAGTTGGTCTTGAGCTCACGGAGATCCGCCTGCCTCTGCCTCCCGAGCGCTGGGATTAAAGGCGTGTGCCACCACCGCCCCACTTGGTTCCCATCACTTCTTAGGACCCACACCTGGGAGGAGACCCAGACTTTGCCCTCATCCTCTGAGGCCTCGTCAAGGACCTGTGCACTCTTCACTCCCTAACAATGTCCACCCACCCCAAGCATGCCACGGGCCTGTCTCTTCTGCTTCCTCCTGCCCAAGGGCAGACAGTTGTGGTAAGTTGTCCTTGGCCACAGCTCAAATCACACCTCAAGCCTTACTCAGGTGGCAGACCAATTCCTCTACCTTTACTCCCTGTGTCAAACTCCTACACAAACTTGGAAGCCCAGCTGTGGGGCTCTTTCCTCTGGGAAGCCTTCCATGATTGCTGTCTTCAATCTCTGATGCCCCCCTCCATGTCTGTACTCACCAGGATTTGAACCAAACAGAATCTCCTGACATGAATTACCAAATGATTCATTAAAGACAGGGCCACCTCGTGTTCCGGGCCTCAGTTTCCTCATTTTGAAAGGACTATCACCGTGTAAAGGAAGCCTCAAGAGTGTGAAAGAGATTCAAGGAGTCAGTTTGTGTCAGGCATTGAGCACAGCCTCACTGTAGAGCCCAACAATGTCTCCCTGCTGGGAATTGGTCTAAAGAATAAAGATTAGGGGCCAGTCAGATGTCTCAGCAGGTAAAGAAGCCTCGCTACTAAGTCTGATGACCTGAATCTAATATCTAGACCCACATGATGGAAGGACAGAAATTTAGACTGAAGAAAACAGGCCCCACGCGTATGGCCAAGTCAGTTTACCCACTGGGGTAACATGGGAGCCTTCTAGAGTAAGGAGCACACGCTGGCTGATGGCGCCCAATAAATCCCAGACAAGGGCAGGGCGAGCAAAAGTTCAGTCTAGATTTTCTGGTCATTTGCCCAAAGTTGGCCATTGTCAGTCTAATTCACACTGCACAGGGCTGGACTGGCAGGCCCCAGCTCACCAGCGATCTGGAGTTTACACAGATAAAGCCGGCGTGTTCTGGTTTTCTGAATGGGCCAAGATTGATCAGGAAATGTAATGAACCGCTTTTTGTTTTTGTTTTAGTTTAATGAAATTTTCAGGATGGATTTGTTTGTTTGTTTCTGTTTTTTTGAGATAGGGTTTCCCTGTGCAACAGTCCTGGCTGTCCTAGAATTTGCTTTGTAGACCAGGCTGGCCTTGAACTCACTGAGATCTGCCTGCCTCTGCCTCCCGAGTGCTGAGACTAAAGGCATGCGCCACCAGGCCTGGCCTACAGCAACTTTTGACTCTATTTTTGAGGAGAGGGGTGTCAGAAACCCTGGGTGGATGCAGAAACAGTACTGCCCATCCAGCCCAGCCTGATAAATGACTTGGGAACAGAGAGGGGGCTCCCTGCAAGTTTACTGGGAAGAATTGAGACTCTGGGATCACATAGCTGGGCTTTGGACCTTGGATAGGGCTTGGTTCTTTTACAAAATGTTTTCTGGCAATCCCATGAACTTGGTTTACGGTAACGGCAAGGACCTTCTGACAGCCACAGCCATACTTTCGCCTCACCCACTGTCCGTCCCTCAGCTCTTCTGTCCTTGGTTACTTCTTGCTTGGAGAGGTGGAGGGAAGCACAGGCTGCAAGGCAGGCTGGGAGTAAGCCATGTCCTCCCCATGAGGAATCCCAGCCTCGGTTTTCCCACCTGCAAGTTGGGGGTAAGAATCCCAGCTCGAGGGTCTCCCAGAAGTAAGGCCCAGTACAGGCATCTGAGTGGGGAGCCCCCTCCTCCCTCCCACCTGGGAAAGGCAAGAGCAGAGTCTAGAAGTCTGAGGTCCATGCAGCCCACCTGTTCTACCAGAGATCAGTCAGCACATCCCAGGTGGAGGCTCTCTCCAAACAAGGAAGTGCTTTGAACTTCTTAGGGATGATGGGACAGCAATGAAGACAGTGATGTCATAGCTCTGGCCATGCCCCAACATTCCAGCAGCTGGGGCAGGCTGGGTAAGTGCTGAGTGAGTGTGTGCCCAGCCAACTGCTGCAGGGATGCCAACCTTGGTCCTGTCCCCTGGTACGCCCCACCCACAGGCTTTGAATCAGGGTGACGTCCTCATCCTCTTCAGCTAACAAGCACATCCCATGGGAATGACTGCCCAGTAGGTCACATGTTCTAGAAGTTTGCAGCCAAAGCCCAGAGAAGGAGAGACACTTACCTGAGGTCACACAGTAAATGTGGGACAGGGCCTGAACAGAGGACGCTGGACTCCCCTAATCCTCGCGGCGTGCTGGGTAGGATCTGGAATTTGAGCTGGAGAGCACCCATGCTCACATGGGCAGCGCTCAGAAAAAAGCAAGGTGAAGCCGACAGTGGTGGCCCATGCCTTTAATCCCAGCACTGGAAGGCAGAGGTCAGTCTGGGCAACAGAGTGAGTTCCAGGACAGGCTCCAAAGTTACAGAGAAATTCTATCTTTAAAAATAAAAATTTAAAAAAAAATTTAAAAAAAAGAAAGAAAAGAAAAAAGAAAAAGGTCGATCTGGAAGGCTCAAGGTCATTCCCCAGAGTTGAGAGGGTTTGGGGGTGGGGGACAAGACTGCAGCAGAGGATCCTGGGTAAGTCACTCTCCTCCTCCTCCTCCTCTTCCTCTTCCTCCGCCTCCTCTTCCTCTTCTTCTTCTTGGTTCTTTGAAAAGTCAGGGTTTCTATGTGTAGCCTTGGCTATCCTGGAACTCACTCTGTAGACCAGGCTGGCCTCTAACTCACAGAGATCTGCCTGCCTCTGCCTCCCCAGTGCTGGGATTACAGGCGTGCGCCACCACCACCACTCAGCCGGGCCTATTCTTGAGGCAGGTGCAGGAGCCCTTAGTTCAGGGTCAGGCAGCCTCACCGAGGGGTGTGCACAGCAGCTTTGTGGGGAGACGGACAGGATGACACCCCAACTTCCTGCATTCAGTGGTGTACAGGGTGCTCCAGTCTGTAAGGTCGTGTCCAGTGGGACTCAGTGTGGAGGCTCTGGGTGCTAGGCAAGGGGACTGGGCAGGATGTGGGAGTGTGTTGGTTCCAGCCCTGTCCACTCATCTTGTCGTATTCCATGTCCACATTGCTTGCCATTGCCTTTGGAGACAACCTCTCTCCCTGTCCACAGTTTTAGGGAACTGCTGTATGTTGTATGTATTTTCCACAGCATCTCACTATGACTAGCAGCGGCTGACCTGGAACAATCTATGTAGACTAATGGATGGGGACTAGCCTGGAACTCGTGAAGATCCACCTGCCTCTGTCTCCCAGTGCTGTGATTAAAGGCGTGTACTACCATACATAGTTCAACCCTTTTTTGTGTGTGTGTGTGTGTGTGTGTGACGGGGTCTTGAAGCCCAGGTTGGCCTTGAACTCTGATCCCCCTGCCTCCACTTCCTAAGTGCTCAGCGCCTGTGGTGTGTGCCACCACGTACAGCTTTCTGTTTACTTCTTTAGTTTCTTAAATGAAAGTAACTATTAAAATAGTAGTGACGCGGATACCATGTGAAGCTTGCTATTTCTAAGGTCTAGTGATGTCATACACACTCACACTGTAAACATCACCACCATCTGTCTCTGGAACTTTCCATCACCTTAAACTGAAACTGCACCCATGAAACACCAGCTCCTAGCCCCTCTCAGCCTCCCCAACCCACCTTTCTTCTCTCTGTCTCTAGGAACTTCTCCACTCCAGCTCCCTCACACAATCTTAGACACACAATCTCCCCCTTCTTGGGGGGTGGCGAGGCTGTATTAGGGTTCCCACCCAGGACCTTGCATATTATACAACCAGCTCCAACCTGCTTGTTTCTTAAACTCTGGGACAGGTACCTCCTCTGGGAATAAGACCGGGTATTCAAACAAGCTCTAGGCCTCATTGGCTTCCAGTCCAGACCCCAACCCTGGCTGAGGCTTCAGTTATTCACCAACTTTGTATCCCTCGGCTCTCTGCTCAGAGTAGGAAATTCTTTCCATTGCTTTGCAGTCCATAATGGTGATGATGGTGATGACAACGATGATGGTGATGATGGTGATGATGGAGGTGGTGTTGATGGTGGCTGTGGTGGAGGTGGTGATGGTGATGATGGAGGTGGTGTTGATGGTGGAGATGGTGGAGGTGGTGATGATGATGATGATGGTGATGATGGTGATGATGGAGGTGGTGCTGATGGTGGCTGTGGTGATGATGATGGTGGTCATGGCAAGGGCAGGAGGAATCTCAAGCTCTCATTTGGCACCGTCTCCGGAACTAACATCTTCCTTGGCCAGGGTGACCTCCCGAGACCAGTATCATGTCTTTCTCACTCTTTGACAAGACCAGGCCCCAGCTGAGTTGGATGTTGGGGTGGTGGGAGAGGAAGTGCCCAGTCTTTGCCTTGAAGGCACCAGCTCATCCCTGCCCCTCCTCCACCCTAGACACCCTGCTTTTATTTTTCTCTTCTCAAACCCAGCCTCCTCCCACTGCTGGCCCTGGGTTCCTGTGACTGAAGGGCCTTCACAGGCTTGGCGTGGTCACACAGCAGAGGAAGCTGCTCACAGACAGGCTGCCCTGAATCCCCAGCTGCCCCAGCTCTGTAATGATCTCTGCTTCCTGGGCCACTGGGGAGGGCGAGGGAAACTGAGGTATGGAACAGTGTGTTCTGTAGGTCACCTTTGATAAGCTCAGTCTCCTCAACATCCTCTGGGCTCAGGGACCACACAAGAAAGCAATTTGTGGGGCCCCTGCAGAAGGTGATACCCAAAAGCTAAGCAGAGACAGGCTCAGTCAGCCATCTTTCTATGTGGTGGTTAAGCCTCAACTATAAAGAGAATGCAAAATGGCCCCTCCCCTCAGTGGGTGGAGCTGAAGTACTCTGGGAGGTTTGTCCTTCTGATCAGGGCTCTGTGAATACTTCCCCTTGCTTTCCTTTTCTGTGCCAAATGTGAAGGCGACTGCTCAGTGCAGACAGACCCAGAGACAGGGAGGGTCAAGTTCTGCCTCTGTTTCTCTCTGAACCTCAGGATCTTCCTCTGCCTGTGATGGCTGCTGCGCTGTGGTTCCGGGAGGGCGGGGTCGCAGGGGCTACCCGACTCCATCCTAGCCTTGTCCCTCCTGACAGCAAACAGAGAGCAAGTGGCGCTGGTGAAGGCCGTAGCTGGGATGTTGGACCAGAAGGAGGCCTCGGCAGCGGTGTAGGATGGTGTGAATGAATCCAGAGCCCCCCCCCCCCCCCTCCAGCGGCCCTTCCTGTGAGCACCCGGACTGTAGAGAGTGGACTGAGAATCGACCATGACCAGGATGCCAAGTCCTCAGACCTTGAGGGAGGCATGAAGGGACCACTGTCAGTCAGGGTCAGCCCTAGCCTGTCCTCGTGTTAGGAGTAAGAGCTGGCGATTCCCTGCCCCTTTCAGGACTCAGTTTTGAGTTTTCTTTGGGCCCAGACCTGAGCCTGTGGTTGTGAGGATCCCGCCCCCAGCTCCTCCCCTCCCTCTGGTCATGCCAGGCTTTGTGAATAGGGACAAATCCTCGGGGATTGACATCTAAAATCCCCGTCCTCACAGCTTGGTTCGTTTGATACATGGGGAAACTGAGGCTCTTGGCATGAGACTATTCAAAAATCTTAGTTCCAAGACGTTCATTGGCCCCGTTCTCTGTGCCCCTTTATGGCCCCAGCCCTGGCTGGAGCAATCAGCCTGCGCTCGGCTGCTGCCCCCGTGTGGCCACCTTGGGCAGTACAGGCAGGATGCGATGCCATTGGGTCTTAGCCTGAGAGTGCACAAGTTCATTTTAGCAGGTGTATTCTGAGCCATTACATGATGGAGAAACATCCATCGCTTCCTCTTTTTGCGGAAAGAAAACCCGTATCCCACGCAGGTGGCGGATAGACTTGCCCATTCTGGATGAATGAGACAGGAATGACAGGAATGAAGTTGTCTAAACAGTACCAGTCTTCCTTTTACAGTTGGTATGCTGGGAAGTGCACCAGCCAGCGCAACAGGGAAGACTGAGGGCACCCGGGGCTCTCGCTAGGAGAAGCTGAGGCACTTGGGGGCTATCTGTGGGACCAGGAGAAGATGACTCGGAGCAGTCATTCGGGACTGTAGGACTAGCCCTGGGGAGGAGGGATGGGAGGTGCAGGGTCTTTTGGAGATTGCAGTCCTCACAGCCCCAATCTCTGCCATGCTCCATTAACTGGAGACCTAGGAAAGAGCCAGTCAGGCCAGACCACACTGATGAGGCCTGGTGAGCTTCACCCTCCCAACCTCTGCCCTGTGGCATTGCTGCTGGGGGGCTGGGCTCTATGACAGGCTCTATGACAGAAGCCCAAGGAGAGGTCAGGGCAGATTCAGAGTCCTAGAGACAACTCCACTGGTCTTCTTGGAGTTGCCTCTGGAAGTGTCACAGTTCAAATGGCAAGGGATCCTGGCAGTCGGGAGCCAGAAAATACTGAGTGTTATAATAGAAGAGTGTTCTGGCAGTCGGGAGCCAGGGAATAGCACAGGCTACAGTAAGTGTAGCAGCTTACAGCCCTGCTCTAGGGAAAGGTTTCCCCAATGTAACAGCTCTACTCTGGTGGTTTCCTGTCCCTTGTGAAGTTGTTGCAACTCGGCTCTGGTGCTCTATGCTCTTCTCTGCTATGGGAAGGCTTCCTTAGCCAAAGTGTTGCTCTCCCCCTCTGCCCCATCTCTGCTCTGGGGAAAGAAGGTCTTCACCCAAACCTCATTCAAGAGATTTATTGGGAGGGAAGAATCCAGGAGAGCGGCTGCCTCTGCCAGGGTGGAAGAAGAGCAGCTACAACTTGAACAGGCACAGGGCGTATATAGGGCTTCTTAGGGGCAGAGTTTTTCCAGGGAGCAGAGAGATTGGTTAGTTTAGTTGGTCAGGGGCAGAGATGGCTGGCTGATTTCAGAGCTAAACTGTGTTTCTTTTTTTTTCTTGTTATTTATTTATTAAAAATTTTCACCTCCTCCCATCCCCCCATAAACTGTGTTTCTTTTACTGACCTTTTAAAGTTTTTTTTTTTTTTTGGCTCTAGTTTTGGGGCAGGACATATTTCTTTCACTGACTCTGATTCTAGGGACAAAGTGTGCTTCTTTGGTACTGGTTTCAGAGTCAGGGCATGTTTCTTTGGTTCTGGGTTCAGAGCTAAAGCATATCTTTCACTGGCTCGGGTCTCAGAACCAGGGTGTGTTTCTTTCACTGGTTCCGGTTTCAGGGCCAGGGTGGGTTTCTTTGGCTGGTTCTGGTTTCAGGGCCAGGGTGGGTTTCTTTTCTTTTCTTTTTTTTTTAAGATTTATTTATTTATTAAGCATACAATGTACTGCTGGCAAGGAAGGCACCGGTCTCATTACAGATGGTTGTGAGCCACCATGTGGTTGCTGGGAATTGAACTCGGGACCTCTGGAAGAGCAACCAGTGCTCTTACCCTCTGAGCCATTTCTCCAGCCCCAGGGTGGGTTTCTTTGGCTGGTTCTGGTTTCAGGGTCAGGGTGGGTTTCTTTGGCTGGTCCTTTTACCTTACAGCCTCGCCTCTTAGAGACTCAATTCTACAATGATAGAAAATGCCTCTCTCTGACTGGAAAGATGGCTCAGAGGTCAAGAACATTGGCTGCTCCTCCAGAGATCCTTAGTTCAATTCCCAGCAACCACATGGTGGCTCACAACCATCTGCAATGAGATCTAGCGCCCTCTTCTGTCATGCAAGTACACATGCAGGCATAACACTATACATAATAAATAAATTAATCTAAAAAAAGAAGAAGAAGAAAATACCTCTCTCAGTCAGAGAGTGGTGGCTCATGCCTTTAATCCCAGCATTTGGGAGGCAGAAGCAGGCAGATCTCTGAGTTTGAGGTCAGCCTGGTCTGCAGAGTGAGTTCCAGGTCAGCCAGGGCTACACAGAGAAACCCTGTCTCAAAAAAACCAAAGCAAACAAGCAAACAGTCTTTCTTTGGAGAGACTGGGGGAGTTATATCTAAATTTGCTTACCTTTTGAGCCACACTCCCAATCCTTGGGTTGTCTGTCCTGGAGCTCACTCTGGAGATCTGCATTCCCCCTCCCCCTCCTCATGCATCACCACCCCCCGGCTAGACTCTTTTTTGAAGGCAGGGTTTTTACTTTATTTTATTTTATTTACATTTATTTATTTATTTATTGTTTTTCCAGAAAGGGTCTCTCTGTATATAGCCCTGACTGTTCTGGAATTCCCTATGTAGACCAGGCTAGCTTCGAACTCACAGAGACTTGCTTGCCTCTGCCACGGGAATGCTGGGATTAAAGGCATGCGCCCACCACTGCCCAGCTCAAGAGCTCACACCTTGAATTGCAAAAACAAGCATAGTGCAAAGTGGGAATGGCAGCTGTCTTTAAACTCTCAAAGCCAGTGTGACAGGCTTCCTCTGACGTGGCCACACCTCCTACATCTCCACCAAGATCTCATTCAAACACCCCCACCGCCACAGAGAGAGTCCTGCTGAGCCCAGGCCTCCGGGCTGCAGGGTTCTAACCACCAGAAAACACTGCCTGCAAACGCTTGGCTCCCTGGCGACGGGATGGCGGCTTTCTCTTGTGCTCAGCAAAAGTGTTGGCATTCTGCAAACCCCTGGGGACGTCTGAGTGAGTGGCCAAAGACAGAAAGGGGTAACAGGTTGGCTTCAAAGTGGCATCAGGCATCACGCTAACACTCTTAAGAAGCAGTGGATTTGAAAAACCTGAGGCTGGATTACGTGGGAGCCTGCAGAGCTTCCAGAAGGACACACCTTCTGGAAACAGTACTGGTTGCTGCCTCTCGGGCCGGGGGAGGAGAATGCAGGGGAGGAAGGCTTACTTTTCTGTTTGAATGTTTATATTATATATTGTAATGTGCGTAGAGCCTAATGTGTTCTAATTATAATGAATTTCCATGTGCGTGTTTAATAAATGGATGCAGAAATAAACACTCACCTGGCGAACTCCCTAAACACGGGCTCCCCAGCAGGTCTGGGGGTGGCAGGCAACTAGGAGGAGCTCCCCAGGTGATGCTGTCACAGGTGGCCCTGGACTACACTTGAGGAACAAAATCACCAGCTGGGTCTTCTTCCTGGCCACTCAACCGGGTTCATTTGCATGATTTTGCATATATTTGCATGACTCCCCTTGTTCCAAATAAAGCCTGTGTTCTCCTTTATCCTCGCTTCTGTCACCCAAAGGAAGAGTTTCCTCCTCTCTCCTCCCCATGACCTGACTGACCTGGACAAACTCCCCTCACCCTCTGTATCCCAGCCAAATATGTCATCTTCATCCCATATTCTCCTGGTCCCCTGAGACCCAGCAGGGATGTCACCTCCTCTGAGCCTCCCTATCCCCAGTGTCCTCAACCCTCCTCTGAGCTGTCCAAAGGCTCCTCCTACCTTCCTATGTTTACACACCTCACCCACCCACGGTGTCAGGGACCAATGACCCCAGAGCCCATTAGACTCATTTTGAAGATTCAGTAACTGGGCTTGATGAGGTCACCTAATCCATCTCCAGAAAGGGGGCTGACAGCACCTCTAAATTCTACTTTTCTTTTTTATCCACTTATTTATTTTTTGAGAGAGCATGCATGTGTCACAGTGCATGGGACGGGGGTCAAAAGTCAGAAGACTCGAGGTGGGGTCAGTTTTTTCCTTCAATCATGTGGGTCCTTGTAACATGAAGGGGGCCAGGCCTGCTTGTTTGGCTTTTGTTCTGCCCAATTCTCCACAACTATTTAGCCCCAAAGAAAAAATCACACATAGGTCTCCATAAATTACAAGCTGATTGGCCCATTAGCTCTAGCCTCTCACTGGCTAACTCTCACATCTTGATGAACCCATTTTTCTGATCTATGTTAGCCGTGTGGCTCAGTACCTTTTTTCAGTGGGGCAGATCACATCCTGCTGCTTCAGTGATCTGGGCAGGAGTGGGAGGAATCAACTTCCTCCTTCCCAGAATTCTCCTGTTCTCATTACATCATTTCTACTTCCTGTCTGGTTTTCCCGCCTATATTTCTTCCTGGCCAATCAGCGTTTAATTATAACATGATTGACAGAATACAATTCTCCCGCACCAGATCCTGGGGACCAAACTCGGGTTCTCAGGTTTGGTAGCACATGCTTTCACTCACATTGAACTCACAGAGATCCCCCTGCCTCTGCTTCCCAAGTGCTGGGATTAAAGGCGTGGGCTACCACGTTTGGCTCCATTTTTTTATGTGTGGGGTGTGCTGTGTGTGTGTGTGTGTGTGCACTCACGTGTGTGCATGTGGTGTGTGCAAGCAAATGAAAGTCAACCCAGTTGTTTTTCCCTCAGTGGCTCCCCTGCTTTATTTTGTTGTGTTTGCTGAGCCAGGGTCTCTGTCTGAGCTTCAGGAATCTTTTTTTTTTTTTTTTTTTTTTTAAATTTATTTATTTATTAAGGATTTCTGCCTCGTCCCCACAACCGCTTCCCATTTCCCTCCCCCTCCCCCGATCAATTCCCCCTCCCTCATCTGCTCGAAGAGCAATCAGGGTTCCCTGACCTGTGGGAAGCCCAAGGACTGCCCACCTCTATCCAGGTCTCGTAAGGTGAGCATCCAAACTGCCTAGGCTCCCACAAAGCCAGTACGTGCAGTAGGATCAAAAACCCATTGACATTGTTCTTGAATTCTCAGTATTCCTCATTGTCCGCTATGTTCAGCTAGTCCGGATTTATCCCATGTTTTTTCAGACCTAGGCCAGCTGGCCTTGGTGAGATCCCAATAGAACATCCCCATTGTCTTAGTGTGTGGGTGCACCCCTCGTGGTCCTGAGTTCCTTGCTCGTGCTCCGTCTCCTTCTGCTCCTGATTTGGACCTTGAGATTTCTGTCCGGTGCTCCCGTGTGGGTCTCTGTCTCTGTCTCCTTTCATCGCCTGATGAAGGTTAATATTCCTGAGGATGCCTATGAGTTTGTCTTTGGATTCACCTTCTTATTTAGCTTCTCTAGGAACATGAATTATAAGCTCAATGTCCTTTATTTATGGCTAGAAACCAAATATGAGTGAGTACATCCCATGTTCCTCTTTTTGGGTCTGGCTTACCTCACTCAGGATAGTGTTTTCTATTTCCATCCATTTGTATGCAAAATTCAAGAAGTCCTTGTTTTTTACTGCTGAGTAATACTCTAATATGTATATATTCCATACTTTCTTCATCCATTCTTCCGTTGAAGGGCATCTAGGTTGTTTCCAGGTTCTGGCTATTACAAACAATGCTGCCATGAACATAGTTGAGCATATACTTTTGTTGTATGATAGGGCCTCTCTTGGGTATATTCCCAAGAGTGGTATTGCTGGATCCAGGGGTAGGTTGATCCCGAATTTCCTGAGAAACCGAAACACTGCTTTCCAGAGTGGTTGCACAAGTTTGCATTCCCACCAGCAATGGGTGAGTGTACCCCTTTCTCCACAACCTCTCCAGCAAAGGCTATCATTGGTGTTTTTTATTTTCGCCATTCTGACAGGTGTAAGGTGGTATCTTAAAGTTGTCTTGATTTGCATTTCCCTGATCGCTAAGGAAGTTGAGCATGACCTTAAGTGTCTTTTGGCCATTTGAAGTTCTTCTGTTGAGAATTCTCTGTTCAGATCAGTGCCCCACTTTATAATTGGGTTGATTAGCCTTTTACGGTCTAGTTTCTTGAGTTCTTTATATATTTTGGAGATCAAACCTTTGTCAGTAGCAGGGTTGGTGAAGATCTTCTCCCAGTCAGTGGGTTGTCTTTTTGTCTTAGTGACAGTGTCCTTTGCTTTACAGAAGCTTCTCAGCCTCAGGGAGTCCCATTTATTCAATGATGCCCTTAGTGTCTGTGCTGCTGGGGTTATACATAGGAAGTGGTCTCCTGTGCCCATGTGCTGTAGAGTACTTCCCACTTTCTCTTCTATCAGGTTCAGTGTGTTCGGACTGATATTGAGGTCTTTAATCCATTTGGATTTGAGTTTTGTGCATGGTGATAGATATGGATCTATTTTCATTCTTCTACAGATTGACATCCAGTTTTGCCAGCACCATTTGTTGAAGATGCTCTCTTTTTTCCATTGTATACTTTTAGCTCCTTTATCGAAGATCAGGTGTTCATAGGTTTGTGGGTTAATGTCAGGGTCTTCTATTCGATTCCATTGGTCGACTTCTCTGTTTTTATGCCAATACCAAGCTGTTTTCAATACTGTAGCTCTGTAATAGAGTTTGAAGTCAGGGATGGTAATGCCTCCAGACAATCCTTTATTGTATAAGATTGTTTTGGCTATCCTGGGTTTTTTGTTTTTCCATATAAAGTTGATTATTGTCTTCTCCAGATCTGTGAAGAATTTTGATGGGATTTTGATGGGGATTGCATTGAATCTATAGATTGCTTTTGGTAGAATTGCCATTTTTACTATGTTGATCCTCCCAATCCAAGAGCAAGGGAGGTCTTTCCATTTTCTGGTGTCTTCTTCAATTTCTTTCTTCAAAGACTTATAGTTCTTGTCAAGTAGATCTTTCACTTCCTTGGTCAGGGTTACCCCAAGGTATTTTATGCTATTTGTGGCTATCGTGAAAGGTGATGCTTCTCTGATTTCCCTCTCTGCTTCCTTATCCTTAGTGTATAGGAAGGCAACTGATTTTTTGGAGTTGATCTTGTATCCTGCCACATTACTAAAGCTGTTTATCAGCTGTAGGAGTTCTTTGGTAGAATTTTTGGGGTCGCTTATGTACACTATCATATCATCTGCAAATAACGAAAGCTTAACTTCTTCCTTTCCAATACGAATCCCCTTGATCTCCTTATGTTGTCTTATTGCTATTGCTAGAATTTCAAGCACTATATTGAAGAGGTATGGAGAGAGTGGACATCCTTGTCGTGTTCCTGATT
Source organism: Microtus oregoni (assembly GCF_018167655.1). Lineage (NCBI taxonomy): Eukaryota > Metazoa > Chordata > Mammalia > Rodentia > Cricetidae > Microtus > Microtus oregoni. The sequence continues at coordinate 13,633,163 of NW_024543081.1, forward strand.
TAAGTGGGATGGCTTTGAGTTTTTCTCCGTTTAATTTAATGTTAGCTGTTGGCTTGCTGTAAATAGCTTTTATTATATTTAGGTAGGACCCTTGTATCCCTATTCTCTCCAAGACCTTTATCATAAAGGGGTGTTGAATTTTGTCGAATGCTTTTTCAGCATCTAGTGAAATGATCATATGGTTTTTTTCTTTCAGTTTATTTATATGGTGGATTACATTGATAGATTTGCGTATGTTGAACCAGCCCTGCATCTCTGGGATGAAGCCTACTTGATCATAATGGATAATTTTTCTTATGTGTTCTTGGATTCGGTTTGCCAGTATTTTATTGAAAATTTTTGCGTCGATGTTCATGAGTGAGATCGGTCTGTAATTCTCTTTCTTGGTTGGGTCTTTTTGTGGTTTTGGTATCAGGGTAACTGTAGCTTCATAAAAGGAATTTGGCAATGACTCTTCTGATTCTATATTGTGAAATACATTAAGGAGTATAGGTATTAGTTCTTCTTGGAAGTGCTGGTAGAATTCTGCATTGAAACCATCTGGTCCTGGGCTTTTTTTCGAAGGGAGATTTTTGATAACCATTTCTAATTCTTCGCGAGAAACCGGTCTATTTAGATCATTCACCTGGTCTTGGTTTAGCTTTGGTATGTGGTACTTATTTAAAAAAATGTCCATTTCTTTTGTATTTTCCAGTTTTGTGGCATACAGGCTTTTGTAGTAAGATCTAATGATTCTCTGAATTTCCTCTGTGTCTGTGGTTATGTCCCCCTTTTCATTTCTGATCTTATTTATTTGCGTGTTCTCTCTCTGTCGTTTAATTAGTTTGGATAGGGGTTTGTCGATCTTGTTGATTTTCTCCAAGAACCAGCTTTTTGTTTCATTGATTCTTTGGACTGTTTTCTGTGTTTCTATTTTGTTGATTTCAGCCCTCAGTTTTATTATTTCCAGTCTTCTACTTCTCCTGGGCGCGTCTGCTTCTTTTTTTTCTAGAGCTTTCAGGTGTGTTGTTAAGTCCCCAATGTATGCATTCTCCGTTTTCTTTAAGTGGGCACTTAGTGCTATGAACTTTCCTCTTAGCACTGCTTTCATTGTGTCCCATAGGTTTGAGTATGTTGTCCCTTTATTTTCATTAAATTCAAGGAAGACTTTAATTTCTTTCTTGATTTCTTCCTTGACCCAGGTGTGGTTCAGTAGTTGACTGTTCAGTTTCCATGAGTTTGTCGGTTTTTTGGGGGCAGCGTGGTTGTTGCCTTCTAATTTTAATCCGTGATGATCTGATAAGACACAGGTGGACACTGATATTTTTTTGTATCTGTGGAGGTTTCCTTTGTTTCCGAGTATGTGGTCAATTTTTGAGAAGGTTCCATGAGCTGCAGAGAAGAAGGTATATTCTTTCCTATTTGGGTGGAATGTTCTATAGATGTCTGTTAAGTCCATTTGCTTCATTACCTCCAATAATTCTTTTAATTCTCTATTAGGTTTCTGTCTGATTGACCTGTCCCTTGGAGAGAGAGGTGTGTTGAAGTCTCCTACTACTAGTGTGTGTGGTTTGATGTCTGCCTTGAGTTCTAGTAATATTTCTTTTACATAAGTAGGTGCTTTTATATTGGGGGCGTATATATTCAGGATTGAGACCTCCTCCTGATGAATTGTTCCTGTTATGAGTATAAAGTGACCGTCTCGGTCTCTTCTGATTGATTTTAGTTTGAAGTCAGTTTTGTTAGAAATTAGTATGGCCACACCTGCTTTTTTCTTAGGACCATTTGCTTGAAACACCTTTTCCCAACCCTTTACTCTGAGTAGGTGCCTGTCTTTGTGGTTGAGATGTGTTTCTTGCAAACAGCAGAATGTTGGATCCTGTTTTCGTATCCAATCTTTTAGCCTGTGCCTTTTTATAGGTGAATTGAGCCCATTAATATTAAGTGATATTAATGACCAGTGGTTGTTTACTCCGGTTATTCTTATTGCTTTTGGTAGTAGAGATTGTCTCCCTTCTTTGAGATGTGCTCGTGAAGGGTCATTAGATGCCTGGGTTATTGTAGGCAGTGTTGGCAGTGTTGGATTCCTTGGGTTGCGATTTTCCTTCTATTACTTTCTGTAGGGCTGGATTTGTGGCTACGTATTGTTTAAATTTGTTCTTATCCTGGAATGTTTTGTTTTCTCCATTGATAATGAATGATAGCTTGGCTGGGTATAGTAGTTTGGGTTTGCATCCATGGTCTCTTAGCTTCTGCAGAACCTCTATCCAGGACCTTCTGGCTTTCATAGTTTCCATCGAGAAGTCAGGTGTAAGTCTGATCGGTTTACCTTTATAAGTTACTTGCCCTTTTTCTTTTGCAGCTCTTAATATTTTTTCTTTAACCTGTATATTTTGTGTTTTGATTATTATATGGCGAGGAGATGTTTTTCTTTGATCCAGTCTGTTTGGTGTTCTGTATGCTTCTTGAATATTTAAGTGAATATCTTTCTTTAAGTTGGGAAAGTTTTCTTCCATAATTTTGTTGAAAATATTTTCTGGGCCTTTGAGCTGTGACTCTTCTCCTTCTTCTATTCCTATTATTCTTAGGTTTGGTTTTTTTATTGTGTCCCATAGTTCCTGAATGTTTTGTGTTGAGAATTTGTTGGCTTTGCTGTTTTCTTTGATCTGTTCGTTTATTTTCTCTATGGTGTCCTCAGCATCTGAGAGTCTTTCTTCTAGCTCTTGTATTCTATTGATTATGCTTGTTTCTGTAGACTCTGCTCGTTGGCCTAGATTTTCCATATCCAGCTGGTCCTCAGTTTGTATTTTCTTCTTTGCCTTCATTTCAGTTTTCAATTCTTGAACTGTTTCCATTACCTGTTTGATGTTTTTTTCTTGGTTTCCCAGGGTATCATGTACGTATTTACTCATTTCTTCAAACTTTTTGTTATACTTCTCACCCATTTCTATAAGGGCATTTTTTACATGTTGTTTAAGGGACTCTATTATCTTCATAAAGTCGATTTTTTCCATTTCTTCTGTGTTAGGTTGTTCAAATACTTCTGTTGTAAGATCATTGGGTTCTGATGTTTTCATGTTGTTTTTCGGATTATTGGGAGAATTCTTGCCTTGGCGCCTGCCCATCTCCTCCTATTGATCCTATCCAATGGGTCCTTTAAAAACCGGATCAGGTTTCCCTGCTGGCCAAGGGCTCCGCTTACAAAATGCCCTCACTCTCTTTCCTGGTTCCTGCTGCAGGCCAAGAACCCTCTCACCCCTCTGAAGGATCTTCAGGACAGGACCAGGCTCCCCTTGTGCCAGTGACCTGGCCAACCAAAGGCCTACCTCTTTGATTCGATTGTAGTAGGGCGATCTGCTCTCCTTATTGCACGCCTGTTCCCGCCGCTTGGGTCTGCCTCTGCGCCGGTCCCCGAAAGCCTCTTCCTGTATGCAGTGTTGCTCCGCCGCGTCTGGCCGCCGCCGCTCCGCCGCGTCTGGCCGCCGCCGCTCCGCCGCGTCTGGCCGCCGCCGCTCCGCCGCGTCTGGCCGCCGCCGCTCCGCCGCGTCTGGCCGCCGCCGCTCCGCCTCTGTGCGTCTGGCCGCCGCCGCTCCGCCTCTGTGCGTCTGGCCGCCGCCGCTCCGCCTCTGTGCGTCTGGCCGCCGCCGCTCCGCCTCTGTGCGTCTGGCCGCCGCCGCTCCGCCTCTGTGCGTCTGGCCGCCGCCGCTCCGCCTCTGTGCGTCTGGCCGCCGCCGCTCCGCCTCTGTGCGTCTGGCCGCCGCCGCTCCGCCTCTGTGCGTCTGGCCGCCGCCGCTCCGCCTCTGTGCGTCTGGCCGCCGCCGCTCCGCCTCTGTGCGTCTGGCCGCCGCCGCTCCGCCTCTGTGCGTCTGGCCGCCGCCGCTCCGCCTCTGTGCGTCTGGCCGCCGCCGCTCCGCCTCTGTGCGTCTGGCCGCCGCCGCTCCGCCTCTGTGCGTCTGGCCGCCGCCGCTCCGCCTCTGTGCGTCTGGCCGCCGCCGCTCCGCCTCTGTGCGTCTGGCCGCCGCCGCTCCGCCTCTGTGCGTCTGGCCGCCGCCGCTCCGCCTCTGTGCGTCTGGCCGCCGCCGCTCCGCCTCTGTGCGTCTGGCCGCCGCCGCTCCGCCTCTGTGCGTCTGGCCGCCGCCGCTCCGCCTCTGTGCGTCTGGCCGCCGCCGCTCCGCCTCTGTGCGTCTGGCCGCCGCCGCTCCGCCTCTGTGCGTCTGGCCGCCGCCGCTCCGCCTCTGTGCGTCTGGCCGCCGCCGCTCCGCCTCTGTGCGTCTGGCCGCCGCCGCTCCGCCTCTGTGCGTCTGGCCGCCGCCGCTCCGCCTCTGTGCGTCTGGCCGCCGCCGCTCCGCCTCTGTGCGTCTGGCCGCCGCCGCTCCGCCTCTGTGCGTCTGGCCGCCGCCGCTCCGCCTCTGTGCGTCTGGCCGCCGCCGCTCCGCCTCTGTGCGTCTGGCCGCCGCCGCTCCGCCTCTCTGAGCTTCAGGAATCTAACAGCTTCCATTCTATGCCCAATTTGGGGGTTACAGGCTTGCCCAGGTTTTTTTGTTTTGTTTTTAATATTTATTTATTTATTTATTTATTATGTATACAATATTTTGGGGTTTTTGTTTGTTTGTTTATTTGTTTGTTTGTTTGTTTGAGAGAGGGTTTCTCTGTAGCTTTGAAACCTCTCCTGGAACTAGCTCTTGTAGACCAGGCTGGCCTCGAACTCACAAAAATCCACCTGCCTCTGCCTCCCGAGTGCTGGAATTAAAGGCGTGCTCCACCATTGCCCAGCTCACCCAGGTTTTTATATGTGTCTAGGATCTGAACTCAGGTCTTTTGCTTGCCTGGTAGGGACTTGACTGACTGGGCCTTCTCAGTGCCCCATTTTACTCTTAGTTTGTGTGCTTGTTTTGGAGAGCTGGGGTTCAGACTGAAGGCCTTGTGCACATGAAGCCAGCACTCTACCACTGAGCTGCCTTCCCAGCCCCCAGCCAATGTCATTGAATTTGCTTTGCTCTACTTGATTTAATTAGGCCTAAAATTGCCAAGTCATCCACACTTACGTAAAAATATTCCAACCCTGAAATAGCTGGGGGGGAATTAACTCCCCTCTCTTCCTGTTTCTCCCCTAACCACACGCTCTAGGATGAAGCACTGCACAGTCTTGGGTCTCCCTCCGCCAGAACTCATTTGAGTTTATCTACAGATATGATGCACGCAAATATGGAATAGCATTTTATTAGAAGATATACATGCAGAAATACAAAACACAGACAAAACAAACAGGGGCTAGAGAGAGACCACTCGGTGCTTAGGAGCACATGTTGCTTCCAAAGGACCGAGGTTCAGTCTCTAGCTCCATGTCAAGTGGTTCACTACTACCTGGAAGTCCAGCCTCAGCGATCTGACGCCCCCCTCTGGCCTCTGCAGGCACGCACTCAAGTGCACATTACCCACCCCAAGTCCATAAACAATACAATAAAAGTTTTTAAGCTAGGTGCTGGCAATGGCACACACCTTTTAATCCCAGCACTTAGGAGGCAGAGGCAGGAGGATCTCTGTGAGTTCAAGGTCAGCCTGGTCTACAGAGCCAGTTCCAGAGCAGCCAAGACTACACAGAGAAACCCTGTCTCAAAAAAAAAACAACAAAACAAACAAGCAAATGAACAAAAATTAAAAGGAAAAGAAAGGCAATAAAGATACTCACCTACAAGCCGGGCGGTGGTAGCACACGCCTTTAATCCCAGCCCTCGGGAGGCAGAGGCAGGCAGATCTCTGCGAGTTCGAGTCCAGCCTGGACTACAAGAGCTAGTTCCAGGACAGGAACCAAAAGCTACGGAGAAACCCTGTCTCGAAAAAAAAAAAAAAAAAAAAAAAAGATACTCACCTACATACTCATAGCTCCGGAAAGTCCCAGTGGGACTGCACCCCGAGCCCCTGTAAACATGTGTACCCTCCCTCTCCCTCCGCCGCCCTTGGCTTCTCCTTACAGATGGACCACATAATATATTTCCCTAAATAATAAGTTTAAGATGAGAATTGCTAAATTATCATTGGTGCAACATGTTCAGCATTATTAGGCGAGACTGAATAGTTTCCAAGGAGGGTAAATGAGCTTATACTCCCACCCAGAATGGATGAGCGTCCCCGTGGCTCTACAGCCTCACCAAACCTGGCACTCTTCAACTTTATAATTTCTGCCAAACTAGTGGGAGTAAGATCCCAACTCATCGGGGCTCTGATTTGCATTTCCCTGATTACTAATGATACTGAGTTTCTGGTTTGTTGATATCTTCTGTATCCTTAGTGATTTTTTTCCCTTATTTTACATCTGTCAGTCACTGAAAGGCTGTAATAAAAATCTGTAATTATGTTGGGTTTGTTCGTGTCTCCTTGTTTTGCCATATACATGCATTTAAAAACAGATTTTAAATTATGAGTGTGCAGTTCCCTTGAAGGCCAAAAGAGAGCGTGAGATTCCCCCTGAACTGGAGGCAAAGGCTGCTGTGAGTAGGCAACCTGAGTGCTGGAAACGGCCCGGCCCTCCAGCGCCACACACACAGCCCAGGCTCTTAAGCCGTCTCCACAGCTCCAGGCTTTCAATATTTGGAAAAATGCAAGAGTTTAAGACTGTTATGCCTTCCTGGGGTTATCTTCCTTCTTCTGTTCTAACAGTGCTTTTGCCTTGAAGTCTGGTTTGTCTGACACCATGATAAGGCATAATGACAATGCTTTTGATCTTTTTCCAAACAGAGAAGGGTAACTCATGGCCGCCCCCTCTTCTCGTCTGAGTCAAATCACTTCCAAGTTGCCAGTTGGCCTTAGTAAGAGGTGACTCAATTTCTTATTTAAAAATATTTTTTGTCGGGGGCTGGAGAGATGGCTCAGTGGTTAAGAGCATTGCCTGCTCTACCAAAGGTCCTGAGTTCAATTCCCAGCAACCACTTGGTGGCTCACAACCATCTGTAATGAGGTCTGGTGCCCTCTTCTGGCCTGCAGACACACACACGGACAGAATATTGTATACATAATAAATAAATAAATATTAAAAAAATATTTTTTGTCATAGAAAATTTCAAGCATATACAAAAGCACAGAAGAGCGTCCGCCGGCCCCTGAGTGGCTCAGCAGCTGAGATCCAGCTCTCTGGCTCTTGTGCTGAGTCAAGGCAAATCCATGTCATGCAGACCAGCTCTAAATATCTGAGTGTTTGCCTCAAGAAATACATGCTTATTTATTTAAAGACAGGCTCATGCTATTAGCTCTGGTTGGCCAGGAACTCACCCTATAGAACAGGCTGGCCTTGAACTCACAGAAATCTGCCTCCTGGGGTGCTAGTATTAAAGGTGCACCACCAGGCCCAGCAGGGCCCTTCTTTTAAAAACAACCCAAACTCCATCGCCATTTTACCAGAATCTCCTAGCAGCATCAGGTGTCATCCCCCCTCCCTTTGATTTTTTTTTTTTGTTTGTTTTTTTCAGGGTTTTCTGAGACAAGGTTTCTCTGTGTAACAGCTCTGGCTGTCCGGGAACTCACTCTGTAGACCAGGCTGGCCTCAAACTCACAGAGATCCTCCTGGCTCTGCCTCCCCTGTGCTGGGATTAAAGGCGTGTGCCGTCACCACCGCCTAGCCACGTGTCTTCTTTTGGTCAGTGTTGTTCACTTTGGAATGTAGAAGCAGCCCGGAGACTGTGACTGTCGATGTCTCTCAGAGCCTACTGACAGTGGTGTGTCCCTTGGTGATGAAACCACGGGTACTGCCCTTTTCGGGTAAGCAACCAGCATCAAGCAAGCAACCTGACCAAACGTGGCGGGGCACACTCAGGTCCTAAGGCAGGTGGGAGACTTGGGAGGAAGAGGAAGGAGGATGGGGGATAAAAGAGGACAATAGGGAAAGTGATCAAATCTCCCCAACTCCATGGTCCCCACTCCGCCTCTTATTTCCGTGGTGAATCATTTCTTGAAGAAGCTTTTTTATTGTTGTCTTATATGAACATGTATTGTTTTTAAAAATCATGCCCACAATCATCTTTAGCACCAGACAGGACCTCGTGGGGGATGGGGAGGGTGCTAGGAATTAAACCCAGTGTAGTGGTTAGTTCTGTTAACTTGACAGATACTAGAGTCACCTAGAAAGAGAAAACTCCTGTTGAGGAACTGCCTTCATCAACCTGGTCTAAAGGCGTGTTTGTGGGGGCATTTCCGTGGGTGGTATCAGCCCTAGGCAGACTGAACCTGTGCTGTATGAGAAAAGTGGCTGCAGGAGCCTGGGTACCAGTCAGAAGGCAGTGTTCTTCCAGTCTCCACTTCAGTTCATGTGTTCAGTCTGTGTTCAGTCTGTGTTCAATCCCCGTGTTCAGTCCCCGTGTTCAGTCCGTGTGTTCAGTCCCCGTGTTCAGTCCGTGTGTTCAGTCCCCGTGTTCAGTCCCCGTGTTCAGTCCCCGTGTTCAGTCTGTGTGTTCAGTCCATGTGTTCAGTCCCCGTGTTCAGTCCCCGTGTTCAGTCCCCGTGTTCAGTCCCCGTGTTCAGTCCGTGTGTTCAGTCCCCGTGTTCAGTCCATGTGTTCAGTCCCCGTGTTCAGTCCGTGTGTTCAGTCCCCGTGTTCAGTCCCCGTGTTCAGTCCGTGTGTTCAGTCCCCGTGTTCAGTCCGTGTGTTCAGTCCCCGTGTTCAGTCCGTGTGTTCAGTCCCCGTGTTCAGTCCGTGTGTTCAGTCCCCGTGTTCAGTCCGTGTGTTCAGTCCCCGTGTTCAGTCCCCGTGTTCAGTCCGTGTGTTCAGTCCCCGTGTTCAGTCCCCGTGTTCAGTCCCCGTGTTCAGTCCCCGTGTTCAGTCCGTGTGTTCAGTCCCCGTGTTCAGTCCATGTGTTCAGTCCCCGTGTTCAGTCCGTGTGTTCAGTCCCCGTGTTCAGTCCCCGTGTTCAGTCCGTGTGTTCAGTCCCCGTGTTCAGTCCGTGTGTTCAGTCCCCGTGTTCAGTCCGTGTGTTCAGTCCCCGTGTTCAGTCCGTGTGTTCAGTCCCCGTGTTCAGTCCCCGTGTTCAGTCCGTGTGTTCAGTCCCCGTGTTCAGTCCCCGTGTTCAGTCCCCGTGTTCAGTCTCCGTGTTCAGTCTCCGTGTTCAGTCCGTGTGTTCAGTCCCCGTGTTCAGTCCCCGTGTTCAGTCCCTGTGTTTGGTTCCTGCTCAGGCTTCCTTCCTTAGACGCTGGCTGGGGCCCAGAGGCGAACGGTGAAATAAACCCTTTCCTCTCCAAGTTGCTCTAAGTCAGAACATTTTATTCCAGGAATAGGAAGCAAACTAGATCACCAGATGTCACCAATATTAGGCAAGCACGCTACCATTGAGACCCACCCCAGCCCGTGCATGCGTGTGTGTGATATGTTACATTTGTTTTTAGTTCTAAGTCTTCGAAATCAGTATCCTTCCACGCATGGTCTTCTCAGAGCACAGCTCTGAACTGGGTTGGGATCATGGTTACTAGGTGTCGCCTCTAATCCCTGGGTCTGGGGCAGTGTGGGACCAAAGGAGAGCAATACGCGCTTTTGCAAATGCAGGCGTTCCCAAGAGGGATGTGGTCACAGCTTTGCTGAAATCCAGCCTCTCTCCTACCCAACTCCCTTCTGTACCTCTCCTCAGAGTGGGCTCTGCAGCTCAAAGTCCTCAAGACTGCTACTAGGGTGTGCTGTGGGAGGGCCAGCCCCCCCAATATTTCCCCACTCCCTTTCTACCCCTGCCTGCCACACTTTCCTGGTTAGTAACCATTTTGGTGGGTGGGCTTTCCCTGGAAGGAGAGAGTGGGATCAGTCTGTGGCCCTCTGAGGCAGGAGGGGAAACTGAGACAAAGAAGAACACCTCCCTTCCTGTAGTTCAGCTGCTGTGACTATAGGGCCTGGGGCTTCAGTGTGGAGGGCTGACTGGAGTGAAGGGTGAGGTCTAGCAGCTGAGGCTCTCCAGATGCCCCTGACAGGGCTGGGCCTGTTCTCTCACCCAGCAGACTGGGACCAGGATCTCTCAGGCAGGAGCCAGCCGCTGCAGAAAAGGTCTAGAAAGGCCTTTGCGGTTGTCTGGTAGCCTGCCAGAGTCGACCCTGCACCTCAATTGAGAGGTGAGTTTTGAAGAAGGATAAAAATAGCAGCCATTAGCTGGGGCTGAGTGCTTCTCTGACCACTCAGAGCTGTCCCAAGGTGGCAGTCCTCATGTCCTCCTCCTGCAGATGGGCAAACAGGACCTCGGCCAGCTGTGCAGAGGCTAGCCTGCAGCCACACAATCAGAAGAGCTGCCTCAGCTTCCAGGTTCTGTGGGACCTCTGGCAAGACCTTGGCCAGAGTCTCACAGAATGGACCTTTGTGGGTCCTCTTGCCTTCTCTCATCTTTTCCCCTTGGTCTCTCCTGGATTCTCTGTCTCTCTGGGTGCCTCTGACTCTCCCCAGGCCGACACGGCCTTCAGTTAGGTTCTTCAGGACTCTCGGTCAGACTGGTGGCTTTCCCATGCCTGCAGCTCACACACCATTCAGCATGTCCCTGGACACACTTGAACTATGGGCCTGGGTCTTGAGCTGCTTTCAGTATTCTATCTCTGTGACCTTTTTTGGGGTGGGTGGGTTGGGGAGGAACAGGGCTTCATATAGCTCAAGACGGACTCAAAAAAATCTGTAGTTAAAAATAACCTTGAATTTAGTTGGATGGTGGTGGCACACGCTTATAATCCCAGCACTCAGGAGGCAGAGGCAGGCAGATCTCTGAGTCTGAGGCCAGCCTGGTCTACAGAGTGAGTTCCAGGACAGCCAGAGCTACACAGAGAAACCCTGTATTGGGAAGCCAAAACAAACAAGCAAACAAACAAACAAACTCTTTAAACTCTTGATCCTCCTGCCTCCACCTCTCAAGTGCTGGGATACAGGAGTGCACCACTATATCCAGTGTGGCTCTGGGGATTGGCTCAGGGCCTTTGTGTGCCAGGAAGCACTCTACCAACTGAGCCACATCCTCAGCCTGAAAGCTCTACCTTGGCTCTTGGTTCTCAAGGTTTTCCTCTGTAGCAGATCTCTGACATCAGACAGTGTGCACATCACACCAATGCCCTACCTCAGGGTGACTGTCAAGATCAAGCCCCCAGGACCTTCTGATGGCCCACTTCCTAGAGGGTCCACATCCTTTGAACTGTGTCACAGACTGGCAACAGAGCCTTTAACGCAGGGACCTTTGGGGAGCATCCTAATTGCTTATCATATCGTGCCTGCAGGCTGAGATGTTGTGAGCCTGAAGCTTGGGGCTGTGGCAGCATTGGTGGGGCTGTGGCAGCATTGGTGGGGCTGTGGCAGCATTGCCGGGGCTATGGCAGCATTGCCGGGGCTGTGGCAGCATTGGTGGGGCTGTGGCAGCATTGGTGGGGCTGTGACAGCATTGGTGGGGCTGTGACAGCATTGCCGGGGCTGTGGCAGCATTGCCGGGGCTGTGGCAGCATTGCCGGGGCTGTGGCAGCATTGCCGGGGCTGTGGCAGCATTGCCGGGGCTGTGGCAGCATTGGTGGGGCTGTGGCAGCATTGCCGGGGCTGTGGCAGCATTGCTGAGGCTGTGGCAGCATTGGTGGGGCTGTGACAGCATTGGTGGGGCTGTGATAGCATTGTCGGGGCTGTGGCAGCATTGCCGGGGCAGCATTGCTGAGGCTGTGATAGCATTGTCGGGGCTGTGACAGCATTGTCGGGGCTGTGGCAGCAATGGTGGAGTCCATAGCTCACCTCCTGCAATCTACCTACCCTACTCACTTTCATCACTCAATGCCCACCTCCCATTCTCCCCAAAGCCCCCAGTAGACCTAGCTTCCATTGCCCCTCAGCCTGAGTCCTCTTTCAGTCACCAGGGTGTGGCAAAGTCACCAAGGAAGGGAGAGCTTCCTTACCCATGTCTTCTCTGCAGGGACCAGGCCATAAATAGCCTCGTTTCTCTTTCCACTTCTGCAAACTCAATTGCCCATGTCCCGCCTCCTCTCACCTGTCAGGGGAACTGGAACCAGTCCATCCCTTCCACTCCTTGTCACTAACCTGTCTGCACCTCTCCACTCCTCACCCAGGGACTCCTCACAGGCTTGGCAGGTCCTGTGGTTCCCGGGCCCCAGGCCGCCCCCTCCCATTGCTGCTTTCTCCTCCAGCTTCCTTCAGGGGCCTTGAGACGCGGAGATTGACAAGGGTCTGTGGGCTCCCATGGCGCACCCTACTCCAGCCCACTCAGCTGCCAGAGCCCGGCTTCCTGGCATCTACCCTACTTTCCATTTCTGCTCCCAGACAGCCTGCCCATTGCTCCTGTTGCCTGAAGAAAAGGCCCCACCTCCTCCGTTCACATCAGAGCTCTCTGGTCCTGCAGTTCCCACGCTATCATCCCTTCTTCAGCTCTGCTCTCTTATGGCTCCAGCTATGGTTGAAGAAAGACCAGGTGTCTGCCAGTCCCCTGTCCCAGCTTGTCCCCTTCCCATACATAGGGTACCCACAGTGCTCCTGCCTTTCCTCCCATCATGCCACTGGGAAACCTGACATCCAATCTCATCCAGCAGGGTAGGAAGACTGGCCCAAGCTCTTATGAACACCACACCCCAGTGTTGAAGGGGCCGGGTTCCGAGTCTTTGCTTTAGTGCCAAAGCTCCTTGTCTGAGATTGCACCTCCATTGCTTAAGGCAGGGCCTCATGAATTATTTGTTGGGTGAATGGCCTCTTTAGAATCGGGCATGGTCACTCTGGGCTATGTGCTAAGGACAGGGGTAGAATACAGGATGGCCGGTGGTCATTTTGTGCTCACCATAGGGACCCAGGCAACACTGTGAGCTGGGAGACTCCTGCCAGGTCTGTGAGGCGATTTTACGGGACCTTCAAGGGAGCAGGCAGACAGATGAGGGTAGCCCGGCCGGTGTCCAGGCCTGGGGAAGGTAGCACAGACTCGGCTGACTTTACTAAGTGCCAATTCTGCCCTGACCCACTCTCTTCCCAAGGCTTCCCACCATCCTCAGAAAGAGTCAGGGACAGAACTCATGCTTGCGCAACACACCAGAACCCCAGGAAACTGCTGACCATGAAGATGAGGAAATGAAGGCCAGAGAAGGATGAGATGACCCCGGGCTCCACACTGATTCAGGAACCCAGGGCTCGCTCTCTCCTGCCTCAGAGCCCAGACATGCGGAGTGCTAGGTAACGCTTCAGGGTTCTCTTTTCCCCATTGTTGCCAGGAAACTCCAAGTTTGCTCGCGAACTAATTGTGTCGTTTATTGTTAAAGTTGATCAAAACCTTTTCCAAAGGCCACTCAACATTTATTTAGATCGTTAATGCGTCTGACCCCACACCTGCCATGCCCAGTCACATACAGGGTCTCGTTTAATCCGTACAGAATGTGAGCTAGATACGTGAAGGCCCTACACACACACACACACACACACACACACACACACTCAGAGACAACTGACCTGCCTAAGGCCACCTAGCTATGAAATGACAAGGGCAAACCTCAGCCTAGGTGCCTCCAGCTCTTACACCCATGACTTTCCTCTCAGCAGGGGATATGGAGGTGGCAGGAGTCTTGACTTCACTTGTCCCTTGTTAACCAATCTTCCTAGTGACAATCTTCCCTGGGAGGGAAGCTGGTGTTGAAGTTCCTCCTCCCTTCCCAATCCTAGAATGGCCTAGCTTGTTTTTGTGGATGCCAAGTCTACCGTCTTTGGCTTTTGTTTCCTTTTTGAGAATAACATCTTTCTATGTAGCCTTGGCTGTCCTGGAACTTGATAGGCCAAGTTGGCCTGGAACTCACAGAGATCCACGGGCCTCTGCCAAACTCAAAAGATGGAATACTTGCCTGGGCATGGTGGTACACACCTTTAATACCAGCTCTTGAGCAGTGAAGGCAGGAGAGTCAGAAGTTCAAGATCATCTTCGGCTACACACTGAATTTGAGGCCTAGTCTCAAAAAAAAAAAAAAACCAACCTGACAAAGCAAACTATACTGCCCAGAACATTTCGTTATCCAGAAAAGATAAGAGAAGCCACATACAGGAAAAAGCCTGTGTGATCTCAGAAAGGTCTGCCAGTGACAGTACAGTGCTGAACGCCATCTGGGCTCCTCTCTAGTTCTTTCTAAGCTGTTGAAGTTCTTAAGGAAGCCATCGTGAGCTAAGATTACTCCTGAATGGTGGCTTTCAGGGAGACGTGCGGAGGCGGAGCCTCTGTGAGACCACACCCTTCCTCCCTTCCCACACCCTTACTCCCTTCAAGACTTCCAGGGTCCTTCTCCCCGACGGAGGAGCAGGCGCAAGGCCAGACAAGTCTAGCTCATTTTTCCTGGGCCAAGCAGAGAAGGGCGTGGCAGCACCTCCAAAGGTCCTGCAGCTGCCAGCCAGTTTGCATGACGGAGCACCAAGGTATCTAAGCTGCAGCCGCCCCCGGATGCAGCCACCAGGAGCGCAAGGAAGGAGAGATCAGAGGAGCTGCACATGGAGCTGGGAAGCGGGTGGGAGGGCTGCGAAAGGGGAACAGGTGGGGGAGAGGTGAGTCAGCAGAGCTGAGCCGGCAGCCGAGCTTGCAGCCTGCGTGGAGCCGTGCAGTCTGAGCTCTCTTGCACCCTGGGTCTGCCTGGAGGGCCCCCGCTGGTACTCCCCTGCAGCTCAGTATGAAGTCCTGGCATTGGGCTCCGGCCAAATCTGCCTCTCTCTCGTCCACAAGACATGCTGCATGTGGCCTGAGAGAGGAATGGGGTGTCTGAAAGGACCCTTGCCCCAGGAGTCTGAGCAAGCGGCTCTCTGGTAGTTTCCAGCGGGCCCTGGAATGCTTGTCCCAGCGTGGTGGTCAGCTTGGCCTCTAGCCAGAGCGGACAGCTTGATACTTGTCCCACCTTCTGGAACATGGGAACTGAGTTCAGGACTGACACTTCCCCGTCACCTGGGGCAAGCATGAGAAGAGAGTCTCAGCTGTGTCCTCCCAGGGCCTGCAGGGCTGAACAGCAGGATATATCCCTGAGAAGCTACCTGGGTCTGGGGTGCGCATGGGTGGATAGGCAGTTGAGATTTATCCCTTGCTGAGTGCCACCTCCCCATCCTCGCCTCCAGCCCTTTGAGACTGCTAAAGGTCACTGATGCACTTGAGGTAGCAGGCTGGGGAGCGGGAGGATGGCAGTCTCTGTCCATCAGTGCCTTCAGAGAACTGGGAGAGAGGCAACCTTTGCCCTCCGAAAACCACCATATGGGAAAAGCCAGTCTTCAGCTCTCTTGGCCTGCATGCCTTCATCTACCAAATGAGACCCCAGTTCTTGACTGCCTAATACAAGCTACCGTTGGGATCCTTGGATCCCCCAGCTGGCCTCTCTCCAGGAAAGAGCCCTCAAATTCTCTTGTACAACTGTTAAAACAAGCTAGGTGTGCAGTAATTACCCAGATGGTACTTGTGGTCAGTGCTAGTGAGGTGAGGTCCTTCAACCCACCTTACTTCACAGGAGGTAAGCTGGCATATTTGGCACAGAAGTTCGTGAGGCCACACAGGGTCCTTTCTGCTTGTCTATAGCCTGAGTGCTGGGCACAGACCCAGCCTGTGGAATAGACTGGCTGAAGGCAGCCCCTCAGATAAGGGCTAGGTCATCCAGCATGACAACTCTTGCCATGCTCCTGAAGATGGAGTCTGACGTCCCCCATTGCATCAGATCGGTCCCCTGATGACCCAAATTGCACAACAAAATACATCAGAAATGATGCTGAAGTTGAGGCTCCCCAGAAAACACCCCAAAAGGGTTCGTCGAGGAGGAAGGGCCTGAAGCCCCAGCTCAGCACCAGACCATGCAGCCAAGGCTACCTTGACTCTTCCAGAGTGGCCATCCCAGTACAGCTCCCTGGAGACTTCAGGAGCAACTGCCTGGGAGCGCAGCTACCCACAGACCTTGAAGACCAGATGGTTGCCTGAGTGAGGGCAACTCCGCACAATACAAACTATGGAGCCCAGAGGGAAGGAATTGCCAGAGGTCCTGCAGGCTCCCTCAAGCAGTGTGTAGAGACATGAATGTGTGTACGTACACAAGCATGTGTGTAAATCCCGTGGGCGCGTCCTACTTCCCCTGAGTTACAAAGATTTGATTCAGATCTAGCTTCGGTGATGCTCACCCACAATAGGGTCCTTCCATTGCCGATCAGGTGGCAGAAGTCCCTTTGAGGGTCAGTATCTCAGAGAGGGTACATACCCCTGAGATGGCTCAGTCACTAAAGTACAAGCATGAGTTCAATCCCCAGCACCTATGCTAAAAGAAAGAGAGAAAAAGAAAAGAGAAGAAACGAAAAGAAAGAAAACCTGGACCTAGAAGGAGACAGTTAGATCCTATGGCTCTCCGGTCAGCTAGCTACCCTAACCATGAACTCCAGACCAGTGAAGAGACCCTATCTCAGAAAATAAGGAGGATGGGGCTGGAGAGATGGCTCAGTGGTTAAGGGCACTTGTTGCTTTTGCAGAGGACCCAGGTTTGATTCCCAGCACCACACGGTGGCTCACAACCATATGTAACTCCAGTCCCAGAGGATCCGATGTTTTTTTCTGGCCTCCATGCGCCTCAGGCACACACACAGTGCACAGACACACGTACACAGACACACGTGCAGAAAAAAGCATTCATGCCTGTGAAATGGAAATAAATCTTTAAAAAAGGTGGGTGACTCTTGAGAGACACCTGAGGCTGTCCTTTGGCTTCCACATGAGCACACACATGTGCACACACACACACACAAATTTGAAAGGGGGCCACATAAAGATACTCACATGCGCTCTCTCTCTCTCCTCTCTACAGCCTACTTCTAGCGACCATATGCTTTATTAAAAATAGTTACAAATGCCATCATCAATCTGGAAACTGGAGGGATCGCAAGGAGGGAGGGTATTCATCCCACCTCTGGGGTTCTGTCTGTACCCAAACCCAACACCATACAGAGTTGGCTTCAAGGGCCTCAAGGGACCAGCCAGCTGGGCAGAGCTGAGGCTGGGCGGGGTAGGGGTGCACAGAGAGGGATGGTGGCTTCTCTGTCTCACAGGGAGAAACGGGCAGAGGTGGACTTGTGTCTCCATCTCTTCCGTTTATAGGTATTTACAAAGAGAGAGTCAAGAGCACAGACCACAGTCATGCAAAAGAAACACGCCCCTCCCCCTCCCGAGACCCACCCTGCCCACCCAGAACCCCCATGATGCCCACCCTCCCTAGCAGTCCAGCCACCTTCCCCAAGGTCCTGAGAGCAGAAGGGTCACATCCTTGAAGGGTCAGTGGGGAAAGGGTGGAAGGTCTGGGGGCCCAGAGCCACCCGTGGGGAGGTGCCGAGGGCAGAGCTCAGGTCAGCAGGGCTGAGTACCTGGGTCCTTCCCCGTCCTGGGCTCTGCAGTCAACAGGAAGGGATCTCCTAGTCTTTGAAGTCCCCACCTTCCTCCAGGTCCACAGAGCCAGGTTCAGCTCTATCCTGAGAGTGGGAGGCTTGTCCTTGCACCCCACCCCTGGCAGAGGGTCTTGCAGGAATAGAAGAGGGCAGGCCCTGGAGGTCAGATGGCAGACTCCCTGCGGTAGGAAATATTGTCCAGCGGGAGGGTGGCTTGCATGCGCTCCAGATCCAGATGGCTACCAAACTCAAGCATCCGAATGATACCTGCCTCCTCTTTGGAACCCGCCTCCAGGCCCAGGCCTGCAGCCACGGCGGCTGCAGCCGCGGCTTCCTCTTCCATCTCCTCTTCCTCCTGGCTCATGAGGGCCAGCTCATTTTCATAGCAGAAGGCACTGGGAGGGGGCGGCGGGGCGGGCAGCACCGTAATCTTGCTCTCCTGCAGCTCACGGGCAGAGCAGCAGGGCGTGCCAGCCACCTCGTAGGTCTTGTGGAATCGTGAGTAGTCCACCTTGTAATGACTCTTCTCCTCAAAGACCACGGGCTCGAACCGGTGGCCCCACAGGATCTCACTGGCCAGGTAGGAACTGCGGGCCTGCGTGGTCATAGCTGTGGCCTCCACCATGCCCTCCAGGATAACCACGATCTCGAAGTCCTCCGACTCCAGTTCCTCCTTGCCCATGCCGTAGAGTGGACTGTCCTCATCAATCTCATGGACGATGATGATGGGTGACACCAAGAAGATGCGGTCCAGGCCGATGTCATAGCCCACGTTGAGGTCCCGCTGGTCGAGCGGCAGGTACTCGCCCTCTTGGGTCATGTAGGGCTTGATGAGCTGAGCTCGGACATGGGCCTCCACAATGTGGCTCTTACGCAGGTTGCCCACACGCCACATCAGGCAGAGCTTGCCATCACGCACTGAGATGACCGCATGGTGGCTGAACAGCAGCGTCTGTGCCCTCTTCTTGGGCCGTGCCATCTTGGCCATGATAGTGCCAATCATGAAGGAGTCGATGACACAGCCCACGATGGACTGGACCACCACTGCAATGACGGCCAACGGGCATTCCTCCGTCACACACCGGAACCCATAACCGATGGTCGTCTGTGTCTCCACTGAGAACAGGAAGGCTCCCAAAAAGCCGTTTACATGCATGATGCAGGGTTTGGGGGCCGTCGGGGCTGCCCCACCATTGCCCCCCGGGCCTCCTGCAGCAGGCACCGAGGGGCTAGCCTCCAGGTCACCGTGGAAGAAGGCAATGCACCAGAAAAGGAGGCCAAAAAAGAGCCAGGAGACGAGGAAGGCCGCGGAAAAGATCATGAGCATGTAGCGCCAGCGTGTGTCCACACAGGTGGTGAAGATGTCCGCCATGTAACGCTGGGACTTGTTGCTCAGGTTGGCAAAGTAGACGTTGCACTGGCCGTTCTTCTTGACGAAGCGGTTGCGGCGTTTCCGCCGGGGCACATGGGCCTGCCCGTTTCGGCTGTGTCCGTGCATGACCTGAGGCCGGCGTGGTCACCTGGGGAGATGCAGGGTCTGTGGAGAACAAGGGACAGGTGAGGTGCTGGGGAGTGAGGGGCTACTGTAAAGAGACCACCAAACTCTCAGGCCCAGAACCGTCTTCACAGGACCTCAAGACTTCCTGTGAGACTTGGGGATTATGGCAGAAGGTCATTATTGAAACTAAGCCTAAGCCTGTGTCCCTGAGGCTGACCCTGGACTGGGGTCTGCCCAACGAAGAACAGAATCCAGCAGGTCCTAGCCCCTGCTGCTCAATGTGGCCCTTCCACCTTGCTGCTGTTCTGGAAGTTTCTATATCTGTATCTTTTTTTTTTCCCCTTCCTTTCTGGTTTTGAAGCAGGTCTTGACCATGTTGCCTTGGCTAACCTGGAACTCATTCTGTAGACCAGGCTGGCCTCAAGCTCAGAGATCTGCCTGCCTCTGCTTCCTGAATGTGGAACCAAAATGGTGCACCCCTATACTCTCTTCATTTCAGTGTATTATCATCGCTGTGATCACCGTCATTATTAGTGGGAGGTGGCACACTTGCCGTGGCATGTATCAGAGACAGAGGACAGCATTCAGAACTCAGCTCTCTTCTTTCCGCCATGGGTTCCGAGGATCAGACTCAGGCTGCCAGGCTTGCAGAGCAAGTGTCTATCTGTCAAGACACCTTGCCAACCCCTTTCTATTTTTAGTGGTGCCAGGGTTGGAACCCAGGGCCTTGGGCATATTGAGCAAACTCTCCCACCAAGCCACACTCCCATCCAGATGCTTATCTTAACTCGGTGTCCTGCATGCCCCAGCTTTGACCCCCCCCCAATTTGCCTGCCCGTTTAGCCTCTGCACGGGCCACCTATAATGATTTTTTTATTCTATTTCATTACATTTCAGTTCCCTATCTGCACTGGTTTTGCAAATCCTCAGAGTTCCCTGTGGCTAAGTTACCACAGGGATGAGTATACCCAGACAGGCTTCCGCTGACCCCCGGATTCCCGTCCTGTCCCCAGACTTGCTGGGAGCAGGCTAGGTGCTGACAGATTATCTGGTGTGCTGGTCAAGATGGAGGAAGGGACAGCCTGGCACTTCTGTCCCGGTCTGGGCACATGCAGCTGGCTGGAAGCGGAAGAGTGGTCTGCTGGGAAGAAAGTGGATCCAGATTCGGGAGGTGTCACCTTCCAGGAGCTCCTGCATGAAGACTGGGGGTAGGTGAGGCAGTGGCTGCTCTTCTGTCCTACCCACCTCGGATCACCTGATCACTCAGTTTCATTCTCCGAGCCTCAGTTTCCTCATCTGCATCTTACCTTACAAGACCCTGGAAGACAAAGCCCCCACCCTGCTGCTCCCCACTTGCTGGCACCTGTGAGAGGCAGGTGGTGTGCCTGACTGTGGTTGCCAGCTGTCCCAGCAGAGGCTTGTCACCCCCACGTGGCGTGTCCACCAGCTGGACTCACACAGAGGGCACACTGTCTTCTGTGCTCCCCGCCATTGAGGTCTGAGTACAGGAGCTGCTGGTGCAGTCTCAGGCCCCGGAGGCCCACAGGGCCAGGACCCAGCCTGGGTTCCTGATAACATCTTGGCCTAGAATTATATAAGTCTGGAAGCTTCTATTTTCTGTTCTATTCTTCCTGGTCTAATTGTGCATCTGTGGCAATGTTTACACACTTCCCTGGTTCAGGACAACTTGGTTGCCGCAGCAACCGGTGCGCACCAATGCTATAATTTAGATATCAACAGCCCTTTCCCCTGCCTCTTTCTCCAGAGTCTCCCTCTCCCTCCCCCAGGCCACCCTGCCCGACCCTGCTTCTCTCACCCACCCCACCCTAAAGGGCTCCCTCAGTCAAAGTAATTTGCCATGTGATTTGACTGGCCCTGAGTTACCTGACCTGGAACCTTAGCTTCTTGGGTATGGGCCAAAATTCAGCACTGGTCCTAGCCTTCAAAGCATTCAATAGCTGGGGTTCCCTTGCTGTGTTCCCCCATGGCCTTCAACTCCTTCATCTGCACCAAAGACACAGCTGAGGGACATAAGGTAGCCATACTCACTCAAGACCCCTGTTTTATAGGTAAGGCCATGGAGCCGCAGACACGGAAAGGAGCCATTGAGGGTTTCCAAAGGAGGCAGGGCAGAGGACTGCCCTGACAAGGTTGCTCCCCACACTGATATTTGGAAAGACAGGCCTTCGGCTCTTTGTCCCTTCTGTCTGGAGGGGTCTGGAGGACTGGAAAATGTAGGTGCTAACCTCACTATGTCGGGCTCTGAAGCACAGCCTGCACCTCCACAAGAGAGGCAGAGGACAAGAAGTGACACCTGTGTCTTTGATGGATGTCCAAGGGCGGGGGTCCTGCCAAAGGCTGCCTCCCAAGGTGCAAAGGACAAGACCCCTGACTCTGTTGGTAGGACCAGCTCACTTGTGCTGAAGACAGGGCTCATTGTGGGGTCCACCCTCACAAGGGAGCCTGCGGTGTTCCTCTGTGGCTCTAGGCTATTGGAGTGTTCCCTCTGATTAGTGGGTGAAGATGAGGGTGCCTCTGCCAGTATCAGCCGTGAGTCTTTTCCCCTGTCCATATTAGGTACTCAGCTCCCCGGTCAACACGCTTCCCAGTCTCCCGTCACTTGCATTATAGTTCTCCAGGCCCCTGTGCCTCTTTTCAAGGCCCCAGCAGGTTTTGGAGGCCTTCCTGTGCCTGCATCACGATGAACTTTTAAAGCTTGCCCATCCCAGTGCTCAGGAAAACTGGCTCCCCAGATCGGTCCCTGCAGGTACAGTGAGGAGTAGTTGTGGGCACTCAGTCTAGCCTCCTGTTCCCATAAGCATCTGCTGTGGCCATTACATCAACAGGGGCATGATGCTCACCTGACTCTCCAGTGCAAAGTGCCAGCTGGGCATTTGTGCATGCGCTAACTGCATGGCATGGGGCTTCTGGGGGAAAGACACAGAAGCTGGAGGGAATGCTCAAAAGAGAGGGGGACACAGACTACAGGAGGGTACACAAAGCACGGATCACCATCTTCCTCCTCTGAGTAGAATTTACTTTGAACAAAGAAGAGCCCTGCTTGTCCAGGCAGATGCATGACCCCAGCCCGTACTCTCCTGGAAGGTCGGGGACCAGTCTCCATCCTGACCGTCAAATGGACTAAAGGATGCTGGGCTGGGTGAGAAAAGGAGGCCGGACCCTTCTGCAATACCCTGAGGAAGGTCCCCAGACAAGCTTTTCTCTTTCCCAGCCTTGTATCATTCCCCAAGCCTGGGACCACTCAATCTCCATCTTGTCTTGGGCTTTTGGAGGTGATGAAACTTGAAGAAGACAGTAGAAGCAGGGGAAGGTGAGGCGGCCAGGGTTTCCCGCAACCTCCAAGAGCAGGCTGCCAGTCCAGCAAACTGAGCAGGGAGATGGGGTCCTGCCTTAGTCAGACTGCATCCTGTGGTTTGTCTGGTGGCAAAGGAACCCCACAGAGTAGGGGGGACAACCATTCCAGTCGCTCACCCACACACACATCCTGGCTCCCCATGACAGAAAGACTGACCAGATGCTGTGAAGTTACCTCCCGGGGAACCTCCCTTTGGCAGATGGACAGAGGGCAGTGGAAGCCACGCTTGGGAACGGCCAGGTTGCCAAGGCGTTTTATCCTTTCATGAATCTTCTAGGTCACTGTTGGTGAGACCGGGGGGTACCGTGACTCACCGGAGGTCTCACACCTGTCCAGGGACCTGTCTCTGAAGCGTTTGAGGGACAGAATGTCCTGGAAGTGCAGACTCCACACCAGGCGTGGCCTGCCTGTCTCACCGAGGTACCGCTGTGTCTTTGTTCAGCGAACGTCTATTTATTAAGCAGCTGCCGAAACGCGAGGGGGTTCTGGCTGCTGATCCCCATCTGGGGAGATGAGCCTGGGGCTTGCTCATGGCAGAAGTGGCAAGGTAGGACTCCCACTTAGGTACGGCACCTCTTGGCCCCCAGATCACCTTGGCCCCTGGCTTCTCGCCTCTTTCATCTGTTGTGATACTGTGCTCAGCCTGGTTCCTCCAGGGTCAAGGCCTTTGGTTCTCAAGTCACCGGTCCCTCCCTCCCTCTCCCTCACCACCCTGCCTGCCTGCCCTTCAGGATGCCCCACCTTCTCTGTCTCTTTCACCCCCATTTAGCTTCAGATCAACTATGAAAGCGACCTGCTGGTTGCATCCATATGCTTGAGATGACAAGACCCAGGCTCTCAGCCTCCACGCCAAGACTCTGCCTTCGTTTCCCTGCCTGCACGCGGAGGCACTGGCCGGGGCGCTGACTTCAGCAGGCCAGCATTGGATGATTTTGTGCACTGGGGACACACCCGAGGGGAGGAAGGGCCCTTAGAGTGCTGCAGGTAAAACTCCAAGGGTGACACGTTGGTGGTGGCAGAGACGCAGTGACTCGGGGACCCAGAACAAGAGCTGGGGGAGAACTTTTGGCTTGACTTTACCACACAGGTGCTCTGGCCTGGTTCACCCACTTCTGTCTGCAAAACAGGGACCCTTCACAACTCCCTGGCAAGAGGGAACATGTACAGGCTGTATAAGACAATGAAGAGATGGAGTCCCTTGCTGTTAGTTCTCTGAGTCTCAGGCAGGCAGGGGGAGTGGGGTCCTGTCTCCAGAAGATGGGCAGATTTCCCCTGGGGAAGTGGGGAATTCATGCCCGCAACTCCTATCCCAACCCTTGAGATTACAAGACTGACCTATACTCCAGCTCTGAGGCTCCCAGGCTTAGACTTGATAGGTGGGGAGACCTTTCCAGTCCAACACTTGGGCCTCTGCAGTGAGAGAGGGACTCGAGGCTCCAGGCAGCTGAGCTGCGCTTCTCAGGGAAGGTATGGTAAAATAAACCTTTAGCCTCAGCACTCTGGAGGCAGAGGCAGGCAGATCTCTAGGAGTTTAACGCCAGCCTGAATTATATATTGAGTTCCCAGTCAGCCAGGGCTATATAATGAGACTGTCTCAAAAGAAAAAAACGTGGGGGCTGGAGAGAGGACTCAGAGGTTAAGAGCACTGACTGTTCTTCTAGAGGGCCTGGGTCAGTTCCCAGCACCCACATGGCAACTCACAACTCTCTCTAACTCCAAGATCTGACACTCTCATACAGACACACATGCAGGCAAACACCAATGCAAATAAAATAAAAGTAAATAAATTACTAAAAGTAAGGAAAAGAAAAAGAAAAAAGAAAAGAAAAGAACGTGGAATGGGGACAGAAAGGCACGACCCTTTGCAGGTTTCAGGTTCCTACCCTGTTCCTCTGACCCTGGATAACCTGATTCCTACATCTCCATATTTCCCTCCCAATGTTAACACCCCAAATCTTTATCCTATGTGGACACAGCGCACTGGAGGCCAGAGGACAACCCTGAATGTCATGCTCAGAAACACTGTCCACCTCCTCTGTACAGGGTCTCTTACTGGCCCCGGGGCTCGACAAGTAGGCTGGACTGGCCAGCCAGTGAGCTCCAAGCAACCTCCTGCCTCTACTTCCCCAGCACTGAGGTTCCACGCATGTGCCACCACACTCAGCCTGTTGTGTGAGTTCTGGGGATCAGACTCAAGTCCTCACGGGTGCAGGGCAAGCACTTAATTGACTGAATTTTCCTCAGTCCCTCCAGACCACTTTCTATGTGACTTCAGGCCAGACACATCATCTCTTTCTTCTCTGTGCGCCTCATCTATACATAAAGCTCCTTATGGATCTCCCTACCTAAGAGTGTAAAGAGAATAAACAGGATCACACAGAGGTCACGCCTGCATAGGGTAAGGGACACATTTGAGCATGTATCACGCGGAAACGGAACACTCCTGCTCAGGGTTCCAAGGAGGAATCTCAGATACAGAATCCAGGACCCACTCACACTCACCCACAGCACCTCACTCAGGGTGTCATCCTCTGTCCTGAAAGCAGTGACCCCAGAACCAAATCCCACAGTCTGGACTCAGCCAGGCAGGCTCCGGAAGATTCCCTCCCAGCTCATCCTCAGTATATCCACTGGCAAAAGGAGCAGAATGACACATTCCTACATGCAGGGCGGCCCCGATGTCACCAGAATGCGCACAAACAGTGCAAGCCACACTGCTTTCCCCTAGACTCTGGAATCCCTCTGTGCGCCGCCCCTCCCCCTGGCCAGCACTATCATGTTGCAGGATCTGCACTGAGCCTTTAGCAGGCTTTCCCTCTTGAGCAGGAGCCATTCGGAGTGCTTGGCGCTGATCGATTACTCTCAGCCTCGTGGTGAGCTCAGAGAAGGTACTGTCATTATTCCTGTTTTAGAAATAGAAGAACGAAGGCACAGAAGGTTTACAACCAGCCTGAAGTCCGAGGCCAACCTGAGCTACTTAGTGCTATACAGTCCAGCTTGGACTCCAGCATCTCTGAGGGCCACGCCCACCTGTGAGATTTGGCTCCTGATAGCATGCTCTAGGCTGGCCTCCAGGTATGGTGTAGGGGTAGGATGGGGAAGCAAGAGATGACAATGGTGGCCTGGAACTGGAGAGAAAGAAGGGGACTGGGAATACTCTGGACAAAGCCCATAGGGTTTGGTAGTGGGTACCCAGGCAACAGAGTAGGTGACCTTTGGACCTGAGATGGAGCTGACCTCTAATGGTCATTGGCTGCCGGGCTCCAGAACTCCTGGATGACCATGTAGAGCATGTGTGAATGGACAGTGGAAAGAGAGGGTCTCAAACCTTCCCACAGCCTCACAGCTGAGAGCTTGGGCTGGCTAACCCCCTGACCCACTCAGCCCACTGAGCTAGCTTGTTTTCCCAAGGCTGAAAGAAGATCAACGGTGAGCTAGAAGAGCCCACATCTACCTTGTCCCTGCCATCCACCTGGGTAAGCTTGAAGGCCATCGTCTATTACCCTCCTACACCACAGCTGTCCTGCACCTGGATCTCAGCTGGGGTGGGGGTGGGGAGGCACACGGGTTGTCCCTTCAGTGCACAGGCTGCCCCAGCAGGGACCACCTTACAGAAGAGGGACCAGCCTAGCACGTGACTGCAACCTCAGCACGCAGGAGGTAAACACAAGAGGTTCAAGAGTCCAGTGTCATCTTGGGGTCTACAGTAAATTCCAGGCCAGCCTGGGCTACGTGAAACTCTGTCTCAAAAAAGTAACAATAAAAGTTGGTAGTGATGGCATGTGCTTTTAATCCCAACATTTGGGAGGGAGAGACAGTCAGGTCAGATCTCTAGGAGTTCAAGGCCAGCCTGGTCTATATAGAACATTCCAGGCCAGCCAAGGTTACACAGTGAGACACTGCGAGGGGGGGAGGGATCGTGAGCAGAAATGGTACAAGAGGACAAGAGGAGGGGTGGTGGGATTCAGAGCTAGGCTGGTGCCCCACTGTGCCTCCTCCCTCACTCTGGGTGGCTCTGCCCAGCCAAGGGCACTGATGACTGAGCCATCTCACAGCTGGAGACCATCACGCAGTCACACAAGTCGCACACAGGCGTGGAGTGAGGCAGGCAGCCTTCCTTGCTGAAGCACAGCTTGGAAGGATCCCAGCTGCCCATCCGTGAGCGAGCTAGCAGCACCACGCAGCCATGGAAGCCAAGGAGGCAGCACTTTTGGGAGCCTTGTAGGTCTGTGAGATGCATTTAAGTGGAAAGAAGCAGCAGTGGTGAGCGGCGGCGAGTAGAACCGCTACCTCGTGTGAAAAGGGAGAGGAGTTTATAGCTACACACATTTGCTTCTCTCTCTGCTCGCTCGCTCGTCTGGATGGAGACCCAGGAAGCTGGTGACACTGACTGCTTCTCGGGAGGGGAAGCAGGTGGCTGGGGATGGAGGAGGGGGGAGAATACTCCCTGCCTTCTCATTTGTCTTTTAATTTTAGAATCATATGGGTGGATCACCTATGGAAAATACCCGTGTGTTTTAAAATTAGCATCGAACATATGTGTGCTCGTCGGAGGGGTCACGGCATCCGTAAGGTCCTCAACAAATAGTAAGATCCCAGACGGTCCAAGAACACAGCCCCCAGGGGCTGTGAGGCCTGGGGCGACATGCCTTAACTTCTCTGAGCCACATTTCCAAAACGGGGGAAGAATAACCCCCACTCTCCAGGCTGCAAAGGTGACCAGTGGAGGGCAAGGGGTATAAAGCGTGAGGTGCAGAGGGCAGCCACCCTAGGTTGTAAGAGGCCACTGTCCTGTGGTACTCATGTATGCCTGTGCACACGTGTGTGTTCTCCTAAGTCCCGCTACTGCATGCGGCCCGTGGAGGCCAGAGGTTGACATCAGCTCTCTCTTCAGCTGCCCTCTGCCTTACTTTTTGGCAGAGTCTCTCATTAAACCTGGGGCTTGATGTTTCGACTGGACTGGCTGGCCAGCAGGTCTCAAGATCTGCCTGTTTCTTACCCTCCTCCCCGAATGCTGGGGTTACAAGCACACTGCCACACTCTGCGTTTTAGACAGGGTCTGGGGATCTGAACTCAGGTCCTCATGCTTGCGTAGCAAGCACTTTACCTACCAAACCATCTCCCAAACCCATAAAAACTCTTCTTATAGAACATGACGTGTGCCTCCCCTTCTCCCCTCTACCGCCTGGGGCTCTGAAAGAGTCCCTGAAAAGTCCCCTTCTTGCTCCTGACTCCTTCAGGCCTGAGAGCCCCTCTCAGGTTGCCTGGCTCCTTTCACTTCTATATGCCACATACCCTGGGAGCATGGGCTCAGCCACCAATCACCACCAGCAGCCATCAACCTCCCTCCATCTTTGACCTCCCTCCTCAGCTCCTCTGCAGTCATCGTTGTCCCCCCCGCCCCGCGCGCACCCTGTGATCTCATCTAGTCCTGAGCCTTAAATACCAGCAGCCCCATCTCCTTCAGAGCAGACTCGCTTCGAGTGTCTGTTAGATGGCTAAGAGGTACCCATTTCCTCCCCCCTTCTCTTCAGTCTGTGAGCCCTTCCAGGGCAGTTCAGGCCTAAGCTCTGTGCCTCCTTCACCCCAAGAATATAAGGGCAGGGAGAAAACATGTTCAGTGAACACTATGGCCAGCCACCAGCCAGGCTCTGGTTCTCATTCCAAGCTATGGTGGTCCTATTATGTCACAGGGGGCTGAGGAGCAGGCCCACAGGACTAGATTTCCATGTTCTGCCCGGCCACAGCCTCAAGCCCCACCCACAGCCTCCTCCTGGCCTCCCCAGGCAAGGATTCCTATTAACCCCCCCCCCAGCTATAGTTTTGGGGATCCTCACATTCCCCGGGCTGAACTCCAAGCCCAAAAAAGGTTCTGCTCTCACACAGACCTTGCTTGCTCAATTTCCTGCCCCAACCCTTGCCACAATGCCACACGGCCTTTCTCCCCATCCCTCCATCGTATCAAGTTGTCCTGCCTGGGAGCCTATGCACTGGCTGTCTCTGCCCTTTTCATTGAAATTCTGTGGCTCTTTAGTTCCAAGTCCCCTCCCGCTGGAGTTTTGATTTAGAGGCTCTAGGCTCTAACATGTCCTGTACTTTCTTGATATGTCCTCCTCTTCCTCACAGCCCTCTAGACCTGATGTCATTGGTCCATCTGTTTTGGACATCCTTGGCTGTCCACCCTGAGTCCCGGAGCCTGGCATGCAGTAAACGCTTCACACACAACTGACAGGGACAAGGACATGAGATCTGTGCAGCTTGTCATAATTCCCGTGAAGGGCCTGAGCAGGGCGATGTCACAGAATGTGACAAGCTATTTTTGATGCTGTAATGAGGGAGCAGAGGTGGCCCCGAGCACAGACCAGGAGGGACCTTCTGTGCCATTGCACCACACAGTACAGTAGCTGCCCTTTTCACCACACGGCACAGTAGCTGTGAGTAGAGGAGACAGGGGACAGGACAGTTCAAGTCTCGGGCCTCTGTTCCACCTCCACAGAGCTGGTCCTGGAAGTCCTGGGGAGAAGAGGGGTAGCAGATACTCTGGGCAAAGCTCGAGGAACCATGGCTTGGAAGGTGGGGCAGGGCTTAGGGGAAAGGACATAGCAGATAGAGGCTCAGAGGGTGAGGAACTGTGGTCACATCCCAACACTGTTTGGCAACAGCCAAGGGGACTGTGACTAAAAGAACATCTGTCTGCTGAGTGTTGAGTGCGTACTCATTGAATCTGACCATCTCCCACCAGCTCCAGGGAGCCCATCCGTCCATTCATTCATTCACCACCTAACAGTATCCTGAGCTGGTTCAGCATCTGCTTTCCCGCCTGTTTGTCTGCGGCTGTGCTCTGGAGGCTGCACTTGAGTACCCACTATGTGCTGTGGGCTTGAGTACCCACTATGTGCTGTGGGAGAAGCAATGGGTTCTGACCTGGCTGTGGTGGCACACACGTCTTTAGTTCCAGCACTCAGGAGGCAGAGGCAGGCAGATCTATGGCATTTCGGGACAGCCTGGGCTACAAAGTGAAACAATGTTTCAAGAAGAAACTTAGCTCAGATCTTGTGAAGTGTCTTGTTGAGGACAGGAGCCAAATAATCTACACAGTCAGGGGCTAAAGAAAGGGTCCCTGGGCCAGGTGTGGTGGCATACACCTTTAATCCCAGCACTCAGGAGGCAGGTAGATCTTTGTGAGTTTGAGGCCAGCCTGGTCTATAGAGCTAGTTCTAGGATAGCCAAGATTACACAGAGAGACCCTGTCTTAAAAAGACTAAAAAAAGAAAGGGTCCCCGGACGGATATACAAGTTCTAGAATGCAGAGGAAGGTGGGCAAGACAGAGCTTGAATTTGGCCCACGCAGGACTAAGGGGACAGTTGGCTGCAGGGGACTAGAGACCCAGGCTGGCTTGACGGCCATGCATAGGAAAGGAGGATGCTCCAAAGCAAAGCAGTAGCCTCCTAAAGGCTTTGGCACTTGGGTTCCCAGGAGCAGAGGGGCCTGGGAGAAAAGGAAGCCATGTATCTATAGCTTTGGGATCTTTAGCCAGGCCCAAACAAGAACCAGAGTAAAGTAATGTGTTGGGATAAGGTATTATTAAGCACACACGTGCGCGGACACACACACACACACACACACACGAGTGACCATCCTAAAATACTACTTACCCTCACACATGCCTTGTGTTTTAGTGTTCTACAAGCCAGGCCCTGCCTGTCACTTGGTTACTGATCTCATTATGTAGCCCAGGCTGGCCCAGAACTCATCACATAGCCCATGCTGGCCTTAAACCTATAGCAATCCTTCTGCCTCACCCCATCCAAAGAGTTGGGATTACAAGCTTGAGTCGCCACACCCAGATCTTCCCTTCTGTGATGTTAAAAGCCCCACTCTGAAAGGTGATGAGGGCTGAGAGCCAGCACCTCTCATCTAGTGATCCAACCTGTTGTCACAGCTGCTGGAGAGGCTGAGGCAGACAGAGGACAAAGTCAAGGTGACCCCAACACAGACTAGTCCAGGCAACTTAGTGACACCCTGTCTCAAAACAGGAAGAGAAAGAATAAAAGGAGAGCATGGGGAGGAGGGCTAGGAATGCAGACAATGTGCCTGAGGCCTAGGGTTCACTCCCTAGGGTACCCAAATAATCCATCAGGAACACTACAAGAGATGCTGTAGGCTCCGGAGGCAAAGGCACAGGGACCTTGTTGACCACCGTGTGGATACTTGAGGCAATAGGCTGTCTGGGAGCCCCAAACTCCAGTCCCCATGAGATGAGTCCCTTCCACTGCCCTGTGCTGAGACTCTGTGCCCGTCCCTCGGCAGGTGCCGGTCAGTGGCTGCTCACAGACCTAGGACAAGCAGCCCACTTGGCCACAAGAAGTGAGGCACAGCTGGTTAAAAGGTTCATCCGAGGACTCGGGGCAGCTCTGAGATGAGACCTTGGCCTCTCTGCCACCCTCCTGTTCAGTCACTGTCTGGTGTCTGGGGGTGGTGGCCCTGGTGCCCAGCTAGGACTTCTCCAAGGTCAGGTGGCCCTGGAATCTGCAGCTGCATGGCTTGGCACCCTCTCAATGTCTTATCCCCCCCAAGCAGGTCTGCAGACAAGAAAAGAGAGCTGGGGTGCAAGGGCAGGGCTCAGCAGGCATTGGGGGGGACAGGCACTAACTGACTGGATACAAGGTATCTGAAAAAAATGGCTTCTGTCTGTGTCCCATTCCCCTCATCCTATCTGTTCTCGGACCAATGGCATCTCAACAGGGGCCGGGCAGAGAGGAGTTAAGAGAAGGCGTGGCACCAGCCCCACAGGACACCTGGTTCCTCCTCTCTGTTCCCTGCCATCCCTGTTCCAGAAACAGAGAAGGCCACAGGGGAAAAGCTAAGCGCACCTCACCAACCCATGTCCGCACTAGTGGTCCTGGCTTTCCCGAACTCAGAGGGCCTCCCAGAGCGACAGTGGCCTGATGAAGGTCACAAAGGGTTGTGACAGGGTCTGCTTCTTCCCTTGTCTCACTTGTACTTGCCCAGGAGAGGAGTGTAGGGGAAGAGATACGGCTACCTGATGGAGAGGGGAGGATGTCGGGGACACTGGAGGCCCTGAGGAGCAGAAGGAGGACCAGCCCCACCTCTGCCACCTTCACTAGGCAAATGCTTGTTTGATGCCAAGTAAAGCTGCGTGGTGTCTGAGCCAATGTCCCACGTGAGTTGCTAGAGGGAGAGAAGGCATAGGAGACAGGCCTAAAATTGAGGTGAAATTCCTCCTCGGCCCAGTCCCCAGCCTTTGTCACCCTTTGTCAGTCTCCATACCTCTGCCCAGCTAGAGGCCTCCCAGGCCCCCCAGGCATCTCCAATCCATGCTCTCAGTGGTAGGTCGCCATGACGACACCACCTCTCACAACAGAGCTCTTAGTGGGCAGGGAAATACAGTTCACCTTTCCTGGTAGCTCATAAGGGCCTGATGGTGTCTCCCGGGGCACCTTACCTCACTCTTTCTGCTGAGGCCGTGTGCTGGCTAAGGACTGGCCAGACAGCCACAGGGAAGAGTCTGGTAGGGAAGGGCAAAGAGGGAGACACGGGATGGGGGACGGTGCCAGGTTGGGCTTCCAGGAGCTGGCACATACACAGGTCCTAAGGACATACCTGTGTGGCCTGGGACAAATTCTTATTACCATGCTTCCGTTTTTTCACCTAAAAACAGGGTGCTGTGCTCACGGGACAGAAAGTCCAGCACCTTCTGCTCACTCCCTCAAGACAGTCTACAAAGGCTGGAGAAGTAGCTCAGTTGGTAGCAGGCACGAAACAGCCCCCAAACACTAAGCCAGGCACCATGGCTCACACCTGTGATCACTCAGGAAGCGGAGACAGGAGGATCAGAAGTTTGAGGTCTTTCCATTGCATACAATCTCTCTGTCACCAAACACAGAACCATCATTCCAGGCAGGGCTCTTGCGCGCACCTGCTACACGCAGGTGGGAGGAGGCTGTAAGAAAACTGACTGCAAGATACCCACAGTGGTAGTAGCCTATCCTCAGAGCCCCCCATTCCCCTGGCTTGCGTATCCTGAAACAGAACCCCATGACCTCAGAATCAGCCAAAACTCACATGCCCAGTCCCACAGGTTTCCAGCGGCCATGCTCCCTAACGGAGCCTCAATTTCCCCTTCTGTGAAGGAGAAGTAACCATGCCCTATGGGTGACAGCTTCACCCAGGAACCAGAGGGCAGTCTGTGGGGACGGTTCTTGCATAGGCCTTTGGAAGCAGGGGGTCAGGATCCAGAGCCAGCGGGAGCGGGAGCCCCCTGCCCCCACGCTTCACCCCACCCACCACCCATGAGTGGAGAGCGCGCCTGCATGAGCGCGCGTGTGTGACTCAGGTTCTATTCATAGCTGAGCTCCGCCAGCTGCAGTGTCACAGGCAGAGGGGCCTCGGCCCATGTTATTATTACAATTACCATGTGAATTAAAAGTTTGAGCAGCGATCAGCCCACGTCGCCAGGGAAGAGGGAGCAGGAGAAAAATAAAGATGAAAAAGAGAAGAAGGGCTGAGCCTGGAGAGCCCCCCCCCCCCAGCCCCAGGAAGACTGAGTCCGCCTGAGGAGGCTTAAAGGTTATACCAGTCCCCAGGGGTCCTGCCTGGCCCTTCCAGGGCCCAGGGTCCTCATGAGGAGGGAGGAGCATTTAAAGACCACAGCCCAGTGGCAGTTACTTGGGAGAGGTGGGGACAGGGGGTGGCAATGAGATTTTTTTTTCCAGAAGTTTGTCACTTGACTGGAAAGACTACGCTCAGAGAGGGCAATTGAGTGACCAAAGGTCACACAGAGAGGTACAGTCAGGTTACCGGCTTCTAGACTGTCTCATGAGGTCTCTGGCTCCGCATCCCTAAACCTTATCAGGCCACGATGCCGATGTATGCCAGTGGTCTAGGGTCAAGGCACAAGGGCTACAGATAAGACCTGCCATGCCTGCTCTCTCTGCTCCATGGACTGACAGAACCTGACCCTTCTTCCAGAAGTCCCAACCCAACACCATCAGCATCTTGGGATTCTGAATCCACATCCACATGTCATGTCACCATCCACCCAAGGTCCCTTCCCCTCATCCACTGGTGCAGAAGACCGAGTCCCAGGCTAGAGAACAGAATGCTGAACTCTGGTCACTTCGGGCCAGCTCAGTCTTCCCGGCTATAAGTTGAGTTCTCCCCAGTAGTTCATGACTGCGTCTGTCTCTATAATGGAGCCCCCAGAGGATCTCTGAGGGGGTGTCGGGCTGTGGGGGCGACTAGACCATCTCCTGCCAAACCCCAGCCCAGGGGAGGAATATTTTCCACTCTTCCTGGGGAAGCCCTGGAGACGGCCCCCAGGAACCAGATCTGTCTAAACTCAAACCCAGTCCCTCCATACTTCCTGGCTGTGTGACCTTGGGCAGGTAGCACAGCCCCTCTGGGTTGCAGCTTCTCCATCTGGAATATAGGGACAGGACATCATCAGTGGAGGGCTGCTGAGAGGAGTAAGCAGGAATTCGCTGCTGCCCCTAGCCTCATACCTGGGCAGGCAGCACACCCACCAGCTAGGCAGCAGAGTGGTATGCAGGGCCTCCAGGCACATCTTTGAGAAACAGCACAGATCACCGAGGTGGGGATGTCATTCACAGTCACCCAGGAGGTGAAAGTCACCAGGTAGAAAGGCACTGCCTGATTAGAAGCAGGAAGCTCAGCCAAACCTTGGGTATACCCATCTTTTTCAGCCTCGCGGGAATAACAGGCCATTTGGCTGACTCAGGACAACTAACCAGGCCAGCTCAGTCCTTGCCACTAAGCATGTCTTCCCATCTATAAAAATGAGTTCTTCCCCAGAGGATCCCTGAGGGGATGTCACGTTGTTGGGGGTGACTAGATCATCTCCTGCCTAAAACTCAGCCAGGGAGAGGAATATTCTAGAATGGAATATTCTAGAATGGACCATAACCTTTTAGCTTAACCCTAAATCCAGCTTGTCCCTCACAGGGACAACCTAAGATTAGTGCTAAAGGAATCCCTCACATACAAGTAAAGGATCAGAGCAAAGTCCTTGATGGTGGAGATGGGCAGGGTGGCAGGAAAGGAAGAGGAGGGGCCAGAGCCAGAGCTTGGCCTTTGGGGCTCCAGATCTGCCTGGCTCTTGTCTGCCTGCTTCCACGAGGGGTCATCACTGTGGCCACAGGACCGGTTTTCACTTTTGCAGAATTACAGCGTCAGACCAATGATATAAGCACCAAGCCTCTGCGTGCATGAAACAGTCCTCCCACGCCACCTGTCCTCATGGTGGTGAGGCTGGCGGCTCCCCCACCTCTGGCCATCATGTGGGATGGCATAGGGTTCGCACATATCTGTGGCTTTGGAGCCAGGTCCCTGCTCTCTCTCCTGAACTACAACTCCTGCCCAGAGCCCAAGTGGTCACCTTAAACATTCCACCATTCCCATTTCACAGGTGAGGAGACAGAGGCACAAGGAGGGAAGCTGATGTTCAAGGTCACAGGATCCCTCCTGGGGTCCTGGAATATCAAAGTGACAGAGGGCACCTCCTCTGGGTGGGGGAAGGGGGAGGCGGGGGGAGGGATCGCCAATACTACAAGTGGCCAACAATCACTATACAGATGTGGATTCTATACAGGGGAATCTGTCCAAGGTCACATGGCCAGGCAATGGCACGTGGGGTCCTGAGAACTCTCAGGCCTCTCCTAGCCAGGGCATGACTTCTTGCCCCAGTCATGGGACCGCCCCAGGATTGGAGTCCTTGTACCACCTCAAGGTTCTGCATGGCCTCCCCTATATGCCCCCCTACATCTAAGATTAGGGTAAGAAGAGCAAACAAGAAACAGACAAGAAAGTTGAAGTCTGGCTGCTGCCCTTCTGCTCCCAGCCTGGCCCGGTCCTTGGTCCTTCCCCTCCCTCCCCCAGTGCAGGGGGATCAGGCGCTGATGTAATGCACTCGGCTTTCGTCCCCGTGCCAATCTCAGAAGAGAGACGACAGATTGCGTGAGCCAAATTTGGCATCCTAGGGGGAGAGGCATGAGAAGTGGAGATGTGGAGGAGAAGAGGAGCCTGGGGAGGTACCAAAGAAGCCCCCCTGCTCAGCAGACCCCCTGGGTGTCTCCTCTGCCTCCGCCTACACCCCATTCTTTCCTAGCCTTCCCTGGCCTGCATCCCCTGCGGGCCAGCCAGCCTAACCCACCAGGGACCCTCCAAGCCTGGGTGCTGCCAGTCCACCCTCCCCCACCCCGACACACTGCTCCAGCTCCATTCCCACTGCTAGTTTCCTGGTTACCATGTTGCTGGTTGTCATGTCGCTTACATGTCCTCGTGACTCAGTGGTCCCCGCAGAGGGGCCCCCTCCTCCTCACACCCCCCTTAGCGCTCGCCCCCGCCTCCCCCATATCCACATTAAGAACCAGCCCGCCCTGTGTGAGCCCACACAGTTCCTCCTCCCCCTCCCTCTCATCCTAAGCCCCGAATCTTCCCACAGCATCCCAGAGTGACTTTGTCCTCCGATCCACAAATGTCTCTTGAGAACCTGCAAGCTTTGGCTTTCTTCGCATGCTCTTCTCAGGATTCTAACACTTCGTGCAAGACATTGACATCTCAATGAAGCCAGGGCTACCCTCCCATTTTCCACTTGTACAAACTGAGATCAGAGAAGTGAAGCCAACTGCCCAAGGTCACCCCAGCAGAAGCCCACGGACATTTCCATCTGACCAGTCACCTCTATGTTTTTATTCCCCTCCCCCGGGAGTTGTTTCTTCAAGGGTGACACAAGGGATCATTAGGTACAGCTCCCAAGTTCCAAGTCCCCCCTCTAATGCCTAGACACCTCTATTATTGCCAGTCTATATTTCCAACCATATTCTTGCCACTCCGTAGCTACTTATTTTCCCTCAAAGTAGATCGAGTCCTTGCTCCCACCTGCCCAGCCTTTTCTCCAGCCCACCAGTGCTCTGCTCACAGAGCTCAGGGCCCTCCACTGGAGGTCAGTGGGGCAGGTCTGGGGTCCCCATTCCACAGTTGTGTTGGCAGAAGCTCGGGGAGCATAACCTGCCCAGTATGCTAGTTTCTCAGCTAGCTGGGCTCATTTCCGAAGCCTAGACCGAGTGATAAATGAGGCATGATGCCCAGTATGGAAAACTCCAGAAAGAGACCCTTCTTCCAAAGGGAGAATAGAACTAAATGCTCCAGATTCAACCCTCCAGTCTGCAGCCCCATGGTCAAGCAGCTGTTGCTCCTACCATGTTGCATGCAGTCTGCAGTCACTTGCCCTGACTGTTCTGCTTCCCCATTTGTTCCTCTCATCAGAAGCCAAGTCAAGCCTATGCAGGGCTCTAGGGTCCCTAGAAGTCCTGGAAGGTGCAGGACTGGATGGGGGATGGGGGTGGAGAATGCAATGCATCCCTGGGTCCAGGTCCTCTCTGTCAGAGGCCAGACACCCCCTCAGGCTCCCAGCTCCTTCAACCTACCACTTGGCACTCTCCTGCTCCTAAGGCCCTGTCTGTCAGTGAAGGCCAGTCACCCTGCTTCCTGGTGCCTAGAGGGCACTGCTGCCCGCTTCTCTGGGCTACCTCTCCCTGCCCTGAAGTCTGGATCCCCTGCATAGCTTGTGTGTATGTAAGAGTAGCAATAGGCTGACCCTGGTTAAGGGACATTCTGCAGGTGTGTGGTGTGTGTGTGGGGGGGAGTTCTCCCTGCCTGGAGCTCAAGGTATCACTCACTGCTGTGCTTTCCCTATTCCCTCCTCTCCCTGAAGCCTCAGTTTCCACCACTGTAAACCCCTCAACTAACCTAGGGTCATTCGACACAAGGCAGGTACTCAACACAGCAGAAGGGAAATTTCTGTCATACTGAGTGAGAGCCATTCAGAGACTGCAGGTGGGAGGTGGGAAATAGAGACATCCCCTTCCCATCTTGCTGCTAGTCACTTGCCTCTCAGCTCCTGGCACGGAGGTGGGCGGGGGCAGAGAAGGGCCATCGCTAGGACAGGAGGTCAAAATCTCTTTCATCCAACTCCTTTCTTTTGCCAGCTGCAAACCATAGGCGATGCTCAGACGGCCAAGTGGACAGAGCACGCCAGCTCGGAGAAGTCACAGGACCACACGGGGACCTTTCAGGACCGGGGTCAGAGAGATGAGTGTAGGGTGGGTTATGGCCAGAGTAGCAGGACAAACAGACACTCCCTCGGCTAGATAGACAGTGGGAAGGACTCATGGATTGACAGCGCTCGCGACAAGCCAGCCCGAGCTTACCCTGGGGCGAAAGATCCGAGAAGGGTTTGGGCAGCGAGTGGCCGCTACATCCCCCGGCGAAGTCCGGCGGGCGGCGTCCGGGGGCGCGGGGCGCGGGGCTCGGGCGCCGCCTGCCCGCGATGTCGCCGCTGACCCGGGCGGCCGCCGTGGGTTGCGGGGTCTCCGCGCCGTACCGCACCGCTTCCTGCGCAACTTTCAGCGCTGCCCCGCGCCAAGAGCTGAGCGCTGCCCGGGCGGCAGCATCATGAAGCCCGGGCTTAGGTTGTGGGGTCCCGGGGCCCAGGGCGCCCCGCCGCCTGCTGTTACCCACAGTCCCGCGACCCTCTCCCTGGGGTCGCCGAGTTCTGTGGCCACCTCGCGCCTGCTGCACGGTCCCCGCCGCAGCGTCTCAGTCCCGCCTCTCCTCCCGCAGGGTTGTGGACCTCGTCGCTGCTCTCTGATCTCTGCCCCGGCCCAGTCTCGCCCAGCGAATCGGCCGGCTGTGTCCTTCTCTGTTGCCGTCCCTCCCACTCCCGCCGCCTCCCCCTCCGTCTGGGACCCGGTCCCCGCCGCGTCCCCGGCTCGCCCGGGAGCCCGAGCTCCCGCCGCCCGCGGCGCGCCGAGAACTCCCAACTCGCAGCACGCGCCCCGCTTCGGAGACTTTCGCCCCTCCTCACACGTGACCCGCACCCCGCTGCGGAGGCCGCGCGCCCCGGCTTCCAACCCCAGGCAGACCCCGCCCTGGCCCTCCGGGTGCGCCCAGCCCACGCGGGCAGGCCACTCGCTCCCGGGACCGTCGACTCGGGCAGGGGTCTTGGGGGCTGCGCCGTCCCGTTCTCGCCCGGATCCTTCCCGGGTTTTCCTGCTCGCTCTGCTGCGCTCCTCCAGGAATCCGTTCCAAGGATCCGCTCCTGGGTTTGCGAGTCCCCCCAGGGGTAGGTGGGAAAGGTTCTCCGAGCCCAGGAGAGGGTAGGTGGGAA
Organism: Microtus oregoni; assembly: GCF_018167655.1. Classification (NCBI taxonomy): domain Eukaryota; kingdom Metazoa; phylum Chordata; class Mammalia; order Rodentia; family Cricetidae; genus Microtus; species Microtus oregoni. Next base: position 13,671,568 of record NW_024543081.1, read on the forward strand.
CCGGTCCAGTTAGGGTCCAGGTGGTCCTGACCCTCTCCTGGGAGGTCTGTATTCCCTCCCGAAGCGCTATCAATTAAGGGCCCTAAGCATCCCCAGTTGTGGAGATAGAGGTCGCTCTTTTGGAGGGAGCCTAATAGTCACCTAGTCAGTAAGGCTCCAGTACAGAGACTGAGGACCCATAGAGGTCCTTAAGTTCGCAAAAGGTCATCCAGTGGGGTAGAAGTCAAACAAACCCTAGTCCCTGTTTTCTTCTTCATCTTAAGTTCTTTCCTTTTTTTATTTATGTGTGTGCGTGCGCCTATGTGTGTGTGTGTGTGTGTATGTATGTGCGCCACGTGTGTGCAGGTGCCTGTGTGTGTGTGCACCACGTGTGTGCAGGTGCCTGTGTGTGTGTGCACCACGTGTGTGCAGGTGCCTGTGTGTGTGTGTGTGCACCACGTGTGTGCAGGTGCCTGTGTGAGTGTGTGTGTGTCTGTGCACTACGCTTGTGCAGGTGCTTGTAAATGCCAGGAGAGGTTGTCAGATGCCCTGGAACTAGAACTATAGGCAGGTGTGGGCTGGCATATGGGTGCTGGGAACTTAACTTGGGTCCTCTGCAAGAGCAGCAAACCTCGATGGAGCCAGCTTTCCAGCCCTTATTCTGCTGTCTTGATAGAAGAGGATTCAGACCCTCCTCCCCCAACCACCTCCAGAGAGCCCAGATCTGGGACCCACACTCTGGAAGCACCACCCAGTCCCCGGGGAGCCAACCAGCCACTTTGCTGAGCATGTGCCACCTTGATCTAGCCTCCTAAGGAAAAGTAAGAGGAAAGCACCCCTTACTTAGGAGTCTGGATCAATTGCAGGTAGATAGCCAGCTGAACCTGCTGGAGTCTGGCCATGGAGGACTAGGTCCAGAGTAGGAAGGAAGAGCTGAGTCGGGGCCACAACAAGCTTGTGGAGAACTGACTGAGTAGCCAACCTCTTTGGCCTCCTCTGCCAAGCAGACCTTCCAGGACAAGACTACGGCTACATAGGCCACACAACCATCTCTTCACTGTGGGCTCTCCCTGTCTCAGTATGGTACGCTGTCAGGCTCCAGCACACCATATATTCACAAGTCCTCTTATTCCCACGGATTCCATAACGTACCAGATGCCTTCACACCTCTCTCTGGCTGTGTCCTGTGCTCCTCCTGCCTGAAATCCCCTCAGTCTTCTTTGCCTTTAGAGCCTCAGCACCACTTCCCAAGACACAAGCAATCCAGCACCCATTCATTCAGTTGGCTAGCCCTGGGGACCCAGCTATTACCAGCCCTTAAGGCAGGCGCAAGTATGGTTCTTATTGGATAACTTTGGAAATCAGACCAACCTGGCTTGGGGAGCACTTAGAAGCTGTAATAACCTTTAGTGAGATTCTGTTTAACCTATCCACAAACTGTGAGCGCTAACAGGCCATTGAAGGTAGGTGGGTGCTGGCAGCAGGTGCTCATGGCTGTCCCGCAGGTGCCATCCTCAGCACTGTGGACCTTCGCTGTGCACAGTGTCTGTTCTCTTTGCCAATCTCCCTCCTTACCCTGCTGTGCCCTCAGGCAGATAGCCAGGACTACTGATGCTCCCTGGTGTGTGTGTGTGTGTGTGTGTGTGTGTGTGTGTATGCATTGACTCCTGCCCTCCAGAAAAATAAGTGTTCACTTAGCAGCTGATGGATGCCTGGTATCTACTATACCTCTGTGTGAACTGAAAGTGTCAGGGCAGGACGGAGGGAGGGACATCTAGTGACCTGCAGTTTCCTCCCCTGGTGGCTGGCTGCCCTGGGAGTGGTGAGTGCAGGAGAAAGGGTAGACAGGAGGGGTACACAGAATCAGAGGTAGCTAGATCTACCACAGCTGCTCTTGCAGGCTTTGTGTCCCTCACCAGGTCACCAGGCAAAAGTCTGAGGGAGGGATGGAGCTCCCTGGATGGACTTGGGCTGCACTATAGGGCAATGCTGAGTCCCCGGAAGGCTGCAGGGCTGGAGCTAGGTAATAAGAGATCCGGGGACCCCAGGAAATAGAGTCCTCCTTCCACCATCAAATAAACACCCACGTGACCCTGGACAGGTGGTCTCTTCACCCTGGGTCTTGTTTTCTCCCATGTTAAATGGGAAGCATTAAGACACCTCCCCATGCTGGGCGGTGGTGGCGCACGCCTTTAATCCCAGCACTTGGGAGGCAGAGGCAGGCGGATCTCTGAGTTCAAGACCAGCCTGGTCTACAGAGCTAGTTCCAGGACAGGCTCCAAAACCACAGAAAAACCCTGTCTCGAAAAACCAAAAAAAAAAAAAAAGACACCTCCCCATTTTGAGCAATTGTTTTGAGAATGATTGAAAGACCTTGTCACAGACCATGGCATGGCCCAGTAGCTTATGCCCAGTTTGATATGATAGGTGGGATGCCTGCCAGTGTGTGTGTGTGTGTGTGTGTGTGTGTGTGTGTGTGTGTGTGTGTGTAAGGGTCTTGGGGAAAGAAAAGAGAATGGCTTATGTTAGCACCTGTGTGTTCCTTGGTAAGTTGTTTATCTTTTTGGGACCAACTTCAGAGGCCTCGTCTGGAATGGACCGGCTTCTCCAGCCCTGTGAGCAAATTGACTTGTTTTCATCCAATATAAAAGCCTGACTTGTCAGGGTAGCCTTGACAGGGTGGGACGGATGGGGCAGGCTCCAGACTCCTCCCTTCAGTCCAGCACTGTTCCAGGTCTCTACAAGAACTCTCTGCTTCAGGTAAGCTTCCAGCCTGGAGACTGAGGCACCGCATTGTGTTGAACGCACAGCTTCAGTGCCAGGGTCAACTGTCCGGAAGAATGGCCGTTCTGCCGAAGTGTGTCCATCTGTCCATTCATTGTGCTGCAGCCCCTATTTTATCTCCTGACTCTCACAACTCTGTGAGGCAGAGGCATGGACTTGGGACTCTCACTTCCTGGGTACAGAGAGGACGTGGCCTGCCTTGGCTCAGTGGGAATAAGCAAATGCAGAAGCCAGGACTGGAACTGGGTTCGGCACCTACCTAGGTTCTATAGAAGGGTCTGCCAGGTTGGCAGAGAGCTTGCTAACCCCACCCACTCTGGGAGCCTGCTCAGGCCTCCTGGGTCCCACAGTAGCCTCAAAAGCCTGTGCAGAGAGCTGGGAAGGATGAAGGGTGGAGGGGATGACAGGTGGCAACAGTTGGGACTTGGGGTGCACTTAGAAATACCAGAATTACTGATCCCAGAGGGTTGGGGGGCGGTTAGAATGTTTCTGAGAGTCTAGCCAGCCTATTCTACAGATGATGCAAACTGAGGCCACCCAGCTGTTTAGATGAGAAACCAGATCAGAACACAGCTGGCCTGCCTCAAAGCACCACAGTCCTGACAGCTCCAATTGAAGAGGTCCAGAGTGGGGAAAGGGCTGTTGGGGGCCCAGCAGGCCAGCATCCATGCCAGCATGCCAGCCCTTGGGATGGAAGACCATAGGGGTCTCTCCCACCCTCAATCCCCATCCTCACCCACCGCCCAGCACTCAGTCACCAGGGTGGAATATTTTAGCACCTATAGAAAAACCGCCACAGACGGCAGTGGCAGCTGTTGCTAAGGAGATGCTCCCAAAATAGCCCCCCTCCGCCAACCTTTCCTGCTGCTGCTCCTGCTGTGGGGAGGGGAGGAGGCCAGGCAGTGAGGGGTGTCACATGAGCCCTGGCCCCAGGCTCACCCATCCAACCGTAGCCTCTGGTGGCAACTGTGGCCACAGACCCGAGCAGCCACAGGTCTGTGGAGGGAGCAAGAGGTGGCCTTTGCTTGCCCAGTGGCCTCACCACAGTCCTTATCTGGGGAAGAAGGTCACCAGGTGAGCAGAGGAGGGAGGGAGCCGCCTCTACTCCCAAGACCCTCAGCACACCCCCACACCACTCCCATATACACAGCACCTAGGATCCCAGCAGCTCCACACATCTGCTCAAGCACACCATGAGCACAGCCCACACAAGCCTATCTGGATATGCATCCGCACCAGAAAGACACACATAGATGCCCGGTAAACACATATGCCAGGAATGAACAACACACACCACATGACACTCCACACAGCCATAAATACACACATTCACATATACAGACTCACACATCCACCCAAAGTGCGCGCGCGTGCGTGCGCGCGCACACACACACACACACACACACACACACACACACACGAAGGCCTGCCATGCCAGGCACACAGACACACACCCATGTATATTGTATATACTTCCCCTGCACACACACACACACACACACACACGAAGGCCTGCCATGCCAGGCACACAGACACACACCCATGTATATTGTATATACTTCCCCTACACACACACACACACACACACACACACACACACACACGATACACATGCTCACAGACACAACCATCCAAACACATGCCCAGCACGTGGCTCACAAAGGACATTTGGTACCAAATGGGCTCTGTCCAGGGGGCAGGTCCTGGGCTTCAGACAGCCTTAATGAGAGAGAACTTGATCTGTTCAGTCACAGAGGAGGGGGACAGGTGAGTGAGTAGGCGGAAGCCCATACAACCCCTCTACACCTGGGACACACAGAGTCTTAGATCCCAGGAGACTGCCCCGGGGCTCTGTCCATGGGGAGAAAACAATAGAGGGGGACTCACCTGCAGGCTTGAAACCTCTAGGCATGGAAGATTCTGAGACCCAGCTTCAGGGTACAGCTGGCTGTCACAGAGACTGCCCTTGGGGCTGGAGTGACGGACAGGACCACAACAGAAACGAAGATGGCCCTTGGCGTGTGCAAGGTACTTTGCAGTTCGACAGCTTCTTTTAAACTTGGTGATTATTTCACACACTTGGCGAGAGCTACTCTGAGACATTGGTGGTAATGTCCCATCTCCTAGACCTGGAGAGGAGTGGGGACTTCAAGACCACACAGCAGGTTACTAACTGGGCTGGTCTCCAACTCTCCAACTGGTTCCTCTTCCACTTGTCTGCACAGTTCTCGATCGGGATGCTGGCCACCAAGTGCAGGTCCTGGCTTTGCCCACTTCACCTAGTGATGCTGGGGCGCAGCCCAGCCCTCCGTCTTCCCACCTGGAAAGCAGGGAAGGAATTCCCAGGCGGGGTATCTGGCGGCAGCTGGCGACCACACCGAGGACAGGGTGAGTGGGAGTGGCGTTTGCCAGATGCCCTCGGGACGCCAGCGCAAGGACGAAAGGCTGCGTCGCTTCCCACTTCACTTGGCCAGCGATCTCTCTCCAGCCTCGCTCCCTGGTCGGCTCCAGAAATCCAGGCTCCGAGTCTTGGCTCGCGCCTTGTCACTCCGGAGACGCGGGGAGCGGCTTACCGTTGCCGTGGGAACCCCGCCCGGGCCAGGCCCCGCTCACGACTCGGGGCACCAGGCTGGAGCAGCCACGCGGACCACGGCGTTTGGGGGTCTCAGAAAACGACACCTGTCCCTAGAGTAACTCTCCAAGCGTAGTGCACACACCTCAGAAACACAGCGTACAACCCACATCACCCCCGCACGGTCAATTCCGAGCAATTCCAGCGGCAGAAATCTAAGGTGCCAGGAAAGCGCTGTTTAGCGGGAATTACCCTTTAAGACTGCACGGGTTCCGTGTTTCCTCTCGAGTCCACTTTTTGGGCCCTCTTTGGGACTCGGTTTCCTGCGAAGGGACTCGAGGAACTGACACGTGATCTTTACCTGTTCCTTGCAAGGCGCTTTAGACACTTGGCTGACTTTGGTCCTATGACCATCCCCAGAGTCAGTTAAAAACAAAACAAAACAACAACAAAATAAAAACAAACAAAAAACAGGTAATGGACGTGAGAGATTCAATAGTTCAAAAGGGTTGCTCCCAGGCTGATACAACCGGAGACTCCCAGCTCATCTCCCTAGGCTGAAGTTCCTCTATTTCAGCTTCCCTTTGCGGACCTCCTTTAAAGAGCAATGCAGACACGCACGGGGACAGTGGGCCACAGCCTATCTTCTTGTCCCTAGGCACATCTTTACTCTCTGGAACCCTATCTCCAGGTTTTTTTTTTTTTTTTTTGTTCTTGAGGCAAACTACTCAAAACCCACTTGCCTTGACACTTTCCTTAATTCCAATCCTGCTTGCAACTTTCCTTTCGTGAGCAGGAGGCTTCTGACTTCATCCCCAGGGTCCTACACTGTTTGTGACTAGTCCCTTCCTCCCCGCTGGATACCCAGAGAAATCCTGCAGACTGTATCGATCTTTATTTTCAGTCCTCAGGGCGCCTGGCACACAGCTGGTCTTCAATAAATATACTTGGCACTAGAAGTGGAAGGGAGGTTTCACAACCTTGGCTGCCTCATCTGTAAAATGCCATCACCTGCCAGGGGTGGAACTTTTGGGACACCTGGGGCCCAGCTACAGGGAGAGAAAGGCAGCTGGGAGCCAACTCTGGCTGGCTGTTTCAGAAGGTGTCACGGGGGTCTAGGAACCCCCAGAACAGGTTCTCCCTGCCTTGTGGGCCTCTGCTGGGGAGCCAGCCCACACTCTGCAAGACATTCAGCACAATGGTGAAATATCATAAAGCGCTACAATCAGTATGGAAAAAAAAACATTATTATGCAATTATGCGTGCATATCATTTTCTAAAATCTAGTGACCCTCATTCTCTCTCCCACAACTTGACTTTGAACATACAAGCTTCCTTGATAATGAGAAGGAACACTCCTCAACCTTTGAGCTGAGGGAAATTTCCCTCGTGGCTTCACCTTAGCAAGCACATTTGGAGGGGGGGTGGTAAAAATCGAAGCACAGAGGATGAGGCACTCGCTCACATCCACCTGTGTCAGGGACTGATGGGGAATGGTGATGGCCCCGGGTGGTTGGAGGCAGGGAATAGGCTGGAGCAATGCGTTTTTAACTAACTATTGGGATTTGCACTCAAGGCAATCCTCCTGCCTCAGTCTCCCAAAAGCTGGGATTACAGGTAGGACATACCGCACCTGATTTCTGCGGTGCTCTAACAGATGTTCCGCCTTGGAGATGGGGTGGGTGCGGTGAGCTGATGACTAACACAGAGTGACAGAGCCCTGGGGAAAGGGTACTGATGCAGGCTGTGGGCACAGACAGCTAGACCATCCATTTCCCCATCTGTAAAATTCAGACTTAGCATTCATTTCTCAGGAGCCTCAGGAAGACCCATCTAACAGACGGGCAAGCTGAAGCCCAGAGCAGAGGCATGCGAAGGCTCACCACTGTCGTGGCAGGCCCAGCACAAGGCCCTGCAGCTCCCCAGCCTCAGTCCTTTCCCTTTTCCCACTACAGTGGTCACTTCTCAGGCCTCCTGGCCTGGACCAGTCTCCTTGGCCAAGGTCTCCTGGGAGGAATTACAGGAAGTGGAAGACTCAGCCCCAGCCCAGTCCCCAGGCCCCACTGACAGTTGGGTTGCTTCCCAGGAGGGCAGATGTGTTGCCTAAGCTTCTCTTTGGCTTGGGCAGGAGGTGAGCACTGGAAGATGCCAGCATGTTGGATAGCCTCACCTGAGGGATTTAAATGGCCACTGCCCTCTCTGGGCATCCACTTAGGGAAAGCATCCTGGCAAGGCTGGGTAAAAGTGGGGAACAGAGGGCTGAGTGCAGTTTATCTTCCCAGAGGGCCATGGTCCATGCACCGCACTTCTCTGACCTCAGGCTCCATTGCCTGCCCCACAGGCTCTAAGGCAGAACAGGCAGGAGCTGCCCAGCACAGCTGATGGGCCTAGCATCCTATAGGTATGCTACCCTCCCACAGTTGTGCAAGCCCTGTGGCTTTCATTGTGGGAAATCTCCCTGTCAGGTGGGAGTCCTTGCTATACAGGGTACCACCCCCTCCCTCACTGCTCTGGCCTGGAACCCCCACCCCGCCCCATCATGGCTACTAGCAGTGCAGGGCAGTCAGACTGGGACTGAGCCTCAGTTCTAGGCTAACATGATGTCTGTGTGATAAATAGAAACGATTTCACAACCAGGCAGTGGTGGCACACACCTTTAGTTCCAGCACTTGGAAGGCAGAGGCAGGCGGATCTCTAAGCTTGAGGGCCAGCCTGGTCTACAAAATGAGTTCCAGGACAGCCGGGGCTGCATAGAGAAAGAAACCCAGTCTTGAAAAACAAAAACAAACTAACTAACTAAGAAAAAAGAAAGATAGAGGGGCTGGAGAGATGGCTCAGAGGTTAAGAGCATTGCCTGCTCTTCCAAAGGTCCTGAGTTCAATTCCCAGCAACCACATGGTGGCTCACAACTATCTGTAAAGGGGTCTGGTGCCCTATTCTGGCCTGCAGGCATACACACAGACAGAATATTATATACATAATAAATAAATAAATAAGTATATTTTTAAAAAAAGAAAAAAGAAAGATAGAAAGAAGGAAGGAAAGAAAAAAGGAAAGAAAGAAAAAGGAAGGAAGGAAGGAAGGAAAGAAAAAGGAAGGAAGGAAGGAAAGAAAAAGGAAGGAAGGAAGGAAGGAAGGAAAGAAAAAGGAAGGAAGGAAGGAAGGAAGGAAAGAAAAAGGAAGGAAGGAAGGAAGGAAGGAAGGAAGATGATTTCACGTCTCTGGACCCAGGATTCTGTCTAATAGGAGAATGGCAGTGCCTACCCGGGCACATTGTTCAGATGGTGACCCTAAAGCTTTTGACATGCACATGTCTCATCTTGGGGCCTTTCTCAGCTATTCCTAGCATGCAAGTAAATGAGAGAGAGAGAGAGAGAGAGAGAGAGAGAGAGACATTTAGCCCAGTCACTATATGACCTTAACTCCTGATCTTCTTGCCGCCATCTCCAAAAGCAGGGATTATAGGTGTACCGCCACATCCAGTCTTGTTTTTTTGTTAATTTACATTGTGAGCACGTAGGTTCTGGTGACTGAGGTCAGTTTGTCAAGCAAGTTATCAAGTGACTTTACCGGCTGAGCCATCTCAATAAGCCCTATATGAGTTTTTGTTGTTGTTATTTTGTTTTGATTTGCTTTTTTGAGACAGGGTTTCTCTGTGTAACTTTGGAGCCTGTCCTGGAACTTGCTCAGTAGACCAGGCTGGCCTCTAACTCACAGAGATCCACCTGCCTCTGCCTCCAAGTTCTGGGATTAAAGGCGTGCGCCACCACCACCTGGTGAGGTTTGTTTGTTTTTTTAAATATTTATTTATTTGTTATGTATACAATATTCTGTCTGTGTGTATGCCTGCAGACCAGAAGAGGGCACCAGACCCCATTACAGATGGTGGTGAGCCACCATGTGGTTGCTGGGAATTGAACTCAGGACCTTTGAAAGAGCAGGCAATGCTCTTAACCTCTGAGCCATTTCTCCAGCCCCAGGTTTTTTTTTTTTTATATATATATAGTGAGGTTTTTTTTTCATATGGTGGTGTTCTAGGCAAACACCCTACCAACTGAGTCACAAGCCTAGTTCTACTGTGTGTGTGTGCGTGTGTGCGTGTGTCTGTGCATGTGTGTGTTCTTACCTGTAGATTCACAACAAGCCTATCCAGGGTCCTACATGCTGCATTCCCTCAGACCGTGTCCATGATACTGTTCCTCGGGGTCACACGCCAAGTCTCCCAGTACAGCTTTGTGCTGGCTGCGAGTGATGGTGAAGGCATTGGGGAGGGGAGCATGGAAAGAGTTGGTGAACATGGTAGTGACAGATCTTCCTCCTGCCAAAGCCTCTCTTGCAAGCAGTGCGGGTGGGAAGAGGAGAGATGTGGAGCTTCGGTAAGTGGGAAGGGTGCTGGGACCAAGGAGAAGACAGTCAGGCCCTTGGTTCATCTGTCCCCTGTCCACAGGTTTAGAGGGTGGCTGCCCTGCTCAAGAACCCACATAGTGGGAGGCCTCAAGCCCATCGATGGTTCTTCCCACTCTATCCTGCCCGCCTCTCTGACATTTGGAGTTTTTCCTGGTCAGCGAAATGTTTCCTAGCGTCTTCTCACATGAAGAAGAGGGGAAAAGAAATGAAGGCGTGGGATCCAGCGCACTTAGCTTCTTTCACACTCTCAGCAGCTCTAGTGTAAGGTCAATACCGAGACCCAAAGAAAGGAGCCCGGGACAGCATGTCTCCACACCCCAAACCATCAACAATGTTAGCCCAGAGCTATCCAGATTAACAGGTGAGAGGGGCCCCACTTCTCATGAGTTCCAACCCAGGAGGTTGACAGGGGTCGGCCCAGAGCCTGTTTCCACCTCCCAGGCCCCAGCAGAGCTTTGGCAGTCGGGACTCAGTTTTTAGCCAAGTGCCTGCCTATGACTGTGCCTTCTGGGGATGAGCGGGACCCCTGGGTGCGAATGCAGGTCCAGAGAGGGCGTAGGCCAGCAGCCGCTGTGCGAATCGTCCCGCCCATCGGCGTGGGGACGTGGGAAGCTCCGCTTCCTGACTCCTCTCCGGCTCCTGGCCGCCCCGCCACGTCACCGTGCGGCTGAGAGTGCGCGGCGGGAGCGCGCGCGGGGAGGCGCGGCACCGGCCTGGGACACCGCGAGGCGCGGGGACGGGGACGTGGCAGCGCCCGGCGCTCCGAAAAGTTCCCTGGAAGTTCCCCGCTCGACGCGGCGCGGGAAGCGGCGGGCGGGACCATGAACGTGTTTCGAATCCTCGGAGACCTGAGCCACCTCCTTGCCATGTTCCTGCTCCTGGTCAAGATCTGGAGGTCCAAGAGCTGCGCCGGTGAGCGGCGCCCGGGCGGGGCGGGAAGGGACCAGGGTGGGAACTCGGGCTCTGAGTGAACCGCGCGCGCATCCAAAAACTTTGGTGAAGTTGTTCCACATCAGAGGATCCGGGGGATTATGTGAGAGCGTGACTTTCGCTTCCACGGATACTACTACCGCGCCTTCCTCGCCCCATCCTTCACCCCAAGGTGGCGATGTCACCGGTACTGGACAAAGACTGGGGGGAGGGGAGCAGACCCTCCCCTCACTAGGAGAGAAGAGCGTATATTTAGAAAGTACCCTAGTGGTGGTGTCTTTCCTTTGCCTTTGACTCCCCAAGAAGGACCTTCCGTTTCCTGCATGCTAGTGACACCAGCCTGGCGCGGGGATGTGGAGCTGGCCCTGAGTGGAGATGGGAGCTATTGGAGGGGCTTCCTGTTTGGCCAGAGGTCTGGCTGCCTTGCTGCCTTACTGGGGTTGGGAGAAGTTTCCAGGCTGGTTGATGATTGCAGTCCCACTTGTGCAGTGAAAAGCTGCCCTCTGTCTTTCAGCCTTCTTTGTCCTTAGAGCCCCTGCATGTATTAGGAATGCAGACAGGGGCTTTGGGGTGAGCTCAGACTCCACCAGAGCTGGGGAAGCAGAGAACAGCTGAGCGCTACGTGGAGGAAGGGGATGGGCAGGGTGTGTGCCCAGAAGCAGAGAACAGAGTTGAGAACGCTAGTACAAATACATAGAAGCCACAGGGCATAGGGCGGATCCTGGGAAGGATACACACGGGGGTCGGGGGTGGGGGGAAGATCCAGAAGGTAGGGTAGTCCGGAGGTGAACGGCTTTACCAATTATGCTTGGGATCCAAGACTGAGAAAGCCATGAAAGGTTTTGAAGCAGAGCGAGAGGAGCAGCAGGTCTCTCCAGAAGCGGGGGATGGGGGTTGAAAGCATTCTAGATGTCACCAGGGAGACTGGATAGGAGAGGGACTGGGCTGCTAAGGATTCGGGCACATTTGGGGTCCAGTGGCTCTGCACTGAACTGGAAGTTCTGGGGTTTGGCATCCCCCGAGTGTCATTCATAGTCCTTCAGGGTCTGGCTCAGGGCACCTGGGGACTGGAGGCCCAAAAGGGAAGTCCACTTGGACCTGTGCCGTGCTTCAGAGAATGCCAGGGGCAGGAAGAGGGGTGGGGGCTGCTACCCTCCTGAGCACTGTGCTCTGAAACCCCACTGCCCTGCCGTGGGTTGCTGGCCTACTGCAAGACCAGCAAAAAGGACCAGTGAGGTCAAGTCAGTAAGTGGTGTGGCTCCTTAACCTTAGTAAATGCTGTGGCAAAAGAAAAATGGCAGCCGGTGCCAGGCCGGAGTGCTGGAGACACTAGCCACTGTCTTGCTGTGTTATGTAGTCTGGGGTCTCTTGTGTAACCTGGGGTCTCTGTTTTCCCATCAGTCAGAAGGACAGGAGGGTGCTCTGACTGGTTAACCCTTTAGAGACAGGCTCAGACTCACAGTGTCCCTTTTTCTTCTGGGCTCTGGATGGGGATGGTGTTTGTGGAAATCAGTGTTTTTGTTGTTTTGTTTTGGGTTTTTTGTTTTTAGGTTTTTAAAATAATTTTATTTTTTAATTGATTTTATTGAGCTCTACGCTTTTTTCCTGCTCCCCTCCCTACCTCTCCTCTCCCTTTCAACCCTCTCCAGTGGTCCCCATGCTCCCAATTTACTCAGTAACTCTTGTCTTTTTCTACTTCCCATGTAGGTTAGATTCATGTATGCCTCTCTTAGGGTCTTCATTGTTGTCTAGGTTCTCTGGGATTGAGATTTGTAGGCTGGTTTTCTTTGCTTTATGTTTAAAAACCACTTATGAGTGAATACATATGATATTTGTCTTTCTGGGTCTGGGTTACCTCACTCAAAATGATGTTTTCTAGCTCCATCCATTTCAAGCTGTTGTTATTTTTTTTCTACTGTGTAGTGCTCCATTGTGTAAATGTTCCACATTTTCCTTATCCATTCTTTGGTTAAAGAACATTTAGGTTGTTTCCAGGTTCTGCCTATGACAAACAAAGCTGCTATGAACATAGTTGAGCATGTGTCCTTGTAGCACGGTTGAGCATCCTTTGGAGAGATACCCAAAAGTAGTATTACTGGGTCTTGAGGAAGGTTGTTTCCTAATTTTCTGAGAAATCACCACATTTACATCCAAAGGGGTTGTACCAGCTTGCATACCCACCAGCAATGCAGAAGTGTTCCCTTTTCCCCACAATCTCTCCAGCATAAATTGTCATCAGTGTTTTTGATCTTGGCCATTCTTACAGGTGTAAGATGGAATCTCAGAGTTGTTTTGCTTTGCATTTCTCTGAGTAATTTGGGAGCATGGGGACCTTAGGGGAGGGTTGAAGGGGGGAGGGGAGAGGCAGGGAGGGGAGCAGAGAAAAATGCAGAGCTCAATAAATATCAATAAAACATGTAAAAAACCCAGAAAATAAAATAATAAAAAACATAAAAGAAAATGTCACCATGGCTGGGTGGTGGTGACAGACTCCTTTAATCCCAGCATTCAGAAGTAGGCAGATCTCTGTGAGTTTAAGGACAGCCTGGTCTACAGAGCAAGTTCCAGGACAGCCATGACTGCACAGAGAAACCCTGTCTCGAAAAACAAAACAAACAGAAGGTGACTCTGTCCCAGGACTGTCAGCCCCACCAGAAGTGCTAGGTAGGCGGTGTGGACATAGGAAAGAAAAGACACTACGTGGGTCACACTGCCCAGACATTCTGCTCACTTGCAATATAATCTAGACATATTGATAGACTGGACCGACCGTGACAAGAGCCAGGGCAGAGGGTGGCCCAGGCTGCAACTGGGATAAGGTTTTGTGTCTTTTAAGGACATTTGGAAGCCAGTTACACACTTTAAGCAGAAATTTATTTTAAAATAACCCTTGAAGCCAGGCGGAGGTGGTGCACACCTTTAATCTCAGCACTCGGGAGACAGAGGTTGGCAGATCTCTGGGAGTTCCAGGCCAACCTGGTCTACAGAGCGAGTAAGCTAGGACTGTTACACAGAGAAACCATGTCTCGGAAAACCCAAATACATACATACATACATACATACAGTAGTTCTTGGGTTTCTGGATGGAGACTGGAAATGGAGGACTAGTGGCCAGCAATGAAAGATTCTAAGAGACCAATCCACGAGGCCCTGAAGTGACATAGTTGGCTGTCAGAGCTGCAGAGCAAAGGGGAGTAGGCTAAGGGATGCTGAAGGGATGTGAGAGAGGGAGCTGGAGAGGAGAGGAAGGGAGGGAGGCCCAAGGGTCGCTGTGAGTTCTGGGGCTTGAGAGCTAAGGGTTGGAGGGCTGTTTACCAAGAAGGGGTGGAGGAGGATGAGGGGAGAGAGCTTTGTGTTAAGCTGACTTTGGGGTCCTCGTGGGATTGTCCTGAAAAAATGGAGGAGACAGGTGAACGAATGTACAGGCCAAAACTGAGAGGAGAGGAGGGTTCAGATGTGGAGGGTCCCTAGTGTTGTGTGTGAGTCTGTGTGTGTGTGCAAAAGAAATAGTATTTTATTATATTTATTTGTTCTTTTTATTGTATATGTGTGTACCTGAGCCTATGTATATGTACCACGTGCTTGCATTGACAGTGGAGGTCAGAAGAGGGCAGCAGATCTCCTGCCTAGAGTTATAGGCAGTTGTGAGCCACTTTGTGGAGGGCTGGGAGCTGAACCCCATTCTTCTTCTTCTTCTTCTTCTTTCTTCTTCTTCTTCTTCTTCTTCTTCTTCTTTCTTCTTCTTCTTTCTTCTTCTTCCTTCTTCTTCTTCTTCTTCTTCTTCTTCTTCTTCTTCTTCTTCTTCTTCTTCGTTTTTCGAGACAGGGTTTCTCTGTAGCTTTTTGGAGCCTGTCCTGGAACTAGCTCTTGTAGACCAGGCTGGCCTTGAACTCACAGAGATCCACCTGCCCTGCCTCCTGAGTACTGGGATGAAAGGAGTGCACCACCACCACCTGGCAAATAATTCCTTTTTTAAAAGGCAGACAGACAGACCGTGGAGCTGGGCATAGTGGTGGTACACGCCTGTAGCTGCAGCACTGAAGAGCAGAGGCAGGGAGAGGTGCTAAAAGCTTGAAGCCAGCCTTTTCTTTTTTGACTAATTAATTAATTAGTTAATTTCGAGATATGGTTTCAGCCACGTAGCCCTGGCTGACCTTGAACTCAAAAGGGGTTAAAGGCAAGCGCCACCACACCTGCAAGCCAGCCTATTCTAGACAGCAAGCTCCAGGCCATTCAGGACCATACAGCAAGACCCCGTCTCAAAAGAGGGAAAGAAAAAAAGAAATAAAAGTGGAAAATAAGACACCGTTTGTGACGACTCCATGCACCTGGGTCATGCGCAGGCACTCAGGCACACACAGTGAGCCGTGGCCCGAGGTCCGTGAGTCCCTGCATCTGGTTCATGCGCAGACACAGACAGTGAGCCGTGGCCCAGGGTCTGTGACTCCATGCACCTAGGTCATGCGCAAGCGCACACAGTGAGCTGAGGTCCGTGCTCTCGGGCTTCCTTACTTTTGCACGTACCATTTAGTGTTGATTATTTACTAACTGCAGTGTTGGGACTGAACCCAGGGCCTTGCACATGCTTGGCAAGGGCTCCCTCACTGAGTTGCACCCCTCATTTTCGTATTATAATGAGTAAAAATAGGCATGACCTTTGTGAGTAGGAAAAGGGCTTTACAAATTTGTGCATTTTGGAAAAGAGAGTGCTGCTGGCCCGCGCCTTCATCTGCCTGCTTGTCTCCCTGGTGAATCAGCACCTGGAGTCAGTGCCTTGTTCTCCCAGGATGGAGCTCTGGGGTTGTCACTGGAGCTCTGGGGGTGGCACACAGAACAGCCTCAACACCCCCACCCAGGCGACTCACACTACACCCGCGTCCTCCACTGAGAAGCACCAAGGTGGCGCACGCAGGGTGACTGGGAACGTAGTGTTCGAATCTTTATTTGGAGACAGAGCACAGCTCAACAGAGGCACAGGGACTCCAGTGACTTAGAGCTGGGCAGGGACAGCCGTACCTGGCGCCTGGGCCACCACCCTGATCCTGTCTTCTCACGGTCTCTTGCTCGCCCTGCACAGGCATCTCTGGGAAGAGCCAGATCCTGTTCGCTCTGGTTTTCACCACCAGGTACCTGGACCTCTTCTCCAACTTCATCTCCGTCTACAACACAGTGATGAAGGTGAGAGCGCTCACGCTGGGTTGCGGGAGCACTGGGAAGTTTCAGGCCAGGGCTGAAACCATCGCACCTGCCTTGCTGCCCAGGGCCTTTCAGGGATGGGTCTCTCAGTACTGTCTCCTCAGGGCCAAGGTAGTCCTTGCACTTAGCTCAGAGGGGTGACTGTGAAGGTCATCGAGGTCGCAAATTTAAATGTGAGGCACGTTATCATGACACACTCTTGTAATATCAGCACTGGGGAAGCAAGGAGGCAGGAGGGTTTGCTGCAAGTTCAAGGCCAGCCTGGTCTACATACCTTGTTCCAGGGCTACACAGGCTAGACAGTGTCTCAAAAGATTCCCCCCCCCCCACACACACACACATTCCCTAAAACTAGCCGTAACACAGAATGGTTAAACAAATAAATCAGACGTTTGTTTATTGGATTCTGGACATTTGGTGACTTGATTTGGCCACAAGCATGTTCTGCCTCTTCTGTGCCAGACTCTTGGGGACATTCAAGGCTCATGGATCCTGAGGGGAACGCCATAGGCAAATGAGAACACTGGTTAGGGATAGGGCTAAGCAAAGTATTAAAATCTTACATTAATTGATGTTTTCTTTTTAAAAAGTTGTGAAGAGTTATCTGATAGAGGATGGCTGGGTAGCTACCTCAGAGAGTGTGCGCTGGAGCTAAGGAGTAAACCGAGGTGACGAGAGATTAACCTTGAGATTAGTTGACTAGCACCCAACAAAACACAATAGCCAGGGCAAAGGCCCCTAGAGGCAGGAACAAGCTGGCCTCTTCAGAGAAGCGTTATGAGGCTGAGGCAATGGGAACCCCGTGGGATTGCTGTAGGGAGAGGGGCCAGGGGGGTACTGGGCAAGGAATGCCAAGGGCTCAAGTCAGTTACAGGAACCAAAGGCTTCCACGGTGCTGTGGTTTGCAAGTGAGGCCATTTTCTCACTTCCTCTGCCATGCCTCATCTCTTTGCCATGGAGTGTTGCGTGCTTTGGGGATGAAGATTCTCACCAGCCCTCCTGGCTCTGAGGCACATACATCAGAGGTAAGAACAGATTGCTCGTCAGCCAAGTGGGCTGCAGCTGCGCGCAGGCAACAGTGTGGGTGACTTGGGCAAAGCTAGAGATGTACCGCTCCTATTACCTAACATCTGGATGTGAGCATCCGTGGCGGGCTTGGCAGCCCCACGGATTCCTAGGCTCCTTTTTAACTCCTTGCTCTGCCGTCCGTAGTGTGGCCAGGACTCGAGGGTATGTAAACTAGACAGTTGTTCAGCAGCGCATCACACTGCTTAGCCTCTGCAGTTGCCATCTTGAAATTCCTAGTTGTAAACAAAGGGCCTCACCTTTTTATTTGGCAGTGGGTCGGTAGGGTTGTGTGGCTGACTAGTCATGCACACATCTATCCTCAGTTACATGGTTACAAAACAAAGTGTGTACTGTGGCTCCTAAGGCAGATGGGGATTGGTGGCACAGGAAGGTATCTGACAGCTAGGTAAGGTTTTTTGTTTTTGTTTTTTTTTAAATAAGATGGTCCTACTGTGTAGCCTTGGGGGCCTGGAACTCACAGAAATCCACCAGCCTTCTAAGTACTGCAATCACAGGAGCAGACGACCGTGCCTGGCTTGATTTAGGTTGGTTTATTTTTCTTTTTTTTTTTTTTTTTTTTTTTTGGTTTTTTGAGACAGGGTTTCTCTGTGTAACTAGCTCTGTAGACCAGGCTGGCCTCGAACTCACAGAGATCACCTGTCTCTGCCTACCGAGTGCTGGGATTAAAGGTGTGTGATACTGTCACCCAGCTAGAGAAAGCTTTTTAAATAGAATCTCAAGTGACTGAGATGGAGGATGGTGAGTTCTAGTCTGAGTGTAAAAAGGTGCAATGAATAAAGATGCCTGCCATTAAGTCTGATGATCTGAGCTGGATCCCCAGAACCCATATGGTAGGAGAGAACTAATTGCCGCATATTATCCTTTGACATCTATATGCACACCTCAGCATGTATTTGTGCCAACACACACACACACACACACACACACGACTTTCAAAAGACAAAACGAATAGCTGGGTGTGGTGGTGCACACTTTTAATCCCAGCACTCTGGGTCAGAGGCAGGCAGATTTCTATGAGTTCTAGGCCAGCCTGGTCTACAAAGCAAGTTCCAGGATAGCCAGAGCTGTTACACAAAGAAACCCTGTCTCAAACAAACAAACAAAACAAAAAACCCAAAGCCTGAGAATTCTACCCCGGGATTCCTACCTACTCTGGAAATCCCATTTTGGTTGAGTGTGTTATCTGAAGCCCTAGTTCTGCCTGCTCACGGGTGGGGTGGGAATGTCTTATCTCTGTCTTGCAGGGTGACTGTGAAGATTCCAAGAGATGTTCTGGCACACCAAAGGGAATCCTCTGACTCAGGGACATCCTTTGGGCTCATCACTAGTAGGGGGATGTTGTCACCTGTGAAGCATTTGAACTGTGTGAATCTGGGTCTGTACCCTGTACTTAGAATCATTGTCCGCTTAGTTCATTCCTCTGCAGACCCAGCCTTGTGTGGCAGGATGAAGCGTCTAGTCTGGAATGTAATGGAGAGATGGCCATCATTTTCCCTCCCTCACTAATCTTAGCTGGAGCATTCAGAGGAAAGGCCTGCCCATGAATCCTCTTGTAGGGCAGATGGACTCACACGTCTTCACAGAGCATGTGATCTGATCCCATGCTACAGGTTGTGGTGACAGCATGCCATTCTAGTGACGTTTAAGTGATTGCATTCTCTGTGCCAGTGTAATCTAGTGCCAGTGAGCACAGTAGCACCACCAGGAAGTTGTTAGAAACGCAAATTCCAAGACTGTCGAGACCTACAGAAGAGATCCTGGGGATGGCATCAGAGAAGCCATTGTGACTAATGCAATCCTCCAGCTCACAAGGCCAGGGGCCCCAGAAAACGCTCCCCCCCCTCTCACACACACACATCTCTCTCTCTCACACATGTTAGGGGACCATAGCATATTGGCCCTCCGGGTTACAGAGATCATAGCTTATTATGACCATTAAGAAATGATGTCCATGTCTCCCTAGGTTGTTTTCCTCCTCTGTGCCTATGTCACTGTGTACATGATCTATTGGAAGTTCCGGAAAACATTTGACATGGAGAATGACACGTTCCGGCTGGAGTTCCTCCTGGTCCCAGTGATCGGCCTTTCCTTTCTGGTGAACTACAGTAATGCACCAATGGAGGTGAGTCTGACCCCAAGGCCCAGCCGTCTGGGCCTGCCTACACCACTCACCCCCATTCCCAGGCAAGGGGCACATCGGCTGAGTCAGAGGTTCCACGGTAAGCTAGTGGTAACCCTGCTTCTGTTGCAGTCCAGGCTGCCTATAACTCAGCAGGCCTGAGCTTCGAGAGACAAGCATCTCTGGAGGTCCTATGCTTACAGACACACTGTGGCTTAAATTGTTACTTATCAACTGTGCAGTCTATTAAAACTGTTTTGTGGACGTTTGCGCTGTGGTAAAACAGACCTTACACACCTGAGTTTGTATTTCCATAGGAGGCAATGGAAAAGGTACAGCTACTGAAGTTCAGGCTGGGGACACTGAGTAGAGTGCTTGCCCAGCATGCATCCAGCCTTGAGTTCTATCCCCAACACCAAAAAGCCACACGAGTTCCTAAACTTGGTGTGAAGCATGACTGTCACTGCAGCCCCTCCGTGGGAGGCAGTTAACTCAAAGCCTGCCTGGGTTACACTGGGACCCTGAACAAGTGATTCCATGACAAACTCTTCTCTCCAGCATACTTCACTACACATGGGTCCTCCAAAGCAAGGACCCTCACAGCCCTCTGCTTCTCTGACAGGTCCTCTGGACCTTCTCCATCTATTTGGAGTCAGTGGCCATCCTGCCGCAGCTTTTCATGATCAGCAAGACAGGAGAGGCGGAGACCATCACCACTCACTACCTGTTCTTCCTGGGACTGTATCGGGCACTCTATCTAGCCAACTGGATCTGGCGGTACCAGACAGAGAATTTCTATGATCAGATCTCCGTGGTGTCTGGAGTAGTACAAACCATCTTTTACTGTGACTTCTTCTACTTGTATGTGACCAGAGGTAGGGACTGGTGCTGTCATTATGCACTCTATGGTATTCCAGCTGATGAGTCAGGGCCAAGGCTCATCCCTTCCGGAGCTTATTTGGATGGGGAAGGCACAGACCAATGGGAACCATACTTGTGTACAGATGAGAACTGGGGACTTTTGACAAACCTGGTTAGGAAATATCTCATGCATAAGCTCCAAAGTGGGCCTTGAAAAGTTCTAAACCTTGAAACGCAAACCAACTAAATTCACACAGGGCTGAGGAGGTTTGCTAGTACATCACCAGAGCATCTGTAATGGCTATGATGGCGCACGCCTTTAATCCCAGCACTCGGGAGGCAGAGGCAGGTGGATCTCTTGAGTTCGAGACCAGCCTGGTCTACAGAGCTAGTTCCAGGACAGGCTCCAAAGCCACAGAGAAACCCTGTCTCGAGAAAAAAAAAAAAAAAGTCACTTCAATCAACCCAGTAATTGCCATGCAGGGAGGGTCGTGAGGGTGACGAGATAGTTTATGTGAGTGGAGCGATGAATTGAAGCCAATTGCTAAAATGTACAACTATGTAAGGAAGGAGCACAGTAGCCAAAATTGAGCCAAAGGGGCATAGAGCCCATGGCTAACCTGAAATGGAAACTTGTGGTAACCTGATCCGCAA
Organism: Microtus oregoni; assembly: GCF_018167655.1. NCBI lineage: Eukaryota > Metazoa > Chordata > Mammalia > Rodentia > Cricetidae > Microtus > Microtus oregoni. The sequence continues at coordinate 13,692,159 of NW_024543081.1, forward strand.
ACAACTTTTAAGAGGCATGGTGTAGTATAGACAGGCTAATGAAACTCACAAAAGGAGGGGGATGAAACAATACTTTTCTAAGTATAGCATGATCTATAACTTCATCTTCCTTTTCTTCTAGTCCTTAAAGGAAAGAAGTTAAGCCTACCTATGCCAGTCTGAAGAGATGGGCCACCCTATAAGGCATCCAGAGCAAACTACTTGGACTGTTCTCCTTGATGACTTAAACAATTGGTGTGAATTTGAGCAAAGCACTGGCCGAACTTCCCAGCTCACCATCACCACGGATGTAATGAGGCCTCACAATGACGAGTGAATTAAGGAGCAGTTAAGATACCCCCCTCCACGAATGACCAAATATTGCTCCTTTGACTAGAGGAAGGCTCATGCCAAGGAACAGGCAGATACATTCAAAGATCCTTCCTAGGTCAGTGTGGAACAAGACCCTGGGTGTGTGCATGTGTTGTCACTCAACTGGCTTCCACACTGCAGCTTAGACTCATCTCAGTTGCCTAGGTGGATACCGTAACCATCCAACTGTGATTCAGATTCTTGTGCCAAGACCTACCATCAACCCCACTCTCCCCTCCCTCCCAGTTTGAGGTGCTAATTAGGGTGCCTAGTCACTCAATCTCCCAATATTTTCTAAGTTTTGATGTAATAAAAAATTCACACCTTTATTGTCAATTGTTTTATTTATACCTACAAAAGAAAACAATATGGTATCAAAAGGACAATTTACAAACTAATAGTAGTAACATAGCTCTTAGCATCCTGTGCCTTAACATCACACCTACAATTCAAGTCTCAATGACAGGAATGTGTTCAGAGACCAGCAAATGCATTAGCAGAGCACTGATCCCAGGCAAAAGCCACCAACCTTTTAGATAAGTCTGCACAATGAATTGTTCAGGAGGGGTAGGGAGAAGCAGCCCACAGCTTAATACTGAAGCCCTTTCCTTAAGTGAGTTAACCACACGAAGGCAATTACCCCACCTCAGAGGGCGTGCCTAGGCCTGTTCTGAGAGAACTCAAAGGACAGACAAGACAGAAGTCATTTGCACTAAATAGGAAAACTGCTAGTTTTCTGCCGTACCCAGGCCAAAAGAGCTCATGAAGTAGTAATTCAGCTGTTAATTTATCTGGATTATGCTTCTGGTGGAAAGGGGAGGTAAGCAACCTAGCTACTGCTTCATCTCCAAAGGCATTAACAGAAAGGGTGTTTTTAAGAGCTGCAGTAGCACAGGATAGCCCATGGTATGATGCTTAATAGGTAAATCTGAAGAAGTATCTGTAACAGGCTGGTCAGTGTCCATGATTAGACACTTCCTTTTGGCAGGGTGAGAGACAGACAGAACATACACTTTGGTTTCAAGCACAGAGCAGGGTTGCCACACATCTGTGCCCACCACTCCCCCAGCTTCATATTCTGTAAAATAGTAAGGAAAACAAAAGGATGCCAAGCGTTCACATACATATACCCAACATATGCTGACAACCTACCTGTTGTGTCGCACACTGAATCCTACTTTCAGAGCCCTCAAAACCATCCCCTTTCTCTTCCTGAAGGAAACCTCAAGTGTATGGTTACGACTTTTACAAAGCAGCAAGCATTCTGAGGGCACAGCCACGAAATGAAGTGGAGCCTCCTCCTGTACTGTGAATGAGCAGCACAGGTAACAGCAAAACAAAAGACCCCGCCATGTGATGATCTCTCACAGGTGCTGGGGCCATCTACTGTCCCATCCTGTTAGGGGACACAAGAGCAAAATTCTTTTCAGGTGCATCTGTTGCTCTTGGAAGTTTCAGGAAGAAAACAGTTAACAAAGGGATGAGACAAACCCACCTTCCCACTGCAGAGTAAGGGGGACCTGGGCTCTAGTCCTCCAGAGTGCTTCCTAAGCACTACCTACCTGTGAAAAGCTGAGTGCAAAAGGATGCCGAGGACGAGTGCCTCCAGCTGCTATGAAACACCACAGAACAGGCCATGGAGTCCTGCTCAGGAGAGCCTGGTCAAGAGGGCAGAGCAGCCCATGAGCCACCTTAACTCTAAAAATACTGAATTTAAGAGGACGATCTGCCCATTTGGATGTCATCATTTATAAAGGCATTTTGTACACCATAGACTCAGCTGCTTAGGAAGCATCTGCTACTCACTGATGCATGCTTACTGCTCATAACTATTTGGCTAAAGAAATCAACTTTTCAGATGGTCCCTAGTTATATGGGGAGCAAAACCAGGCAGTCTCTACCCAAATGCCAGTCTACCCAGCAAACAATGCTTTGTAGTTTTTTTAAACTTAAAAAGGTCGCTTGAACTCAGAAATTTGATTTCTAACTCAACACTAACCTGGTTAATATTTAGTAACTGCAGGAGAGAGGGGCAAACCAATTAGGAATTTTTTAGCTCTCAAATCCATGTTAATACGCCATCAGCCAAAATGACTGACAAGTCTTAAAATCCATCATGCCGAGTAATCTAACTTCAGTAACTTAAAACCCACCATGGACAACACACATGAAATCCCTCTTGGCTTCTCCCAATAAGGAGAACAGCCTGAAGCACAGATGCTGCCATCTTCTGCAGAACACTCCATCCTTTCCTACCCTCCCTCCCAACAATAAGCAGGCTCCAACAAAAGCGCCTAATATCCTCAACATGCATTAAATCGGGGGAAGAAAATGTTTTCTAGTCAGTTATATATATATATATTTATATATATATATATATATTTCCGTACAAAATCTGTTATTACAGACTGGATCTTTTGGGTGGGCAGAAGAAACCTGGCAGTGAATTTTAACTAATCTGCATCAAAAAAAAGATAAACCACAATGGTTGGGAAAAGAAAAAATAAAAATGGCTATAAGGTAAAAGAATAGACAGCGTTCCTTTAGATGTAATCTGCACAAGTCACTCCCACCAAGCAGCTTCATTTACGAGAAGGAGGAGGGGGAGGAGGTGGGGGAGGGTACTGGTAAGCAGTCTGCCCCATATAGCCTATCATATTGGTAGCTCCTGGAGGCTGTGCAAACTGCTGTGACATCAGTGGCTGTGGCTGCTGCCCAGATCGGCCTATACCACTAAACTGCTGACTAGAGCTCTGGGAGCTCCTCCCAGTTGAGGTGGTGCTACTAGCCCCGTATGTGCCAGCAGCATACTCCTGGGCTGTGTAGCCACTGGTACCATAAGCAGCTGCCCCATAGGTGCCTTGGGCATAGGTGTATTGGCCTGCTTGTGCCCCAAAGGCAGAATTTGGGCTTCCATAGCCACTGCCATTAGCATAACTGGCTCTATCGGTTTCACTGCGATCCCGGTAGCTTGTAGAATCTCTCCGGCCACCATCCTTGACCCCTCGAAGCCTCCGGTCACACTCATCCTGATACATCAGATTGGGATTGTTGGCTGAAGAAGTAGTCCGGTATCGAGAGCGACCTCCTGATGGGAAGATAAAGGCATTTTTAAAGCCAGTATGAGATCCAACACAAACTAAACATAAAAGGGAACAGAAATACTCAACACATCTTCAGTGTCAGCAATGCCAGTCTTTAAGCTAATACTTAACTTGGTGCCTTTTAGACTCTTCTTGAGGGCAACAAAAACAATCTATTTTTCCCCCCATCAGTTTCCTGAGAGAGGGTTTCTGTTTAGCCCTGGCTGTCCTGAAACTTGTTCTACAGAAAAGGCTGGCCTCAAACTTAAGAGACATGCCTGCTTCTGTCTCCCGAGTGCTGAGATTAAAGACGTACACTACCACCCTGAAGCCAAAACACAATAAACAACTTTCGCACACCAGGCTAGGGAGCCAGGAGTCGGAGCTGAGTGCATCTCACAACCATAGATCAGTTGTGTGTTAGCTAATACTATGCTATGAAATGACGTAAAATTACCAAATTCTCCACATGCAAAACTGAAAACTCTAGTATAACTAAGAAGCAGTTTAAAGGTATCAAAAAAACCAGGCTTTAGCTTTGTGTATCTATTAAGAGAAAGGGTCTAACCAAGCAGTAGTGGCACACTCCTTTCATCTGAGCACTCAGGAGGCAGAGGCAGGCAGATCACTCTGAGTTCAAGGCTAGTCTACAGGGTGAGTTTCAGGACAGCCAGGATCTATTTCACAGAGAAACCCTGTCTCAAAAAAAAAAAACAAAAAACAAAAACAAAAACAAAGAGAGACAGGGTCTAGATACAAGCCTCAAACTGTACCTAGAAGTCGCACCTGGCCTTAGATCCAGAGGTCAAAGCAAACACCACACCATCAGTGTGTGTGTTTGGGGGTGGGGGGAATCTCTGTGAGTTTGACGCCAGAGAAACCCTGTCTTAAACACCCGCCCCCACAAAAAAGAAATCTACAGGAATGTATGAGTTAGTTTTGACCATGCACGTGACCCAAAATTTAAGTAAGTGGGTCTTAGATTCTCACATACAAGGCTACAATAGTAACAATAGCAGTAAAATGATGAAACTTGCTTTTTGACTTACAATGACGCCATGAAAACCACTAAGCATTCTCTGACTTCTAAGCAAGAGCCTTCCTTCACAGATCAAAATGAAAAATTAAAAAAACAATTAGCATCAAGGAGTCCCATACAGTACCTGGAAAATTCCAGGACTTACCCTTACCCCCTCCGCCGCCACCGCCTCTGTGGTCCACCAGTTGCATCAATTTTGGATTGATGGCCTGATTAGCCTCTTCCAACACTTTGATCAGCTCTCTAGCCTGCTTTAGGTTCCCCGGGGTAAAGAAAGTATAGGCAGTGCCCTTGTTGGTGCTCCGGGCCGTTCGGCCAATACGGTGAACATAGTCCTCTGAGCTGTTTGGATAGTCATAGTTGATCACAAACTTCACATCTTCCACATCTTCCAGGTCAATGATGAGTCATTGCGTTAAGTTGATGTGGAAAGAGAAGGTAAAGTACAAGGCCAAGAGGTGGAACGCACGAATGCAGATGACAGCAAGAGGAGAAAAGATGAAGTTAGTAACCACTTTGAGCAGGTACAAAAAAGACTCATCCCAACAGAGTAAAAGAGAACCAGTGATTCTCAGGACACAAATGGGCACTGCATCTTGATTATAATCCCACGGGAATCCCATTTAACCCCCCAAACTCCTGCCTCTTCTGTGACAGTATGCTGACAGGAGATACACTACAACCAGAGTTCAGACTGACACATTCCAGTGCCACCGCTTTCAGAACTGGGATGTAGAGATCAATAACCACCATTAAAGTGCAGGGCCAAATCACTTCTACTCTGTTGGGAGAAGCCTGGCACAGTCTACCAACAGCACAACAACTTACCTTCCAACCAGTCACAGAGCAACATGGAAAGGCACTTCATCTACCCACTACATTCTCAGACTACAGTTAGGGCTTTCTTGCTCTCGTATTTAAAAAGCAAACCAGAGCCACAGTACACACCTATTTTGCTTTGCTTGAACATCCACATTATCTTTCCCTTTCAATCACAAGAACACATTACACTAAAATTTCACTGCACTTCCAAGCCCAGCTTCTCAAGTGAGGGTTTTTTCCACTCAAGTTTACAAACTGGATACTTGTATCATTAATCAGATTGTCTACGTGACCTGGAGATTCAATAGCCAAAGAACGTGGGGAAAACCATGACACTTTGAGACACACATTAATATTCTGCACATGGCTAGGAATTGGGCTGGGTAACCCCTAAAACTTATAGTTATGTAAATGTTAGTGTAATGCTTTCAGCTAAATGTTTTTTATCCTACCCAACAAACAAATTTAATAACAGAATCCTAATTTTTGTGGAAAAAAATCTGCATTTTACAAAGAATATTCCGAAAATATCCTAGATAAAACACAGATTTCTGTGATAGAAATAATTAAAAAACATTCTCTGTTTGTTACCAGACCGATGCACACTCCCTCCTCCTTTGGGAAACCGCTGCAGCCGATCCCGTCTCTTTGTCTTTTATATTTGGCGGCCTCCTTTCGAAAACTCCGCCTTCTGACACGGGACCACTGGAGCGCGGGGAGCATGCATCAAGGGTCCATGGCAGTGAGAAGTCCCCACACACGCTCGCTCTGTGAACTGGCTTAGATGCTTCTCTGTAGCCCCATTTGGTTGCCAAGCGCCGGAGAACCTGGGTTCAGGTAAAAATTTCAGGTCCTCCAACGCCTCCCCAAGGTAATTGGGGTGATTGTAGAAAAATTAAAAAAAAGTTACATCCAAAGGGTCAGACTGCATCTATTGCCCAGACTGGATCAATTTCAGGGGAAGGGGAGATGATTAAAAAACAAAAATTCAGCTGTGGTTAGGGGTGTGTGGAGTAGGGGCATTATGTCTGTTTCTTATTACAATAAAGGCTCCTCAGTCTTTACTGACCCCTAAAGTCCTGAATCACACCAGAAAGACGAGAAGGCACTTATCACAGGGGGCAGCTTGAGTCTCCGGCTTGGGTCGTTGACGCCACAAAGAAAAAATATAGGGCAAGGATGGAAGATTGGGGTGGGGGTGGGGTAACTCCATAAGCACATCTTCAGAGCTTGAATAATAGCCCTTAGTCACTCCCACTGGTGACCATGGGCAACAGAGCACGCTGAATTACTGCACTGGATGCACAGGAGTGTGCTTTCCAAGCAGCAAGAAACTGGGGCTCCAGATGCTAACAGCTGGGAGCACTTCTGGAGGGGCTTGATAAAGGGTGGACACGGTGCAAGTTCTTCATACTAGAAGGGTGTCCTGTGTGCACACAGCTGCCTGAGGCCACCAAAGAGCAAGCACAGAATCTGGTTTTCTCCAGTCCAGGCTGCCCTGAGGTTACTGGCGTACTGCCACAATGTTATCTTGCTGTCTAGAGAAGATGCTGTAGCAGGGTAAGAAATGGAAAGTTACATGGTTTGGCCAGTGGCCTGGGAGAGCCTATGCCATGGCCTAAAACTCCAATGACTAATTGGGAGGATCTAAGACTAGCCAGCAGGCTCATCTAGAGCGGCTTCGGGCCAATGTAGATTTGCCTCAGTCATGTACTGAGTGATCTGCAGCTGATATCAAAGCTTCTGCTAAAAAAACAAAACAAAATCAATTCAATACTTTTAGTTCAACAGTCTGTAAACAAAAAAGAAAAAGAAAAAAGAAAAAAAAAGCGAAATAAAAAATATCCCAGTGGAAAGGGAACAGTGGTCGCCTGAAGATGACTACTATGAACTATGGGAAGCCAAGAACTTACCTGAAGGGATCATTTAAGAGACCATCGCTCCACAGAAGTGAAAAAAGGCCTGGTGACTCAGCTGAAAATAGCACCCCTGTCTATGAGGTAGAAGCCTTCACTTTCCAGGATCTTGTAGGACCTTGGTCAGAATTCTGCCATTGTGGTGGGTTTTCTCCCTCCTTTTTATTTTTACAAGGCAGCAAACAAAGGGGCCCAAAACAAGCACTGATGTTGAGTAACAAGAAACAGACTCAGGCACCTTCCCCCTCCCCTCACTTGAATGAGGGAGGGTGGGATGAAGAGTCTAAGTTATTCTAATGGCAGCCAATTGATTTTGTTAAAATATGCAAAGGGGCACAACCAGAACAAAGATTTTTAATTGTCTAGGCAAGATGCACAAAGAAGCTACCAGCACATAGCAAGCCTGTTTTAAAAACCACCATTACTGAAAGCTTTCATGGAAATTGCTTTCAGGCTTCTGCCTCCTCTCCCAACAGGCCCAAGTTCTAACGGCACAGACCCAGACATGACCTCGGAGGGAAGACACAGCTTCCCACCATGGCTGCAGGTCACTACCTCTGAAGGAGTTCAAGGTATAAAAAAGCCCCACTACTGCCGCATCAATACTTATCATTGTTATGTTAAATTGCACGGGGAAATTTGGTACTTCTCTCCTTCCTCAACAGAAATTAAACATATCAATAATGGATTCCTCATGATAGAAATGACCCCCATCTCTCTAAAACAAGATCTCGCTATATATAAGTAAGGATGGCCTCAAACTATTGATTCTTCTGCCCAAGCCTCCCAAGTGCTGGAATTTACAGGCATATACTACCATGCCCAGCTACAGCAATCTCTTTTTGTGGAGACAGAGTCTCATAATGTGGCCCCAGGTGGTCTAAAGCTTACTAGGCATACTAGGCTGGCTTCAAAATAAAAAACCACTTGCCTCTGTCTCACAAATACTAGGATCAAAGGCATGTATTACTACACCCAGTTGAAATAATCTTTATAAATGTTAACATTTTGGGTCAGAATTGTTCAGGTCAAAACAACAGGCCATCTGTATGTATCTTAAATTTGTGAGTTGAAACTAAAGAAGAACACCTTTAAACTAAGTTCTTAAAGTGGACAACACATTGATGGCCAAATGGAGGGTAAGAAGGGAGAATTGCCCACTATTTTACTGAAATAATACCAGGCAATGCAGACATTTAAAAAAGAATGTTACAGTATAAAGTAATCAAACTTTTTAGTAAATGTTCATAGAAGTAGCCTCTATGCTTGTATCTATAATAGACAAACTAGCATAAGGCAAAAACTAAAGAAACCAGTTTTTGATAGCCAGGTTTCATTAGGCTCCTTCTATCCAGCCAGAAAATTGAACAAGAACAAAAAGAAATTAAGCTGTAAGATGAATTATCTCTTCTCCCTGTAACTTAATAGTCATGCCTAGGCCTTGCTGCAGACCAAAGCCTGTTTGTTAGGAGCCGGACGAGACTTTGAAAATAAAAGAGGGGTGGGTGGGATGACCGCAGAAAACCCAAAATAATAAAATAAATTAAACCCACAAAGGTAAAAAAAAAAATTTACAAGAGGGGGATCACACTTATACTCTTTTGACTAAACTTATATACATACAACTCTAAATTTGACATGACAAAAAAAATTTTCAAAACAAAAGATACACAAACCACCGACAGAGACCTATCTATACAAACCTAGCCCACGGGAGGCTACATCTGTGGCAATGAGTATAGGAGCCTTTCCAGATCGGAACTCTGAAAAAAAAGAAAAACAGGTACCAAGTTAGGGAACTGAGGCTATAAAGAACATCCATAAAAGACAAAGAAAAATCATTCTCCCCACCCACCTAATATACATGCCATTGATAATGTTGGTTTTGTAAACCTTCTTAACCGTTTATACCATACCCACTTTAAGAAAAATAAAAGTATTTTATTAAAAACTGTGTGTCTATGAATGTAGGTACTCAGATGCCAGAGGCATAGAATCTCTTTGTGGCTGGAAGTACAGGTGCTTGTGAAGCACTCAACACAAGTCCTCCGAAGAGCAGCATGTGGGTCTTTTTTATTTTACTTAAAGACAAGGTTTCTCTTGTCTAACAGCTCTAGCTGGCCTGAAACCCTGGAACTCACTTTATTGACCAGGTTGGCCTCAAACTCACTGAGATCTACCTGCCTCTGCCTCCCAAGTGCTAGGGTTAAAGGCGTGCATCACCATGCCTGGGTCATCTCTCCAGCCCTTTCATTTGGAAAAAAAAAAATTTATTTTTATTATTATAAGCTTTAAAGAACTCTGGAGAGGTACTGAAAATGCCCAGGGTTCAATTAGCTAAAATAGGGCTGGTTGGGCTTTGATCTACAAATAGAATCTAGTATAGGGAACGCAGCCAGGCCATGTCTTCAAAACTATCTATGACCATCTGTTTTTGTGTAGAAATCATTCAAACCATTATTTGATGTACAAAGTCAAAATAATCTTTTACCCGGTTCTTTCTAAATAGGGCAGGGGGCATAACATTTGTCAAAAAAACTTTACTGTGAGGCTGGAGAGATGGCTCAGTGGTTAAGAGCATTGCCTGCTCTTCCAAAGGTCCTGAGTTCAATTCCCAGCAACCACATGGTGGCTCACAACCATCTGTAATGAGATCTGGTGCCCTCTTCTGGCCTGCAGACATACACACAGACAGAACATTGTATACATAATAAATAAATAAATAAATATTTAAAAAAAAAACTTTACTGTGCTAGTAGGCAGAGGCAGGTGGATTTCTATGAGCTCAAAGCAAGACTGAATGACACAGTGAGATACTATCTCAAAAGAAAATACTTAGTCTTATTCTTACCATTAAGTACCCAATCTCTTTCTGGTTGACTCTTGTCTCCATGGATACACATAGCTGGCCAACTATCAGAAGAATATTATACATTAGAAATCTTTACCCAAGTATTAGTACATAATGTTGATCAAGTTGTTTAAGCTACATAATAAGAAGACGGTGCTTATTTATACATTTACACAATTACACATTATGCTAAAATACACATGTGTAAAGGCCCTAGCATAGCAGTGGTTCTCAACCTTCTTAACAATACAACCCTTTAATACAGTTCCTGTGGTGACCCCAACCATACATCATTTTGTTGCCAATTCACTAACTGCAATTTTGCTATTGTTAGGAATCATAATGTAAATATCTGGCATGCATGGTATCAGATATATGACCAGGATGAAAGGGTCGTCTGCCCACCCTCCCTCCACAGATAGCGTAACCTAGAGGTCGAAAACTGCTGGTATAATGCTCTCTCGGTGCTGTACTCACCCATCTCTGCGCATCCTTCGAGTGAGGTCATCACAGCGTCTCTTTGTCTCCACAAATATTATAGTCTTATTTTCCTTTTCCGCCATGATCTCCTCCATCAGTTGGATCAATCTGAAAACAAGACCAACAATGCAGTCTCATACAGTATCATCCACACAGATGCTATTAACTCCCAAAGCTTAGAGTGTGGTGGAACATGCCTACAGTCCCAGTATCACTCAGGAAGCTGAAGCAGGATGGAGAATCCAAGGGTCAACCTTAATTACATAACAGGAATCTTCTCTTCCAAAAAGAAAAAAACCCTCCAGACCTAACTTTTTTGGGTTTTGTTTTTCAATACAACAGGGTTTCTCAGTGTTGCCCTGGCTGTCCTGGAACTCACTCTGTAGACCAGGCTGCCCTCAAACTTCAGTAGTGGCATACACCTGTAATCCGGGAGAGAAAGGCAGGCAGATTTTTGTTGAGTTCAAAGCCAGCATGGTTTACAGAAGGAGTTCTAGGACCAGCTCCAAAGCTACACAAACTAGAAAAACAATCTCCAAAAACAAAACACAAAAAACCTTAAGTCGGCCTGCCTGCGAAGCACTGGTATAACCGTCTTAAAAAACAAAACACAAAAAAACAATCTTAAAGCAATTGGCCTGCCTCTGCAGCACTGGTATAAAGGTGTGTTAACACGCTTGGCTTGTTCACAGGTACTTAAACGCATACATCTATAACTATTCAGGGTCTGAAGAGATTAAAAGTCTTGCTGCTCTTACAGAGGGGACTGACACTAGCTTTGGGCATCCACTATGGTGTCTGGCAAACATCTATAATTCCACCCCTAGGGATCTGAGGACAGTACATGAAAACAACAAAAACTAATCCACTGTGGTTATAGTATTCGCCCAGCAAGCATGATGCCCTGGGTTCAATCCTCAGCAACACCTAAACAGTGTGGTGGCATATGCCTGAACTCACAGTACATGGGAGGCAAAAGCTCTAAGTAATCTTGTTTACACCTCAAGGTCCAGGCCTAAGAAGGATACACGAGATCCTGTTTCACATACATGAAATAGAAGTGAATTCCAACTAATTCACTCACACTAGATTCAAGCAGGTCTGATGCATTTGATATTATTCCTATCTCAAAAAATAAGAAATGGAGGCAATGAGACGGAATCCTAACCGGGCAGTGATGGTGGCGCATGCCTTTAATCCCAGCACTCGGGAGGCAGAGGCAGGCGGATGTCTGTGAGTTCGAGGCCAGCCTGGTCTACAAGAGCTAGTTCCAGGATAGGCTCCAAAGCTACAGAGAAACCCTGTCTGGAAAAACAAAACGAAACAGAACAATACAACAATAATTCCAACCTCAAAAAAATCCTGGCCTTTTCAGCTATGGTACAGTACAGCAGTAATTTTAGCATTATGAAGGATCATGAGTTTAAATGCAATGTTAGGACATCAAGAGCAGCTCTACCTTAAAAATCAACCAATCCCAATATTCTATCAAAACAAGAAAACAAAGTCCCCTTTCATACTTGTGATCTTTTTCACTTTCCATACAGACATCCACAATCTGCAGGATGTTGTGGTTGGCACTCAACTCCAGATTGCCCACGTTGATCTGGGTGTAATCACGCAGGAAGTCCTCTGCAAGCTGCCTTACTTCCTTTGGCCAGGTTGCACTCCACATCAGTGTCTGCCGGTCAGGCTGTCAGGAAATGAAGGTTTTCCTTTATATTAAAGAACTATATAACAGTTGAACAGGTATAAATATAATGAAGTATCAGCTTTACGAACCCTGATTTGGTCAACAATTTTACGGATCTGGGGCTCAAAGCCCATATCAAGCATTCGGTCAGCCTCATCCAACACAAGGTAAGTACAGCGGCGAAGATTTGTTTTTCCTGATTCCAGAAAATCTATTAGGCGCCCAGGGGTGGCTATGCAAATCTCAACACCTGCAAAGCAACAAAACAATAAACTTTTTATAAACAGTCTAAACCTCAGTACACAGAAACCATGACACACCAGTTCTGATGGCTGCATTTGATGTTCAGCAGTTGCTAAACATACACAGTATCTGAAGGGCATGATGTAATGCAAACTTCAAAGAGCAGGTTAAGACTCTAGCTTCCCCCTGCTACTGAATATTCTAACAAGAAACTTGTCCAATTTCATTTACAGAAATTGGCAAGGAAGGAATTTTTTTTTTTACCTCTTTCCAAGTCTCGAATCTGAGGACCTTTAGGAGCCCCTCCATAAATGCATGTGCTCTTCAACCTAGAACACTTTCCATAATCATCAGCCACCTGCTGCACCTGCTGAGCAAGTTCTCTTGTAGGAGCCAGCACTAGACACTGAAATAAGGGGAGGGGAGAAGCAAATAAACTTGAGACAGCCAACCCAAGTTTAACAAAAACACCCAAACAACCCTAAGAACCAGAGGGTAGTCTAATTTTCCCCTCATTGTCCAATTTAGCACATCAATTTATTTGAGTAGTGGGGCACACTGGCTTATGAGCAAATATAACTTACAATTTAGAAATGGAAATATACCAGCATCTTTCCCACTTGGCTTACTCTGATGCATTATCATTACATAAAAGTATAAAGACAAAAACAAAAGAGCGTTTTCTATAGACTCTCTGGCCTTTAACTATGTAGCTGAAGATGACCTTGAAGTTCCTTCTGATCCTCACTTTTCTACTACCCAGGCTAGCCAGGCTAGTTTGCACCATCACACCCAGATTTGTACTACCAACTTTTAACCTTACAAGAGGAAAGATGATGTGTCAGGCAGACCTCTGTGAGTGAGATTGAGATCAGACTGGTATTCACAACAAGTTCAGGGACAGCCAGGGCCATTACAGAGAAACCCTCTCTAGCTAGGGTGGGGACATCCATCAAACAAAAACTTAAATGTCAGTAGGAAATACAGATTAAAGTTGAGCTTAGAAAAATGGCTCAGGGGTTAAAAACAGTGGCTCTCCCAGAGGACCCTAGTTCAATTCCCTGCACTCACATGGCAGCTCATAACTAACTGTCAGTAACTCTAGTTCAGAAGGATTTGACATCCTCACTCACACAGACATACATGGAGGCAAAGCACCAATGGACATAAAAGTTAAAAAATACTTGGCTGGGCGGTGGTACACGCCTTTAACCCCAGTACCTGGGAGGCAGAGGCAGGCAGATCTCTGTTAAGTTCGAGACCATCCTGGTCTACAGATCAAGTTCCAGGACAGGCTCCAAAGCTACAGAGAAACCCTACCTTAAAAAACAAAAACAAAACAAAACAACAACAACAAAAAACCTACTTAAAAAAAATAGGGGTGACGACAATGATGACTGGAGAAGAAAGATGCTTGCATGGTGGTGTACACCTTTAATGCCAGCACAGGAGGCAAGGAGTTCAAAGCCAGCCTAGCCTATGTTAAAAATAAAAAGCTGATCAGAGATCCACGTGGTGTGGTGGGAAGAACTGACCCTAACTTCTAGAGAATCCACTCCCTAAAGAAAAATAACCAAAACTAACAAAAATGAGTAATTCAAAATTGTGTTTGAGGGCTGCTGATATAGCCCAATGGTTGAATATTTACCTAGCACACATTAAGCCCTAAGTTCAACCCTCAGTACAAAAAAAAAAAAAAAAAAAAAAGAAAGAAAAAGACTTGTACTTAAATGTGCTACAAAGACTGGTTCAGGGCTGGAGATGGCTCAGCAGTTAAGAGCATTGCCTGCTCTTCCAAAGACACACAAGACAGAATAATGTATACATAATAAATAAATAAAACAAGCACAGGAAGGAAATACATTTTTAAAAAAAGGGAAAAAAAAGACTGGCTCAAAGACTAGGTTCAGGGAGATAGAGCTCAGTGGTGAGTATTTATTTGCCTAACACACACAAGGACACAAGTTAGATATATATAGAACCCCAAACAGAAAAGAGAAAGAATGCCTCAAATTCAGTCATTTAATTCCAAATGATAGGGCAGGGCAGGGCAGGGGCGAAGAGACAATTCAGTGGTTAATAAATAGCACTGGCCCTTTTCCAGGACTTGGGTACAATCCTAATAATCACATTGCAGATAACAACTGTAACTCCAGGTCCAGGGGATTAAATACCCTCTTCTGATCTCCACGGCCACACCCACAAACAGCGTGAGCAGACTTAACAAATAGGCCAATGTAAAGCAGAGCATTCCCAGGTGGTTCTCAAGAAGGCAGAACAAAGAACTTGAGAGCATACCAATGTGAATTTTTAATTCTTAAAAACTATAAACTGGGCTGGACAGTGGTGGTACATGCCTTTAATGCCAGCACTTGGGAGGCAGAAGACAGGTGGATCTTAGCGAATTTAAGGCCAGCCTGGTCTACAAAGTCAGTTCCAGGACAGCTAGAACTGTTACACAGAGAAACCCTGTCTCAAAAAACACAACACAACAAAACAAAAAAACAAGAAAATTTACAAACTGTAATACACTTACAATTGGGCCATCTCCTCTTTCCAAGTATGGCTGGTGGTTTATATGAACAATTGCAGGCAGCAAATACTGAGGAAGAATGAGAATCAACAATGTCATACAAACTCAAGCCATTATCTTAATGGTTCCAATTTAAATCAGTAATTAACAATGCCCTAACAGAAAGGAAGAAAAATACAACACATCACCACACTCAAGTACAATGCAAACCTCCATTTGAAATATTGCACATAGTAGTATTTTATGTTTTGGCTCTCGTTTCCTGGAACTCACTGCATAGACCAAACTGGCCTCCAACTCAGAGGCCGATCTGCTGGCTTCTGCCTCTCTAGTGCCGGGATTAAAGGGTATATCATATCCCACCACCCTGGCTTGCACATAGTATTTTAACTATGAGTTGAAAAATTGAGAAAACGTGAGCTGGGCATGGTGGCGCATGACTTTAATCCCAGCTCTTGGGAGGTGGCAGAGGCAGGCAGTTTTTTGGCTGGAGGCCACCCTGGTTCCAGAACAGCAGTGACTACAAAGAGAAACCTTGTCTCAGGGTGTGTGTGTTGGGGGGTGGGGGGGACACATGACATGGACATGACACCTGAGAAAAATCTAAGAGAACTAGGATAACAAAATTAAGTTACTACAATGTCAAAGACATGGTACCTACCGCCAATGTTTTCCCAGAGCCAGTCTGTGCAATGCCAACCATATCCCGGCCACTAAGAGCCAAAGGAAATCCTTGGCATTGAATGGGAGTTGGTTCTGTAAAATGCTGATCCATCAGTACATCCATTACATACTCTGAAAAAAAATGAACGCATTACTACTTTTACTAGTAAAGCTAAGGGCACACATGAGATCTAGAGTAGCAGTTACTGAAGATAAGACTTACTTAGACTTATCAAGAACTTTAAACCCAATTTCTTGCCAGTTCACTACCACCTTTGTGAATTACTATCCTAACAAACCTAATAGCACAGGCCCATGCGTCATTTACTGTCCCCAAAGTTCATACTGTATCCTAGAAGCAATATTCTGTTGCCTTATAAAACGAAGGGGCAAAATATCGGTGCAAGTTTTGACACTAAAAAGAAAGAAGAAGCCGGGGGTGGTGGTGCACTCCTTTGATCCCAGTACTTGGGAGGCAAGTGGACCTCTGTTGAGTAGGAAGCTAGCCTGGTCTACAAAACAAGTTCCAGGACACACTGAGTTGTGACACAGATACCCTATCTTAAAAAAAAAAAAAAAAAAAAAAAAAACACAAAACACCAAAGCTGAGGAGATGGCTCAGCTGTTAAAGAGTACTTTTTGTTCTTACTGAAGACCCAAGTTTGGTTCCCAACACCCATTTCAGAACTGTGTGTAATTCCAACTTCAGGAAATCTGATGCTGTCTTCTGACTTCTCAGGAACCTCACCCTACACAAATAATCTTAAAAAAAAAAGTATTAATAACTATTAACATAGTGGTTATTAATACAAGTAGCCTTCATGCTTTTAAAAAATTGAAAACTCACATTAAATTACTATTTAAAGCCAGGTATAGTGGCACCTACCTTTAATCCCAGCATTTGGGAGGCAGGGGCAAGCGATCTCTTGAGTTTTAGGCTAGCCTGATCTATACAGTGAGACTTTGTCATGAAAAATAAAAACCTAAGAAACTTTTAACTTTATTACTGTGTGCATGTGTGATGTGCTGGAGTGAGTGTGTGGTGGTCGGAGGAGAGCTTCATGCAGTTGGTTTTCTCCTTCCACGTTTATCTGGGTTCCAAAGGCTGAACTTAGGTGGTCCAAACACTCTCACCACTGAACCATCTGACTGGCCAATAAGCTACCATCTTTTCTTTTTTCCCTCTCTCTTTTTTGGTTTTCCAATACAGGGTTTCTCTGTGCAGCCTTGGCTGTCCTGGAACTTACTTTATTCTGTAGACCAGGTTAGTCTCAAACTCAGAGTTCTGTTGCCAAGTACTGAGATT
Organism: Microtus oregoni; assembly: GCF_018167655.1. Taxonomy (NCBI): domain Eukaryota; kingdom Metazoa; phylum Chordata; class Mammalia; order Rodentia; family Cricetidae; genus Microtus; species Microtus oregoni. The sequence goes on from NW_024543081.1 coordinate 13,709,139, forward strand.
AAAGGCATGAGCCCATCACTTCCTGTCTATTATCTTTTCTTTTAAAAAAGGCTTCTATTTGTCAACAAAATTCTGAGCCTTAAAAAAAAATTTAAGCAACCTACCACTTAATGCAGGATTAAAGCACTTACGTGGGAAGTTCGCATGATGGAAGGCGAAGACAGGCTTGGGACAGACATCGCCTCCTCTCACTGTGATCTCTTTCTTTCGACGGAGTTCATCAACCTCATACTATGGGGGGGAGAAGACAGTAAAAGTTCTTCTCAATTTAAAAGCTTTATTATCACACATGATAAATATTAATATTTTTACATGAATTCAAGTTTGTGATGCACATGGCTAACCTTATCCAAAAACAATTAGACCAGCCAGGGTTACTTAAACAGTCTACTACAAATAACAGTCTACTACAAATAATTAACTTCTATTATACATAAAACTAGAACTAGGAAGAGATTATCTATAACTTGAGCCCAAAGCTCTTTCTGAACAAGCAAGTATTTTCTGGGTAGAATACCCTATCAGGTGGTAAAAGAACACAAATGTTAATTTATCTTAAACTAATTTATGAGAATATAGGTGAATAGTAGAGTTTAAGCTTAAATGCATATGGTACCAGGTTTGAGCATGGTACTGCTAAAAGAAAATTATTAGCTCAATGGTTGAGAAATTGCCTTCATGGACAAAGCTCAGGGTTTGACCAAAGAGAGAATATCACAAACCAGGTTTGCCTGCCCATGCCTGTAACCCTGGCACCCATGAGCTGAAGTAGCAGGATAGAAAGTTAAAGGCTAGAAACCCTGTCTCAAAAATCAAAAAAAAAAAAAAAGAAAGTTAAAGGCTAGCCTAGAACTACATAATGAGACCATGTTAACAGTCCTGGCTGCCTGGACTGCTTTGTAGACCAGGCTGTTCTTGAACTCAGAGATCCACCTGCCTCTGCCTTCCAGGTGCTGGGATTAAAGACATGCACCACCACTACCCAGTAATAAAATAGTTGTATCACATAAAAATTAAACAAAACACAATGGCAAGCCAGCCATGGCTAGGACTGTTATGGTCTGACCTAATACAAAATAAAGTACAACCACCTGGATCAATCTGTTTTCTTACCGGAGTCAGTCTTGCTACTTCTGGATGCTCCACATAAAAATTCTTCTCAAATTTCGGGAGTTCACTCAAATCCCACTTCTTTTTCCGTAAACGCTCTCCAGGATTACCAAACTTCTTTGGGGGAAGGCCACTACCACCTCTTGCTCCAAACCTAAAGACACCAGAAAATGTTGATTCATTAGTAGCTGTTTCATGTGACAGAAATATGTGAAGAGATGGCTCCTGGAAAGCCCTTTCCAAAGCCGGTTCATCTGAGTTCATCTTAGAATCTCAGGGGTAAGAGCAGAGATTCTAGAACCAGACAAGTATTGAGCTCTATTTCCTTCTGAAACTTCCTATGTAATCTGGGAGCACACTTTACTTCTCTACATCTTAGTTCTCTATGCAGAGAACAGCACTACTACTAATTTTATCCATTTGGCAAAATCATTGGCTACCTCCCAACTACATACCCAGTGTATTTTTTTAAGTGGTACTAGAGATTCTGCATGGGATAAAACATAAACAGGTTTCAAAGAAGATACTCTCTTAAACTGTAAGAGCAAGATTATGGAGATGGAGAAAAACACATATACTTGAAGCAAGTCCCTCAAAACTGTTGTAGCTTCTTGGTCAACTTCCCCGCTTGCTGAGACAAGCACTTCCCAGCTAATCTGCAAACTATAGGGACACCAGGAACTAGTACTCACCTTTAGTTTATTCAAAAGAAGCAGAATAAAGGGTTGTAATCCTTTCCTCGCTAGCCTTCATCTTTATATCGATATACTTTATTTTGTATCTCCTTTTTCTGCCCCAAATAATATTACTCTTGTGAGGCTGAACCTCATTTACCCCAACTCACAGAAATCCTCCTGCCTCAGCCTCCTAAACACTGGGATTATAAGTGTGAGCTACCACACCATGCTCAAATAATACTGAGTTACAGAAGAAACAATGTTGATGTAAGTTAAGGTATCTCATCTAATAAAATTCAAAGCCAGATACAATGCTGAAAGCGTGCAATCTTTAGCACTTGGAAAAGTGGTGGCAAGATCAAAGTTCAAGGCCAGTCTGGACTATGAGATTGCAGTATCAAAACAAAACCCCCTTCAAACAGATTTAAAATTAAGTCTTGTTCAAGAATACAGATGTGGCCACTTGCCAAACCTAAAATGTATGAAATTAGAAGCTAACTGTTCCTAGAACAAATATCACCTTTATTTGCCTTACTCTATGTAAAAGCACAGGACTTTGATACACAAACAGGGTATTTTAAAATCTCATTTCCTTCTCCCTTGTAAAACCCTACAGAATCAGAAAATTCAACAGTAGCTACTTTGAGGAATTTCAGTTTCAAGACCAGCCAGTTTGGGGAGTGGTGGGACAAAACCTACAACCTAAAACCCTCCTCTGTTAGAAGAGCCGTGGTTGTCTACACTGAAACATCGCACATTCTAGGCCAACCTGACAAAGATTTATGGTAAGAAATTTTACTGGGATTCATTGGATATGTACGTTCAGTAGGCAGAACTGGGGTAATTTATTAATACTACTGCTGAACCAACACAACAGAAAAATATATACAGCCAGGAACACTGATCCACACCTTTAAAAGGCCCCAGGTTTTCAGCTCAATACCAGACCAAAGAGGCCTTCTGAGTTGGCCACTCCACCCCACTTGCAAATCAAACACAAGTCTGAAACACTCTACAAGAACTAGAAAGCTAAGCCGGGCGGTGGTGGTGATGCACGCCTTTAATCCCAGCACTTGGGAGGCAGAGGCAGGCGGATCTCTGTGAGTTCGAGACCAGCCTGGTCTACAAGAGCTAGTTCCAGGACAAGCTCCAAAACCACAGAGAAACCCTGTCTCAAAAAACAACAACAACAAAAAAACAAAACAAAACAAAAAAAAAAAACCAAAAAAAAAATTAGAAAGCCAGTTGTTTTTTTTTTTTTCAGTCTTGCAAAAATTACCCAACCCAGTTTTGAAGAGATTTTTAGCCTCTGTCAAACGACTTTAGCGTGGCTCCTAATATGCTCCCGGTGTTCCTGATGTGATGCAGCCCTGCTCGATTTCCGCTTGTTTCCAGACAGAGAGTTAGTTTCTCTGTGCAGCTCTGGCTGTCCGGGAACTCACTCTGTAGATCAGGCTGGCCTCGAACTCAGAGATTCACCTGCCTCTGCCTCCCAAATACTGGAATTAAAGGCACATGCCATAATGGCCCAGCTAACACTGCTTGAATATTACAGTAATAATCTAGAAAAAAAGCTTCTAAAATTAAGATTCCTTTACAAGGGTTATTCTAACTGAATTTTCTTTCTTTCTACAACTAACCTTGAAAACCGTTCCCTTGCTTTGACACAAGAGCTACCGTAGCCCAGGCTGGCTTCAGTCACCAAGCTCCTGCCTCAGCCTCTGGTGCTGGGGATCACCTGCATGTGCCACCTCAAGAACATCTCTTGGTTTCAATAGCTTTGTTATTTCTAAGGATTTTCCCCATTCGAGGGAGAATCTCACTATGTAGCTCTGGCTGTCCTGGAACTCACAATGTGGACCAGGCTGGCCTGGAACTCAAGAGATCTACCTGTTTCTACTGCTTGAGTGCTAAGATTAGAAGTGTGCATCACCATGACCAGTCAAGACTTTACTGTATCCAAATTAAAAAAAAAATCACTTAAAGTTTATTTAGACGTGAACTGTTTCCGGTATCTAAGTATCACGAACAACGTTGGCATAAACTTTTTTTGAGTACTGACTCCAGGACAGGCACATTCAAGGATTTTTCTAGTAGCACAATACGAAGTTTCCTGCGGTAATTTACAAAAAACTTCTTAGCTTAGGCCTCAAAGTTAGTTCTGCAATATAACTGGATCTATAAAAGGCAATAAATAAAAATGTCACCTGACCTCCCGGCTCTCCCAACTTCGATCTTTTAAAAGCAGCCCAGCACTTCCCATTCCGATGTGTTTCCAATTAACCAAATATGACCGAAAGGGAGTAAAATCTGGCTTAGAGTCATAAAAGACCTTTTCGACTCTAGTCCTTCTAAATGGGATGGCTGGAGACATAACGGAAAGGAAACCACCTCGAAGTCGCTTTTTCTAGACTTGAGCATGCGGGTTCTTCCTGGACAAACACTGCGGCTTGCAGGGACCAAATGATCGGCGAGACCGGTCAAGCGGGGCGACAAGGCTGGCCTGCCGCCTCCGAGCCACGACGGCGGACCGTACATGCGCTCGGCCGAGCCAGAGGCCCGAGCACGGCGGCCATTGTACGTCGCGGGCTACCCCGCCCCCCGCCCGCACCTTCCCCTTACCCTCCACGGTCCCGATCCCGGTCCCGGTCCCCAAAGCCGCCTCCGCGCATGGTCCCAAACGGATAAAGATCTGGAAGCGGGGCACGAATGGCCGAGCTAGGGATGGCCTGTGGCTCCGGTCTAGTGACGACCGATGGCGGCGGCGCCTCCGCTGTTGGGGCGGCGGCAGGCGCGGCGCTCTCTCGCTCCGACGCGCTGTCTCCCGTCGCAGACGCCACCGTCGCCGCCTCTCTCGTCGGAGACGGGAGCAAAACACAGAGAATCGGGGGTTGTTAGTACAGCGGGGAGGTCTGGTCACGCTCAAACCGGGCGGTGCCACGGTATAGGCGTCTCCCTTCCTTCCCAGCGACTGCACAAAATGGCGGCGGCCGCTGAGCCTGCTCCAACTTATCGCTACGCACGGCCGAGACGCTACGTAAACAGCGTCTGGAGGAGCCCGAGGGCTTGGCGCGGGGCTACAGACATTCTAGGAGGCGTTTTACGTCAGTGGCGGAGACGGGCACCCTTGGCGGCCCACCTAAATAAGGCACTGTACGCAACAGGCGTACCGTTCTCGCGCCGCCAGCTTCAGAACGTGGGCTGGGGGTGGGGCGATCCTCCGGCGACGTAACATTGTTTGCGTGATTGGCCGGCCCTCTATTGCGAGGGTGCGTAGTCTTCGTTGCGAGTTCTGTTTCGAGAATAGACTTTTTCCCAGCATTCCGAGCTCAAACGGCACTCGAGGCTGGCCTTGTGCAGACACAATAGCTTCTCCCCACGTTGTTTTGGTCGGATTTCGGGGGTCTGTAGGTACTAGAACCTGGAGGGTCTTGAGGCCCTCTTGAACGGCCTTGGCCCCTTGCCCCGCCGCCCTGTGTTCGCCAAGCTGGCTACGCAGTCCAGCGCCATTTTCTTCCGTTGCTTTTCGCCGCGCTGGCGCCGCATCCATGTTGGGTGCGTCGTGTCGCTCTTTAGGGGCGACATCCCCACTGGGCTAAAAGACACCTGTGTTTCCCACAGTTCCGAATAGACTGTTGTCATCGCTCCTGCTTGGGCACAGTCGACTCGCTCACCCAGAGGCCCCCCCTCTGGGAGCCCTTCCTGAGGTGGCCGCTGATGGCCTTAGTCGCCATCAGATGGGTCGCCTCTCTGGGGAAACGGCAGACCCCGTTGGGGAAGGCAGGCCAGCTTAGGCCGCGGGCGCCGCCCAGCTCATAGATTACTTTCTTTTGTTTGTCATCCCTGCGTACTGCCAAGGCATACAAGCTCAGCCATACTTGCTTTGCAAAACTGTGAACCTGCTGCGTCCCTTGAGACCTCTAGTCTTATTTCTACCGATGCGGAGAAGGGAGGCCATCAGTCTGGAGGCTGTCTTGTCTCCTGTTGTGAATGTTGCCCACATTATTGAGAAACCAGGAAAATAAAAGGTCTTTACTTGTCAGTTCAGCCATAGAGACAGACATGGAGAGCCAGGCATTGTGCTGGTTGTCCTGATGCTTAGGGAACTAACACATTCCTTTGCTCAGAGTTTGTTCTCTAGAGAGGGAGTCAGATGACAAATGTTTATGTTACAGCTGCTAACTTAGAAAAAGAAAATTGAGGAGGGCTGCGCGAGTGGAGGCCACAGAAAAGCAGGAAAAATGTTTGCTGAGCCCAACACCCTCAACAAAAAGACAGGACAGTAGGGAAGCTGGGAGTTGTTGAGCACTCCTTGAGTCCCAGCACTGAGAGGCAGAGACAAGTGGATCTTTATGAATTCAAAGCCAGGTCTACAGAGAGCTCCAGAACAACCAGCACTAAAGGGACACTAGCCTCCTAGAGGATGTGGCTCTGGGAGGTCTTGCTCTTCTCTGCCATTCCCTCTGCCTTCCTAATAACCATTAAATAGCATTCCTGAAGCTAGCCACCAAGGTCTATTCCCTTATTTGGCCACTTTCTCTTGAGACTGACTACCAAGTCCAGTAATCAAGATCCTCCTTTGGCTCACCTAATCAGCATGCCCTATTAAAATTAAACACCTCATCCTAACAAGGGCTTCCCCTTTTACCTTTATAAACCACCATTTGGCCGGGCGGTGGTGGCGCACGCCTTTAATCCCAGCACTCGGGAGGCAGAGGCAGGTGGATCTCTGTGAGTTCGAGACCAGCCTGGTCTACAGAGCTAGTTCCAGGACAGGCTCCAAAGCCACAGAGAAACCCTGTCTCGAAAAACAAAAAAACAAAAAAAATAAACCACCATTTGCCTATGGGCCATATCTGTCTCCCCTCTATCCAGAGGCAATCCTTTATCCCTCCAGGACAAATATCCCTGCCCCGGTTTCCTTGTCTCCTTCTCCTTATCCCTTGTCCTCTATCTCCTTTATCACCACATCCTAGCCCATTCTAACACAGACCTCCCCTCTTAAAAATTACACTTGCATCTCTGTGAGTTCGAAGCCAACCTGGTCTACAAGAGCTAGTTCCAGGACAGGCTCCGAAGCTACAGAGAAACACTGTCTTGAAAAACAAAAACAAATAAATAAAAAATTACACCTGCAAGGCCATTTGGCAGAACCAGAAAAAGGATCTCTCTGTGAAAACAGGTGTTTGTGCCTAAATGGGGTCTGGGAGGGAGCCCCTGCCACTATTCACTATTCTGGAGTCCCCTTCAAGGGCTGCATAGTGAGACCCTGTCTTGGTGTTTGTAGGGGGTAGTGTAATCCAGGCAAGCGATGGTGGGCCTTGGTGCAGGTTAATATCAATTGGGTATTGGAGAAATGATTGCCTTGGGAAGATGGAGCAAATGATTTGCTGATGCTAGGGATGTGAAGGGAAGAGTCAAGGGTGAATAAGAGCATTTCCCAATGTTCTCTGGGAGACAATGGGCAATGTCTGTGTGAGGGCCAGCCATGATAATCCAAGTCTGGGCAGGTCACCCAAAGGAAGTTCTTTATCCATTATCACCTGGGACTCTGGCCGTCAATGAATTTAAATGGAGGCTGGAGTCTCAATTGTTTACCCTGAGACAGTGCTGGGCTAAAGAAATCACAAGCTGAGATCACAGGGCCTCCACCCAAGAACAGACCATTCAAAGGAACTTCCTGGCATTCCAAGCACTGTAAATAGAAACACCTGCCAGCGCACAGTCACCAGAAAACCCTAGTCGAATGTCAGCCAATCAGGGGTGTTAAGACCTCAGAAACCCCTCACCCACACCTTTACTACTATAAAACCCTATTCTATTCTGGTTATTCCAATACGTTGGAAATGTGGAGAGACCAAGTTTGCAAACTTGATTAAAATAAAGGCTCTTTGCTTTTACATATAGGATTCAGTTTCCTTGTTGGCTTTTGCGGGGACTTCACAGATTTGAGCATAACACAAATACGATGTAGTTCACATCCAAAAGATAACAGAATTAAAGAAAGGGCTCAGTGGTTAAGAGTGCATACTACTCTTGCAGAGAACTCATTTGGTTACCAGCATCTACATAAAGATGTATGTCTGTAGATAACTCCAGCTCCAGGGAATCCAGTGCCCTCTTCTAGCTTTCTCAGATACCTGTGCTTATATGCACTACTCCCATATAGACAACACATGCCCATAATTTAAAAATAATTTTTTTGTTGGGGGTCGTGGTGGTGCACACCTTTAATCCCAGTACTCAGGAGGCAGACACAGGCCAACTTCCTGAGTTCAAGGTCAGCCTGGTCTACAGACTGAATTCCAGTTTCAGGACAGCAGGAATACACAGAGAAACCCTGTCTCAGACCATACATACATACATACATACGTATACATATACATATATGTATATATATATTTTTAAAGATGGTTCAACTTTTATGTGTGTGTATGTGTGTTTGTTTTATTTTTAAAACACACTGTGTGTCGAGCCAGGTGTGGTGGCGCACGCCTTTAATCCCATCACTCAGGAGGCAGAGGAAAGTGGACTTCTGAGTTTGAGGCCAGTCTCGTCTACAGAGCTAGTTCCAGGACAGCCAAGGCTATACAGAGAAACTCTGTCTTGAAAAAACAAACAAATAAATTACTGTGAGTATGTGTGCATTTGTGCACATGAAAGCATTATCTGCAGAGGTCAGAAGAGGGTACCAGATCCCCTGGAGCTGGAGTTACAGAGAGTTGTGCGTTGCCTGAAGTGGGTACTGAGAACTGAACTCTGGTCTTCTGGAAGAACAATACTCACTCGAAACCAGTGAATCATCTGTCCAGTGCCAAAGTTTATGTGTTTTGTAAACATAGAATTTCACCAGAAAAGAGGTCAGAGACCAAGGGATCTCATTTAGAGACAAACCAAACTCTTGGAATTAGTGAAAATATATTTAGCTCAATCTACCTCCCACCTTGAAAATCTCAGAAATAATAGTTATGTGCTCACAGTGTTCAAGGCAAGTGTTAAGAGTTTTCACTAATTTTAGTTCCTCTGTCAATCCAATAAAACAATAGGGATCTCTTACAGGGATGCTGGGAAAAGCCATGGAACTGCATTCAGGGTAGTGTCTCATGTATAATAATCAATAACTGTTAGCTGCTGTCATCTCTCCACTTTACAGATAATAAGACTGAGGTCAGGAAGGTTATAGCTGGTCCAGAATCACACATTTAGTACATAAATTGTATGGTGTTGTCTTAGGGCTTCTATTGCTGCAATGAAACACCATGGCCAAAAAGCAAATTCGGTAGGAAAGGGTTTATTCAGCTTACCCTTCCACATTACTGTTGTTCATCGTCAAAAGAAGTCAGGGCAGAAACTCAAACAGGGCAGGAACCCAAAGGCAGGAGCTGATACAGAGACCTCGGAGGAATGCTGTTTATAGACTTGCTCAACCTTCTTTCTTATAGAACCCAGGACCACCAACCCAAAGATGATAGCACCCACAATGGGTTGGGCCCTCCTTCATTGATCACTATTGATGCCTCATAACTGAATCTCATGGAGGCATTTCTTCAACGGAGACTCCTTCCTCTCTTATGACTCTAGCTTGTGTCAAGATGACACAAAACCAGCCAGTACAGGTGTTCAACAGCAGCCCTAGCCTTTGCACTGTAGACACCTGAGGCTCTCCCAAGTGATGACACACTTTTTCTAGACACTGCCCATTGTCTCCAAAGGGATGCTAGAAGCAAAGCTCAGGAAACCTGTCCATCTCACTGTGGGATCACAGGTTGGTTTTATATTTTTCTCTTGTTTGCATCTGCAAACTCTACTCACTTTTGCTGTTGATTATTCTTTTTGTTTTATAACGGTAGAATACATACTTAGACATTTCAACCACTAGGAGACATGTTCTTTTTTTTTAATTTTTAATTTTTGTTTTTTTGAGATAGGGTTTCTCTGTGTAACAGCCCTAGCTGCCCTAACAGAGACATGTTCTTTTTGATCAGATTTGAAAGTGCTAAGTTTTACTGTTGAGCTATTTTTGCTGTGAGATGAATACATTATATATGAACATTATATCTGGCTTCTACAACTCTGCAGTTTCATCATTGTTAAATTCACTTAAGTGTGAAACACAGTGGTTCTCTTTTCTGTCTTTGAGACTTGTGTGGGTTTTCTAATGAACTGGTTCATTATCTGAAAGGTTGAGAATATGGATATTCTTAAGTCAACAGTGACCCACAGCAGATGCCATCAAATGGTAGCTTATGAAGGATGAATGAGCAGGAAGCTTCTGGGAATCTAATCTTAAAGCTTGAGCTATCATACAAACTCCCTCACAACATGGGTGTGACTGGGACATTAGTCAGCAATGCACCATTCCATTTAACAAAAGACAGAACTTTTATCCTATCCACTGTGAGTTTCGTCATGAATAGTGTAAGTGATAGGTGCAGAGACACTCAGAAGAGCAAACAAGTCAAAGTAGTTGGTAACATCTTTGAATAAAAATTCCATCAACACTGGGGAGACTAAAGCAGGAAGGTAGAGAGCTCCAGGCTAGTTAGTATGGGACCTATTGTAAAAATCTAACACACACACACACACACACACACACACTGCTGAGGATGTAGCTCAATGGTAGAGTGCTTACCTAGCATGTGCAAAGTCCTGGTAGAGTGCTTGCCTAGAATGTGCAAAATTACCACAGATGGATTTAAAAATTGAAAGGGAGGTTGTGGCAGTTCCATGTTCTCAGTAAGATGGAAGGAAGGCGAGGCTCTGGGAAGTCTATCGTGTGTGTGTGTGAGCTTCCACTGCTCCCTACAATAAGACAACGGTCCAGTCCTTGAACTTCAAATATACATGAACTTATGTGGTACTCTTCTTAGTTACAGCTGTCACAGACATCTCTGCTCCAAAGTTATTAACTGAAAAAGTCTAGAGATAAGCTGTAAGTATGACTGGTTAATTTTTTTTTTTTTTTTGGTTTTTCGAGACAGGGTTTCTCTGTGGTTTTGGAGCCTGTCCTGGAACTAGCTCTTGTAGACCAGGCTGGTCTCGAACTCACAGAGATCTGCCTGCCTCTGCCTCCCGAGTGCTGGGATTAAAGGCGTGCGCCACCACCGCCCGGCTGACTGGTTAATTTTTATGTTATGTTTTTGAAGGTCTTGCCTGAATGAATGTATGTGTGCCACAAGTGTGAAGTGCCTGGGAAGGCCAGAAGAGGACGTCAGATCACGGGTTGTGCACAGTCACGTGTGTGTGAGCAACTCTTCGAGCCAGAAGCTCTGGAAGAAAAATGCAAAGGGCCTGGCTAGTACAAAGAGCCACACTCCTGGGACTTCAGGCCCTTATGTAGAGGCCACACCATTTCCTGGGCCACTGGGAGGCCATCAGAGGTTTGGTAAGTATGTACTTACTGCTCTGGCCAAGAGTAGACTATGTTAGATCACTGAGAGATGATGATGTCACTACAGAGAAGGTCCCAGCCTCTCGACCATCCCTGCCTTAGACCCTCCAGCCAGCCCATTCTTTGGTTATGTAGCAGCAACTTTAGTAGCTGTTTCCTCCCTTCTAACAGAAAGCCCTCCTATCTTTCTCCAGACACTGTAGGATGTGCTGGTGAAACCGCTATAGCCATCAGGACTGGAGATTTGAGAGAGTAAAACCGGGGCAGAAAGGACGGAGGGATAATGAGAAGGATTCAGGCCCTTGACTTGATTTCTGGGCTTCTTATGCAAGATGGTATACTTCCTCATTTTAAAAAACTGCCTCATTAGTTGTGGTGCACACCTTGAATCCCAGCATTCAGAAGGCAGAGGCAACCTGGTCACAAATCAAGTTCCAGGACAGCCAGAGCTGTTACATAGAGAAACTGTCTCAGGGAAACAAAACAAAACAAAAAACCCAAAAAACAAAAAACCCTTCTTAAGAGTTTTGCCATCCTCCTCTACAGTAAAGCAAGTGAGGCAATCTTTCCAGGCAGCACAAAGTCGGAAGCACTTCACAAGGTATGCTCTATGCACTCAATGAAATTTATTTATCAGTGACGCACTAGGAGATTTGTGCTTCTCAATGCTTATCCAGTAACCATTCTCTGGGCCAGCAAGATGACTTAAATGAAGATAAAAGTATTTGCCACCACATTTTGACAGAGTTCATACCAGGACGGACCACGGCAGAAGCACAGAAACAACTCAGAAAAGTTGTCCTCAGATTTACACACACACACACAAATGTTAAAGAAAAAAAAATAATACAAGTCTCTTTTTTCTTTTTTCTCTGTAGCTTTGGAGCCGGTCCTGGAGCTAGCTCTGTAGACAAGCCTGCCTCGCCTCCTGAGAGTTGGGATTTAGGCGTGCTCGACCACTGCCTGTGTAAGACTTTAAGACAATCCTGAAGCCATTTTTGACAATTCTGAATCCTCTCAGCCTCTGTGCCATAATGCTTCCCCTCCTCCCCTGGGAACCAAGGACCTAACAGCTACACTCACACGTACTCAGTTCCTGAACAATTACCCATATACGTATGCTTCGGTTCGGTCCCCTGGGAAACGGGGTCAAAATGACCTCTTACCTCATCTGATCTGGCAACAGCTCTCCAGTCAATTATTGGCAATAGCCCTTTCAAATAAGCCAATCAGAATAGTCAAAGAACAACCCCACTTGCTTCTGTGGCCCCTTTAAAAGTAGACTGTACCAGCTATTCGAGGTCCCTCGGCTTCCCGAATGCTGGGGGACCCTGTCATGACAGAATTAATAAAATCCTCATGCTTTTGGTATGTGAGATGGTCTCTGGGGGCGACTCCTTCTCGGTGTTTGGACGCTAGAGTCCAACACCTGGTGTTTCTTTCCTTCTTAATAACAGGACACCCTACTGTGTGTCAGCTGGGCTCCTGCTGTCCAGGACAAAAGGCAGTATTGTCTGACCTTCTTTGCAGATAAATATGATTAATGAGATGTAAGGGCCAGGCTGTGTGGGAGGGCTGCTTCCTAAATGCTGACTCAGCTTAAGGAAACCTTTCTTTTGCCCCCCACCCTCCTCCATCTTTCTTCACCTAATTTGAATTCCAGAATTTGTCTTCGGTAAAGTTCCAACATGATCAGAACAGAGTTTGGCTGTTGAGGAGGAACTGAAACTATCACAGAGTCTCTGGATGCCTAACTTCAGCTACTCTTTTTTTTTTCTTCAAGACAGGTTTTCTCTGTGTAACAGCAGCTCTGGCTGCCCTGACTCATGCTGTAGACCAGGTTGGCCTTGAATTCACAGAGATCTGCTTCCCCTTTTTCTGGAGTGCTGGGATTAAAGGTGTATACTACCACCACCTGGAATTTTTTTTTTTTTTTTTAACAATATAGCCCAAGTTAGCATGGAATTTGTCATCCTGCCTCAGCTTTCCAAATGCTGGGATTACAGGTCTGTGCTTCCATGACTGGTTCTAATGTTCTGTGTGAGAGAAATAAGCCTGCATGTTGTATAAAACAATATCATGCCAGGCGGTGGTGGCACATGCCTTTAATCCCAGCACTCAGGAGGCAGAGACAGATGGATCTCTGTGAGTTTGAGGCTAGCCAAAGTTACAGAGAAACCCTGTCTCGAAAAACCAAAAAAAAAAAAAAAAAAAAAAAAGACAATATCATTTGGGAATTTTTTCTCTATTCAGTCAAGTAAAACTTCAAGTAACAGACTAATAATAGTCTCTTCAACAACTTTCTGTTTAATGTATTGCTGCTGCTGCAGAGGAGACTATGGAGAGTAAATCTTGAGATACCTCCCCCACAACCTGAAAATGTTAGGCAAGCCCTGCTTGCTGACCCTCTTCTAATGCCTGGAAGCAGCACTGCCAGAGTCACCCTGCCTGGGCCATGGTTGGGGCTCTAGATGGCAAATACTAGGCTCCAACTCCTGCTAACTGAAGCACAGGGGACCTTCACAGGTGACACCAGGGTCATTGGGTTGGCAGGAACCTAGAACACCAGCTTGGGAATGGATGCAGTTTGGACATGCTGCAGTCAGGAGGCAGAGACCTACAGCCTAGCAGCAGGAACAGCCTGCTCTAGCCATAGGCACTGCTGCTGACCTGCTGTTACTGTATCTGGGTACCTCTAACTCATGTTCTCACTCTTAGCACTGCCACTGAGTATCCTACTCCCACAATAGACTACATGCCAGTGGTGGTAGAAGCTTCAAGCTTCTTGCTATAGCAAGCTCTGAATGTATAGCTGAATAGGTAGTATCTCAAATGGTCTTCACTTCATAGGATGGATGATGGTGGAAGAGAGGTGTGACTTCTCTATTATATGTCCTGACTGCATAGAAGAGCACCCCAGAGCTCAAGGCAGCACCTTGGCTACTATGTAGGGATAGCATGTAGGAGAACAATAGAAGCCTGAAGGCAGAAGAGCAGATGAGGTAGCAGGTTCTTGTCCTGAAAACACATTTGAGATCTCTGCACCACTGGTGGAAGAAGTCAGCTCTTCCACCAGCTTTTCAGTTTCCTGAGTCAATGAATTTCTTGACATGCATATGCTAGTTTGAGATTCTGTAGCTTGCAACCAGGAGTGCTGACTGACCAATTGTTTTTCTCAGTGTTTCCACCACTGCTCCCTACCTCTAAAACAGGGACCAGATCTCCTTCTACAGTCTGGAAGAAAATGCCAGAGCCCAGTTGCTTTGGTCACAGGTGACAAAGTGAATCCTGGCTTAGAAAAGCTCAAAGTGAACCTGTCGCTGGCCTAAACACCTTCACAGTTTACCATGTTCTTCTAAAGCTGACCCCAAATTTAAGTTTCTTTTCTATCTCCATAGTCCCAGCTACTGTTCTCTCAAGATAGTCAACTAGAAAGGATTCAGATCCGAACAGCATGCTATATTGAAACAAGACCTCCTCCCAGAATGGCAGGCCTTTGTACTGAACCCTGGTTTTGGACCCTATTGCCTATTGCTGAGCTAGAAAAAAAAAATTTAAGTTTTTTTTTTTTTTGTGGTTTGGTTTGGTTTTTTGTTTTTTTGAGAGAGGGTTTCTCTGTGTAGCTCTGTCTTGGAACTTTGTAGATTAGGCTAGCCTCCAACTCACAGAGATCTGCCTACCTCTGCCTCCCAAGTGCTGGAATTAAAGCTGTGCACCACTACCAGCTGGCAGAAAGATTTTAAAATGCCAAAATATAATGCACAGATAAAATTTTTTAAACGTATCTAGCAACAAATCCTTTTCCTAGAACAAAACAATGCTTCAATATTTGCATAGAAAACAATTCATTTGAATGATTTTGCAGACTATATAGAAAACCTGCTCCTAGATGCTTTTGTTCCTGCTTTATTGAAAGGAGCTGCTTCCTTGGTTTTATAGGAGAAAAAGGCAGAAGGGTTCTACCTCCAGGCCCTAGATGTTGAGTGCTTTCTGCAGTCAGCTGGGCTCCTCTAGTTCTCCAGGGAGCCCTCAGGTCTTTGTGGTCTGTGTCTGACACTCCCTCCCCTACATTCTAAAGACTGCATTCAAGAGTCAATTCAAGGTCTCACCATTTGCTTTCTCATTTTCCTGAGCATCATTCCCTTCCCCAGTGTGCTGCTCCTTGAGGCAGGAATCACACCTTGTCTGTTAGCATGTAGCATCTGAGAAACAGACAGCAAATGACTTAACAGAAAATCAAAAACCTTTTTTTTTTTTTTTTGGTTTTTCGAGACAGGGTTTCTCTGTGGCTTTGGAGCCTGTCCTGGAACTAGCTCTGTAGACCAGGCTGGTCTCAAACTCACAGAGATCCGCCTGCTTCTGCCTCCCGAGTGCTGGGATTATAGGCATGCGCCACCATCGCCCGGCTCAAAAACCTTTTGTAGCAAATACCTTACTTTTAAGATTTTCATATAAGTTAACACAATAGAAAAGATCATCTGTAATGATTATAAATTAATATTTTAGTTTCTAAATATTCTCATATTTTAAAAACTAGACTTTATTCTGACAACCACATACACATGAAACCAATGTTCTTTTACAAATTTTGAGGGCTCTGTTCTAGATTTTATATTTAAATCATTCTAAAATTTTAAAACATGTTTTTATGTTCTACTCAAAATATAAAAACATGCTTTTTTGGATTCAATGTCATATAGCTCAGGCTAGTCTTAAATTCACTATGTAGCTAAAGCTGCCTCCTAAATATTGAGATTACAAGTGTGCACCACCATGCCCAGTTATCACAATGCATTTTTAAAAAGTCATTTCAACTTGACAAATCAAATGACTTAAAAGTTGGCTTACTGTTTCTCTCCTGTTGCTGTAAAGATGAATGTGCAAGCTGCCAGTGTAAAGGCAAACAACTCCTTGGTGTACTCTAAACATTCCCCTTGCACATCTCCCTTTTGGGGAACAGCATCCAGTTCCATAGGTCACTGGTGCTGTTATGGGAAGTCTGGGGGAGTGGACACCTCTGAGCTCCTTGACTTTCTGTCTGCTCAGTGGCTCACTTTGAAAGTCAGAAAGAAGGGCACTGAGTACCTTTTCCCATACCCAACAGTCACATGTATGCATATGTCTATCAAGTGATTCAAGAATATGTATGCATATTTCTGAATCAACACACAGTGTATATTTAGTTGGTTACATATCAGGCTGGAACTTTTAAGATAAATATAAGCTTTAAATCTTTTTCTGACTTTCCTTTAATAACACATGGGGGAAAAAAACCAAACTCTTATTTCAAGATATAAATTCAAGACTGCTTGCTTTTCCATTTCTCCAGCTCCTAATAAGCACCAAGAAGCAATCTGTACCAATTCCCCACCTACTCCTTGGCATCCCCGATTCCTCCAGCAGTTATTGCGAAGGTGGCTTCATTTTCAGGCATCTCAGGGCTGCAGAATACAAGGGAACAGAAGTTTATAAAAAGCTCTCTTTCTATAAATACTGTGCACATGTCACAGTCGTCACGTTCCCATCAGTCTGAGTCTCCAGAGACACTGCAGTGCTGGTACAGCTAAATGTGGACTACAGACCTTACCTAGCAGTGTTATCAACCCTCGCAAACATTTGTTAAACAACTCTATATAAAGTTTTGAATGTCAAGAAAAATTACCCCCAAACTTGGAAACAGGCAGGCAAATCAGGATAAACTGGGTGTTCTTTCAGGGTAGTTTGAGGCCTGTGGTGCAGATCCTATGTAGCTTGTCTCACTCTTTAGGCAGGCACCTTTCTACAGGCTCTGCTAACAAAGGGGGAGCTGCAAAAGGCTTTGAGATAAACTAGGAGAGTCCTGGGCACCTGCAATGGAAATCTGGTTGTCTAGCACATCCATCAGTTACCTTATTCTGTAAGGGCTCTATGCATTCTGAGTTGTCATTTAACTGCAAGCAGTGCAATTCTACCTGTTCACAGAAATATAAATTGTGAAGGTGGAATACCATTGACTACTGAACATTAATCAATGAAAAGTAATGTGACTTAAAGGTCTTTGATAGGGAGCTGGGCTGTGGTGGTGCATACCTTTCATCCCAGGACCAGGAGGCAGAGGCAGGCAGATTTCTGTGAGTTCAAAGCCAGCCTGGTCTACAAGAGCTAGTTCCATGACAGGCTCCAAAGCTACAGAGAAACTCTGTCTTGAAAAAAAAAGTCTCAGGTCCTCCATATGTCTAGAAATGAGCTGAAGCTGGACTATAGATGCATTTCCAGGACATTAGATAAAATCTAGTATTCCTCAGGAACTTGTGAAATGGGTTTTCCACTGGCAAAATGAATCTCTCCTCCCAGCTACTCTCCTCCTTATAATTCCTAGAACCTAACAGCCTTCAACTAAAGTAAATGTGATGTCATTGCTTGCTTCACTATATGCTCTGAATGTCAGAGACTGATAAATGTGACTATAGACTAGATCCCTAGTACATAGATGGTACTTCCTGATCAGTGACATAATATTTAAGGAGGAAACTCAAGCAAATAGTATCTGCCAGGGAGTAAGTATAGTCTTTCAGGGGTAGCAATTTTGTTTAAAGGCACATGCACAGGATCTGAAGAATAAAGAAATATATACCTGTCATAAATCTTGGCAATCCTCAATTCTCCTCTTCCCTTTCGCAAGCTTATTCTTGTTGTTGAAGCATGAGCCAGAATGTGTCCACCAATGGGTTTTTTGGGATCTGCCTGGAAGCTGAATTAATAAAACATTTTTTCAGGTTCCATTTGTTTATACAGTAATATTTGCAAGGAAGAGGTAGCCTCTGTGAGTGGAATGGGAAGGATAGAGTGACTGTGTATTCTGTATGTGTGTGTAAGGATTTTAGAGGTCAACCTCACGTGTTCCTTAGGAACCATCTACCTTATCTTAGACATAGGCTCTCTCTGGAACCTGGTGGGCTTGGTGATTAGGCTAGGCTGGCTGGCCAGTGAGCCTGAGATTGGCTTGTCTCCACCTCCCAGCACTGAGATTACAAACTTTTGTCACTATGTAACTGGCTTTTTATGTGGGTGTTGGGTATTAAATTCAGGTCCTCATGTTTACACAGCAAATACTTTACACCTGAATGGTCTCCCTAGCTTCCAGATCTATATCATACAACAAACAGAGAGGCTTATTTGTAAACTGTGGAGGACAGCATTTAGAGCTATTAGCTCATTGCTATCTAGTTTAGGCTTCTGAGAGTCCCTGATAAATAGTTCCTCTTTTTTTTTTTGGTGTTTTTATTATCTGTCTGTCTGTCTGTCTGTCTGTCTATCTATCTATCTATCTGTATGCCACAGGTAATTGTGAGCAGATGTGGGTGCCAAGAATGGAACTCAGAGCCGGCCGGTGGTGGCGCATGCCTTTAATCCCAGCACTCGGGAGGCAGAGGCAGGCGGATCTCTGTGAGTTCGAGGCTAGCCTGGTCTACAAGAGCTAGTTCCAGGACAGGATCCAAAGTTACAGAGAAACCCTGTCTTGAAAAAACAAAACAAAACAAAAGAATGGAACTCAGGTCCCCTAGAAGAGTAGAAAGTAATTCTAATTGCTATATATAGATTGGGTTTCTGTATCTAGCTCTGGCTGTCCTAGAACTCAACTCTATAGACCAGGCTGCTCTTAAACTCAGAGAGCCTTCTGCCTCTGCCTCCCAAGTGCTGGGATTAAAGGCGTGTGCCGCCACCACGCAGCTAATTTTTTTTGTAAAGATTTGTTTTAATGTATATATGTCTATGTGTGTGAACTCATACCAGTCGTTTCAGTTATTTACTATAGTAACGGAAACCTAACAAACTTAACTAGAGTTGTACTCATTTTCTCCTTCATCCACATTTTTTTTCTTGTTCAAGCAAGTCCTCTTATGCCTTGATGCCTTTGCATAAAACTTTACTTCTGAAATGAAAGCCCTTTCCCTTATGAGTTTAGTCAAGTAGATCCTACTCATCCCATAGGTGCCTCCTACTAGGGACCTGCAGCTCTGTGGTCTCCTGCCATGCTGTGTATTTTCCTATTAGAGCATACTTGTGGTCTGGGGTGTAGCTCAGGAATAGAGTGCTTGCCCAGCATGTGCAAAGCATCCCAGCATCACAAAGAGAAAGAATCCTTCACTGTTACTTTAAATAATCCCTATTCATCTGATGTCTAAGTAAGTGTGTCATATGACAGTCTTTCATGAACACTGCAAAGAACACTGAAGATACTTTAGCTCTCCTTTGTCTAGGTCTTTCTGGACACAGGCTTGTAACCTTTCTTCAAAGAAACTATACACCAAGGACTGTTTGAAACAGATTCTAAAAGAAATGCAAATATAAAGCTGGGCATAGTGACACACACCTTTAATCCCATAACTCTAGTGGCAGAGGCAGGTGGATCTCTATGAGTTCAAAGTCAGGCTGCTCTACATAGAGAGTTCCAGGCTAGCCAGGGTTACATAGTGAGACCCCGTCTCAAAGATAAAATAAAATTTAAAAAGAAAGGCAAATATAAAAGAGACAGCTTTTCAGCTCTTCCAGTTGAAGTAAACCCCCCCCCCCACTGGCTGTTCTGGAAATCTGTCTACAAACAGCAAAGTGGAGCTTCTAGATAAATAGTCAACATTTTTTCTTAGCAAATTACTGTTTGCTATTCCTAATGTGATCCCCTGCACAAGGGAGAAGAGGTCCCATTGCCTGTCCTTGATAGTTCCAGGTGTAAAGGTTGAGTATTAACAATGTCATCACCACAGGCAGATGAGCTATATGGAGGGATTACTACAGGCTGTTCAAAAAGTCTGTGAAAACATATAAAAACACTATTATAGCTACAAAAAAGTTATCAAAATGATTCAAACCTTGAGATTGTATTTAATCAAAATAGACTATGAAATAATATCAGTCTTAACTTTGAATTTTAAGGCAATTTAAATTTTGTTTGCTTTATCAGCAATTCTGTGTACATTTGTGTATGGAATTTGTAGCCCTTAACATTTATTATGAAAGTCACCAACACTTTGACAATTTAATGAAAAATACAGAATCCTATCTAGCAAAATGAACACATATACACACACATGTAAAATTTTTATGTTAAGTTTAGGAGTGCCATTGAACCTCCCTTCTGACATACACAAATATGAATTATAATAATCAAGATTTACTGAGTCCTCAATGTATCAAAGACATTCTTTTAAGTCATATATATTTCACTTTGCTTGGATTTAATATTTACTTATAATTTGGATTAAAAATTGGATTCTGCTAGAGGCCTATGTATAGGGAAATTACATTCACTGGTTATATGAACTTAAAATATAGTTATATTTTTCTTATCAGACTAGTAATCTGTCTTTTTTTTTAATTTATTTATTTATTATGTATACAATAGTCTGTCTGTATGCCTGAAGGCCAGAAGAGGGCGCCAGACCTCTTTACAGATGGTTGTGAGCCACCATGTGGTTGCTGGGAATTGAACTCAGGACCTTTGGAAGAACAGACAATGCTCTTAACCACTGAGCCATCTCTCCAGCCCGTAATCTGTCTTTTTTAAAAAATATTTATTTATTATGTATACAATATTCTGTCTGTGTGTATGCCTGCTGGCCAGAAGAGGGCACCAGACCTCATTACAGATGGTTGTGAGCCACCATGTGGTTGCTGGGAATTGAACTCAAGACCTTTGGAAGAGCAGGCAATACTCTTAACCACTGAGCCATCTCTCCAGCCCAGTAATCTGCCTTTTTGCCAAGTCTTATGAGCTAGCTTTATTTAAGTTTCCCCTGAGAGAATTTTCTGACCCAATCACATCTCTGCTTAAAGGCTAAGGGTCCTGAACAGTGGTTATTTCACTAGAATAATAAGTGTATCCCTGCAAAGTCTTTGGGGGTGGCAAGATACTAGTTTTCCCTCTGGCAGGTACAGCCTAGTGTGTGTGTGATTTATGAATTAAATGTGAGTTCAAAGTCTGGTTTGTCAGTTCTGTGACCTCAGGAAAATTCTGTTTCTGACTCTTCATGGGACATAATAATGGTACCAAATGATAGACAACTGTAAGAATAAGATGAAACAATTCAGGTAAAGTGTTAGCCTAGTGACTATAGCTATTATTTATCTGCTTCTCTAATCTTGACTCAAACATGTACTATTTACTTTACCCAGTTTCTTTCATGATAAAATGGGGAATAAGGTGGACGTCTGACCTTTTAGGACTATTGTGAAGACTCAAGATACTAAGAATGACTTATTGGGAGCTACTGTGTACTAGGTACCATGACTACTCATTGATACATATAAGCTCTACCCTGACAGCAAACTTATCACATAAGATATCCTCAATAGGGGCTGGAGAGATGGCTCAGAGGTTAAGCACACTGGCTGCTCTTCCAGAGGTCCTGAGTTCAATTCCCAGCAACCACATGGTGGCTCACAACCATCTTTTTTGTTTTTGTTTTTGTTTTGTTTTTATTTTTCGAGACAGGGTTTCTCTATGGTTTTGGAGCCTGTCCTGGAACTAGCTCTTGTAGACCAGGCTGGTCTCAAACTCACAGAGATCCGCCTGCCTCTGCCTCCCACGTGCTAGAATTAAAGGCGTGCACCACCACTGCCTGGCGGCTCACAACCATCTATAATGAGATCTGGTGCCCTCTATTGACCTGCAGGTATACATATAGTACATATATGTATATTATGTATCCATGCACTGTATATATAATAAATAAATTTTAAAAAGATAACCTCAATAAATGGTAGGTATTTAAATAACCAATTCAATTTAAACCGTCATCTTTCAATGAAACATAATCCAAGAAACTTTTCTTAGTGTCTGTACTTCCTGACTACTGCAGCAGTCACAGTCTTGAGATGATGTACAAGAAGGTGGCATAGCACCCCGCATTCTTCCAGAGGGCTTTAATTTACATCTATTTCTGACCAAGTTAACAGCATCAGAAAGCCTCCCACGTCCCTCCTATAGCCTTTTACATTTTCATCCCTTCTCTTTTCCTTTTTTTCTTGGGAGAATGAGGGAGCAGGTGGGGGTAGACACTAGGAATAAGGAGGGATAGAAAGATTTTTCCACTTTGGTTGAACAGGACATAGCATACTCTATCATTCTGATCTTCTTACTCCAAATTATCAGAGGTCATGAAGAATGGTTCTGAGACGAAATGAGATAGGATGGAAGAACACAGTGCGACTAGGAAGCACCAACTTCTTTTCTTTCTGGTTGTTTTGTTGTGGTGGTGAGGAACGAACCCAGAACTTTGTGCATACTATGTATGCCGGCTATTTTTATGTTAACTTGACACAAGCTAAAGCCATCTGAGAGAATGGAGCCTCAGTTAAGAAAATGCCTCCATAAGATCTTACTGTAGGCAAGTCTATAAGGCATTTTCTTAGTAATTGATGGGAAAGGGCTCATCCCATTGTGGGTGGTGCCATTCCTGGGTTAGTGGTCTTGGGTTCTATAAGAAAGTAGGCTGGGGTTGGATGGTGGTGGCACACGCCTTTAATCCCAGCAATCGGGAAGCAGAGGCAGGCGGATCTCTGTGAGTTCGAGGCCAGCCTGGTCCACAAGAGCTAGTGCCAGGACAGGAACTAGTAGTTCCAAAGCTACTGATGAAACCTTGTCATGAAAAAACAAGCAAGCAAGCAAACAAACAAAAAAGAAAGCAGGCTGAACAAGCCATAGGGAGTAAACCACTAAGCAGCTACCCTTCATGGCCTCTGCATCAGCTTCTGTCTCCAGATTTCTCAGTTTCTTTGAGTCCCTGTCCTGACTTCCTTCAGTGATGGACTATGATGTGGAAGTGTCAGAGAAATAAACCCATTTTTCCCCAACTTGCTTTGGTCATGATGTTTCTTCACAGCAACAGAAACCCTAACTAAGACACTAGGCCAATACTCTTCTACTAAACTACATATCTCTGCCCAAGGAGCATCAGTTTCAAAGTCAGAGATGTATGGGGCTCAAATCCTGACTTCCTTAGTTTTAGTTGTATGACTGGGTGAACAATAAATATTCTGAGCTGCCTATTTTTAAAAATTAGGAATATACATAATACCATCTTAAATTCTGTCAGGGTATAGATCCAGGCTATAGGGCAAACCAGACAATGGAACTCTTGGTGCTTTAGATTTGAAGGGTCAAGGTGAAAATCTGCGAAGGGGTCCATTGAGAAGATAAAGGCTGAATAAAACAGAGTGAGGAAGAGGCTTTAAAATAAGGGAGACATGGGAAGAAAAGAGTACATCCAAGATAGAATTTTAAAGAGAAGACTTGGTTTGTGGTGGTGCACGCCTGTAATCCCAGCACTCGGGAGGCAGAGGCAGGCGGATCTCTGTGAGTTCGAGGCCAGCCTGGTCTACCAAGGGAGTTCCAGGACAGGCTCCAAAGCTACAGAGAAACCCTGTCTTGAAAAACCAAATAATAATAATAATAATAATAATAATAAAATAAAAAAAATAAAAAAATAAAAGGAGTATTGGGGCATGTTTTTAATCTCAAACACAGGGATCTGTCTGCCTTTGCCTCCTCAGGCCAGCCTGGTCTACATAGTAAGTTCTAGTCCAGCCAGGGTTACATAGAGACAGACCCTGTCTCAACACATGTCCTTGAGTCCTGACCGATAGAAAAAAAAAGAATATGTTTAAGAAGTTTTGTGAGCCAGGCATAGAGGGACATGCCTTAGTTCTAGCATTGAGGAAGCAGGGGCAGGCAGACTGGTCTACATAGCAAGTTCAGGACAGCCAGGGCTTTCTCAAAAAGAAGAAAAGAAAAGAAAGTAAAAAGGCGGAGAAGAAGGAAGTGGTAGTAGTTGCTATTATTAAGTGATATATCCATCCTTTCTGTCTGCTCCTAAAACATGCACACACAAAAATTCAAAGCCTGCACCCTTCCATCTTTTGAAATTGGAGTTTTTGTTTGGTGGGGAAGGATAAGGAGAGGTGCAAATACATATTGAGACTGGCTTCATAGAAAACTGCAAGAAGGTGAAGAGAGTTGAATTACATCAGGGTCACATGAGAATTACTTAAGTTTACACAGAATGGATGGGGTTCAAATAATCTAAACACTTTGCCTAAGATCACTATGCTAGTGACTCTAAACATATTACTTCTTCATTTAAGCTGGCAATGTAAGCCATAGGTTGACATGTTTAATGAATAAGTTATACATTCACAAGACTGCAGATGTTCTGGATGGCTTTTTGTTTAAGAAACAAACATACCGGTGGTGGGCTAGTTGTCTTGGGATCTATAAGAAAAGCAAGCTGGCCAGGTGGAAGGTGGCACACACCTTTAATCCCAGAATATGGGAGGTGGAGACAGGCAGATCTCAGTGAGTTTAGAGGCTAGCCTGGCCTACAAAGTGAGTTCTAGGACAGTCAGGACTATTACAGAGAGAAACCCTGTCTTGAAAATAAAGGAAGGAAGGAAGGAAGGAAGGAAGGAAGGAAGGAAAGAAGGAAGGAAGGAAGGAAAACAGACACACAATAGTACATGGTGACATCATGGTCTCTCTCTTGGAGCTTCTTTGTCCTGGTGTGCAGCTTTTTTTTTTTTTTTTTTTTTTTGGTTTTTCAAGACAGGGTTTCCCTGTGTAACAGTCCTAGCTGTCCTGGAACTAGCTCTTGTAGACCAGGTTGGCCTCAGACTCACAGGGATTCACCTGTCTCTGCATCCTGAGTGCTGGGATTAAAGGCGTGTGCCACTATGGCCCGGCCAGTGTGCAGCTTCTTATGCTCACCTTCTGGCTTGTTATCTCTAGGATCCATCAACTGGGTCGTTTCAGTGCTAACGTCTGGAGCTGTAGCCTCATCTAGGAGCTGCTGCTCTGCTGTATCATACAGCCGCTCCTCGCCTCTATAATTTTGTTCTTTTTTAATACGATGTGCCATCTAGTATAATGCATGGGATACAAGCCTCAATTATTGTCAGTGTACTCAGGGATTCATACCAATTATAGTGATATTTCTGACAGGCTCCAGGCGAGCTGCAGCTTGGAGTTCCTCAACACCAAGAAACAAGATATTTTATTTATGGGAGGGTTTCTAATAGCATTTGAAATCCTTTAGTTTAAAACTGTCCCCTTTTCATTTAGATGTGATAACTTTGTGCTTTATACAAAGACATGTATTTAATCTGTACTGTTATAATTTAATATACTTCAGAACATACTAATTATAGTGAGCCTGTTTCCTTACAGCTTGGCTAGGTGGAAGAGATGTTTCACAGCAGACTTACCCTGCAAAAATACTAGGCTTTGTTATCATCGCTGGCTCTCTGCTTAGCTCTCTTCATAGAAATCTCTCCATTCTGCCTCCCCCTCCAGTTATTTCCTTTATGCCACCTCTCAAATCTTCTTTCACTGTCTTACAGGAGTAAGCTCAAGATGGTTTTACTCTTTTTTGAAACTTTTTACAAATACAAGAAAAAAGAACCTCTATCTGGCCTAATTTCCACTGATTTCTTTTACCTTGTAACTCTAGAGTGACAGTTTGGGCCTCCTCAGTGTTTTCTCCCCACACCTGAAGAGAGAACAGTGCTCTTTAACTTGTACTGTTTTATCTGAATGCAACCCACTTCCTCCCTCTGAGCCAATGAGTCATTTTCTCTTTTTAAAGCAAGCCTTAAAAATCTTCCATTTCTCTTTAGTTTAAAATTAATCTCTTTGTGAAGTACTTTATGTCCTGTGTAGAAAAGACACTTCATAGAGAAAAGATTGCTTTAAACACTAGAGGACTACACTACAGATGATGTGATGTGGGACATGGCCATACCGAGACTTTAAAATGTTTAGTTATATAGCAAAATCGATATCATTTATCTTTCTTCTTTATGGAAACAAAGGCTTTTGTCTCTTTCATTTGCTAATGAATTCTCAGAATCTTGTTACCTAGTAGATTTTCAATAAATATTTGAACTAATGAATGGTTGGTTTTCTTCTCAATCTTTTATATTTTGGAAGGGAGAAAGACTGGATGCACATGCTAAGTGCACATCCTACCACTAAGCTGTACTTTGTTCCCACAGTATTTTAGCTTTCTTTTTACTATTCACATAGCTGATATTTTCCGCATTGGTTTTTTCCAATAACTAAGTAGAAAATACTCATAAAAGATATTGAAAAGCAGGAGATAGATCAAAATGCAAAAGATGCAGCAGTTTGCTAAGGTAAGCTTTTAAATGCCTGAAGAGGGCTGGAGAAAGAACAGTGGTGAAGAGCACTGGCTGCTCTTGCAGAGGACCCATATTTAGTTCCCACTGCCCACATGATGGCTCACAACCATCTGTAACTCCAGGTAATCTGGTGCCTTTTGTTGGCCCTATCAGGTACCAAGCATACATGTGTTGCACATACATACATATAGGCACTCAAACATATAAAGCAAACAAAAATGAATTAATAAATAAAATTTTAAATGTCCGAAGAGAGGCGCATTCATTTCAGGACAACTTAGGGAATTTGCATTAATGTATCAAGTATCTGTTAGTATCTATGCCTATGTTTCATTTTATATGCACCTAATAGAAGCAGTGCCTTGGTTTAATGCAAAATCACCTTGTTTTGCAACATTGAAGCAATGATTAATTTAGACAAGATTTATTGACAGGTGCTAAAATAAATGGTGAAATCTTATTGCAAAACATGGTATTACATAATCTGAATATCACCCACAAATTCCAGGACAGCCAGGGTTGTTATGCAGAGAAACCCTGCCTTGAAAAACCAAAGCCAACCAACCCAACAAAACCTAAAACATAAAAATAAAAACAATTTTTTAAAAATTTTAAGCCAAATCTCAGTATCATAAAAAATCTAACAAGATTGAGGAGCTATTTTGATTAAAGGAGACTAGAGAGACTCAGTAAGTATGCGAAATGCATGCCCTTAGCTGAGGACCATGAATCTAAAACAACCTCTTTATAGCAATTATAAAGAAGACTGTCAGAACAACTAGAGAAACTTGGATATCAGATAGCATCACTGTTGATGTTAACCAGCATCTGTTAATTGTTCTGTGCTTATAAAGGAGAAATATGCTGAAATATTAAGTGGTGAACCATCAGTGTCTACAAATAATACTCAACAATCAGAAAAAAAAAAGCCAGACAATTCTCAAATGGTTCACACACAACAAATAGAATATATGCTGCCAGATGATGGTGGTGCGCGCCTTTAATTCCAGCACTCAAAAGGCAGAGGCAGGTGAATCTCAGTGAGTTCAACACCAGCCTGGTCTACAGAGTGAGTTCCAGGACAGGCTCCAAAGTTACACAGAAAAATCCTGTTTCAAAAAACCAAAAAAAAAAAAAATTAATATATGTCAATGCATGTATTTATGGACATACAGGACTATATAGACCAGACAAAAAGATTTCACAGATGTGCATACCAGCATGCATGTTTATAAGAGAAAAGAGAGAGAGAGGAAGAGGGAAAGAGAGAGGGAGGGAGAGAAAGAAGGTGAGAGGAGGAGAGAGTGTGTGTATTGCAATGAAACAATACCCATTAGGGAATCTAAGAAAATGGTGTGTGCACTCATTGTGCTAATCTGTAAATTTTCTCTGGTTAAAGTTTTCTGAATAAAACACAGAAAAGCTTTTGAAAGTCATTGTGAACTTAGGGTTATTCAGCTGCTTGTTCAGTCAAACATTCTAGATAGTGATTTTGAATTTTAAGCTTTCACAATCTTATTTTAGCTCTCTTTGCTTTGCTATTCCTTGCCATCTTTCAGAGAGCCATTGTACTCTTACATGTGGGCAAATACTTCAGTAAATTCTGAATATGTTTTGTGTGACTTACATTGTTTCTATGAGTAACAGGCCTTTCTTTGTGTGTGTGTGTGTTTTTAAGATGTCTCTTGTATATCTAATCAAAAGCCTAATTTTTCTTTTTTTTTTCTTTTTTAAATTTTATTTTATTTTTTGTTGTTGTTTTTCTGTTTTGTTTTTTTGTTTTTTATTTTTATTTTTTTAATTTATTTATTTATTAAAGATTTCTGTCTCTTCCCCGCCACCGCCTCCCATTTCCCTTCCCCTCCCCCAATTAAGTCCTCCCCCCCTCCTCAGCCGGAAGAGCACTCAGGGTTCCCTGCCCTGTGGGAAGTCCAAGGAACCCCCACCTCCATCCAGGTCTAGTAAGTTGAGCATCCAAACTGCCTAGGCTCCCACAAAGTCAGTACGTGCAGTAGGACTAATTTTTCTTCTTAGTATAGCAGCCTTTCAATTTTTTTTGGAATGTAAGTTTTATCTGCCTAAGATCATTTTCTTTTTTAAGATTTATTTTATGTGTACAAGTGTTTTGCTTGAATGTATGCATGTATGGGCACCATGTGCATACCTAGTGCTTGCAAAGGTCAGGTGTTGGACCACGTGGGACTGGCATTATGAATAGCTGTAAGCTACCATGTCAGTGCTGGGACTCAAACCTAGGTCTTCTGCAAAAGCAATGCGTGTTCTAAACTGATGAACCATATCTCAAGCCCCTAAGTCCTTTGATACCCCCTTTGTCTTAGATTAAAGCAGGGCCCCTAGTACTGATGAAAATTGTTAAAACACTGCTTTATTCTATAGAGAATACAGAAAAAATAGGTTCTGAATAACAAACATTACATGCTATAGGAAGTAACAGTGCACTGTGTAATGAAGTGATCTGAGATACACTATGCCCTTATCAAGGCTGATTATTATTGTTGTTTAGAGACGAGGCTCCACAACATAGCCCAATCTGATTTTGAGTTCACCATCCTCCTGCCATCATCGCCCAAGTGCCAGGATTACATGCATGAGATATCACACCTAGATAAGGTTGGTTATTTCTAAGTGATTTTATTCTATACTCTAACCTTTTGATAGTAATCTCTGCAAAATACAATACAGGGGCTTACGTCATTGTTGCTCCTGGATCTGCAGTCATTTGATTGGTCACAAAAACAGCAACATTATATTCTGCATAAAAATAAAATTAAGACACTAAGAGAAGGGCAGTAAAAAATACAAAGTTCATTGTTTAGATTTCAGTATAGGTTGGGTGGTGGTGGTGCACACCTTTAATCCCAACACTCAGGAGGCAGAGGCAATCAGATCTCTGTAAATTGGAGGCCAGGTTGATCTACAGATCGAGTTCCATGATAGGAAGGTCTACACAGAGAAACACTGTCTTGAAAAACAAGACAAAAAGTAGATTTTGGTTTAGGAATCTTGCACCATTGAGTTTATTTTTTTAAACAAGCTCTTGTTTCTAGCTATCCTGGAACCCACTTTGCAGACCAGGCTAGCCTCGAACCCAGAGATCCACCTACCTCTGCCTCAACCGTGCTGGTATTAAAAGTGAGTCACCACTGCCCAATTTAAAATCAACTTCAAATGGAATTTTTTTTCAAGACGAGGTTTCTCTATGTAGAGCTGACTGGCCTGGAACTCACTATGTAGACTAGGCTGGCCTCGAACTCAGAGATCTGCCTGCTTCTGTCTCCCAGAGTGCTAGGATCGAAGGCATGTGTCACCATGCCTAGCTTCCTATTTTTCATTAATAATAAAAAATACTGCTAAGCAGTGGTGGCTCACGCCTATAATCCCAGCACTTGGGTAGGCAGAGGTAGGTGAATCGGTGTGAGTTTGAGGCCAGCCTGGTCTACAGAGTGAGTTCCAGGACAGGCTCCAAAGCTAACAGAGAGCCGGGTGGTGGTGGCGCAAGCCTTTAATCCCAGCACTTGGGAGGCAGAGGCAGGCGGATCTCTGTGAGTTCGAGACCAGCCTGGTCTACAAGAGCTAGTTCCAGGACAGGCTCCAAAGCCACAGAGAAACCCTGTCTTGAAAAACAAAAACAAACAAACAAAAAAAACAAAGCTAACAGAGAAAACCTGTCTCAAAACAACAAACAAAACAGAAAAACAAGGCCAGTCGGTAGTGGCGCACACCTTTAATCCCAGAACTTGGGAGGCAGAGGCAGGCGGGTCTCCGTGAGTTAGAGGCCAGCCTGGTCTACAAGAGCTAGTTCCACAATAGGCTGCAAAGCTACAGAGAAACCCTGTCTCAAAAAACCAAACCAACCAAACAAACAAAAAACAAACCAAACAAAAAAACTTAAGAGCTGGAGAGATGGCTCGGCGATTAAGAGCACTGACTGTTCTTCCAGAAGACCTGAGTTCAATTACCAGTACCCACATGGCAGCTCACAACTGTCTGTAACTCCAAGATCTGACACCCTCACACAGACATATATGCAGGCAAAACATTAATGCACATTAAATAAAAATAAATAAATTAATTAAAGAAGAAAAATACTTAAATTCATCATTATTGTTATTTATATCAAAATTAGTTTTAGTTTAAATAATCATTTAGATTATCAAAGTAATTTAAAATGTTATGCTTCTGACATCCTTCTGAGATTCTCTGCAAACACACTATCACAAACACAGTCAATAGATGCTATGTGACACTACTGTTTTATTTTAAAGATCTACCTTCTGAGATTTTTTGGAGTCGTGACAACATCTGGGCCAATTTTTGCTGCCGTTCAGCCAATTCCCCACGGCCACTGAAATCCACTCGAAAAAGTGCCATTATTGAGTCAACGATCTGCACAGGAGTAACATAAAACCAAACATGCATTTTAAAATAGAAGGAAGATGCTTGTTTATACAGAATAGAAAAATATGGTAAGTAGCTCTGTCAGTGAACATTATTTAAAAGTTTGTACCAATAGTTTGAAAATGCCAGCTTCTTCATGAAACTTGGCTGCTACATAATCAAGTAGCTCCATCTGATGTTCACCTGATGGGAAACATAGAAAATGTTACAAAAGCCAGAAGCAGAGGCTAACTTAAGCTTGTGTTTGTGTTTTTCAGAAACAGGCAGATAAGAGTTCTTCTTTCCTCTCAACTATACTAAGTAAGGGCTGCATATTCTGCTTGAGCATTGTGGCAAATGGTACCTTAGCAAAAAAAAAAAAAAAAAAAAAGTTGCTCTGGGTGGCTTTAGTTCAGTGGTAAATCACATGCCTAGAGTATGTGAAACTCGGAGTCAATCCCAGCACTACAAGGGAAAATAGCTGACAGTTACTTTACATTTTAGAGAAAACAAATAAAGAATTTGAAGGTAGTTGAGTACCTTGAGGACTTAGCAGATGATACTATTTATGGACTAATTTGCAGAAAATTTAATGAAAACAGGTGAAAATGTTGTATCATCAGATGGTAAATTAGTGTTGTCACCTTTCCATAATCTAAGCGTAAAATGTACAGGGTTCTTACTAGTATAGGCACGGGCATAGAGTACATTGTCCAGTACTGCATCGTGGTCTACGTTAAAGCGATCAGCAATGTCACGAAGGCGATCTGGACGGCTGGAGTGTGGCAAGATTAAGGATCCAATAAACCAATTCCGAAGAAAAGGTAGCACCGTGAGCAAGTAAAACAACTAAGACGTAACAGTGTGTCCGCAGAGGCATTCTGAATGCTAGCGATCACTTCAGGACTCCCAGAGCCCCTCTCTATAAGTGTTTCAAAATATTTTAGGTGATGGTAGGAGGTCACACATAATGGTAAAGCAGAAATTGAATATTAAGTTTTAAAATAAGTTTAAAAGCTAGTTGTGATGTCCTTATTTCATAAGGACACTGACAAAGAGTTTTGGCAAATAATTTAGGATTATGTAGCAGAATAGTTAAAAGGAAAATTAGAAACTAAGGTTCATAAGTCTCTTTTGTTCAGAGTTCTATAAAAATAGACTTATTCTAGAACAGTAATGTCACTGAGTTATAATTCAAGTCACTTCAAATTCTTCATTGGCTCAGAATGAAATAGTTTAACATTACACTAATAATGTATGGCAAAATAATTAAAAATTTGGTGATGTGAAGTAAAGGGTCAAAAAGTAACCTCAAGAGTCTAAAAGGGATCTGATTTGATTAAGCAGGTTTTTGTTTTTGACTTTTATACACCTTCTAATGAAGTTGGTAGTTTTCTGAAACTAGTACATTCCTGTATACCGCAAATGGAAGATGCTAATAATCACTAACAGGTAAACTACAGAGAAGATTTAATCAACACTTTATTCTCTGGCCTTTAGTGACTCTAACAGTGTTCCAAGTGGAATGAAGAAACAAAAAATGCATGTCTGTAGTTTCATTTCACTTTTATGTGCACTGTTTATAAAACATCAACTATTGCCATGTGGTAGTGTTGCATGCCTTTAATCCCAGCATTTAGGAGGCAGACAGACCTCTGTGAGTTTGAGGTCAGCCTGGTCTACAGAGTGAATTCCAGGACAACCAAGGCTATACAGAGAGACTTGGTATTGAAAAATCATAAATATAAAATAAAATAAAGGGGCTGGAGAGATGGCTCAGAGGTTAAGAGCATTGTCTGCTCTTCCAGAGGTCCTGAGTTCAATTCCCAGCAACCACATGGTGGCTCCAAACCATCTGTAAAGAGATCTGACGCCCTCCTCTGGAGTGTGAGTATAAATGGAGGCAGAAAGTTGTATACATAATAAATAAATCTTTAAAAAATAAAATAAAATAAAGCTGGTGGTGGTGGTCCACACCTTTAATCCCTGTACTTGGGAGGAAGAAGCAGGTGGATCTCTGAGTTCAAGGCCAACCTGATCTACAAAGTGAGTTCCAGGAAGGCCAGAGCAAGACAGAGAAACTCTGTCTTGAAAAACAAAAACAAACAAAATTAAACAAAACAAAATCCCAAACAAACAAGAGTTGAGTTTACACTGAGGGAAAATACAAATGAATCTATAAGTACTTACTAACTGATTATCACATGGAATTAATGACCATATTACCCCATTATCAGTGCAGAGCATTATAGAAAACAAAAGTAATAAGAATCTATGTCCTAGGTAAGTTTAAAACTTACAAAGACAAAATATAAATGTAAGAAGAAAAATATCAAGAAACAGTAGTATAGGTTGAGAGACCCCAAGGAAAAAAACATGAGAGATTTCCCTCCTGACTTTCCCCTTGCTCTCAACTATTTTCTTCCTGTTTTGATAAAGTCCAGATTGCTAATCTGCAAGAGTCACTCCTCCCTTTTGAGGAGCACTGTTAGTCAATTCTTTCTAAAATTAGTGGAACTCCATCTGAGCCCCTCTTGCTGCAGCTCTAAGCATCCAATCCTCCTTTCCCAAGTCAGAAGGTTTCTTCAGAGACTTCTCATGCCCAGATTTCTCAGCATTATGAAAATAGTTCTTGGCTTATTTTTCTCTCATAGGAGTATTTTTGATAATAAATTCTACAATAGTTCAGGAAGGACAAGATTTTCTGAATTGGGTAATTACAGAAAATCAGAAGGAGCAGGCCTTGATATGAGAAGCTTAACAATTTGTATGGTTCAATAAGACTATGACATGGGGATAGAGGGAGCAAATCCCCTGTAGAATGCAACATGTGGATTTCTCTATGACCAGCCAAGCTAACGGTCAAAAGAGAGGAAAGCAAAAGACATTTCAGACATGTCAGATCCCTTTTTACCATCTGGATCACCTTTCTGAAAGCAGTGCTTTCAGGAAACCAAAAGAAAGATGCTCTGGCGATGTAAGAGGCCTTAATGATAACACAAAAAACCTTCATTACCTAAAGAATGTTATTATATGTTTTCCAATTTTTAACATGTTTAGCAGGATGGGATTAGACTGAAACATTCTCATCTCTTTGCCTCTAATTCTGCTGAGAAATAAGCCTGGTGAAGCAGGTCGGGCTTCATTTAAAGAACCTGTGCAGCTCTTACATCTTCTGAACCTGGTACCTCTTCAAACCATTGTGTAAGTCCAATTACACATTGTCTCCCTCGCTTGCTGTTTCCTTGAGACTTCCATCACTCAAGATGCCACTGCAAATGTTCCCTGGAACTAATTTCCAACTCCAGTGATCTTTCTCATCTGTTCTCTTCTCTTCTTCACACTTCAGATTTGCTTGCCTTCCACAGGCAGACTTCCTCCTACTTTCTATGACTGTACATTCTTCATTTTAGTCCTCTTCATAAATACAAGCACATGACAAAGTTACAAGTTCACTCCACCCTCTCTTTAGTTAATTCATCCACATCTCTGACTCCATCCTTTCCTCAGAATTTTCCACAGTTGGGGGCTGGAGAGATGGCTCAGTGGTTAAGAGCATTGCCTGCTCTTCCAAAGGTCCTGAGTTCAATTCCCAGCAACCACATGGTGGCTCACAACCATCTGTAAAGAGGTCTGGCGCCCTCTTCTGGCTTTCAGGCATACAGACAGAATATTGTATACATAATAAATAAATTATACATAATAAATAAATATTAAAAAAAAGAATTTTCCACAGTTATCTGTACATCCTCTTGTCCCTCATGTTTAACACTCTACCAAGAAACATCAGTTGTCTTCAGTACCATTCTGCTCCCTGTCTAGATGAGACTCAGGGTAGCCTCTCAGGCCAATCTCCTTTGTCTGCAGTTTCCCTTAGTAATGTTTCCTGTCCTGTCCTTTTCTTTTTGTTTTTTTTTTCCCCTTTCATTTATTTGCTTATTTTTAGGGGCAGGGTTTCTCTATGTAACAGTCCTGACTGTCCTGGAATTTACTATGTACCAAGCTGGCCTTAAACTCACAGAGATCAACCTGCTTTTGCCTCCTGAGTGCTGGGGTTAAAGACATCCACCACCATACCCAGCTTCCTTTTGTGCATATTGCTTCCAACCTAGACAACATTCCCATTTTCTGAGATTTCTGAAATAGAAATATCTAATTGACATTCACCATCTGATTTCAAAGTTCTTCATGTCTTTGACCCAAATCACCTTTCTGGAATACTTTTATATCAATTAAACTGCCATACCCTCTGTGACACAATCACAAGCTTTGACCCTTTCTTTCCTTCAATATATTTAAGCTCCTCAAGTCTTTCCCTCTACTTGAAGCAAAATCTTTGGATATGAAGCTTTAAAAATGATTAAGATACAATTTCACCTCATGTATTTGCTTGTCATTTTGCATCAAACCACGTAGAGAAATAAATCAAGCAGTGATGTGAGCATTTGGTCAGCACTGCTGTCCCCTTTACTTTTGTCATTATTGTTGTTACTAGGATCACTATGAAAATGATATATCAAGACACATTCTCTTTTGTAATAATATTGCTCTACCACACTGCCTCAGGATTTGTTTAAATAAAAGGGTTACAAAGTATTTTCTGTATCAATGAAGATAATCTTTCCTCCTGAGTAGCCGCCTGCTCCTGGAAGTTGCGCTGTCACTGGGGAACAATTAAAAATTAATATTAACATGAATGAATAAACTTTGCGAAAACAAACACATAAGTTAACCTTAAGTTTACATTGGTTGCAATTTTAGTAAACTTAGCAAAGAACAATGACCCTTTGGCTTCTAAAAAGATTGCTGTAGTTCCACCACAGTAACCAATGGTAAATAAGTACTCTGCAAGGATAATAATAATTTAACTGAGAATTTTAATCTCTCTCACAATGTTTGTCAAAACCAATTTTTAAATAAATAGAATTAGAATTTAAATGTTAGTTATTTTCATAATAATCACAAATATAATTTTTGCTAAATAATTCTAGTTATCTTTCAATTACTGTCCATATTTAAATGTATTTACTTTGCATGTATACATATGTATACTGTGGCAAGTGAACTGTTCCTATGTATGGGCCCATGTGTGTCTACCGTTTGTGAGACAGCATCTCTTACTGAATATGGAATTTATTGATTGTGCTAGACTTGCTAGGCAGCAAGGCCCAGGAATCTTCCTGTCTCAGGCTCCCCAGAACTGTGATTATAGGCGTGTGGTGCAGTACCCAGCTTTTTACAAAAGTGCTACAGATGCAAACCTAGGTCCTCATAATTATACAGCAAGCACTTTCCTCAACTGAGCCATTTCCCCAGGCCAAGCATTTACTTTTTTCAAAAGGTAGGTTCTCATGTATCCCAGATTGGCATCCAGCTTACTACGTAGACAAGGATGACCTTGAAATCTGATCCACCTCTCCAAACTGGTTTATGCCAGGGCTAGGGATTAAGTCCAGGGCTTCAGGTATGCTAGACTTAGTATCAACCAAGCTACATCCCCAACTCATATGTATTGTATTACTATAGCTAACATAAAGAATTACTTCATACTAGGCGTTCACATTATTTCATTTATTTTTCAAAACTCCCCAAGATTTGGCACTATTATTATTTCAGTTCTACTATGAGGACAATTAAAGGGGTAAAGCAACTTGCCCACACTCATACAGCTATCAGTGATAGAAACAAGACATTTTGATTCTAGAATATTGGCCCCCTTTTCACTTTTTTCCTGTGTGTGTTTGTGTGTTGTGTTAGCATGTGTGTATGCATGTTCACATGTGTTAAGGTGCATATCAGACCCCCCCCTTTTGTTTTTTCAAGACAAGGTTTCTCTGTAGTTTTGAAGTCTGTCCTGGAACTAGCTCTTGTAGACCAGGCTGGCCTCGAATTCACAGAGATTCTCTTATTTCTGCCTCCCAAGTGCTGGGATTAAAGGAATGCGTCACCACCGCCCAGCTTCAGAACCCCCTTTTTAACTACTTTTCTATGTTCCTTTTATTTAAGTAAAAGAAATACAAATTGAATCTTTGTGCATAAGGAATTTCTTGTTTATTTTGTTTTAGAAAAATTATATATTTACTTTTTAGGAAATTTATATTTGTCAGGTGTGGTGGTACATGCATTTAATCCCAGCCAGCCCTTGAGAGGCAGAGAGAGGCAGATCCCTGTGAGTTCAAGGCCAGCCTGGTCTATACAGCAAGTTTCATCCACCCAGAACTATATAGTGAGCCCTGCCTCAAAACAAACAAAGACCCCAATTTTTTTTTTGTTTGTTTTTTCGAGACAGGGTTTCTCTGTGGTTTTGGAGCCTGTCCTGGAACTAGCTCTTGTATATCAGGCTGGTCTCAAACTCACAGAGATCCGCCTGCCTCTGCCTTCCAAGTGCTGGGATTAAAGGCGTGCGCCACCACCACCGGGCTTAAAGACCCAAAATTATATTTACTCATTTATTTCGTTTAGGGGCACATGATGCAATGGCATGTTTGTGGAGGTCAGAGGGCAACTGTGGGAGTCGGCTCTCTCCTACTACCATGTGGGTTCTAGGGATCAAACTCAAGTTTCTTCGGTTGGGAGGCAAGTGCCTTATCCACTGAGTCATCCTGCTGGGCTCCAAATTTAATTTTATGCTTCATTTTGGACAGAATACACCCATAGGCAGTAAAGTATTCTAGTCTTTAATAAATTTTATGTCATTGTTATGTTTTTTAAAAAGACAAAAAAGATGGATAGGAAGAATTTGATATACTGGGTACCACTCCTGCCAATTCACCATAAACCATTTACCTCCTCTGTACCTTCATGCAGGTGTTCATAGTGCAGCATTGACAACAGTACCTCACATACACACTCCAAAACCATCCGTGCAACAATGGGCTGTCTACTTAACCTCTTGAGCTTTTGTTTCCTTGGACATTTTGGTTCAATTGCATAAGGTCATGTAAGATGCAGTAGAGATCTACTAAGTGAACGTTCTGACTATCACTGTTATGTTGTATGTTCTTACCACAGAGGGTATGAGACAGCTGAGTTTTTCCAGTACGAAATTCTGTAAAAATTTAGAAAAAGGAACTTTAGAAAAGTACAGTTACTATTATATATTTTCACTAAACAAACAAAACTAACACTGCATTTGGGTTAGGAATGTTGCTTAGTGATACAGCACTTGTCTAAAATGCCCACAGTCCCGAATTCCACTTCCAGTATTCCCCTCCACAGAAGAACCTCACTGCTTTCTAACTGTCAAATCTCACAAAAGGATGCTGCATGTATGAATACCATAAGTGGGAGACAAAACAAATTCAGCCCCTCAACATAAGTACTGTTTAGGTTAAAGTTAATTTAAAGCAAATTTTCCGTATGACTAGTCACACAAAT
Organism: Microtus oregoni; assembly: GCF_018167655.1. NCBI lineage: Eukaryota > Metazoa > Chordata > Mammalia > Rodentia > Cricetidae > Microtus > Microtus oregoni. The sequence continues at coordinate 13,747,266 of NW_024543081.1, forward strand.
GAGAGTTTCAGACCTGACCACAGAGAGGACAGCCAGGCTCTTTTCTCAAGGAAAAGCTGATGTGATCTTGAATAGCGCCATCCCTAGTTACCAGCAGAAGCAAATGTTTTCCAAAGGAAAACTTCCCTAATCATTTAGGTCCACTGAACTCTCAGTTTAAATTTTTAAAAAGCTCGGGGGCTGGAGAGATGGCTCAGAGGTTAAGAGCATTGCCTGCTCTTCCAAAGGTCCTGAGTTCAATTCCCAGCAACCACATGGTGGCTCACAACTATCTGTAATGGGGTCTGGTGCACTCTTCTGGCCTGCAGGCATACACACAGACAGAATATTGTATACATAATAAATAAATAAATATTTAAAAAGTTCATAAGTAATATATAAGAGGAGAAATTGCTAAGATTGAATCAATAGAAATGAAAATCAGATTTACTTCTTCAAGTCAATAGAAATAATGACAACAAAACATTTAGTTCTCTCTTTTTTTAAAAAAAGATTTTTAAATTTAGTATACAGTGTTCTGTCTGCATGTATGCTTGCCAGAAGAGGGCACCAGATCTCATTACAGATGGTTGTGAGCCACTATGTGGTTGCTGGGAATTGAACTCAGAACCTCTGGAAGAGCAGCCAGTGCTCTTAACCTCTGAACAATCTCTCCAGTCCACATTTAGTTCTCTAAGTGCAAATATTGGATTGTCAGATTCAGCATGTAAAACAGCTATACACGAATTAATTGTTAAAATATAGCATATAGGCTAGGTATGGTAGTGCTGGCCTTTAGTATTAGTAGTTGGGAGACAGAGGCAGGTAGTTCTTTGTGAGTCCCAGGCCAGTCAGGGCCATACAATAAGACCCTGTACACATACACACGCGCGTGCGCACACACACACACACACACACACACTATATATATATATACACATATATGCTATAAAGTGAAAAAAATTTATTCTCTATATTCATTAAATATGCCTAAACAAAAAACAACCTTATTATTGAATTACCTTTTGAAGGAATAAGAGAAAAAATTCAATTTTTTTCTATAGCAATCAGAGGTAACAGGAAGAAAAATGTCAATAAGAAATATGCTGTTAGTATATGTTTTTATTTTATCTTAGAATAGTCCTGTAGTATAATAATTGATACTTCATCAAATATTCTCAAGCAGGAACTTGTTTATTATTTATTGTTTAATTATACATGTATCCATATATTAACAAATGTCATTTTATATAAAACTATTAAGGTTCTACCTACCTCCAAAAGCTTCTGTAATTGCCATACTTTCAATGCCACCTCCTAGTAATTTACTGGAAACAGATAAAAAATGTTGGTGACAGAGTATAAATACAGACAAAAAAATAAAAAAGATGCGCTAGGTGTGGCAGCGCATGCCTTTAATTCCCAGGACTCAGGAGGCAGAGGCAGGGGGACCTCTGTGAGTTCTAGGTCAGTCTGGTCTATTGAGTGAGTTCAGGACAGCCAGAACTGTGTAGAGAGAGACCCTGTCTCAAAAATAAAATAAAATAAAATAAAAAAAGGAGATGAAGTTTGTATCATTAGTAACATATCATCTATATATACAACAAGAATGGGAATTCATAGTTGAAAGAAATGACACTCACTGTTTAAGTCACAGGTTCTATTGTGGATTAGCAAGAAGATTAAACAAAGTAATTTATAAGTCCCATTTTTATTTCTGAGTATCAATAGTAAATGTGTCCGTAAGGCTTTATGTCCATTGCTCTTCTGAATTGGAATTAAAAGATTCGTTAAGCTGGATGGTGGTGATGCACGCCTTAATCCCAGCACTCAGGAGGCTAAGGCAGGAGGATCTCTATGAGTTTGAGGCCAGCCTGGTCTACAGTGCTTATTTGAGGAAAGTCAGGGCTACACAGGGAAACCCTATCTCAAAAAACAAAACAAAAGAACCACAAAACAAAACAGAAAACAAAAAGAAAGAAAGAAAGAAAGAAAGGGAAATGAAAAAAGTGTTTATTTTGTGGTGCTAGGGATTGAACCAGGGTCTTTCATACATATGCTAAGAAAGCCTGAACTACACATATGCAATGGTCTTGTTACTAATCAAATTTCTTAAACTGTGCATAGATAATGTTTCTAAAAGTTATATGAATAGTTAACTGAATATCCAATTTTTTTTTCAGGTGCATCTTTCTATGTAAGCCAGGCTGGCCTGGAACTCCCTATGTAGCCCAAGCTGGACACAAACTCACAGAAATCCACCTGCCTCTGCCTCCTAAGTGCTTGAGTTAAAGGCATACACCACCATGCTTTAATTTTTAATATGCTCATGAACATGTGAAAAACAGAAATTAAGAGAATCCAGTGATTGCCATTGTTGGTTTATCTCACATAAAACCAAATTTTAGGCAGACCCTATCAGAGAAGAAAATGTTCAAAGATAGTATGCTTGTTGTTTTTTTGTCATCTTGAAACAAGGAAATCTTAACAGAGAAAATGTCTCCATCAGATTGGCCTATAGGCAAGTCTAGAGGGTATTTTCTTGATCAATGATTGATGTGGGCCTACTGTAGGCTGTGTCATTCCTGAGCAGATGGCCCTGGGTGTGATAAGAAAACAAGCTGAGTTAGCCAAGGGAACAAGCCAGTAAGTAAGAAGCATTCCTCGATAGTCTGTGCTTCAGTTCCTGCCTCCAGGTTCAGGCCTTGAGTTCCTGCCCTAATTTATGTCAGTGATGGAGTATGACCTGATAGTTATGAGAGTAGGGTGTTGTGCACATCTTTAATACTAGCACAGGAGAGGCAGAGTCAGGTGGATCTCTGTGAGTTCAATGCCAGCATGGTCTACAGAATGAGTTCTAGATCAGCAGAGCTACACAGAGAGACCCTACTTCAAAAAGTCAAAGAGAAAGGAGTGAGGAGAGTTGTAAGACAAAATAAACTCTCTTCTTCCCAACTTACTTTTGGTCATGGTGTGGTGTTTTATGATAGCAATGGAAACCCTAAGACAAATAGTATATACAATGTTAGCAGTTAGAAGAAATCTGCCACGTTTTGACAGCATATATTTAATTGGTAACACAATGTTTTAGTGCATTTAATGTTCTTACTATGAGAAGAACTAAAGAAATTATGATCTCATTCATCCATTCATTAAATGCAGTAAGTAAGTGTTGAGACTTGGTAGGAGCACTTAAAAACCTTTTGTCGTTTCTATTAGCATGTCTTTGGGGATGCAATCACAAATTAGACAAAGCCTTAAGGGAATAGATTTATTATTTGCCTAAGTAAGACAGCAATTTAAATGCAAATTGAAGCATTTTGAGGTCTCTGCTGACTTCAATTAAGAAAAGGGGTTAGAGAGATGGCTCAGTGGTTAAGAGTACTTGCTGCTTTTGTAGAAGGCTGAGTTTGGTTCCTAGTACCCACACTGTGGCTCACAACCATCTGTAACTCCAGTTTTAGGGGATACAGTAACTTTTCTGGCCTCCATAGGCTAAATACTCACACACACATAAAACAAAATAAGTAAAAGACACTGGCATGTATAATCTGAGAAGGACATTGACTACAAAATCATCCCATGAGGAGCACAAGCCCTTGAGAAATCTTATACATCAGGTGACTATTAAAGAATTTCATGCTACTTTTCATCTTGAGAAGAGTCGCCCTGAAAATGTATAGTTTTGGAAAATAATAGTCAAAATTTCTGGCATTTATGCAATGCTGAGAAGCTAAAGAAGTAACCCCAAGACTTACCTGTGAAACCAGCCTAAATTATTTGAAATAAAAAAAAAAATGACTTCCTAGCCACATGGTGATGATACATGCCTTTAATCCCAGCACTTGGGAGGCTGAGGCAGGTGGGTCTTTGTGAGTTTGAGGCCAGCCTGGTCTACAAGAGTTAGTTTCAGGACAGCTAGCGCTGTTACATAGAGTAAACCCTGTCTCGAAAAACCAAAAAGAAAAAAAAAAAAGATTTCTTTTGTAAAACATGGGAACATTTAGAATTAGGTGCAGAAGAGTAATATTTTAAATCTAAAAAGATTTAAACAGATACAAATCAAACCTACATAATACTATTTGGTGTTTGGGAGCTTTCAAAGTATGGGAAAATTTGGCTTCCTGATAATAATAGAATAGCTCTTGGAAAGTTGTGGTATTAGATCTATAGTTTTGAGGTTGATAACTAAGTTTATAAATAGTAACTGAACATTTATGAATAGCTAAATCTCAATACACTTCTATGATTATTAGACTTAAAAAAGATAAGTACCATAAGGAAAGATCTTGCTTTCTTGGGTGACTGAGGATTGAATACAGAGCCTTACAACTGCTAGGTGAGCACTTGATCACTGGGTTACATCTAGATCTTGGGAAGATTTTACTAATTAATAATTAGATAAATAGCCAGGTATGGTGATACATAATCTGTAATTTCAGCATTTGGGAGGCTGAAGCAGAAAGATGACAAGTTCAAGTCACCCTGAAAAATGTTATAAGACCCTAAACACACACACACACACACTCACACACATCATTCATGAGCTCTCTGGGAAGATAACTGATGACAATTACTAGTTTTAAGTATAATAATGGTGATGGTATTAAAAATGAGAGTCCTGGGCCAGGTGGTGGTGGCTCACACCTTTAATCTCAGCACTCAGGAGGCAGAGGCAGGTGGATCTCTGTGAGTTTGAGGCCATGCTGATCTACAGAGTGAGTTCTAGGACAGTCAGGGCTACACAGAGAAACCCTGTCTCCAAAGGAAAAGAGAGAGAGAGAGAGAGAGAGAGAGAGAGAGAGAGAGAGAGTGTCTTGGCTGGGCATTTAGCTTAGCATTCATTTGGGTCTAATTAGTAGCTTAGACTTCATAGACTTCAGCCTTTGATCCTAAATCTACTCCTCCTACAAGTCCCTTATTTGTGATCTATATTTTCCTGACCTTCAGACCTAAAACCTAGACGCCATCCTTGGAGAAAAATCTATAAAGTAACTTTTTTTTGAGATAGGGTTTTTCTACCATCATTTTCCTGGAACATGTTCTGTAGACTATGCTGGCCTTGAACTCACAGAGTTCCACCTGCCTCTGCCTCTGCCTCCCAAGTGCTGGGATAAAAAGTTCACCATCACCACCCAGGATAATTAACTATTATAAAAAAAATAATAAAGTGGGCTCAGTAGCCTTGGCTGTTTGGAAGCAGGAAGGTCACTTGAGCACCCGTATTTAACATCAGCCTGGATAATCCAATTTGGGGGGAAAACTCATAATCAATTTCGGGAAATTAACAATACATGTCAGAAAACATGAGAGTAAATGAAAAGGGATGCTAGAACCACCCTTGTTGAGGAATAAGTCCTAGATTGTTTCTTCTAAAATATTCAATCTAACAACTAATTTAAGTAAACACAAAGTGGGAAATGAAATTTTCTTCATCAAGGGAGATGGAAAGTAATGAAATATAAGCTGATATTTCAAGTCATGGATAAATAAAGGCTAAATTACAAATTATTTATGATTATGAATTCCTTGGAAGAAATGTAAACTGTTCAACCTGGAATTTGCCTCACGTTCATTCTGGAACAAACATTACAAACTCCTTCAAAGTAGGAAGCTACTTTTTCCACAAGAGTGGAAATCATGATGAGATAGAGGAAAAGAAAAATGGACTCCAAAGGTTGTACTTAGTGGTAATAAAAATTGAGATACACACTCAAATTCCTGACTCCCAGTGGTGATATGGAAAACCATCTTCCTCTTTTCGCTGTACTCAAATGCAGTTAGGAATCCTGGTTCCTAGAGAAAGACAATGGACAAGTTAAAAAACAGTGTAAGATGACTGGAATGGCAACTGCTTCCCAGCACTACATGCTCAGTCATCAAGTTCATCATCTGTGTATGCTCCTTTTGAAGACTATATCAGAAAATGGGCAAAAAACATAGGCTTGGGGTTAGAGATATGACTCAGTAGTTAAGATCTAGTAAAGTGCTCTTTTAAAGGACCTGGGTTCAGTTCCTAGCACCCACATGGTGGCTCACAACTGGACTTCGGTTCCAGAGAATCCAATGCCCTTCTCTATTTCTTATGGACCCTGCATGCATATAGTGTACATACATACATGCAAAACACTCATACATATAAAATAAAAATCTTTTTTTTTAAAAAAAAAAAAGTCCCGGGGGGGGGGGCGTGGGAAAGACCTTAGAGTCATCCATCTCACATTCTTTTTTTTTAAAAAAAAATTATATATTTATTTTTAATTTTGTGTGCATTGGTGTTTTGCCTGCATGTTTGTTTAATCTTGGAGTTACAGATAGTTGTGAGCTGCCATGTTGGGAATTGAATCCAGGTCCTCTGGAAGAACAGTCAGTGTCCTTAACCACTGAGCCACCTCTCCAGCCCCAACCTCTCACATTCTTATTAGGTAGCATGATATAGGGGTATCTGGTGCAATTCCAGAATTCATTTTTGAGTCTAGAATGGGTAAAAATACTGTGCCTTTAGAGGACAGTCATGCAGAATAAATGAAATACATCCATGGCACAGAACAGAATAGTATTTTACTGACGATGCAGTTGATCTCATTCAATAGCATCACCTCCCTCCAGCTCTAGACATTTTAAGGATCCCAGAAATAGTAGTGTTCACTACTCATGTGACAATATCTTTATATGGCAGATGCATCACTCATTTGCTGAATTAATAAGCTACAGCTGATGTAGTGATGAACAGTGAAAATGGACTCTAATGCAGCTAATTATGTTTCTCTGTTGTTCTAGTAGTTCTTAAACACAAGGGAGGGAAGAGTAAGCCCAGACCTAGCTTCAGTTAAGAAAGGATAAGATCTGGATGAAGAAAAGGTGTTCTTCTGTTTTTCCTTGAATAAGAAAATTTATGGCTGAGTAAGAACACTTGTTATGCAGGCAAGAAAACTGGAGTTCAAATCTCTAGCAGCTATGTAAAAAGCTTGGTATGGTTGTTTGTGCTTGTAACCCTAGCACTGGGGCATGGAGAGAGGTGGCTCCCAGGAGGTCACTGGCCAGACAGCCTAGCCAAAACTAAGCCTCGGGTTCTGCTAGAAACCTTGTCTCAAAAACAAGGTGGAGGGGCTTGAGAGATAGCTAAGCAGTTAAGAGTACCAGCTGTTCTTCTGGAGGACCTTGGTTCAATTACCAGTACCCATGTGGCAGCTTACAACTGTCTGCAACTCTACCTCCAAGTGATCTGACACCATCACACAGACATGCATGCAGACAAAATACCAATGCACATAAAATAAAAATAAATAAATCATTTTTAAAAAGAACAAGGCGGAGAGTAATAGAGGAAGACATAGGATGCTTCTGCATGCACAAGCATAGGCACTTGTACATGCACACAAAACATGTATATATACCACATATGAATATGAGATTTGGAGGCTAGAGAGAGAGTTCAGTCAGTAAATTTTTACTTTGCAAGCACAAGGACCTAAATTCAGTCTCTGGAACTCAAGTAAAGAAAACAGGAAGTAATTCGAGTGTGATCTCAGCATGAAAGAGACAGACAAGGTGGATCCTTGGATCTCACTGGCAGCCAGCCTAGCCAACTTCATGAATCCTAGGACAGTAAATGGTGCCTGAGGAATGATATCTGAGGTTTCCACCCATGTGTACACATATGCATGCACACCTGCACACACATACAAAATAATGAGATTTAGCATCTAAAGATAAGAAGACTATGGAGGATGGTAAAATGACTCAGTGGGTCAAAGTGATAGCTTTAAATTTGACCTTAGTTCAAACCCAAAACCCAATTAACAGTCAAAGTAGAGAGCCAACTCCACAAAGTTGTTCTCCGACTTCCACATGTGTGCCATAATTCCAAGTCTTACCCCTATACATAACACACACAGATACAGACAACTTTTTTTTTTTAAAAAGATGTGTAGAAGCAACTAGGTATCACACACCTTTAATTCTCAGGTAGAAGCAAGTGGGTCTCTATGAATTTGAGGGTTTGAGGCCAGCCTAGTCTACAGAGTGAGCTCTAGGACAGCCAGGGCTGAATAGAGAAACCCTGTATTAAAAAACCAAACCAACTAACCAAACAACCAACCAAATAAATAAATAAAATAAATTGGGTGGTGATGGTGCTTGCCTTTAATCCCAGCACTTGCAGGTGGAGCTCTGTGAGTTTGAGGGTTTGAGGCCAGTCTGGTTTACAGAGCAAGTTTCAAGACAGCCAGGGGCTACACAGTGAAACTCTGTCTCAAAAAACAAACAAAAAATATGTGTAGGAGCTAGAAAGTAGTAGTTTGTCAAAATTTGGGCACTACTGTAAGACTTTCTGGACACTCTGGCAGTTGAGGAAGTGACTTCTGGATACATTGCTTAGTGGGTCTATGAATACCACAGTCACTGGGTCCTCTCCAAGACAGCCTCTTCTGGTCATGAGATTCCCCCTCCCTCCCCTCACAGATACACGAGAAATAAAAAAGTCTTGATCTTCTGTAGAGAGGGATACTTGGTGACTACTTTCCTGTACATTTCTATTTATAGACTAAAAATAGGGGTCCTCTGATGATACCCAAAACTCTATAGGAGAGTTTAAGTCTAAGGCTATATTCCTTTCCCTGCAGCCTGACTGCTTGCAGTCCATGGCGCCACTGGAAGGTATGAGTTATGAATTCAGTTACCTCAGTGGACATAGGCATGGTTATATCTATTTCAGCTGCAGACACATAGACCCTAGCTGATGTTAGTCTTTTTCTAATCTAGGGCTGTCTTCCCAGGTGGCCTATATCAGAAAAGAGAAAATTCTTTAAGTCTGAGCTTCAGAAAAGCTATAGGCATATTTGAGAAGATGAGACCAAACTAAGGGGAGGACAGCTAAAAACAAATAGCAGAAGAACTAAAAGTCAAAGAAATATAAAGAAAAGTTTTGGTAAAATAATTGCCTTCAGTAGTATTCCAAGTATCTTAAAACAAAACAAACAAAACAAAAAACAGGTTTTCTTTTTATTGTTATTTTGTCTTTTTTTTTTTTCTGAAGCTGAGGACCGAACCCAGGGCCTTGCGCTTGCTAGGCAAGCGCTCTACCACTGAGCTAAATCCCCAACCCCCAGGTTTTCTTTTTAGATTTTAAACTTTAACTGTATGTGTGCTATGGGGTACATGCCTATTTCTATCATGTGGGTTCTAGGAATGGAACTCAGGGCAAGATTATGTTCTAGGTATATTCATGCTCACCTCAGTCTTCCAGGAAACTAATTGTTGTGGCTTTGGGACTGAACTAATAAGCGGGTAACATGGGGACTATAATATATTGTGGTCTATCTACAAGAACTTAAAGTTCCTACTGTAGTTTCTAATGTTCATGAGAAAGTCTACAAAGGCAACTCTGCTAAACTAAAACAGCAAAGAATGAACTTGGCTTACAATAAGTTTGTTGGCTGCCTCTTTAATCTTGTCCACTTTGGCTTCTGAGAGTCCTTTGACATTGCAGAGGGCTCTTCTTGTTGTCATTTGTATCCCTTTAATGGTACAGATTCCTACAGACTTCAGTTTCTTAATATCAGCCATATTCTGAAATGAAAGAATGGGTGTAGCAGATTGATAAAATGCCAGCCTAAAAGGCCCCTCTACTATATCATGAGCTTCGTGTCCATCTCCTTCCATCATGATGCTAATTTTACACAAGCAACCAGGTGGAGCCCACCCACTACCTAGCCAAATGTTCTGGAAATATCAGAGTAGAACATACCCAGCAGGTTGCCAAATGTTCTGGCTGTGCCCCGATTTTCCCAAGAATGTTAGTGAGACCATGGCAATGTAGCAAAAAATTAAAAAGAAAAGTCTGTTGGTGGAAAAGCTAGCAAATTTATCACACATTCACCCCCTCAGTTCAGCTCCTTCCTTCTACAGAACTTCATTACCAATATGTTCTCTACATTTTTCAAAGTTGTTTTTTTTTCCTTCTGCTCCTGAAGAACACAAATAACTACATCACAAAAAGACTGGGATTTTCTCCCTCTTCTATTTTCTAAAATTGATGGAAAGAGATTACTATCAAGATTTCAAAAGACAACCTCAGCAAACTTTTAACACCAAATGATTGCTGTTGATATCCACAGATTTTGACAGTCTACATTTCTGCCACCATGATTCACCCTGGTTATTGGACAAATAGAATTTTTTGCAAATGAAAGCATTATCTATCTAATGTTAAATCTAGAGAGACAAGTGGTGGTGGTGATTGCTTAGAGATGCTCCAAACACCTCCAGCTGAATCAGTGGTTTTTAATCACTGGGAATCCTCAACAGTGTCTAGAGACATTTTTGGTTGTCACAGGCAGAGGAGTACTACTGGCATTAAATGCATGAGTAGAGGCCAGGTGTATGAATTCAGTTTGATGTGAGTATAGATATTTGTAACTCCACGATTGCACTAGTTGGTTGGTTTTGGGATTTTTCCCCTATATAATTTCCAAGCATACCATAAACAGACAAACGACTCGAGTGGTATGTACAGTTTTATTATTATCAGGTCTGAAGTGTGTCTCTTTGATATTAGCTTAAGGTCAACCAGGCTTATTCTAGCTTTGATGAAGTCACTTTTATGTTAGCCAATATATCCTAACTCAGCTTGTGGGGATCTGCTTGGGCTTGCTGCCATCCAGAGACACACTTCTGTTAGTTAAGTTCCCCTTATTTATTTTTTTTTCTTTTTTTTTAATTATTTAACTTTATTTTATGTGCATTAATGTGAGGATGTCAGATCTGGAACTTGAGCTACAGACAGTTGTGAGCTGCCATGTGGGTGCTGGGAATCGAACCTGGGTCCTCTGGAAGTGCAGCCAGAGCTCTTAACCGCTGAGCCATCTCTCCAGCCCCCAGTTCCCCTTATTTATGTTAGTACAACTCTGGATTTGACTGCTTCCTTGCTTCAATCTCCTGGCTCCTGGGAGTCAGTTCTCATATACTGGGATTAAATTATTCTGTAACACCAAGCATGTTGCTGAACAACTGAAGACAGACAGTTCCCCTTCACCACACAATAAAGAATTTTCCAGGGTTGGTCAGGACAAGGCTGAGAGAATGGAACAGACCATTTAATACAGTACTGAAAAGTTACTCACAATTCCATGTTTCTGTAACAGGTCAATGTCTTGAAACAAAGATTCCTAAATGAAATGAAACAAAGAATGGATTTTAGACAGTCACATCTAAATAAATGTTTCACATTTTTGGGAGTGACTAATTCTGATTCACTAGTCATTCCATAATATTTCAGTTCCACTTATCTAAACACTGAAGTAGGCTCGATCACTTTTTCAAACACATTGTTACATATTTAGAAAACAGACCAATATGGGTGCTGAGAATCAAAACCTGGCTCTCTAGAAGAGTAGCCAGCCTTACTATTGAACCATCTCTCCAGCCCTCATTTGACCTATTTTATTTAATACTTTTTCAGGAACAGCGTGCATAGGTAGCAGTAAGTTCTTTTAAGCTACTTTCATTTAGGGCTGGAGATGTAACCAATGGAAGAGCATGTGCCTACCAGAAAGAAGAATTGAGTTGGAGCTCTTCTATTGCAAAACAAACAACAAAAACTTTCATACCAGTTGCTAAGTAGCTAAACTTAGCACACTTTGCCAAAGAAATTGTTACACATTTATGTTTTCTACTTTTAGTTCCTAAAAACAGTACCTAAAAACTATGAAATTTGATTTTTGCGGAAAGACTGAACATTGCCATAACTTTCAACAATCTAATAATACCTCCTCATCTTGGAATCTTGATTCCTCCTGCACAACTTGATCTTCTTTCATGTTGAAAGGGAAGCAGCAGAAAAATAATCAATTCTGGGAAAATAAGAAATATTATTTAAGATGTAGTTTTCCTATTTTGCTTTCTATTTTTGTGATAAAACATGGATAAAATCAAAAGCAACTTGGGGAGGAAAGGGTTTACACACCCCAATCACAGTCTGTCACTGAGGGAAGCCAAAGGAGGAACTAAGGCAGGAGCCTGGAGGCAGGATCTAAAGCACCAGCTGTGGAAGAAGGCTGCTTACTAGCTAGTTCTCCATGGCTTGCTCAGTCTGCCTTTCTTTCCTTCCTTTCTTTCTTGTGGTGGTGTTTGTTTTTTCTGTTTTTCGTTTTAGAGACAGGGATTTCTCTGTGTAGCCCTGGCTATCTTGAAACTCACTCTGTAGACCAGGCTGGCCTTTAACTCAGAGAGGTCTACTTGTCTCTGCCTCCTGAGTGCTGGGATTAAAGGAATGTACCACCATTGCCTGGCTCAACCTACTTGCTTATATAACTTAGGACCACCTACCCAAATAGCATGCCCACAGTGGGGCTATGCCTTTCCTCATCAACCATGAATGAAGAAAATGTTCCAGACTGGTTCACAGGCTGTCTGATAAAGGCAATTCCTTGGGGTTACCTCTTCCTAGAGGACTTTAGCTTGTTTCAAACAAAACAACACAGCCAGAACAGCAGTCATAGTTTGTACAGTAAAAATTCTCTTGCATAGAAGCTTCTGGTATAATTTCAAAGTCACCAAAGATCAAAAAGAAACAAAACATTTGCATGCAAAAAAGTGGCTGTTCAATCTTTCTGCTGGGCTTGTGGTATTATTTCCTATATGTAATCATCATCTTTTTTGCTTGTCTTTTTGAGACAACATCTCACGTAGTTCAGGCTGGCCTCAAGCTGTAGCTGAAGAGGACCTTAAACTGCTGATCTTCTTTTCTCTACCTCCCAAGTACTGGGTTAGTCATGTGCCACCACACATAAGGCTACTTTCTATCACTTTTTGATTTCCTATCATACAGTCATTACAAATGAAGATATCTTTATTGTTCTTCTGAATGTTAGACTTATTAATTGCAGGCTTATGTTTAACAACACTCTAAGAACTTTATATCATTCTTCTTTGCATCTTCCCTAGCATGTCAAATTTACCATAACCTTGGTAAAGGATTTTATTTTTCCCATACCTGATGAATACATTCTCAATTGCTGGTTGTGAATTGGTACACGGGTAAACTGTATCTTTGCTTCATAAAACTATATATTCCACAGTACTTACTAGTTTAATAATTTTGTAAACGTACGGTAAATACCTGTCTGAGTTAGGGTTTTAGTCCATCATTGAAGGAAGTCAGGACAGAAACTCAAACATGGTACGAACCTGGAAACTGGAGCTGATGGAGAGCCCATGGAGGGGTGCTGCTTACTGGCTTGCTCGTCATGGTTTGTTCACCATGATTTCTTATAGAATCTAGGACCATCATCCCAAGGATAGTACCACCCACAATGCCCTACAGCTGGGTCTTTTAGGAGCATTTTCTTGATTGAGGAGCCCTCCCTTCAGATGACTCTAGCTGGTGTCAAGTTGATATAAAACTAGCCAGAAAAATACCCAATGACAAGTTAGGTAAAAACAAAACAAAACAAGAAAAACAAACAAACAAAACCAAGCCGGGCAGTGGTGGCGCACGCCTTTAATCTCAGCACTAGGGAGGCAGAGGCAGGCAGATCTCTGGGAGTTCGAGGCCAGCCTGGTCTACAAGAGCTAGTTCGGGACAGGCACCAAAGCTACAGAGAAACCGTCTCGAAAAACCAAAAACAAACAAACAAACAAAAAAAAACAAAAAACAAAAACCAAGAAGCTATAGACATGATGGTGTACATTAAATAAAATGAATACTCTTGTTCTTGAACTATTCTGTTTCCTCATTTAAGACCAAAGTCAGGCCGGGCGGTGGTGGCGCACGCCTGTAATCCCAGCACTTGGGAGGCAGAGACAGGCAGATCTCTGTGAGTTCGAGGCCAGCCTGGTCTACCAAGGGAGTTCCAGGACAGGCTCCAAAGCTACAGAGAAACCCTGTCTCGAAAAACAAAAAAAAAAAACAAACAAAAAAAAGACCAAAGTCAGGTTTTGAAGTCCAACACAAAGGAAACAAACTACTAAGGCAGCAGAGAGTTGGGCACAAAAGAGGGAACTGTCTGAGTAGGCTCCTCTGGAATATTGTTCCTTTTTTCAGTCGTGAGAGATGGTTTTGCTTGTATTGTCCTGGAACTCCATATGTAGAACAGACTGGCTTCGAATTTACCACGAATTTCCTGCCTCTGCCTCCTGAGGTAGGTGCATCTGTGTGAGTGCCTGTGTGTATGTGTTTTACATAGCCCACCCAAGCTGGCTTGGAACTCTTGGCTCTCCTCTCCCACCTCCCCAGTTCTGGGACTACATATGTGCACCGCCATGCCCGACTCTTGGCTGTATTCATGATTAGTTCAAATTATAGACTATTCCAGAAAAACAAATCTATTGGCAGACTCCTCTCTCCTTTTGCACCAGGATCTATTAGACCCACAGGCCATGAACTCAGATCTGCCTTCTGCTGAGATCACCAGTGTGCCCACCCCCAGATCTGAAGCAGGGCACCTAGCCTCAGTTTCAGGGGGCTGAGGGGTAGCAGGGGAATGGGTTTCAGGGAATGGTGAGACGGAAGGAAAAGGGGTTTCAGGGGACTGGGGGCAAGGGAAGGGGTTTCTGGGGACAGAGGGAGCGGCAGGGGCAGGGGTTTCAGGGAACTGAGGAGCAGCAGTGGAAGGGGTTTCAGAGAATGGAGAGATGGAAGGAAAGGGGGTTTCAGGGGACTAGGGGGCAGGGGAAGGGGGTTTGGGGGACTGTGGGGCAGGGGAAGGGGTTTCAAAGGGCTGGGGGCGGCAGGGGAAGGAGTTTCGGGGGGGCGGCAGGGGAAGGAGTTTCGGGGGCGCGGCAGGGGAAGGGGTTTCGGGGGACTGGGGGTGGCAGGGGAAGGTGAAGGCGGTCAGCCCATGGGCTCTGAGGTTCAGTAAGCGCCCTGAGGCCTACATTATCCAGGCCCCAGTTTCCTCGTGAGGCAGGGAGGCAGGGAGGCCGGCAAGACTCAGGTCGGACTTATTTCCACGAGGCAGGGAATGTCTCGAAATCCCTACACGCCTCAGGGCCGGTATGGAAGGCGACAGTTACCAAGCCAAGTCCAACAATGACCAAAAATGACCACAGAAAGGCACGGAGAGGAAGCGCTTCCTCAACGCTTTGAGTTTTCCTCAGCTTTTCCCGCCCTTCCTCTTTTCACCACTCACCCCCCCACCTCGAGCCCACGGTTTCCCCGAGATTTTCAAGGTGAAACCCTTACGATTCCCACTCAGGCTTTCCGGTCCAGTCTAGGATTCTAACTAGGACCCAGAACGCGGTGGCCGACGACCCAGAACGCGGTGGCCGACAACCCAGTCGTCGAATCTCTACGGGTTTGGCGCCAAACGAGGACGGCCACAGCGTGCCACCAATGTGGGCGGGGCTAAGGCCACGGGGCGGGGCTGAGACTATGGGGCGGGACTATGGCTATGGGGCGGGGCTAAGACTGTGGAGCTGGGCGGAGCGAAGGCTGCAGGAGCTGTGGGGCGGGGCAAAGGCTGACGGGAAGGGCGAGGGCCCTAGTGGGTGCTGCCCGGTGGGACTGAGCAGGGCTCTAAGTTTCTAAGGGAGGCCCGTGATAGAGCACGAGCTCTGTTTGGGCCTGAGAGGAGAACCCTTGGGCAAAGGGAAGTGCCGGGTCAAGGAGAGAGAACTCCAAGTTGTGGCGCTGAGTCGAGGCGGCTGACCAGGGCGGGAAATGACAATCTAGAACTGTTTGTTAGAGGGTCGAAAAAGGGGGTCCTTTTCCCCCTGCCCGCTCGGGGCTGCTTTCACTCCAATCTTTCCATATCTGGCTGCGTACCTCAGACTTCCGATTCTTCTGTCCTCTGATGACTTCGCATTTGCTGCCCTCTCATCTGGGATGGAGAGTAATTCTCTTTGTCCTAACGTGGTTCTAAGTAGTCGATAGAAAACCAGCAGATTTTAGTTCCGATTTATTTTTATTTATTTATTTTGGTTTTTCGAGACAGGGTTTCTCTGTGGCTTTGGAGCCTGTCCTGGAACTAGCGCTGTAGACCAGGCTGGTCTCGAACTCACAGAGATCCGCCTGCCTCTGCCTCCCGAGTGCTGGGATTAAAGGCGTGCGCCACCATTGCGCGGCTTTAGTTCCGTTTTAAATAGAAACCCGGGCCAGCCATAATGCCAGTGGGGCCATTTCTCCAGACTGCCTCCTTTCCCCCTTAAATGGAAACTGTTGAGAATCATAAAACACTTGAAAGACCGTCGACTGCTGAGGTAGCTTGGAAGTGTCTTGGATGACCCAGCAGTACAGGGTGACCTTTATTTTCTTCTGAACCTTTTTGATAGAATAACTACTAAAACAATTGGCATTTTGAAGGACACCCTCACCCGTTGATAAAGAGCCAACCAATGCTTTTCAAACACCCTTATTTTCCAGAATCGTTGCCTGTCTGTCTTTTTTAATGAAAAATGTCCATTTGAGAAGGATTAATAATGATGGCCGGCTTTCCTTCTGAATCCACCTAAAATACAGCAACTTTTGAGCGATTTGAAGACATCAGCAGGATACCGGAGAGCTGCAAAGAGCACAGCAAGATGATTTAGGGAAATCTAACATATGTAGTTTGTGTAGTGACAGCTGGGAGAGAGAAATGTTCATAATATTTGAAGGTTGTGTGCAGTACACTCAAGAAAGAAACCGAAACGAGCTTGGCAATGACAAACTCACGAAGTGAGACGAAAGCCGTGTTAGGACACCCGACTGACGGGTCTATGCAGCTTTTCAAACGCTTAAAACCAGCCACAACCAGGGAGCAAAAAAACATGCACTTTCCAGTCAAATGGGGGGGCGGAGTCACATTTTGAAAAAATTCTGAGTATCGTGAGGGAGCAGTTTCAAGTTGGTGAAGAAAATGAGTTAGTCGAGCAAATGGCATTGGAATGACTAGGTAACCATCTGGAAGGAAATAAAATTGGAACCATACTTCACACCTCATACCAAAATGAATTCCAGATAGATCAAACTGAATATTGTAAGAAAAGCACTAGAAGAAAACATAGGGCCATTTATTATTTTATAAGACAAATGGCTTTTAAATCAATCTAACACTTATTTCACGTGTATGAATGTTTTGCCTACATGTACACCACATGAGTGTCTGAGGCCAGTGAAGAAGAGGGTATTGGATCCCTTGGACTGGAGTTACAGATGGTTGCGAGCCGCTGTGTGGGCGCTGGGAACCGAATCTAGGTCCCCTGCAAGAACAGGGCATACCACAAAACTCAGAAGCCATAGCAGACTGCTGAGATTATCTGGTGTGTATGTGTGTGTACCTGCATGTAAGCATGTGCACCCGTGTGCTAGTGCTGTTGAGACCAGAAGAGAGGAGTACGGGTAGTTGGGAGGTGCTCTTAAGCACCAAGCCCCCTCTCCAGCCTCCGGTAAGACTGTATTTCATAGGAAGAAGTGGCAAATGTGGTGGCACACACCTTTATTCCCAGCACTCAAAAGGCAGAAGCAGGTGGTCGATAGAGCAAGTTCCAGGTCATCCATGGCTACACAGAGAAGTCCTGTCTCAAAAAGCCAAATGAGAGAGAGAGAGACAGAGACAGAGAGACAGAAATCAAGTATGACAAAATGCTATTTTCCTATTCAAGATACAAAGAAAAAAGCAAGCCACTCTGCACCAGTTAGTGGCCAGATAAAATAGCCAATTGTGTGTGTGTGTGTGTGTGTGTGTGTGTGTGTGTGTGTGTGTTTGGGGAACCTCAGGAATGCCACAATTTCCCTATACATTAAAAAATGCCATTGTATAAAGAAATATGAAGTCAGATGGTGGTGGCACACACCATTAATCCCAGCACTCGGGAGGCAGAGGCAGGCTGATCTCTGTGAGTTCAAGGCCAGCCTGGTCAACAGTGAGTTCCAGGACAGCCAGGGCTATAGTGAGAAACCCTGCATTGCAAAACCAAAAACCAAACAAGAAAAGAAAGAAAGAAAGAGCTAGAGAGAGAGAGAAAGAAAGAAAGAACGAAAGAAAGAAAGAAAGAGAGAAAGAAAAGAAACAGGAAAACAGGCAGTGGATTCTGAACAGGACCTGAGTTTTGAACCATTACACTGTACTGCCCCTCTGTGGACAATCACCTTATAGCCAGACAAAAGCTCATTGTCCCTGTCTGGGGATCTTCACACCAGGAATCTGGAGTTTCAGGAGCATGAATTTGAGAAAGATTTTGCTTGAGAACTAAAGAAAGAAGGTTCATCTCTCACACACAATAATCTACCTTAAACATTAGTGCATTTAGATAGTGAGCCTTGATTTCCTACTGTGCCAGGCACTGTGCTGGTAGAGATTCAAGGAAAAGGTACCCAGGCTATTGCGGACCGAGATGAAAGAACACAGACAGTTATGCTACGATAGGACATAACCCTCAAGTGTGCCTCTCCCTGTTGCATAATTTTCCATGAATAGTTTCATCTTTCTGCAGAATGTGAACCTTGTGACTGAAAAACATTTTTAGAAACCAAGAAGCGAGTCACTTCGGAGAGCAATTTAAAAATGTGTCTTCTCTGAGGCCATTTGCTCACACACAAAAAGCCATCAAAAACTCCTCTCTTCCTGTTCCAGGACTGAGAAAGCAAAGTCGGCAGACGTCGCTATCCTATCTGAACTCCGGGTCTCACACTCTAAGGTTCTTTTAGTGATAGAAACCATATACAGGTAGCCATGTGGTGGTGGTGAACACCTTTAATCCCAGCGAGGCAAATGGATTTCTGAGTTCAAGGCCAGCCTGGTTTACAGAGCAAGTTCCAGGACAACCATGGCTGCACAGAGAAACCCTGTCTCGTTCAACAAATAAAAAGACAGCATGCACAGGTGACCAGTCATCCCTTATTATCCCAAGAACTGAGTGGGGGTAAGCCAGGGCTAAGATGCTCTAGCCCAGTGGTTCTCAACCTCCGTAATTCTGCGACCCTTTATTGTTGTGGTGACCCCCATCATAAAATTATTTTCATTGCTGCTTCATAACTGTAAGTTTGCTACTGTTATGAATTGTAATGCAATTTGTTTGTTTGTTTTGAGACAGGGTTTCTCTGTAGCTTTGGAGCCTATCCTGGAACTAGCTCTTGTAGACCAGGCTGGCCTCGAACTCACAGAGATCTGCCTGCCTCTGCCACCCGAGTGCTGGAATTAAAGGCGTGTGCCACCACTGCCCAGCTGTAGTGTAAGTATTTGTGTGGACAGAGGTTTGCCAAAGGATCGCAACCCACAGGTTGAGAACCACTGCTCTATAACTGTTCTAGATACACATGTGTAGGCACGTGCACCCCCCAGACAAAATGCTTCCGCTAGTGTTTTAAGTTTCTGTGGGTTTTTTTTTTCTTGAAACAGAGTCTCACTATGTAGACTTGGTTCTCCTGAAACTCACGGAGATCCGCCTGCCTCTACCTCCTGAATGCCGGTATTAAAGGCGTGCACTACCATGCTCAGTATATTGCATATTTTGGAAAGTGGAAGTCTTTCTAAACCATTCTTGGAAGTTCAGTAATGCTCCCTAATTCTCCCTTAGGCCTCTGAGTCTATCTTGTTTTCCTGGTTCTCACTGGTGCCCAGTGTATTTCCCTAGACATCACTCAGAGGCTGATGGGACCAGGCTTTGTCCTACGCCTTTATTCACCATATTGTCCCTCAAGGCTGACAGGTGCAACAGATTGTATTAAAACATTAAGAGTATAAAATGTACATATGGTAGACTGTTTTTTAAATTAATGTTCAGTTGTGAGTGGTGGCCACACCTCCAATATTACCAGCGCTTGGGAGGAGTAGCTAGGAAGATGCTACTCCTTCCGAGGTTGCATTGTGTCTCCCTTACTCCGCCTTCGCTTTTTGCTTGGATTTCCTGCCTGGCACTATTCTGTCTGGCTACTGGCCAAATCAGCTTCTTTATTAACCAATGGTAATAAGACATATTCACAGCCTACAGAAGGGCATCCCACCCACATCACGCATGTGCACTGTGGGGAGTGGATGCAAGCACAGGTAACATAGCACGAAGAGGACACTTGTGGGAGTCGACTCTCTCCTTCCACATGTGAGTCATGGTGGTTGAACCCAGGGCATGTATCTGTACCTGCTGAACCATGTCACCAACCTCAGAAACACTTTTCAAAAACTGAATGCCAGGTATAGTGGTATATGCTGTTAGTCCCAGCATGCAAGCAGGTGGATCTCTTGAGTTTGAGACCAGTCTGGTCTACACAGCAAGCTCCAGGCCAGTTAGAGATACACAGTGAGATCCTGTAGTATTGTTTTTCTTTTCTTTTCTTTCTTTCTTTTTTTTTTTTGTTTTGTTTTTTGAGACAGGGTTTCTCTGTAGCCTGCCCTGGAACTAGCTCTTGTAAACCAGGCTGGTCTTGAACTCACAGAGATCCATCTGCCTCTGCCTCCTGAGTGCTAGGATTAAAGGCATGAAGGCATGAGTCACCCCTACCCAGCTTTATTTTATTTTATTTTATTTTGAAACAGGGTTTCTCTGTGTAACAACTCTGGCTGTGCAGGAACTCACTTTGTTGACCAGGCTGACCTTGAATTCATAGAGATCTGCCTGCCTCTGACTCCTCTGAGTGCTGGGGTTAAAGGTGTGCACCACCACTGCCCAGCAGGAGATTTCTGAGTTTGAGGCCAACCTACTCTACGGAGTCTTCCAGGACAGCTAGGGCTACACAGAAAAACTGTCTGGAAAAAAACAAATTTAAAAATAAAATTAGAGATTACTTTTTTATGTGTATGAGAGCATTGCCTGCATTTCTGTGCACTGTGCACAGAGGCCAGAGGATGTCGATTCCCTGGATGAGAGTTAGGACAGTTACCAGCCACCATGTGGATGCTGGGAATTGAAATCAGGTCCTCTGAAGAGCAGTCAGTGTTCTTGTTTTATTTTGTTTTCAAGACAGGGTATCTCTGTATAACAGCTCTGGCTGTCCTGGAATTTACTCTGCAGACAAGGTTGTCCTCAAACTCACAAAGATCTACCTGCCTCTGTCTCCTGAGTTCTGGGATTAAAGCCATGCACCACCACTACCTGGCTGTTTTGTTGTTTTTCTTTTCCCTTTTTTTTTTTCCTTTTTTGAGTTTTCAAGACAAGGTTTCTTTGTAGCTTTGGAGCCTGTCCTGGAACTCTGTAGACCAGGCTGTCCTAGAACTCACCGAGATCCACCTGTCTCTGACTTCTGAGTGCTGGGATTAAAAGTGAGCACCGCCACCACCCAGCTGTTGTTGTTTTTCCAAACAGGCAATCGCTACATAGCCTGGGCTGGGCTCAAACTCCCAATTCTCCTGCCTCCCCTGCCTGAGTGCCAGGATTGCAGGCATGTACCACCATGACCAACTGTATTTTCAAATTACTGCCTGTTTGAATAGGAATGGTCCCTATGGGCTCATATATTTCAATGCTTGGTCCTTAGGGATTGGTACTACTTGACAGGGACTAGAGGGTGTGACCTTGTTAGAGGAAGTGTGTCACTAGGGGTGGCTTAGGGGCTTCAAATGCTCTAACCAGGCCCAGTAGCTCTCTCTTCCTGCTGCTTGAGTGTGGATCCTGATGCAGAACTCTCAGCTCCTTCTTCAGCGCCATGTGTCTGCAGGCATGCCACCAAGCTTCCTGCCATGGTGATAACGATTAAGCCTCGGAGCTGTAAGCAAACCCCACTTAAATGATTTCCTGTGTAAGAGTTGCTGCAGTTGTGGTGTCTATTCGCAGCAATAGAACAGAGACTAAGACACTGCCCCAAACAAGTGGGAACTCTTTTTCTCAGTCTCCCAAAGATGAATACCACTTCTTAGACAAAGTGATCCAAACTTATGAAAGATGATTTTCTCGGGCTCTTACTGTTGTGTGACCATCCTGTGAGAACAGGATAAAGCCACGACTTCACAGTAATGAAGAGAGAACCATGTTCCTATGCTTTAACTCTACTTTCAAAGCACGATCCTTGGAGAAAGCTCAGTGGTAGGGGCTTCACTTAGGCTAGGACCCTGGGACTCATTCCCAGGATTAGCAAACAGGTCCATGCAGCCTGTTCTGCCTCCCGCCCCCGTACATGCCTGCCGCTAGTACACAGCCAGGTAAGCTCTTAACCTGGGATCTTATTATTCTTCTGTTGCAAGAATACATTTGGGGCTCCATGGTTAAGAGTTAAGGGTTTTTTCTAAAGGACCTGAATTCAGTTCCCAGTACCCACACACACTAGGTGACTCACAACTGCTTTAAATTCCAGGGGATCTAATGCCCTCTTTTGGCCTGCACACACGTTATGCATGCACACACACACACACACACACACACACACACACAAACAAAGAGAGAAACAATCTTTTTTTTTAAGTTTTTCGAGACAGGGTTTCTCTGTGGTTTTGGAGCCTGTCCTGGAACTAGTTCTTGTAGACCAGGCTGGTCTCGAACTCACAAAGATCCGCCTGCCTCTGCCTCCCAAGTGCTGGGATTAAAGGCGTGCGCCACCACCGCCCGGCCAAAGAGAGAAACAATCTTAAAAATAGAAAGAAATGCAGGATGGTATGGAAACACACAAAAGCACCTGATCTGTCTGGGGGAGAGAAAACATATCATTTAGGCTGAGCCCGAGAGACTGGCAGGAAAACGAGAGGACAAAGGCTGATGTGGGACAGTGTATGAAGCTGGAGGCCAATAGAAGGGACAGCTGTCTGGGAAAGCATCAGCTTGGGCTCCAAGCATCTCCAGGCCTGCCTTCTGCTCTTGTCCTAGTTCCCTTTATGTTGTGCCCAGTTTCAAATACTGTGCTTATTACTCTGGGGAGACATTGTGACAAACTGATGTGTACATACACACTCATCTAAGGACTGCCTACATTTTAATGGGGGAGAGGAACAAAGAAAAAAATCATCCAAGTTTTAGAAATTAAAACCAAAATAAAAACAACTGGTCTTTACTGAAAACATTAACAAAATTAAAACCGGCATACTCGACAGGCACTCTGCCCCCAGCCACATCCCTAGTCTTACTTTTGCATTTTTCACATAGCTTTTAAATGGCTGCACAAAATGTCTGTTAGTAATGAGCATCCCATTTTATCAGAGATGACAGATGAAGCATCTTCTGTGTGCCTTCTTTCCTGATGATGTCATCCAGAGGTGACAGATAAAGCATCTTCTGCGTGCCTTCTTTCCTGATGATGTCATCCAGAGGTGACAGATAAAGCATCTTCTGCGTGCCTTCTTTCCTGATGATGTCATCCAGAGGTGACAGATAAAGCATCTTCTGCGTGCCTTCTTTCCTGATGATGTCATCCAAAGGTGACAGATGAAGCATTTTCTTCATGCCTTTTTTTCCTGATGATGTCATCTTGAGGTGACAGATAAAGCATCTTCTGCGTGCCTTCTTTCCTGAGATTTTCTTAGGTAGATTTCCAGAAGTGTAGTTGGCTTACGGGGCAGGCATAGTTTCAGGGACCTTGAAAGGCATCCTAGGCTCCTGGAAATGTTAGGTTGTACCAATTCCCATTCCCAGAAAAGAAGTCTGGGACACTCTGGGAGCCACAGCACGGACGACACAAGTCAGACAATACGAAGAAGTGCAGGATTTAAAGGAATGCAAATATCTAGGCTCAGACTTATTTCTACCCCTTTAGTTTAAGCTTCTTTCATGAGTGTGCCTCCCACTCCCCAAACCATGCAGTGGCAGGCAGCTGGGCCCATAGACGAAGACAGGAGATTCACAAGCTCAAGGGTGGCCCAGGAAACTTAGTAAGACCCCGAAATGTGAAGGAGTGCTTTGCTGGGAAAGTCCTTGCCGAGCATAGGCAAGGCCCTAGGTTCCATGTCTAATACTGCAAAGAAAAAATTTAAACTAAAAACACATGAATAAACTTATGATATATGCTAACTTAATATAGATAACAGATGGGCCTGCCCCAAATAATTGTGTGTGTGTGGTGTGTATAATTGTGTGTGTATCACATACATTTTAACATACATGAATGAATGAATTCTATGGAAATGTTTTAATATATAGACATAAGATATATTCAATATACACATGGAAGCGACTCATCATATGTTTTGGACTTTCTCATTTGTTCATATTTCCAAAGGCGAAAACCTTTTAACCTCAAATACAGATGTCGGAGGCAAACCTGTTACCATGCACTGCATCCACATCCCTCGTACAGACGTGGGAGGCAAACCTATTACCATGCGTTGCATCAGCATTCACCAGACACTTCTCAATTCAGTTCTCTGCTGGATACAGAGATAAAGACAGACACCTGCCCTAAAGAAGCAGAGTCTCACTGGGAAGCTAGAGACAGGGGGTGGGCTACATGGAGCCATCTGAGGATCAGGCAGGCCACTGGGAACCAAGTACAGCTGTTCCTGGGGAGCTCTTTATTTGCATTGGGCAGGAAATGGTTGAGGCCTGGCCTGCCTTACAGGGTGGGAGACAGATCCACCGAGGTTTCTTCAGGGAGGGGAAAGTGGTTCTTCCGCAGTGTGAGCCTCTGGAGAGAAAGCCGGGTTCGGGTGCAAAGGAAGAGGCCACCTGGCCACGTTTGTGGAGCACGCACGAGCTGGATGGCCAGCACCTTGCACAGCCCCTGCTGGACTGGGCTCTGCTCTATGTGTTTTTCATGAAGTATCAGCTTCAAACAGACACGGTGGGGCAGGGTCTATCACGACTACCATTTCCACACTGCATTGGACTCACAGCTGGCTCAAGTCTATGTGCTCTGAATCAGTGTGGAAAACCACTGGACACCAGCCTGGTGTGTTCATTTAAAGGGAATGCTATCTCAAGCCACAGTCCGGGGCTAGAGGTGGGGGCAGCTCAGTGGTAGAGCACTTGCCTAGCACTGGGGAAGGGTATCCTGGGTTGCTATCAGCTTTTATTTCTAGGTTATTTCAGTGGACAGAATTTGGAAATATCTATGTTTATAATTTGTTTTCTTTGTTTTGAGACTAGACTTTGTCTAGTAGGGCTCAGGTTGGCTTTGAATTTGAGATGTGGTGGAAGCTGGCTTTGAACTCTTGATCTTCCCTGTCCCACCTCCCAGGTGCTGGGATTACAGGCACGTAATCCTGTTTACAAATCCACATGCATTTGTAAACAACAGCCTGAGGTGTAGTTAACACAAGAGCATACACGCCTTTAAGGTAAATTACGGATGTGGATCTCTCACCACTGTCGAGACAGTGAACATAGCCCTATAAGTTTCCCTGGGTGCTGCGTAATTCTTTCCATCCTCCTTCCCCTGCTCTTCCTAGCCACCTCTCCAGGCCTTCAGCAGGCCGTTTGTTTGATGAATCAGAATAATCAAATGTAAAGCCAGGCGGTGGTGGTGCACGCCTTTAATCCCAGCACTCGGGAGGCAGAGGCAGGTGGATCTCTGTGAGTTCAAGGCCAGCCTGGTCTACAGAGCTAGTTCCAGGACAGGCTCCAAAAAGCCACAGAGAAACCCTGTCTCGAAAATCAAAAAAAAAAAAAAAAAAAAAAGAATAATCAAATGTATTTATTTCCGTAAGTTTGTAAAATAGTTCACATCATGGACTTTTAGTCCATTCTGAGCTCCCAGGAGAGGCTTTGATAACTGGAGAGGTCTCAGTACTTGTAGGTGTAAGCAAATTGAAAGCCTATTCCAGACACTTAAAAGATTCATTCTTATATTTCTGTTGCTGCGCAACCACTTCTGGTACCAAAATCAGTCAGGATTCTCCAGAGTAACAGAACTTATAGAATGGATCTTTTTTTTTTTATTTCATTTTTCTTTTCTTTTTTTTTTTTTTAGTTTTCGAGATAGGTTTTCTCTGTAGCTCTTGGAGACCAGGCTGGTCTCAAACTCACAGAGATCCACCTGCCTCTGCCTCCCAAGTGCTGGGATTAAAGGCGTGCGCCACCACCACCAAGCTCAGTTCCCTTCTAATACTTCCTGTTTACTTGGGTTTTTTTTTTTTTTGAGTCAGGGTCTTGCTATGTTTCGTAATGATGCGTTGAATTGTGTGGTTATTATTAATAAGTGAATGAAAGAATGCATCAGTAAATGTCTGAATGGATGAGGTGAGTCACCTTCTGTCAGCCCTCACTTTGGCTCGTGGTAGATGAGCACTTTAATATTCTTTATCCAGTGGACTGAGGAAGACTCAGCATGGCCCTGGCTGCAGCAGAGCTCTCACTGCTGTCCGACAACACAGGCAGGCACCACCTCTGCAGTCAGAGCCTATCCTTGGCGTTCATTCCATGGAAGTCGGGGAGAGTCTAAAGAGCATCTCCTGCTTGATTCGGAACATATTGGCGTTGCGCTTGCTGTGGAGGAATGAAAAAGACACAGACATAAATGGTGGGAACTTCTTATGACCAAGACGACAGCAGGCTAGAATCAAGCACCTGGGGGAAGCGGGTCAAAAGGCCAGCAAACAACAGGTGACAGGGACATACATGCCATGAATGTACGAGGACAGGGGGAGATGTATACAACCAAGGAAGAATCTGGGACTGTGGTAATACACAAGAGGGAGAGAATCAAGACAAGCAAATTAAAACAGACAGCTAGGCTTAGCTCTCAGAACAAAAACACCTAGGAATAAGTGAACAGAGGCCTGGCTCGTTGACAAGAGTGTTGAATGAATCCTACTAGGGACCAATAAAAGTGATCGCATCAGCCCACAGGCCTTGGGGAAGAAGAGGAAGGAACCACAGCACCTGATGTTAGATGTGCCGGGGAGAAGGAAGTGCCAAGAGCATTGCTAGGGCAGGGCACAGTGGCACACATCTGTAATCCAACACTTGGGAGGCTGAGGTAGGAGGCTCTTCAGTTGGGGACACTCTGGAATACTCAGTGAGACCCTACCTCAAACAGTAACGTAATGATGATGATGATGACACACTTCTGTCACATCTACTTTGCTTGTGTCAGGCACTGTGTTCTGGGCTTTACAAAGAGCTGGCCGATTCATTCTGCACATCAGCCCTGGGCCATAGGTACTATTATCATTCCCACTTTACAGAGAAAGAGCCTGAGAATCAAGATAAGAACCATATAGGGTCATAGAACCAGGGGGTCCTGAGGGGGAGCACTTTAAAAGCTCGGTGATTGAGATCGCTGCCTCTCTATTTAGCCCTTAAAAGATGACTGTGTCCAAGCCTGGCGATTGATGTGGGATTTCCCTCTGGGTGCTGTGATTACCATTGATAAATAAAGGAACTGCTTTGGGCCTGTAGCAGAACTATAGGGGAACAGAGCTAGGTGGGGAAAACTAAGCTGAATGCTGGGAGAAAGAAGGGCAGAGTCAGAGAGAAGCCATGGAGCCTCTGCCAGAGACAGATGCTAGGAACTTTACCCGGTAAGCTACAGCAACATGGTGATACACAGATTAATGGAGATGGATTAAATTAATATGTAAGAGTTAGCCAATAAGAAGCTAGAGCTAATGGGCCAAGCAGTGAATTAATTAATATGGTTTCTGTGTAATTATTTCAGGGCTAATCGGCTGGGAACCAACAAGCGGCCTTCTGCTACAGGCCATGGTGGCTCATATCTTTAATTCCAGCACTTGGGAGGCAGAGGCAGGCAGATCTCTGAGTCTGAGGCCAGCTTGGTCTACAGAGCAAGTTCTAGGACAGTCAGGGCTACACGTAGAAATCCTGTCTTGAAAAACTGAAGATACAGAGAGATGACTCTGCCTTGCTTCACCCTACTTCAATTAAAATAACAATTAAAGTTTCCTTTTCTTAGTTTTTTTTTTATTTTATGTGTATGAGTGTTTTGCTGGCCATGTACATATGTGCACCACGTGCATGCCTAGTGCCCTTGGAGGCCAGAAAAGGGCATTCGATTCCCTGGAATTAGAATGGAATTAGATGGTTGTGAGCTGTCCTTTAGGTTCTGAGAATTTAACCCAGATGCGGGGCCCAGCAAAAAGGAGTTCTTTTGAGTCGAGCCTGGCCAGGACTCCCAGCCAGGCATGCTCCAAGACTTCCTGACCTAAGAGGTAAGGACCACAGAGGTGGCAGCAATGGTTCTCTGACACTTTCGACAGTTGCCACACCTGGACCTTTTCTGTGCGGTAAACCAAAAGGGAAGCTGTTGGCCTGGTTCACACTTACCCGGGGTCTTTCAGCAGCAGTCAGCTGATGCTGTGTTTATACCATCCTTTTGTGTGTGTGCACGGGTGTATGATATTTGGGGGGGACACATGTGTACTACGGCACATGTGTGTCAGTCAGAGGATGACCTTGGGTGTTGGTCCTTGTCATCTACCTTGTTTGAGATCATCTTTTTGATGTTATTTACAAGGTTAGCTAGCCCACAAGCTTCCTGGGGTTTGCCTGCCTCCACTTCCTCTTCCATCTCACTGCAGGAATACTGGGATTACAGGTGCAGGTTGGGTTCTAGAGAGCAGGTCCTCATGACTGTGTGGCAAGGACTTTACTCAGTCAGTGCATGTGTGCAAGATCCTTTGAAAATTCTGATTTTTTTTTTTTGGTTTGTATTTCACAGCCCACAGAATATAAATACATACATTTTTTTCTGAGACCTCCAGAACTGTAAGCTAAATAAATCTTTTTGTCATGAACACTCAGTCTTGTGTGTTTGATTACAGCAACAAAAAGAACTAATTCACCAATTAGATCCCCGGACTTGTTCTTTTAAAATCCTTGGCCTCAGCCTCCTAAGTGCTGCGATTATAACCTCATGCCGCCACTTTCTGCTTGTAAACGGTTTCTTTCTTTCTTTTTCTTTTCCCTTTGTTTTTGTTGTTGTTGTTGTTGTTTGTTTGTTTTTCAAGACAGGGTTTCTCTGTGGCTTTTGGAGCTCTTGTAGACCAAACTAGCCTTGAACACACAGAGATCAGCCTGCCTTTGCCTCCTGAGTGCTAGGATTAAAGGAGTGTGCCACCACTGCCAGGCTGTAAATGGCTTCTTAATTAGCAATATGTTATCAAGGACTAGTTTCTGAAATATTTTTCTGAGCCAAGCTTGAGAAAGTCTGCGGATTCCTAATTGGGAGGTATATACAGGTACCAAGTTCAGACAAGGGTTTGCGGGACCCTTTACAAGTCCCCCACACACACACCTGCCACTGGGTTTCTGAAAGCCAAATTTAATAAGTGACATACCCTTGCTGACCATCTTCCAGCACTTCCCATAACAGAAAGTAAAGGACTTCATAAAAACTTCGCTTGTCCAGAGACAGCCTTAAGAGTCTCTGATGTCCTGCCCACACCCTGCCTCGACCTCCTTCCATGTGGTGCCCCGCCTCCATCCTGAGCTTTTCTCCATCCCTTGCTCTGCCCGCCTCCCAGGCAGTGGTCCCTATGATCTGAGTCTTTCTCCACCTCTGGCTCTGCTCTCCTAGCTGCTGCCTCTTTCACATCCCTGCCTCCTGCCAGCAAATTCTGTCACCTGTGCCAGACAGTCACATCACTCCTGCATGGCTCCTGGAGCCCTGCTCCATCTTCCCAGGTGCTGTGGGCATTTAATCTGCTGATCTATTTGCTGCCCTTCACTCTTCACTGCTTGTCAGCTGGGGCTGTGGGGACCTACTGCTGGATTCCCACAGGTGCCTACGGCAGTGGGCTGTAACCTGTGTCTGTGTTTGGGAACCCGTGACTAGTCCCTACCCTCAGGAAAGCTTAACTTTCATATGTGGTCATGTTTGTGCTGGGCTTATTTTCTCAATGTTCAGCACAGTGTAAACCATTGGTAAATGGAGCTGCTATTTTCATCCGACAATGTAGCACTATTATGACAATACTTCAAACAGCGAGGGGAAGCAAAATGTCTGAAAAGATGCAGTGGACCTGCACGGAGTTCCCCTGCCAGGTAGGTCTCTCAGGCAAACCCTGAGAGAGCTAGGCTGGAGGGTGGGTACTTCCTAGTCCCGTCTTCCCACTGTTGGCCCACCTCACCTGGCAC
This sequence comes from Microtus oregoni, assembly GCF_018167655.1. Classification (NCBI taxonomy): domain Eukaryota; kingdom Metazoa; phylum Chordata; class Mammalia; order Rodentia; family Cricetidae; genus Microtus; species Microtus oregoni. The sequence goes on from NW_024543081.1 coordinate 13,777,116, forward strand.
TGGAAGGAGGTCCGATTCTGTAGGGGCTTTGTAGGCCCAGGGAGTAGTTATCGAGACTTACTAATGAGAAAGGGGACTGGAAACCCCTCTGTTTCTCTTCCACCTCTTTCTGTTTCTTCCTGTGTGGAAGCAAAATGGATGTCAATAAAACTAGCTCAGAAATTCAGTGTGGTTTCTCCGGAAGCAGCTCTCCTGGCACCTTGAAACACATGGGAAGTTAAATGAGTTGGCAAGGCTGGTGAAGGGAAAGGAAGTAGAGCCAACACAAGGCCACCCCCCCCCCCCCCCATTAATCTTCCAGCAGCAGCTTGAGGACCAAGACTGAACGAGACTCTGGGAAATAGGATCCTTATCAATTTTTAAAATTACAATTCCCAAGCTCCTTTGTACCATGTGACTACTATCAGGCCCCTGAAATAAAATGGTAATATCACAGTATTTCCAGGGAAGGTCCTTCTAGAACACAGGAAGGAATGGGGCTCTATTGGAAAGGAGCCCGCCAGAGCTTTACCAGATGAGGGAAAAGTTTCAAAACTACATGGTGGTCACTGATGCTCACCACTAAAATTACAGGAGTCATTCAAATCACCAAAATCACCAAATTTCAAAAGGACTTTCAGAAATACTGAATTGGACACTGAAGTGGTAAGGGGGAAATGCTATATTCTTAGGCTACCAATGAGAACACAGGGAAAGCAACTGGGACTTCTGGGAAGAAAGCTAAGAATAAGTAAGGTTAACCTTCTTGAGCTGCTGGCCTGGAACACAGACTGAATGCCTGAAACTTCAGCAGCCACGTGAGACCCTGAGGAACCCTAAGGGACAGGCTGGGTTCTGGTTTCCCGAAGGCCCTGAAACCCCCACCAGGCCTAGACTGTCCACTTCCAGGGTTTAACGTCTACACTGTGACTTTTCTATTTTTTCTGTGATGCACATCTGGCTGCAATCCTAATTTATATAACGATTTGAACTGTCACAAGAATGAAAGGTTTTTATTTCCTAGAGAAACTAAAATAAAGAGGTTGGTGATATAAGACCATACAGAAAAATAAGAAGACAAAGGGAATCGAGGGGTTATTTAAATGCAGGGCACCTGCTCCACAGCGTTTCCAGAAAGCAGTCGGCCAGGCATCAGCCCACAGAGAAAGGCTCTTCCCTCCCCAGCACAGAATGGTCCTGAGAAAAGGTGGCTTGCTTCCCTGTCACAAGAAGGGAGGAGCCCCAGCCATCAGGGTTGGCTCCTGTGGGCTTTTTGGAGCTTCACCCTGAACTATGAAGGCAGCCCAAGTCACCCGGAATACAGAGACAACAAAGATCAAAGAGTAAAACCAGCAAAGAAGCCAGGAGAAAGACGCCTCAGGGAGATGGAAGCAGCTTCAGGTCAGAAGAAAAGCGTAGGGTGTGTGGAGGATGTCTGCACAATCCCAGGGAGGAGTGGAAATATTGCATCCATGAGAGGATGAGGATGCTGTCTCATACTGCCTTCTTAATCTCTTCCATCACTGGATTCCCCCTTACAATTATTATTTTGTATTTTATCACATTCTCAATAAATAACCATCAGTATGTGGTTTTCTGTTTGTGTTTGTTGGGTTTTTTTTTTTTTTTTTTTTTGAGACAGGGTCTCACTATGTAGCCCTGGCTGTCCGGGAACTTACTCTGTAGCCCTGCTGGCCTCAAACTCACACAGACCTGCCTGCCTCTGAGTGCTGGGATTAAAGGCGTGCACATTTTCTTTTAACAGTGCAGGGGTCACATTTCAGGGAACACGTCATACACGAGTGGCTCTCAGGAGTGAGCATGTACACAGCTTTCTTGGCTCTCACCCTTGATGAGGCCGTGGGTGAGTGTGACCATGTTACTATTATTTAGACCTTGTAGCTTTCATTTTGTAAAATTTATGTCTTTCAGGATATATTCAAACAAAACCTTTTATGACGCAGGGATGGCAGCCCCCTCCTACTGTAGGCTTCCAGAGGTTCCTCTCCAACCAACAGACACACAAAAGCTGTGAAACGACTGACCCCTGGGGCTGGAGGGACGGGCAAGCAGTTAAGGTCACTGGCTGCTCTTCCAGAGGATCTGGGTTCAGTTTCCAGCACTCACAACTGTCTCTAACTCTCGTTCTAGGGTCTCTGCTATCTTCTTCTGACATCTTGGGCTCCTGCATGAATGGGATACCTATGTCTGCATGCAGTCACATACACATAGAATTAATTTCTTTTTTTTTTTTAAAGATTTACTTATTTGTTATACATACAATATTCTCCCTTCATGTATCCCTGTGGGCCAGAAGAGGGCACCAGATCTCATTACAGATGGTTATGAGCCACCATGTGGTTGCTGGGAATTGAACTCAGGACCTCTGGAAGAGAAGTCAGTGCTCTTATCCTCTGAGCCATCTCGCCAGCACCGAATTAATTTCTTTTAAATCCCTTAACGTCCCCATAAAACTTCTGGGAGCACAGGTCTCAAGAAAAAGCTGTGGCAGGAAGGTGGGGATGGAGAAAGGTGTTGTGATGAACGATGAGGAGCAGGAGAGGTGGTGAGCAGGTAGATGAGCAGGCGAGAGATGCCAGCTGGCAGAAAGACTGGAAAACCCTCCCGATCGTGGCTACCAGTGACAAAACAGAGTTCGTGGGAGAAGAGCCCCAGGACCCTGGGTCATAGAAGGTGGCTGTGCGTGAGTGACCCCAAGTGACATCTGAGGCTCCTGACTCTCTAGTCCACCTCTACCCTCAGAATTAGCCCTTTTCCTTCCTTAATAAACCATCTCTATTACAATCTACCCACCCCTGGGCCAGTTCTCTATTCTGAGACACGAGACTGGGGAAAGCTCAGCGGGTGCCCTTTGGACCCAGACAGGCACCTGCACACCTGTCCCACCTGGTGAGAATTCTCCCATCATTGGACCCAGACAGGCACCTGCACACCTGTCCCACCTGGTGAGAATTCTCCCATCATTGGACCCAGACAGGCACCTGCACACCTGCCCCACCTGGTGAGAATTCTCCCATCATTCACACTGGACATTTTCTAAGGCTTCTGTTTGAACAAACCTTGAGAGAAACGTCATTTCTCGGTGGGGGGTTCCTTTGGATTTCTTGTCAAGCAAGTCATCAAGCAGTAAGGAGGACGAGAGAAAGGCATGGTTGGCCCTTTTTCTTTCTGCTGCTCTTTGATCGATAATATTCACCTCCCTGGGGGATAAGATGACAAAAGACATATATTGAAAAGAATTAGTCAGTGTCGTCTTTTCTTTTTCTTTCCTTCTTTCTTCTCTCTCTTTCCTGAGACAGGGTTTTTCTGTGTAGCTTTGGCTGTCCTGGAACTCTTTCTGTAGCCCAGGCTGGTCTCAAACTCACAGTGATCACCCTGCTTCTGCCTCCTGAGTGCTAGGATTAAAGGTGTGCGCCACCACCTGCATTGCGATCGCCCGGCTGCAATGCGATCTTGTCAGATAAACACCTACATTAGTCTGCCAGGAAACAGCTAACCACACAGGGGTCACCACATCCCACATACAGACCACTTGGGTTTTATGATGGATATGAAGTGAAACCACAGAAGAAATAAGGGCTCCACCATCTTAAAAGAAGCCTCGCCTATGCATAGTTTCAGAAGGAAGCTGGATCCACTGGGCCTCTGCTGCCTGCTGTGTGACCCTGGGGAAATGACTTTACTTCGCCATGCTAGTGTGTTCACAGAGCTCACTAGATTTGTGGTGAGGTGTGAGCTGGTGTAGGTCAAATGTTCAACAGTGCCAGGTACACAGGAAATGGTCGGAAAGTGTTGGCAGCTGCTGCTACTGGAAGCTTTCGGTAGAGTGTGTTCACAGGGCACATAATGGCTTTGCTGAACTGGGTAACTCTCAGCTGACTTCCGAAATGCAAATAGACAATTACTTGACGAAGATCACATTATGAGTATTCAAAGTTAACAAAAGAGCCATTCGTATATGTTTATGTGAGTTAAGATGTTGTCACAAGGGGCTGTATCGATGGCTCAGCAGTTAAGAGCTCAGCTTACCCTTAGAGAAGACCCACACCCAATACTCAGCACCCATATGGCAGGCAGCTCACAACCATCAGTATTCCAATTCCAGGAGATTCAACAACCTCTTTTGACTTCTATGTAGGTACCAGGCATTAAGGTGGTACACATACATGCAGAAGTGCAAGACACACACATAAAATAAATTAACATGGATAATAAGACAGAGTCTGCTCAACATCAGAGCCAATGCTCTGGACCTGTGTTCTATTAGAGAAACAAGTAGTAATGTCCCTAAAGCATCCTAGCCCGCCTACGAGTTATCTTCCACATGGCCACTTTCATTCCAGCTCTGGCCGTCATTTAAAAAACAAAGCAGAACACCATTTTGCTATTTAGATATTCAGGGGTCTAGGGACATACCCTGTGTGGTAAAGTGCTAGCTGTGAGAGCCTTAGGATATGAACATATCTCCAGCATACGTGTAAAAGCCATGTGAGATGTGCCTGCATTCCCAGTGCTGGAGAGTCAGAGACAGGAGGGTCCCTGAGTCTTGCTCAGATTCAGTGGGAGACCCTGTGTCAGAAGTTAGGTGGCAAGAGGGTTGGAGAGATGGCTCAGAGGTTAAAAGCACTCGCTGGGCAATCAATGAGTGCCAGAGACTCATAAGTTGGGGATCAAAACCAGTTGGATTTCTGGGCTTGCTGCCATAGGCTTAGCAAAGGGAACACAGCATGAGAGACGCCCTCTCCTAGCCGTACGCACATCCCAGGCCAGGTCTATCCGGAGCCCAGTTAGGCTCCAAGTTAGGAGTTTCCCGAGTGCTGGGATTACAGGCATACACTGTGACGTCAGCTTTTAACTAAAGAGCTTTTTCTTCGTGTGTGTGTGTGTGTGTGTGTTGTGTGTGTGTGTGTGTGTGTGTGTAGATAGGCTCCTACTCTGTAATCCAGAACTTGAGGTAATTTTGCCTCAGCCTTCCTGAATGCTAGACTTACAACTGACAGCCACCACCACACACAGTGGAGAAACACACACATACACACACATTCTAAAGAAGGGAGCTAGGCTCTGTCAATGAGCTGTTTCTCATCCGGCTGAGCACAGGAAGGCTGACTGTATTCAGTGAAGGCAAAGAGCAAGCTAGCAGCCCCACCGCACTGCAGCTAAACCCTGCTGGCCACCACAGTGGACGGGTGTCCACGCCCACACCCTCCACACCCTCCTACCTCTCGAAGTTCTCCTGCAGCTCCGTCAGGTAGTTGTTAAAATAGGTCCACTCATTCTCGTGCAGCTGATACAGCTGCTTGAGCTTTCTCTTTCGAGTCTCCATGTTCTTCATGACCAGTAAGATGATGTCAGCGTAGGTCATGGCAGAGTCAGTGGATTCTGCTGTCAAGGAAAGGCCCACTGTATTGCCCCCCACACACACTGTTAGTGGCTGAGACCCATGCTTACAAGAAAAAACAGACAAACAAAAAAAACAAACCCAAACCCAAACGCCAATCCAGAAAACAAGAGATGAGTGTCTCATGCAGCTGGCTGCAGATGGAGCGGGGAGGGACAGCGTAGACTGCACAAAGGACAATGTTGGGTGCTCTGGGGTTTGGAGGGAGTGACCTGAGGTTGGCTATGGCTAGCCTGGGAATGAAGAGAGCTGTCCTATCTGTGGTCAGGCAGTGTCCACCTTGTCATAAGGCCCCCTTTGGCCCTGTCCATGGTAGGGAGGCAGAAAGTATTTCCTTAGATGTCTGAAGAAGGAGGATGGCAGCATCCACTGCTGGGCAGTGCAGCTCTGTTTCCAGAGGGTTCCCCAGCATCACCGGTTCTTTGTAGCTGCAGGCCACCAGTTTAGTTCCGAGCCCAGCTGAATAGTCTGGACTTGGAGTCTGCCATCACAATGGTAAAGGGGAGGGGACTCCAATATCCCTCCTTGGAGGCCTGCCTGATGACTCATCTCGTTTTCTGGCTTGGCATTTGGGTTTGGTTTTTTGTTTTTTTTTTTTTGTTTTTGTTTTTGTTTTTTGTTTTTTGTTTTTTTTAAGATAGTCTTACTACGTAGACCAGGCTGGCCTTGAGCTCACAGACATCCACCCACCTTTGCCTCCTGAGTGCTGGGAGTAAAGGTGTGCACATCAAGCCCAGCTGGATTTCGGTTTTTTGAAACAGGATGCAGCTATGTCTCAAGTTAATAACTAGCCTCCTGCCCCTCCCTTGAGTGCTGACAGTATAGGTACATACCGTCACACTCAGTTTCATCGTCCATTTCAAGTTTAATGCTGAAGAGGCCCCTCTTTCAGTCAGGTGTGGTGAGGCACACCGGTAACCCTAGCACTCGGAAAATAGAGTTAGAAGGATCAAGTTCGAGGACACAGGGAGTTCCAGGCCAGCCAGAGCTGCAGGTTACACCGAATCAAACCACACCTCTCTCCTCTGCTGCACTCCAGCCCCTGGTTAGAACCTCGGCTGCATTTGTGACAAGCCTTGAACCTCCGCTGTCACTCTCTGTGTTTCCATTTATCTATCTATGAAAGGGGATAACAGCCAGGTCTGGTGATTTACACCTGTAATCTCAGCAATCACGAGGCTGAGGCAGGAGGATTGCCCTGAGTTTGAGGCCAGCCTCAGCTATATGGTCAGACCCTAACTTAAGAACCTCTCGAAAAGATAACCCTTCCTTTAGAGGATGGTGACAACAGCAATGGCATTTAGTGCCATTTAGTGCCAGCTACACACCACCTAGTCACAACACCGCTAGCTCGGTGGGACGTCTTCACTTAGGGAGCTTGGAGGGTGACTAGCCAGCCAGCTGCTCCCTCGGGACCTAAAGGACAGGGTGATGCTGGGACAGTTTGGATTGTGTTGTCTAGTGACAGCTGTCACCATCCTTCAGAAATCTGTGTCATGCTCTACAGACAGAAGAGGAAAAGGCCTTCTGCTGCCCTCCTGCCCATGAGCCTGGAGTACCAGCCCTGTGCTGAGCACCCTCTACTACTCTGGGAATCAATCTGCAAAAGTGTCCCTGAAGCTGGGTGTGGCGGCACAAGTCTTAAATCCCAGCACTCAGGAGGCAGAGGCAAGCAGATCTCTGTGAGTTCAAGACCAGCCTGATCTACATACACAGTAAGTTCCAGGCCAGCCAGGACTACACAGACAGACTTTGTCTTAGAAAACAAACAGCACGCCTGAGGTGGAAACCCTTATTCTGATTTTACAGATGAAAAAAGTGATGCCCACAGAGAAACCGGGATGTTTCTAAGGTCACTTGGCTGGCTAGTGTAGCATTAGTTCCAGAGTCTGGAGCTGTTTGAACAAACAGAGCAAACTGATTCCCAGTAGAACTCATGCTCTAGCCCCAAGGCATGTTGTTAGGGCTCAGAATACCAACACATGCTGCACCTGTTTCCCATGAGCTGAGCTTTTTACCAGCTCCAAATGGAGCTGGGAAGAAGGAGGTTAGATGAAACTCTCACATGGATGCCAAAACTGATGGTCCATACACTCTTGGACCAGTGAGCATCTAGCTATGGTACCTAAGTTCATGCTTAAAGATGAAAAAGCGTGGCTCTGTACATGGGGCAATTTGACATGCTTAGGGTCTACTGGCCAGCACCCAAGGTCTAGACTTGAGGCTCACCTTAGCACACAAGCAAGACTCTACCCCTGAAGCACATACCATGGCTGCTCCTAACAAGTACACACTGTGTGCCAGGTTACGCACGAAAGCCTGGATGCTTCTCCTCAAGCCCCGCTTCTGCAAAGAGGTGGCAGGAGTCTGGTGAAAAGGATATGGGACGACATTGGTCTTTTCTCTCCTGCTGACCAGCACATCCTGGCCATTCAGCTGCAGCTTGGAGTAGTTGAGGAAGAAGTACACGATTAGTGGGCTCTTCCCATAAAGGTTGAATTGGTTTGAAGTCAGCGTGGGGCTTTTGCAGGCATGGTGGGACTGGGGGAAAAGGAAGAAAAGGATATTGTCATGTGTGATTCAGAGTGTCATCAACTTAACAGGAATTAGAGTCACTCAAGGAACAAGTCTCCAGACATAAAAAAGAGGGATTATTTAGCTTCTGGGCATATCTGTGAGGGAGTATCTTGACTGATCAAATTGGAAGATCCATCTTCCCTGTGGGTGGGGCTATTCCTGTCTGGCTTGGAGAACATGAGCTCAGAGCTAGCATCCATGGCGCTCTGCTTCCTGAGTGTGAACACAATGTGGCCACCTGCCTCAGGTCCCTGCTGCTGTCCCCTCCCCACCTCCATGGTCTGTACCATGAGTCCAAACAAAGCCTCTCTCCCTTAGCTTGTTCTTCTCCGGGCATCTTATCACAGCAGTAGGAACGGCAACGGACATGATATGTTTCCAGCATCCATGCCTCTGGCCCAGCAACTCCAGCTTAAGACACCTCCTCAGGGAAGGCCAACACAAAGGAAAGGTTCTGCGTGTGGTCTACTGCAATAACAAAGAGCCGTGTCCCTTGTCAGAAATAACTGGACAATGCCCAACACAGGCTTAGGGGCAAGTGAATTCCAACTGTATGCTTTTCTTGTGAATCTAATGTATGTGTTTTGTTCTAGTAATTCCATTTCTGTAAGTTTTTCCTCCACGGTCACTTGTACATGTGAGGCAACACACACACACACACACACACACACACACACAATTTAACAAAAACTTTAAAGACTGAATTTTTCACCAATGGCAAAGATTATCATTGTAATTAATAAGCAGGCTGTCACAAAAAGCTTAGCGGAGTGGTGCACATAGTCAGCAGTTGGCAGGTTAAGGCAGGCAGATAAGCAGTTCAAAGCCAGCTTGGGAGACAATGAGACCTTGTATTAATTGAGGGGTGGGGAAAGCCAGGAAGTGGTGGCACACACCTTTAATCCCAGCAAGAGGCAGGTGGATCTCTGAGTTCAAGGCCAACCTGGTCTACAAAGTGAGTTTCAGGACAGCCAGGGCTATACAGAGAGACCCTGTCTCAAAAAACGAAAACAAACAAACAAACAACAAGAAGAAGAAGACAGGTGGTAGTGGAGCTGGGTGGCAGCAGATGCTACCAACTTTTGCCTTCTTTTGGCAATCCAGCCCTTCTCACAGCAGGCAAGTGCTCCACCTCAATACACCCTGGTCTGGAAATGTTGTGTTTCTTTTTTCTTTTTTTTCTTTTTTCCTTCCTTCTTTCTTTCCTTCCTTTTTTTTGTTTTGTTTTGTTTTGTTTTGTATTCCAAAACAGGGTTTCTCTGTATAACAGCTGTGCCTTGTGGTAAGCTTGCATAGGCTGGTGAGATCTGAACCCACTGAAAAAGTGTATTTATTTCTATAACAGAGAGAAGGAAGCAGAAGCAAGCTCACAGCTCTCTTCCTGTTATGCATGGGGGGTCTGAGTTAAAGTAGAAAAAAAATATTATTTATGCCTTCAGAGAACAAGGTCTGACTCTAGCTCGGGATAGCCTAGAACTTGCTACATAGCTCAGGCTGGCTAGAATGCTTAGCAATCCTCCCAAGTCAGCCTCCTAAATGCTGGGATTACAGGTGTGAGCTACCATACCTGGCTCCAACAGGGAATTTAAATACAGACAAAACACTCTGACAATGGGTGTCTTCTTGACCCAGTAATCATCCTTAGGAGATCTGCAGGCAACATCTGGGCTGTAATCAGAAATGCCCCTGCTCTTACGTGCCATCTGCGTAAGATGAAGATGCTTTGGCCATCCATGGCTCCTTTAACTCACCTCTGCTCTAACCTGGAGACGCTCAACAGTTAAGGATGTCTGCTGCTCTTCCTGAGGATACGAGTTTGGTTCCCAGTGACCACGTCAGGTGACTCACAAGAGCCTGTAACTCCAGCTTCAGGGGCTCAGACACCCTCTTCTGGCCTCTGAGGACACCCGCACTCACATACATACATACTCACATGCACACTATATGTACACACACACACACACACACACACACACACAAATTAAAAACAATAAAATAGACCTTAAATTTCCAATCATATGCTCACCTTTTTCAGATACAAACTCATCCATGCTCTGGCTTCTGATATCCTCTTAACTTGCTGCGTGGCTTTCCGGGAGTACAGGGTTGATGTGGGCTGATCTGTCAATGTGATACAGCAAAAAAGTGATTGCGAGTATTTACCCAGGGAAAAGGGCGTCTGGGGTGGGTCTCAGTTTCCCGCTAGAGCGGAAGTGCCCTTGCATGGTGGGATTGGTGCAAGGCGTCAGTCCTCTGGAATTGCAGGGGACCCAGATGACTCCATTTGCTCTACAGTCAGACAAACAGCCATAGGCCATGTTGGCCCATCTCTCTGTCCACAGATAATCACTGAACATCCACTCCAAACCAGGTTCATGCTGGGTACTAGAAATGGATTACCTTCAAGGACCTCCGAGTTTACTGAGGAAAAAAAGGGCATGACGTGTAAATAACAAGAGCCACACTAACCCAGGCGCCATGATAAAGTATCTATAAAAACAGTGTGGTCACAGAATAAGGACAGTCCCAAAGTTTTTAAAATGCCATGCAGGAGCAGAATGAGCATTGGGTCTACAATACAAAAAAAATAAAAAACAAAAAAACAAACAAAAACAAAAAACAGCTTCTGCACAAAACTCTGCATTCCTGTAGGAGGTTAGCAGAGAATTGCTTGAAGACATCAGGTCACTGAAAACAGACCACTGGAAAGGCTGCAGAGCTCTCGATGGTAGCACAGGGAGGCAGAGAACAGTGGAACCAAGTCACCAACACAACAAGATGATGTGGGATTCCCCTCTGAATGCTATGAATATGTTTTATTACCATTGGTTAATAAAGAAGCTGCTTTGGCCTACAGCAGGGCAGAATATAGCTAGGCTGGGAAAACTAAACTGAATGCAGGGAAAAAGAAGGCAGAGTGAGGTAAATGACACCTAACTGCCCAAGAAGCAAGATGTGTGGTAACAAACCATAAGCCTTGTGATAAAATATAAAATAATGGAAATGGGTTGATTTAAGATGTAAGAGCTAGTTAGAAATATGCCCGAGTGGTTGGCCAAGCAGTGCTGTAATTAATATAGTTTCTGTGTGATTATTCGGGTCTGGGCAGCCGGTAAACAAAAGTGCAGGCTCCGTTTACATCAAGAGAAAAAGTAGCATTAGTCTAGGGTGGGGACGTAGCTCAGTGGTAGAGAGCTTGACCAACATGCACAAGACCATGGGTTCAGCCCCCAGCAGCAGGAAGGAAGAAAAATGTCTAAGGCTGGAGAAATGGTTCATAGGTTAATAACACATGTTGCTCTTCAGAAGCATCTACATCGGGAAGCTCACAATGGTGGCCTTTAACTCAGCTCCAAGGGATCTGGTGCCCTGTTCTGGCCTTCAAAGGTATCCAAAACCCGTGGTACACACTTACAAAAATGTACATATATACACATAATGTTGAATAAATATAAAAATAAACCCAGGGCTGTAGAGATGACTCAGCAGTTATGAGTACTTACTGCCCTTGCAGAGGACCTGGGTTTGGTTCCGAGCACCCACATGGCTGCTCACAGCTGTCTGTAATTCTAATTCCAGGGGGTCCAATACTTTTCTGGCCTCCCTGAGTACCATGATGCACGTGCATACATGTAGGCAAAACATGCACATGCATAAATTAATAAATAAAATCTTAATAAAAGGAAGGAAAGAAAGAAAGAAACAAAGAAACAAAGAAAGAAGAACGAAAGTAAGTTGGGTGGTGATAGCACACATCTGATGTGGGGGTCCACTCTAAGTGCTGTGATTATCATTAATGAATAAAGAAACTGCTTTGGACCTATAGCAAGGCAGAACTTAGGTAGGCAGAGAAAGTTAGACTGAATGCTGGGAGAAAAAAGAAACTACACCCATAGTCCCAAATATTGTTTATAAATCTTTCTTTATATTTGGGGGACATGCTATAGAGATGAATAATTTGCTTTGGTATAGCTCTTGATTTATTGATACAAATTTAAGGTAAATTTTGTTATACCATATATGTATATTTCTGCCCTTGATTAAGGTATTGTGTTTGTGTAGTTCTTTTTAAAATGTAATGTATAATTAAGTAATATAAGTTAATAGATAGTCATCTATAATAGTCAAGATTGTAGTCATGTTAGTTAGGTTTTCTAGATATATAGAGATATATTTCAGTTAGTTAGGTATCCTTCAAATCTTTCAGAGACCTTCAGAATATGGCATTTAAATGTTTTAAAAATTTAGGACTTTTCATGACAGTGAGACACATCTGCTCCTAGCAGCACCAATCTACTTCAAGAAGAAGATGGGCATCAAAGGGGCTCATTATGGAGTTCATTAGATGAACTGGACATGCAGAATCCACAGAGAAATGAACTTGCCTAAAGGTGAGACAGTCCTTTGGGGTTCCTGCTTCATGAAAGAGTCTGCTAGACATTCTGCAGGACACAGAAAAAAATGACTGACAAACTGCCAATATAGGCGGAACTGTCTTTGAAATTTCCTGCTTCATGGAAAAGTCTGCTGGATACTATGGGCTAGTAGGCTCCAGATAGATGCCCCAATGGTACAGAAAAACTGTGGGTGACTGTTCAGGCAGTGAGATGTCTCTGTCAATTCTAGAGTTTTGGAAATTGCTTACAATGTACTTCCTGTTTACTTAGGTAATATATCTTTCTGGAGTCTTTGATGGAGTTGAAGAATTTATAATTATAGTTTTCCTTAGTTATGGTAAAAGATAAAGTAGATATAAATATTGTAACTATAATAGTCAACTATTATAATAACTATAATAGTTTTTTTTTGTTTTGTTTTTCGAGACAGGGTTTCTCTGTAACTTTGGAGCCTGTCCTGGAACTAGCTCTTGTAGTCCAGGCTGGCCTCGAACTCACAAAGATCCACCTGTCTCTGCCTCCCGAGTGCTGGGATTAAAGGCGTGTGCCACCACCGCCTGGCTGTAATTCTTGTTTGATACCTGTTTTGTTATATGCAATTTTACTATGTTGAAGTTAAAACCTTTCTTTTTATTTAAACAGAAAAGGGGAGGTGATGTGAGAGTCCCCTCTGTGTGCTGTGATTACCATTAATGAATAAAGAAACTGCTTTGGACCTATAGTAAGGCAGAACTTAGGTAGGCAGGGAAAGCTAGACTAAATTCTGGGAGAAAGAAGGGTGGAGTCAAGAGATGCCATGGAGCCACCACCGGAGATAGACATGCTGAAACTTTGCTGGTAAGCCACAACCTCATGGTGATATACAGAGTAATAAAAATGGGTTAATTTAAGATGTAAGAGTTAGACAATAAGAAGCTAGAGCTAATGGGCCAAGCAGTGTTTTAATCAATACAGTTTCTGTGTGGTTATTTTGGGTCTAAGCTAGCTGGGCTGCTGGGAAGAACAAGTGGCCTCCTTCTAACATGCACCTTTAATCCCAGCACTGGGAAGGGTGGGGTGCAGAGGCAGGTGGATCTCTGTGAGTTCGAGGCCAGCCTGGTCTATAAAGCAAGTTCCAGGACAAGCTCCAAAGGTACACAGGGGAACCCTGTCTTGAAAACAGAGTGGGCAGGGAGCCCAGTTACCCTAGAGTTTGACAACTTGCCAGATAAGAAGCAAGAAATCCAGCACAATTAACCACATCTGTGGGAAGGCTGATAACAGTTCATCCTGCTTCCTGTGCGGGCACTTTTTATGTTCAAACAGCAGTTAAGGCCTGAATGTCTATGGCCCTGGATAGGGCCTCATTCCTTTCTCTAGAGATGGCATGGAGTCTTGACAAAACTTAACTTGGTTTACTGGGAACATATCCTTGCCAAGGGTGGCACATGAGTTTATCCCAGCACTTGGGTGGCAAAATAAACTGAACTCCAAGGATGCAGGGCCTGACATAATGAACAGGGTTGGAAGCCCTGGCACTCTTGACACTTGAGTTGAGGGCTCTGTCATGGGAATGTCTTGTGCACTGGGGTGCTTATCTGACTGAAACAACAAAGCACCCTCTCCTAGCCACTGCTTGGTGCCAGGGCCCGGGTCAAACCCAAGGGCAAAGCAAAGTGTGCTCTGAGGGATCCACGCAGCAAGGTTTCAGGGGCAAGAACGGAGAAGCAAGCCAGCCTTGCCCTCCGCCACAGCCTGCTTACCTTTCGTTTGTTGACATCGTGAGCTGTCCTCTGCGGTCAGCTGTCTTAATATTTTCTCATGGATCGCAGGTAAACTAGAAGACTTCAGGGGAGCATTATTTTAAATAAATAAAGTTAGCAAAACTGGTATGAGAGAAATACTTGCACTTTGGCTCTACCTCATCCTTCTCTGTAAAGTGAGAAGAGCTTTCTGGCCCAGCTTCAGGACCACAGCAGAGGGAAGTGGGTCAGAGGGGAAAGCGCAAAGGATGATGTGGAGTGGGTGTCAGGCACTAGTGGGATGTCACTCAGCTGCTAAAGATCTGGAGCAGTAACTGAATATCTTTGCTCCCTGGAGTTCCTTCAAGATGAAGCCAGCTGCCACATGCGATGTTCACTGTGGCTCCCGGACACGGCCACTTCTATGCATTCTGGCAGAGCATGGCCTCCACTAACGTTTCTTTGAGTAACTACTGTGGTATCTGCTGCTTGCCAACCACAGAAGAAACCTAGTCCCTGCCTTGAAGCACTCCCAGATAACAGTGGCTCAAGCTAGAATCTGCTCTCCCACAGAGTCGTGCTAAGGCTCAGGAGTCTTGACTTCTCCCACCTTTGGGTTTCACTCTAAGAAGACTGTCCTTAGGGACCAAGATGACGGCCAGAGCTCCAGGCGCCATCTTCACACTCCAGGAGGCTGGCTAGAGAAGGAAACGGGAAGGATCCCATAAACCGCCAGATGCAGGACTGTGGCCATGGACTTGTACAAGGGCAGCAAATATCCTAAGTGTGACAACAAATGGTGGGGAGGAGCCTTGAATCACAGCTGATGTGGGGTACAATGGTGGGGAGGGCTGAGGGAGAGGAGCCTGAATCACGGCTGATGTGGGGTACAATGGTGGGGAGGGCTGAAGGAGAGGAGCCTGAATCACTGCTGATGCAGGGTACAAATTAATACAACTTTTATGAAAATTATTAAAATTAGAACTACCATATGACCCTCACTCCTGGGTAGACACCCGGACAACTGCACACCCACCACACAAACACCTTTACTGCTGTTCTATTCACTACAGCGGGGAAATGGAAGCTGCCCAGCTGTCCAGTGATACATGAACGAACAATGGAAATCTGGTCTATCCTCTCATTTCCAGGAAATGAACAGTCCACATCCTCAGATTTAATTCCTGTCTCAATTTCCCTCACTTACAAAGCTCTGTGCTCTCTGTTCCCCAAGTAGCTCTATCTCTTTTCCTTCTCTCCCTCCTTCCCTCCATCCCTCTCTCTCTTCCTCCCTCCCAGCTCAGGCCTTTGTACAAGCTGTTCCTACCTCCTGGAAGGCTCTCCATTCATCCGGTTCCTTCTCCCAATAGCCCCTTGGGCTCTCAGCTCACAGGTACCTGCTGGGTGCCTTCTGTCACATGCACCCTCTTCCTCTCCACACCCCAGGTAAAGACTCACACTGCTCTCCTCTCTGCACCCCCTCCCATGCCTCACAGCTGCCCGAGACATCAGATAGAATAAGCAATGAGAGGAACTGGTGTTTTGGACTCTGGTGCCCAGGAGGACTGCGGACAGGAGCAAGCGCTTCCTGAAAGACACAGAGAACACCCAGGACAGCTGGGCCCTCAAGAACACTGTTTTTGAGACAGAACCTCACAGTGGCCTGGAGCTCAATGATTGAACTAACTGACTGGCCAATGATTGCTGGCCAGGGATCTGTCTGCCTCTGCGTCCCCAGCACTTAGGTGACAGGCACACACCACCACACCCAGTCTTTTCACATGGGTTCTGGGGATTGAACTCAGGTCTTCAGGTTTTTAATCAACACTTTATCAACAGAGCCATCTTCCAGCTCAAACTCCTCTTTATAGACGCTGCCTTCTGCCATCTTTAAAACTCATTAAAGGGGCGGGAGACTTGACTGAGTCTTTGACGGGTTTCTGGGAGCCCTGATTTATAACTAAGTCACAGAACAAGCGGATCCACTACAGGTCCTTGGTGCGTGAGCAAGACAAGGGCAGATGGCAAGTCGGTCTTAGAGAAAACACGGGTTGATATCCTGAATTCTGGACTCTCAGAGAGTCAGTCGGCTGCCACTGAAATGCATGTTCTGAATGCAGCCAGCTGCACTCACTGAGCAGATGGGGACTGTCTGCTCATGGTGAGAGGCTCTATCGCCAGTACATCCAAATACTCCCTCTGTCCTGGTTTGCCATTCAAATTTCAGCTGCTTTCAAGGTTCCAGGTTTTGATTATTTCTATTTCCAGGACAGAAGATGGGAACTCTCAGCTGGGTTCTTGCAATAAATGTCAGAAGGCTTTCTGTGTTTCAGTACAAAGAAACCTATTTGTTTTGGGCACAGTGACTGGCAGTGCCCAAACACTGACAGTTTGCCTCAGCCACGCCTGTTCTGCCTGTGCTTGGGGCAGGAGTGATAGAGATCTCCATCGCATGCTAAGCACAGGGCCCAGAGCTTACAAAGGGTGACCATCATGAAGACATCCTATGGAGTGCCTTCTTGGTGGCAGGCCTACCTTTGATGATAAAGGAGTCCAGACAGTGACAGGAGACAGCCCCTCCCTCATAGAGTTTACATACTAGCAGAGGGAGAAGTTCAACTAACAAAAAAACCCTCAGTGAGAATGGGAGACCGTTACAAGAGGCACATGGAATATGGAGGTGGGTTGCATCATCTCTGTGCTGAGGCCCAGGTAGTAAACACATGGCATATAACCTGGCATCAAGCCTCATGCGGTGTCCAATATGGACACTCGGTCATCAGGAAAAGGCATGTTGACCTAGAGCTTCAAGGTCAGTGTGGACATGGCCATGGTCAGAGGGATGCCCAGAGCACACGGATGCTCAGAAAGAAAGGGGATTGAGCTTGCCTCATCAGGAGCATCCTCTAGAGGGGGCCAAGAAAAACAGCTCTGAGCATGGGACTGAAGGGGATCAGCAGCCACTGTAAGCTGCATCTATAGTGCCGTAGCAGGATGTTTGCCTAGCAGGATCTAGATTCCACTCTCAGGAGGGGATGGGGAGAGAAGGGGAGAAGAAGAGGGTGGGGGGAGACACAGACAGAGATGAAGGACTGAGACCCAGATGTGAGCCTGGAGCCTACACATCTGGGGGTCAACCTGGACTGGGTCTGCTCCTCTCACGTTTCCGTAGTTGTCCCCCATACTCCTTCCATAAGTGGATAATCTGGAGCCTAACAGACCCCTCTCTGAGCAAATGGAGTAGAACAGGTTAGAGATATGCCTTCCATAGACGGCCAAGGTGTTCCAGGAAACCCAGGGCTGTAGCAGCTTCGGGGGCCCTGTGTAGTTCAGGGTACAGGTCTGTGTTCTCTGCTTACCGGAAGGTGATAGAATTTCTTGTTTTTGTTCTGTTCTGCCTTCTGCGTGGAGGTTTTCTTAAAAGTGATGAGGGAGAACTCTCTTCCTAGGAGACAGAAAAGCTGTTCTGTGGTGTCTGGCCACTGCAGGTGAGCTTGTGGGAGAATTGTCTGTATTCTGTCAATCATATTTTAAATAAATGCTGATTGGCCAGGCAGGAAGTATAGGTGGGTCAACCAGACAGAAAGTAGAGGCAGGGTGATGAAAACAGGAGAATGCTAGGAAGGAGGAAGCCCATTCCTCTCAGTTCTGCCCAGCCACCAAAGAAGCAAGATGTGAGCTGCCTACTGAGAAAGGTACCGAGGCACGTGACTAACATAGATAAGAATAATGGGTTAATATAACTTATAAGAGCTAGCAAGAAGCCTGAGCTAATGGGCTAATCAGTTTACAATCTTATGAAGTCCTCTGTGTGATTTTCTTTGGGGTTTGCTGGCTGTGGGGTACCGGAC
The DNA here is from genome assembly GCF_018167655.1 of Microtus oregoni. Classification (NCBI taxonomy): domain Eukaryota; kingdom Metazoa; phylum Chordata; class Mammalia; order Rodentia; family Cricetidae; genus Microtus; species Microtus oregoni. The sequence goes on from NW_024543081.1 coordinate 13,795,063, forward strand.
TGGACAGAAACCCAAACAAGCCAGCCCTCATGTTACAGAATGGCAGGCCCCTCAAGTTACAGCCTAAGACAATCCTAAAAGCATTGGTAATGGAACCAGAAACAGAACTGGCCCCAGGCAAGCATGGGCCTCTGCTCAATGAGGCAGAGCTGATGAACCAGCAGAGAATAATGCCTACAAGGCCACATGTACAGGGCACGGTGCACAGATAACAAAACAAAGTCACAGTGCCTTCACAGAAAACTAATCCCGGACTCCTACAAAACTAAGCCAAGTCCCAAAGAAAATGGTTTCATTTGTTTGTTTGTTTTTAAGACAGCATTTCTCTGTGTAGTCCTGACTTCTCCTGCTGGGGACAGGGTCTCTCTACCATGTAACTCTGGCTGTTGACAGACTAGGCTGGTCTCAAGCTCACAGAGCTCCACCTGCCTCTGCCTCCCAAGTGCTGGGATTAGGTGTGTGCCATCACACCCGGCCCCCTGCCTCCTCCTACACTTGTTCTGTTCATTTGCTTTTGAAATAGGGTCTTACTATCTAGCCCTGACCCTGAAATCTATAGGGTCCATGTTGGCCTTTAATTTGCAGTCCTCCTGCCTTAGCTTCCCAAGTGCTGGGGTTAGAAGCGTATGCCACAAGGCATGACTGGGTTAAAAGTCTAAAAAGGAAAATCCAGTGCTGGAGAGATGGCTCAGTGGTTACAGCACATTCTGCTCTACAGAGGGTCATTCTCAGCATCCACAGGGTGGCCACAAACATATGGAACTCTAGTTCCTGGGAACCCAACACTCTCTTCTGACCTCTGTGAGAACCAAGCACACGCATGTGGCACACAGACTGACATGCAGGCAAAACACTCACACACATAAAATAAATCTAAACAAAATTAATAGAAAAAAATTAAAACAACAACAAAAGTAGAAGAAAATCTAGGACTAGGGTGTTGCCGGGTCAGAGTTCAGGATCAGCATGAGCTGAAGTTCTGGGTTTGAGCCCTGCAACCACCAAAAACTAAGAAAAACTACCAATATGACAATACGACAAGTTGTTAAACCTTCAATGCATCAAAACAAAAAAAAAGTGAGTATAGCTAATCCTTGGATGCAGAAATAAAGACAATTTAAGAACTGGTTTCTTTCTTTTATTTATTTTTTCCTCCCCCCTTAGAAAAAAAAAACCCTGGTCTACAGAGGAGTTCCAAGCCAGCCAGGGATACACAGAGAAACCCTGCCTGACCCATTGCCTGAGGAAAGCATGTGTTTGCTTAGGACAGTGACAGAGGCAGGGTCTGGTCCTGGGAAAGCAGGGGCTGTTACGATTTCCAGACTGACGCTGCAGCCAGGCTCTTCCGTGGAACCCCAAGACGAGACTAAAACTTCACCAGCAGTGGGGACCTGGCTCAGCTGCAGGGTCCAGTTGACTTAACCACAGCGTCTACACCAGTGGGTTTCTCTCCTGATGTGGGAGTGTCATATATCAATCTGTTGATTTCATTGGCTAAGTAATAAACAAATGCTTGGGCTCATAGTTTAGAACATAGGTGGGTGGAGTAAACAGAACAGAATACTGGGAGGAAGAGGAAGTGAGCTCAGAGACTCAATAGCTCTCCTCTCAGGAGCAGATGCCTCAGGAGAGACGCCATGCTCCCCTCGCCAGGCCAGACGCATGCGATAAAGCTCCGACCCAGGATGGACGTAGGCTAGAATCTTCCCGGTAAGCGCACATAGGGGCGCTACACAGATGATTAGAAATGGGCTAAATTAATATGTGAGAATTAGCCTAGAAGAGGCTAGATAGAAATGGGCCAAGCAGTGTTTAAATGAATACAGTTTGTGTGTTGTTATTTCGGGGCAGAAGCTAGCAGGCGGCTGGGGTGCTGGGGATGCAGCCCCGCTGCTCCTATTACTACAAATGGCACCCAGACGTGTGGATAACTGAGTCCACAGAAAGCCTGAGAAAGCTTGGAAAAGAATAGAGTAAAGCATGTTTCATGTGGCAATTTCTTGGGTCTGCTCTGCTTGCTAGAGGCAAGCAAGCACTCTCATCTAAGAGAGGCTTTCCTGACTCAGCTTTAGCTGCAAAACCCTGCAGCTCATTAAGAGGTCCTGCTACGAAACACTTAAACGCTGTTGACGAAAAGCTGAACACATGCTTTTCAGTTTTCAGCCGTAGCAGGAAAAAAGCTGCAACGTTTAAAAATGCCGGCTTTCTGGGCCATCCTGCCAGGGCAAACTCTGACTGTTTGAGGCAGGAGGGCCAGCTACAGAGAGAGGACTTGAGTGTTGTCTGTTGTAGCTGGCTGGCTGGCAGGGACCTTGAAACGCCATAGATTTGTGGCTATAAACATGGCTACAGCCAGTACCTCAGTCATGAGGCTGGAAAGCTAAGGAATGGGCTACATCTAACCGGCAAAGCCACGGCTTTAGTTTTACTGATATTGCTTGGTACATTAAAGACTCATGTGGTCAGAAAAACAGAGATACAGTAAAGAGAGCGTCAAAGACAAAGAAAAATTTTAAATGATTTACAGTGTTAAAATATATGCAGACTAAAAGTTAAAATTCTTAAAGTAAAAAACAAAAATAAGGAAGAAAGAGAGTAGTTGGGTGTGGTAGTATACACCTTTAATCCCAACACTTGGGAGGTAGAGGGAGATTGACCTCTGTGACTTCAAGGTGTGGTAGCATGCGCCTTTAATCCCAATGCCTGGAAGGCAGAGACAGGCGGATCTCTGAGAGTTCAAGGACAGCCTGGTCTACAGAGTTATTCTAGGTCAAAGATATACAGAGATGGGGGCTGGAGAGATGGCTCAGCAGTTAAGAGCATTGCCTGCTCTTCCAAAGGTCCTGAGTTCAATTCCCAGCAACCACATGGTGGCTCACAACCATCTGTAAGGAGATCTGGTGTCCTCTTCTGGCCTGCAGGCATACACACAAACAGAACATTGTATACATAATAAATAAATATTTTAAAAAAAGATATACAGAGAATATAAAATAGAAGTAAAAAGAAATGAAATAGAGATTAAAATAAAGCCGCACGAAAATGGAAAATTCACAGAGAGTCTGGATTATGTACATTGTGTTTTCTTTAAAATTTTTCACTGTGAAGGAGCTAAGTACAGAGAGACATTTCATTACATGGGCTGCCAAGCTAAACCAGAATGGATATAAGGGTATTACGATTTCAAAATTTGGGTCTAAGGATATGATGCTTTGGAGAGGGTCTTCTTTTGTTTTCACAGAGGACCAGACCCTGTGGATTGCATCTTTCCCGATATGGTATGATAGACCACGACCTCCCGAAAAGTTCCTGTGAACACCCTCAAAAAAATTACTTCACTCAACTGCCAACTGAGATAAACCTGGCACACAGGTTACACCCTAAATGATCTGATTAACAGCACCCCCATTCAGCAGGAAGCAGTTTGGAGAGAAAAAACTGCATCCATGTTCCCAAAATATTGTTTATAAATGTTCTTTTACATTTAAAGGGGGATATGATATAGATATGAATAATTTGCATTGGTATGGATTTTAAGGTCAATTTTGTTATATGTATATGTATTTCTTGATCTTGATTAAGGTATTGTGATTGTGTAGTTCATTTAAAAATGTATTGTATAATTAAGAAATATAGATTGTTAATGGATAATCATCGATAATAGTAAAGCTTGTAGTCATGTTAGTTAGATTTTCTAGATATATAGAGATACATTTCAGTTAGATAGACATTCTTCATATCTTTCAAAGACTGCGGAATATGGCATTTAATGTTTTAATAACTTAGGACTTTTCATGACAATGAGTCACTCTGCTCCTGGCAGCACCAATCTACTTCAAGAAGAAGATGGGCATCGAAGAGGATCCTTATGGAGTTTGATAGCCATTTGGGCAAGAAACTGCTCTTGCCTGGACTGTTGCATGAACTGGACACAAAGAACCCGCAGAGAGAGGACTGCTGAACTTGCCTAAAGGTGAGATGGTCTTTCGGGGTTCCTGATTCATGAAAGAGTCTGCAAGACATTCTTCAGGTCAAGCAGATAGTGACTGCCTTTGAAATTTCCTGCTTTGTGGAAATGTCTGCTGGAAACTATGGGCCTGTAGGCCGAAGATGGATGCCCCAACAGTACAGAGGAACTTTGGGTGACTGTACAGGCAGCGAGATGTCTCTGTCATTTCTAGAGTTTTAAAAGCTGCTTACTTTTTGTTTGCTTAGGTAATATTGTATCTTTCTGGAGTCTTTGATGGAGTTAAAGAATAGTTAGTTATAGTTATAGTTTTCCTTAGTTATGATAAAGATTATTGTAATTTTTACTTGATAACTGTTTTGTTATATATAATTATGCTATGTTAAAGTTAAAGCCTTCCTTTTTTTGTTTAAACAGAAAAAGGGGAAGTGATATGGGAGTGTCATTTATCAATCTGTTGATTTCATTGGCTAAGTAATAAACAAACTGCTTGGGCTCATAGCTTAGAACATAGGTGGGTGGAGTAAACAGAACAGAATACTGGGAGGAAGAGGAAGTGAGCTCAGAGACTCAATAGCTCTCCTCTCAGGAGCAGATGCCTCAGGAGAGACGCCATGCTCCCCTCGCCAGGCCAGACGCATGCGATGAAGCTCCGACCCAGGATGAACGTAGGCTAGAATCTTCCCGGTAAGCGCACGTAGGGGCGCTACACAGATGATTAGAAATGGGCTAAATTAATATGTGAGAATTAGCCTAGAAGAGGCTAGATAGAAATGGGCCAAGCAGTGTTTAAATGAATACAGTTTGTGTGTTGTTATTTTGGGGCAGAAGCTAGCAGGCGGCTGGGGTGCTGGGGATGCAGCCCCACCGCTCCTATTACTACACCCTCTAGCTGTCTGAAACATTGACCTTCAAATCTCAGTGTGGACGTCTTGCATGGCCAGTGTCAGGAGCTATCTTGGCCCTGCTCCGTGTGGCCTCCGTGCCCTGTCTCTACCCAAGGCAGTTGCAATCCACATGCTGGGGCTCAATTGCCTGCCTCTGCCCTTGGATAGGGAGGAGGGGCAAGGCTCACAGGCCCAGAGACAATCTCAGCCCAAGACCTGGCTCACAGACACGACGTGACGTGACCTTCACAGACTCTTAAACTAGCCACCAAGGTGAAGTAGCAACGCCAATGAACTGTAGTCAGAGTGCTCACAGGGTGGATGACAAGTGGGCAGTAGAATTTTCTGCTCTGTAATTGACCAGGTTGGTTTCAAACTCCTGTCTCGGTCTCCTAAGTGCTTGAATTGGAGGTGAATGCCACCAAAACATGTCTATGACATGGTATGGGGAGGGAAATAGAAAAGTTGGGACTGTGTAAGTTACTCCACTGGCCATCAGTGTCCTCAGTGGTGACACACATGTGTCTCCTGTAGTTCACTTGACTGTCATGGAGATGAAATAGCACCCAGAGGTTCCAGCAGGTCCCAGGCGCCAGTAAACTCCTAGGTTCCTATTAACTAGCTTTTCGAGACAGAGTTTTTCTGTAGCTTTGGAACCTGTCCTGGAACTAGCTCTTGTAGACCAGGTTGGCCTCAAACTCACAGAGATCCACTGCCTCTGCCTCCTAAGTGCTGGGATTAAAGGAGTGTACCATCACTGCCCGGTTTAACTAGCTTTTCATATTCTACTGTATGACATACAGACTGGATAGAGTATAGAACACACAGACCTCATAGACAATTCTAGAACATATAGACCCAATCAAGTATAGAATGCACAGGCCTCATAGACAATTCTAGAACACACAGACCTGACAGAGCATAGAGCACACAGACCTCATAGATGATACTAGAACATACAGATCCATATAGTATAGAACACACAGGTCTCATAGATGATACTAGAACACACAGACTGGATAGAACATAGAATACACAGGCCTCATAAATGATGTGGGAATGATTTCTTATTAATAAAGAAACTGCCTAGACCCATTTTATAGGCCAACCCTTAGGTAGGCGGAGTAAACAGAACAGAATGCTGGGAGAAAGAAGCTGAGTCAAGGAGTCGCCATGGTTCTCCCACTCCAGACAGACGCAGGTTAAGATCTTTCCTGGTAAGCCAGCTCGTGGGCTACACAGATTAATAGAAATGGGTTAGATCAATATGTAAGAGCTAGCCAATAAGAAACTGAAACTAATGGGTCAGGCAGTGTTTAAAAGAATACAGTTTCCGTGTAATTATTTTGGGTAAAGCTAGCCGGGTGGCGGGACACAGCCCACCGCTCGTATTTCAACAGAGTGGCTCCCAACGTGCTAATGAACTCCACGTAAAACCTGAGAGAGCTTAATTTTTATCACAGAAAAAAACAGAGTTTAACACAGCTTTTGGCTGTTTGTTGGTGGCTTGCTGTAGAGAGAGTTCCTAAATCACCAACAGCAGCAAAAAAAAAGCTGCGTCATTTTAAAGTGTGACTTTCTGGGCTGTGCCACCAATGCGATCTCTGTCTGGATCCTGCGGGAGACAGAGCTTTTAAATGGAGCATTTGGAATAATGTGCTACAGCTTGGTTGATGGCAATGTGGACTGTTGTGTGCCTGGAACTGTGTGTGGCTCAGGGGCACCAAATGGCTCTGAGGCAGGAGCTGCTCGGCTCCGCCATGATGAACTGTGCTGGTCTCAGGCAGGAACTATCGTAATTACCATAAAAACAGCTCAGTTAAGGTTTAGACTGGGCAAGAAACAGGCTGTACCTTATTACCGTATTACCTGTACATGGTGCAACTTAAGTTTTTAAGAACTGCTTAACATTTTAAGAAATGCTCCTGGATAGTAAAAAAAAAATTACAGATTCACAATAATACAGATTCAGACATAAAAGACCACACTGTTGGATGAATGTACGTAGACTTGGGAGAGAAAAGAAAGAGAATATACAAAATAAAGTTAATGTTTTTTTTTTTAAAAAAGTTAAGTCTTTAAAGAGACAGAGTACAGATAGTTAAGAGATTAAAATAAATAAAGAAAAATAAGCCATGTAAAAATGAAAAATTCACAGAGAGTCTGGATTATGTATATTGTGTTTTCTTTAAAATTTTTGACTGTGAAGGAGCTAAGTACAGAGAGACATTTCATTACATGGGCTGCCAAGCTAAACCAGGATGGATATAAGGGTATTACGATTTCAAAATTTGGGTCTAAGGATATGATGCTTTGGAAAGGGTCTTCTTTTGTTTTCACAGAGGACCAGACCCTGTGGATTGCATCTATCCCCATATGGTATGATAGACCACGACCTCCTGAAAAGTTCCTGTGAACACCCTCAAAAAATTACTTCACTCAACTGGCAACTGAGATAAACCTGGCACCCAGGTTACACCCTAAATGACCTAATTAACGACGCCCCCATTCAGCAGGAAGCAGTTTGGAGAGAAAAAACTGCGCCCATAATTCCCAAAATATTGTTTATAAATGTTCTTTTACATTTAAAGGGGGATATGATATAGATATGAATAATTTGCATTAATATAGATTTTGCTTTATTGATAGAGATTTAAGGTCAATTTTATTATATGTATATGTATTTCTGATCTTGAATAAGGTTGTGTAGTTCATTTTTAAAATGTAATGTATAATTAGGAAATATAGGCTGTTGATGATAATCATAAATAATAGTCAAGTTTGTAGTCATGTTACTTAGATTTTCTAGATATATAGAGATATATTTCAGATAGGCATTCTTCATATCTCTCAAAGGCTACAGAATATGGCATTTAAAATATTTTAATAACTTAGGACTTTTCATGACAATGAGACATATCTGCTCCTGGCGGCACCAATCTACTTCGAGAGGAAGATGGGCATCAAAAAGGATCCTTATGGAGTTTGATAGCCATTTGGGCAAGAAACTGCTCTTGCCTGGACTGTTGCATAAACCGGACACAGAGAACCTGCAGAGAGAGGACTGCTGAACTTGCCTAAAGGTGAGATGGCCTTTCGGGGTTCCTGACTCATGAAAGAGTCTGCGAGACATTCTGCAGGATACAGCAGAAAGTGACTGAACTGTCTTTGGAATTTCCTACTTCATGAAAATGTCTGCTGGATACTATGGGCCTGAAGGCTGAAGATGGATGCCCCAACGGTACAAAAGAACTTTGGGTGACTGTCCAGGCAGCGAGATGTCTCTGTCATTTCTAGAGTTTTCTTATTTCTTGTTTACTTAGGTAGTATTATATCCTTCTGGAGTCTTTGATGGAGTTGAAGAATGAATAGTTATAGTTTTCCTTAGTTATGATAAAAGATAAAATAGATATAAATATTGTAACTGTAATTCTTGCTTGATAACTGTTTTGCTATATGTAATTTTACTATGTTAAAGTTAAAGCCTTTCTTTTTTGTTTAAACAGAAAAAGGGGAAATGATGTGGGAATGATTTCTTATTAATAAAGAAACTGCCTAGACCCATTTTATAGGCCAACCCTTAGGTAGGCGGAGTAAACAGAACAGAATGCTGGGAGAAAGAAGCTGAGTCAAGGAGTCGCCATGGTTCTCCCACTCCAGACAGACGCAGGTTAAGATCTTTCCTGGTAAGCCAGCTCGTGGGCTACACAGATTAATAGAAATGGGTTAGATCAATATGTAAGAGCTAGCCAATAAGAAACTGAAACTAATGGGTCAGGCAGTGTTTAAAAGAATACAGTTTCCGTGTAATTATTTTGGGTAAAGCTAGCCGGGTGGCGGGACACAGCCCACCGCTCGTATTTCAACACATAAACGATACTAGAACATACAGACCCATACAGTGTAGAACACGCAGGCTCGTAGATGATACTGGTACATACAGACCTGATACAGTATGGGAGAACAGACAGACAAGAGGGTAGATTTGCTTGTTTGCTTATAGCTCTACGGATGGAACTCATGGTCTAGGCAATCCCTGTGTCAGAACTGGGTGTCCCCAGCCTTTCTACCAAATGTAAAACTCTACTCCCCATATTCAGCGACACTGGTATTGTATTCATTTGATGGCTAACCTGGAAGCCTATGAGAGAAAACCTGCTGGGGACATCAGTGCCCTGGTACTCTGCCTCGGTTACACTGTGGCTGGACTGTGAAAGGGGCAGAAGGGACAGGGCTGGAGCTTGGTGCTTACCCTTTATAAGTCGACTGCTGTGTAACATCAGTTCTTCTCTCCGGAACCTCTCCGGATCCAGCTCTGAGTAGTCCCAATTGTCATAGCTCTTTGGGCAAGGATACGTCCCTAGAAGAAGCCAAGAGGGTAACAGACACTTCCACTAATGAAAATGGAGCAGAACAAGGGGAACAGAGGCCTTGAGTCTCCCTGATGGCTTCAGGGAACTGGAGATCTGCTACCAGCATTATTCTGGCCTTGTCACTCCCTCTCTGGGGAGTTTCCTCACCTGAGGAATGGGGACAATGCCATCTGCCCTGCCGCTTTCTGTTGCCTGGGCATGTGACCCCATGACAGCCCTAATGAAGATGCTGCAGCTGCCCAGTTTCCTGTTTGCCTCCCATTGTTCTTGCTGAACAAAGAGTTCCCTTCCCCAGGGGCAGGGGCTAGGGCTAGGTCTACATCCCCAGGGCCTCCCAATGGACCGGGCAGCAGTGAATAACTGCTCAGCAAAGGTTCTTCAACACACTCTCAGGCTTAGTGCCAGAAATGATGCTTCCAAGGGTCACTGGAGAAACGTGAGCCACTGTGCCATGCTGCTGCCTCCACTCGAGAATAGGAGACAGGAGGTTTATTCCTAGTGATTAGTTAGGCAAAAGCAGGACCAGGGAGAAGGAACAGCAGGAAGAAGGTGGGAAATGAGAGACAGGTTACCACAGTGACCCAAGACCTAGCTTTGGAGGGGAACAACTCTGGATCTAAAGCATGATACTCGGTTGTTTGCTCTTGAACTTCTTTAACCCTTCATGTTCAGAGGGCTAAAAGGGTGTGCGGCGAAGAGTTCACCCAGCAAGCCCAAGGCTTAGAAAGGCCTTGGCTAGTGTCTGGGAACGCAGCCAGCAAACAGTTCCTTACACTGACACAAAACTACTTTTTAATGAGTGAGCTATTCCTCCTGGGCTGTCCGTAGACAGTATGGCTTGGCTAAACACCAGCTTTCCAGAACTGAGATCCCAGATAGATGGAGGTGTCTCCAAGATGACCCTGAATGAAAACCTTGGTCGTGAATCTCTGGTGTGCTTCTCCTGGGCAGAGGCATCACACCTCTCCCTGGCAGGTAGGTAAATGTGCTCCGTGTGACTCCCCGTGGAAAGAAGAGAGTGAAGACCAGGCAGCCTGCACAGGGGTCCCCCAAAGCATTCGGCTCCTCCTCTGTGATCCAGCCATGTTTCCTACTGGATGCTGTAGAGCTTAACCATGGTGACAAAACTCCTTATGAGGCAGTGACCTTGTTGTACTTCTTGCTCCCAACATAAAATGTCAAAGTTGCCTGTTTTGCACAATATCTGACCAACAAAAATCCTCACAAAAAAATAACAGCATTCAATGACCTCAGGAAGGTTCTATGCTGAGATAGGGAAGTGGGGGAAAGGAGTGAAGCTATCTGGGAAAGCCAAGGTGAAGCTGGCGCAATATGTGCTGAAGTGGACTATGGGGCCACCTGGGTCCTGCTGCTCTGGGGTCCGTGGCATACGGATAACTAACAGGGCTGAACTGACACTTGCTGCCTCGCTCCCTGCAGACGTGGTGGGGCACAGGCTCAGGTCAGGCGGCCATGTCTCAGAACTGCCTACAAGGAAAGGGGAATTGGGACTGCGGCTCAGTTCACTCTCTCACATTCTCATCCTCTATCTCTCTCCCTCCCTTGCTCCTTCCTTCCCTCTTTCTTCCCCTCTGGTGTTTTGAGATAGGTCTAAGTAACTCTGGTCAGCCTGATATTTGTCATATAGCCCAGGCTGGCCCAAACTCATAGCTTTTGCCTCCCAAGTGTTGGGACTGCAGGTGTGTTAGGTGTGTGCTACCACGCCCAGCTTTAACTTTGTTTACAGTTCATTTTGGCTGCTGTATTCGTGTTTTTTTTTTTTTTTAAGCAGGGGCTTGCCATGAATTCAGGCTGGCTTTGAACTCACAAACTCCCTGCCATAGCCAGGGATGCATATATGCAGGTATGTAGGACCAAGCTCAGACTCCACTGATAAGGAAACAACAGGAAGACTGTCTTGATGCTAGTCGAAAAACACACCCAGCCTCTGGTGGGAAACATTTTGCACCACCTTCCTTCCCTAGTTGGCAGGAAGTTCCTCCCCTCTCACCTGAGATCCACAGGCCCATGGTGTTACAAATTTCTGACTTGAATTCATGTGTGTTGAACCAGGACTGGGGGAAGCAGCAGCAGAAGCTGGTGTACAGGGCTTTGCTCAGAAGCGATGGGAGCCTCTGGGAGGAAACAGAGCTCAGCATCAGTCCCAGTGTCTCTGCCCTCAGAAAAGAGGCCTGGCTGAGCCAAGAACCGGTGACCAAATTCCTTCCCAACACCAGGCTACCTTCCTTTCTGTCTTGGGCTGCCTCCTCATCTCCCCATCTCCAGGTGTCACTGAGGACACTCCTCAGGAACCAGACTCTGCTCAGCCAGCAATCTCTGCCTTCCCAGCACACCTCCGCAGTGTTCTAACGCTCAGTGCTTCTGAGCACAGCCAGGGAAACAGCAAGATATGGAAATATATACACTGCATACGCATGCATCTCCCTATGCCTATCCACCCCAAACAGGATCAATTGAACTTTGTTTGACAAGGTCTCACTATGCAGCCCAGAAATTTACGTGAATCATCTCTCTGCCTGCTGAATGCTGGAATTACAGGTGTGAACCACTATACAGGCTGAGAGGGGGTCTTCTCCTCTCTTCTCTTCTCTGCGTGATGCTGGAGACTGAACTAGGATCTCACGCATGTTGAGAAGCACTGTTTCAGGGCAACACCCCCAGCTCCAGGGAGTTCAATTATTATTTTTATTTCTGTTTTGATTTGTGACTAAACTTTTCTCCTATCCATACTTCTTCCTCAGTGAATTTCTCATTTATGTACTTTATCCAGGATCTATGAAATGTCTGTAGTTTTTGGAGCCTACCCTGGAACTAGCTCTTTTTTTTTTTTATAAATGTTTTGTTTTAAAGATTTTATTTATGGCCGGGCGGTGGTGGCGCACGCCTTTAATCCCAGCACTCGGGAGGCAGAGGCAGGCGGATCTCTGTGAGTTCGAGACCAGCCTGGTCTACAAAGGGTGTTCCAGGACAGGCTCCAAAGCTACAGAGAAACCCTGTCTCGAAAAACAAAAAAAAAAAAAAAAAAAAAAAGATTTTATTTATTTATTATGTATACAACATTCTTCCTCCCTGTATGCCTGCAGGCCAGAAGAGGCGCCAGATCTCATTACAGATGGTTGTGAGCCACCATGTGGTTGCTGGGAATTGAACTCGGGTCCTCTGGAAGAACAGTCAATGCTCTTAACCACTGAGCCATCTCTCCAGCCCTGGAACTAGCTCTTATAGACCAGGCTGGCCTCGAACTCACAGAGATGCACCTGCCTCTGCCTCCCAATTGCTTGGATTAAAGGCGTATGCCACCATTGCCTGGTGAGATGTCTAATTTTTTTTAAACTGTTTTAGACTTGAATGTTTTGTTATACTCACTTTTATGAGCGCCTCTTCATAGTGGGACCTGATTGTCTTGAACAACAGGAAGGCGTAATTTCGGGCTATTCGGTCAAACAGCTTGTTTTGAATCTCCTTGTTTGGCTGCCAGGTGAGAGACAGAGAATTATCAGCATGCCTGCTGCAGCTGCCAAGGGGCTGCCACGCTTTCTCTTTCTGTTTGTTGTTTTATCAGAGATGGCCTCACCAGGAGACCCCAGGCTGGCCTTGAATATGCACCACCACACCTGGCAGGGGTCTGCGATTCAGGCAAAGCACTGATCTCACCTCAGAAGTCTTACTTGCTAGAGCAGGGTTATCAACGCTGTGATGACCCCCAACTTACACTTATTTTCAATGTTACGTCATAATTGTAAGTTTGCTACTGTTATGAGTTGTAATGTAAATATCTGATATGTGACCCCCGGGAAAGGTCATTTGAGACCCCCACCCCCACCCCTGCAAAGGGGTCACAACCCACAGGTGGAGGAATGAGCTGTTTGTCTGCTGTCCATATTTACACAGCACGTATGGAGTGTCAGGGAAGGTAAACTCCTAAGTCTGGGCCAGGAGGTCCCACGTTCTCCTCTCTCCCCTGTCCTGGACCCGCTACTTGACCAACTGCTCAAGCTCAGGGGAGCTGAGGTTCAGGTACGTGGGTGGGGCAGGAGTAGGGAGGTGAGAGGCTGAATCTGCAGAGGTGACTCACTGGAACAGAGGGACTTAGGACTTGGTCCCATAAGAAGGCAAGGCCAGTGAGGGAGGAGACACAGGTTCACATTTACCTGGTACCGTTCATGAAACAGCCACCAAAAGCTGTCCAGCCAGATGGCGCTCAGGGAGGGAGAGGATAGAAACTTCTCTAATTCTCTGTCTAAACAGTAAGACTTGAAAAGAAATGAAGTTTACATTAGTATCGTGGCCATTATTATTATTACTGCTATTGTTGCTCAAGACAGGGCCTCACTATGTCCCCTGTACTAGGAGCTTGTGATTCTCCTTGTCCCAACCTCCTGAGGGCTGAATTGCTAACAATGAAAACAAAGAAAGAAGCTGCACGGTGGTGGCACACACCTTTAATCCCAGCACTCAGGAGGCAGAGGCAGGAGGATCTCTGTGAGTTCGAGGCCAGCCTGATCTACAAGAGCTAGTTTCAGGGCAGGCAACAAAGCGACACAGAGAAACCCTGTCTTCAAAAACCAAAAACCAATAAATAAATAAATATAAAAACAAACAAAGAAAGAAAAAAACCCTAACTTTTCAGTGAGTCTCATGATTTTCATGGTCCTATGCTAAGTGACATTACATTTTCTCTTAACCTGGCTAGAATCTCTGAGCACACATTATTATCACATACTAGGAAACTGAGGCTCCATAGTTCAGGACACTGAGGACCGCAGAGCTCAAGGACTTAAAGTAATATGGCCAGCAAACGGCAGAACCAGTACTAGGAACCCACAACTCTAGAGAGAGTCACCTAGGCATCTATGACACAAGGCAAAGGGCAAAGCCACGAGACTCTGCTGAATCAGTAATAAATACACGTTAAGTCAAAAATGAAAACAGTTACACACAAACTCAGCTTATGCTCTCCCCACCATACAGCATCTATGACTGAGGGACGCCTGTGTGTCTGCCGCTGGATCACATGCCTTCGGTCTTCATCTCACTCAGGCGGGACTCAGCACAGGCAGGTGGCGGGAAGGAGAAGGAGGAAAAGGGGAGGAAAAAAAAAAGAAGGGAAGAAGAGAGATAGAGACAGGGAGATAACTGGGGGGGTGTAGCAGCGAGTACAGTTGCCTGCCATGCGAGTCCCGGGAATGGAGGGAGGGCTGACTAGTTAAGGCCCAATGACCAGAACCATTTGGGGGAAAGAGATCATGCAGCCATAAAAGATGAAGAGGCCTAGCCACAGGGTCACCAAGAGAAGTCTGACCGTCTTCTTCTGTAGACCTCCACTGAGCTGTCGCCTGCCTCTGGCATTGCTTCACCTAAGCATGAAGCATCTTGGGGCATCATCACTCTTCCCTCCAGAGCCCTGTGCACGAGCCTTGTTGGGGAATACTCCACACCCAAAGCAGAATTGTTCTGACTGGAAAGTGATCGAAGTCAGGCTGACCTACGTGCCACAGAGCAGTTGAGAGAACAGCAGATAGCCCACAGACAGACATGTAGATATGAAGGTACTTGCTCCAGTTGGTTTTTTTAATAGCACACATGATCAAAACACACTGCAAGGGCTGGCAAGAGAGCTCAGGATGTAAAAGCACTGCTGCCAGCACTGACAACGGGTTCTGCCCCTCCAGTAGAGTCCTCTGCCTCGGCAGGCGCGCCTGTACAGCTGGAGTGAGCTGGCTCCCTGCTCTCTTCCTTACCTTGCCACTAAACGGGTTTTTCTCAGACCGGATCACATTGCCCACCATATCGCAGAAGTCCACGCCATTGGGAAGCTTGTTGGGCTTCGTTTCATCAAACGGGGGGTGTTGGTGAAGTTCTGCCAGCAGGTTTTTATCTGCTCTTTTCTGACGAGAAAAAAAAGCATACTATGAAAATGGGATCCATCATCTTGACAATTTAAAACAAGAACATGCCTCCCCCTCTACACACAGCGCAACAGACTCACAGACAGGGAGCAAACGAGAGCTCCCCGACCCCAGCACCACTCCCCGATGCCTGCTGCGTCAGCTCTGCTTTCCTTAAAGCTCTGAGCAAAGACTTCCAAATACATTTATGTTAGCCCTCCTCCTCTCCCTCCTGTCTCTCCAACACATACACACTTTTATGTCCTAGTTTAGACACCTAGCCTTATTCTAGATTTCTTCAGGGTGTGTGTGTCTATGTTTATGTATGTATGCATGTGTGTATGTATGTGTATACTGTTCTCAAAATTATCATGTAAACTGCTACATGCTAATTGATTTCTCCCTCATTACTTTCAATATTATTGTCATTAATATCTCAGAGCACATAGTCCTCTGCCTCTTTGTGCCATTTATTTAGCATGATTTTCAAGACAGAGTTTCTCTGTGTAGCCCTGGCTGCCCTGGAATTCACTCTGTAGACAAGATTGGCCTTGAACTCAGAGATCTGCCTGCCTCTGCCTCCCTAGTGCTGGGATTAAAGGCATGTGCCACCACTACCCAGCTAGCATGAATTTCTTAAAACAGTAATATTTATCAAAGAATGTAACTGTCTCAATATATGACATTACTTAATATATATCATTAAATTAAATTTTATAACCAAATGCAAACATGACAGTTGATAAAAAAAGATGGGACAATGCAGGAAAATGGAATGAGGGGTGCAAGTACCATCAGCCCACAGCACCTACTGATACACTGTGCTGGGCTAGCTGTTTACTTTTATAACTTGGCCATGGAAGGGGACAGTGAGAGAAGAGCTTGCTGAATGACTGTGCTGATCCTGAATCAGAGGTCACTCTGCCATTCTCCATATGCCACCTCAGGCAGGACAACTATACTCAGACACCATCAATGCGTGTAAGGCAATTTCACCTCAGACCCAACCACCGGGCTTTGTGCTGTTTCGGAATTTACTAAGTTAAAGGTGATAAAAAGATAATGGAAATACGAGCAATCAAGATGGGTCAGCGAGCGAGGATGCCAGCGACTAGGTCTGATGACACGAGATCAAGCCCCGCGAGTTACAAGGTAGATAGAGAACTGGCTTCTGCAAGTTGTCCTCAGGCCTCCACATGTGTGCCATGGCATGTGCACCGCTCCCCCATACACACAAAATTAATATAGTAAATTATTTTGTCAGAAAAGATAATGCATTGTTTCCTAAGGCTTTCGGTACAGGTGATCTAGATAGTTTAAATACCCATTTTTGGGGTTCTTTTTGAAATTAAAAAATTGCAATGTTGGAGACAGAACCCAGGGCTTTGTGCATGCTAGACAAGCCCTCTACCCCTGAGCCACACCCCTAGCCTGTGCTGTGACTCTTGACAAGGACAGCTGTCACTGGACTTGCCGGCAACAAAGCGGGCTGGCCTTGGGCTGGAGAGCTGAGTGGAGAGCTGTGCCTGTCCTTTGACGTGTTGCATGGCCCTGGACCATCATCTCCGCTTCCTGGCACATCCACAATGATCACCATAACCAGCCTGGCTGGTGAGTGGTGACATGGGACCCTCTGTGGAGAAGGCACATGGAGTTGTGTGGTGCCATGGCAGTGAAACTGGAGGACTCTCTCTAAGCGGAGATGCCTCAGCTCTAACAGTAACAGACACAGAACTCTAAGACACTCTAACTGCAGAGGCTGGGTTCAGCTCTGCCCTTTCAAGAGTGACATGAGCAATTCTAGAATTAAAGTATTGCCAGATCTTTGAAAAAGTGAACCCTGCCTTTCTCTGTGAGTCGCTATCTACACACCAAATCTTCCTTCCTGAAGAATAAAACCCATTTTGTTCATGGTAGAAACCATTGGTACAGCAACATGGCACTGGGCTCTTACCCTTTTTGTCAGGTTCACCTTGGCGTTCCGGAGCTCCGAACCTTTGCAGGATATCGGTGACTCTTCCTTTGGTCTCCTGGCTGAGAATGGAGGAGAAGTTAAATATGAAAAAGCAGTGGCTGCACCTGCTACTGGGAGAGGGCTGCCTGGTGACGGTCAGACTGCTGGACTGGCCTATCTGTTCAGAAGCAGAAGGGAAGACAAGACTCTGCACCAGGAAAGCTCCTCCCCAGCAGGACTCTCCTGGGTGTGTGTATGTGTGCGCACGCGCGCGTGCGTGCGTGCGTGCGTGTGTGTGTGTGTGTGTGTGTGTGTGTGGCACCACCAGGTGGAGCTTTATAAAGAAGCAGGGATCAAAGCACCTGGTGTGATGTCACCTAGCAGATAGCCCGGCATGGTCTTGTCCCTCCCTCCTTCCTCGTTCAGTGTCAGGTCTAATGGAAGGCTACCACAGAGGAGGACAAAAGCTATCCTCAGGTAGAACTCTGGATTCTAACTCAATTGCATTTCAAAGATTAAAAATTAACAACTGGGGTTTTTCTCAGTGGCTGAGCAAGTGCTTGGCACGTGCAAGGCCCTGCGATCCATGCTAGCACAAAACAAAAATGCTGAAAAGGATCTAAACTTAAGAGAATAAAAAACCAAACCCCACAAAAGCACTTTTCAGACTGAGAAAGGATTTTTTGCCTCTGTCTCCCAGGCTGCCGTGAGTTTTCTCTTTTAAAGACTTCTTCTCCAACTCATATTCCTCAATTGCCTTCAAAAATCAGAAGAAGAAGAAAAAAAAAAACAGGGCATTAGAGATTGATGCAAATCCAGGGAAGGGGTCAGGGGTCAGGAATTGGAGCTTTATCCTACTGGCATCCAAAGGCCTGAAACAGAGTATGTAGCCAAGTACCTCTTCTCCGCCCCACGGGTGGTAGGGACCTTGGGCCATCGGTGTCACTGACATGGTCCCATTGTATGTCATCAATACAAATCTCACCCAGCATCCTGCAACATGCTATCCTCCTGGCTCCACTTCTGGGAGCACAGGATGTAGAGCAGGGTTCTGACTGCAATCCACAAGTACACACATGCGATCTTTCCGTTAAGAAGGTAATAACCACACCTACCTTCCATGGCCTCTCTAAGGACCCGGGAGAAAGAATTTGGTGCATTTTGCACACAGCCCAGAGTTGTCAAACAGGTACTTACTAGGGGCTAACCTTGTTATCAATCAGTCACCCTTGACCTCTCACCAGAGCCCACTGTAACTCTGATGCTCCCCACCCTCACCTTAGAAAAGGAAAGAAAAGGGAATGTCAGTGCCCTCACAATGTATTGCTTGTCAGCTAAGGGGCTAGCTGTGCTTGGATAGAGTTCTCTATGGAAGTGCTGGATGTGTCGCCCAGTAGAATGGGTTCCAGGATGGTAGAAGTGACCTCACAGTCAAGCCTGGTGCATAAAGGCAACAGCAGACAGATCTGTGCACTCACATACATACTCGGTCCCTGATGTGACCAGGGGCTCCGCTAAGTCCCAGCTAGGTCGGGCATGTGTTACATACAGCTCATCCTATCCCTATGGATGCTCTCAGGTAGGTGGATTATTGTGGGGCCTCTTACCAGATGTTGAGGCTCATTCCCTCCCATCTGGTGGTCTGACTGGAAAGCTCCCACACCCAGTGCTACCCTCCCACAGGAATACATGCCTGCACAGAATCATCCAGAGAGCATGTCTGCGTACCCTACTGCTATTCACAACTTGATTCCAATTCCAGCTCAGAGGTGGGCCGCGAACTGATGCTAGCGGTGCCCCCATTCATAAAGAATGGCTTCGCTTGTATGAGAAGAAAATCAGGACCAGCAAGATGGCTCAGCAAGACGACCTTAGTTTGATTCCTGGGACCCACACAGTAGAAGGAGAACCAACTCCCACGAGCTGTCCTCTGTCCTCCATGTGTGCCGTGGCGAGCATCTATGTGCTCACATTCTCTCCCCCCCCCCGCCCCAACCATACTCATCGCACTGAGAAACCTCACTTCTAGGGCTTTATTCTGCAAATGAGCCCTGTGGTGGTTGATTTTTGTCTTCTTGACACAAACTAGAGTCAGCTGGGAAGAGGGACCCTCAGCTGAGGAATTGCCTCCATCAGACTGGCCTATGGGCAAGTCTGTAGGGCATTTTCCTGACTGATGATTGATATGGGCAGTGCCACCCTTGGCAGGTGGTTCTGGGTTGTATAAGAAGGCAAACTGAGATGGAGAGATGGCTCCGTGCTTTAGAGAACTTGTTGCTCTTCCAGAGGACCCAGATTCAATTCCCAGCAACTACATGGAGACTCACAATCCATAATTCCAGCTCCAGGGGACCCAATACATGCAGGCAAACAGTCATACATATAAAATAAGATAAATCTAAAGGGAAGTAAACCAGACAGTCAGCCAGGCAGCTAGTGAGCCATGAAGAGCCAGCCAGTAGCAGCTCCATTTCCTGTCCCCAGGTTCCTGCCTTGAGTGCCTGCCTTGGCTCCGCTCCATAATGGACTGTAGCTGTAAGAGGAAACAAATCCTTTCCCAACCATGTTGCTTTTGGTAAGTGTTTTATCACAGCAACAAGAAGCAAAATAGATCAAGGCACTGAAACAGTCATATGCTCCCTATGCTCAAATGTTCACTACGCTCAAATGCCCGAGAGCGGCTGCAGAGATGCTCAGCAGTTAAGAGCCCTTCCAGAGGACCGGGTTTAGATCCGTGTACCCAGACAGGCTCTCACAGCTGCCTGTAATTCCAGCTGCAGAGGGTTTGAAGTCCTCTTCTGGCCTCCATGGGCACCCGCACACACATGGCATATGTTCACACAGACACATACATCACTGTTTTAAAATACCATTGAGGGGCTGGAGAGGTGGCTCAGGGGTTAAGAGCACGGGTTGTTCTTCTAGAGGTCCTGAGTTCAATTCCTAGCAATCACATGGCTCACAATCACCTATAATGAGATCTGGTGCCCTCTTCTGGCGTGCAGGCAAACATGCATACAGAACACTGCATACATAATAAATAAAATAAAATAAAATAAATACCATTGAGATATTTATCATTGGAAAATAAATTGATTATGCTCAATCCAACCTTTGGAATACCACGAGGCCACTAAAATAATAGGCAGGCCAATAGTACTGGCTGAAAAGAGTTCCCGAGAGGCATTTGTTCTGAAAATAAATCAATGAATAAATTAGTAAGACAAAAGCAGGCTGTGAGAGAGCATTTATAGCATGATCCTGTATATATTTACATATCTTAACCCAGAGGAATGTAGTGCCCGTAAAAATAACCTACAAAAGCTCTGGAAGAATCCATGGCATAGGAATAGCAATGGGTACCTCTAGGGAGGAAAGTTGGCAAGAAAAGGATGGCTTTCACTTTTCACTAATAAATAGTCTGCATATTATAAAACAGTATGTATTACTCAGCTATTTAAACTTTTTAAAATATAAACAAAAACCAGGTGTGTTGATACACCTTTAATCCCAGCACTTTATAAACAGAGAAAAAGGGATCTCTGCAAGCTGGAGGTGGCCTGGTCTACATAGTGAGTTCTGATTCACCAAGTGCTACATGGTGAGACTCTCTCATTCTCTTTTTCCCCCCAAGACAGGGTTTCCCTGTGTAGCCCTGCCTGTCCTGGAACTCACTTTGTAGACCAGGCTGCCTCGAACTTACATGGAGTCGCCTGCCTCTGCCTCCTGAACGCTAGGTTTCCTGGTGATGAGAACATATCTCAAAGGAAGAAAAAAATTTTCTAAAAAAAATTAAATGCAACAGCTGGTCGGTGGTGACACACGCCTTTAATACCAGCACTCGGGAGGCAGAGGCAGGCGGATCTCTGGGAGTTTGAGGCCAGCCTGGTCTACAAGAGCTAGTTCCAGTACAGGCTCCAAAGCTACAGAGAAACCCTGTCTTGAACAACCCCCCCCAAAAAAAAATAAATGCAAGAGAGAGAATGACACAAGAGCTGGAGTCCTCAGAAACTGATACTGGGAAAGCCGGGGTGATCAGGGAGAAAAATCTGGAGGCAGATCACGAGGTTAGAGACACTTGGCAAAAAGCAAGACGCCGTGGTAGGAAGAAGAGTGAGAAAGTGGAGAGAAATGACAGGTCGAGGGCCTGGGTTAGACAGACCAAAAATGCAAAGAGCACTTACAGGAAAGGAGAGGAAGGGAGGGATGGAGGGAAGAGGGGAGGAGGAGGAAGGGGAAAGAAGAGAGGAGGAAGAGGCGGGCATCACCACCAGGAGAACACTATGCGCCAAAAACTCCCGGGGAAACTTCCCTTCCAACAGCGGGTGAGGGTCATCTAGTCTAGGCTTCTCATTAGATCTGGAGACCTGTGTCATGCTGGGGCTGGAGAGATGGTTCGGCAGTTAAGAGCACTGACTGCTCTTCCAGAGGACCCAGGTTCGATTCCCAGCACCCACATGGCAGCTCACAGTTGTCCGTAACTCCATCTCTAGTGAATCCAACACCCTCACGCAGACATACATGGAGGCAAAGCACCAATGCATGTAAAATAAATTAATTAAAAAAACGAAATGCACGCGCCATTAATTCCAGCACTCAGGGAGCAGAGGCAGGTGGATCTTTGTGAGTCTGAGTTTGAAGCAAGTTCCAGGACAGCCAGGGCTACACATAGAAACCCTGTCTTGGAAAACTATGAAAAAAAGTGAAACAAGCAAACATAACATGTTCAAGAATCCTGAGTGGCTGGGACGGTGGCCAACTGAAGAGCCCCTACCCTGACCAGAGCCACTGTGTCCATGTGTCTCTGCATGTTTGAGGATTATGGAAGGGCTTTAGATTTTAATAAAAATAAAACCAAACTACTCTGCAGACTTCTCGTTTCCAGGCCATCAGGTAAGAGAGCCACAGCCACCACCCTGCCCTAGCAGTAAAAGTCTGAACACACCGAAACATCAACAACTCTTCTCAGAATTGTGAGGACTGGAGACATGGAGCAGGTGGTGGCCTCCAAACTGAGAAGGTGGGCAGAGACAGGGGACCGACGCCCTGAAGCAGAAAGCCAGAGGCAGCAGCTCTGGGTGCCACTGGAGACCCTGCTCCATTGCTGAGGAGCTGCTGGGGCAGCGTGGATGAATAGAGGTGAAAACTGCAGGGGTCACAGAAGCCAAGTCAAGATGAGCCACCATCCACCATCCTAAATGTACAATGTAAAACTCTAAAGCCATAGCGGATAAGGTCGGAGCTCCCAAGTAACCCTGGGACTGACAGTGACTTTTTAGACATGGAACCAAAGGCCAAAGATGAAGTGGAAAGTCATTGACATTTTTAATATCTGTCTTCCTCAGACATTGTCAAAACAATGAAATGACAAGCTACAGACTGGGGTAAAATGTTTGCAAAAGGTATGCCCAATAAAAGATTTATCTAACTATAAAAACAAGAGAACTAGTAGCTCAATTTTTAAAGATGGGCCTATGACCTAGGAAACACCTCATGTTTTAATTCCCCACCCCAGCCCATCGCTGTGGTAGAATAATCTGATAAAAGCATCTTATTGCAGCTCACAGCTCAGGAGGCTAGCCCAGCTCAGGAGGCTAGCCCAGCACAGGAGGCAAGCCCAGCTCCGGAGGCTAGCCCAGCACAGAAGGATAGCCCTGAATAGCCAAGAGTTCACAGCAGCAGGTGCTCAGAGCAGCAGGCACATTGCATTCCCAGTTGGAAAGCAGAGCACGCTGAATGTGTGCCCAGTACCTATTCTCCATTAACAGAGTCCAGGATTCCAGCATGTGGGTGCCATCCATAGTGGGCAGGGTGCCCCCCCTCAACTATATAATCAACACAGCTTCCCAAAGACATCAACAGAGGCCAATCTCCCTACACTGTCAAGTTGACAATTAACACTGAGAACCCCACTGGGCACTGGTGTGCATGTCTTCAATCCCAGCACTCAGGAGGCAGAGGCAGGCGGATCTCTGAGCTCAAGTCTGGTCTACAGAGCAAGTTCCAGGACAGTTAGAGCTGTTACAAAGAGAAACTCTGTCTTGGAAAACAAACAAACAAAACATTAAAAACCCCATTCTCATCAAAAAAGACAGAGAAAGCTGGGCGGAGGTGGCACACGCCTTTAATCCTAGCACTTGGCAGCAGAGGCAGGCAGATCTCAGAGTTCCAGGCCAGCCTGGTCTACAGAGAGAGTTCTAGGACAGCCAGGGCTACATAGAGAAACCCTGTTTCAAAAAGGAGGAGGAGATATAGGAATGATGAAAAAGCAATGAAAAGATGCCACAACCTGTGTTGTCTGATCATCATGTGAAACCCTACCATACACCTACCAGGACAGCCAAGTTCAGAACACCAATACCACCAGGTGCTGGTGAGGATTCCAAGCAAAGGAACCCCAGAGCTCACTGGTGGAAAGACTGTAACACCTTGGAAGCGGCTTTGATAGTGTGTCCTTTGGTATTTACCCAAAACAGCTGCACTCACAGTGATAGCTTGCACAGGGATGTCCGGCTTTAGTCTTAGTTTCCAAAGCACGAGAGTAACCAATATGCCCAAGGAGGGGAGTAGATCAACAAACTGCTGTACATCCAGATAATGGGGTATTAGCAAAAGCTGGAAAGGAATGGGCTATCCGTGGAAAGCCAAGGAAGAACCTTCAAGGTGCATTACTAAGTGATGCCTCAAGCTACACTGCAGGATTCCAAGGTCACAGCATTCTTTAGGGTTGAAACAGACGAGAAGTAGACCAGTGGCAGCCAGAGGTTGGGAGGGAAGGGAGACAAAGGGCGGTGTGCGTAGCTGGGGCATGAGGCTATTCCCTATGCACTGCAGAGGCAGATGATACACATCATTGCGCATGGTCCACACTCATCAGGAGGGAAGCCTAAGATAAAGTAAGGGGGTCGGCAGTAATGCTGGGGGCAGGAAGGGTTTGCTGATTATAACTGAGGTATGGAGAGGTTGATGGGGCAGGTTACACATGTGTGAGGGTGGGGCGTATGGTATATATGTTCACTGCAAATTTAAAAACTTCTCTTAAGAAGCAGCCTGCTGGAGCTAGAGAGAGAGCCCAGCAGTTAAGAGCTCCTGCTGTTCTTTGAGAGGACCCAAGTTCAGGGCCTTCCACATTGACTCAGAACTACCTGTAACTCCAGCTCCGGGAGACCAAGCGCCCTCTTCTGGCCTCCAAAAGCACCCATGCACACGTGGCATACACACACATACATACTTTTTTTAAAGTCGGCTAATTTTTTAAAAGTGAACTTTGAAACCTCAACTGTACAAACATGTGTTTGGAGGGGTACAGAGCCTGCAGGGCACACCTCGAATGACTCTCCCTAGAACCCTTTCTTCCCAAAGGCCTTGCCTGAGCTCCAGTATCTGCTTCAACTCACCGAGAGGCTGACCCACAGGCTGGGTCCCAGGTCTATCTCAGTAATCTTCTGGTTCACCTGACTCATGGAGCCAATGATGCATGCTGGGAGGCAAGTTGCTAAGGAAACTCCAGGAGGCGAGCAGGCACCCATGGCAGAGGGGTCTCGTCGGCCAGGAAGGTGTCCAGGCTACACCATCTCTCTACTGACTCATTCCTTCTGCCAACATTCCTGACTTCATCAAGTCTAAGTGAATCACTTTGTAAATTATAAATGAAAATTTATGAACCGGTGTGAGCACTCATCTCTGTGATTCCAGCATTTAGGAGGCTGAGGCAGAAGGGGTGCCATGAATTTGAGGCCAGCCTGGGCTTCATAGTAATCTCTGGGTTAGCCAGGGCTATAATGTATATCCTGTCTAAAATAAAAACAAAAAAAGAAAAAAGCAAGCAGACAAACAACGTCAAGAACAAAGAGGAAGGGCTCAGAGATGGCTCAGAGATGCTCAGAGGTTAAGAGCACTGACTGCTCTTCCAGAGGTCCTGAGATCAATTTCCAGCAACTATATAGTGGCTCACAGCCATCTATAGTGAGACCTGGTGCCCTCTTCTGGCCTGCAGAGATACATGCAGGCAGATGCTGTATATATAATTAATAAATAAATCTTTTAAAAAAAGAACAAAGAGGAAGAGAAAAGGAGATGGAGGAGAAAAATAAGTGTTGTAGCCACCTTGTAAAGTACTAACCAAGGAAAAAGTTGTCCACACTGCCTCCAGCCTCTCTGTTGGAGTCTTTTTTAAAAATTTACTTAGCTTTATTTTATGTGCATTGGTGTGAAGGTATCAAATCCCCTAGAATTGGAGTTACAGACAGTTGTGAGCTGGGAATTGAACCCAGGCTCTTTGGAAGAACAGCTAGTGCTCTTAGCTACTGAGCCACCTTTCCAGTCCCTCTGATGGAGTCTCGAGAGCTTTCTTTTTCGGGTTTTGTTTGTTTGTCTGTGTAGCCATCCCCCTGCCTCAGGCATGCGCCCCTGCACCAGCTTGCCTTCCAGTATTCCGTGCAAGTATAATCACACTGTCAACGGATGCCTGGCTCACGTCCATGACTTCTCTTCCACAAGAACGTACCCGACGGCCACATAATAACGGGCCACTTAGAACGCACACCTCAGCGAGATTTCCTATTGCTGGGCTGTTGCTCTGTAAGCCACTTACAGCCTCTCTCAACAGCAAACAAAGCTGGGGTGAGCATGGCACAGAGAGGTTTCAAATTTTGGAATACTCTTTTTTTTTAAGATGTTTTAATTTTATGCATGTATGCTTGTGCCTGAGTGAGTGTACGTATGTGCATGCTAGTGCCTGTGAATCCCCTGGGGTCAGTTAGGGGTGGCTGTGAGCAGCCTGATGTGGGCGCTTGTAACTGGGCCCAGAGCAGTGAACACTCTTGATAGCAGAGTCATCCAGCCTCTTTTGTCTTTCTTTCTTTTTTTTTTTCTTGATTTCTCAAGACAGGGTTTCTCTGTGTAACAAACCCAGCTGTCCTGGCACTTGCTCTGTAGACCAGGCTGGTCTGGAACTCACAGAGATCCACCTGCCTCTACCTCTCAGGTGCTGGGATTAAAGGCATGCACCACCACCACCCGGCTCCTGGGATATTTCTTTAAGAGAGATTTTCAGGTGTGGGATGACTGGGACAAGGGGCACCTGCTATCATCGTCTCTCAATTGAACCTCTCTTTGAGTCCAACTGGTTCTACCTTATCTGATAGCCTCATGCCTCGATAAACCTCAGAATCCTGTCACTCCCTCCTTCCCCGTAAAGCAGGCTCGCTCTCCCTTTCATTAACCTCAAGGGTTCTTATCGGTGAGAATGGCACTTGGAAAGTGAAGACACCAAGAGGGACGTGTAATAATGACAAGGCCAAGTCGAGTGTGGAATTAAGAAAGGCATTAGAAAGAGCCCCAAGAAAGTATCCAGATCCAGATGGGATCACACTAGCTGGTGTCTCAAGAAGGGTCGGGGAGAGGAATGTGGGGAGGGAGGCAGAGTGGAAGATGTAGGCTGCCTGGCGGCAGCAAGACTTAAAACCTATTTGTGGGATGGACTCTGAGATGGGGTCTGTGCGGCAGGGAAACAGTTCAGTGGAGAGAGGAGGGTCGGTGAAGGCGAGACCAGGGAGAGAGCAGGGGCAGGCAGAGCCTGGGTGGATGCCAGAGGGGCAGACTGAGCCTGAGTAGTGGGCTAGCCGGTGAGGAGAGGGGAGGTCAACCAGAGGAAATGAAGGATCTGAGTGGTGGGCTCAGCTCTCTGGGGACAGAGGCCTAGCTCCTGACTTCCTAGTTGCTGCCTGTTGTGTCCACAGCCCTAATTCCTAGGAAGGAAGAGTAAGCGGAGCCAATACAAAACTTTCCCCCTCTTTTAACAGATCTGACCTGGGCATCTTCTTTTTGAGTGCCCTCTGCTTAAAAAATAACCCTCAGCCAGGAGGTGGTGGCACACACCTTAAATCCCAGCACTTGGGAGGTAGAAACAGATGGTTCTCTCTAAGTTCAAGGTCAGCCTGGTCTACAAAGCAAGTTCCAGGATAGCCACGGCTGTTACACAGAGAAACCCTGTCTCGAAAAGCCATATATATATACATGTTAAACCTCAAGTTAAACAACTCTTCCAAACATCACATTCCTTTAGAGGCAAATAGGACTTCCATGCTCAGAAAAAATTACCATGGTATGTAGAGTGGGCTAACAGGTAATATATATGAACCTAAGCATTCATTACACCATGAGAGGTACTTGGTCTGACCGTGAGTGGCAGCTTTGGAAGGATACTGGGGGGATGGTCTTGCAACTGTTTCCTCAAAGAATTCTCCTGTACTTTCCGGGCATTGACAGAGACCACCTGGTGTTCATCCAGTGGTATCATGGGCAAGGCAGTGACATTGATGACATCCATCTTCTTGGCAGATTCCATTAGTCAGGTTCTTGTAAACTGGCAGGCAGGAAGTTTCCTCTCTTTTCCCACTCCAACCTTGTTCTTTATCCAGGCAGCCTGCAAGGATAAAATGGCATGAAACCATCTCAGGAAACAAAAGCGGAAAGATGCTCACAACAGCCCGCTGAACGAGGATGACAAGGCGCGGTGCACACAATTAAGCAGGAAGAAAGGCTTTTGTTTGGGAAGTCCTTTATTTTTTTTTCCAAATGGATGCAAAAATATTTACTCAAAGTTAACTGGGGTTTTTTTTAATATTTATTTGTTTATTATGTATACAATATTCTGTCTGTGTGTATGTCTGCAGGCCAGAAGAGGGCACCAGACCTCATTACAGATAGTTGTGAGCCACCATGTGGTTGCTGGGAATTGAACTTAGGACCTTTGGAAGAGCAGGCAATGCTCTTAACCACTGAGCCATCTCTCCAGCCCCAAAGTTAACTGTTTTATGCAGTTGTCTTCCCCCTCAATAGCCTCGCCATGACCTCATCCTTTACATCTGTATCATGTTAGCAAAGTAATTTCCACCTTTGAAACCACAGTTTTAAAAAATATACACATATGTGTGGTGCTTGTGTGGAATGAACTAGATTGTCACCTGTCCCCTTATTTTTTTTTAGATTTATTTATTTATTATGTATACAACATTCTGCCTCCATGTGTGTGCCCACATGCCAGAAAAGGGCATCAGATCTCATTACAGATGGTTGAGAGCCACCATGTGGTTGCTGGGAATTGAACTCACGACCTCTGGAAGAGCAGCTAGTGTTCTTAACCACTGAGCCATCTCTCCAGCCCCCATGTACTGATTCTTTTTTTTTTTTTTTTTTTTTGGTCTTTTCAAGACAGGGTTTCTCTGTGGTTTTGGAGCCTGTCCTGGAACTAGCTCTTGTAGACCAGGCTGGTCTCGAACTCCCAGAGATCCGCCTGCCTCTGCCTCCCGAGTGCTGGGATTAAAGGCGTGCGCCACCCCCGCCCGGCCATGTACTGATTCTTTTTTTTTTTTTTTTTTGGTTTTTCGAGACAGGGTTTCTCTGTAGCTTTGGAGCCTGTCCTGGAACTCCCTTTGTAGACCAGGCTGGTCTCGAACTCACAGAGATCCGCCTGTCTCTGCCTCCCGAGTGCTGGGATTAAAGGCGTGCGCCACCACCGCCCGGCCATGTACTGATTCTTATAGAAACTTTTAACTTTTCCGTTTTATGTTTTTTAATTTTTTTTTTTTTTTTGGTGAGTTCACATGCTCCAGTGTGTGTAGAGGTCAAAAGACAAGGTGTGGGAGACAAGTCTCTTTCCATCAGTGGGTTCCAGAGATCAAACTCAGGTCATCAGTCTTGGCTGCAGGCATTATCTGCAGAGCTCTGTGGCAGCCCTGACTTAGTCTTAAGAATAGAGACAGAGGCCGGGTGGTGGCGGCGCACGCCTTTAATCCCAGCACTCGGGAGGCAGAGGCAGGCGGATCTCTGTGAGTTCGAGACCAGCCTGGTCTACAAGAGCTAGTTCCAGGACAGGCTCCAAAATCACAGAGAAACCCTGTCTCGAAAAAAAAAAAAAAAGAATAGAGACAGAGGTAGGTGGATCTCTGTGAGTTCTTGGCCATCCTGGTCTATAGAGTGAGTTCCAGAACAGTCAAAGCTACACAGAGAAACCTGGAGGAAGGGGGAGATGCGGGGGGTGGAGGTTAGGGGACTGGAAAACCCAGGGCTCCAGACCACTCTGCAAGTCAGCATTCCAACTATAAATGAAACCAAATCTCTTTGCGTTTCTGGACCTGAGTTTTAAGACAAGATTTGGAGAGGTGCTACAGGGAGGCCACCAGAGAGGACCACTCAGACACAGGTAACAGTCAATAGAATGTCTTTATTCCAGCCAGTTGGGACTACACTCAGGTATTCAAGGGCCCAGGTGTGGCCTCGAGTGTGCAGAACACAGAGTTTTTAAAGGCAGAATCCTGGCATCTCACCCAGCAGCTGCTTTGCAGCAGTAAGCAGTTTTAACAGAAGCTATGGTAAGCACTTAGCTGGAGGGATTTCCACACTGACAGACAATTTAACAGAAGTCAAATTAGCTAGGACATCCCAACCTTGGGTTCCTAGAACAGGGCTGGGTAATTTTCCATGGGATTCTCTATCAAGAAGAACAAATTCTTGTTAAACCTGAAATGGCTTCAGCAAGAATACAAGATGGGCTGGCCAGTAGTGGTGCATGCTTTTAATCCCAGCACTTGGGAGGCAGAGGCAAGCAGATCTCTGTGAGTCCAAGGCCAGCCTGTTCTACAGAGCAAGTTACAGGATAGCTAGGGCTGTAACACAGAGAAACCCTGTCTCAAAAATCAAAATAAACAAACAAATACAAGATGGAGGAACCTTTGCATTGTCTCACCCTGTCACATGTGACCCCATGACTCATTGCAGCTCTCAGGAGTTATAACCGTAGGACAACCGTCCTCCTCAGCACAAGCCTTCTAGGGCTTTCTGTATCCATAGAAAACTGCCCAGCCCTTTGTCCCTAACTTTTAGGACACTCTGGCCTGTCTCCTGAGTCCAGTCCTATAACATGTATCTCCCTCCACATCCAGAGTATAAGACGTGGGGATGGGGAAGCCAGAGTCTTAGATCTTGTCCTCACGCAGCTCATACAGAATGAAAGGAGGGAGCTAAGGTCATGGAGAAACCAACCTAGGTCTACCTACCACTCCTTCCTGCACCCTGCTCCCCCAGTTCAGTCTCCCTTCCCACTCTTCTCCCAATTTTTGCACTCCAGAGGCCTGGCCCACAGACTTCTTTCTGGTTCCCTGTCATGATATGTTCTTTTAAGAAGATCTTTATTAATGGGCGCAGGAATACATATAGCAATGGTACACACGAGGAGATCAGAAGACAACCTCATGCAGTCAGCTTCCTCCTTCCAGCTGGGTTCCAGGGAGAGCGCTCAGGTTGTCAGGCCTGTGTGATGAGCACTGGGGACCGGCTCAGTCAGGTCATGCTGTGCTCTTATTGCCCTTGTGTCTTTGTGTATGAGGTCCCATCTATGGACTTAGTCCCAGGTGATACATCATCTTTAGAAAGACCCGGGATTAGTCCAGGTCACCAGGACCATAGAGTAGACCCTTTTATGTGGCTACTTTAACCTATTACAGCACTTAATATATATAACTGGTAGCTGGCTATGGTGGCACATGCCTAAAACCCCAGCAAGGTAAGTGATGGGACTCAGGAAGGAGGATCAAGAGTTCAAGGCCTGCTTTGGCTACCTCACCAAACCTTGTCTCAAAAAAGAAAACCTGAACTGGAATGACTCACTTCTGTTTTTCTCCATTAGGAGTATAGTGATATTTTGTTTATGATCTAACAAATAATGCTTGCCTGCAGACCAGAGTGCAAAGCTAGCCACACCAGTCAGCCATACAGCCCAGGCAGTGGTGGTACACACCTTTAATCCCAGCAGCCACACTAGTTAGCCATAGAGGTCAGGCGGTGGTGGTGGTGCATGCCTTTAATCCCAGAACTAAAGGGGAATAGAAGGCGAGATGAGACAGGAACTCATTCCCTTTTCAGTCTGAAGATTTCTTAGAGATAAGAGCTCTTCAGTGGTTGGCTGCTTTGCTTCTCTGATCTTTCAGCTTGAACCCCAATATCTATCTTTGGGTTTCTATTATCTGTACTACATAGTAGAATTACTCCAGGGGCAATCACTACAATTAATCACTCAATACTTGTTTTTGTCTTTTTTGTTTTTGGTTTTTTGGGGTTTTTTTGGAAGAAGTTGCCTATCGCAAACTGTCCTATGGGAAGGATGTAGGTTCTTGTGCTCACACGGACGCACTAGGGAAACCAGGAAGGTTAAACACACAGGGCTTATCTTCCAAGGGGAGCACACAACCTGTTTTCCCACCCAGAAGGCACTGACATAGTTAACAGCCTGGTGACCTCTGCACTATCTGTGTGGTCAGACCGCACTGACCAACAGACCCTGGAGCTTGTCTGTCTCAGTCCATCTACAGCACCGTCCTCCTCCAGACCCTTATCACATGTCACATATGTTATCACATCAGTCCATCTACAGCACCGTCCTCCTCCAGACCCTTATCACATGTCACATATGTTATCACATCAGTCCATCTGCAGCGCTGCCCTCCAGACCCTTATCACATAAGTTATCTTGAACTTTTTTTCTCAGTTTTCTATAGAACCCATTTTCCCGGAAGATGTTACTTACACTTTACAAAGAGTTTTGACGCAGTCCTATCTTAAGCTTTGTTGTACCCGTGGGATTGAGTTAATTATCACCAGGAAACTTCTTTTTACTAATTGTGCTGTGCTTAAATGTGCCTAAAAGAAACTACTTAGGGTCAGACTCTTGAAGTGTGAGCCAAGACCAGCTACTGAGTCCTGTTGAATTGAACTACCTGTGTATCTCCCTCTGATCTGACTCCGCTGGTCTTGGTGGTTGCAGGGATCGCTCCATACCAACCCATGACCCTGACCAAGCCCATTGGATGGAAGGGAAGACTGACCTAGGCCCAGGTCAGTACTGTTTCTTGCCCTTTGCTCCTAGTCTTTAGCCGGCAGGTCGAACAGGGAGAGGTGAGAGGAGGCAGCTGCGTTTTAGGGCTTCTCATTGTCCTCCTACCCATTCCCCAGAAGGGCTGGAAAATTACACTCTGTTCTCTGAGGAGCTAGGCTCAGATGACTCTGTCGGAAGCTTCCAGCTTTAGCCTAACGCTATTACTCATGCCAATGTGAGAACTGAGTAGCGTGTTTCTAAAGAGGAATGTTTAAAATACACACACTGCTCCAGGCTGAATTCTTCCTCATACCATTTAAGGGTACGTGTGCTCGGGAGCACAGTCGTAGCTTGTAGAGGAGGGAGAGTCAGCTTCACTGAAAGCTGCCCTGTGGCAAGCACGGTGCCAGGTGCTGAGCGTGGATGAGTGGGTGCCAAGAAACTTTCCCCTGGGGGCATTCTGGCAGCTGGGATTTGAAAATGCAGACTGTGGAGTCAGACTTGGGTTCACTGTCAACTTTCAGCACTCAATGACTACTAAGGACCTCCCACAGACTAGCAAGAGTGCTCTAACTGTACACAAGAGGGTCAACTAAGTTAGACTGGATCCAAGTCCCCCTAGTGGGGTGGGCTATTGGGGTAGACTTGTAGAATTAAAATAAGTGCATAACTATAAATTGTAATTTATAAAAGTTATGCGTATGACGACGAGTTAAGACTCATACTGCTTCCAGAGGCGGTCCACAGGGATGGGTATGAGATGACATAGTGTGCTCTCTTTAGCTTCTTTTGAGGCAGGGTCTCACTATGTAGCCCTGCTGGTTGGCCTGGGACTTGCTAGTTAGCCCAGGCTGGCCTCCAACTCACAGAGATCCCTGCCTCTGCTTCTTAAGCATTTCGACAGTTTGTTTCGACCTTGTTAGAGAGGTCAATGGTGATGCAGGAAGAGCAGGAGTTAATTGGTTAAAGGAGAGAAGAGAAAGCAATAAGGCCAGACGAAGGCTCCAGAGATACTGCCCATCCCGGCAGCCATTAGCCACATGTGAAAACAAAGTTCTTAAATTTGGTTAGTGTGACCGAAGAAGGTAAATTTTATTTTAAAATTAAAAACCAGTCAATCAATCAATCAATATGATTAAGCATATTTTTGGAAAAACCGAGTTAAATAAAGCAGTAGTCAAGTTAATCTGTTTTGATTTTACTTTTTTTTTAAAATATTTTTTATTTATTTATTATGTATACAATATTCTGTCTGTGTGTATGCCTGCAGGCCGGAAGACGGCACCAGACCCCTTTACAGATGGTTGTGAGCCACCATGTGGTTGCTGGGAATTGAACTCAGGACCTCTGGAAGAGCAGGCAATGCTCTTAACCACTGAGCCATCTCTCCAGCCCTTGATTTTACTTTTAACAGCGTAGGGTCAGGTGTGGTAGCACTAGCCTTCAGTCTCCAGTACTCTAGAGACAGAGGCAGGAGGATTTGGAGACCAGCCAGAACTACAAAGTGAGCCCAAGTTTCAAATCCCAAATCTATTAAAAAAAAAAAAAGGAAAAAACTGTAGGGGCTGAAGCCAGGTTTAGAGTATGTCTGTAATCCAGCATTAAGAGGCTGAAGCAGGATGAGCTGAGAACCCCCGGGGAAGCCTGGGCTGCCCAGTGAAAGGTGCTTTGGGTACACCTCATCGGTGAAGCACGGGATCTGCGTTCCCAAGGCTCAGGGCTCAACAACAAAAAACTGCTAGAATGACCGTAAATTACAAATGTGCTCTACTTTATGTTTCTCTTGAACCAGGGAATGGTTAATTTTAGATACGGTTAATTTTGATCGTGAAACTCTCTCTTCTAATGCAGCGTGGCAAAAGAGGAAAACGGCTTGCACTTTGGTCTTATCCTTTACTATGGCTGGGATGACACCTAGTGCACCCACTAGGCCACCAGGAAACATCTCCTGGATGGCGCGTTTCATTTACTTTACCAAACAGAGCACACCCAATACACGCCATTAGGACTTGAGGAATTCTGGAGGGGATTCCTTGTTCACTGGGTGACCTTCCTGGACCTCAGTTTCATGCTCGTGGGCATGAGGAGGAGGCAGATCTGGCAGGAGCCAGTTTGCTGCTGGCAAGCAGTCGTCCTCTGTCTGTTCGTCTGTCTTACCTGAAAGCTTCGGGAGAATCCCAAAGCCTCAGGGCGGGTTCCGCCACGGGTCCCTCCGGTGACCCAACGGAGCTCCGGATGGCCGCTGGCACCCGGGACCCCAAACCACCGAAAAGCAGCGTATTTTGCTTTGTGGCCGGGGCGGGGCAGCCGAAGAGCAGGCCATTTTGCTACTGTGAGTCCAGCCCGGGTCACTACACACTCCTTTTCCACAATAATGCAGCCCTGAGCTGGCCCAGTGGCTGCCACACGCGGTTACCATGGCGACGGCGGCGCTACCTGGGGGCTAGACCAACGTGTCTAAGGGGGTACTACTCTCGCGGCCTACACCATTTGGCGTAAGAGTAACTCCAGAACACTTTCCCAAGGTCTTCCGCGCTCGCTGAAGCAGAGGGAACCCGCGGGAGCCCCGGTGCTCCGCGGAGGCTCCTCTGGGACATGGCTCCCCCTTCACCCTCAGTGGTAGAGGCCATAGCCGCCGCGCATGCGCGCGATGGGAACCCGGCGCCGGCCAATTGCCTTCTCGACGGTTGACGCGACGTGGGCGTATCCTTGCGGAAGGCTTGGGGAGAGCTTTGGACTCCGGCTTCCCAGACGCGCCAGGTACGTCTGGGAGCGCTGGGCGAAGGCCGGGGCCAGCCCGGGAGTAGGGGGCGCCCAGGTTCACCTAGAGAGGGTGGCGGCCAAGCCGGGTGGTTTGCGGGCGCATCCTGCGACGGTGACTCGCATCCTGGGACGGTGTTTTTGACCCATCACCTGAAGGATTTCTCCTAACTGGTACTGAACTCCTATGGTCCTGTGGCCTGTGCGCCTGCAGACACGCAACTGGCTGACCCTTTTGCCTTTGAGAACCAAAGATTCTCCCTTTACTTTCTTGTCGGAGTGAAGATAATGCATTTTATAACCTGATGCGAACTAAAGCTTCGCACAATAAGTACAGTTCCCTGTAGAGGGGCACAGCTTGATCTGCTTCCCAGGGTTATGGTGAGCATCAAATGCTCCAACAACTTGTAAATAAGAAAACACTCCTCGCCTACAAACTGGGTGCTTTTATTATTCCTGGTTATAATTAAGAGACTCGAGAGCTGGAGAGATGGCTCAACGTCTAAGAGCACAAGTTGCTGTTGGAGAGAAACCAGATGGATTCAATTCCCAGCTCAGGACGGCCAGTAGCACCAGTTCCAGGGATCTGCGGACCTAAGGCACATGGTACACAGACTTACACGCAGGGAAAACATCCATACATTTTAAAACAATAACAAAAAATAAAGCAGTTGAGGCCCTTGAGCGATAAAATGCTGGGATCCCGCTGAGGGTGAGCAGCGGTGTTGGTTGGAAACCAGGTATAGCCTCATAACTGTCTTGATCCTGAGCCCTTCCTATGAGAAGGCTTCACTAAAGAACCCTAGGACTAAAGGTGTCTGATCAAAGGCAGATGTATCTCTGTGAGTTTGAGGCCAGCCTGGTCTACGGAGTGCACTCCAGGGCTACACAGAGAAACCCTGTCCCAACAAACAAAAACAAAACAAAAAAGAAACCTAGGATCTCAGCAGAGTTGATCTTAAAGTCATCCAGAGAGTCTCGTAGGGTGTTGCTACGGCTTGCACTCACTCTGTAGAAGGGTGTGTGTGAGAGAGTTCCAGATTTCTGAAGGGAACTGGAGGAAAGGCTCAGGAAATAGGAGTGCTCGCTGCACAGGCATGGTGACCTGAATCCAAGTCCCCAGCACCCCAGGAAAAAGCCCGTGGCGGACTCCACACCGGTACTCCCAGCACTGTCGGGGGCAGAGAGAGGACTGTCTGGACTTGCTGGCCACAAGTCTATCTCCAGGTTCAGTGAGAGACCCTGCCAAGGGACTGTGACAGGAGGCGATAAAGCAGCACACCTGGTGTCCTCTTCTGGACTCCATACAAGCACGCACACACATAGACACACGCACACACACCTG
Organism: Microtus oregoni; assembly: GCF_018167655.1. Taxonomy (NCBI): domain Eukaryota; kingdom Metazoa; phylum Chordata; class Mammalia; order Rodentia; family Cricetidae; genus Microtus; species Microtus oregoni. The sequence continues at coordinate 13,831,130 of NW_024543081.1, forward strand.
CAGTGCATGTGCATACAGCACATAAACACATACATTAAAAAAAACTACCCTGGAGCCTTGCAACCGGTTTTAAAACTTCTCCTTATTTGTTATTCTTAAAATTAGAAAGATGCCAGGCAGTGGTGACACATGCCTTTAATCCCAGCACTAGGAGGCAAAGGCAGACAGATCTCTGGGTTCAAGGCCAGCCCGGTCTACAGAGTGAGTTCCAGGAGAGCCAAGACTATACAGAGAAATCCTGTCTTGAAGAAAAAAAAAACAAGCAAACAAAAACCCTTGACCTCTTCCCAAAAGCTAAGTGATGTGACTTTTACAAGCACAGGAGGTTGGGATTGACGCTGTATAATGGTGACAGTGTTGTTGTCAGTTCCACCATGGCTCTCTCCTTTCCTTGAGACCACCTTACCTCTCATAACAGGACAAGGGGCTTGACACAGGGACCAAGTGATAAGCATCACTGTCAGCTGGGAATGAAGTACCAGTGTAGCTTCGCAGCTTTAGAATTGTGTGTATGCAGAAGTTAGAGTTCCTGGTCCATCTCTGACCGGCTTATGGGATAGAAATTTCATTCCTTGGTCCACACTGTAGTTCTGGTGAGGCCAACTTGGGACAGGTTTGCCTGATGCTAACATAACTGTGAAGCCACACAAAGTTTGGTTCAAATGCCCATTCCCACTGAAGACCTTAGCTTTCTAAATGTCACCAACCAAATGGGGTGAAGAGGAGGGGCTTGTCAAGGGGTGTTTGTGAGTTAAAGGAGATTGTGCAAAGGCATTGGCATCCTGCACAGCACATAAAAAGCATCCAACACATGGGAGTTCCTGCCAGGCCTTCTGGGACCTCAGACAGCCTTCCTTTGCTGTTCTGTCTAAATGGACAACTCTTCCCTGTGATAGTGCCAGGGTTGGTAATTGCCAGTGGTTAAAATATTTCCATGATTTGAGAACAATGAAGTAACGTCACTGATCTGTTTGACCCTAGAAGGAAGTGCTGGTGTTTCCTCCTCAAGTCAGGAATGCCTCTCTTTGGGAGTATATTCAGCCCAAAGAAGACCCCGCCTCGGAAGTCGGCCTCTCTCTCCAACCTGCATTCTGTGAGTGGATTGGGGCACAGGTGGTCTTGGGTGGACAGATAGCACTGGAGGGCATCCTGTCGGTGGAATTTTCTGTGCCACCAGCCAGCTCCCAAATAACCACACAGACTTATTAATTATACATGCTCGACTGGTGGCTCAGGCTTGTTTCTAACTAGCTCTTAGAGCCTAAATTAACCCATTCCTATTAACTTACTTGCTGCTATATTGCACATGCCCTGTTACCTCATCTTGTACACGTCCTGCTTCCTCTGCATCTGGCTGGTGACTCCACCCCTGTCCACAAGTCCCATCTAACCTCTTCCTGTCCAGCTATTGGCCATTTAGCTCTTTCTTAAACCAATGAGAGCAACACAGTGTTCAAAAGATTGTTCAACAACAGCATTCTTTTTTTTTTTTTGGTTTTTGGTTTTTTTTTTTTTTGGTTTTTCGAGACAGGGTTTCTCTGTGGTTTTGGAGCCTGTCCTGGAACTAACTCTTGTAGACCAGACTGGTCTCGAACTCACAGAGATCCACCTGCCTCTGCCTCCCGAGTGCTGGGATTAAAGGCGTGCACCACCACCGCCTGGCCATCAACAGCATTCTTTTAGTTTATATTATTACTCAAGTTTAAATTCCTGTGTGGCAGTTACTGTCGGAGTTTATTCAAGACCCCACTAAGACAGCCAGCCAGCCAGACAGCCTCATTCTGATTTTGGTCCCAGGTGACGTTGTCCAATCTGATTTATATTTTAGTTCCAAAACTTGTTTAAGAATTAATTTCAGGCCGGGCGATGGTGGCGCACGCCTTTAATCCCAGCACTTGGGAGGCAGAGGCAGGTGGATCTCTGTGAGTTCGAGACCAGCCTGGTCTACAGAGCTAGTTCCAGGACAGGCTCCAAAGCCGCAGAGAAACCCTGTCTCGAAAAACCAAAAAAAAAAAAAAAAAAAAAAAAAAAAAAAAAAATTAATTTCAGATTAATTTCAGTCATGTTTAAAGATCAGATTCAAGTGGGTGTAGTGGTACACTTTTAATCTCAGCAGTCAGGAAAAAGAACCTGGTGGACCACTGTGAGTTCCAGACCAGCCTGGTCTACATATAGAGTTCTAGGACACCCAGGGCTGCAGGAAGAGACCCTGTCTCAAAAAAAAAAAAAAAAATTCAGGAACTTGCCATTAAGGGCATTTGCTGCACTTGCAGAGGGGGGGGGGGACCTGGGTTGGGTTCCCAGCACTCTCATGGTGACTTAAAACCATCTGTATCTCCAGTTACCAAGGATCAAGCGCCCTCTTCTGGCCTCTAGTGGCACTGCACTTACAAGGTTCACCTACTTACATGCTGGCAGAACACTCATACACATAAAATAAAAACAAATCTTTTGTTATTGTTGTTGCTTTGAGAACAGAGTCCCTTTGTGTAGTCTTGGCTGACCCAAGCTGTCTATGTAGACAGGGACAAACTCAGACTGCCTGCCTCTGCCTCTGGGATTAATGGTGTGCAACCCCACACCCTACCAAAAAACAAAACTTTAAAAACAGGATGAGCCAGGTGGTGGTGGCGCATGTCTTTAATCCCAGCACTTGGGATCTGAGTTGGAGGCCAGCCTGGTCTACAGAGGGAATTTTAAGGCAGCCAGAGCTACACAGAGAAACTCTGTCTTAAAAAACAAAGCAAAACAAAACCCATCTGTCTTTGAGTGGCTCAGAGCCCACTCTCCCTGCAGTTTTGGAGCCGCCCAGACAAATGCTGTGACAAGGGAATGCAATGTGAAATACTGTGGTGCACAGAGTCCTGGGGGCTCAGTGGTGACTTGTTATTACAGGACAGTGACCAGGTCCTCATGGCCTTGTCCTCTGTACGCCTTTTGCTTCAGCCACCCAGCCTTACAGGAGCCTCCTATATGCATGCTGCTTCACCTGCCCAGGGTCATCTTCCCTGCCCATCAGTTCTGTGACAGCTAGCTGAGAACTCTGTACATCAGGCAGTCTCTTGGGTGCTGGGTATGAAATAAGAAGAGGGGGCATGGCCTGGTAGTATAATTCCAGGTACTTGGGAGGCTGAGATAGGATTACAAGATCAAGGCCTGCCTGGGTACCTCAACAAGACCCTCTCAAAATTTATAATACTTTTTAAAGGGGATTCCAGAGGAATGGAGAGATGACTCAGATGAGAAAATATGAGGACCTAAGTTCAGTCCCCAGAACCAACATTTTAAAAACTAGCCAGAGGCTGGAGTGACAGCTTAGTGGTTAAGAGCACTTGTTGCTCCTGCAGAGGACCCAGGTCGGATTCCCAGGACCCACGTGGGGCTTCATGACCATCTGTAACTCCAGGTCCAAGAACCCATTGCCCTCTCCTGCCCTCCACAGGCACCAAGCATGCACTTGGTGCACATACATGCATGGAGACAAGATACAAACTATAAAACAAATGAATCTAGTGTTAGAAATATAATAAATTTAAAAATCCTGGCATTATGGCATGTGAATGGGGGTGGGGCACAGGAAGAAGACATGGGGCTGAGGACAAGAGGGTCCCTGGGGCTCGCCAGCCAGCCAACCTGGCCTGCTTGCTGAGCTTCAGGCCGTTGAGAGAATGTCTCTCAACATAGGTGCTGAAGAAGGGCGGGGCGGAGGAGACGGGAATGGTGGACAGTTATCAGGAAAATGCAGAGAAGAAGGGAGAAGGGAATCTTTTGCACACTTGTGAAAATGCCATCAGGATAGCTAATACCCTAGATGCTAATTTTTTTATTTTTGTGGGGGGTAAAGTTGAGAGAGGGTCTCTCTGTATAGCCCTGGGTGTGCTGGAACTTGCTCTATAGGCCAGGCTGGCCTCAAACTCAGAGATCCACTTGCCTCTGCCTCTACCTTCTGAGTGCTGGGATTAAAGATATGTGTCACCATGCCTGACCTGATATTTTTTAATGTGGATAGTGCCTGAGAAATGACATGTGATGTTGTTCTCTGGCCTCTACACCTGTACACACATTACCTGCACATACATGAATACACACACACACACACACACACACGGCAAGGAATATAGCTCACTGGTAGAGCACTTGCCTAGAACATTCAAGTCCCAGTAGCAAAATAAAGAGGCAGTGAGCAGATATCTTAATCTTAATGAGGAGGGTGGCATGGAAACAAAGCTGTCCCTTTAAATAGGGTGATCAAGGAAGTCCCAACTGAGCAACAGACATTTCAGCACACACTTGAAGGACTTCCTCCCTTTTTTTGTGTGTTCTCTGAGAGTGTGTATGTATTCTGTGTGTCTGTGTGTGTGCACATGCTCTGTGTGTATGTGTGTGCATGTGTGTGCACATGTGTGCATGCTCTGGAACCCATTGTTTGGTCCTGCTTCTTGAGCTACTTATGTCTCCCTCACAGAGCCGAAAGCTCCTCTCTGGAAAAGCTGGTCATACTCACTTCTGAATGCTCGGAAACCAGGCCTGACTCGGGAGACTTTGGCGAGCTCTGTCAATGAATACAGAAACTGACTGTCACATTAAATAAGCCCTGGCAGGGACTGTTAGGATTTTATGCTTTCACAACTATGTTCTTTCATATTAAGCAAACTACAAATTTCCTTATTATAATGTAGTGATGCAGGAGGGAATCAATAAAGCCAAGTATCCTTATGTGTATACAGATATACACGGATTCTTTGAACTGTAAAGTAGATGTAAAAAATTCAGTTTACAAATTACAGCCTAGGGGCTGGAGAGATGGCTCAGTGGTTGCTCATTGCCTGCTCTTCCAAAGGTCCTGAGTTCAATTTCCAGCAACCACATGGTGGCTCACAACCATCTGTGATGGGGTCTGGTGCCCTCTTCTGGCCTGCAGGTATACACACAGACAGAATATTGTATACATAATAAATAAATAAATAAATAAATAAATAAATATTTTTTTTAAAAAAAAAAAACAAGGGGCTGGAGAAATGGCTCAGTGGTTAAGGAGCATTGCCTGCTCTTCCAAAGGTCCTGAGTTCAATTCCCGGCAACCACATGGTGGCTCACAACCATCTGTAATGAGGTCTGGTGCCTTCTTCTGACCTACAGATATACACACAGACAGAATATTGTATACATAATAAATAAATAAATATTTAAAAAAAACAACAAATTACAGCCTATATAGCCTTTCTGGAAACATCCAAGCTTAGAATAGAGCGGTTCTTCCCTCTTATAATTTAAAGTGGGTGGGTGGGTGGGCGCTTGTGCACGGAGGCCAGAAGAGGACACTGGGTCTCCTGCTTTACCAGTAATTCTCTGCCTTATTACCTTGAGACAGGTCTCATTCTGAACCTGCAACTTGTCATTTTCACCTAGGCTTGTCACCAGCAAACCCCACTGAGCCTCCTTTCTCCCATCTACCTCCCCCTGTATATACATCACTGGGATTTATAGACACATGTGGTCACATCTGGCTTTTTATGTGGGTGCTGGGAACTAAAACTAGGTCAGCCTGTTAGTACAGCAAGCACTCTTACCCACTGGGCAGTTTTCCTAGCCTCTTCTTTAAATGTTTGCTGTATATCATTTGATAATCTAGCCTTGTGAAGTATTTCAAGTACTGACAGGTGTGGCAGTACACTCAATCCCAGCACTCAGGAGGCAGAGGCAGGTGGATCTCTGTGAGTTTGAGACCAACCTGTTCTACATAGTGAGTTCCAGGACAGCCAGGGCTACATAGTGAAACCATGACTCAAAAATAAATAAATTATATATATATTTAAAGGTGCTAAGTACTGGTGGGAGGATAGACACCTGTTTGTTGGGTTTGGAACTAATGGGAGAAGCTGGGGTGTGAGCTCTTGTTCTGTGACTTCCTAAGCCATCATAGTCTCTTACCACAGTTAGATCGGTCAACGCGGGAATTGGAGCTGGGCCTTGACTATGGAACTCCTACCATGAACCTGGCGGGGCAAAACCTGAAGTTTGAAAATGGCCAGTGGGTAGCAGGTGAGAGGCCCTCCTGCAGCTTTGGTGATCAGGATAGCAGAAGGAATCCCCCCTTTTCACTCCTGTTCCATGCTTCCTTTAGACACAGTGATTAGTGGAGGTGTGGATCGTAGGGAGACTCAGCGCCTGCGCAAACGGAACCAGCAGCTGGAAGAAGAGAACAATCTCTTGCGGCTGAAAGTGGACATTCTGCTGGACATGGTGAGCAAGGCAATCTGGAAGGGACGCCTAGGTGTCCCCTTCAAGGAAGCTCTGTCTTGAGTCAAGCCACCTAACTGATTTCCCAAGGGCTCATTTGCTGGGTACATAAAAGTCAACCTTGCCACTAAAAGCTGGAACAGGGATGTGTAACAATACCCACAATGCCTGTGCCTATGGAAGGGTGTCCTTTATAAGCAGAGCCTGGCATTGGCCCAGGGGAAGAGGTCTATCCAGGGGAGAGTTTCTTGGATGAAGAAGTATGTGAGCCGAATGCCCCAGGGTAGTGTCAGGAATGAAGATTATAATGAAGGCATCTCAGGTGGGGGTGTCCGTTCATGGTATGGAGGTATCCTGCCTCACAGAGACTAAGTTAGTGCCCAGTGCAGACCTGCTGAGTGTGCATACCCAATTAATGTCAGTCTCTTGTGTCTCCTGGGCCTGGCGGTGCTTGCACATAGTGATGGCAGACGTGATGGAGCTGATGGGTAGCTTTCTTGTCCTGCTGGCTAACTGCTGTTCACCTTAGCCAACAGCAGGGCAACTGGCCTCGGTGTAGCATGAATTCAAATGGGTCTTAATAATAAAAGCCCGGAGTCAGATACTGGGGGACATGCTGCGAGATCATTGAGGAGGAGCAAAACCACAGCCATCTTACCTACTCAACTTCCCAGCTGAAAAGAGACTAAGTTCCTGCTTCCTCCCACCTTATCACTTCCTGCTTGTCTGTACAGACCTCCAGACCTCTATGGTTAGCTAGCAGTAAGCTCCACCCTCTGATCTTCAGGCAAGCTTTATTTGTACAAACAAGATATCACTACACATCAGAGTAGCTCTTACTTCACAGAGCTAATGCAAGCCACACACTTGCTCTGGAAATAGAGATCGCCCTCTGTCTTCATGATCAATGACAACTTCCTTCTGCTGTAAAGCCTAGTCAGAGATCCTGGTAAGGAAAGAAGCATCACTTTTAGAGCATCCCATTCCCCTGACGTTTTTTACAGTATTGTTCCCTAGGCGCTTGTTCCCTAGGTGCCATTGCATGAGGAATACAAGTCAAAGTGATTTACGGTCCCCTAACTGTAGAGTGCCCGGTATCTGTCATTTTCAGCCTTCACATGTGGTGTGCCACACAGCCGTAAATGATGGGAGTGCCAAGGGCTTGAATATGAGTAATTCCTTTGACTGCCAAGGCTCTCCTGTGGAAGAGGCCAACTGGGCGAGGAATTGCAGGCCTTTCCTTGGGGCCGAGTAGCTGTGCAAGCCGGCAGCATGGCCTGACATAGCTTCCTTTGTAACAGACTGATGCTTCCCTTCCAGCTGTCAGAGACCACTGCCGAGTCCCACTTGAAGGACAAAGAACTGGACGAACTGAAGATCATCAACCGCAGGAGGAAGTGAAGAGCCTGGACAGGCTCGCTAGATTAGAAGTCACCACTGACCCCCAGGGAGGAGGATGTGGCAGAGCCCTTTGATTTTCAGTCAAATTAATAGACTTGCCCTGAGAGTGAGCATTCACAGACCCTAGCTCCCTTGGACTTGGTGGCATGGGATGGAAGAAACCAAGGTTCCAAGCCAGGGCCATAGCTTGGGAGGCACCACAGGCACACTGCCCAGGGTCTCAATCTAAAGCAAACCCCAGGCGGGTCTAGAAAATAGTTAGCCCTTGGCTGCTCTCTGCAGGTGACAGCATATAGCTGTCCATTGTCTCAGAGTTGCTGTGTTCAGACAGTTGGCAGTTCACCTCTTCACACTGGGGTCTGGCACTAGTTCCAGTTCACACCAGTTCACACTTCACATGAGGGCGCACAGTAAGTGGCTCTGCATTCTCTGTCCTCTCCGGCCGTGCTCTCTCTGCCTTCAAAGAATCCCCATCCCCAAGTCCACAGCCTCTTCTGCCATCAGCTTCCCAGCAGCAACCTCTGCCCTCACAGCACATTGTAATTTACTCTGCTTTCTGTTTCGACTATTTATTTTTATTAAATGGTGTTCAATAATCTCTGTGTAGCAAAATAGGTAAACAAAAACAAAAACGAAACCAGTGTGGGTTCCCCAAAATGAGCAGAGCTGGGTTCTTTTTGTTGCTCCACCAAAAGAATTTTTAGAGTTAGGGAAACCGCACCTTGAAGTGGAAAGCCACCCTAGAAGAGAAATAATGACTTCGCACTCAAATTCCACCGCTTTAGGGAGCTGGCACTGGTGGCCCACTATGTGGTCCAGACCTGGTGAGGAGTGGGTGGCATGGGAATCAGTGCCCAAGTCAGTATGATCTAGTCTTATCTAGCCAGAGGGGAATCTCATTGTTAGAGTCGAGCAGGGGACACAGGTTGAGGCATGGAGCCCAGGGCTTTAAACTGGGGACTGCCTCAGTGGGTCCCTCCTTCTGGGCTGGTGTTGAGTCCGGCAGTAGGCTCAGTCCTTTGCACTCAGTCTCACACCCCCTCGGTTCAGCCCTGTTAGCATGCCTAGCTGTGCCCTAGGAGACAGTGTTCAGAGACCAGTTTGGAAACCGCTTCACACAACAGTGCAAGTGCCAGAGGCCTCTGAGTCCCAGCCCATAGTGACAGAGGGACAGCCTGCGCTGAGGCTTGGCTTACAGTTTCCTAATGGCCAGCAGAGCGCTGCAGGGGGATGGACAGAGGCGAAGGGAGAACTGCAGCTCACAGCCTCACTTCCTGACCCCCGAGCGAGTGCCTAACCCGAAGTCTACTCTGCACCCCTTTTTGTTTATCCAGACAGGGTTTCTCTGTGTAATCCTGACTATTCTGGGACTCTGTACCAGGCCTACCTCCATCTCATAGAGAGCCACCTGCCTCTGCCTCCCAAGTGCTGCCACCACCACCACCAGCCTCTATTTTCAACTTTAATTCCATTACATTTTACTTATTTGTTTTTATGGGGTATGTTGTATGTGTCCCTCTGCTCCATGTGGAGGTCAGAGGACAAATTTCGGAGTCAGTTCTCTTTGTCCCATGTGGTCATGAGGATCAAATTCAGGTTGTCAAGTTGGTGACTTCTGTCCTTATCCCATGGATCATCTTGCCAGCCCAAGTGAATACTTAGTACTGAAGAAATCCTGAAAGGATCCCGGTATGTTATATAAATAAGGATTATGGAGCAGTGGGGTTTACTGGTGTCCAGGCCACCTTTCAGCAACCATTTATTGAGAACTATGATGCTGGACATTTGTTTTTAATTCTCATGACATGAGTACTGTTCACCAGGTGACGAAACCGTTCTAGTGAAGTGCTGGCTGAAAGAGAAAGGGCTGCGGATAAACCCTTCAGGATCATGTGGGCCACCAAATCATGACACAGAGACTTACAGTTTTGAATACTTGGCCTAGCTTAAGCATGTTTCTGGCTAGTGCTTTTAACTTAACCTGTTTCTCTTTATCTACCTTTTGCCTCGGGACATATTTCTTCCTTCTGTGTAGCTTTCATTGCTTCTCTTCATCTGCCTGGCTTTTTGCCCCAGGTGTCCCTCCTCGTTCTCTCCTCTCATTTCTCTCTCTTCTCTCTCACCTAGATTTCTCTCTGTGTGTGTGTATGTATACAGAGAGAGAGAGAGAGAGAGAGAGAGAGAGAGAGAGAGAGAGAGAGAGAGATTGTTTTTCAAGATGTAGCTTTGGAGCCTGTCCTGGAACTTGCTTGCTCTGTAAACCAGGCTGGCCTTGAACTCACAGAGATCCGCCTGCCTCTGCCTCCCGAGTGCTGGGATTAAAGGTGTGTGCCACTACTGCTCAGCTTCAGCTATTTATTCTCTCTAAACACCAGCCCCACCAGTCCTTTCTCCGGTTCAGCTTTTTATCTGATCAATTGGGTGCCTTAGGCAGTCAAAGTGAAACAAAAGCAACACCTTCGTACAGGAAAGTAACATTCTGCAGCAAAAACAAATGTAACCTTTCTTTCCCTATTTAAAATAATATTCCAAGCCGGGAGGTGTTGGCGCAGGCCTTTAATCCCAGCACTTGGGAGGCAGAGGCAGGCGGATCTCTGAGTTCGAGACCAGCCTGGTCTACAAGAGCTAGTTCCAGGACAGGCTCCAAAACCACAGAGAAACCCTGTCTCAAAAAAACCAAAAATAAATAAATAAATAAATAAATAAATAAAATAATATTCCACAATAGGGCACATTCAGATGTCTCAATGTTGTGACTCCCCCTGCCACCACTGGTACCTTAGGCAGGGTTCTGGAGCCAGTGTGATAGAGGGCAGCTGTGCAGTTAAGGACTTAGTTGAGCAGAAGGCCACCATTGCCCTCGTTCTGTAGGAGGAGCAGGTTGCAGGGGCCTAGACTGTTCCCACCACACAGCTGGAAACAGAAGAGCTGACGTTAGTGAACATGGGATTTGCACGTGGGGCTCACCAGGCTTTTTTTGACAGTCATAGTTGCAGGAAGGGGCCAAGGGTGACCTTTGTTATCAAAAATGTCTAGAAAACACAAAAACATAACCCAGTCCTCACTGCCAGCCCTAGGTCCCTTGGGAAGACTAGTCTTGCTTTTTTTCCCCCACTTGAGAGGTATGTCTTTTTTTTTGCTTTGAGACAGGCTCTATCCTAGCTGTCCTGGAGCTGGGTATATAGACCAGGCTAACCTCCAACTTATAGAGATCCACCTGCCTCTGCCTCCTGAGTACTAGGGCCACCATGCTTAGCATGTCATTTTTTTTTTTTTTTGGTTTTTCGAGACAGGGTTTCTCTGTGGCTTTGGAGCCTGTCCTGGAATTAGCTCTGTAGACCAGGCTGGTCTCAAACTCACAGAGATCCACCTGTTTCTGCCTCCCAAGTGCTGGGATTAAAGAGCATGTCATTTTTTTAATTTCATTTTTATTTTTTTAAATTTTTTTAAAATTTATTTATTATGTATACAACATTCCTTCCATGTATGCTTGCAGGCCAGAAGAGGGCACCAGATATCATTATCGGTGGTTGTGAGCCACCATGTGGTTGCTGGAAATTGATCTCAGGACCTCTGGAAGAGCAGTCAGTACTCTTAACCTCTGAGCCATCTCTCCAGCCCCCAATATCATTTTTATTGATTCTTTGGGAATTTCACCTTATGCACCCCAATCCTGCTCCTTTCCCAGTCCCTCCATATCCACTCTTCACCCCTGTAGAAAAAATTTTTAAAAAGTTCAAAAACAACCACACCTGGCTCCTCCATTTCCCTACCTCTTCATTCCGCTCAGTTACGTTGGGAGCTGCAGGGTGCCACGCAATGGACCCTTTTGTCCACTCAGCTTTACTGGCAAATGTTCATTACAGTGAATTGCTGGCCTCATTCAGGGCCTCATTCAGTGCTACACCATCAGCATCAGCACTGGAACCTCAAGACTCCTCTCCGATACCCTGCTGTTGCCCCAGTCAGAGATCCTGCTGCTAGGGTTCCACAAGACCAGTCCCTTCACACTCCAGCAGGACACAGATAGGGTAGATGCTGAGTGGGTCAGTCAAAGCTCTGGACGTGGGCTGGGTGGCAGATGATTTGGTCAGTCCAGGCAGCTGGGGTAGAGCCAGCTCTCCTACGCCCATGCCATTGGGGCCGTATCCCTGAATGTAGGGCCAGCTCTCCCATGATGTGAGCAGTACCCACTCTTGCTGCAGTGGCCAGCGAGGGGCAGGGTCAGCATAGGGAGGCGGCTGCTCAGCATGGCCCTCAGATTTCAGCATACTTGGTTCCTATGGCCCCCCATGGTAACATGGGCCACAGAGATCAACACTCCAACTGCAGCAGGACCACAGACCCACACGACCCTCAGCAGAAGCCCCAATCCAGACTATCATGGCCCCAGGTAGCAAAACAGGCCACCAGATCAGTATGGACTCAGGTGGCTGACCAGACCCCAAGTAGTGCACAGCCCTCAGTGGTAACAAGAGCTGTGGCCATCAACTTAAATCCCAGCTGCTGTAGGGCCATGGACAAAGCCCTTGAAAGGAGTGTGGGCCTGGATGTCACCATGGCCCTGGGTAGCAGTGCAGGCCACTCAGATCAGCATGGCCCTGGCGGTGTCAGGGCCCACGGATACCAACTTGGTCATGGGACGGCCCAGACCTTCGGCATCCATATGGCCTTTGGTGGCAACAATAGGCTGCAGACATAAACACAGACCCTTGCTGCAGTGGGACCATGGACTACCCAGACATGGTTCTCAATGACAGCCCAGGCCCGGAAGTCAGCACAGACAGCTCAGGCTCCAGCAGTAGGTGTGGCCCTCAGGCACCAACATGGCCCCAGGTGTTGAATTTCCTGTTTGAAACCAGGCAGTGGTGGTGCATGCCTTTAATCCCAGTACTGGGCAGGCAAAGGCAGGCAGATCTCTGAGTTCAAGGCCAGCCTGGTCTATAGAGTGAGTTCTGGAAGCAGACAGTGCTACACAGCGAAACCCTGTCTTGAAAAACAAAACAAAAAAAAGTTTCCTTTTTGGTAGATATCTCCTTCAGGCTCTGGCTAAAATTCTCCCTCAAAGCCTTAGTCAGACTAGAAACTGACTAGTGCTATAACTGGCCATTATTTCTTGTAATCAACGCAATAGTCCCATGACATTTTGTGCTGAGTTGGACTAGGGAAGGGTTGTCACTGACGAGCCGAAACAGAAAGTTCTGTGGACGTAAGACAGTATTAGTTGCAACAACCAGAGCAAATCTACACTTGAGTTTGCAGGTATAGGATGACTTTTACAGCCGTGGTTAGCTGCCCTCACCTCAAGTAAGAGCTCTACCTCCAGATTCAGATTCCGACAGGACATGGGGTGGCAGTTACTGTATGTAGCCTTGAGGGAAGAGGCAGTGGAACAGCCAGGAGCTGAGGGTTCTAGGACACCCTCCTCCTCTCCAGGTGGAGCATAACCTCTCACTGGAACTCTTAGAGGTCATTTGTCTGTGTGACCTCTGACCTGGATTCCACTCACCGCGTGGCCTTTGCTGCTAGGCATTTGTTCTGGAAACCTGAAGCACTGGCTCCTCATTCCCCCCAGTTCTGGAGCTCTGACTTTTATCCTGGTTCAGGCTTCTCAGGCATCCCCAGCGGTCGGAAAGTGACATTGTATGATCCCACTATTTTCTGATTGCTTGGCAATTTTATAATTACTGAAAACCCTTTTCAAAAAAAAATGCTGGATGTTGGTGACACGCCCCTTTAATCCCAGCACTAGGGAAGCAGAGGCAGGAGGATCTCTGTGAGTTGGAAGCCAGCCTTGTCTACAAAGTGAGTTCCAGGAAAGTCAGGGCTACACAGAGAAACCTTGTTTCGGAAAAAAAAAACAAACAACAGCAAAAAAAAAACCTTTATTATTAAACATATGTCTTAGGTATTTTTATTGCTGTGCAGAGACTCCATGACCACAACTCTTATAAAGAAAACATTTAATTGAGGGTGGCTCGCTTACAGTTTCAGAGGTCCAGTTATCATCATGGTGGGGAGCATGGCGGCATGCAGGCAGACATGGTGCTGGAGCTGAGAGTGCTGCATCTTGACTCAGAGACAACAGAAAGTCAACCGACTGTCACACTAAGAGACGCTTGAGCAAAAGAAACCTCAAAGCCCGCCTCACAGTGATACACTGCCTCCAATAAGGCCATGCCTCCTAATAGTGCCACTCCCCTTTGGGGGCCATTTCTTGCAAACCACAACATACTTTTTTTTTAAAATTCATATATGAGTTAGATATGATGTTGCATATGTTTGGTCTAAGCACTTTGGAGGGAGAAGCAGGTGGATTTCTATGATTTGGAGGCCTACATAGTTCCAGGACAGCCAGGGCCACATGAACCTAGTCTCAAAATAATTAATAATAGCAGTAGGAGTAAAGTGAAGATGCCTGCTGCTAAGCCTGGATTTGATGCACGGGTAACGCCATTTTACAAGGCTTGTACTGAATATTCAGGGTTTGAACAAAGGGCAGTTTAGAAGCTGCCAAAACGAGATAGAGACACCTGTGGCTGGGCCGGGGGGGGGGGAGGGGGGGACGAGGAATACCGAAAATGTGGGCTTCGTCTGTCCCAGGCGGGGAGGAACATCGAGAAGACACCCTGTCTGCCCTAGATAAGAGCCAAGGCTGCCCATATCCGAATTCTCGGAAACCAGGGACCTTGTCCCGACCTGAACTCGGCCACATTGAAACTAACCAATAAAAACCCTGTAACTACGCTTCTCCCTTCTGTACCGCGCTTTTTGCTCCCCAAAACATATATAAACCCATTACCCCGACCTGGAGGCGCTCAAGTCCTCCGAGAGACTTTGTCGCCCCAGGTACCTGTGTATCTGAATAAACCTCTTGCTGTTTGCATCCGTACAAGTGGTCTCGCTGTTCCTTGGGAGGGGTCTCCCCAGAGGAAAGACTCTCTTGGAGGGTCTTTCATTGGGAAATTCACCAGATGGCTCAGACAGGGATTTAAGCCAATAGGAAGTCTTTATTAGCCAGCCGTGACTATATTGGATGTTCAGGATCCCAGTGGTAGCACTGAGCTTTTAAGAACAAAAACCGTGTCCTGGGTTGGCATGTTTCAGTTAACAAGAACAGTTAGCCAGAAGCAGAACTCCAGAAGTCAGAAAGCAAGGTCTGCACCTTTAGAGACTTTCCCAGAACTGTTGTCTTTGACGGATTAGTCCTTTGTTTCATTTTCCCCTCGTGGTGCTGTGTGCTGACTTTACAGCCTGAATGGCACTTCCATCATGGAGTCAGTTATGCTCTAAGCTGGAGCATACTAAGGTCTGGAGCCCTGCTACAGATATAATCAACTCCTCTAAGTTGTCCTCTGACCTCCATAAGCACTACATGCATACATGTACCAACACAAAATGAAAGCAATTTTTTAAAAAATAAGATTTAGTTTCTTCAATTATGTGTTGTTGGGGCTGGAGAGATGACTTAGCATTTAAGATCACTTACTGCTCTTCCAAAGGACTCAAGTTCAGTACCCAGCATCCATGTCGAGTGGCTCATGACTGTAACTCCAGCTCCAGGGATCAAAGGCTTCTGACCTCCAAGGGTACCTATACTCGTGCACATACACATAATATAAAATAAAAATTTTAAAGCATTCATTATTGATGGCTGAACGACACACGTATGTAATCCCTACACTTGAGAGACTGAGGCAAGAGAAATCTGAGGTTAGCTTAGCCTAGGCAAGACCTTGTCTCAATAAACAAGCAGAACCGTGTGGAACGGTGCACACCTTTAATCCCTTGGGAGGTAGAGGTAGATTTCTGCTACAAAGCGAGTTCCAGAACAGTCAGGGCTGTACATAGAAATCCTGTCTCTAAATGCCTATATATATATTTTTTTTTCTTTTAAATATGCAGGTATCGGAGCCCAGCCCAGCCCAGCCCCAACTGCACAGAATAGCCTCTCTCCTTCAACATGCTGAGAGTTTTTGTATCCGCAGAGCCAAGAGGCGGACGACTCCCAGGGGGCGGGACGGAGTTCCTCCTGCCTCTCTCTCTCTCTCTCTCTCTCTCTCTCTCTCTCTCTCTCTCTCCCTCCCTCCCTCCCTCCCTCCCTCCCTCCCTCCCTCCCTCCCTCCCCTCCCTCTCTCTCTCTCTCTCTCTCTCTCTCTCTCTCTCTCTCTCTCTCTAGCTAGCCCGGCTCGCTTCCGGAAGACGCTCTGTCCAGCGGCGAGCCGTCTCGCCGGCTCCCTTCCGCTTCCGGTGTCCTACAGCCATGGCCGCCGCCGTCGCTGCTGCCGGCGCCGGGGAGCCTCTGTCCCCAGACGAATTGCTCCCGAAAGCCGAGGCGGAGAAGGCCGAGGAGGAGCTGGAAGAAGACGACGACGACGAGGTGCCCGGGTCTGCGGGGAGCGGGGCGGGAGCGGGCCGTCGGAGCGTGGGCACCGCGAGCCGGGAGGGCGGCTGATCCGCGCGGCAGGGAAGGGCCAGGCCCAGGGCTCGGCGACTCCGGTGCTGTTGCCGCTTCGCCAACGACCCTCACCTCCTCCACCACAGCTAGATGAGACCCTGTCGGAGAGACTTTGGGGTCTGACGGAGATGTTTCCGGAGAGGGTCCGGTCCGCCGCCGGAGCCACCTTTGATCTCTCGCTCTTTGTGGCTCAGAAGATGTACAGGTAAGGAACGAATGTAGAGACACCGAGAGTGTGCATGGAGGGACTGGTGCCGTCAGAGGACACCGGGCCTCGGAAGCCACAGGCGGGAGCTTGAGTGACCTTGGATTCATTGCAACACTCCGAGTGTGGTTCGCCTTCAGAGCGGAGTTCTTATCTGGCAGGAACGTTGTGGGAATTTTTTCATATTAACTAAGGGTTCTATATGCGAGACTTATAAGAACGTTACAGTAATCACTAGGTAACCACTGCTCCTCTTGGCTCTGCTAGGAGTTCGGTGGAGGGAATGGGTAGGGACACTTTGAGAAACATCGGGGGAGGTACGTCACCACACACACCTCCCTCTGCAGATTTTCCAGGGCAGCTTTGTGGATTGGGACCACCTCCTTTATGATCCTGGTTCTTCCTGTTGTCTTTGAGACAGAAAAGTTGCAAATGGAGCAACAGCAGCAGCTGCAGCAGCGGCAGGTGAGCACACGCTCTGGGCTCCTGGGCTCCGGGCCAGCGATGCAGGCCCGAGGTCTGGATTGTTTAACCTACTGAAACTATACAGTGTCTTAACACACTTTTCTCTTTTCCAGATACTTTTGGGGCCTAACACAGGGCTGTCAGGAGGAATGCCAGGGGCTCTACCTCCACTTCCTGGAAAGATCTAGATTATTACTTAAGAATTTGTCCGGGGGGAGGACTTTGAAATTGAGTTGTGTTTGAACTGCTGATTGTTTGGACTTATTTTAACTTTGGCGCATCAATCTATTTAGTCTGGTGGGCACTCTCCGTTTCTCATGGAGACTCCAGTTGGACCTGTGCCCTTCATCATGCTCTCACTTATTTCCTGGTCTGATGCTAGAGGACAGCCATGTGGAAGGTTATTCCACGTTATCCCTTTAGTAAACTGCTCCTGTCGAAGTTCTCACGTGCCCCTTGTGGGGAAGAAGTAAGCACCCCGACCCTTAAAGACACTTTTCTTTAGAAGAATGGGAATGTCTGGGGCATGTAAGCAGTGTGAAACTGACAAGATCCATTATAGCTGCCATTACAAAATGGTCAACGGGAATCCCTGTATGGTGGAGAGAAGGGAGGCTGGCTGTAGCTTTAGCCAGATGGGGACTGTGGTCTGAGCAGGCGCTCCTCCCTCTGCACAATTGGACCTGCGTGCTGTGTAAAAAAGAAGTCAGTGCTCACTTTTTGTATTTAAATATTAAAAGAACTCCAACTGAAAGTGTTATTGCTGTGTTTGTGATACATATTTTAAACTGAGGCCATTTTAGAACGCCAGGGACAGCAGGCAGTAGTGGCACATGCCTTTAATTCCAGCACTTGGGAGGCAGAGGCAGGTGTATCTCTGTGTGTTTGAGGCCAGCCTGTTCTACAAAATGAGTTCCAGGACAGCTAGGACTGTTTGACAGAGAAACTCTGTCTTCCTCTATTCCTCCCCTGCCCCTCCCCCCAAAAAAGAGACAGGGACACTGCCTGCCAAATTTCTTCTTGCTTAAGCCAGCACCTCTATTCCAACCTCGTTTCATACATCTAAGGAACATTTCTTTCTGAACATGGTGTTGATTGTTGCCCTGAATCACTTCAGTCTCCCCTACAGAAAGTTGAAGGGCATGCTCTGTGGGTGTGCAGTCTACACATTACTTAGAAACTGTTTAAAGTATGTATTGCCTTCTGGTCTTGAGAGGAGATAGAGCTTGTTACCTCTTTTCTTGGGGATGGAATCTCTCCATAACCCAAGCTAGCCTTCATCTCAGTCCTGAGTGCTGAGGGATTATAGGCATACACACCTGGTAAGGCTGATTTCTTTTGTTTTTCAAGACAGAGTTTCCTGGCTGTCCTGGAACTCATTCTGTAGACCAGGCTGGCCTGAACTCAGAGAGACAGAGATCCGCCTGCTTCTTGGAGTGACTAAAGGCCCGTGCCACCACCACTCAGCTTCCTTTTTTGTTTTTTATTTTTTTTTTTTTAAGTGAGCCTCTGGTAAATGGATCCTACTATTGTCCTATCTTTGAACCTTGAAGTTTTCCCACTCAATGTTGGTCTTTTGTTTTTCTCTTGAAACATGGTCTGTATGGACCAGGTTGGCTCAGGATTGCCTGCCTGCCTCTGCCTCGAGTGCTGGGATCAAACTTGTGCAACACCACACCCAGTGTGATAATTTATTATGCAGGTTTTCTGATCCTATTTTGTAATCAATTCCCAGTGGCATTGTATGATTGAGGAGGATGTACTATTCCCATGGGTTAAGGAACCTGTAGAAGGCCTGTCACTACAGGATCTGGATTCAAAGCCAGCCTTCTACCTAGACCACTGTTGTGTGCTCTCAAGGCAAACAGCTCTGCTGTGTCTGGCTTTTCACTTGATAATTAGAGAAACACTAATAGACAGTCAAAAGGTAAACTCCAACAGAAGTCTCATTTTAAAATTACAGTAAAAGCCGGGCAGTGATGGCGCATGCCTTTAATCCCAGCACTTGGGAGGCAGAGGCAGGTGGATCTCTCTGAGTTCGAGACCAGCCTGGTCTACAAGAGCTAGTTCCAGGACAGGTTCCAAAACCACAGAGAAACCCTGTCTCGAAAAACAAAAACAAAAAAAAAAAATTACAGTAAAATGCAAATGCCTCAAGGGTATTTTTTGTTTGTTTTGTTTTAAACTTTATGTGAATTGGTGTGAAGGTATCAGATCTAGAACTGGGGTTACAGACAGTTGTAAACTGCCATTTGGGTGCTGGGAATTGAACCCTGGTCTTCTGGAGGAACAGTCAAGTGTCCTCAACCTCCGAGCCATCATCTCTCCAGCCTTTTTTTTTTTTTTTTTTTTTTTTTTTTTGAGGCAGGCTATGGTTAGCTGGATTCCATACTGACCTCAAACACATGATGTTGCTTCAGCGTCCCCTCTGGTAGGACAATGGTGGTTGGGCACCTCTGAACTACTTTGTCTTGGCTTTTCAGGTGCGAAATTTGACAGTGTATCTCAGAGTGGTAACAAAATCCCTTTATGTCAGAATCATTCCAAAGGTTTTTACATAGTTAGGCAACAAATGTGTTCAGTTTTTCATTTTTAATATTTGGTTAAACAAAATACATCTTTGTAAACAAACCCAGCACAAGGCCAACAAAAAATGGAATAAAGCAAGAAGAACAAAGCCTAGGGCTGCCCCTTGCTGGGCATCAGGGTCAGGCTCCCCTTCCTTAAAAGGAATGGGGCTTTTTGCCCTTGGGCATCAACATGGGTCCCTGTTCCTAAGCACCAGATTGGATATGAACAGACCAGCCCTGAAATGCTTAAGCGTCTTTGTACATTCCACTGGCTCATGGACTCCGCGTGCATGGGGCTCCTTTCCAGTGCTGTTTGCACAGGCCCAAGCAGATCTGTAGGGAGGAGTCTCCTCTTCCCAAGAAATGGCTTACTACCACTGACAGTGCCAATGGACCCAAGGTCCTGCTTGTGCCGATCAGCAAGGTCGGCTGTAACTTCTGGCTGGTAGTGATTGGAATGTCATTGTGCAGGGTCAGAGCTCCCCATGGTGCCAAGCAGATCCGGTGTAGAAAATGGTACAGATGACCGTGGTTGAGTTGCAGTAGCCACTTGGGGCCCTCTGCTACTCGAATAAAAAACGGCCTTGTTGGATTGAAGATGCATGTGCAGAGAAGTGCTGGTGTAAACATGCACTCCAGTCAGTGGGGAGACAGCCCCCGCTTCACCCCAGTAAGCTTGCTCAGGATCGACAGTGGGACAGCTCTCAGACCTGCAGAGACCAGGTCTCCCTAAGGACTGGCCAGGTCACCTGCCTGCCCACCTGCCTTGAAGGCCACCACAACCACACTAGTGTGTGGTATGGTAATTACTTATTTTCTAAAATTACAGGAGAAAAATGGTCTAGAACTACTTGAGGTGGGGGTGAGCCAACCCTCAGTTTGTAATGGAAACTACACAAAGATGCCAAACTCAGAGAGCCTCTAGCGTTGTGCACATAACCTGCAACTCTGGAGCCCAGGATGTGCCTGCCAGTTCTCACTCTCAGACTGCGAGGCTCATTTTCATGGCGGTTTCCTCACCCAACTCTGTCCCTATGAAATTTGGTGTCAATGGCAGAGGTGTTTCTGATTTTGTTAAAATGAGCCAACTAGGAATACTGTTCCTCTTCATTGTCTTTTGCCCCAGAGCCTCCTATGTCAATGTAGTGAAATGTTGGGACATAATCTGAGTGAAAAGCTACCCATGACTGTCCTAATGTGGCTCCAGCCACACAACATTAGGCATCTTTCACCATTGTCTTGCTGGAATACTGTGCAATTTACCCACTTTGGAATATCAGAACTTCTCATTATAAAACTCCAAGGCTGGCTAGGATTTAAAATGGGGTAAGAAGTGGCATTATGGATTGCAGATGGCATGTAGTGCCACCGCTGGGGGCCTGACAGTTTCCTGAGACGCTTATGCTTGGGTCCTTTGAACTAGTCACTGGGCTCTGCAAGTATTGTGTCCTTGGACCCCCTGGTGCCACAGGAGAGAAAAAGAGGAAGTGTGTGTTCCCTGCGAGCCTGGAGCATCAGTGACAACTACCAGCAGAACTTGTATCAAGTCCTCATAGAAAGGGGGAAGTAAGCAAGCCCCCCACCTCTTACCTCCCTTCTCTAAAATAGAAAAGGTGTTAAATGGCTTGCCCTAAATGTTCAGAGCTCCTACCTTCTTCCCCAGGCACAGACAGTGCTTGGTGGCTGTGACAGTCCACACACCTGTCCTATTGCACTGTCAAATTTGAGGGGGAAACCCAATGAGATGTTTAGGGAAGTGGCTGGACAGACCCACTGTAGAGGCCACAGCACATCAAAGAGGGCTGGAGGTTGAGGCGAAGAGCAGGTCCAGCATAACTGTCACACATCTGCTCGCCAGCTTTGATGGGCTTCCACTTCTTCTGGTACCACCAGTAGGAGTTCACAGTTTTTTCCTCGCAAATGGTATTTTAGAAATTTCCTATGTAAGAGGGAATAGGCAACAAGAAACGAGATGCCAGTGAGTTGCAGATTGCAGTCTTGGGGCCGCCCATTCACTAGGATAGAGACTTCCCCATTTATCACTCATACCAATCAGTTCTGTTTGTGACAAGGTTTCTCTCTATAGCTCTGGCTGTCCTAGAACTTGCTTTGTAGACCAAGTGGCCTCAAACTCAGGTCCACCTGCCCTCTGCCTCCTGAGTGCTAGGATTAAAGGTGTGCGGCGCCACCACCACCACCACCTAGGCTATCCCTGTGGCAATCTTAAAACTCCAAGGGTGACTTAAAAGTTCCATGTTTGGTTACTTCTCCATTTCTGTTAGAACTCAAGTCTCAGGGCTGGAGAGATGACTCAGTGGTTAAGAGCACTGACTGCTTCTAGAGGACCCAGGTTCAATTCCCAACACCCATATAGCAGCTCACAACTGTCTGTAACACCAGGATCCAGCACCCTCACACAGATATACAATTTCTGCTCATTCTCAGAGATTACTACCATTAGTGTGCTGGTGTGAGTTCTAGAACACTGCATATTTTAAAACAGCATAAAACCTGGGCCAGCTCAAGATAAAACACTTGCCAAGCAGGGAGATTCCGGGAACCCCAGTGGAAGAAGACCAACCCCCTAAAAATTGTCCTCTGGCTTCCACACATGCCCAGGAGCACACACACCTACACACATATAATAAAAGGAAAAAAACTTCAGTTACGGGGCTGGGTGTGGTGGTGGCAAATGTCTTTACACTCAAGAGGCAAGGGCAGGCAGAAGGCAGATCTCTTAAGTTCAAGACCAGTCTAGTCTGCATAAGGAGTTCCAGGACAACTGGGACTACATAGAGGGACTCTGTCTCAAAAAATAAGTAAGTCAACAGAGAAATTTAACCCTGTCTGATAGATAACTGGCAGTTATCTAAATGGAAGGTGACAGCATCAGAAAGCTAGGATCACAGGATGGATGGAGTTCTGAGTCTTAAAAGACCCTGATTCCAAGAAGGCAGGGCAAGGATCCAAGGACACAGGAATTTCATTTCCTTTGTCAGGTAATCAGATGAGCTTGACTCCCCAGCACCCCAAACTAAACGCTCAGCAGCCCAGCTGTTAGGGGTCACCTGAGCTCACTCTCGCCTCCAATCCACTCCGGAGTCTTGAGTTTGGAGTCAAGGTTGTAGTAGGCCCCTCCCACCTCACGAACGCAGATCCAGTGCTGCCTTTTAAGAGGCAACTTGAGGGGACCCCAGCACAGGCTGGAGGGTAGGTTCATGATGAATCCCATGACGTTAGCGAGAGCAATGACACCCACGTCCCTGCAGAAAAGAAAAGGTGTCAGACTCTGAGGCAGCCACTCTCCATGGTTGCCCCCATTCACCTGGGGTTGGTGCCATGGCTGGCCCTTGTCGCCAAATCAAGTTTTGTTTTCTACCTGCGCTTGTCCCACCAAACAGCTTCATAGCCTTTGGTTTGAAGTGCTGCCATGATGACATTCACATCATAGTTCCCATTTCCCAGCATGCTCTTCTTGTGGGGCGTCACCATAGTGTTTGGAGACAACCTACAAATGTAAAGGAAAAGCTTAGGCTTGCTGGTCTGCCAGCCTCCCCAGCCTAGGACCACCTAAAAAGCATTTTGCAGCATTGCCCTGGAAGCTGGTTCTCTTGGCAGAATAATCTCACAAACAAGCTAGCCTGGAGATTGCCTCCCCCTTGTAAAAACATCCAGGAAGGTTGAGACCTGTCTGGCCTTTTGAGAGGAGGGTTATAGTGAGGGAATGACCACAAGAAATGATCCACAGACCAAGCAGTGGTGGCGCACCCCTTTAATCCCAGCATTCGGGAGGCAGAGGCAGGCAGATCTCTGTGAGTTCGAGGCCAGCCTGGTCTACAAGCGCTAGTTCAGGACAATCAGGACTGTTACATATAGAAACCCTGCTTTGAAAAACAAAAACGAACTGATGCACAGAGATGCTGGTCTCCTTTACAAATTCCTGTCAGCATAGCCTTCCTACTGATGTTATTTCTGTTTCATACAAACCTTAAAAATACAAACAAAAAACAAACAACAACAACAACAAAACACTGACAAAGCTGGGCATGGTAGTGGTGGTGCCAGTGGTGGCAACACACCTTTAATTCTGACACTAAGGAGGCAGAAGCAGGAAGGTCTCTGTGAGTTCAAGTCCAGCCTCATCTACTTAGTGAGTTGTAGGCCAGTTGAAACTACATAGTGAGACCTTCACTATAAAATAAAATAAAAAACTAGTAAAAGACAGGTGATATTTAAATGGCAGGCAGTGAGTGTTGCTCCTGCCTTTTGCAATTTAAATACTCTATTTAAGACCTGTACTTCAGTAATCATTATTACTGAATATTCAGAGGTCCACAGTAGTTGAGACAGGCAGCATAAATGTATGAACAGGAGCCAAATGAACGGTAATAAACTCTAATGAGGGCTATATTAAACTGGAATATAGAGCCCATTACAGACAGTGTGCCTGCATGTGTGTCCATGCATGTGTGCCCGTGTTTATCCTGAAAAAAAAAAAGCAGCCGGGCAGTGGTGGCGCAGCCTTTAATCCCAGCACTTGGGAGGCAGAGGCAGGCGGATCTCTGGGAGTTCGAGACCAGCCTGGTCTACAAGAGCTAGTTCCAGGACAGGCTCCAAAACCACAGAGAAACCCTGTCTCGAAAAACCAAAAAAAAAAAAAAAAAAAAAAAAAAAGCACAAAATCAACTCAGACAAACAAAATAAATTTACAGGCAGTGGCAGGTGATCTCTGGGTTTGAGGCCAGCCTGATTTATAGAGTGAGTTCCAGGACAGCCAGGGCTACACAGAGAAGTCCTGTCTTGGAAACAAACAAAAAAACAAACCTTAAACCAAACAAACTCAATTGTAGTTCTGGTGGCCTACCCAGCTTTCAACTGAAGTCTCCATACT
Source organism: Microtus oregoni (assembly GCF_018167655.1). Classification (NCBI taxonomy): domain Eukaryota; kingdom Metazoa; phylum Chordata; class Mammalia; order Rodentia; family Cricetidae; genus Microtus; species Microtus oregoni. Next base: position 13,855,360 of record NW_024543081.1, read on the forward strand.
AGCTCAGGCTGGCCCTGAGGTGAGGATATTCCTGCCTCAGCTCCAAAGTGCTACCATTACAGGTATGCATCACCCCACCTATTTCAAGCCCTCCTTTTTTTTTTTTTTTTTTTTGGTTTTTCGAGACAGGGTTTCTCTGTGGCTTTGGAGCCTGTCCTGGCACTAGCTCTTGTAGACCAGGCTGGTCTCAAACTCACAGAGATCCGCCTGTCTCTTCCTCCCGAGTGCTGGGATTAAAGGAGTGCGCCACCACCGCCCGACTGCCCCCCTTTTTTTTTTATTGCTCCTTTCAGCAATTCCATTTTCCTACTGAGGCCTGTACTGAAGGCATTTCCAATCCTATCATTTTATTTTCACAGTCTTTTTGTTGTTGTTGCTTTTTTTTTTTTTCCGACACGGGTTTCTCTGTGGCTTTGGAGCCTGTCCTGGAACTAGCTCTTGTGGACCAGGTTGGCCTTGAACTCACAGAGATCCGCCTGCCTCTGCCTCCCAGGTGCTGGGACTAAAGGCGTGCCCTACCACCGCCTGGCTTATTTTCACAGTCTTGACAAACCAGGAGATGGGGAAGGCCATTTTGACTGGAAGGCCAACATATCTTTTTGTTGTTGTTGTTGTTATTGTAGACAAGCCCTTGGAGTCGGTAATTCACAGAAATCTGTCTGCCTCTGCCTCCGAAGTGCTGGGATTAAAGGTGTGTGCCACCATACTGGGCATCACAGGGATTTACGGCTGGAGAGTTGGCTTGGTGGTTAAGGGCACTGGCTACTATATGATGGCTCATAACAACCTATAATTCCAGTACCTGGTGACCCAATGCCTTTTGGCCTCTGCTGGCACCAGGCACAAATATGGTACACAGACATCGATGTAGGTAAAACAGCCTACACATAAAATTTTTTTTTCCTGGCTGATGTTAGTTTTTTTTCATACAATATATTTGCCATATTTATTATTATTATTATGTGCACATTGTTCTGCCTGTATTTCTGCCTGCAGGCCAGAAGAGGGCACCAGACCTCATTACAGATGGTTCTGAACCCCCATGTGGTTGCTGGGACTTGAACTCAGGACCTCTGGAAGAGCAGTCAATGTTCTTAACCTCTGAGCCATCTCTCCAGCCCTTTGATTATATTCTTTCTCTTCCCTCAACCCCTCTCAGATCCTTCTTACCTCCCTAGCCACAAAATTCATGATTTTTCTCTTAAAAAAAGAAAATCAAAACAAACTGAAGAGATAGAAAAAAAAACCAATTAGACAAAATATAAATATAGTCTGTTTTGTATTGACCAACTGCTCCTGGACATGGGGCCTACCCATGGCTGATATTCCCAGTGACAACCACTGGAGAAAACTAATATCCCTACCCTATGCATTAAAAAAATAATGAAAATTAAAGGGAAAAGGGCTCACTTGATATCTCCAGACCAAAGGCACCAGTTCCACACGCTGTAACCAAATGCCATTTCCTCTGATGACCATCACTTGCTCAATGCTAGAACTACTGCTTTAGTAAGTGCCTCATTTAATTCCCACACTGGGAGGTATGAATTCATCCTATTTGAGTAAATAATCCTGAGGTCCGAAGCTGAAAAGATGGCTCTTCGGCTAGAAAGGTTTGCTCTCTTGGAGGACCTGAGTGGTTCCCAGGATCCACATTAAGCAGCTCACAGACATCAACCTCCAGCTCCCAGGGATCTGATGCCCCTCGGTCCTGCAGGTTCCTGCACTCATGGGCACACACACATACCTACACATGATGTTTTATGTGCCATTTTCTTTTAATACCTTTTCTGCTTCAAGCCCCAACCCTTTCAGCCTAAAATTAGCAGGCTCCCTCCAACAGGACCCACAACCTGGATGCTACTGTTTCCACTCAGAGCCTGACTGTAAGAGCTGGTGAAGAATAAAGTAGTTTCAGAAGCTAGCCCCAGAGGGGTTTTCTGCAATAGGGTAATTCTAGCAGAACCAGGCTGTGCAAAGACTGGTGTTTGTTGGCTTTGTCAAAGAGCTCCTTCCCATAGGCACTCAGACCTTGGGTGTCTAGGCAGCAGAAAGCAGTCCCAATGAGGGCCATGGCTGTGGGTGGTCCTTTTTTTCCCCTCTTTTAATATGCCTTTTTTTTTTTTTTTTTTGGTTTTTCGAGACAGGGTTTCTCTGTGGTTTTGGAGCCTGTCCTGGAACTAGCTCTTGTAGACCAGGCTGGTCTCGAACTCACAGAGATCCGCCTGCCTCTGCCTCCCGAGTGCTGGGATTAAAGGCGTGTGCCACCACCGCCCGGCGTCAATGTGCCTTTTTCATTTCTTTTTTTTTTTTTCTTTTTTTATTTGTTTGTTTGAGACAGGGTTTCTCTGTAGCTTTAGAGCCTGTCCTGGAACTAGCTCTTGTTGACAAGGCTGGCCTCGAACTCACAGATATATGCCTGCCTCTGCCTCCTGAGTGCTGGGATTAAAGGCATGAGCCACCACTGCCCGACATTTAATTTCTTTTCTGACAATTTTTAAATAATAAAAATAAACATTTTTTAATTCTAAAGTTAGGTAAAATTTAAAGAACTTTTTCTTTTCTTATAAAAGGTTTCAATGGGTGGTGGTGCACACCTTTAATCCTAGCACTCAGGAGGCAGAGGCAGGTGGATCTGAGTTCAAGGCCAGCCTGCTTTACACAGCCGGTTCCAGAACAACCAGGACTGTTACACAGAGATACCCTGTTTTGAACCCTCCAACTACCCCCCAAAGAAGGTCTCATGTAGCCTAGGTTAGCTTCAAAGTCCCTATGTAGCTGAGGATAACTTCAAACTCCTGATCCTCCTTCCTGCCTCCAACTCCTCCGTGCTGGGAATGCTAGGCTTGTGCCACTCCACATGAAGTCAGGTGATTTAACTGACTTGTCCATGAACACTAACAGCTGGCAGAACTAAGCTCAAACCTGCGTTCATGAGAATCCAGTTATGTGGCTTACAGTGAAGACCCAAGAGTCAGGGTGGGATGGGAGTATCAGGTTGCTGAGTCAAAGGTCTGTTGAGTCCTGAGTCCCCAGGCTGAAACATGGAGCACTAGGACCCAGGTTCCCTCTCCTGGCAGTGGAGAAGTGAAGAGGAGACCACATGTGGGCGGTAGCAGATCCTTTCCTTCTTCCCACTCTTCAGGAACCTATTGTGTGGCTTCAATCTTCCCTGGAGAGTCTCTGACCAATACAAGAAAGATGACATCACTAGAAATAAGGCTAAGACTTCAACCTCTTACAGGCTACCTCCCTGCATGCTCACAGGGCAGTGCTCTCCTCAGTCTCCCAATTTCATGCTCACTTTGGAGACTCTGAGAGGCAGCTAATATTTCAATACAGTAACACAGGATGAGCCAGCAAGTAAAGCAGGAACGAGTCCCTAGCATAGAGAAGGTTACACACCGTGCTTCAGCCCTCAACACCAATGGCTACACAGACATCGTTCTGAAGTCTGCTTTTCAGGACTGCTGTCCCAAGATCTCTTGTCCTGCTCTCATCTCTTTAAAAATCTTAAGATTCAGACCCTCTCCTGCTGTTCCCACATTTCCTAACCGGAGGCCCCTAGTGTCACACTGAGCTTTTGAAAGCTCCCAGACTCTTCTGCTAGCCCGCAAGCTCCTCCCAACAGGTCAGCACAGATCTTTCTCTCACACTCACCAAGGCCTCACTTCACCCTCTTCTCCAGCCTAGTGCCTGCCTAGCCAACTCCAGGTCCCACTCTACTCAATCCGCTGCTGTCCTCTCCGGGGAGCTTGGTATACTTCAGGCATCAGAGCTATGTGGCCTTTAGTGGTTTATCCTATTTCTGACTACAGGCCAAATCCCACAGCTTCTTCAGACTCAACCTTACATCCTCTCTTCCACAGAATCCTTCCTGACTCTGAAAATGGAGGGAGACACCGAGGACCACACATAATCCAAATTTATCCAAACACCATCAATACTAATTTATTGAAGAATTCATTTGGCATGCATTCAAACAGTTGAGTCCCTGGAACTCTTTTAATGCTATGTCTCAGCCTGGCATTGGCATCTAATAAACATGTCCAAACTGATCAACATAGGGAGCAATGACACACGACTGTTATCTAGCTGGCACTTGCACTTGGGAAGTGGAGGGCCGAGGATCGGAAGTTCAGTCATTTTCCTATATATAACAAGCTCCAGACCAGTCTGGGCTACATGAGATCTCCTTTCAAAAACAAATCCAAACTGATCAATATAGGAAATGCTAACAACAATTTCCATTCCATTCTACAGGGATGGGCACCCCTAATTCTCCCCCTGCCCTCCCAAAAGTCCTTTCTTTTCCTTTTAAGGATAATTGACTGGGTTAGCTGCTTCATAGGCTTTATCATTTAATCCTTCTACAATCTTTCTGTAAATAAGGAAGCTGAGGTGCAAAGGTTACAGTGACTTTCACAGTCACGCGTAGGTGCCAGGTAAGTGGCACAGCGAGGACCTAGCCTCCAAGACAGCACTCAACTGCCCACGGTTACTTCCCCGTGACAGTCCATCAGCACACCACCAGAGCCTCTTGGGTACAGTGCCTACTGCCCAGAACTGCCTTGCTGATTTCTACAGAAATCCTGGGGCTTGTAGCAAGCATCTGGTGTTGGTTATTGCAGCCAGAATTGGGTAAGATTTGAAACGCTCTCAGGTGGGCCGTAGCCCAGGTTACTACTACTGTCCTCAGTCCCCTCCAAAGTCACTACTCTGCCTGCTGTGGTGCTGATTTTGGATTTTAATGAAGAGGGAGAAGCAGGGATGGAAGGAAAGATTTAATCAACTTTTCTCTCCCTTCTTTCATCTGAATTTCCTGATATCTTTCTAAATACAACACAGCTCATAGAGTAGGGACATGTCAGCTATTCCCCTCACAAGTTTGGATGAGCTCCTCCAATCCCTAGAGGTTAATACTCAGCCCCTTAGCCAGGCAGTGGTGGCACACGCCTTTAATCCCAGAACTCAGGAGGCAGAGGCAGACGGATCTCTGAGTTTGAGGCCAGCCTGGTCTATAGAGTAAATTCTATGATAGCTAGGAGTACACAGAAACCCTGTCTCAAAACCAAAACAAACAAACAAAAACCCTCAGCACTTTTCTTAGTTTCTCACCTTCTCAAACTTTTCAGTATGGCTCCTCCCATCTCTCATGACGAATGACCAGTAGAGAAACTGGAGCACTTACCTTTTGTGACGCTCACCAGCACGCCTAACCTAGTTCCTCCTTCAACAGAATGTTTCCCTGTCACCAGGCTAGTTTCTGTCTAGTCAGATTTTAATAGCTATTCTATTTAGGGGAGGCATGCACAGCTTGCTGCAAGAACTTCTGGTCACTAAAATAATGGGAAAGAACCAAACAAAATGTTTCAGGCCTACGTATTTCCAAAGTAGCCTAGCCAAAAAAAGGAGCCCTTTGCTACTAGAGGGGCTGAAGAGATGGCTCAGTGGTTAAGAACACAGGTTTGGTTTCTAGTAGGCATATGGCTGCTGACAATCATCTGTGATTTCGGTTCTAGAGAATCCAACACATGTATGTGATGCAGACATTCATACAGGCAAACCCCCATACACATGAAACACAGTAAATAAGATAAAATGCATGCTACCAGCCGGGCGGTGGTGGCGCACGCCTGTAATCCCAGCACTCGGGAGGCAGAGGCAGGTGGATCTCTGTGAGTTCGAGGCCAGCCTGGTCTACAAAGGGAGTTCCAGGACAGGCTCCAAAGCTACAGAGAAACCCTGTCTCGAAAAAACCAAAAAAAAAAAAAAAAAAGCATGCTACCACAAGCTGAAGTGTACAGCAGCAGAACACCTGCCGAGTATGCATAAGGTCAAGAGGTCAGTGCTACTCTGAGAGCTCACCTCTCAGCCCTCTTTTTTAAAGTTTATGTACAGATACGGTGAAGTGCATAGGTGGATACACTGGAGACACGTGCCGCTGCCTGAGGAGCTTCTCCAGGTCAAGCCCCTTCCACCTGACCCTCCCTCGCTGCTAATCAGCATTAGCTCCATTCTAAATTCTTACTCACTTCTATTTGGAGCATGAGTCATCCCATCTCCACAACTCTATTAAAACTCCACCCTGCTTTTGTGTCTCCCCCTTTAACTGGCTAAAACTCAACTGCCATGATGAACTCCCTCGCAGCAAACAGTTCTTATCAACACTTTCCCCCCTTTTCTACCACTCAGGAGTCTCGTTTGTACACCAGCATGGATTAACCTTGCCAGCTTTCTTCCCTTTGAATATCAGTTTCTTTTCTTTTCTTAAGATTGTGTGTGTGTTTGTGCACTGGTGTTTTTGCTTGCATGCATGTTTGTATGAGGGTGCCAGATCCTCTGGAACTGGAGTAACAGACAGCTGTTAACTGCCATGTGGGTGCTGGGAACTGAACTTCTCTGAAAGAGCAGCTAGTGCTCTTAACCACGGAGCCATCTCTCCAGCACCATAAATGCAAGTTTCTAAAGAGACCAACTGTTCATTTCTAAACTGCTCCACTGTCCATGGCTCTCTCTGCACCTCAGTCTCTTAGACCTGCCCCATGGACAGCCCCGAGGTGCCTTGCTCAGCTTGTTTCTGCACAATGCCTCCCAGTACCTGGCACACTGCGAGTGGTTAGTCTTCCCTCTCTTGCCTTCTTCCTTTACAGTTTCTTCTGGATTCCTCCCATACATGGGGGCGAGGGAAGGGGGTGAAGTCCTGACTTATCCACACACATAAAACTGCTCTATTATAGAACTCCTTTTCTGGAATTCTCTTGCTGGTCAGCCTGTACTGTGCTGATCAGGAACACAGAAATACCACAGTTTCGGCCGGGCGATGGTGGCGCACGCCTTTAATCCCAGCACTCGGGAGGCAGAGGCAGGTGGATCTCTGTGAGTTCGAGACCAGCCTGGTCTACAAAGCTAGTTCCAGGACAGGCTCCAAAACCACAGAGAAACCCTGTCTCGAAAAACCAAAAAAAAAAAAAAAAAAAAGAAATACCACAGTTTGCAAATGCTTCAAAAGGAACAAGCCCTGTGGGTGCTAGCAGATATTCAGCACCTCTCACTCAGGGAGAGCTCATCTGAAAGACGCCCAGTGTTTTCCACAAACACTTGATGATGCAGCCCAGACCCCCAGTCCAGCCGGCTTACTAGCTGGAAAGAAGGCTACTGAAGTTCCTGCTTCTTTAAAGAGCTTTTCCCGTCTGCAGCATGCCAAGAGGAGCACTCTGGAGGTGGGCCCTGGAGCTATAAAGCTTGGGACCAAATCTGACCATTAGCAACTACAAACTCCATGTCCTGATTTCTTCTTCTGGAATAGGGGGAAACACAGAACCTACCTCCTAAACTGGGCGCGAGGGCTCAGCTGCCTGTGCAAAGACAGCCCTCAAAAAACGGGGCAGTGTTGGTCTGTTAGTGGTCTCAAGATAATTAACTCCTGTCAGCCCAGGAGCCAAACTCACAGAGGTCAAAATCTGTCAACCTGAGTAGAACTAACCAACCAGTAATAATGTGACATTTATTCCTGGTGGTTAAAACTAGGCAAACTGCATCCACTCAGTCCTGGTTCCCGGAGCACTGCTAAGGTGGCTCGGGGGTTGTCAATCTAGACAGAGCACCAAGCACACGCAGGTACGCATGGTGAGTCATTTCCTTCTCCCTGGTGACAGATTAGGACACAATCCAGAGCTGCCCAGAAGGAGGCAGTTCAGAAATCTGGGTCCTCCTTTCTGTCACATGACTGGGTGGTGGAAGACACGTTCTCTTACCTCCTAGGGCTTCATTTCCCGAGGCCTGAACTGTACTGGCAGATAGTGGTCCTGAACCAAAAGGCACGTCTGCCCTGCTAAGGCAAGGGCGTTACTCTAGTCTTTACCGGCACTGGGAAATAATGACTCTTTTTTTTTTTTTTTTTTGGTTTTTCGAGACAGGGTTTCTCTGTGGCTTTGGAGCCTGTCCTGGAACTCGCTCTGTAGACCAAATAATGACTCTTAAGAGCACTCAGGTTTGCTCTTTTCAGAGACCTTCGGTTCCTTCAGAATAAGTGGTCCATCCACACCTGTGCTTTACAAATCACCCCAAACGGGCTGATTCTAGCTGTAATTCCTGTGCTGCGGCTACTTCATCTCCAAGTGAGGAGTATCAATAAAGGTGGCCTGGAGTCTCAAAGGATCCTGAGCTTTCTCTGCTGAGGTCTGGAGGGATAGACAGGCTCGCCATCAAAGCTGCTGTGGACTGCAGCCATGCTGCTGGGTCCAGCAGGACACCACAATGCTCAAGGCTGTTGGTCAAAGACTTTTCAAAAGCCAAAGCAATGAGCATAAAACTGAACTCTGACCACTTGTGGAGTGACATATTTGCTCTAAGGGGTCCGAAAGGCATCATTTTTCTTTCGGGGGAGACAGTGCTAGGGAACACACCTAGGAACTCCTGCAGACTCCATCCCTGAATTTCTCACCAGCCCCAAGGAAGAGGCGAGATCTGGAGCCAGCTCCTCTCTCAGCTCTGGACAAATCACTTGACCTTTCTGTCCATTTCTCTATCAGTAAAATGACGGTGAGGAGAGTCATACAAAACAATATATGAAGAGCACCCTGGCCAACACATGGCCTCAGAAAAGCTAAGCATTGTGGGTAGACTTTTCTTGTGGTGCCCATCATGTCCCACCTTTGGTGACAGTTGACCGTGGATGCATCTTGTATCTCCTCTAGACTGTAAATTCCTTGGTGGCAGGGTCTGGAAGGGAGGCATTATAGCAGTGACTACCAGCAGAGATAGGGACCTGAACTCAACCCTGAGTCCATGGCTTGTCGGGTTATTTGGAGGAAATTAAGGAGCTCTGCATAGCTCTGTCTGCATTTCAAAATGGGAATAACACATGCAACATGGAGTTCCCTGACTGACCAGAACCGTGGTAACCGCACAACTGAGGCTACTCCACAACAGACGGCCCAGAGATGGTGATTGCCAACCATTCCTGTGCTCCTTACAGCGGCCGACGGCATCTAATTCCAAACCCGTAGGTTTGAAGGTTTATGTCCCTGAGGCATCGCACCACCCACAAATTCAGAAATATCAAGAAGTGGGAATCACGATGCCAAGCAAGGGGGGGGGGGGGGCTTACCTCTGAAAAATCTCCTGCAGCGTTTCCCGCGTGAAGGCATTGCTGTCCTGGAAGACGTTGTTGAGGGCGTGAAGGGCACAGAGTTCTCTGCGCTGTTTCTCATGGTAGATTTGTGGGGGTGCTGCCTGGGGAAGCTCCAGGGATTCAGATTTGGCCTTGTCTCCTTTCCATGGCATGCAACTCATGTTTTTCGATTTAGATTCCAGACAGAGCTGATAAACACCCCACTCCTTCCCCCCGGATTCAGAAGGTCTAGGTCTAGGCTTCCGTCTTCAGATTCCTGAGGTTCACCTTATTCTCTGGTGTCCATGATTTATGCTTTGTCACTGGGAGAAAAGGCTGAAATCAAAAGGGACAAAAAAAAATCCACCTCTTCTGTCTTCTCGATAGAAAAAATAACTTTTGGATTAGTTTATTCAGCCACCACTTTCAAAGCGCAGAATTTAAAAAGAACATATAAAACGTAAGATTCCTCCCTTTCACAACCCTACCCTCCCACCCCCTTTCGGGGGGGAAAAAAAACCACGCTTTCCTGGCTGTATTTTCCTCTGCAGATGCCAACTAGGCCTCAATGCAGGAGGGCAAAGCCGAATGGGTCACATCGCTCTTTTTCTTCCATTTCGTTCGAATCTCAACGCCACAGATTCCTTAGACTCGGTTGGATGGTGAAGAAAACGCCCGATGCCAACAGCTAGCGAGGGCCGGCGGGCTTGGGGTCGCGGGCCGCGCGGGGGCTTCGGGGGCAGTTCTCCATGCCCACCGGCAGGCTGGCGGACTCGGCCCAGCGGAGGAGACGCTTCGCCTCTGCGCGGGCGGAGCCGCGGGAGGGCCCGCCTGGCCCGCGAGGGTGCGGCCGGACGCCTGCCTCGCCCCGCGCAGCCCTGGCCCACCCGGTTGGTCGTCCCCGCCGCGACCTCCCGCTGTCACGTGAGGGAGACGAGCACGGGCGTCCTCCCGTTGCCTGCCCCGCGGGGACCGCTCGCCTCCCCTCCGCCCCCACCGGGAGCCAGCCGGCCACCACCTGGGCCGCGCGCGGACGAGCGGGAGGCAGCGCGGGCGGGCACGCGCACCTGAGCCCAACGTCAGCGGCGCGCGCCCCAGACACGCCCCCGCGCTGACCCCGCCCGCCAACCCGGCGTCACCCCTGACGTCCGTGTGAAGCCGCCCGCGCCCGCTCTAGCCCGCGCCCGCTCTAAGGGGATCTCCCCGGGTTTGTGGTTGGGGAGCCGGGCAGCGGCGGCAGGGCTGCTATCGCGGGCAAGGTCGATGTGTAGCTTCTGCTCAGCTCCGCCCCGGCGCCGACTCCCGCCTGGACGCCGCAGGACCCTCCGCGGCGGAGTGCTTTCTGGAACGTGGATCGCGGCTGCTGCTGCCCTGGTCCACTTATGTTCACCAGATTTCCAAGCACTTTACCAACGCGGTCGGGCATAATCTTGGTTAGTGAACCCGACCGCCTCCTGTTTTCTTTGAGCGCAGAGAGCAGGAGCCTTGCTAGGAGTCATATTGCAAATGGAAACGAGAGTTCTATTTCAGATCCGTGGTGTCGTATGTCGTATTCACGTTCACGCCACACAAACCACTGCCCGTTTACTCTGCCACCTCTTCTTGGTTGGCTGTCACTAGGCCTTCCTTTCTGTGTTTTCTTTTTTCCTTTCTAGCCTTCTTTTTAGTCTCAGTCTCTCTCTCGTCTCTCTCTCTCTCTGTCTCTCTCTCCCTCTCTCTGTCTCTCTCTCTCTCTCTCTTTCTCTCTCTCTCTCTCTCTCTCTCTCTCTCTCTCTCTCTCTCTGGGTGTGGGTGTCCTCTAGCCCAGTTGACCTCGAACTCATTAAATAACCAAGAATGACTTAAAACGCCTAGTTTGTGCAGGGCCTGGTACTATATCAACTAGGGTTCCCTATTTTCTGAGTTTAGCTGAGTACATTGTATTCAAAAGGCAGACTATTTGAAGTTGCCTGTGGATTTAAATCGTCATTGTCTCTAGTTCCCTTTCGGATTTCTGCTTGGAAAACAACAGATTTGCACTTTTAAAGCGGTGGTTTCTCCAATCCGCAAGACTATTCCAATCAACACTGTCATGCAACACATCTGAGTGATTACCACGTGGACGGGAGTCTTTTGCTTCTACCTAGACTATTGAACTATCTTAAAGGTTTCTATAAAGTGTCAACCGTCCAACAGTTACAGTGTATTCACATAGGATTTAGCTCCCAGGGGCCTGCTGTGCAGCCAGCATTGTTGTAAACACTTTACCTATCTAAACTAACTGTCAGTGGGAATAGTATTAGGCATTTCTCTTTTCTAGGGAGAAAACTGAAGCACAAAGTTGCGATCAAGCTGTTTGAAATCATTGTATCTGTAGTGAATTAGGCGATCAGGTTGTTTGAAATCACTGTACCTATAGTGAATTGGGCATCAAGTTGTTTGAAATCACTGTATCTGTAGTGAATTGGGCATCAAGCTGTTTGAAATCACTGTATCTGTAGTGAACTAATTGAACTTGCACTGAACTGCTTTCAGAAGGAGAACCTAACGACGGATAGGGAATTACCTCTAAATGTCATTTGATACATACTCCCTTTCAATTAAAAAAGCAAGTGCTCCATATATCCTTTCTGGGCAAAATCCCATAGTGAGAAGGACATGTGTTTTCAGTCAGGTGTCAAGGTATTCAGAAATTGAACTCTTCGTCGTCATAAGATGCTACATATCAAATGAAGCAATAGAACTAATACGATTGGCACCTCTGCTCACAGCCTCAGACAGACAGTGAGCAGCCAGCAATTGAACTCAATACCTGGAGATACTGTCAGAACCTTCAAATAAAGAGTTCTGGTCTACAAGACTGCCTCTTACTCTGGATGCCACTTAGGAGTCGGAACCTCTGGACTTTCTGGTCTATCTGCTCTGTAAACATTCTCACGGCTCTTGATCCAATTCAGTCTGCTACAATGGCTCACTTAACCCTGGGATGCACTATACTTGTATGTACCCATTTATTACAAAGGACAAGATGAAGTGCACAGAAGAACAGTCAAAGGAGACAGACAGACAGCGAAGTATGTGATAAGGGGGCTTCCATGCCCATTCTGGGTGAAACAGCCTCAGAATCCGTCTTAGGGATTGGGGGTCGATTCAGTCAGTGAATTGCTTGCAGCATAAGTGAGGACCTGAGTTTGGCTCTCCAGTGCCCATGTAAAAAGTCAGACAGGAGGATATATCCCTTGTAATCTCAGCAGAAGGAGAGGCATGAAGATCCTTGGGGTTTCCTGGGCAGCTAGTCTAGTCAAGTCATAAGATAAGAGACTTGTTTAAAAAATAAGGGGCCTGGAGAGACCGTCCAGCAGTTAAGAGCACATGATGCTCTTTCAGAGTTCTCAGCACCCACATGGCTCTCACAGCCATCTATAACTCCAGTTCCAGGGGATCCGATGCCCTCGTACAGCCTCTGTGGGCAGCAGGCATGTACATGGTGCACACACATAAGCAGTCATACGCATACAATAAAATAAATCTTTTTAAACATGACATGAGAATCCATGCCTTTAATCCCAGCCCAAGAGACAGAGGCAGATGGATCTCTGTGAGTTTGAGGATATATAAATGATGAAGATGGGACTGGCCAAATGGCTCATCTAGCAAAAGTGTTTGTTGTGAAAGCACAAAGACCTGAGCTTGAACACCAGAATGTACGTAAAGATGGAAGGAGGAGCCAGGCAGCACTTGGGAGGCAGAGGTAGGTGGATCTCTGTGAATTCAAGGCCAGCCTGGTCTACAAAGCTAGTTCCAGGAAAGTCAGGGCTACACATAGAAACCCTGTCTCAAGAGGGAAAAAAAAAAGATGGAAGGAGGGAATCAGCTCCACAAAGTTGTCTTCAGAGTACCACATGTATACATGGCCTATGTGCCCACCACACATCACACACACAATAATGAATACTTTTTTCAAAAAATGAAGGGGTTGGGCTGGAGAGATGGCTCAGAGGTTAAGAGCACTGGTTATTCTTCCAGAGGTCCTGAGTTCAATTCCCAGCAACCATATTCCTCACAACCATCTGTAATGAGATCTGGCGCCCTCTTCTGACCTGCAGGCATATGTACAGACAGAATACTGTATATATAATAAATAAATAAAGATTTAAAAAAATGAAGGGGTTGAGTAGACACCCAGCATCATCTTCTGACCTCCACACATATAAGTACACATGTGCACGCATGGACAAGACACACACATAGCCTTCATGGATCCAGTTCTTTGGAACCCAAGTTAGACTTTGTCCTTTAGAGGAAGATTTTTTATTTTTATTTATTTTATTTTTGAGTGTAAGTTTTTTCTCTGAATCTATTTTGCATCCACGGGGATGAATGGTGCCACAGTATGCCAGAACTAAAGTTATAGATGATTGTGAGCCACCCTGTGAGTACTGGGACTCACACCCCTGCCCTCAGGAAGAGCAGTTAGTGCTCTCACTACTGAACCATCTCTCCAGCCCCTGTCTGAGTTAGGGTTTTCATTGCGGTGACAAGACACTGTGACCATGGCAACTCTTTTTGTTATCATTTTTTTTATAATGTATTATTTGTATGTGATGTACATTACAGACAGTTGTGAGCTGCCATATGGGTGCTAGGAATTGAGCCCATGTCCTCTGGAAGAGCATCCAGTGCTCTTAACCACGGAGCCATCTCTCCAACAGCAGCAGCCCCATGGCAACTCTTTTTTTTTTTTTTTTGGTTTTTCGAGACAGGGTTTCTCTGTGGTTTTGGAGCCTGTCCTGGAACTAGCTCTTGTAGACCAGGCTGGTCTCGAACTCACAGAGATCCACCTGCCTCTGCCTCCCAAGTGTTGGGATTAAAGGCGTGCGCCACCACCGCCCGGCCATGGCAACTCTTATAAAGGGAAACATCTAATTGGGGTGGCTCATTTACAGTTTCAGAGGTTCAGTCCATTATCATCATGGCAGGGAGCATGGCAGCGTGCAGACATGGTGCTGAAATAGTAGCTGAAATCCTACATCTTGCAGGCAACAGGAAGTCAGTTGAAACACTGGGCAGTATCCTGAGCATAGGAAACCTCAAAGTCTACCCCCACAGTGACACACTTCCTCCAACAAGGCCATACCCCCTCCAACAAAGTCACACTTCCTAATAGTGCCACTCCCTATTATTGTGATATTGTGGGCCTTCAAACTACCACACCCTCTTTCCAGAGATTTTATGGAAGCTTTGTTACATAGGTATTATGGATGAAAAATATTGGCTATGAATCTTTTCTTTCCCCTAAGAGTGGGTCATAGGACCAAATTATCCTTTTAAAGCTTTCATTTTAATCTCTCTGTGAAAACTCTCTGTCCATTGACTTGCTGGTATGCAAAGAGAAAACATCACTCTGGAGATTCCAATAGGGCAAGGAACTATTTAAAAGGAGATAGACTAAGACCTAAAACACCTTTCATATTGCACAATCCATTAGTAAAGAAAAAAATGCCTTGATATTTGGATCTTCTAACAAATCAAAATTTTATTTTTTATTTATTTTGTTTTTTTGGAGTTTATCTGGAGTTTGGTTTATTTGGGTTTCTCTGTGTAGCCTTGACTATCCTGGAACTCACTCTGTACACCAGGCTGGCCTCCAACTCAGAGATCCACATGCCTCTGACTCTCGAGTACTGAGATTAAAGGCAAGCACCACCACTGCTCAACAAAAGTTTAATGTTTTAACTACACCGTGGGATCAGATACAGGAGTATATAGGTTGAGTAACGAGCAATTTACCCAGGAAAAAGGGGGGGGACATCAAAATAACTTATCAGGCAGGAGATGTAGTTCAGTTAGTGGAGTGCTCGCCTATTGAGCTGTGGGGTTCCATCTCCAGCACTGCTGCAGGGGCACACTTGTGAGGTAGAAATAGGAAAATTAGGGGTTCATGGACATCTTCCTTGACGTAATGATCTTTAAGACCAGTCTGGATTGTTTGAGACTCTTTCAAGAACAATAAGGGCGGGGCTGGTGAGATGGCTCGTGGTTAAGGTCCTGAGGTCCTGAGTTCAATTCCCAGCAACCACATGGTGGCTCCCAACCATCTGTAATGAGGTCTGGTGCCTTCTTCTGGTCTGCTGGCACCAGAACACTGTATACATAATAAATAAATACATCTTTAAAAAAAAAACAATAAGGGCACTGGGCGGTGGTGGTGCACACCTTTAATCCCCGTACTTGGGAGGCAGAGGCAGGCGGAGCTCTGTGAGTTCAAGGTTAGGCTGGTCTACAAGAGCTAGTTCCAGGACAGATTTCGAGAAACCCTGTCTTGAAAAACAAAAAAACAAAAAAATAAAAAATAAAAAAAAGGCAAAGGGCTCAAAGGTTAAGAGCACTGATTGCTTTTCCAGAAGACCTAGGTTCAATTCCCAGCACCCAAACCGAGGCTGTCAACCATGTAACTCTAGTCTCAAAGGATTCTAGCGCCCCATCTGGACTCCACAGGTACTGCACATAGGTTATGCATAGATATACCTGCAGGCAAACACTCATACCCACAAAATAAAAATAATAAATCTCTGCCAACAACAACAAACCTTAGACCACGTTTCCAGCAGCGTCAGTACAGAAGCTTGTTTAAAAATGATAAGATTCTGCTGTATCAGGCTCCCCGAATGGCTATTTTAAACCCTTTCTCTTGCTCACTATACCTTGTGATCTGAACCCTAAATCTTCTGTACTTTCTCAGCTGGCTGCTATTTTTTCTCTACTACCTAGGAAGAGTGGATAGGGTCAGACAGCATTATAAGACCTTGGTAAAAACCAAAACTCACCTGACAAAGTCTAGGTTTTTCAGACATTCGTAACAGGAATTTTAGGGACACGGACAGGGTTTTGAACTAGGACTTTCCACAAGCGACATCACTGAAAAAATAATCCGTAGGAAACTACCTTCACAGATCCTAGACCTTTGGCTCAGCTGTTAACCACAAATGTGGTGAGGTGTTTTACGCTGGTATTTGGGCTGCCATCTTCTCCTTTTTGTTCACTTAATAGATCTATCTCTGAGGAGTCAATGAATGGCGCTCCCTAAGGTCGGTGTTTAATTGACTTGGTCTGGCTGTTAAAGTATTACAACTCTTGGAATAAATAGCATCGATTGTACTATAAAATTTGCTTTAAGCTTGCCAGCGACTGTTAAGTCATTTGGAGTGCCAGGTTCATTATGCAGTTTACTATCTGGGTGAGCAGTGGCCAGATGCGCGGGACCTAGGGAGGGCAAGATTGGGTCCCTCTCTTGTCCATCATCCTGAGGCTCCAGGCGGGATTGTTTTGCAGTGTGATTTGGAAACTGGCCCCACCTCTGGAAAGTGAAGGGGCGGTACGGAGGCGGGGAAAAGCATGGATCTCTCTTTTCATTGGATTGCTGTTAAGTCAGTCAGACCTCTGCTTTGTTCCCGTTGGCGAGAAGACTCCAGGCAGGTAGAGTGCACGCCGTGTTGGCCCCTCCCGAGGTGGGACCTTGGCTCCCGACGTCTCCGATATTTGTTGTTGGGGTTTAGGCTCATTAATTATTCATTAAGACACTTGATTGGTGGCTGAGAGACTGAGTCGCCTTTGTCTCCGCTGGAGATACGTGTCACCCTCTCGAGGCGGGAGAAGCTGCGCATAAATTATTCCAACGAGAAGGGCGGGGCCAAGCATAAATTAGTTAAATGAGCCAGGGAGGGAGGGCTGGCGGCCGGCTGCGAATTAGCCTAAGTTCTTAAAGATGGCGGCGGAGCGGAGTCGCTCCCCGGTGGAGTCGCCGGTGCCGGCCTCGATGTTTGCCCCCGAGCCCAGCTCTCCGGGAGCAGCCCGGGCCGCGGCGTCTGCGGCACGACTCCACGGCGGCTTCGACTCGGACTGCAGCGAGGACGGCGAGGCGCTCAACGGCGAGCCGGAGCTGGACCTCACCAGCAAGGTAGGCCCGGGAGGCGGCGGCGGCGGGGCCAGGGGTACCCGAGCGGGCCGGACGGTCTCCGAGGCGACGGCGGGCAGCCTGCCGTCCAGTGGCAGCGGCTCACTGGTACGCGGGAAAGACGCAGCCCGCCCACCTGCCGCGCTCCCGGACGTGCGGGGCCCGGGCCCACTCTCGGCACCGGGCAGTGTCCAGCCGGCCTCCCGCGCTCTCCGCTCCCGCCTCGATCGCTGCCCCTTGGCTCCGCCACGTGGAACTGGGCTCTCAACACCGGCCGCGCGCTCTGCATCCCTGTCCCTATGTGGGCCACTCCGCCCTCCTCAGGGTTTTCTTCTTTCTGGAGCGTCCGGGACGACCGAGGGTCAAGGTGGCTTGGGCAGGGGGCGGGTTGCTCGCGAAGACAGGTAGCCATTCTGAGGTGGATGTAGGGTGGCAGCTGCTTCTCTTCCTGGTCCCTGGAAAGGAAACAGAAAGTAGTTGCTCCGTCTGCGAGAATGATGTCCGAGGAGTGTCCACTTTCCGTGTCCACCCAAACAGTATAAAAAGATGGGACTGACGAGATGGCTCAACTAGTAAAGGTGCTTGCCTCCTGAGTTTGACAACCTCAATTCGATCCCCTGGACCTACCTACTTAGAAAACTCACTCCCACAAGTTGTCCTCTGATGTCCACACGAACGCTGTGGCACGCTTCCCACCCCCATGTAATAAAATTTAAAAACTAGATGGGCAGTGGGCATGACCCACACAGTCTTGCTACCCAGGAGTTGAGCCATCTCTTAGTAGTCATAGGGTAAGGACGGGGTTTTAAATAGTGCCTTCTGAGTTGAGTTGTTGAGACGGTAGGCAGAAATTAGATCTCATCATCTACTTGGCATTGTGAAAAATAAAAATGTTAGTCTAAGATGTAACTGGTGTTTAGAAAGTGTTCGGTGTCACTAAAGACACTAATGCCCACTTGGAGGGACTGGGAAGGCTGGCTGGGTTTCCCTTCCAACTCTTGCCATTAAAGAGGTTCTGTGACCTTGGGAAGGTATCTTAACCTCTCAATTCTCCAGTTATTCCATCAAGAAACTATGGCTGTATTGCAAAAATTAGAAGTGTATGTTAAGACACCCATTATAGTACCAGATCCATATCAGAGACTCAGGAAGTATTTGGACTAGATAGATGATAATTCCCTATGGAGATTAAGTAGCTGCTGATGAAAGATAGGCCCGCCCCACCCTTTGCCCTTTGTAAGGTAATTATAAGAGAGGTTTTTATGGCCCTTTGATGTCTGTGGCCATACTATGCTGAATGAGTCTCTTCCCATCTAGGAAGCTAAGCAGGGTCTGGTCTGATTACTACTTGGATGGGAGATTTTATGGAGCTTTGAAAATGTTTGTGACATCTCATGGTGGCACAACTACAGAAAACTGGAAAGAATCTTTCCCTGCAACCTAAGTAAACGATTCCCAACTATTCTTTCTCCATCCAGTCTCTGCTGAGCACTTGGAAGCCAGCTAGCTTCTTTTTGTCATGGTAGTCCTCTCTAGTTCCTCTAGATGAGGATGGCCAAACTCAAGAGGACCTCCAAAATGTAGGAGACAGTGTAACCCTGGCAGCAACCGGGTTACAATTATAAGTTCTGATGAGTTAAATGGGCATGTTAGAAGTGGGCTGGCTGGATGGCAGTACATGGTCAGGGAACTGAAGAAGCGTGGAAACACAGTGGGGAGTTGGGACAGAGTTGTAAGAGGGTGGTACCTTCGTTACTATTTTATTTAATTGCCATGAGTAAGGAACTGTTACCTCATCACATAGCTGGGAAGTCCTTGGAAATTGGAAGAGTGTGTGTGTGTGTGTGTGTGTGTGTGTGTGAAAGAAAAGCTGACCATGTGGAGGAGAGAAGGGGTGGACTGAATAGATTTAAGCCCTGGAAAGAGTACACTCTAGATTTTATACCTCACTATTGTTAAAAAATGTGGGGAGCTAAGGCTATGAGAGCTTCCAGCAAGAAAAACATTTCATGATTAATGGTGGCGGGATACATGCAGTTTTTGTAGAAATGATTGGGTGAAGATAACTTTGTACTGAGCGTTAGTTTAGCTTGGCCTAGAAGCTTTTGTTTTTGTTTCATTTTGAAACAGAATCTCATTCTATAGCCCAGGCTGTCAAACTCATAGCAATTTCCTTGCCTCAGCTCCCCCAGTGCTGGTATCACAGACTTGAGCCAGCCCAAATGCTTTATGTTATTCTATAGACTAGGAAATTGAGGTTTAGAGAGGTTAAGTTCTTTGTCCAAGGTCACATAGGAGTGGCATGCCTGATGACAAAGACCTCCCCAAATAAGTGGTTGATACTTTGTTATTGACACGATTTACACAGCCCATAGTCCTAATAATACTATCCTTAGTGGCTGTAGAATTTTGTTGACAAAGATGGCCTTTCGCAGGCAGTTTTCACTGTAGTAATCAAGACAGCGTAGACAAGGTAGAACAGAATCCTTTTGTTACTGTGGGTGGAGGGCATAGCTATAAGTGAGCAGTCTGTCCTTGAACTCCCGGTGCACTGTAGGCAGAAGATGGTGCGGAGGTGCAAAGCACAGCTCTGCAGCTTTCCCGCTGTGTCAGGCTGGCTTCTCCCCTGTTTGGGACAACCCCCTTGTGAAGCAGCTGGAGGCAGGCTGTGCACACTGCTCCTCCTGTGGGTTGTGGTGCAGACATAACTCATTCTAATATATCATCTGGGTCGTATAAGGCTGTTTCAGGAGAGGCAGAAAGCGCATGTGGGGGCTGCACAGCTGTATTGCATTAGAGTGCTCTGAGGTTTGCCCAGGGTCTCTGGTCAGGCTTTGATCAGCTTTGGCTGTGGCGCTCTCTAGTGAGTGTGGTCCTAAGGCTGTTGGTTTCTCTTCTAGCTGGTTCTAGTGAGCCCTACATCAGAGCAGTATGACAGCCTACTTCGGCAGATGTGGGAGAGGATGGACGAGGGATGCGGAGAGACCATATATGTCATTGGGCAGGGATCAGGTGAGCATAGTTTTCCTTTCCTTTATTTTAAACAATTATTAGAGCACATTTCCCCGCCGCCTCCTTTTTAACTCCGTGTCTCCTGTGCAACCACTCTGTAATACCTGCAGAACTGTCTGGAGGGGGGACAAGCAACTGAATGGTCAGGACAAGTTTGGGGTCAAGGTTCCTTGTTCAGGGGGCCCTAGAGATGCTTCCTCTCCACCTCAGGACTCCTTATTTACGTACAGGGAATTGGAACTTTAGGCAAGGAAACCTCGTCCAAGGTAAGCCAGTAAGTCCTAGCTAGGTCTAGAATTAACCCTGCTTTGGGTAACTCTAGGTCTTTCCCTATAGACCCTGTTTGTGGATCCCATTACATTCTGTTTCCTGCTTAGCTGATAATCCTGTGGTTCTTCTTGAAGCCACCAAGAAGTAGACACTCAGAATTTCTCTCTTCTTACATCAAGGTGCTTTGGTCCAAACCATGCTGACCACTCAGTCTGGATAGTTGTGATAACAGAGGTCCCTCCTGGCCCCTTCTAGATCTCGGCAGGCTTGTAGCCATGTGACCACTTTGGTTATTGTCCTCCAACCTACTTACTCATCATAATAGAGTCTGCAGTTTTAGAGAAAGGCAAACCCCACGTCAGAGCCCCAGACAAGATAATGGAATTGGTTTTGTCCACTCCCCCTCCAATCACTCCTTGTTTCCACCCTTAGTGCCATAGCCAGTTCACTACCTTTATCTTCATTGCAACATTATCTTTGCTGAAATGAAAACCGAAATTATTGAGGATCACTTGCAAGGAGCCCAGGCTGGGCCTGTGTGCATCATTGGGGCAGTTTTCTTTCTCGGTAGACTTGTAGACAGGCACATAGTAGTTCTTTGGCAGCTGAGTCTGAGTTCAGGAGCTCTCACAGGCCTTTTACCAGGCCTGGGAGTGCTTGCCTGTGATTCTAGCACTCAGAAGATTGAGGCAGGAGGATGGCCAATTTCAAACCATCCTAAGACACTGTCTCAAAATAAAAAATACAAAAAAGGCCAGGGGTGTAGCTCAGGGGCAGTGCTTCATTGCCTGACTTATGCAAGGCCTGGCTGAATGCTCAGTACTGGAAAAAAATTGTTCTTCAGCTACTTGATACATATGTTAAGGATCTTCTAGATCTTGATACTTTTCAAAGCTCTTTTGGATACTTAAAATTTGTTACCCTAGGATGGGCTTGTAGCTTAGCAGTAGAATGCTCACCTAGGATGTTCAAGGACCTGTGCACTGTCACCAGCAATAGAAAGTCAAACAAAACAAAATAAAGCTGGTCCTTGCCCACAAGGAGGAAAGAAGGCACATACACAAAACAATATTTGAAAATGCCTGAAGATGACAACTAGGGACAACAACTTGGTCTCTAAAAAACGGCTCCCCTATCTCCCCTGTCCTTCCCACTCCTGCCACCCCTCAGCTGTGGTGCCTATCGCCTGAGAGAAGACCTGGTCAGAGAGATAGGCAGACTTAGAGGTCACC
Source organism: Microtus oregoni (assembly GCF_018167655.1). NCBI lineage: Eukaryota > Metazoa > Chordata > Mammalia > Rodentia > Cricetidae > Microtus > Microtus oregoni. Next base: position 13,876,922 of record NW_024543081.1, read on the forward strand.
TGTCAAGGAAGGGAGGGAGTCTGTCAGTGTTGCCAAGTGCTGCTAGGCAGCAGGTTCAGAAAAGGCCATTCTGCTTGGTGATAAATCATTGATTCCTTATGCGAGTTCATCGAGTATGTCTCTGTCCTGCCTTAAGACAAACCATTCATAGGTCACTTCCTACTTCATAGGAAACCACAGAAAGGTCAGTTTTGACAAGGGGTAGGACTAGTCTTTAATGAACTGGACTCTATTTATTTATTTACTTTAATGGGATCTTGCTTTGTGATCCAGGCCGGCTTTGGATTTTATCTGCCTGTCTTGGCCTTCCCCACAGATTCAGACTCCTCTTTTCTCTCCTGCTTTACTGCAGTCTAAATTTTGCCATAGCTCAGCAACTCACAACTAATTAACTCTCCTTTGGAAAGCAAGATGTAATACTCATTTGCCCATCTCCCACACACCCAGCAGTAGCCACACATCATCTTGGTGACTCCGTCTGCTGGATTCTTTGGAGGCAGAAGCCATCTGAACTGGTTAAACAAGTTGAACATCAGACAACACTGAATCAATTGCAAGGCTCTCAGAGGTCAGCTTCATCTCTAGCTTCTCCTGGGTCCAGAGCCTGCCCCTGTAACATGGAGAATGCAGACATGGAAACCTTCCTCAGAGAAACGGTTTTTGTTTTTGTTTTGTTTTGAGACAGGGTTTTTCTGTGTAGCCCTAGCTGTCCTGGAACTCACTCTGTAGACCAGGCTGGCCTCAGACTCACAGAGATCCACCTGCCTCTGCCTCCCAAGTACTGGGATTAAAGGTGTGCGCCACCACCGCCTGTCCCTCAGAAAAGTATTATGTGAATAAATACATTAAAACCTTTTATACCATCCAGAGGGACTCTTTTCTATACCTGTGTGTTCTTCATTTAAGGTTGATATTTTAGAAAGCAAGTCAGTGATTGTCTAGTAATTTGGGGTCTGGAGCCTGGAAAGTCCGGGTTTACTTATGACTTGTTTTCTTGTCTTAGAATGCAGGTAATATCGGGCTGGAGAGTGTGTACTGCTCTTCACACACTGAACTGGGTTTAGTTCTCATGCATGTTAGGAAGCTCATAGCCACCTATAACTCCAACTCCTGGGGATCTGATCCCATATGCTGGCCTCTTTGGACATCTACACTCAGGTGCACATTCCCACACATATACATATAATTAAAAATAAAATCTTTCAGCCAAGCAGTGATGGTGTATACCTTTAATCCAGCAGAGGCAGGTGAATCTCTGAGTTCGAGGTCTGACTGTCTACAGAGCAAGTTTCAGGACAGCCAGGACTACAAGAGAAACCCTGTCTTGAAAAACCAAAAATAAATCAATAGTAAGAAAATGAGAGTACTAGTACACCATCTCATAGTGTCCGGGCACATTCCACGAGCTCAGAGAGTGCATTTGGTATAGAAATGTTAGTGTTAGTAGTGGAAGGTTTTCGGGGTCCTAGGTTGTAGTTGATTTATTATGGGATTGCTTTGCAAAAAGAATCTCAAAAGTTTCTTTTGTTTTTTTGGTTTTTTGTTTTTTGGGTTTTTTTTTTTTTTTTCTCGAGACAGGGTTTCTCTGTAGCTTTGGTGCCTGTCCTGGAACTAGCTCTTGTAGACCAGGCTGGCCTCGAACTCCCAGAGATCCGCCTGCCTCTGCCTCCCGAGTGCTGGGATTAAAGTCAAAAGTTTCTTAATACTAAGCTGTGATTTGAGTGCTCATTTGGAGGGTCCAGCAGGGAACACAGTTGTGTCGTCATACACTCATCCCTGAAGAAAGGTTCTTGTAAAGGAAGGTCATCATCTTCAACTGAGCAAATGGAGCATTGAGAGAGGGAGGGAATACCTGCCTAGCCAGCCAGCCTAATCACCATAGCGATGAGGGGAGTGGCAGATGCCACAGCAGGGGACACAGTGTTGTATTTGTAGGAGTCAGGAACAGCCACACAGAGGAGCTGCTCATCTGTGAGTGGTGGCGAGTGGGCAGAGGAAACCGCGTGCACAGAGACACTGGAGATGCGCATTTGGAGGGCCAGATGTACTCCAGTGAGGAGAGGAGAATGTGAGGTGGGGGGGTCTGGACAGGTAGGCAGGGTCCTTTTATGGTCCTTGAACGCTATGCCAAAGAGCTGAGACTTGTGTCCCCAAAGCTTGGGAAGCTGCCATAGCACCTTGAGTAGTGGAATGTTTGTGGGAAGGAAAGCGAGCTGGCAGGACAGAATCTGAGACGTCTTTAGTAACTGGACACTGGCTTTTCTCCTAACATGATGAAAGTGGTGCATTTAGACAAGGGTAATGTGCCCACCTGAAGGTTCTGATGGTGAAGGTTACATTGGTGCTGGCCCCGATTGAAAACCAGCAAGGGAGGTGGATAGTCTGTCTGGTAAGGATGACAGCCATCCATCCCGAGCTCAAGGGACCAAAGTTCATTCAGTGGCTCATTTAGAACCCTCTGCCCAGTTGTTCTCCCTTGATTCAGTTGTTTTACATTTTCCAAACGTCTGAGGACTTAAAGTAGAAAAGCTATTCACCACAGAATAGTTAAGATATGGTCCTCATCCTCAAGATGTTCTGTGTAGCTGGGCAGTGGTGGCACACACCTTTAAATCCAGCACTCAGGAGGAGACAGGTAGACCTCTGTGAGTTTGAGGCCAGCCTGGTCTACAGAGCAAGCTCCGTAGCTACTGTCTAGAAAAAAAAACAAAAGACTTTCTGTGTAGTCAGGGGAACTCGTGTACAAAGTCAGGGTGTGATAGATGCTGTAAAGAAGGCCACAGAGCAGAACTGAGAGGATCTTGCCAAGAGGGGACATGCTGATTGGCTGTCTGGGTGAGAAGTGAGGGTCGAGCTAAGACTAGGGTAGGGGGGCCGTCACTTAAAGGACTTGGAGTGGAAAGGAATACTGTTGGTTCTGGAAAGTCATTCAGAGATTTTGATGTGAAAGTGGCAATGTTAGAACCATGGTTTCTTTGGGAGTTTAAATGTATGGGGACTGTGCTAGGTGGACTGTCGGGGGTGTTGCAGGGGCAAGACACACAGACTAGATTCACTGAGACCAGTTATTCAGTAGAAAATGGTCCCAAATCAGGCAGCAAAAGAACACCATAAAGAACAGGAATCAAATCAGCAGGACTGGGCTGATGAAGGGACATGCTTAGGTGACTAGAAGCAAAGTATTGTCTTTATTAGAACAGGGACAACAAGAGAGGGAGCAGCCAGACAGTGAGAGGGCCAGCAGGGAAGGAAAAGCATCTACATTTGGAATCAGAAGACTCCAGTTTACACTATGGCCCCTCCGCAGCCCCCTAGTTCTCAAGTATCTGGGTTCTGTTTATCGTGTTCTTCCTTCCCTCCCCTCCTCCCCTTTCGTTTTTGAGGGGAGCTTCACATTTATGATCCTCCTGCCTCATCCTCTTGAGTGCTGGAATTGTCAAGTTATGTATTCCACTATTAAAAGGCAAAAGTACTGCCTGTATTGTAGGGTTACAGGAAATGTCCAGTGCTTTTTTGATTCTGACCATCTGTGTGCTGCTGCTTACAGGGTGAGTGGGTGAGTCTGAATACCAGACTTTTAGGTAGGAGTTTTCTTGTAGGACACTGGATCCCATGTGGAGCTTGGCGAGGTGGCCAGTGCTAGACAAGAATATCTTTGAAGCCTTTTTTTTTTTTGAGACAGGGTCTCTCTGTGTAACAACTCTGTCTGTCCTGTAACTATGTAACTAGCTCTTGTAGACCAGGTTGGCTCTAACTCACAGAGGTCTATCTGCCTCTGCCTCCCAAGTGCTGGGATTAAAGGCATGACCCACCACCGCCTGGCCCGTCTTTGAAGTCTTGACAGTGACAGTTGAGACTTTAGAACGATAACTCAGGGGAAAGTTTGGAGGAAAAAGGGGGCCTTTGGTGGCTGGACTAGCAGAGGCTGGCATTCAGGAGGTGGGGCAGGGCTGTAGCTGGTTACAGTGATGGGGAGCACTGGTGATGTTTGGTGATGGCAGCTCTTCTAGGAGTGGTGGTCAGTTCAGAGCCCTGGGGTTGAGTGTCAGCAAGGGTTGGCTAATCTCGTTCCTCGGTTTCCTGAATCAAAGAGACGGTTAGTAGCTCAGGTGAGAAGAGACAAAGAGAAGAGGGGTGGTTTTCCTCCCTTGGAGTTAGTGAGCTTGCTTTGGGGAACTTGAGGAAGAGGAGGTAGAAGAATACGCTTGGTCTGGCAAAGTTTCTGGGTGGTGAAAAAGAAGAGAGCACCCTGCTACAGGGTGTGCTTAGGAGGGACCTAGAGAGAGGCCGAGGGAGTGTGGACACTGAACCCCATGCTACAGAGATGCACCTGGTGCATTGCTGTTCTTAGACTCTAGGAAACTAGTTGTTCAGCCTTTTCCTGCCTACCTCCACATCCTAGGCTCATATTCTTTTGAGCCATCCTAGTTACAAACTGTCTTTAAGATAACCTGGACACCCCCCCTCCCACAACCTCCCTCTTCCTGCCCTCGTTGCTTACCTAGGGCATTGGAATTTCTCCCTTGCCTGGCTCCTGCTTCTGGCCTCTTGCTTATTGCCTACCTTGCTCTGACCATGTTATTGCCCTGCCTGACCTCCAGCTCTGGTACAAAACGTTTACTGTTGTCTGGTGTCATAGCAGCTTCCATTTCCCTCTGTTCCCTGATGCCCCCCCCCACCGCCCCAACACAGTGACTCTTCTTGTCCCTGCCTGGTCACTGTCTGTGGTGCTTTCAGTTTTGCTTCTCTGCCATGATGTCTTTACTCAACTCCTAAAGACCCAGTTTGGGGTCAGCACCCTCAAAGCTACCCTCACATCCCTAGACTGTCCTTTGTGTTTTCTTCCTTCAGCTCTACAGGGTAGTGCTCAGATCCATATTGACATTAATTAATTTCTTGTGTCTCTCCCTTGAGGCTGTGAGCTCACTGAGGGCACTTATATTCCCAGCACCCAGTATGAAGCTTGGCATAAGTTCAAGGAGAATCTCTGGCTTATGAATGAATTACCCAGTGCCCTGCTAGAAGGGGAAACTGTGGCACTATTATACATTAACTCTGTGTGTGCCTGCGTTGTCACTGTTTTTCTGCAGTGCCAGGAGGGAGTCTGTTTCGATAGGGTTGACTGGCTGGCCTATTGGCAGGCTGCTTGGTCTGACCCCTCTCCTGTTGATGTCTGGGCTCTTGTCACCAGATGGGACTGAGTACGGGCTGAGTGAAGCTGACATGGAAGCCTCCTACGCCACAGTGAAGAGCATGGCGGAACAGATAGAGGCTGATGTCATCCTGTTGCGTGAGCGTCAAGAAGCTGGTGGCCGTGTGCGTGATTACTTAGTCAGGAAACGAGTTGGAGACAATGACTTCCTGGAGGTCAGGTGAGGAGGCCACAGAACACTTGGAGGGGCTTTACAGAGCGTGTGGTGCAGCCTGTGGTGCTTGCTGAGTCAGCGCTGTCTCTCCCCTGCCTTTCCCTTCTCCCAAGGTGGGGGAGTATGGGGCTCGGGGTCTTGGCAGTGCTGCTCTGTTTCTGTGTTCCGTTCCTTGGTATTCCATCTGGAACGTGTGGGAGAGACCCAGCCATGCATTCTGGGGCCAGCCTGTGGCTCTAGTCAGTTTACCATCAACCTGAGAGGCTAGAAAATGGGGGCTAGGGAGATCCTTTGTACCTTTTATAACTTTGGGGGTCTTCCCAGCAGTGGGGTTAAGACTGCAGGCATTGAAAGAGCCAGGACTTCTGACTAACTCTGTGCTCCTTGGGTACAGCTTCAGGAACACCCACCCCCTCTGTGCTCATCCAGGAATCGGGACAACATGAGCCAGAGGGCTGGGGTGAACACTCCCTTGGGGACCCAGGCTCTGGCTGAGTAGTCTTCCCAGGAACTAGCTCTCATACTGGTTTCGTGTCCATGCAGGGTGGCAGTGGTAGGCAACGTGGATGCTGGCAAAAGCACACTCCTGGGAGTCCTAACACATGGGGAACTGGACAATGGTCGTGGCTTTGCCCGCCAAAAACTATTCCGCCACAAACATGAGATTGAATCTGGTCGAACCAGCAGCGTGGGCAATGACATTCTGGGCTTTGACAGTGAAGGCAATGTAGTGAACAAGCCCGACAGCCATGGTGGCAGCCTCGAGTGGACAAAGATCTGTGAGAAGTCCACGAAGGTGATTACCTTCATCGACCTGGCTGGCCACGAGAAGTACCTGAAGACCACTGTTTTTGGCATGACTGGCCATTTGCCTGACTTCTGCATGCTCATGGTAAGTGTGAAGCTTCCTTCAGGAGGGGACCTGGAGGTGCTAGACGAAGGTTCAGGATCTTTCTGAGACTGTTAGCTGGAGTAAGGATGGCAAGTTGGGATCTCGGGGAGCTCAGCCCTCTGAGCTCTGTGATCTTCTCCATAGGTGAATATTAACCTTTCTCCTGCATTTAGATCAGGGAGGGGACCTCCTAGTATAAAGCAAGATACTACTCACAGATTTCATTTTTGGAAAGGCAAAGGGGTCTCCTCCTTACTTAGTGTGTTCAGGAATGTTTTCTCTAGTGCCTGAGGGTACTTTGAGAGAGTGGCCCTACATGGCACCCTCTGAGATCAGAAGGAAGAAGAAAAGCATCTCACATCTGGAGCCAAGCAATCAGCAGGGCCTTAGGTGGTGTCTTCAGTGCCTGGGAGGGAAATGTAGCAACCATTCTACAGCCCTTTTGGGGAAGTTATAGGGGCCTGGCCCTTTTCTCTCCTGGTGGCTTGCACAGTGGGAAGTAGGCCTTCCTGGTCCTAGGGCTCCCAGAGGGCAGCTCATCATGTAGTGTCACCAAAAAGGAGAAGGGCATAGGGCTCGGCTCTGCTCAAGTGTGTGCATGTGTGTTCTGCTGAGTTTACTGTACTTTATGCATAGCTTCAAGGGGAAAGGGAGGGAGGAAGAGAGTGCAGTGCACACACATGCTTAGTGAGTGAGTTTTCAAGTCCTTCCAAAGCCCCTCCACCCTCCTGGTTCTTCAGCTGCCTGTGTTAATAAGTGTGGTAAACACAGGCATCTGTTGCTACAAAATGTGCTCAAGTTACCCCACAAACAGGTTCTCAGGCCAGCCTTCAAACTGGAGAGGGGAGGAGCAGTGTGTGCTCAGGGATGCCCATCCCTCTCTGCTTCTCTGTGAAAGTCCATAGGGGCCACTGGGCCTGTGGCCATTAAGAAGGGTTTAGGGGGTAAGGAAGATGACTTAGTGGGAAGCAAGCCTGGTAACCTAAGTTTGATCCCCAGTGCCCACATAAAGGTAGGAGAAAACTAACCCCATCTAGACGTCTTTTGACCGTTAGATGCATACACACACACATTAATTTTTAAAATTTAATTTTATTGAATCTTATATGTTTGTGTGATTTGCCTGCATGTATGTCTATGGACCACATGTGTGCCCAGTGCTCACAGAGGTCAGAAGAGAGTTGTAGCAGGCTTTCTTGGACTGTCAGTCAGCTCCCAAATCGTGACATGGAAACTTCATATTAGTTATGAGTGCTCGGGCGTATGCTTGTCCCACTAGCTCTTATAACCTAACCTCTTTCTCCTCATCTACATTTTGTCTTGGGCCTTTTTACCTTTCTTTCCTTCTGTACGTTCTACTTGCTGGCTGGCTGGCCCTAGGCATCTTCCTCTTTCTACTTGATTACTCCTATTTATTCTCTCTGCCTGACAGTCCTGCCTATCCCTCTACTCCCTAGCTGTTGGCTGGGCAGCTTTTTATTAGACCACCCTAGGCAGGCAAAGTGAAACAGCAACATACCTTTACATAATTAAACAAATCAGCATAAACAAATGTAACACATATTTGCCCAGTTAAACAAATATTTCACAACAGAGGGTGTGAGATTCCCCAGAGTCTAGAATTATAGACAAGTGTGAGCTGCTTTGTGCATGCTGGGAATAGAACCTGGGTCTTCTGGAAGAACAGCCAGTACTCTTTACTGCTAAACCATCTCTCAAGCCCCTAATAATATTTTTTAAAAAATTAAAAAAGAATTCTTACCCTGCATATATTTTTTAAACATGAAGGGTTTGGGAACTAACTTAACAAACATTTTTCTTTCTCTTTTTTTCTGTTGTATTGTGTTAACTAACATGTGTAATAAGTTCAGAATATTTCAGTGCATGTATACAATATGTATGAACCACATCAGTTAGCATCTCCTGGAGAGACATGCTACTGTTGTACCATAGCCCTAATGCATGTCCTTCTTATCATGTCTTTACTTTAGAGACTCAAGTTCTTCATTCAGTTAAAACTGTACTGAGGTAGGACAACGATGGGATAATCTTCACCCCAAACAAAATTTTCCTGTCTGACTTTTAGGCCATCATCCATTTATTAAACTTCTATAGACAAAAGAAAAATACCTTAAGTATTTTTACTTCTGCCTGCCTAGAATCCCAACCCTCAGGAGGTGGAGGTAAGAGGATCATGTCTTTGAGGCCAGCCTGAGTTATATACTAGGCACACACACACCCTTTTTTTGTTTTTGTTTTTTCTTTTGTGTGTGTGTATGTGTGTGTATGTGTGTTGTGGAACTTGCTCTGTAGACCAGGCTGGCCTCGAACTCACAGAGATCCTCCTGCCTCTGCCTCCTGGGATTAAAGGAATGTACCACTACCACCTGGCTAAAATTTATTGCCTTTTTTCTTTTTTCTCGAGACAGGGTTTCTCTGACAGCCCTGGCTGGCCTGGAACTCATTCTGTTGACCATGCTGGCCTCAAACTCAGAGAACTACCTGCTTTTGCCTTCCAAGTGCTAGAATTAAAGATGTGTGCCACCATTTCCTGGCATCTTTTTCTTTTTTAAGTAAATAAATAAGTATCAAAAACAATGAACTATCTTGTTAATGTTCTACAGTTATGAATTTTCAAGGGGGAAAAAGGTAACATATAGAAACCAATAGATCATTCTCAGGTTCAGTGTGGGAACAACAAAGTGAGCCGCATTTGTATTGAAAAAGAGTGAAAAGAAATAGCCGGAGGACTGGAGATGTAACTCAGAGAAGCAGCAGCCAGTTAGGGGCAGCAGACAGATGGGAGCAGCTGGGGGGCACCAGACAGATGGGGGCAGTTGGGGCAACAGACAGCTGGGGGCAGCTGGGAGCAGCAGACAGCTGGGGGCAGCAGCAGACAGATGGAGACAGATGGGGGCAGCAGACAGATGGGGGCAGCAGTAGGGCTGGAGGCTGCCAGCAAGTGAAAACTGCACAGTGAAGATGTTGCAGCATGTTCAAAGCTCCACGCAGGCACAGGATGGCAGCAGTTTCTCTCTTAATTCTATCCTAGTAGGCATTCCCTCGCGTGGTACAAAATGAAGAGGGCCAATTTGATGACTCAGTGGGTAAAGGTGTATGCTGCCAAGCCTGACAACCTGAATTGGATCCCTGGAAGAGCCAACTCCCACAGGTTGCCCTCCAGTCTCCAGACACTACAGTGGCATAACTTCCTCTCCATACACACAGTAACATACACACAATTGACTTTTTTTAAAAAATTTTTTTTTTCTTTTAAGACTGTCCCGCTATGTTGTCCTTGCTGGCCTGAAACTTGCTATGTAGACCAGGCTGGCCTCAAACTCATGGAGATCCCTGCCTCTATTTCCCAAGTGCTGGGATTAAAGGCATGCACCACTGCACCCAGCATGGATATATTTTTTAAAAGACAACAGAGAGCACGTAGTAAAGTTTCCCTTCTTCCTTTGTTCCAGAGGCAGCTAGTGTCTTCAGTTTTTTGTGTTCCTGCCAGAGATACTTTTTTAAAAAAGTGTTTATTTTTCATTTTCTGTTTATGAACATTTTTATTGTGTGTATGTATGTATTTGTACTGTCTGTGGTATCCTTGGGTCAAAAGGGCATTGGATCCCTTGGAACTAAAATTTTGGACAGTTGTGAGCCACCGTGTAGTTACTGGGAATTGGACCAGGTCCTCTGGAAGAGCAGCCAGTTGTCTTAACCCCTGAGTCATTTCTCCAGACCCAGAGATACTATGTGCTCATATAGCAAGTGTCCATTATGATGCTAAACATCAGGTGTCCCTCTAAAGTAGACGTGTCTGGCCCTGTTTTAAAGGTGTGTTAACTGAAGACTAAAGATGTTAAAAGTGAACACACTTTGGGGAGTATGGATGGCTGTGCGTCCCAGGCTCTTTGAATTGCCCCATTGTTTACAAGACTCCTCTGGTTTTTTGTTGTTGGTTTGATTTGAGTTTTTGTTTGTTGTGTCTATTTTTTACAATACTGAGAACTGAACCTTGGGTCTGGTGGTGCTAGGTAGAGTCTGTCTCGAAGTTACATTTTAAGCCCAGCCCTTTGTTTACTTTTTTTTCATACAGGGTATCACTGAGTTTTTCAAGCTGGCTCTAAAAGTTCTCTGTAGCCCAGGCTGGCCTCAAGCTCAGGCTTCTGAGTGGCTGGGGTTAAAGGCTTTGTCGCTGGGGCCTGCTTTTCAGGTGTAAGTCCCCTCCTCCAGAGCTCAGTTAAGTGAACTTCACCAGCCCAGCTTTCCCCAGCAGGCTGCAGTCCCCACTTCCCCAGCAGCAGTCTCTGTCTCCTTGTCCTGACAGTTCCTTTCTGTTGGGGCAGGTGGGCAGTAATGCTGGCATCGTGGGGATGACCAAGGAGCACTTGGGCTTGGCATTGGCACTCAATGTACCTGTCTTTGTGGTTGTCACCAAGATTGACATGTGTCCTGCCAATATCCTTCAAGGTAAGTGTAGCCTCCAGCTGCAGCAGCCTGTGGGGTTGTTGATGCTGATGCAGGGCGATCTGCCCCTTCTGCACCCTTGTCTGTGCTAGACCTTGGCCTCAGCTTCCATCAGCTGGAGTCTGCTACTTCCTCTCCTGTTTGGCTCTTGATTAAAGAGAAGTCCAGAATTTCCTTCTGTTCTTTTTCCTTCCTGGTTCCAAGTATAGGATCTATGAAATCCCTAGTCTGTCATTTTCCCCCCAGTCTCATCTGCCATTCTCTTCCCTCCCCCTGCCTAGTCTGCCATTTTTCCCCAGTGTCCTCAACAGCTGGCATTGTGCTGTACCATTGAAGCAGATGTGTATGGAGAAGTTTGGGCAGATATCTTTTGGCCTTTAGCCACCAGAGTTTCCACACAGACCTTGGGAGTAGGCCTCTGCACCTTCTCTTTGGTGCTGCAAGTTGAATGGAGCACTGTCCCCATTAGAAGGTCTCATTAGAAAGGTCCCTGCACTGAACGGTGGTGGTGCACACCTTTAATTCCAGCACTCAGGAAGAAGAGGCAGGTGGATCTCTGTGAGTTCGAGGCCAGCCTGGTCTACAAGAGCTAGTTCTAGGACAGGATCCAAAGCTACAGAGAAACCCTGCCTCAAAAAAACAAAAAGAAAAGAAAAAAAAGAGAGAGAGAAGAAGAAGGGTCCCTGCAGATTTGTAAATGCTCAGAATATTCCTGAGATGAGACCTTCCAGACAGCAAGAGCATAGTGGAAAGAACATCATCCTCGGGAACCCAAGGCACTTGTCTATGTGTTCACATGGCCTTAGACAAGAGCCCCATCTGTGTGCTCTCTACACCTAGCAGCATGTACCCACCCAGCTTTGATCTTCCTTTCTGCTTCTCCAGGCATCGTGACATTTAACACTGGTCCGTCTGTCTGTCTGTCTCCTGCTTGCATCATTATTGAGTGCAATACCCTGGAAGTCTGGCCAGAGAGAAGCCTGTGTCCTAATTCTGTTTCATTTCACTCTTTAAGAAACCCTGAAGCTGCTACAGCGCCTGCTGAAGTCACCAGGCTGCCGGAAGATCCCTGTCTTGGTGCAGAGCAAAGATGATGTGATTGTCACAGCCTCCAACTTCAGCTCTGAGAGGTAATGGGGGCAAGGCTAAAGGGTGGGGAAGCACATGCTTCTAAGCAAGTGCCCTTGCCAGCAGGGTCCAGCAAGCCTTAGGCCTAAACCAGCTAGTCAAGCATGAGGCCTCGTGGACATGGCTGGAGGAAATAGAAGGTTCTGTCTTTGTACAAGTCTCCTAGGTCAACAGGTTCAGGCGGTTCCCATTCTGAATTACTGATCTCTCTGAGGTTGAAGTCCCAGTTAGGATGTCTCATCCTTACCTGGGAATGGGGATATTATTAACTTCCTGAATTAGTCAGGGTTCTCTAGAAGCACAGAACCGACGGAATGCATATCTATCACACAGGATATATTAGATTGGCTTATATAGTACAGGCTGAATAGTCCAACAGTGGCTGTGCTTGATGGAGAGGCTGAGAGTTCCATAGCTGTTTCATCATTAGTTCCAGTCTAGAGCTGAAGTCTTCAAGGACCCTGGAGCTGCTGGTCTTTAGTCTATGTTGCAAGGCCAAAGAAACTGGGCTGTGATATCAGTAAAGACAGGCAGCCACAGCAGCAATAACAGAGGTGCACTCACCTGTATGGAGCGAAGGTGGGCAGGCGAAGGTAGAGCTGCTTCTTCCTTGGACCTCTGTTTATTTTTAATTTATTTTCTTGTTTGTTTTTGGAGGCAAGGTCTCTTTACATAACCCTGACTGTCCTGGAGCTCACTTTGTAGACCAGGCTGGCCTCGAAATCAGAGAGATCTGCCTGTCTTTGCCTCCAGGGTGCTAGAATTAAAGGCTTGTACCACCATGCTCCACGCTCCACCAAGCCTCTCTTGGACTTTTTTGTATCTTGGCCAGTGCTCTGAACTGACCACTCACCAAACATTACCAGGGGCCTCCCAGTGTTCTACACAGATATAACTCTGCCTACCCTGGGGGAGGGGCTTCCTTACTCGACTGTTCCTTCCCACAAATAGCCTCTTCGTTGCTGCTAAATCTAATCAAGCTGGCAACCAAGATTAGCCCTTATGTTTCCCCAGAGAGGGTGCTTGGGTGCTGGAGTGGAAGTCATGAGCATAGAAGGCACCAGCCTGTGCCTGGCCGGTGGAACGCTGTCTTTTTATGACTCACTGACTTTTTATATTGTTTCTCAAAAGCCCTCTAATCACAGGCCAGTTTGGCGTTTATTTAGTGAGTCTGTTCATTGCATACGTGTTTATTGGATGTTTGTTCTACCAGGCTCTTCCTCCAGATGTTAATGCATCTAGATTCTACGTGTTGACTTGAGCACAGTGCTAGGCTCTTTAGCTCCTTGGTCCAGAATCATCTTTTGATAACAGTTCCTTTTCTTTGCCCTGAGCCAGGGCTTCCTTGGAGCCACCTGTCCCCTGACTTGGTCTGTGCTTCAGAGCAGCCTGGCATTTGGCCTGTTTCTCTAGCTTGTGTTGTCTTCAGTGCTACCAGTTGTCCAACAAGGGGCTATATTTCAGGGGTACAGCCACGCTCCAGCTCCTTAGAGTCCCTAGTCTGTGAGGTACTCAGGAGAGTATGCGATTCGTGTTGTCGAGGTAAGTAAGACAATGAGGAGGAGGGCCAAAGTGACCTGACAGGAGGTCATAGCTACCTAAGCGCCTCTCCCTTATTTCTTCTCTCTTTAGGATGTGCCCGATATTCCAGATCTCCAATGTCACAGGGGAGAACCTTGACCTGCTCAAGATGTTCCTCAACCTCCTGTCCCCGCGCACCAGCTACAGGGAGGAAGAACCTGCTGAGTTCCAAATAGATGACACCTACTCTGTTCCCGTGAGTGCCTCTGGGTGGGGCTGCACAGGGTGGGTGGACACTTCCTGCTCCGTCCTCAGCGAAGGAGTCTGTGGTGGGAATAGGCTTAATAGGCTGGGTTCTTCTCCTTGGCAGGGTGTGGGGACAGTGGTGTCCGGGACCACGCTGAGGGGCCTGATCAAGCTGAATGACACTCTGCTACTGGGCCCAGATCCCTTGGGTAACTTCCTGTCTATTGCTGTCAAGTCAATCCATCGCAAGCGCATGCCTGTCAAGGAGGTGCGGGGAGGCCAGACAGCCTCCTTTGCACTAAAGAAGGTGAGTAAGGATAATTCCAGAAACTTCTTGAATTCTACTAAGTCCGAGCCAAGTACTTTACTATCTCCAGTTCTTGTGACTGCATTGTAAGGCGGGGGTTACTGACCCTTTTCACAGAGGAGGAGACTGAGGTTCACAGCGTCATAACCTTTCCAAGCCAGGACTGTTTCCCCCTGAGCTCTGCTCCTCCCTCCGTAGCCTGAGCAGTTGTCACTTGCACAGTGCAGTCAGATAGGAGTGTCCCTCCTGTGCACAGTGCCACCCTCCTAAGCTTAGGATGGATGGGATCTGCGCACATACTCTTACCATTCAGTCTTCCGTCTCCTGGGGTTTGGGGTGAGTACTAGCTCTGGGGTCACCCACCATCCTATAAGCTACTAGGAAAAGTGGGATATCCTTTGTCTTCTCCATGGTCAGGTTTACTGATTTCTTGCACCTGCCTGTGCTCCTGGCTTACCCTCCAGGATCCAGTGGCTGGAAAGCTGAGCTCCTGTGCAGTATTCTCTGCTTCCTGGTAGCAATGTTTAGCTTGCTGCACAGCACGGAGGCTGCCTTGTGGTGAGGAGTAGAGCTGTAGGAGTGGTTCCCACTCCTAGAGAGACATTTTCATCTCTGGGACCGGACTGGACTGGGTAAACCTGAAGGACACCATGGTCCTTGAGCGCTGTGTTCTCCTTTTTCCCTTCAGATAAAGCGCTCATCCATCCGGAAAGGCATGGTGATGGTTTCTCCACGCCTGAATCCCCAAGCTTCCTGGGAATTTGAGGCTGAGATTCTCGTCCTCCACCATCCCACCACAATTAGTCCACGCTACCAAGCCATGGGTAAGTGTCCAAGATCCTGCCAGCCTCAGATATTCTGTACTTGCGCCTTCCCAGGGGAGCTCCGGCAATTTAAGCCCAAGGCATCCAGCTTCAGGCAAGGCAGTTGCCTGAACTCTATCCTGTTTAGCTAAGCCATTCCTTAGTCCAGCCCCTGAGCAGCACTAGTTGTTCAGTCCTACAGAGGCTTCGGAGACCAAAACCAGTCCTCAGAAAACACCTGCCCATATTTATTCAGCCGAGAGTGTTGAGCATCTCTGTGTGTGCCCGGTGGCATCATCAAGGTGCTAGGAAGAACCCTTTGGGAAGGCATATGTATACATAGGCACTGGCTCTGCCACATGGGACTGGGTAGGGGAGAGATGGAAGGAGGCAGGATCAGATCTGAGAGTGGACTGCACTGATGTATCTGGCTCTCAGAGTTCTTGCCCTGTCATAGAGACACGGCTCCAGCCTGAGGCCACAGGGTAGGTCATGCATGCTCTGGCTCTGGCTCTCTTGACAGTACACTGTGGGAGCATCCGGCAGACAGCTACCATCTTGAGTATGGATAAAGACTGTCTACGCACAGGAGACAAGGCTACTGTCCACTTCCGCTTCATCAAGACCCCTGAGTACCTGCACATAGACCAGCGGTTGGTGTTTCGGGAAGGTCGTACCAAGGCTGTTGGTACTATCACCAAGGTATGATTGGGGTAACCTCACCTGCCCAAGGAAACTTCAGTGTGCTCTAACCACGAGTACCACAAGCTCCTCTTGAGAACCCAGGAGTTGTCTTCATTCTGGGACAGCGGTGTGGTCCTTGCCCTGGCAGAGCTGAGCCAGTACTAGGGGATGGCTTCAGTGATGTCTCTGCTTCCCCAGGAGCTGTCCCTTAAGCCTCCTGTTTTGGGCTTTGGAAGCTTGTCTGTTTTTGTTTTTGTTTTGTTTGTGTTTTTTTTTGTTTTGGTTTGGTTTTTTTTTGAGACAGGGTTTCACTGTTGCTTTGGTGCCTGTCCTGGAACTAGCTCTTGTAGACCAGGCTGGCCTCGAACTCACAGAGATCCACCTACCTCTGCCTCCTGAGTGCTGGGATTAAAGGCATGTGCCACCACCGCCCAGCTTTGGAAGCTATTTTGAAGGAGAGAAGGTGGCATTGGGGTATGGTGCTCCTCCATAGGAGACAGAGTGTCTGGAGAGCCACGGCTGACCTGAGGTGCTACCTCTGGGTCCTGAGGCATGCTTGGGACTTTGCCTGAGGGTTTCCCACAGCATGGTGGATCCCTTTGGGCTGAGTGCTGGGTATCATGGGGACATGGTTGGAAGGTCCTTTGGTGCTTGGGTTGTTTTCCTGGAGCCCACCTTTTGCCTGCTATAGAGCTCACCCATGGTTTTGGGTAGAACATTTGATAGAGGATTTGACCCCTGCCCCCTGCCCATATAGAAGAAGACGTGGTTTCCATGTCTGAGACGGGAATGAACTTCAGGCTGTTTTTTCTTCCTGAGAAGCATCCCTGTCATGTTGATAGTTTGCTAGAGGCTATAGCCTGCACTGTAGTGTCCTGTGAAACCCAGCCAACCTTCTTTCCTGCTGTGTTTGAGATTGATTAAACTTGGGCAACAAGGAGATTCTGAGACACTTGCTCCTGGGTGGTAGCTTTTATGATTTCTGACAGGTGTATATTTTGTTTCTTAAGGGGGCCTGAAGTTAAAGTATGGTCCAAAACAGGCTCTGGGCAGCCCAGACCCTACCCTACCTCAGAGTAGGATGGCAGAAGTTCAGAGAGCTCTCTGTAGGAATAGCAGCTGGACCCAGAAAGGGCTGGAGTCTTTCTAGGCAGGGAGAGGCAGGAAGTGAGGCATCTGTTCCAGTGCTGTGTGGCTCCGGCCTCAGAATGGGAATGGGAAGGCCTCTTTGCTCTGCCTCCCGAGGTGGCCTTCCTGTCATCGGCTTCACTCAGAGCTGGGCAGGCAACTCTGACATCATGCTACCCACTTGGCCTCCACAGCTCCTCCAGACGACCAATAACTCTCCCATGAACTCCAAGCCCCAGCAGATTAAAATGCAGTCCACAAAAAAGGGTCCCCTGAGCAAAAGAGAAGAAGGAGGTCCATCTGGCATGCCAGCAGCAGGGGGCCCCTCAGCTGGAGAGGACGCTTCCTCTCTAGGAACTACACAGGCTGCTACATCCAGTGGTCTCCAGCCACAGGTAAGTAGGGCCTCTTAAGGCCTCTAGCAAGGTGCTGGGAGGGGCAGGACTGATAATCTAAGTGGTTCTGATTGGCATTTGTTTTTAATGAAATAAAGAATAGAAAAATGTCAAGGTTCCCCTTTTTGTTATTTTGATTTTTATTTGTTTTTGTTTTTTTTTCCCTTTCTTTTTTTAAAGACAGGATCTTGGGGAGGGAGGAGGAACTGGGGTTGGTATGTAAAATAAAAAGTAAGGGGTTTTTTTAAATAAAAAAAGTGAGGGGGGCGTAGGATCTCAATCTGTAGGACAGACTGGCCTGAGATTTACTCTGTAGGTTAGACTAGCCTTAAACTTAAGGCAGCTTTCCTCAGCTTTTCTGGTGCTGAGATCACAGGTGTGAGTCACCAAACCCAGCCAAGGTTTCCCTTTGATAATACAAATATATTTGGTTACTAGTGCTGTGTGTGCCTGAGATCCAGCACATCTGAGAGACATTGCCTTAGAACTCCTTCTCCAAGCCTGAGGGAGGTGGTCTTTGCTGGGTCATTGTGCCACCTGCCTGTTTTTCGGGTCTTTGCTGAGCTCACAAAGGCCTGGTATCACCTCCCACCCCCCAATGCCTGCCCCGTGTTGTTTCTCTCTAGCCTTGTTGGAGTAGGTGTCTGAGCCTTACTATCACACAGTGCTGGTGCTCACTCTCTTCTTTCTCCTCCTCAGCTCTCTCCTCTTCCCTCTCCTTGTAACCCCGTCCCATTCCGTGGTTCCTGAACCCCTCTCCCAGTTAGTGATGTATGTTGACTCATTTCCCTGTGTGCTTCTCTGACCAGCTCCCCTGCCATTACCACACACCTACAGCTGCCAGGAAGACTCGGTTTCCCCTTGGAAACTCATGACTAGGTTAGGGCTACAACATGGTCATTGCCTGGCCCTACTTTAGAGGACCACCATTTCTCAAGTGCCTGCTTTCTTTCTTTTAGCCCAAGCCCAGCAGTGGGGGCCGGCGACGAGGGGGCCAGCGCCACAAGGTGAAGTCCCAGGGGGCCTGTGTGACTCCTGCCAGCGGCTGCTGAATATTTCCCTGGTGCACTTGACCACCCATGGGATCCTTACTCTGGCTACTGCTCACCAGCTGGGCAGAGCATCTTTGACCGCCACCCGCCCACTCCAGCCCACAGCCAGAGCATCCTTGTTGCCACAACCCCCATTTTCCAGGGGGCATTGTAATTTATAAGATGAGGATGGACTAGATGTCCAAGGACTGACCATCTCCCACTGCCTCCTCCCTTACACATCTTTCGTACATCTGGGCCCTTAATTTCTATTCTTTTTATTATATATCTCTGTCGTATGTGTGTGTGTGTGTGTGTGTGTGTGTGTGTGTGTGTGTGTGTAGGGGGTGTGTGCAGGAATGCAGTTGACCCTGTCAATCTCTGTTTCAGTCCTGGCTGGCCACTCACTTTTGAGAGCTGCCACCTGTCCTTCCATCTGTATCTGTCTCAATGAGATCCTCAGATCCTTTAGGGAACCTCAGGAGCCCAAGGCACCTGTCTTCCCAGGCCAATTGCCCCTCTTAGCTGGAAGCTCCTCTTTGGTTTAGTAGCTTCTGTCAGAGCAGGGATCCCCCAATCTAAGATTTGGGGAGTTTAATGGAAAGTGGTGGCTTCCCCTGTCTCTCCTTTTCCCTCCTAAGCTCCTAGACTGGTAAGGTCAAAAGCTCTGCAGCGGCACCTGTGATGTGCGAGAGCATGGTGACTGTGTTACAGGACTGCCCACCCCGACTTGTTTGTTTTCTGAGACAGGGTTCTCTGTGTAGCTATGGCTGTCCTGGAACCTGCTCTGTAGACCAGGCTGCCCTTGAACTCAGAGATCCGCCTGCCTCTGCCTCCCAAGTGCTGGGATTAAAAGCGTGCACCCCCACCACCTGGCTGCCCACCCTGACTCTTGACCCTTGCCATGGATCCAAAGAAATGGGTGGGCTTACCCTTGGAGACAATCCTGGGCTTGCCTGGCTGGCCCTGGCTGCTCTGACTTCTGTAACCACTGGAGGCTTTTCCTGTTCCTCTGGCTGAGCCTCAGAGCACAGGGTACCAGACTGGGTCCAGGCCTTCCTGGAATCCGGTTTTATAGCCCCTCCTTTGGTGGGGGAGGGTAGGTACTCCTCTGAGTTGAGCCAGGACTAGAAACCCTCCTTCCCCACATCACCCCAGCATAGCTGCTACAGCTGTGGCATCACAGTGGTGAGAAGCCTGAGCTCAGATGCCCTGACTGGGGTGTGTAAGGACAGGTGGCAGTGGAGATTCTTCTAGGCCATCAAAAGCACTTCTGCTGGGGTAGAGTAGAGTGGGCAAGCCCTGCACCCTGACCTCAGGCTGGGGTGCTCCTTCTCAGCCAGGACACACCCAGCTGGCTGGGTCCCTCTTCAGCCCCACCTCTCCTCCCAGGCTCTTTTTTTTCGATTGGTCCTGACTGCTCTTTCCTCCCTGCCCTTCCTCCCAGCTGTTTCTAGTTACCACTGCCCCATGGCCATGGACTGACCAAACCAGCATTCACAATAAAAGTTTGTTTTAAGTTGACAGTGTCATGTTCCCTGCCCAGCCCTCCAGGTAGAGGTGCTGCCATGGGAACACTGGTTCTGCCTGCCTTGTGCACCTGGTGGCAGCTGAGGGGAGTAGGGCCTCCAGGAGCCCCACTTCTGCAGCTGTAAATGCGCCACTTGCTATCTTTGAACCCCATATTCCAGGTTGTGTGGATTCATTGAGTAAGGGAGGCAGGTGTTGTGGTCAGGCTGAATGCAGTGTGCTGCTGCTGTGGGTCCACAGCTGGACGGACGGTCACTGCTGCCATCTCTGAGGCTGACAAGACAGGGAAGAGCCGTTGCCAGTGGATTAGTTCCTGCTCACCCTACAGCTTTTCCCAGCCAGCTGGAGCCCACTCCTCTGAATCCAGCTATTTTCATCTGTATGTAGTTCTGGCTCAGGCTGGTACCTTTGTAGTAATGGGACTTCAGCATGGTGGCACATGGCATAGCATTGGGCCACAGTAGAGTTTCATTTCATCCTAACTATGCCCCTTTAAGCAGTGGTGGTCCCTAGAACTACTGTGTTCAGGAACCACAGCTACCACTCTGGCCTCAGGCCCTCAGGGAGGTAGGTGTGGGTATGGCCAGGGGAGCTGACTGAATTCAGTGTTGAATGGTCATTAATGGGGCTGCAAAGGTCTGCAGAACTCAGCCAGCTCAGCTCTCCATTTAGAGAGAATACCAGCCCATTTGTAGCCAATAAAGTTGCTAATCCATGAGTCTCATGAGGGCAAGACGTAGCCTTCTGTATGTGCAATTTGCGTGTGCAGCATCTTTTCTAGGACTGAGGCAGTAAGGTGGGTGGGATGGAGGTGGCCAGGTCCTCACAGCACCTGCAGAAGCTATTAAGGCTCACTGATGCCTGGCACTGAGATGATGTAACAGGAATGTGCCACAGTGCAGGGGTACATTTGGCTAGAGTTGGGGAGTTAGGGAGACAGTTTGTGAGGGTCAGACCATGAGAGGCCCAGAGGATTTGAGTGTTCAGGTGGCAGAGGCACTGAGCCCTGATGGTGTGTGGCAATTATGGAACTATTTGTTAGGGCTCTTCCTGCCCAGTAATACCTGTTTTGTGGAAGAGAATGAGTACATAGCATGCCCCTGGGCTCTGGGCCAACTTGTACTCTGGCCAGTGCCCTCTCCTGCCTGCTGACCAGTTCCTGCTTTTATTTTCTCAGCCAAGGCAAGAACCAGCTCTGGGCAAGATGCCATGGTCAGTAGGAGGCGCCTCAGCCCTGAGATGAATCTAAGCAGTCCCCCAGGCCCTGGCAGATCCTGACAGACACTTTCAGGAGACACCTCCTTAAGCCAGAGACCCTCTGCCTATGTTTAAGCAGAGACAAAAGGAAATCCTCCTTCTTCATGGTACTCTTGATGACAGCTCCCAAAGTCATCTCACTCCCTCCTGCCAGCCCTCAAATCCAGAAACACTGCAGTGGACCTTAGCTGGGGTTCCAAGTTCATCCCAGTAGTTTTTAACCAAAGGCCTGAGTTTCTGGGCATTAGGACTAAGTCTTTGGGTATAGTGGTTTAGCTAAGAATTCAGTCCCTTGTCTAAGCTGAGTTGCTGTGTGGTAACCAGAACAAAACAAAACAAAACACATAATCCATTGATCCTGGGCATACTTTATTTTTTTGCATAGGCATAAATTACAGTTCGGAGAGGTTTTTTGTTTTGTTTGTTTTAAAAAAGAACCGACAAGTGCAGCATTTGTGACAAGAGAGCGCAAAACAAGCCCCGAGGGCAGGGATGTGCAGGTTGTGGCTTCAGAACACCTAAGAGGGCTTCTGCTTGCCCCTGCCTGGCAGCTCCCCTTGGCCCTTCCCATAGGCCAGGACCAAGCCCCTCTCAGAAGCCAGGAACTGGGAACTGAGTAACAGCTGGTGCCCCGCAGAATGGGGCTAGGAATCAAGCCTGTAGCTTTTCAGTTTAAAAAAACAAAACAAAAAATAAAAACAGACCTTGAGAATTCTATACATAATACAGCAGGGCCATTCAGTCTAAAAGCCTCTTCCTCCTCCCCACACAAGGTAACTTCTGCCAGCCTCCCTCCCAGCCCCTACCCAACTGCCCCCACAGAGAAAGAATCTAAGCAAGAGCTGAAAGCCCAAGGGAGCTGCTTTAGAGTGGGCAGGGCCCTCACTAGATGGGAGTGGGCTAGTGTGACCTCTCCACCTGAAACCTTGAACCACATTGTGGCCATTGGCACTAGACCAGGAGAACCCCCAAGGTCATTTTCCCTCTCTTCTAGGCTACCCTGATGGAATGGCCCCAAAGACAGCCTAGGTCCTCCCCTGGGGGAATGGAAACCTTGCTCTGAAGCACAGGCAGGATACAGCAGGAATGAAGTACAAAGTAGACCCTCACCCCACATCAGGAGAAAAAGCAATGGTCCCCAGCATTGGGGATCTAGGTTGGCACAGACAGCAGTCCTCAGAGGCACACAGGAGCTGGTACCCTCCAGGATACAAGAAACCCCAAGGGCCCTGTGGGCCAGGGTACCTGCCAGAGACAGTTCCCACTATATAGTGCTGAGCACTGTCCTAAAAGGCCACAAGACCCCCAGCTCACCTCCCTGGGGCTCTGGCTTAGTGTGCCCATGGCTTTGGCACCTACCAGGAGCTCCCTGCTGCCAGTCCCTCCACCAAATAGTCTCACTTCCTGACTCCCAGACCTCCAAAGTATGCTACATATATACACCCTGGCAGGCGCCTAGCTCTAGGGGGAGGACTAAGAGGCATGGGAGCCTGTTGGCAACCTCAAGCTGCTTGGTTATGCAGGGAATCCTACACATGCTGCCTCTTCGTTCTTGCTCCTGAAGTCAGCGCTATCAAGCATGTGCGGGCAGTGGTGGGGTGCTGTACACCTACTCTCAGAGCAGGGGTAGATGCTGGGAAGGGTGGGCTTCCCAGGCGGCTAGCAGCAGGCACAAGGTCTTAAAGGGCTAGTGGGCAGGCTCTCCATGCACCCGGAAGCGGTAGATGCACGTGTACTCAGGGTGGCCCCAGTTGGTCAGAATCCGAAGCTCCACGACTTGATATGTGGCCATCTTAGAGGTCTAAGTGGAGAAGAAGGGTTCAATGTCACTGGGCCCTTGACATATCACCAACAGAAGGGGCTAGGGGGGCCAGATGTCTCCCTCGGGGGGTTCAAAAAAAACCTACATTTCTAAAGTTTGTATTTCCTGGAACAAAGTTTCCAGGCCAAAGGCCCTGGGGGACTTCAGGGTTCTAGGGGCCACTACCCATGAGCCAGCCCTTGGGCTGTATGTGAACAGTCTGAGTACCAAGGACCAGCACAGTTTATCTGAGATTGACGAATTCATTCCCAGTCATGGTTAGCATTATCATGCATAGAAGTTCCATAGGAGGCTTGTGGACAGGGCTTGCTTTTTGCTGGTGTGTGTCTAGCTTAAAAGCCATAGTGTTATAGGGCTGAAGAGCTAGCCCAGCAGTTAAGAGCACTGGCTACTCTTCCATGTGATCCAGGTTCAATTCCCAGCACACATATGGCAGCTTCTAATTATAACTCTGGTTATAGGGTATCCAAAGCCCTCTTCTGACCTCCTATGGCACCAAGCAAACAGATGGTACACACACACACACACACACACACACACTGTATGCAAGTAAAATACTTATACACACATATAGAAAAAAACAAAACAACCAATGATAACAAAACAACCAAGGAATTAAAATGAACTGAGTTCCATCCGTAGCACCTGGTCTGCCTCTATCAAGCGTAGAAGATTGGATGCCCACTTATTGTAGGCCACATGCCCTGCCTGAGACTAGCTGACTACACACTGATTGTCCTGAACATGTGTCACATCCTTGTCACAACCCTTCTTTAGTAAAACCCTGTTCAGGAAGCCCTGAATGCTGTCATCTCTGTGTCACTGACAGGAGAGTCAATCTCTACCTTTACCCTGAATTGAGGCAGGATGGGAAGAGATCTCTGAGCCCTGTGCCTGGCAGTGCAAGTGCCGGGAGATGGCTGCTATTGATGGGTGGGGGTGGGGGATGAGGTTCCAGCCCATGAGCACACAATCCTGTACCTGGAAATAGAAGGTCTGGATGGGGTCCCCATCCTGGTCATAGGCGAACGTGCCAAGAAGTGTCCCTTCCTGCTGCAGGTCTTCATCAAAGCCCTATAGCAAAGCAAGTAGGAGTGGGGAGGAGTCGGGGGTTACTCAGTCTCACAACTGGTGTCTTCACTGCAGCCTCAGACAGCTGAGCTGAAGGGCTAGGTCTCACCCTGGCTCTCCTCTTTCAAATGCACTAACCCCGTCACTGCCAGAGCCACCTTAGGTGATTCTCAGCAAAGACACCCCCTCTGCCCCCACACAGACCAGGTACTCACAAAGATGGCAAAGTCCTTGGGAGCACTGGAGATGGTGCTGTTGGGCGACAAGGCCTTGGGCACATGTTCTAAGGTGACAGCTGTGGGGCGGATGCGAGCAGAGAGGCGGACCACAGCAAAGCCCTGAGGCCCCTGGAAGGCCCAGCAGTTGCCCGGGTGCACATCTGGCTGGAGGAGGTGAAAGGCATGTCAGATAAGGGGCTTTAAACCAGGTCTGGCTGACTGAGGGGCATCCCCCACTGTGTTCAGAGTGCACTGAGCCCTCACTGAGTGCCCACCTGGAGAATGACTCGGGGTGACTGTGAGTGGTACCACAAGGGGATGCCGAAGAGGCTGAGGAGGGCCGTCTTTGTCTCGTAAGTCTCAGAACACCGGGTACTGATAACACTGGCTCCTGTCCCGGGAGAGAAAGTTTCTTTAAACTCTCAGTGGAGAGGCCCAATAAGCTCCTGGGTTCCAGGGTTGAAGAGCCATTGCCTGTCTCCTCACAGAACATGGGGGTAAGGACCTTAAACCCAGCCCTTAGCTCTAGCCTAAATTCACAAGGCCTCTTCCAGCCAGGAATGCCACTCAGTGCCTCATGGCTTCTCTCAGCCATCCCTGGCCTTGGGTGGGAGTCCCGTTGGGTGTCCAGTACTGGCCTCGAGCTGTCTGCTTAGCACTGTGCTGCCTGGCAGACTTGAGGCCTAGCCATTGTAAGAACCAAGATAAGGCAAAGTGGTGAAGGCAGGACACACACCTCCTGATTCCAGGGCGTAGTCTACCATTCCAATACGGTCCTCGCTGTAGCGCTGCAGGGCCTGCTTGATGATCTGGTGCACTTGCTGAAACATGTCCCCGGGAGACAAGTGTGGTGTGAATGGGGCACAGACACTGCATGCACACCCATGACTGACCCTGCTAGACGGGCACAGTGGTACCCAAACAGGTCTTGTATACCTCCACCACCCACACCTGGCCCAGAACATACACCCAAACCTCTAACCAGAGGGTCCATCATTATGTCCTAGAACATATGAGGAGCTGGCAGCATAGGACTGTTGAGGTCTACAGCCTCCGGGGAAGAAAGCAGTGTGTGGGGAGGGTAGTCGTTCTTACCTCCTCTGTCACCCCGACCACGCCTTCTTTCTGCAGTGTCCGTCCCAGAGAAGCTGCAGCCTCCCTGGCTGACTTGCCCTGCATCTCTGCCACGCTGGCAAGGATCTTGCTCTCCAGCTCCTGAAGCTGAGCATGCAGCTCGTCTCTCTGCAGGAGTCCGCTACGGGCACCCCTATCTTGAAGAAGGAACTGACTGACCCAGTCAGGGAACTGGGATTCCACCTAGGGACAAAGGCAGTGTCACTGAGAAGCTTGCAGGAATGGCAGGGGCTGCTATGGCAGGGCTGGTGGGCTGTCACTAAGGGAGGCAGAGCTGGAGGGGAAGGAGACCCTGGGAGAGAGGTTACAGAGGTCAGGGACTACCTTCTAGGGAAGATTGGCTAAGAACGGCAAACATTTCCCCCAGAGTCCAGGTCTGCAGCAGTCCACGCGTGCGAAGTGCCTCCAGGACAGCCCAAGGATACTGCCCCCACTTCTGCCCCCAGGCAGGTGGTTGCAGACAACAGGCTAAGGACCCACCCCCAGGTGGGTGGTCTCAGAAAACAGACTAGGGTTACTGCCCCAGCTGACAGACCCCGCCCCCAGGCGGGTGGTAGCAGACCTCAGGCTAGGGACCCGCCCCCAGGTGGGTGGTCTCAGACAACAGACTAGGGTTACAGCCCCAGCAGACAGACCCCGTGCCCCGGTGGGTGGTCTCAGAGGGGAGGATGTTCCACAGGACTCTGGGTAATTCCAACTCACATCAGCCCTGGCAGCCTGGATCTTCTGTGGCAGCAGTCCCACTTCATCTGCCACCGAGTTCTGCCTCAGAGTCAGGGCAGCCAGCTCTTGCCGCAGGCTGGCCAGCTGGGCTTCCAACCGTCCCAGCTCCTTCTCAGAGCTCTCCTGGAAGGCCTCCTGGGTCATCCTAACCCCAGAGGAAGGCAAGTAAGGTAAGGCTATGCTGAGGAAGGAAGAGGACCCCTGACTGACTCCTCATAAAGTGTGTACCTGTCACTCACTGCGTGTGTGAAGGAGCAGGACTGCCCTTGGAGTCTGGCAGGAGAACACAGCACAGGAGCTTGGGAACTAGCTTGTCTGTCTCAGAGCTAATTCTGTTCTGATTCCCTCTAAGCTTGGAATACACAACAGTGCTGCAGCCTCCGCTGCCTTCACTGCTTGGCCATAAGAACATAAGGCACATGGAAGATTCCAGCCCACAGCTCCAGTTTCTCTGCAGTGCCTGGCCCTGCCACCCCCAGTCCTTACCAATCTTCCCTGGACCTTAGAGGCTGCCAGCAGGGTCCTAAGCTAAGTTTCTGCCAGCCTTCCCCAAGGGACCAGGCAGAGCCCTAATGGTGACAGAACAGGCCTTGGCCATGGCAGCTGTTACCTTTGCCACTCTGTCTTCAGCTGCTGGACACGAGCCTCGGACTCCTGGGAGCAGGAAGAAGAACAAAGACAAGAAAGAAATGAAGAATTCAGCTGCGGACATAGCTCAGTTGGCAGAGTGACTGCCTAGCATGTAGAATACACAGGATTCTTCATTTCTGAGGACCTGTCCTGTATGGGGGTGGGGGTGTCCCATCATTAATAGTTAATCCCATCCCTGCCTCGGGACCTCCCAGCCCTTTCAGCAGAGATCAAACCAGCTGAAGTTGTATGACCTCACCAGACTCATTTCCACCTAGGTACATTCATGTTCCCTGAGCACAGATGCACCAGTACAGCTACCACCTCGCCCCATGCACACATCCCCAGGGGTCACTGTGGAGCATCCATGCGCGACAAGTGCAGCCCCTAGAGAAGCCACAAGACCATTCCCCTTCTGTGCAACATCCCAGCAGTATCCATGAAGGACCAAGGACAGACCTGAGTGTGGTGAGATCCTCAGCGCAGGCCTACACACCTAGCCCACTGACCTGAGAGGCCTGGACAATCTTCTTGAAGAGGTCTTCCGAGTCTTGGTGATGCTCTGCCCTCAGGGCTGCCAGGTCTTCCTGCCAGATACGGGGAAGAAACTGGCTTTTGTGTTTGCTTTGCTTTAGACAGGGTCTCTCTATGTAGCCCTGGTTCTCCTGGAACTCCGGTATGTAGACCTGCCTGGTCTCAAACTCAGAGACCCACCTGCCTCTGCCTCCTGAGTGATGGGATTAAAGGCATGCGCCATCATGCCCTGAGAGACTAAGGTTTGACAGCAGCCCTTGGAGGAACACTTGTGACTAGAAGCTAACGGGGCTCATTACATTATAACAGGACTTTATGCTACAAGGCTCTGAAATACAAGGGGTACCACCTGGTGTCTAACACTTCACTGGAGTCAGGCACCATGCTGGGCACTCCCACCATGGAAGGTGGATCATCCCCACCTTAACAGGGTACTTGGCAAGCAATGCTATATTACACATGACTGTCTCCCTCATGCTCTGTGGGGCTTCCTACACTCAACATGTGCACTTTCAGGGTTTTCTATGGCATCGCCCTCAGGGGATGTGCAGCCCCACACCCCGGCAATGCTGTTCCCTCACCTGAATACGAGCCACAGTCTCCCTGCGCAAGTCCTCTTTCAAGGCAGCCTCACGGCGGTTCACCAACCCCTCCAGGAGAGACAGGGTATCCTCATGGCTCAGGCCACTGCTGCTTCCGTGGCCAGTAGCCCCCTGCCGCAGCTCCAGGCGTTCCAGCCGCATGGCCTCCTTCTGCCAGTTGGAGGAAAACTCAGAGGCAAGAGCTTCCAGGCGCCGCTCCAGGGAGTGCACCCGGGAGAGAATCCGCTGCTCAGCCTGGTGGGGCCAGAGGAAAAGAACAGAGGTTGGGGGGGCCCAGGGGAACCTACCACAAGGCTTCCTGGGGATGGCCACTGAGACAGCTGGCAGAAAGAGGAGAATTCAAGGGGCTCCTGACTCAGCCCAGTTGGGACATGGCAACGAGGCATAGCAGTGCACACCTTTAATCCCAGCACTTGTAAGGCAGAGAGAGGCAGGCGGATATCTGTGGGTTCAAGGCCAGCCTGGTCTACAGAGAGAGTTCCAGGACAGCCAGGGATAACTAGTGAGACTCCTGCTTGAAAAAACAAAAACAAACAGAAAAGCAAAAACAGCTGGGGAATGGCTAGTAACTGCAGCATGTGCCAGGAGATACAGGACATACACTGCAGGAGCTGGGCCCAAAGCTCCCTAAACATAGTTCCCATCATATCCAGCTGGGCAGCCCGTGAACTGTATGTATGTGTGTGTGTGTATGTATATACGTATATATGTATATACACCCCATGAGCTGTATAAGGTCGGGAGGGGTAGCCTTTGGTTTTCCAGTGCTTTTGCTCTTCCATAGATAACTACATCAAGAAGGAATGGTTTGAAAGCTCTGCATTGTCCTCATTTAAATCAATGTCCTACAGAGATGTAGTAGCAGCCATTTGGATCAAGGCTGACATCTGATACTGTGTCACGAATTTTGAAAACTGTTGTTCACCAAACAACGAAATCTTTGCCAAGAGAAATTACAAAATGCAATCTGACAACCAACCCTTAAAGAGTAAAGGACTTTGGGGCAGAGGTCTCCGGTCTTAGAAATTCTGTTTTAAACATATGCTCGCATGACTCAAAGGTAACAAGCACAGAATGCCATTCCCAGCCTGCCCTCCCCCGCCCCTGCCATCACCTATCCAAACCCGCTGTCTCCACTGCTGTCTTCACACTGGTGGAAGCCAGGCCAAGCTCTACTGCCTTTACTTCCCCTTTCCACATGCAAAGTGGCCTAAGACTGAGCCGCTCCTGGTCGCTTCAAAGATTAATGTTAAAAGGAGTTTGCAGATGACAGGAGATGCCATCATTTTAAGAAATAAGATCAGCCGGGCGGTGGTGGCGCACGCCTTTAATCCCAGCACTCGGGAGGCAGAGGCAGGCGGATCTCTGTGAGTTCGAGACCAGCCTGGTCTACAAGAGCTAGTTCCAGGACAGGCTCCAAAACCACAGAGAAACCCTGTCTCGAAAAACCAAAAAAAAAAAAAAAAAAAAAAAGAAATAAGATCATATTCATGAAAAGGTCCATGCTGGAATATGTGGCAAGGTTAACTCAGCAGGTACAAGCAAAATTCAAATCACTAGAGGACAAAGAGGTTTTTTTTGGGGGGGGGGATGTTTGTTTTCTTTTCTGCTTTTTGTTTTGTTTTGTTTTGATTGGTTTTTTGCTTGTTTGTTTGCTTTTTGAGACAGGGTTTTTTGGTAGCTTTGGAGTCTATCCTGGAACTAGTTTTGTAGACCAGGCTGGCTTCGAACTCACATAGCTCCACCTGCCCCTGCCTCCTGAGTGCTGGGATTAAAGGCATGCATCACCACCGCCCAGCGTTTGTTTTCTTGGGAAAGGGTCTTACTCTTAGTCTAGACTGTCCTGTAGTTTACCATGTAGCTCAGGCTAACTGCAAATTCACAGTGATTCTCCTGCCTTAGCCTCCCAAGTGCCAGATGTGAGCCACCATGCCCTGCTGAGACAAAGAGATTCATGTGTGTGTGTGTGTGCCATGCTCATGTGTGTATGCATGTGTGTACACATGTATGTGAAGTGTACTAGCTGGTGCACCAGGGGAGGCCAGAAGTTGACATTAGATATGTCATTTCAGCTGGCCGTATTGGCCAACAAGTCCTTGAGATCCACCTGACTCCACCCCCTCCCAGCACTAGGGTTATAGGTGTGTACTAGTCATACTGGGGATCTGAACTCAGGTCTGATACTCACACAGCAAGTGTGCTGTGCACTGAGCCAGCCCCCCTAGCCCTGGGACAGAGTTTTGAGTGCCCTATATTTCTATTGCATTCTGGTTATTTGCCTATTTGGTTCACTTGTTACCACAACTGACTGCAGGCCCCTAAAGAGCACAGCCTGGGCCCGCCCCATCTTAACACCTGAGAAGATTATAAACTGACCACCATCTCTCACTCCCTGTCTGCAGCCTCTGCAGAGTGGTCCAGCAGGTTGCGTGCTGGAGGGGCTTCCCTCTCCTTGCATCTGGTCTGTCCTTGATACTTGCTTCTCCAGGTCCTATCTCATCTGGCTTGTTTCCCCCCTCCTAGAACACAGCTGAGCTGCCATGGGAGGAAGCCCAGGCTAGCCTGATAGGCAAACAAAGAGCACCTGGGAGCAGCTGTCACAGTGAAGGCCTAGGCCTGCTGTCCCACCAGCACCACCTGTCCTGGTTCAGCCCAGAAGGGACCTCCAGACCACAGCTACTACAAACTTGCAGTCTTAAGTCACAAGTTTAAGTTGGAAGAGGAGTAGGAGGTACCTTATGAGGATGTTACACACAGAAGCCGTGGCAATATGGAGAAATCACATTGAAAGGCAACAAAACCGTTTGCCACCCCTTCCTTCTGCTTTCTGAGCACATACATACCTTGAGTTGTGTTTAGGGGAAAGGGTTTTGTAGTTCTGTGGCTTTGTGAGGGCTGGGGTGCCCCCTGCAAAGGCAGGCTGGAGTTCGCCCACCACCCTCAGCCCTGTGGACTCACCTGGGAGTGCAGGGAGGCATCTCTGGATTCCCACACCTCTGGTTGCCTCCTGCTCTCCTTTGCTGCCCACCAGGAGGCCAAGGTGGGTTGCAGTGTATGCAGCCCAAAGGGGTAAAAATACCAAGCACCTAGGCACAGGGAGAGAGTGCTGCTTAGAATCTGTCATGCGGCCTGTGTCACTCACTGTGAGTCCAGCTCTCCTAGGCATGGAAATGACACCTCATGACCTCACAGCGCACTCAGTGCTCACAGACACACACACACGTTCCTTCGCTCATTCTGCAGACAGTGAAACCCGTGTGAAAGCACCTTCCTTCCTTTACCAGCTCCAGATTTCTAGGGGTGGAGCCCAGCCCTGAGGTAGCCCTGGCTGTCTCAGTGCGCAGTGCCCTGGGGAGCTGTGACTGTTATGGTTTTGGTCCCTTTAAGAGACAAGCCACACCCATTCCCCTCCCCATCCGCTGAGGCAGGCTGATCTTCAGCTTCCAGCCTGAGCTCACTCTCTTTTCCATCTTCCTCTCGGAGAGGCAGCTTCACTTCTGCCTCTCTCCCCACTTCTCTGCTTCCCCCCTTCTGTCTCTTTCTCCTCTTCTCTCTCTCTCTCTCTCTCTCTCTCCCTCTCTCTCTCCCTCTCTCTCTGTCCCCCCTTCACCCTTCCTCCTCCATAACCCCCTGAATAAACATTCAACCTCACCCTGCATGTCGTGTCTATCCATGTTTCTGTCTTCTGCCCGCCCACCATGTGTCTCCCTGCCTGGAACCAGTCATTGCTCAGGGACCAGCAGCCGTCTCTGCCTGGGGCCCACTGTCTGCTGCCACATGGCCTGCCACCACTGCTCTGAGACCAGCAGCCGTCTCTGCCTGGGACTGGCTGCTCCCAGACCCCCGCTGCCTGCCACCACATGGCCCGCTGCCACCATTTGGGACCTACAGCATTTCTGCTGCCTGCTGCCACGGGGATCTTGCAGCATTTTTAAAAAAGAATAACAGTGACAACAACCACCACTGGCTGCCCTGTCCAAATGGCTCAAGGGGCCACTTGTGAGTGGGCTTAGCAGCTCCCCAGCTCCATGGGTTGCTGACAGTGAGCATCACACGAGAGAATGCAGCATCCCAGGATCAGGGCCCAAGGCTGCAGCCACAGAGAAACAGAGAGCCTGAAAAATGTCGTGTTTGCCACTTAGTTATCAGCCTTGAGCAGGGAAGGGAAGGAGCACCCACAGTCAGCAGGTTGTGCAGACACCACCACCACACACTCCCCTGGCACCTCCATGAGCTCTGACTGTGACACCAGCTGTCAACCCCACGAGCAAATCGAGAAGCTCAGATGGAGCTGTGCTCAGTACCTGGGAAAGTGCTGGTGGGACAAGCACCACGCTGTCGTGAGTAATAAAATGGTTATTATTTTAAGGGTGATGCCCAGTTTCCACTAGGTATGAACAAGTTGTTCTTGTAACAGGAAACAAAAAGGAAACCAACATTTGGAAAAATGCCTTCTTATTAATAAAAGTACACCGGGCAGTGGTGGTGGTGGTAGTGGCCCTCCTTTAATCCCAGCACCCGGGAGTTCAAGGCCAGCCTGTTCCTCAGAGAGTTACAGGACAGCCAGAGCTACACAGATAAAACCAACTCTCTACAAGCTCCTGCAGTCACTGAAAGTGAGCCTGGGATACAGCCAAATCACATGAAACCGGAAACTCAGTGAACTAGCTGTCCAATGAGAAGTGGAATACACAAGGCAAAGATGACAAGGTCCTGTGACAGGCAGAATGGGGCAGAGCTGTGGGTAAGCAGCTCTTCGTGTCCCAGCCAGTTCTTTTTTCGCTGTTTCACGGCTTCTGGTTCAAGGCAGCCAAAGGTTTCACTTGATCTTGTAAAAACATTCCCCTTGCACAGACTCTGTCCTGATTTGGAATAGAGGGAAAATAGCTGCTCCTAATAATAGCTCAGAGTTCCTGCTTGCTACCCACAGAGTGGCTGTCCAGGGGCGTGTTCCTCCCAGAGACACCCTGTACCACAGCAAGAGCAAGGTCAGATGAGACATGTCCCCTCAGCCCTGGGATGCCCTCAGACAGGACAGCCTGGGACAGTAGGGTGGGGTTGGGGAGAGTGGAAAAATCAGGCAGGGCTCTGCCAATGATCTGGTCCACTGGATTCCTGTTAGCACAGCAACTGCCATACCTACCCCTGAATCACTATTAGCCCAGCGACTGCCACACCTACCCCTGGAGCACTGTTAGCCCAGCGACTGTCACACCTACACCTGCCTCTGTCTTCCCTTCTTCCACCCCTGCTCACCATAGGTCAGACCAGTCAGGAGCAGCAGGAACAGGAGGAACCACAGAAAAGTCTTCAGGTTCAGTGAGAAGTGCCTGGACCTCGGGAGGACAGAAGAAGGCAGACATCAGCATGTGGGATCTGGGCCTCCATGCTCCACTCAGTCCCTTGGGACTTTTCTAGAATTCTAAAGTAGACTTAAAACAAGTACCCCTGAGCTTCCCATGGGATTAGGGCCAGGCTAGTTCACTAGAACTGTACCCGTAGGTCCTAAGAGTAGGGGAATTTTGGCTCTATAAATTTTAAAATTTGTTTTCAATTCTGCGTGTGTGTGTGTGTGTGTGTGTGTGTGTGTGTGTGTGTGTGTGTGTGTAGACATATGTGCAGGTGAGTGCAGGTACCCTTAGAGTCCAGAAGAGGCTATTGTATCCCCTGGAACTAAGTTACAGGCTGTTGTCAGCTACCATGTGGGTGCTAGGAATCGAAATCAGTTCTCTGGAAGAGCAGCCAGTGCTCTTAACCACTGAGCCATCTCTCTAGCCTACCCACCCCCACCACACATACATTTTTGAGATAGGGTCTTGATAGGTAGCCCAGGCTGACCTGGACTCCCCATGTAGCTCAGGCTGGCTTCAGACTCTCAGTTCTCCTGACTGATTCTTGATTCTCTCAGGTTCTTTGGTGACCATCCCTCTTTCCAGCAGCACTTAGCCATACTCCATGACCTGGACTTGGCTAGAAGTGCCCTGACCTCCTGGTCTATCTAGCCTTTCTTCTCCACCCAAAGGACACGGCCCTAAGCCTCTGTTCTACTGGTTCGAGAATTTGGGGAATAACCAACCCCACAGCATCCTCAGACAATGCCTCTTCATGGCTTCTGACCATAAGCAGGAACCTCTGGAATGTAGCCTGTCACGGGCCTAAGGAGTCAGGACTTTCTACCCCACTTTTGAATTAGTGCCTCAGAGTTTGCCACTGGGAGCAAAGCCACCCTTTCTCTCTGGGCTGAAAGTGGCTGGGCTGGGTGGCCCTTGGTTCTTAGGAAGGGCCCAAGTGAGTACGAACTTTGAGTTATTAACTAGGAAGGGAAACCTGCCTACGCCAGAAGCTACCCTAGACTGGGAATCTCCAGGGAACGGTGGAGCACATTCAGGCTCGGCTGCTCTATCAAGCCCTGTGGTGCCAGGTCTTTCTGATTCATCATCAAGTCTGGAGTCTCACTCACCTGGTCAAGACGAAGACGTCCAGGAGGGAGGCAGCAGTCGTGAGGCGGTACCAGGTGGTGCCAACCCACCAGTAGAGAAGACCAAAGAGCCGGCCTGAAAGGTAGCCATTAAGCCTAAGCTTAGCCGAATTCAGCACACTATGCTCTCCCCATCTTTGCGCTCCCCTGCCCACCCCTTGCCAGGCCCCGTTTGTCCCACTCCACAGTGACCCCTCTCCAAGTCCACCAGCCCAGTCATATACCCCAACCTGTTCTGCAGTGGCTCCTGCTCAAACCTGTTAGGCCCTTCCCACAGCTCTCGGTTCTCAGTGATTATTCTACAACAAGCCCTCCCAACTCTGTAGCCTGGGTGCCCAAGCAGACACAATAAGAAGCGTGGAAGTGGCCTAGCACACAGCAAGTACCCACCTGGGAAAGTGACCAGGGTCCAGACAAATGAGCCCGCCCGAGACGCTGCACTCCTCAACCCTGACCCTGAGCCGTGCTGGCTGGAGTCCGTGTAACCTGCAGGGAAGGGAAGGAGACGAACTCGACTCCTCACCATCACAGTGAACCCCGGATTTGGAATCTGACTTCTGCTTGAGCTGGAGTCTCTCATCCTCTTCCCAGAGTACCAGACTGGCCTAGCACACAGTAGTAGCTCAAGGCATGTGTGTGAACTGATAAATGGGGACTCTCCAACATCTTTTCCTGGTGCTGGGGACTGAATCTAGGACCTGTGCTTGCTAGAGCACTGTGCCTTGAGTCATGTCCCCAGGCCCTGACGTTTTATTTCCCTGTTGTACCCCTCCTTGCTGACAATCTCTAGGCAGTTGCTTAGAACCAGACAAGGGATCATTCCTGCATGTAACAGAAATTACTGAGTATTGACCATGCTTGAGTCCCAGATTAAACTACCCAAAACACAGTGATGTGGTTCTGGGTCACTCACAGACTAGTGGAGGAGGATTCTACAGACACACAAAGTCCAAGGTGAGGGAATGCTTGGGGAAGGATGGAGAGTGTTGGTGCAGACACCCAGTAAGGTGTGTACATGTGTGAACACACACTCACACACACACCACGAGAGAGAGAGAGAGAGAGAGAGAGAGAGAGAGAGAGCAAGCTGCCCAAGGTTGCATGTTTGTTAGGCAAATTCTCCACCCCAATGCTCTGTCCCCAGCTCTCAGGGAAGCTATGGTGAGGTCATCTCACACTGTCACGGTGCCCCTTGTCCTCAGTCCACTCACATGAGCTAATGAGGCAGCACCTACTTGCGAAGTCATCCTCTGAAGAGTAGCCCGAAGAAGAGCCGAAAAAGTCCTCTGAGACCTTGCTCTCAGTGGTGAGCCCGAGCCCGTTGGTTTTGCTGCTTTCCGAGCCGCCTGTGCCTCTCCTCCTCCTTCCCCGCAGGTCCCCACCTGGCAGGGGACGGGGCTCTGTTGAGCTCCCACAGCCTCCACCTGGGGCTGAGGGGTGCTCCGAGAAGCATCCCGAGAAGGGCTTCTTGGGAACACTGAGAGGGAAGGAACTTGGAGCCCAGGTTTCAGGAGGGGGTCTGGGGTACTTACTCCAGTATGGCTCACTGTGTAGACGCTCACTGTGTAGCCGGTCATCCAGGAGGGCACTCCTGGCGAGGGATGCGGCCCGGGGGCTGCCGATGTAGGACTCCCGAACCACAGACTCACTGTAGTAGGAGGTATGAGAGTCGGAGGAGGGGCCCAGCTGTGGAGCAGGGGACAGGCGCTTCATGCTGCTCGATTTCCTCTTCAAAGTCCTGTGGGACAGCCATGAGGGGAGAGGCAGGGAAGTGAGCCCAGCCAGGCAGGGGAAGCCAACAGCCCTGGCAGGCTCACTCTGTACTGGTAGGCCTTGTTGCCAGGCGACCAGCAACCCATCTACTTCTGACTTCTCCCAGCACAGGTACCTCTCGCCGAATCTCACCAGAGACGGGCAAGTTCACCAGTTAGAGACAGAGTGGGTCACCATTCAATTCGGGTTTCTCACTTCAAAGCCAAATGTTTTCCCATGTTTCCTAGTAGGACTAGGAGTTTCCGTAACCTACTGAAAATCTGGATAAACCTGACCTGGCCTCCCAGACTTAACCAGAGCCTCATGGGCCTCAAGGCTGCAAGGAGGCAAGACGACAAGGCGCTGTTGCCCTGAGTCAAGAGCCAGCTCCCGAGACCCTGCAGGTGGTGAAATGTGAGGTGCGGGCCTGGGGAAGGCGGCTGAACTGCCACACCCGTCCACAGCAGACTCGCTTCTGTGGAGCCCAGCTTTGGTGTTTCCTGCCTGACTTTTGTATGAAGCTGCCTCTCCCCACTTCCTGTTCACTAAACCCAAGGCTGGGTGGCCCCTGCTCACAGTGGGTGGAGAAGGCAGCATCCTGGGTCCTGCCATCCTTGTAGGTACGAAGAATGGCAGAAGCCTCTGGACCAAACACAGGCATCTCCTCTCCATCCGCAACAGCGGCAAGGAAGAGTCACCCGCCCCGTCCCTACCTGAGAGGACTGTCTTTAAACAGCCCCCCCCATCCCTACCTGAGGGGACTGTCTTTAAACAGCCCCCGTCCCTACCTGAGGGGACTGTCTTTAAACAGCCCCCCCATCCCTACCTGAGGGGACTGTCTTTAAACAGCCCCCGTCCCTACCTGAGAGGACTGTCTTTAAACAGCCCCCCCATCCCTACCTGAGGGGACTGTCTTTAAACAGCCCCCGTCCCTACCTGAGGGGACTGTCTTTAAACAGCCCCCCCATCCCTACCTGAGGGGACTGTCTTTAAACAGCCCCCGTCCCTACCTGAGAGGACTGTCTTTAACAGTCCCCCGTCCCTACCTGAGGGGACTGTCTTTAAACAGCCCCCCCATCCCTACCTGAGGGGACTGTCTTTAAACAGCACCCCCATCCCTACCTGAGGGGACTGTCTTTAAACAGCCCCCGTCCCTACCTGAGGGGACTGTCTTTAAACAGGCTGCTCTGGCTTCCTGCCACGGAGCTTGCACCACTGCTGCTGCTGCCATCGTTGTCATCCTGGGAGTAGCGCGTGAGGCGCTGGCTTCGTCTTGACATGACGAGGCAGGGTAGGGACCCGTCTCCTGAAGAAAGACTTGGGGGAGACAGGACAACATATAAGGTGTAGGGCTCCACCAAGGAGAGACACAGGTGCTACCTCACTGCAGAGGACAGATGTCCTGCACACCTAAGCGAAGCCGCCCTGTGACCTGAAGCACTCTCCGCTCATCCCTGACCCTGCCTGCCTTGGGATTTACTTAGGACTCAGGGAGCCCCTTCCGTGGCTCTTTTCACAAGGTTTCCCAGTTTACAGGCTGCTTGTCTTTATCCTCCTTGGCACTGAGCTCTGTGGAAGCCAGAACTGGGCCTTGCTCAACCTCTGAGTGCAGCAGAGACTAACACACACTTGACAGGGACTTTGATCACTGCTTCCCAGGGCGAACCCTCAAGCCCTTCCCACACCAGGGCTTTATTCTCTCCCCACGATGTCCAGCCCCACACCCACTGCTCCCCTTCCTCCGGGTATGCTCTCCATTCCTTCCTTTGGGGCCCCAGCCACATCCTGATTACAGAAGCCCTTCCCACCTGCATTATCACGGGGCTCACATCTGCAGCCTCCCAGCACACTGTGACGTGACATCTTGATGTGACAATGGCCATGATAAAGGACTACTAGCTGTCTGGTTTCTGTCCTACTCATTAATGATGACCCTGGCCTAAGCAAGGTGGCCATCACCACACCCTTCTACAGGAGAGAAACCTGGGACACTAGCCTGTAGGTGAGAGCCAAGTCTCTTTCTGCTCAGACCTGAGAGACTGCAGGGCTTAGACATCTGCATTCCATCGAAAGCTTTACAAGTTGGGAAGCGTTACAGCTTTGTATAACATACAGTAGAAACGGAGCTGTAAACTATATGGTTGCACAACGAATATTTGTTAAGGAAGTAATGCAGAAGGTGGAGCTCTTATGGAGTGCTGCAGTCAGTCTGGCCTACAGGACAGTCACAGTCACCCCGTGGGATGGGGTGAAATCGACAAGAAGGCCAAGGTGAAAAGACCTGGCCAGAGACAGTCTTCCACCATGTGAGCGAAAGTAAACAAACCTTTCAGCCTTGGAACCCAAATTCAAATCTCGGATGACCAACGCAGGCTTCTCGGAGCCTGGGCCAGAAGGGATCACTCAAACGTTCCAAGTACTGGGACTTTGTATATCGGGTATATCAGGACTCCTGATATTCCTGGCAGACACTGACCTCCCAATGGTGAGAAACACATCTAAACCCTGACCGTAGAAACCAGAAGGTCAGGTTCATCCAGCTAGCAAGACAAGTAGCCTCCTGTCTGGGCTAACTGGCGTCTTCCCAGGTGGGATGCCCATCTGGCATCCTTCACTCCCTGTAGTGGTGTTGGTAAAGGGATCAACTGGTAGTAGCCAAAGCAAGAAGTTGGCCTGGGGCCTGGGTTGTATTCCAGTCCTTATAAGGTAGTTCCACCTATGGCTGCCACCCCCACTTGACAGCTACAGATACTCACACCCTCCTCTTAACCCCTGCCCTGCTGGAGCAGATGAAGCCTTTGCCAGGGGGAAAAACATTGCAACATGTTTAGACAGTGCCCACGCTGCTGTTGGCAAGAATCTAAACATTCTGAGGAGGTAGGAGGTAGGGTACTGAACACTTACAGTGTGCCACCTCCCAGCACTCCCAGAGCTGTGTGGCCCTTATCTTTATCTTTCATGCTGCATCCTGTTGTCGCAAAATAGTTTACCACAGCGGCTGTCCAGGTTTCACAAGATGACAAAGGTCTACAGTGTGGGGAGTAGCTAGGATAGACACTCCCCTACCACACCATCAGTTACAAAACCCTCTAATAAAATATCCTTCCCCACTTCAGAACCCTCATTACAACAGAGACTTGGCCCCTATCTTGGGGAATCTTACACGTGACATTTCCACTCCACTTCCCCGTGAGACACGCAAAGTGCTCCAGACGTTCTCCCCCTGTCCTGGCTCTCAGTCACACCCCGGCGCGGCGCGCGATGGCTTTGTTTTGGTTTGGTTGGGTTAGGCTGTTTTGGAACTGAGCTAAATGGGCCTCTCTCTTTCTCTTTCCTCCCCCAGAGTTGTGACAGGCGGCGGTGGCGCAGGCTGAGAACTTCCAGTGCCAGGAATCGGTCAGTGGCACTGCCCTGGGCCGGTTTGGGGCGGCTGGCTTCTGGCTGTCCTCCACCCCGGAGGCTGCTGGGGAAGTCCCGCCTGGGGACAGCGCCCTCCCCGTGACCGCGATGCGTCAGGGCGCCGGCCCGCGAGTGGTCCGGGGCGTGCGCCGCGCAGGGGCTGGAGTAGTTCGGCCTGGCCGGACCGGGAGACGCAGGCCGGCGCTTCGGGTCGGACGGCGACTCGGGCCAGGCCGGCGCGGGGCTGCGGGAGGCGGGCCCACCCCGTCCCTTACCTTGCGTGACTCTTCCCGCGTCGGGTCTCGCGGGCGGCGCCGCGCTCTAGTCCGAGCCGGGCCGGGGGCTGAGATGCGCGCGGAGCGGAGACGCGGGACGGCACGGGGTCGGTGGGCGGACAATGAAGCCGACCGAGGCCCGCGCAGCGCGAGTGGGGCAGGGCGGCGCGCGCGTGGCCAAGTGTGTATGTGTGCGCCTGTCAGTCAACGCTGACAGCCTGCAACCCATTGGCCAAGCCCAGCCGGCCGGCCCCGCCCTCCGTCGTCGCTCATTGGTCGGTTTGAACACAAAGGCTCCGGCTCGGCCCGCCCTCAGCGTGGGCCCTGGAATCCGCGCGTGGGAAGCGGGAGGGGAGTGCGACCTCCAGGTTGTGAGACTTGAGTGTGCCCTCATGCGCCCCTGCCCACGCCTAAAGGCTTTAGGTGATGGCGCGTACAGGATGTCCTGGAAATAACCCGAGGGAAGGGTGCGGGTGGAAGGTCCCTACTCGCGCTGAAGAGTAGTGTGCGGGTGGTGTGAACGACTTGCTGGGGCCAGCCGTGTCTGCCCTTTTAAAGACTAGGGAACAGGTTCATGGAGGTTTTCTGTTTCTTTTGTAGAGCCACCCAGAGGTAAAAGTTGAGATTAGAAGATTACATTCTGTTTTCATTCTGAGGTTGAATTTTGGATACCGACCCATCTTCCAAAACGCCTAGAGTTTTTTCTTTCTTCCCTTTTTTGCTTTGTGTATTTTTCGAGACAAGATCTGTGTAATAGCCCTGGCTGTCCTGGAACCCTGTAGACCAGGTTGGCCTCGGACTCACTGAGATCCTCCTGCTTCTACCTCCTGAGTGCTGGGATGAAAGGCATGTGCCGCCATGCCTGCCAGTCTGGTTCCACACATCCTCCCACTTTCCTCCCCCTAAAGTGAGTGCAGGGCTCCAGGGACC
Source organism: Microtus oregoni (assembly GCF_018167655.1). Classification (NCBI taxonomy): domain Eukaryota; kingdom Metazoa; phylum Chordata; class Mammalia; order Rodentia; family Cricetidae; genus Microtus; species Microtus oregoni. Next base: position 13,917,245 of record NW_024543081.1, read on the forward strand.
TGTTCCCCCACCCCCACCCTAACCCAAAAAAGATACAGCAGATGCAGCTAGGGACAAAACACTTCTAAGGAAGATGAGATCCAGTGCCCATCACTTTAAAGAGCCAAGAAAAAAAATGGGACAAGAAATGATTAAATAACAAAAGCTGGTATAGGAAGGCAGTGGGAGACTGAGAAAACACAAAAACCATGTGTATTAATTCCACCTCCAGATAAAAGCAGACCCCCTTTTTAGACTCTCATTATACCGTCTGGAAATGGGATGCTGCCTGCCCTTATGATATTATAACTATGCTGGGAACTGACTCCTGCCGACTGGAAGAGATGCTACTGATTAGAAGCAACTCCTAAGCAGGGGACGAACTCTCTCAACCCCCTGTTCTGTTTACCTCTGCAGGTTTGGGCATTCAGGCATCATGACCATGGGCTGGCTGCAGGCAATCTCTCCACGTCTTGTAGGCCTTCATACTTTATTGGGTGCTAATCCTGGGTTCTAGGATAGGAATGGCCTTTCAGAAGTGATTAGGGATTTTTGGAGTGAGATGATCCTGGATTATCAGGATCTTGTGACAAGAATTCTTTTCAGGAAAAGGCCAGGTTAGGGGAAAGGAGGCAGTATGACCTCTGAGGCCCGGAGTGGGGGAAATGTTCTCACTAGAAGCTATAAAGGACACGGAATGGAGCCTCTTCCTAGAGCAGGAGAGATAATGTGGCCCTGCCACCTTGTGATTATGGATGGCCTAGTGACAACTCACAGATTTCCAGTTTCCAGAACTGTGGGAAAAAATACATTTCTGCTGCTTCAAGTCACCAAGTTTATGACCATTTGTCCCAGCAACCATAGGAAATCAATGCTGGGTCTTAGGAAATTCTTGGCTTTGGTATTCCAGGTTCACATGACTGTGCTGGGATCCTCCCTGCCTCCTGACCATTGTCATGACAGCCCCGATCAGACCTGCCTTTTAGTGTTCCCCATCATTTCTGCCTCTTGCCACTCCTCTGTCCTTTCTGGGGAGATCTGTCATTTATAAGGCAGCCTTCTCCCTGCCTCCCTTCTCCCAGCCATCCCATGCCACAGGGCATGTCCCTGTCCCCCACTGCTTTGTCTTTTCTCTCATCATTCCAGGGTTGAGGAGGGGCAGGGACATAGGTTTGCCCCATGTAGAATAGGATTACAGAGGCCGACAATCAGAAGGGGACCACCTGACTTATTGTGCTTCATTTTTTTTTTTTTTTTTTTTTTTTTTTGCCTCTGGTGGTGCCTTCCCTCATATTATAGTTCCATGGGGGAGCACAAACATGCGCGAGGTCCTGGGGTCCATCTCCAGATCTAGAAAAATAAAAAAAAGTTATGTTTCTGCACATGCGGGTATAAAGATGATATTTATCATGATATGTAATGGTTTTCTTGATTTATAAGAAATCCACAAGTACCTGATGTCCTAGTCTGGTTCTCGGTGACACACTGACCAAGAGCAGCTTCGAGAAGCAAAGGCCTCTTTGGCTCACGTGGCCTTATCCTAGTCTGTCACTGAGGGAGGTCAGCAGGCACCATGAAGAAACACTCCTTATTGGTATGTTCCCTCAGTTTGCATTCTTCCTTCACCCAGGACTGCCTGGCTGGAGGCAGCACGGCCCACAGTGGGCCCTCCCACATCAGTGATCAGTCAAGAAAATGACCCCACAGACTTGCCTACAGGCCAGTCTGATAGAGGCAATTCCCCCACTGACGTTCCCTCTTCCCAGTTACGCTTAGGTTTGTGTCAAATTGACAAAAACTAACCGTGCACTTGATGAAGTTGTCTGTACCGGGGGCTCTGAGAACCAGAGTTCAGGGGTGTGATCCAAAGATTACACCCTCCCCCCACAAATACAAGACCACAGAGCAGACCATGGCTACTGCGCCCCCTTCCCATAGAACCACAGGACAGGTCCTGGCTACTGCCCTCCCCGCGCCCACCGCCACCACAGTACCACAAGGCAGACCATGGCTACTGCCCCCTCCACAGCACTACAGAACAGGAAATGGCTACTGTCCCCCACTTCCCACAGAACCACAGGGCAGGTTCTGGCTACTGTCCCCCACAAAGGACTACACGACAGGCCATGGTACTGCCTCCCCCTTCCCACAGAACCACAGGGCAGGCTATGGCTACTGCCCCTGTCCCCAGGACCACAGGACAGGTCCTGGCTACTGATCCTTTTTCCACAGGACAGGCCATGGCTACTGCCCCCTTCTTGTCCAGGTAAGTGAAGGGAAGCCCACTGCTGTGGGATATGGACTCTCTTATTCTGACCTAGGCCAGGTGTCCTGCTTGCTCACTCTGACCCAGGGCAAGTCACTTAACCTCTCTGAACCATTTTTCTCTTTTGATAAAACATGACTAACAACAATCATTCTGTTAGCCACACCAAGTGACTCTGTGGCCTTGAAGAAGTTAACGAGGCTTTCTGGACTCTGTTGCCTCCCCTGTGAGGTCAAACCAGAAGAGGACAGGCAAAGACTTCAAGGCACAGGCGCTGTGGGGAAAGCCCAAGGCCCTTAGTTTGCCCTTGACCTGCAGCCAAGGTTGGGGGCTTCCCTTGCTACACCCCACCTGGTAGTGGAATTGCCTATGTGGGTCTGCCTACCCCACGGCCAGTGGTAAGCCCTCAGTACTCTTGGGGGAGGCTCCCTCACTTCTATGCCGCCAAGGCCAACTCCACTTTTTCCTGCCAATGTCAGCATCAGCCGGTAGTCAGGGTGTTGGCGTCTGTCATTTACCCATCACAGGTCAACCTGGCAGGGTGGGGACTTTCATGTCATGCCTCCTAGCTGCAGAAACACGTTTGGCAGCTATCAGAGAGTGGGAACTCCTGAGAAACCTGGTGCCCCCAAGTCCCGGAGGCTGTTCCTCCACCTCCTTGGGATTTGATGTGGGATGCTGCTGCACCCCGCCCAGCCCTGCCATGGGGCTCCAGGCACCTATGGGCTCTTTCATCCGACAGTTCCAAGAAGCCACTGGCAGGGAGCAGCCCAGTAAAGCTGCTTTATGAAAGGAGACTGGTCCAAGGGGAGAAAGCACAGGGGTCACGTCACGACAGGCCAGGGATGTGGGTCTCTGACTGAGGTGGAGGCTCCCAGGCACGCGGCAGTGGCCTAGACTCTTTGGAATGACCGTGTCTTCATCATCTCTGACCCCCACGCCTATCACAGTGCCCGGCTTCTAATAAATGCACGCTAAACACGGCTTCTGGACCTTCAATCACCTGACTCCCCGGCCCAAGCTTCAGGTGGCCCAGGCTTCAGAGCCCCTATGATCCTCAGTTGCACTCCCAGAGCCTTGCCCATAGCCTCTCCTAAGGCCAGGCCCTTCCTTAGGCTGGGCTGGGGCCTGGCTTGTCCTCTTCTGTTTTCTCTGTTGATGAGATCCTGTCAATCATTCAGCAGCAGGTTCCTAGAGATCGTCAAATGCCCATGCAAGAGCAGCGGCTTCTGTGCTTGCCCCCACATCCTACAATCCTTTTATCCCTGAGCCCCATGTTCTCTGTTCTGGGATGGGCCCCAGAGGAGTGGCCTGGGCGGGCTGAGCACCTAGAAGAAGGTAGGGCCAGGCCTAGGGTCCGTGACAGACCAGATCTCAGGGGTTTGCTCCATATCTGTGGAAGGTCATTTCTCTGACCTTAACACCAGCTGCACGGTTGCCATAGTGGCATTAGCAGGCTAGTGATTTAGAAAGCAGGCCCGAGACTCAGACACTCTTGGAGACCAATGTAGGGCAGATTGTTTAACTTTGCCAGCCTCAGTGTCCCCGTCTGAACTACAAGCATGTAAGGATGTGTGGAGGATCTTAGTGTAGCGTATGATCCCCAGGAAAGCTCTGTCAGTGATGGGATTTGTGTCCGTTTCTAAGGACCACCTGCTTACTCAGCAGTCCCCACTGCAGTCCCGCTCTGTCAGTGTCAAGGACAAGGCTGCAGAGATGATCTCCTGACCAGGTCAGTGCATCACAACAAGACATTAAGTCTCAGGTGAGTCCCAGGCCGCAAGGAACCCCACAACCAGGCCCTTAGAACCATTTCAATAGTAACAAAAGTCTTCCCTCCAAGGCTAGGGAGATGGTTCAGCCGGTAAAGTACTTGCTTTGCAAGCCTGAGGACCTGAATTCAGGTCTCCAGCACCTACATAAGCTTGCTGATTGTCCAGCACTGGGAGGCAGAGAGAGGAGGACCCCTGGGATTTGCTGTTCAGTCAGCCAAGCTGAATCCTTGGGTTCCAGGCTCAGTGACAGACTGTCTCAAAAAATAAGGTGGAACAGGGCATGGTGGCGCACACCTTTAATCCCAGAGCTCAGGAGGCAAAGGTAGATGGATCTCTGTGAGTTTGAGGCTAGCCAGGTCTACATAGTGAGTTCCAGGCCAGGGTTACATAGCGAGGCCCAGTATTTTTTTTTTAAGTGAGGCTGGAGAGATGGCTCAGAGGTTAAGAGCATTGACTGTTCTTTCAGAGGTCCTGAGTTCAATTCCCAGCAAACACATGGTGGCTCATGACCATTTATAATGAAATCTGGTGCCTTCTTTTGGCCTGTAGGCAAACATGCAGACAGAACACTGTTTACATAATAAAATTTTAAAAATTAAATCACAAAATTTTTTTAAAAAGTGAAAAGTGATAGAGGAAGATATCTGATGTTAATCTTAGGTCTCCACAGGCATGTACACCAAAGTGCTCGTGAGTGTGCGTGTACATGAGTGGGCGTGTGCACACACACACACACACACACACACACACGCACACACACGTTTTCCCTCCACAAAAATAAGTATAATTTGTAACCATGTTAACATAAGGCAAACATACTCCAAACATGATTACATCCATTTCTTCCTTCTGATAATTAATAATAATAATTAGAAGAAGAAGAAGAAGAAGGAGGAGGCCAGGAGGTGGTGGCACATGCCTTTAATCCCAGCACTCGGGAGGCAGACGCAGGTGGATCTCTGTGAGTTCGAGAACAGTCTGGTCTACAGAGTGAGTTTCAGGGCAGTCAGGACTGTTACACAAAGAAGCCTGAAAAAAGGAAGAAGGAGGAGGAGGAGGAAGAGGAAGAAGAAGAAGTAGTAGTTGTTGTTTCTAAACTTAATGGATTCTGTCACAATGGCCTGTCCATAATTGAAGGACCAAAGGAGTTGCCTGAAAAGGTTCCTCAAATGTGGGAGGAGTGGCCAAGGGAAGAGGGACAAGAGGGGACAGCTCAGTTACAGGCAGTCGTGGAAGGAGTACTGAAGATAGCTTGCCAAAGCTCACTCACCCCATTCTGGCCCTGCTGCTGAGACCTCCACCTTGTTCCTTTGTCCCTTTGGTGGTCTGGGAGGCCCCAGCATAAGCCAATCTCCCACCCCCAGCAAATTTCCATCCCCACTCTCCAGGCTGCAGCTACTTGGCCTCAGTTTTTCTACCTGCAGAATGGGGATAGCACCCCACTATCCTTCCTTTTCTTCACAGGTGGCTGTGAAGACAGAGTGGCAATGTGAAGGTCCCCAATGGGGAGAAGGATCCTTGGGAGCAGAGGGGCTTCTGGGGTATCAGGGCAGTGTTGTTATGCGTGTCCAACCTGCATTCCTGAGCAAGGATGAACATATGAAGGCCCTGCCTCCCCTGCATCCAACATAGAAGGAGCATGCTATACTAAGCCCCTAGAGTGTTCTCCAGAAAACACAAAGGGCAGAAGGTTTCCTGTTTATGATGAGGGTGTCCCGATCTGGGACCCCAGAAAATATGTGTCTACCACACCCCCCACATTGCCCCTGTTTCCTCAGAGACTGTACTTCCTGCTAGCCCAGGTCCTCCAGGTGTGGGGAGGCTGGGTGGCTGGCCTTTATGTTACAGAATACAATGGGACAGGGCTGCGGAAGCCAGTGTGTACATACGTTTTCTCAGCTTTGCCAGCCTGCAGGTCCTCTCCAACACCAGCTGTTCAAGCATGCCCAGGGCACTATAGGCAGCATAGCTCACAGTTGCCATGCAAGACCTCCAGGTAGTCAGAGACTCCAGGCTTTGTGGCTCAGTGACTGGGAACTGTCAACAGGAGGAGGGGTTTCCAGTGTTGGAGGGTGGGGGGCTAGTGAGCATGTGTCCGTCTGATTTGCCATCTCTCTTTTCCCACTGATTGATAAGATCCAGCCATGCAGCCCGTAAGGGTCCCACAGTCCTCTACCTATTATTATCCATCTCCTGTTAGTTCATAATACTCCAGACTCCTTTCTTCCCTTTCCTATCCCTTTCCCACTCTGCCCCCACTCCCCTTCTCCGCTATCCTCTCCTTCAGGGTCTAAGCAGCTTTGTGCTGGGGCCAGGGTGGCTGTGGTTATTCAGCATAAGCACCCTGCCCTGTTACCAGGACATGCTCCTTAGGTCCTGGACCCCCTTCTGCATCCCTTCCCAGACTCAGACAGTTCCACGGTGAGATCAAATGAGGGCATCTAGGCTCTCTACCACTCTCTACCTTGTTCCTTTGAGGCAGGGTCTCTCCCTGACATTGGAGTTTGTGTTTTCCAGCTAGGCTGGCAACCAGCAAGCCCCAGAGATTTTCCTCTACAGTGCCGGGGTGACTGGCACACATGCAAACTATGACCAGGTCTATCTTATTTGTTGACCTGTCTTCACTCACATCAGAAGAGGGCATCAGATCCTATTACAAATGGTTGTGAACCACCATGTGGATGCTGGGAATTGAACTCATGACCTCTGGAAGAGCATCCTGTGCTCGAGCCGGGCGGTGGTGGCGCACGCCTTTAATCCCAGCACTCGGGAGGCAGAGGCAGGCGGATCTCTGTGAGTTCGAGACCAGCCTGGTCTACAAGAGCTAGTTCCAGGACAGGCTCCAAAACCACAGAGAAACCCTGTCTAGAAAAAAACCAAAAAAAAAAAAAGATTTATTTATTATGTATACAACATTTCTTCCATGTTTGCTTGCATGCCAGAAGAGAGCACCAGATCTCATTATAGATGGCTGTGAGCCACCATGTGGTTGCTGGGAATTAAACTCAAGACCTCTGGAAGAGCAGTCAGTGCTCTTAACCTTTGAGCCATCTCTCCAGCCCCTACACCCAGATCTTACAAGGGTGCTAGGATCCAATTGTAGATCTTTATGGTTGCAGAGTGAGCACTCTTAACCTCCCAGCCCTTTTTAGCCCAAGGGCCTCATTGTTATGCTGTCTGTTCCCCCCAATACTCTGGGGCATTTCTGCAGCTCCCTAGAGACCCTCCTTCCTGTCTCCTCCAGCCTTCACCATGCTCTCAGGGGATCTTCCTGGGCATAGACTTCATCTAGTCCCGCCCACCCCCCCCCAACCGCTTATCATCTGGGACTGAGTCTGTGGCTTAAATGGTTCCCAGCACCCATTCGCTCTCATAGTCTCCCCTCCTTCCCGGTGTCTGGTGAGTTTGGCTCCAGCTCGCTAGCTTCTCGGCAGCTAGATCTGGGTAAGACTCCCATCATGCTATGAGAAGACTATCTTTCTGTGCCCAACCTATCTGTTCAAACACTGTGCCATGCAGACAGACAGTTGCTGTGTGAGGCAGAGGGTGACCCCATGACTAACTCTCAGTACGAACTCAGGGTCCATTGATTGCCCTGGCAGTCAGCAGCTGGGCTGTCACAGCTGGTTTCTGGAGAAGTTATGTGTGTGCTGGGTGACTGCCCTCGAGAAGATTCCAGGAAGCTGTGCCTGGGTTCCTCTGTGCCCCAGGCCTGTGCTAACTGTGCCCTCACTGTAGGGTATTTTCTGTGAGTGAGCGTCACTGAGCCCTGCCCAAGAGTCTCCTGAAGCAGAACTGGAGGAAGGCCCTGCAAACTCTTGCAAACTTGGACAGAGCTGTTTATAAGTGATAACAAGGATCACAGAGGTCTCGGGAACGTCTTCAGGTCTTTTGGCAAGGATTGGGCAGCCCAACTGCTCCAGGAGTGTAGCATAAATAATAAAAACCCAGAAACAGATATTGGGGTTCAAGCAGAAGATCAGAAAAACAAGGCAGTTAACCACTAGAGAGTTCTTACCTCTACCAAAGTTGGGCAATCCTGTCCTCAGCGTAACTGCAGACTGAGACTGAGCTCCTGTCTCCTCCTGTCTTATATTCCTCTCTAGTACTGGGATTAAAGGTGTGCACCACCACCACCCAGCCTCTATGGCTAACTATTGTGGCTGCTGGGATTGAAGGTGTGTGCCACACTGCCTGGCCTGTGTAGCTGACTAGTGTGGCTAGTTTTGCTCTCTGATCTTCAGGTAAGCTTTATTTATTAAAATACAAATAAGGCTGGGTGGTGGTGGCGCACGCCTTTAATCCCAGTAGTTGGGAGGCAGAGGCAGGCAGATCTCCAAAAGTTCAAGGCCACCCTGGACTACAGAGTGAGTTCAGTCACTCAGTCAGGATTGCTACATAGAAAAACCCTGTCTCTAAAAACCAACAAGAAAAAAGAAAAAACCCACAAATAAAATATCACTCTATTTCCCCTTTTTTGTCTAAAATAAAAAAGAAGGCTATAACTGATACAAAAACTACCTAAAATATAATAACTATATATAATATATACAGGCAATAAGTACATCAACAATGTCTAGTCCATTTGCGTTTGACAAATTCTGAGAAAATACTCCATTATCTATCCTATCTTGGTGAATCCAAAGTCTTGTACCTAATTTACTTTCTATGATTATTTGCTTTACCATCCCAAACCACCTTTTCTATCTCTCAACCTTACACACTTCACATCTCTTTACTGAATTTCTTTTCTGAGTCTCGTAAACAAGGAAAACTATAACTATCTAGTCTTCAACTCCCTCAGAGACCCGAGAAGGAAATAATATTAACTCAATAAGCAGGAAGTGCAAGCAAGTGACTTCCAAAAATGTGAGAAATGACAGAAATTGCTGGCTGCCTGGATAGTCACCCAAAGTTCCTCTGCGATGTTGGGGCATCCATCTTCAGCCTAAAGGCCTAGAATATTCAACAGATTTTTCTATGAAACAGGAATTTTGATCTTGACAAGGTTTGGCAATCACTCTCTTTTGTGTCTTTTTTCATATTTTTAATATTTATTTATTTATTATGTATACAATATTCGGTCTGTGTGTATGCCTACAGGCCAGAAGAGGGCACCAGACCGAGTTACAGATGGTTTTGAGCCACCATGTGGTTGCTGGGAATTGAACTCAGGACCTTTGGAAGAGCAGGCAATGGCTCTTAACCTCTAAGCCATCTCTCCAGCCCCTCTCTTTTGTGTCTTTTTTTTAAATTTATTTATTTATTAAGGATTTCTGCCTCCTCCCCGCAACCGCTTCCCATTTCCCTCCCCCTCCCCCGATCAAGTCCCCCTCCCTCATCTGCTTGAAGAGCAATCAGGGTTCCCTGACCTGTGGGAAGCCCAAGGACCGCCCACTTCTATCCAGGTCTCGTAAGGTGAGCATCCAAACTGCCTAGGCTCCCCCAAAGCCAGTACGTGCAGTAGGATCAAAAACCAACTGTGATTGTTCTTGAGTTCTCAGTATTCCTCATTGTCCGCTATGTTCAGCTAGTCCGGATTTATCCCATGCTTTTTCAGACCTAGGCCAGCTGGCCTTGGTGAGTTCCCAGTAGAACATCCCCATTGTCTCAGTGTGTGGGTGCACCCCTCGTGGTCCTGAGTTCCTTGCTCGTGCTCCGTCTCCTTCTGCTCCTGATTTGGACCTTGAGATTTCTGTCCGGTGCTCCCATGTGGGTCTCTGTCTCTGTCTCCTTTCATCGCCTGATGAAGGTTAATATTCATGAGGATGCCTATGTGTTTGTCTTTGGATTCACCTTCTTATTTAGCTTCTCTAGGAACATGAATTATAAGCTCACTGTCCTTTATTTATGGCTAGAAACCAAATATGAGTGAGTACATCCCATGTTCCTCTTTTTGGGTCTGGCTTACCTCACTCAGGATAGTGTTTTCTATTTCCATCCATTTGTATGCAAAATTCAAGAAGTCCTTGTTTTTTACTGCTGAGTAATACTCTAATATGTATATATTCCATACTTTCTTCATCCATTCTTCCGTTGAAGGGCATCTAGGTTGTTTCCAGGTTCTGGCTATTACAAACAATGCTGCCATGAACATAGTTGAGCATATACTTTTGTTGTATGATAGGGCCTCTCTTGGGTATATTCCCAAGAGTGGTATTGCTGGATCCAGGGGTAGGTTGATCCCGAATTTCCTGAGAAACCGAAACACTGCTTTCCAGAGTGGTTGCACAAGTTTGCATTCCCACCAGCAATGGGTGAGTGTACCCCTTTCTCCACAACCTCTCCAGCAAAGGCTATCATTGGTGTTTTTTATTTTAGCCATTCTGACAGGTGTAAGATGGTATCTTAAAGTTGTCTTGATTTGCATTTCCCTGATCGCTGAGGAAGTTGAGCATGACCTTAAGTGTCTTTTGGCCATTTGAAGTTCTTCTGTTGAGAATTCTCTGTTCAGCTCACTGCCCCATTTTATAATTGGGTTGATTAACCTTTGACGGTCTAGTTTCTTGATTTCTTTATATATTTTGGAGATCAGACCTTTGTCAGTTGCGGGGTTGGTGAAAATCTTCTCCCAGTAAGTGGGTTGCCTTTTTGTCTTAGTGACAGTGTCCTTTGCTTTACAGAAGCTTCTCAGCCTCAGGAGGTCCCATTTATTCAATGATGCCCTTAGTGTCTGTGCTGCTGGGGTTATACGTAGGAAGTGGTCTCCTGTGCCCATGTGCTGTAGAGTACTTCCCACTTTCTCTTCTATCAGGTTCAGTGTGTTCGGACTGATATTGAGGTCTTTAATCCATTTGGACTTGAGTTTTGTGCATGGTGATAGATATGGTTCTGTTTTCATTCTTCTACAGATTGACATCCAGTTTTGCCAGCACAATTTATTGAAGATGCTCTCTTTTTTCCATTGTATACTTTTAGCTCCTTTATCGAAAATCAGGTGTTCATAGGTTTGTGGGTTAAAGTCAGGGTCTTCTATTCGATTCCATTGGTCGACTTCTCTGTTTTTATGCCAATATCAAGCTGTTTTCAATACTGTAGCTCTGTAATAGAGTTTGAAGTCAGGGATGGTAATGCCTCCAGACAATCCTTTATTGTATAAGATTGTTTTGGCTATCCTGGGTTTTTTGTTTTTCCATATAAAGTTGATTATTGTCTTCTCCAGATCTGTGAAGAATTTTGATGGGATTTTGATGGGGATTGCATTGAATCTATAGATTGCTTTTGGTAGAATTGCCATTTTTACTATGTTGATCCTCCCAATCCAAGAGCAAGGGAGGTCCTTCCATTTTCTGGTGTCTTCTTCAATTTCTTTCTTCAAAGACTTATAGTTCTTGTCAAATAGATCTTTCACTTCCTTGGTCAGAGTTACCCCAAGATATTTTATGCTATTTGTGGCTATCGTGAAAGGTGATGCTTCTCTGATTTCCCTCTCTGCTTCCTTATCCTTAGTGTATAGGAAGGCAACTGATTTTTTGGAGTTGATCTTGTATCCTGCCACATTACTAAAGGCGTTTATCAGCTGTAGGAGTTCTTTGGTAGAATTTTTGGGGTCGCTTATGTATACTATCATATCATCTGCAAATAACGAAAGCTTAACTTCTTCCTTTCCAATACGAATCCCCTTGATCTCCTTATGTTGTCTTATTGCTATTGCTAGAACTTCAAGCACTATATTGAAGAGGTATGGAGAGAGTGGACATCCTTGTCGTGTTCCTGATCTTAGTGGGATGGCTTTGAGTTTTCCTCCGTTTAATTTAATGTTAGCTGTTGGCTTGCTGTAAATAGCTTTTATTATATTTAGGTAGGACCCTTGTATCCCTATTCTCTCCAAGACCTTTATCATAAAGGGGTGTTGAATTTTGTTGAATGCTTTTTCAGCATCTAATGAAATGATCATATGGTTTTTTCTTTCAGTTTATTTATATGGTGGATTACATTGATAGATTTGCGTATGTTGAACCAGCCCTGCATCTCTGGGATGAAGCCTACTTGATCGTAATGGATAATTTTTCTTATGTGTTCTTGGATTCGGTTTGCCAGTATTTTATTGAGAATTTTTGTGTCGATGTTCATGAATGAGATAGGTCTGTAATTCTCTTTCTTGGTTGGGTCTTTGTGTGGTTTTGGTATCAGGGTAACTGTAGCTTCATAAAAGGAATTTGGCAATGACTCTTCTGTTTCTATATTGTGAAATACATTAAGGAGTATAGGTATTAGTTCTTCTTGGAAGTTCTGGTAGAATTCTGCATTGAAACCATCGGGTCCTGGGCTTTTTTTCGAAGGGAGATTTTTTGATAACCGTTTCTAATTCTTCGCGAGTAACGGGTCTATTTAGATCATTCACCTGGTCTTGGTTTAGCTTTGGTATATGGTACTTATTTTTAAAAAATGTCCATTTCTTTTGTATTTTCTAGTTTTGTGGCATACAGGCTTTTGTAGTAAGATCTAATGATTCTCTGAATTTCCTCTGTGTCTGTGGTTATGTCCCCCTTTTCAGTTCTGATCTTATTTATTTGTGTGTTCTCTCTCTGTCGTTTAATTAGTTTGGATAGGGGTTTGTCGATCTTGTTGATTTTCTCCAAGAACCAGCTTTTTGTTTCATTGATTCTTTGGACTGTTTTCTGTGTTTCTATTTTGTTGATTTCAGGCCTCAGTTTTATTATTTCCAGTCTTCTACTTCTCCTGGGCGCATCTGCTTCTTTTTTTTCTAGAGTTTTCAGGTGTGTTGTTAAGTCCCCAATGTATGCATTCTCCGTTTTCTTTAAGTGGGCACTTAGTGCTATGAACTTTCCTCTTAGCACTGCTTTCATTGTGTCCCATAGGTTTGAGTATGTTGTCCCTTTATTTTCATTAAATTCAAGGAAGACTTTAATTTCTTTCTTGATTTCTTCCTTGACCCAGGTGTGGTTCAGTAGTTGACTATTCAGTTTCCATGAGTTTGTCGGTTTTTTGGGGGTAGTGTGGTTGTTGCCTTCTAACTTTAATCCGTGGTGATCTGATAAGACACAGGTGGACACTGATTTTTTTTGTATCTGTGGAGGTTTCCTTTGTTTCCGAGTATGTGGTCAACTTTTGAGAAGGTTCCATGAGCTGCAGAGAAGAAGGTATATTCTTTCCTATTTGGGTGGAATGTTCTATAGATGTCTGTTAAGTCCATTTGCTTCATTACCTCCAATAATTCTCTTAATTCTCTATTAGGTTTCTGTCTGATTGACCTGTCCCTTGGAGAGAGAGGTGTGTTGAAGTCTCCTACTACTAGTGTGTGTGGTTTGATGTCTGCCTTGAGCTCTAGTAATATTTCTTTTACATAAGTAGGTGCTTTTATATTGGGGGCATAGATATTCAGGATTGAGACGTCATCCTGATGAATTGTTCCTGTTATGAGTATAAAGTGACCATCTCAGTCTCTTCTGATTGATTTTAGTTTGAAGTCAGTTTTGTTAGAAATTAGTATGGCCACACCTGCTTTTTTCTTAGGACCATTTGCTTGAAACACCTTTTCCCAACCCTTTACTCTGAGTAGGTGCCTGTCTTTGTGGTTGAGATGTGTTTCTTGCAAACAGCAGAATGTTGGATCCTGTTTTCGTATCCAATCTTTTAGCCTGTGCCTTTTTATAGGTGAATTGAGCCCATTAATATTAAGTGATATTAATGACCAGTGGTTGATTACTCCGGTTATTCTTATTGCTTTTGGTAGTAGAGATTGTGTGTCTCCCTTCTTTGAGATGTGCTGGTGAAGGGTCACTAGATGCCTGGGTTATTGTAGGCAGTGTTGTCAGTGTTGGATTCCTTGGGTTAAGATTTTCCTTCTAATACTTTCTGTAGGGCTGGATTTGTGGCTACGTATTGTTTAAATTTGTTCTTATCCTGGAATGTCTTGTTTTCTCCATTGATAATGAACGATAGCTTGGCTGGGTATAGTAGTTTGGGTTTGCATCCATGGTCTCTTAGCATCTGCAGTACATCTATCCAGGACCTTCTGGCTTTCATGGTTTCCATAGAGAAGTCAGGTGTAAGTCTGATCGGTTTACCTTTATAAGTTACTTGCCCTTTTTCCTTTGCAGCTCTTAATATTCTTTCTTTAACCTGTATATTTTGTGTTTTGATTATTATATGGCGAGGAGATGTTTTTCTTTGATCCAGTCTGTTTGGTGTTCTGTATGCTTATTGAATATTCAAAGGAATATCTTTCTTTAAGTTGGGAAAGTTTTCTTCCATAATTTTGTTGAAAATATTTTCTGGGCCTTTGAGCTGTGACTCTTCTCCTTCTTCTATTCCTATTATTCTTAGGTTTGGTTTTTTTTATTGTGTCCCATATTTCCTGAATGTTTTGTGTTGAGAATTTGCTGGCTTTGCTGTTTTCTTTGATCTGTTCGTTTATTTTCTCTATGGTGTCCTCAGCATCTGAGATTCTTTCTTCTAGCTCTTGTATTCTATTGATTATGCTTGTTTCTGTAGACTCTGTTCGTTGACCTAGATTTTCCATATCCAGCTGGTCCTCAGTTTGTATTTTCTTCCTTGCCTTCATTTCAGTTTTCAATTCTTGAACTGTTTCCATTACCTGTTTGATCGTTTTTTCTTGGTTTCCCAGGGTATCATGCACGTATTTACTCATTTCTTCAAACTTTTTGTTATACTTCTCATCCATTTCTATAAGGGCATTTTTTACATGTTGTTTAAGGGACTCCATTGCCTTCTTAAATTCGATTTTTTTCCACTTCTTCTGTGTTAGGTTGTTCAAATACTTCTGTTGTAAGATCATTGGGTTCTGGTGTTTTCATGTTGTTTTTCAGATTATTGGGTGAATTCTTGCCTTGGCGCCTGCCCATCTCCTCCTATTGATCCTATCTAATGGGTCTTTTAAGAACCCGATCAGGTTTCCCTGCTGGCCAAGGGCTCCGCTTACAAAATGCCCTCGCTCTCTTTCCTGGTTCCTGCCGCAGGCCAAGAACCCTCTCACCCCTCCGAAGGGTCTTCAGGACAGGACCAGGCTCCCCGTGTGCCAGTGACCTGGCCAACCAAAGGCCTACCTCTTTGATTTAATTGTAGTAGGGCGATCTGCTCTCCTTATTGCACGCCTGTCCCGGTCGCTTGGGTCTGCTGCCGCGCTGGTCCCCCAAAGCCTCTTCCTGAATGCGGTGTCGCTCCGCCGCATCTGGCCGCCGTGCCGCCTCTGTGCTCTCTTTTGTGTCTTGCTTGTCCAATTAGGACAGCACACTATCAGCAGTCAGGGCAAGGGCATTTTCTTGCCCAGTGGCTTACTTTTGCCACAAAGAAAGAAAACTCCATGTGGAGTTTTTTCAATGCCCATTATCTTCTCTGGAATAGATTGGTGCTGCCAGGAGCAGATATGTCTCATTGTCATAAAAAAAAAATTGGGGCTGGAGAGATGGCTCAGAGATTAAGAGCACTGATTGCTCTTCCAGAGGTCCTGAGTTCAATTCCCAGCAACCACATGGTGGCTCACAACCATCTATAATGAGATCTGGTGCCCTCTTCTGGCATACAAACATACATTGCAGGAATGTTGTATACATAATAAATAAATAAATCTTTAAAAAAAAAACCTATGCTATTAAAACATTTAAAATGCCATATTCTGTAGATCTCTGAAGTGTTTGAAGATGACCTGTCTATCTAAAATGTATCTCTGAGCTTAAAAACATACCTAATGTGACTACATGTTTAATTATAGTAGGTGACCAACCTGCATTTCCTTATTATCCTGAACAGTTAGTTATAATAACTTTCAAGAGCTAGAAATTTGCATTACATTGTTAAATGAACTGTATAGGTACAGTACCTTGAACAAGATTAGAAATGTATGTACAATATGTTTTAACAAAATTAGTCTCAAATTTGTATCAATATTCCAAATCTGTATGCAATATATAAAAGTCCAATCTAATGTAAAATATTTAAAACTAGTGGTTGCTTTTTAAAAGTAGATTCAGTAATATACCTTTTTATTTTATATTTAAATCCTCCCTTTTTTCTTTCCAGAATAGATTCAATAATCTACCCTCTTATAGTACCATATCTACATCCCCCTTTTTTCTTTTCAAAACAAAGAACTCTAAATCTAATCTCCTTTGCTTAACTTTCCTCATGACCATAACCAATAACAACTTGTAACTAATCCCCCTAAATAATGACAAATATCCATAACCCATTGAATGACCAAAACCCACTCACCCCACCACTTAGGAATGTGGGTGTTGTATTCTTAAATTTACTTCCTGCTGTCTGGGGACAATGGCATCTTTAGGGTATCCTGAAAAGAAAAATTTGGGTTAATTGTCAAGTCCTGGGAGAGGTAGCTGCATCATCTGTTGTCCAGTCTGTGTAATGGGAAAGTGCAGGGCTTGTCTCATGTCCTGGCTAGAGTAGTCTGTGAGGCTGTCATCTCAGCTAGCCACCTTGAAATTGTTCTGAGCACTTTACAGTTCAAAGCCAATCTCTGGGTGGTGTTTTCAGTTTAGTGGTGTTATCATAGTCCTGGAGAAATTGTTGTTGTGGGGCCTCATCCTTCTTTTAGAGACTTCAAAGGTCCTTGTTAGGTGTGTTCATGGTTCACTACAGAAAACTGGTAGAGACTCAAACCCAAAATCATTTACAGGAAGGGAGATGAAACCCTTTTCTAGAATTAGTTAGTACTCTATATGACCATTAATATCATGATAAAAAGTTTAAACTAATCTTATAACCTTATAAACTAATCTTTTTTTTTTTAATAACTGTCATTTTGTACTAGGCAATTTCTCCAGGAAAATAAACGCAAAATAGAAGGAGAAAGCGCTGTGTCAAGCTGATCTCGCCTCTTTCTTTGGAGGCGTTAAATCAGAGGCACAGCTCATGCATTATTGCTTCTCAGCTCAGTACTCCTCACGATCTTCCTCAGCCCACTTTCTCAAATATACTGTGTTAGTGGTAAATGCTTAGAGTATTTCTTTTTTCTTTTTTTAGCCGACTCTATTTGCTTCGAGATTTTTATGCATTTCCAGAAGGCATTGCATAAGGCCTTCACACAGCTCGTCTCCCAACTTCTAGGAGCCCGCATACAGCTGGGAGGTAAGTATAGCCATAGGCTTGCCCAAGACCTTTGAGTGATGCAAGAACCGTGAAGGCACTGGACAATTGGAGCTACAATCATGCAATTCTTCAAACACATGTCTGTGCCTCCGCAGATGGAGGGAAAGAACTCATAGAGCACCCTCTCCAAGCCTCTGTCAGAACCAACTCAGACACTTTCCTGGCCACGGTCCAAGAGTCCTTTTTCAGCGAGGCAGTCACATCTTGCTTCTTCTGTGGCTGGTCACGACTGCCTATAAATTAATATTAATCTTATAAATTTTAAGATAATATTTATACCTTAAGAAAAGCTGTTAAAATGTCAATATAAAACCAAAAGAGGGGGCTGGAGAGATGGCTCAGAGGTTAAGAATACTGACTGTTCTTCCAGAGATCCTGAGTTCAAATCCCAGCAACCACATGGTGGCTCACAACCATCTGTACTGAGATCTGGCGCCCTGTTCTAGCGTGCGGGCATACATGGAGGCAGAATGTTGCATACATAATAAATAAATAAATAAATAAATAAATAAATAAATAAATAAATCTTTTTAAAAAAACAAAAGGTTATGAGATTAGTGACAATAAAATAGTCCTTAAATATATGTTTCTCTTTTGTCCCATATCAAGTGGCTCTTCTGACATGAGACAGAAATTTTGAATTTTACTTTAATAAACATGCTTGGGTTTAGAGAAGGAGAGAGCCACACTCCACCCCCAAAGCCAGCTTTAGTCTCTAACTGGACTGAACCACAAAGAGACCATTTGTGTTGTATGTCTGTAGAGAAAGCAGAAACAAACATTTGCGAAGACTTATGAGAAATCTTATCCTGTTGGAAATGTGACATACCAATAGGCCAATATACTCTTTTTTCTTGAGACATTTTTTTTTCTACATGATTTGTCCTTTTTCTTCAGATGTCACATTTGTCCAGTGGTTTTCAGATTCCTTAGCTGGATACCTTTATTCTCCTGAAAAGACAGAAACAAAACCCTTTCCCAACCCTAATTTTGGGGAGATTCTCTTTGGACAAGTTCTATCTGATCAAATGAAAAGCATTTGTTGTTTTATAGGCTAGTTTAGATTAAATGGTCATGCTGCTTGATGAACTATCATCTCTTCTAATTAAGAGGTCTCTCTTGTTCAAATTGAATACCAATTTTGATTTATGGTTTCTCTTGACATTTGTTTTATTTTCTGAAGCTGTTCTATCGTCCAGAGCAGTGTGGGTTCTCACGGTAGGCATGGGCTTCTTTAATTGCTCTAGGAAGTGAGGATGACAACTGATTCGCAGAGTGACAGCCAGACCGGCCTAGCAGAAAACATCAGAGGGGAGGTGGGCTTGTCAGAGAGGGTCGGGGTGGCCCTGGTAGCTCCAAGGAGTGTTCCAGGCCGGGCTGCGGTGCTCAGACCCACGCTAGTCCAATGTGAACCTCACGAGCTATAACTGCCGTGGTCATTCCTTTGCCAATGCTCACCTCCCAGTCATCACATCCAGTTCCAGGGGAGCCCAGGCCATCCTCTGACCTCTCTAGGTACCAGGCATGCACATGGTACACACACTTATACATAAAATTAATAGATCTTGGGGTTGGAGAGATGGCCCAGAGGTTGAGAGCACTCGGTGCTCTTCCAGAGGTTCTGAGTTCAATTCTTGGTAATCACATGGTGGCTCACAACCATCTGTAGTGGGATCTGGTGCTCTCTTCTGGCCTGCATGTAGCCAGAACACTATATACATAATAAATAAGTAAAACTCTTAAAATAAAAATAAAAAACTCTAATTTGTAAATGCTTGTCTTGAGGACTGCGGGAGCTCTCCTCTCCTGGTGTCTCCTCTGACAGCAAGCCTCTCACATTGGCTGTAAGGGAGTGGAGGAGGTTCCTATTTGTGACGTAGGCCTTGGCCCATGCTTGGCCCATGCTTGGCCCTGCTGGGCAGGGGCTGAGACTGCCTGGCCAGGAAAGACACCAGCTGGGCAGCTTGGGCAAGAACCAGAAAGGGGCTGAACAATTCTTGCAGTCATCATGTTAGAAATGTCCTGCCATAGCCGGTGGTGGGAACTCATGCCTTTAATCCCAGCAGAGGCAGGCAGCTCTCGGAGAGTTGGAGACCGGCCTTGTCTACATACTGAGTTTCAGGAGAGCCAGAGCTACATAATGAGACCTGTCTTGAGGAAAAATAAAATAAGACTCTCTTCTAAAATGGCTCAGCAAGGAAAGGCGCTTGTTACTAAATCTGACTATCTGAGTTGGGTCCCCTGAGCCCACATGGTAGAAGATAAGAACTCTGCAAGCTGTCCTCTGACTATCACATACGTGCCCTCCCCCATACAATTAATAAATGTAATAACAAAACCTTTTTTTTTTTTCGAAACAAGGTTTCTCTAAGGCTTTGGAGCCTGTCCTGGAACTAGCTCTTGTAGACCAGGCTGGTCTCGAACTCACAGAGATCCATCTGCCTCTGCCTCCCGAGTGCTGGGATTAAAGGTGTGTGCCACCATCACCCGGCAATAACAAAATCTTAAAGAACTGTTTTCCTAGGTGATTTCAGATTTGCTGACTGTTGACAGTTAAAAGTAGCCAAGCCAAAAGCTGGAGAGATACTGTTCTTTTTTTTTTTTTAACTTTTTTTTTTAACTTTTTTTTTATTGAGAAAAGGAAAAAAAAAAACAAATTTCCTCCTCCTCCCAGCTTCCCATTTCCCTCCCCCTCCTCCCACCCTTCTCCCCCTCCTCCCACCCTTCTCCCCCTCCCCCCACTCCTCTCCCCCTCCCTCTCCAGCCCAAAGAGCAGTCAGGGTTCCCTGCCCTGTGGTAAGTCCTAGGTCCTCCCCCCTCCGTCCATTTCTAGGAAGGTGAACATCCAAAAGAGAGATACTGTTCTTATAGAGAACTTGGAGGTTCCATTTCCAACGCCAACATAGTGGTTCACGACTCTCTGTAACTCCAGTTCTAGGGGATTACAATACCTTCTCTGGCCTCCATGGTTGCCAGGCATGCTTGTGGTGCACAAACATACATGCAGGCAAGACACTGTACACATGAAGTAAAAATAAATTTAAAAAGGAATGAAAAAAAAAAACCAAACCTCTGGGCAATGATGGTGCATACCTTTAATCCCAGCATTGCGTTAGTTCCAGGACAGTCAGAACTATACAAAGAAACCCTGTCTTGAAAAACCAAAAAAAAAACAAAAACAAAAACAAAAACTAAATAGTACAGTCATTTTCCAGGAGAACTATAGAGTTGGG
Source organism: Microtus oregoni (assembly GCF_018167655.1). Taxonomy (NCBI): domain Eukaryota; kingdom Metazoa; phylum Chordata; class Mammalia; order Rodentia; family Cricetidae; genus Microtus; species Microtus oregoni. Next base: position 13,937,590 of record NW_024543081.1, read on the forward strand.
GGCTTCTTTGGTGACGACACCCCAACCACAAGATGGAGAGATGCCCAAGTGTCTGCTTTTTAGGATGACTGGGACTTGGGAGCTGAGGTAATAACGGTGCTGCCTGCTGTCCCTAGCCAAGGCACTCAGACCCATGTGACCTGTGGGGTTTGTGGAAGCCAGCATTTACCCAGACAGCCCAGGATAGCCCCAGTCTAGGCAAAGCCAAGCAAAGAACCCAATGAACCTGGGGGTGGGCCCTTGTACCCCCAGAAGCCTCCCAACTAGCCACTGTCACTTTGTCATTCAAATGACCTCTTGGGGTTGACCCTGGAGGAAGGTGCTGCTGTATTGGATTTGGTGGCTCTGTAAAGACCCTCAGGAAAAAGGGAGAAGGGTGTAATGCCCGAGGGGGTAGAGGGAGGTGGCTGGTGCTAGGCCAGCTATGTCACTGGATCCGACGTGCCTCTGAAGGTGCTGGCCTGGCACTGTAGGGTCTGAGCATGAACTGGAAGCTCTGGGGCCCTGTTGGCTTGCCAGGGAGGATGGGGCCCGATCTGCTAGGCTGCTTAAGCCTCGGTATCTGTCAGTAGAGCAGACAGGAAGTGCTCAGTAAATGTTTGTGAAGGAAGAGCAGGAGTCCGGTGCTGCTGTCTCAAAACCATTTTATCTTTTTTCTTTTTTATCCTGGTAAGCCTGAAGAGGTGGCCAGTGGCTGGCACCCCACTCCCGCAGGATTCTCCAGCAGGCACTGCTAGCCATGTTGTATCCATGTATGGCCACAAGAGGTCGCCATGCACCGCCAGCAGCAGAAAGCCGAGTAGCTGGACTTCTCACAGGAAGAGCAGGATGGCTAGCACCGGGCTGAAGAAATTTACCTACAGGGTTTCTGAGGGACACTCAAGGTGCCCCTGCTCTTACTTGACAACGTGAACTTCTCTTCTGTCACAGTGCGCCCAGCTTGGTCCAGTTCATCATGGACAATGTGAGGGAGTTAACTGGGTGGGACCAAAGTCCCAGGGCATGAACTTTCCTCCTGAAAGTCCTGGGATGCCAGGCCCTAGAGCTAGGGTTGGTCACAGGAACCTTGTCCCTAGGGAGAGATGAAGGGACCAAGCCATGTTGGATCTTGCAAGCCAGGGTGGAAAACTGTTATCCAGGGCAATGAAAGACTTTAGGTCCGGGGTTTACATCCGGGTTAGCAGGTTCAGTGTCTGAGGGGAGACTCAGTGTGTGAGCGGGGACTCAGAGTGTGAGCGGGGACTCAGTGTGTGAGCAGGGACTCAGTGTGTGAGGGGGGACTCAGTGTGTGAGGGGGGGGACTCAGTGTGTAAGCGGGGACTTAGAGTGTGAGCGGGGAGACTCAGAGTGTGAGCGGGGACTCAGAGTGTGAGCGGGGACTCAGCGTGTGAATGGGGACTCAGTGTGTGAGCGGGGACTCAGAGTGTGAGCGGGGACTCAGAGTGTGAGCGGGGAGAGTCAGTGTGTGAGCGGGGACTCAGTGTGTGTGTGGGGGGACTCAGTGTGAGCGGGGACTCAGTGTGTGAGCGGGGAGACTCAGTGTGTGAGTGGGGACTCAGTGTGTGAGCGGGGAGACTCAGTGTGTGAGCGGGGACTCAGTGTGTGAGTGGGGACTCACTGTGTGAGTGGGGACTCAGTGTGTGAGCGGGGACTCAATGTGTGAGGGGGGACTCAGTGTGTGAGGGGGGGGACTCAGTGTGTGAGCGGGGACTCACTGTGTGAGCGGGGACTCAGTGTGTGAGCGGGGACTCAGTGTGTGAGGGGGGACTCAGTGTGTGAGGGGGGACTCAATGTGTAAGCGGGGACTTAGAGTGTGAGCGGGGAGACTCAGAGTGTGAGCGGGGACTCAGAGTGTGAGCGGGGAGACTCAGTGTGTGAGTGGGGACTCAGAGTGTGAGCGGAGACTCAGTGTGTGAGCAGGGACTCAGTGTGTGAGCGGGGACTCAGAGTGTGAGCAGAGACTCAGTGTGTGAGCAGGGACTCAGAGTGTGAGCGGGGACTCAGTGTGTGAGCGGGGACTCAGAGTGTGAGCGGGGACTCAGTGTGTGAGCGGGGAGACTCAGAGTGTGAGCAGGGACTCAGTGTGTGAGCGGGGACTCAGAGTGTGAGCGGGGACTCAATGTGTGAGCGGGGAGACTCAGTGTGTGAGCGGGGACTCAGTGTGTGAGCAGGGACTCAGTGTGTGAGCAGGGACTCAGTGTGTGAGGGGGGGGACTCAGTGTGTAAGCGGGGACTTAGAGTGTGAGCGGGGAGACTCAGAGTGTGAGCGGGGACTCAGTGTGTGAGCGGGGAGAGTCAGAGTTTGAGCGGGGACTCAGAGTGTGAGCGGGGAGACTCAGTGTGTGAGCAGGGACTCAGAGTGTGAGCGGGGAGACTCAGTGTGTGAGCGGAGACTCAGTGTGTGAGCAGGGACTCAGTGTGTGAGCGGGGACTCAGTGTGTGAGCAGAGACTCAGTGTGTGAGCAGGGACTCAGTGTGTGAGCGGGGACTCAGAGTGTGATGCAGATGTGAGTGAAGAGGTCACTAAGACCCGTACCTGCAGCATGGCCTGCAGCCAGGTCCATTGTGGACCAGCAGGTCAAGTTCTTACAGGCCTAGCTCTCTTGTGTTCCCCTTCAGACCCTCAAAGCTGGGAGAAGAGACAAGTTCCCAGTCCCTGTTCTGTGGCCTTGCTGCCTCATAAGTCACAATGCCCACTGCTCCAGGCTCCTTCCTTCTGTCATAACATATGGGCATGGCTCTGCCTAATCCCTATACGTCACATCTTTGGCTGAAAAGCTGGAACCCTCCTCACTTCCCCAGGGCTTTCTAACTGGCTTCTCTTACATACGTTTGCCAAGTGATGGGAATACGTGTGTGAAGAACCACATGTGGCTTGCATGTGCAGTGTCATGTATGTGACGCCCTGTGCCAGGCACTGGGTGTGCACAGAGCACACAGCCCCTGCATTCCTCAGTTCCGGGGTAACTAAGGTGCAGCAGGTGCTGATGCCATGGTGGAAGATGAGAAGGCACAGGGGACACACACACACACACACACACAATAACTGGATAGGTATCAACACTGCGGGGGAAGGCAGAGTGGGGTCTATACCACTCTTGCTGTATCCTGAGCTATAGCACACGGTAAGATCTGTAGGTAGAGACTGCTCTTTTGTTTCCCGGCCACCCAGACCCGAATAATAACACAGAAATTATATTAATTACAACAACGTTTGGCCAATAGCTTATGCATATTTCTAGCTAACTCTTACATCTTAAATTAACCCATTTCTATTAATCTGTAAATCACCACGAGGCTATGGTCTACTGGTAAATGTCTGGCTAGCATCTGGTGTCTTTCTCTTTTGGCAGCTACATGGCATCTCTCTGACTCCGCCTATTTTCTCTTTATACCTCTGTTTGGATTTCCCACCTGGCTTTACTCTACTAAGCCATTGGCCAAAACAGCTTTTTTAATAACTAATGGTAATAAAACATATTCATAGCATACAGAGGGGAATCCCACTTCAGAGACCCTCCCCCCGAGCCTGCTCCACTCTGGTGTGTCAAAAGTTCTTATTTGATCTTCCTAGCTTACATCACTGGGTTGTTTGGAGGTTGGAAGGACACACAGCAGGGATGCTGCCTGGTCAGTGGCAAAGCCCCCACATGGGTGCTCATGCTGCAGGAGACTGCCTCAGCTCAAGATGAACGCTCAGGGTCTGGCCCCAGCTGCGTGTGTCCTCTGTCACTGGTCAAAGGTGGGCACTGGTCACCCTGCCTTTTCCGATTTAACTTTGCAGAGCTTAGGGGCTAAAAGAGGAGTGGAGATAGTAACCATTTTGCCCCCCTCAGCCCAGCCTTCCAGATCCCCAGTGGTTTGTCTCAGGAAGGGAGCACTGGGCTCTACACTAGCCTGACCCAAATTCATGAACCCTAGCAATCCAGAGAAGATTCATGGCTTCTTCTTCTCGGGCCTCACCATTCACCTGGGGCAGGAGGGGATCCTTATCCTGCATATGAAGACACAGAGATCAAATGAGTTTGTTCCAGCAGGCAGTAGCTACCTGAGCAGTTTTGAGCTGGGCTCTGGGGTCACAGCTGCCTACCTGAATCCTGCTCTGTCCTGTAATCACTGGGCCTAACTCTTTACCTGTGAGAGGGCCTTTACCTGTGAGAAGGCCATCATCACCTCTGAGAGGACCTTTACCTGTGAGAAGGCCGTCATCACCTGTGAGAGGGCCATCATCACCTGTGAGAAGGCCGTCACCTTTGAGAAGGCCGTCATCACCTGTGAGAGGGCCATCATTACCTGTGAGAAGGCTGTCACCTGTGAGAAGGCCGTCATCACCTGTGAGAAGGCCATCATCACCTGTGAGAGGGCCATCACCTGTGAGAGGGCCATCATCACCTGTGAGAGGGCCATCATCACCTGTGAGAGGGCCATCATCACCTGTGAGAAGGCCATCACCTGTGAGAGGGCCATCATCACCTGTGAGAAGGCCATCACCTGTGAGAAGGCCGTCATCACCTGTGAGAGGGCCATCATCACCTGTGAGAGGGCCATCACCTGTGAGAGGGCCATCATCACCTGTGAGAAGGCCATCACCTGTGAGAAGGCCGTCATCACCTGTGAGAGGGCCATCATCACCTGTGAGAAGGCTGTCACCTGTGAGAAGGCCGTCATCACCTGTGAGAAGGCCATCATCACCTGTGAGAGGGCCATCACCTGTGAGAGGGCCATCATCACCTGTGAAAGGGCCATCATCACCTGTGAGAAGGCCGTCATAACCTGTGAGAGGGCCATCACTTGTGAGAGGGCCGTCATCACCTGTGAAAGGGCCATCATCACCTGTGAGAAGGCCGTCATCACCTGTGAGAGGACCATCACCCGTGAGAAGGCCATCATCATCTGTGAGAGGGCCTTCACCTGTGAGAGGGCCATCATCACCTGTGAGAAGACCATCACCTGTGAGAGGGTCTTCATCACCTGTGAGAGGGCCATCATCACCTGTGAGAAGACCATCACCTGTGAGAAGGCCATCATCACCTGTGAGAGGGCCATCATCACCTGTGAGAGGGCCATCATCACCTGTGAGAAGATCATCACCTGTGAGAAGGCCGCCATCACCTGTGAGAGGGCCATCATCACCTGTGAGAGGGCCTTCATCTGTCAGAAGGCCTTCATCACCTGTGAGGTCATCAAGTGTGAGAAGACCACCACCTGTGAGAGGGCCTTTACTTGTGAGAGTGATCCCGGAATTGACAGAAGAGCCTAAGGAGACCCAATGTACTGCACGCTCAGCACAGATCCCAGCACATTCACACACCCAAGAGTCTAGAGATTTCATTAATAATACAAACCTTCGGCCTCTGGTGGCTTGCTCTGCCCCCAACCCCAACGTCTTTCTAAGGATTGAAGACAGCAGCTGGCAGTGGGAGGTGGTTGCTTTATATATAAGAGGAGAACAAAGGGAAAATAGAACAAGGGGGTGGTTAGTGGCTACACCAACCACCCTCGAAACTTGGGGGAGGGATCTAGGGTCCCAAGCCACCAGCAGCCTGTGACAGCCTTGCAGCGCAGTCAGGCTTGCCTGCTGGGATAGGGCAACAGGACTCTCCTGGTTTGGACCAGCACTCCACCACTGGGGGGGAAACTTCCTGCCTGGCTGTAGGGTGGCCTCTGAAAAGCAGGAAGTAGGTTAAGTGAGGTCCTGGGGTTTCTCTCCCCCTTTCCAAGGCAACATGCAATATTCACTAGAAGATTCTCTGTAGGTCCCATGAGCTTCAAAGGCTGTGCCCCTCCAGCTGCCCACCTGCCCTGGTTGCCAAGGCCAAGTCCTTACCCTCTACCTCATTAGGGCAGTCCTTTAGCATCCTCCACTCTCCTTGGAGCCTGTGGTTCTTGGTCTTTGTGGTGCTCAGGGGGCACTCGGATGCCATTCTCTGGGCTCTGAGTCATCGCTCCTCCTGGTGACATCTTGGTACTTGGTTTCCAACTGTGTGTGAGAAGGCTGTCTACTCCCCTTGAAGACATGGACTCATGCTGGTGCAGGAGGGGACCAAGGTGTTCCCTGTACGACAGATGGCAGCGGAGAGCCATAACGCCAGTAGATATGCCTTCTCTAAGGGGGAAGAAGCTAGACAATAGGTGTGCCAAGACCATAGTTGGGATGTGGAGCCCAGGAGGAAGCAGGCACCAAGAGGACAAAAGCCTGGCAGCCTAGGCCTGATCCTGCCTGGAGTTGCTTCCTGGCGAGACCTTGGGCTATTCATTCTCCGAGTCTTAGTTTCTCCACTTGTAAATGATGGCGATTCCTCCAAGGTCTGCTGAGGATTACATGACATGTTATGCAAGCGAGGAAGCCCAGGGCTGTCAGGTGGGGGACTTTCACAGAGGAAGAAATGCTAAGGCCCTAGGCTGCAACCTCTCCAGGCAGCCGGTCCCAGCTTCTCTTCATCTTCTTCAGGCAGCCAGTCCCAGCTTCCCTTCATCCTCTCCAGGCAGCCGGTCCTAGCTTCTCTTCATCTTCTTCAGGCAGCCAGTCCCAGCTTCTCTTCATCCTCTTCAGGCAGCCGGTCCCAGCTTCCCTTCATTCTATTCAGACAGCCGGTCCCAGCTTCCCTTCATCCTCTTCAGGCAGCCGGTCCCAGCTTCCCTTCATCTTCTCCTAGGTGGTGAGCTGCTGCTTCCATAAGCCCCACCTTCTCTTGCTGGCAAACGATCTCAGTGAGCCAGTCTTAGTTCCCAGGGCTATGTCTCACCTGCTTGGCCACTGGCCAGCAAAGACACTGTGCTCTGTGTGGTAATGCACTCTCCTCTTAGCTGGCAGCCACCCTGAGGGGAAGGCCTGGGTGACCATGGACAGCATGGACCTCAGAACACAGGAAAGCAGAGTTCCTGGGAACAAGAAAAGAACCTCTGGGCACCTATCCTGGAGATTCATGGCCAAGAGCTCTATCAGAGGAGGGCATGGTCAGCTGGCCAAAACAGGCTTTTAGAAATAGACCTGAACTGGGCGGTGGTGGCACAGGCCTTTAATCCCAGCACTCTGAAGGCAGAGGCAGGTGGATCTGTGAGCCTGGTCTACAGAGTTCCAGGACAGCCAGAACCGGGACTACAGACCACAGCCTGAGTGGCCGTGGGGCAGCAGACAATAATGAAAATATCAGTAAATTCATTCGCAGCCACTAAGCCGACAGAAAAACATCAAGAAAGGGTTTATTTTGGGTCTGACTTCCAGGTTATAGTCACTGTGGGGAGGTTGAAGCATCAATCACACCACATCCAGTCAAGAGCAGACAGGCTCGCTTGCTTGAGCTTTGCTCAGATTCTTCACTCTTTACACAGTTCAGGGCCCCTTTCCTAGGATTGGTGCCACCCATAGTGGGCTGGGTCTTTCTGCATCAGTTAACTTGAGATGCCTCCCACAGACAGGCCACAGGTCATCCCAATGGCGACAGTCCCTCACTGAGGCGCTTCCCAGGTGGTTCCAGGTGGTGTCGAGAATTAAAGCTAACATCAGAGGGCTCATTAAGTAGTAAACTATGATTTCAGGTGCGGGAAGCAGGGAGGGACACTTGATTAATAGCCATGACAACATCTCTTTAGCTTTTACCCTTAAACTAATTATCTTTCCACACACTGTGAGGAGGAAAAAGGAGTCGAGGAGGACTGTCCAGGAAAGTACCCTGCTATGGTGCCCTATCATCTACTTGCCTGTCAGTGGCCACACATCCTCTGCAGGCAAGTGTCATGCCCACTCTACAGACAAAACTGCGGTGGCCTAGAACATAACAGAGGAACCAGATCTGGGGACCCTGGAACCCATAATCCCAGCCACTACGCTACCTTGGCTACTGCTAAACTGGCCTCATTTGCCAGCACCCCCGTGAGGCAGATTAAGGGGAGAACAGATGCAAAGCAGGTACCAATCAGCCACAGCTATTCCAGGCTGGAGCCCCTTCAATGCCTCCTGCACCACCGCACCTGGTCACCCCTTCCAGTCCCACGCACAGGGTTGCCCATCTCTCTGGCAGCAACCCCAATGGGGTCAAGGAACTCTCCCACCTAATCCAGGAGGGCTAGTTCCTGCTCCTCACATCTGCCCAGATGACTTTGGTGCCGCTTCTCCAGGCCTGCTCATGTGTGCACACATGTGCACATACACACACAAGCATTCCCCCCCCCCCCCAGGAGCACTGGTCTTTGTTGCACCACTGTCCAGGGGATCTAATAGAAATCTGTTACAACTGAACACGCAGCCCAGAGCCCTTCTTCCAGGATACTTCAGTACAACATAGACTAAGTTTAGCTTTTAGTCATTTTAATTGTAAAAACCAAGACGTTTATATAAATAAGACCGCTGTGTAAAATATGGTTCACCCTTCTACTAAAACCCTTCTCCCCACACTCAAAAAGAATCTAGAAAAGCCAGCAAGGTAAGAAGTACAAAGAGCATGCGGTCCCTGATGAAGTCCTGGCAGGCCAGGTTCCCTGCTAAGGGGGCCTCGCGGTGAGCGCACTCCTGGCCCAGGTGTCTCACCGGAGTTCAGCAACAGCTTGAGAACTCGCTCTGCACCACGGCCCAGCTCTCAGCCATGCGGCTGATATGATGGAGGTGCTATGGATGTGTGGCCCGGGCTGGGAGAGAGAAGGGGACAGGAAGACTGTGTGATCCTCATGCCAAAGCCAGGGCTATGAACTGCTGGTCCAGTAAGAAATGGTGGTTTGTTCAGCTCCGGGTTAGGCTGGGGAAGGGAGAGGGAATCTCTTCCCCAATGACAAGGAGAGAAGTGTCCTGTGTCTCATGAGAGGAGATACTTCCCAGCAGTCCTGGGGGCAGAAGGGCTTTGGGCTCCTGGGATGGAGGGTGGGACCAGTCCATTCCAAGGAGAAAAATCCCATGACCTCACCCTCTTCACCCGTCACACAATCCCACCCCTCATGCACACAGAGAAGCCTGTCCACAGGTCAGGACTCAGAGGGAGACAATGGAGAGCCTGGGAGTGGAGATGTCACAAAATTCACACCTGGATGTGGCTCAGGAAACTGGTACACAAGGGCAAAAGAAAACTCTGTACTCTCCTTGCAGGAGCCAGGCTCTGCCTAGGGCTGCTCCCCAGCCCAGAGGAGAGGCAGGAGAGCTGTGGGTGCTGTCAGGAGCACTTCCACACACACACAGCCAGGGTTCCCCCGAAGTACAGGTACAGGAGGTTCTTCACCTCATGGGTGATCTCGAACCCAAAGCCCTCGCCGATCACCACATGCCAGGAGGAGCCGAACTTCTTGTCCATTGTCTCCTTGATCATCTTTGCAGCGCTCTGGAAGGAAAGGTGCCAGTCAGCGGCAGTGATAGGTACAAGCCAGTTCCCACACCAGGAAGGAGAAGCCTGGCTCTGAGCTCTACGCAGAAAATGGCTGCTGCCCCCGCCTACAGCATCAGCACAGATGGCTCTGGGCAGCACCTCCTGCAGGGCTATGACATGGGAACAGCACCTGGACACCTCATCAGGAAGGAACTGGGGACAGCAGGAAGAAATGGAGGCTTGAGGAAGCCTGGGCTGAGGGCTGGCTGTATCACTCTGGGTTCCAGACCAGCACCAAGATCCTCAGCTGTGAACCCGTAAAACAGGGCACAGGGCTGTTGTAGAGACCAGAGGAAAAAAACAAAGTGTGAGGGTACAACATGGGCCCTGAGGGGTGCCCTGAGGGGTGCCCTGAGGAACGCTGTGATCAGCAAGTGTGGCAGGTCCCAGGAAGACCCCAGTCATAGCAATGGCATTCCACTGCCCATGGAGGCTCTTTCCAAAGCTTCCTTCAGCATGAAGAGGTTTAGGAACACTGAGCACCATGTCCCCATCACCTCAGTGGCTCAGGAAAGAGGCACCACCACCCCTAGCCTACAGACTAGGGCTCTGTGTTCAGAGCTGAGAAATGGCTTGTCTTGAGAACACAGCGAGGGAAGGGTGCAGACGGGATATGGCCATACCACTGCTTCCTTGCACACCACAGCCTCATGAATGGCACTGCTGGGCTGATACCTGGGGCCATATTCCCAAGACCCACAGCAACACCTGTGGCTGAGCTGGGACTCCACCCTTTCGGAATGGATGGATGAATTCATGGATGAATGCCTGGCAGACCTCTGCTCATGGCTGGGATGGAGCCCAGAAAGATGCCCTAGCCAATAACCCACTTGAGTCTGGGGACAGAGGTGGTATGAGACCCTGCTGGCTTCCCTCCCTTTGGGGCTGGTGTGGCCCTTGGTACCCTGGCTAGAACCGACCTCTTCTCTCACTGGCCTTCCAGAACAGTGACCACTTCCAAGCAAGGCTCTAGCTTTGTCCTGGCAGGACTCTGGAGCTGGCTACAGGGCTCTGGAGCCCCTCTATCACACACAGGGTCACCAGAGGCACGAGGGCCGCCTGCACTGATGGCAATACCTCGTTGTTGTTGGAGAATTTCTCACAGGCTGTGACACAAAGCTCCATGGTCTCCACTCGCATCTCCTCTGGCATGTCCGAGTGCTAGAGACAGGGCAGGGTGACAAACAGAGAGAGGCTTAGCCCGCGACCTGGCCTTTCTGGCCAGCCTCTCGGTCTTAAGCTTAAGGCACAGACACTAGGTGGCTTCCCTTGCCCAGTCCTGGGTAGTGGTTTATCCCTGACTGGGGCCTACAGCTGGGGTGGAGCGCGTGTGTTGTATGGCTGCGTGGTCTGGGGCCCCTGCCCCTCTGCAAGGGTCCATGTTCCCACCAAGGAACATGTGTGGGAGGAGCCCAGCATGAGAAGTGGGCTCTCCTTCAGAGCCGGGCCACTCCTTGGTTCTTTTCTCAGGCAGTTAGCCAGGTTCCTCCTCCTCCCATATGGACGTTCGGGCCTGTCTTCATCCTCTCCCTCTCCAGCCAAGTCCTTCCAACAGCTGTGCCTTCCAAAAGGGAGAGAGGGCTCCATATTTTCTCGCCCTCCTGGGGCTCTAGACTCCCAGGTCCCACCGCCCGGTGAACCGCACTTGGTTTTCTCAAACATCTCCCAGTTTCCCCTCAAACCTGCTCTTCTTGGGAACAAGGACTTTTTCTTGACTCTGGCCCACCCAGATCCCACCCCTAGTGAGCAGCTTGGCCTCCACTCCTATCACCGCCAGGGCAGGCTCAGCACTCCCTCTGGGTTGGCTCTCCTAACTACAGTGAGAGTGATTAGCTAAGGACACAGACAATGTCACTTCTGCCCCTCACTGCTCTCTGAACCTCTGGACAGAATCCACATTCCTCACCAGGTGTCTCTCACAGCTGCCAGCCAGGCCTGCACAGACTAGCCCCACCCTCGCTCTGACCCCCCATCTGCCACTCCTCAGGGGCTCAAGCCAGCCAAGTTGATGGTGCCAAACTTGTCCCACTAAGTCTCCTGTGCCTCCTGCTTCTCTGAGGGGCAGGTCTTTCCTCGGGTTCCTGCAAGGCCTGCCACCTAACTTGATGAGGGTCACTGAACTGATTTCTTGCAGGAGCGGGCCTCGGTAGCAGCTCTTCTCTGCAGCACTTAAAGCTTGCTGCTGTGTCCTTTTGCACAGGCTGGTCCGTCATGGCCTTGTTTGCCATCATCTCCACAGTGTCTAGACCATGCTTGGCAGACAGCAGGTGGCCTGAACTAACTTGGTGAATGAATGAATGGATGAAAGAATGAATCACTGTGACTGTAGGATGTCTGGGTTGGAGCCAGCAGAGCCTTCTTCCTGCAGACTGCAAGCTCCACCCCCTTGCAGACTGTGGGGTCTAGTGGCCACTTTCTTCCCTCCCCAGGCTTACCCTGACCAGGGGGAAAGTCTGCAGCCGCTTATAGTCAGCCTCCTCTTTCTTCCCTTCTGTCTCTCCCATGATTCTCCCAGTGTGCCCTCAGGAGGAGAGGGTGGGACGTTCAGGAGGCGCTGGGCCCAGCAGTCACGCTGCTCAGGAGGCTGGGGAAGCAGGCCTTGCCAACTTAGCAGGAGCAGAAAATGTCTTTCCCCAAGGGGTGCTGCAAAGAACAGGAAAAGCAGGAGGGAAGAGTTGGCTTCAAAACCACACATCACAAATTAGAAATGTCTCAGTGACAATATGACACCTCCCCATCTCAACGCCTCTGCCTCCTTTCCCAAATGGCCAGCAAGTCTGCAGACGGAGGGTGAGTCAACCAGAGATGCTGCAAGAACACACTGTCATTGTCAAGACAGATACTGATTGTGGGCCAGGCCAGGGATGGAGCCGACAGCTACCAATTAGCAAGGACAGTTTCTGAGTGCCATGACAGTCTGTCTGGTACTAAGGAAGCCAAATGCACAGGTGACCACTGACAATTTGGGCCTGTCACCAAGGGAGGGATCCCTTCTGCAGGACCCTGCTCTGCAGAATAGGAACAATGTTGCGTGGTAGCTTTCGTGGCACACTGGGTGCCTTGATAGTCCCTGCCTACTCTCCCCAGAGCCACCAGATCCTGTCTAGCTGGTCCAGGAGCTGGGAGGTCCAGGCACTGGTTCAGGAGTTCTCATGAGTGACTGGAGCCACATCCGTGGCAGGGAGCTCAATGAAACAAGGCATGTGGACCAGCACACAGAGCCAGGCATGTGGGTGTCACCTGGTCAGTGGCTGTCTCTCCTTCCTCTGGCTCACAGGGGACTCAATGAGACAGGGTTTTTTTGAGACAGGGTTTCTAGACTCTTAAATACACACAAGCCCCTTCCCACCAGATCTAGGCAACTAATGACAGGCAGAGCTTTTCACAAACAGATGGACTATACCCTAAATGACCACCAGCCCTGCAGAAGTCACGATGCTTCTTTACCCCAGTTTCATGCACCCAAGAATGAAATCAAAGGGCTTTCTCTCAGAGGCCCTGACATGCATGAGTATAAATCACTGTGATGACAATCTTTCTGCAATTTACACTGACAAATGAGGTCACACATCACAGCAGAATTTTTTTTTGTTGTTGTTCCTTTTTTTTTTGTTTTGTTTTTCAAGACAGGGTTTCTCTGTGTAAGCACTCTGGCTGTCCAGGAACTAGTTCTGTAGACCAAGCTGGCCTTGAACTCACAGAGATCTGTCCGCCTCTGCCTCCTGAGTGCTGGGATTAAAGGTGTGCTACCACTGCCTGGTTCAGCCACATTTCTTAAATTTATAATAAACTCAATTTCACTGCATGGCCACTGAACCCCAAGATGGTCAGCATAGTAACCAAGAGGTATGTAGATTATGAGACAGTGGTTTTCCAAGCCTGCTTGGAGTTTCTGGTCTCAAATGATCCTCCTGTTTCAGTCTACAAATAGCTGGGAATAGGGCACCTGGCCAACGGGTGGTAAAGGAGGTGATACGGATTAACTGCCATGCACCAGCCCCCATTCCCTGCACTTAGTCTTTATGCAGAACTTTATGCAGAAGTTAGAGCCCGGGTGTGGTGGCAGAAGAGCTGCAACCTCTGGCCTGAGGTCACTCAGCTCAGCAGAGAGGAGAGCCACTGGCTACAGCATTGCCCTAGAGCCACTCCCTCACTTCATGCACACACATGGGCCCTTGCTGCACACTTGACCACAAGTGTGGCACCTCCCCTCCCATCATCCGAGGGTGACTGCCATCTGGCCTGGCTGAGCACTGAGCTTTCTGGATACTCTTTCCAGGCTGCATTGTGCTCCTAGATCACACCCTCCCTGATGCTGCAGCCACCCCCAGGGCCACACCATTGGTGGGCATCCTCAGGCAAGGCTCAAAGCTTGGCACGGACTCCACCACTCCACGAAACTGGTGTTTTCTGATTCCCCAGAGGACAGATGGCTCCACTTATCTTCTAAGTCTGGGCATTTGTACAACTTGGGTTTCAGCGGGTTTTGTTTGTCTCTACATATGTGCTGGCTGTTTACCAAGCACAGTCTCACTGCACTTTCCGGTCAGGTTTCTTGTTCCTCAAAATCCAAAGGGCCATTCATCTCTGCTCACTAGTGCAAAAGCCTGTCGCCCAGCCCATCCTGTGTTCTTAGCTTTAGTAACACCATGCTATTGCCTCCTCAGCTACCTTCACCAAGGCGGTATGGCAGGGGGTGCCAGGGCTTTCCACTTTGTTTACCTCCGAGAATCCCAAGTGGGAACGACTTAAAGTGTGGAAGCAGCTGCTCCAGCATCTTCCACTTAAGTGTTTCAACTCAAGTTGATTCATCTTCAGAGCTAAGAAAGGCTGCCAGGAGGGGACAGGAGGGAACACAGAACCCATGATGCACACCAACCTCAAGGCAATCATATCTATATTGGCCTCAAAACAGAATCTGTGGGAGGTCACAGAACTTCATAGGCTACCAGAGTTGCTCTTCAGGAATGAAGAGGGAGAAAGGCCTAGGATAGTTCCAGGGAGCCGCGCATGGAGTGGAGGACGCCAAGTCAGACAGGTGCTTGCAGGGGCGACTAAGGGAAAAAGCACATGCTTAGCAGGTGCAAGGTCTTGAGTTCTGTCCCTAAAGCTGCAAAATGGATACATAAGTCAACAAATCAATGAAATACTGAGGTCTAGATGCGGGGGTGGGGGGGGGTGGGGGGGGGTAGGTAACATTTCTTAGTATTCAGGCATCTGAGCTGGCCTGACCTTGGGGTATACATCCTCAGCTGTAGCCACTAAGAGCACCTCCTGTGCACATTCACCACGTTCCCCTTTAAAAGGGCCCTGCCCACCTCTCATCTCCCCCCTTTCTCTGTCTGCCTGTCTCTTTCTCTTTCTTCTGCCACTCCTGTCCCCAGAGGCCAGTCTCCCCTTTCCCCTCCCTCATTTCCCACTCACTTTCCCCCAATGAAAAACCCCTCCACCTGATCTCTGTTGCATGACATTTCTCTCGCACACTGCTTTTCTACATTACAACAGACTTCTGCCTACTTCCTCGGCTTTGGAGCCATGAATAAGGGGCCACAGCCAGGCCTGGGCTTCTTGAAGATGGCTTCCTCATTCTTGGCAGACTAACACAGCATTGTTTGAGTGGTATGACCCCCAGTGCCCTGTACTTCCCGATGTTCTGTTCTTTAGGAGTGCGGTCCCTCCGGCCAGGACCCAGCCAGCGTTATTCAACCACGTATACTCTGGACCATGGTCCACGAACACACGAGCGTTCCTGATCCCCTCCTGTTCTCCCAGCAGTCCCAAACAGGGAAGACTTACAGTGGAAGAGCAAGTGTTGTAGACGGCGGCTTCCACACAGAAAGGGAAGGCAGTTTTATGACCCCGTATCATTCTGGTGCAGCTGCACTCATTCAGCCATGATTAGCGCACCCTGCTAAATGTGTGCTACCTAAAATAGCACAACTGGGGCTCTAATAACTTTACCAATCTCCCATGGGAATGAGCATGTGCCTGAGAGAGGCTCCTCCGACCAAACCACACTTTTTAAAAATGTAAGTGTGCCACGGTCAGCACCTGGCCCAGCATGAACTGGCTCTCCCTCTAGGATTCCTTTAGTGCTCTTCATAGCCCCATTCAAGAGGTACACACAGGGCTGCCCCATTGCCTTTTCAAAGCCAGTGTGCCTGTCTGGAAGGTCTTGCTCGCTGTGAAAGGAGAACAAGTCACCGTTTGGTACTTTGTTTCTTTGTTTCTTTCTTTTTTTTTTTTTGTTACTTTGTTTCTTAAGTATTTGAGGAGAATCTTTAAGAGGGTTAGAGTGTGGGGGAGGTTTGGGGAAAATACATGGTCTCTGGGAAGTAAAGTCAAAAGCATCTACCAACTGTGTATGTGCATGCCTATGTATGCATGGGGGGGAGGTTGTGCGTGTGTGCGCGTGAATGAGCACACATGTATATATGTACCTGTGTGCATGTGCTTATGTGCTGACACTTAATACTTGGAACATCCTTGGCCCTTAGGCTTATAACCCACTACATAACCAAGAGACTGCAGGACCCTTTTGGAGTGTGTCATGGTCTTTCCAAAGACACTCTTCGGGTGGGTCTGAATTCACATCTGTTCTGATCCTGGCTACTACTCCTGCCCCTAAGCCTCAACTTTGAATCTGGAAGTGGGCTGAGCAGGCTCTACCTCACAGTAAGGATCAGCACCGGTTTCTGGAGTGTCAGGAAGAGGAACTTTGCTATCTTTCTTCATAGGAGCCAATCATGTATTTAAGCATCTGGGTCACACACTATCATTTCCCCAGTCGCACTGCGGGTCAGCCTCGACTTCAGCACTGGAGGAAGAGAGTCACGAGGACATCAGCAAAACCTGGGTTGGCCAATGGTGGTGGGGGCGTGACTACATTCTAGCTTCACCTTCACATTCACTGCTTCATCTCAACACTAAAGGAGCTCCCCAGTGAACTGGCTTCTAGCTCTTAGGGGAGGGGGAGAATCAGGCACCTAGTGCTCAGGAAGGCTTGGTGGCTGGCCCAAGAGTGAACAGCCAGCATTTGCAGAGCCAGGATCTGAGTCCAGATCCATCCTCTCGACTTTATCATGCTTTATTCCTTGGAAGAAATAATTTCAATATTGGCATCAGCTCAGTCACCTATCTGTGCCTGCCTCCTGCCTCTACCCATTTGGGGGTCTCTGCAAGCACCCCGGCCAGCAGAGTAATGATCTGCAGGAGGTAAGAAAGTACTTAGGTTCAATATAACTAAGTACCGGGTGTTGATTCAAACTTCTCGAGTCTGACCTGAAGTGGTATATTTTAGGTATATTTGAGGACAGCACAGACAGTGAGATTTTCCTGGTCATAATTTAACTCAATCCAATGTGTACAACAAAGCTTAAGACATGACTACATCAAAACTCTCTGCAAAGCACATGGGATGTCTTCCAGAAAGACAAGCTCATGATAAGCGTCTTGGGGAGGATGCAGTGTGGTCTCAGCCACACAGATAGCGTGAAGGTCCCCAGGCTATTAGCCACATCTGCTCCCAGCCTTTTGGGTGGGATACTAGGTTTGCATCCCTTTCTTTGAAGAAGCAACCCTGTGTGTTTAAAATCCCAGTTTCCCCTTATGCTCATTTGTGAGCACAAAGACCTCTGTGCTTCCCACATCTCCTCCTCTTTTAGGTTTTAAGGAGAAAATTGTGTCTGTACTAGAGGCCAAGGTTGAACGCCTTGCCTGCATTGCTCTTCTAGTATGGCAAGTATAAGAGAATTGTAAGACCAGCTAACAGAGGACCAAAGAAAGGGGAAAGTCATTTTAACCAGGACGGCTATTCAAAGGTCACTTGAGATTTTATTTATCTCTTTATGCAGATTATTAATTTGACCATTGATAGTGAGAAAATCTGACACATTAAAAACAACATATGCTTTAAATTGTAGGCAATCAGGTTTATGCTTGCACAAGAAATACCTACAGTAGCTCTGTTTGGTAAACCTGTGGTTTCTCTGTGCCTCCCACACAGCCACACCAGGGACATGGGACATGCACTGTGTACCTTGGTCATCACATCCCTGTTTTTGACATGTTGACTCTCTGCCTCTGGAAACAAACAACAAAGCTGACAAGATGAGGAGGAGAAGGGTTCAGGGACACGAGCAGTGAGATAGGGTTCCCTAAAGGCCTGGGTTACCCAGGTCAGGCCAGAGTGAAAACAAACCCAGGGCTGCCATTCTCCAATTTGACTGTAAGGGCATCAGAAATCCATCATCTTGCTGGGTGTAGTGGCACATGCCTGTAATCCCAGCACTTAGAAGCCAGTCTGGCCTGCACAATGGGTTTCAGATCAAACAAGGCAACAGAGTGAGACCTTGTCTTTCCCTGCCCCCAACCCCTTGGTTTTATCCAAGACAGGGTTTTTCTGAGTAACATTGGCTGTCCTGGAACTCACTCTGTAGACTAGGCTGGCCTTAAACTCATAGAGATCCACCTGCCTCCGCCTCTACCTTCTAGGATTAAAGGTGTGTGCTGCCACTGCCACCACCACTGGCTAGCATGAGACCTTGTCTTAAGAAATGTTCACTTAAGAAAAAAAGGAAGGAAGGAAGGAAGGAAGGAAGGAAGGAAGGAAGGGGTGAGGGATGGAGGTAGGCAGGCAGTAGGCCATCATCTGCTCTACACAAGAGATGGGTTGACAGCTGGGATAACTGCAGTCCTTAAAAAGAGGAGTACGCGTACAGAAGCTGTCTCATTTGCTTTAAAAGGTCTTTGCTTATTCTCAATTACACTGAAGTCCAGCGAAAACTTCTTTATGCTTTGATCATGGAGAGGGGGAGAGGTGGAATTAAGAGAGACATCTGTTGACTTGTTGAGCTAGGCGACTCAACATTTTCTTTGTCCAATACCTCGTGCTAAATGACAGTGACTCACATAGTACACCCCCATGGACATACCCAATTTTAGAGGCAATCCCAAACATTTTTGTTAAGAGACAAGTAATGAAAAGTCATAATCATGGTAGCCACAGCATGAAGACAGCTGCCCACAGCACGGGTTACGTAGGCTCCCTCCCCACTTCTTCCGCACTCAGCACAACAGATTTGAGTGTAAGGAATTAAAAGTGACATTATCACAGGCTCGAATTACAGGCAGCTCTGGTTTATCTCCTAGGAAACCACTGACAATTGCTAATCAGCCTTTACACCTTACAAGTGATCACGACTCCACCATGTGTCGTGAGTCCAGAGGCCCTGAGCTCAGGGACTTCAGTCTCCTTTGCTGTCCCAGAATGAGCAGTCTAGTGTGTCGGGCACACGGCACAAGTCCAAAAAATAACCAAAATGGAATTAAATTATGTTTCCCCCCCTATGGGAGGGGAGAGGTCCTTTCACAGCCATCCAATAATACTCAACACTGGAGCTGGGACGGCTCAGCGTGGTCTGCTGCAGCAGCTTGAGGACTTGCGTTCAGAGCCCCAGCACCTACAGGAAAAGCTGGCAGCGATGCAGGGATGCTCCATGGGTAAAGGTGCTTGCTAATCAGTCCTGGCAACCTGAGTGAAATCCTCGGAACCCGAGTGGAAAGAGACACAGCTCCCAAAAATTGTCCTTTGACTTCCACACCACACTGGGGGTGCATGCGCACACCCTCTTTCCCCTCACTCACAAGTGCACACACCCAGAGGTGGCTGGATGCTCTGCTGTGTGCCTGCAATCCAGGTGGAGAGTGATTGAGAAAAATACACGTCATCCATCTCTGGCCTCCATATACATGTACAAACAGGCACTCCAAAACATGAACCTGTATACACCCGCACAACATTTTAAAAACATATATTTACTTAATACTCATCTTCAGCCAGAGACCAAGAGAGAAATTCTACATACAGGCTCTCAAAAATTCATACCCCACCCAAAAAAAACCCTGTCAGACAGGTACTATTCCCCCTGTTACCAATGAGCATATGGCCTGAGCAAAGCAGAGTGACTTTCCACCCAGCTGAGAGGTGAGGGCCGGGTCCCACCCCAAGTACACACGACTTCAAGACTATGCTTTTCGACACCTCCACAACTAAGCAAGAAGCAGCACGGCCATCATGGGTTTCCAGCACATGTGAAAACTGACCCAGGAGTTATGATCCACGGCAGAAAGACATGAAAGAGGAGGAAGAGAACTGGGAGGGGGAAGGGAGGGCATTGAGAGTAGCTCAGAGTGAAGGGGAGCACAGAGGAGCTCAGAGTGAAGGGGAGCACAGACATTAGCACTGGTGAGAGAGAATCCGGCCAAGCAGGCATGGGGCGGCTCTCCAGGCAGAGAGGCAATGCACAGGTTTCAAGAGAAAGTTCAAGGTTTCCTGGGACTGGTGACAGAGCACAGTTGAGAAGGGAACAAAAGGGCTGGTCTGGGCTGTGGAAGTGCAGAGGGCCCTAAAACCCAGGCATAAAAAGTGTGGGTTTTGTTTTTTGAGATGGGCTTTCACGTAACACAGGCTGGCTTTGAACTCACTGAGCAACCGAAGATGACCTTGAACTGCTGAGGCCTCCCAAACACTAGGACTGCAGGATGCACCACTGTAGTGACTAGCTTTGTGGAGCTTTCCTGGAGGCTGGTAGCACAGTGGTGACTTGGGTTGTTAGGGGCAGCAGTTAGGAAGCTACAGCGATAACCTCTATGACAGGTATTAAAGACCTAGACCAGGATGGCAGCCTCGGGAACAGAAAGGATGTGAAATCCCCATGGAGACAGAATCAAGACAATTTGATAACTCAGTTCAACTAAGTTGAGCAGGCCTGGCAGAGCATGGAGAAAGCCAGGTAGACCAGATGGACAGGCAGAGAAGCAGACCAGCTTGATTTTAGCAGCTGGCAAAATGCAAATGGAGACATCTGATCAGGAGTACGAGCTGACGGAATCAAGGATGGTTGGGAAAGGGAAGCGATGAGTCCAACTCTCACATCGCCATATCAACCTCTTCCAGTTTTCTCCGCCCCTGCCAAGAATCCCCAGCCACAATGTGCAGGACAGAGATCAAAGCTGGAGAGCATATGTGAAGTTCATTTGCAGACCGTGGATACTCAGTGGTTCCCCAGGAAATCTCTGGGTTCCTCCCAGGAGGGAAAGTGTGAGATAGTAAGAGACAAAGGAAGGAAACGGGGGCTGGGAAGATGGGTCCGTTTGTAAAACGCTTGCTACAGGAATGCCTGGGTTCTCTTCCCAGCACTGTGTAAAAGCTGTGTGTGGCAACCGTGCCTATGATCCCAGCATTGGAGAGGCAACTGGAAGGATCCTTAGAGACCATTAGCTGTCTAGCCCAATAGTGAGTATCAATGAGAGACCCTGCCTTAAAAAAATAAGGTGGAGAGAGGCGGGTGGCTGTGGTTCACACCTTTAATTCCAGCACTGCAGGCAGGCAGATCTCTGTGAGTTCAAGGCCAGCCTGGTCTACAGAGTGAGTTCCAGAACAGCCAGGGCTGTTACACAGAGAAACCCAATCCCGAAAACAAACAAACAAAAAGAAAGAAAAAAATTATATAAGGTGGAGAGTGACTGAGTAAGACACCAAATGTTCACCCCTGGCCTTCACATGAATGTGTACACACAGGAACACAGAAGAAAAGAAAGCTAGCAAGTACTGAATCTGCACTGACTGGGCCCTTTGTACAAAGGAGATGGGCTTTGGAATAACAGCTTTAGATTACAGATCTATCGACTGGCGCCCAGAGTGATCTCAGGTAACTTGCCAGGATTCGTACAAGTGAGAATCCAACTTCGGTTTGCCAAGTTCTTTGCATTACACAAAAGGGGAGAAAACATCCTCCGGGGAGTTGACACTTGAGTCCAAGAACATCATCCCAGGAAGTCCGAGTCCAAAAGGCCTTTGCGACGATTCAACCTAAGGTCTCTTTCATAGATGGGGAAACTGAGTCCCGCCCACCAACGGGCAATAGTCAGCCCAGAGTCCCAGGACGTCGCCAAATCTCCAAACCAAGTGGTCTAGGACAAGGAGCTTGTGACCACCAGCCAGCAGCGGGGTGGCGCGAGGACAAGGCGCTACGGGAGCCAGAACAGGAAGGATACGAGGGCACGGAGCTAGACAGGGCCCAGGGTGGGTGAGCAGAAGCGGCCTGCACAGTGAGGGTGGGAGGGCACAATGTCACTGTCGAGCTCCGCGATCCTCTACGTGGGACAAGGGGAGGTCCTGGGCCGGGAACCACAGGCTGGGGATCAAGGCAGGGCCTCGCGCTGGGCCAGGCCTCGTCCGTCCGGCGCGTCCTCCCTCCATCCCTCCGGGCCAGCCCTCCCCACCGCGCTGCCCGTCGCACTCCGGCGGCCTCACCTGCTCCCGCGGGGGCCGGAGCCGAGGCCGCTGCCAGCGCACCCCCGCCAGGGTTGTCAAGGAGCGAACAAGAGTGTCTTAGCAACCAGCACGGAAGTCCCATCCCCTCGCCGGACGTTGACAGTAATTTCACTTATTATTGGTGTAGAGAAGTGCCAATTAACTCCGGAGGGCCCTAGGAGACCGGCGCTCACTCGAGGGGCGTGGCTTAGAGGCCGGGGAGGCGGGGCCTCGCTTATAGTCGTCTTAAGTATGCCGGAGCTATCCTTGGAAAGAAACGGGTTTCGCAAAGCTATATTGCCCTGTGAGTTTTCGTCATTGGAAATGACAAATGCAGTTTGTTGGTGTCGTGACGCTGATCTTCTATTTTACAAGGACCTCAAGAACCTGATAACAACCAGAATTTATATAATGCTTTTCAGGAACTGTCTCATTGAGGCTCAACAAAGTAGTTTCAGGTAACAGCATCCGTAATCCTGTCTGAACTGATAGTAGAACTTGAGAAACGGAAGGAGAGAATCAAGGAATAGCCCCGAAGAAGGATCCCAGGTCCTCTTTCCTTCCCTTGGGCACACCCTCCAGAGTCATCTTGCCCTAGGGTCTGTACCATCAGATGCAGCTGTGACAAACCTGCTTCTGATTCTTCTAGGGAGGAAATGACCAAAAAGTGTTAGTGCAGCTGGATGAGAGGAAGGTGACGAGGAAGAAGAATGGATCAAAGGGTCAGCGGGATACCCCATAATTTAAACATTTACTCTACACTTTAACGTCCTCATTAGTGAAGCTCCACTGGCCGGTCTCCGGTCATTTATAGGAGGCTCAGCCCTGGCTAGAAGGTGCTGATTCCGGAGAAGCCACAGTCCAGCAGGAAGAGAACCATGAGAAGAAATGGATATAGAATCTTCTATTCCACACGCTTCTATAGCATAGATGGAGGGCAGGATACTGGCCCTTCTAAGTGTGGCACCTAAGTGGGCAGAGCTCAAGATGACCAGAAGGCTCATGAGAGTGGGACAATAAGTTGCCTGGGAATAGGCAGTGGCTCTAGAAGGCCTGGGTGCAGAGCCAATGTAGTGTGGGTAGGGGTGAAGACACAGAGGGAAGTAGGGTAGTAGACGGAGGGGTTTGATACATAACCGCCCCCTGGTGTGAGGTTAACATGGAGCACCGTCATTGGTGGGAAGCTTCCAGGAAGGCGATAGCAAGTTTTGATCTGGAACGCTGCACTAACCCTAGCCTGACTGTGTAGGCTGAGAGCAGACACACCAGGACTGTTTTGAGACTTGACAGCGTGGATTCTGCTGCTCGTGCCAGCCCCAGCTTGTCTTCCTGAAAAGTTCTGAGGGTCTGTGGAAAGTCTTACTCAGCCTCCAAATTTCCTTCATTCTCTTTTCCAACTTTCTCTTGAGACGACGGGCAGCCTTTGAGGGGGAGGATGCTCTTTCTGTCTCCCATACAAACGTCTCCCAAAAGGGGTCTGTGTTTGCCATCTTCTCTCTCTCACCTCCCTTTCATTCTTCTGCCCACCGCAATCTGGCTTCCACTCCCACAATGCCGCGGAAATTTCCTCTCTTGTGGTTAGCAGTGACCTTCTGAGAAGCGGAAACCGGTAGACTTTCTTAGTCTCTGTTTCACAGGGACCCATCTTCCCTGCTGGCCGCACCAACCACAAGAATCCTCACACAATCCACCACAGAAGATCGCTTTGCAATGCAGGCTCCAGGGTCTCCTGCAATGGAATGGGGAGAGGCAGGAGCATTGCTTAGTGTGCCCTGTGCACATTAACAGTGAGAGCCACTGGCTACCAGGGCACCTCACACTCTTGTGTCCCCCAGGTCTCCAATTAATTTGGCTTCTGTCTTAGGCTCTTGCCTTGCTCCTTAACTTAACTGTGCTTCTGACAAGCTGTTACGGTTTGGATGTGAAATGCCCCCGTAGGCTTGTGGCTTTTGCCCTTGATCTCCAGATGGTAGCACTGTTTGGTTGTAGAATTTTGGGATATCAGACCTAGCTGGCAGGCAGCTGGGGAGCAGGCCTGAGGGTTATAGCCCTGCCCTGCTTCCGGTTCTCCTCTCCGCTATAGGAGCCACCAAGATGTAAGGGAACCATGTTTTCCCTATCATAATGGACTATACTTCCAGATGATGAGCTAGAAGAGACACTCCTTCCTCCCTCCCTCCCTCCCTCCCTCCCTCCCTTCCTTTCTTTTGGAGTCAGGGTTTTTCTTTTCTTTTTTCCTTTTTCTCTTTTTTTTTGGGGGGGGGCGGGGTGAGACAGGATTTCTCTATGTAACAGCCCTGGTTTTCCTGGAACTAGCTCTGTAGACCAGGCTGACCTCGAACTTGCAGAGATCCTCCTGTCTCTGTCTCCCTAATGCTGGGATTAAAAACTTGCACCCCCACTTGATGTGGGAGTGTCATATATCAATCTGTTGATTTCATTGGTTAAGCAATAAAGAAACTGCTTGGCCCTCATAGGTTAAAACATAGGTGGGAGGAGTAAACAGAACAGAAGGCTGGGAGAAAGAAGCTGAGTCAGGAGTCACCATGATTCTCCCACTCCAGGCAGACGCAGGTTAAGATCATTCCTGGTAAGCCAGCTTGTGGGCTACAGCAGATTATTAGAAATGGGCTAGTCCAGGTGTGAGAGCTAGCCTAGAAGAGGCTAGATAGAAATGGGCCAAGCAGTGTTTAAAAGAATACAGTTTCCGTATAATTATTTCGGGTAAAGCTAGCCGTGCGGTCGGCAGGGTGCCGGGGACGCAGGCCCGCCGCTCCAAATACAACACCCACTGCCCAGTGAGACAGGGTTTTTCTGTGTCTCTGCCTCCCGAGTGCTGGGATTAAAGACGATGTGGGCCACAGTGCTGGGCTGCACTTCCTTCCTTAAACTGCTTCTGCCTGTATTTAGTCACACTGACAACAATCACACATCGATGCTCTCTCACTGCTTCCACATTGAGCAGACTTCCAGTACTTCCTGGGGTTGTAGTTCCAGTACTTCCTGGGGTTGTAAGTGGGCGATGTGTACCCTGAAAATGTCCTTCCAGGAAGCAGCGCTCCTGATATGAGCTCCGTTGAGAAGGGCTCTTTTAGGACTGTCTGAGAGGCTCTTAGCCACGCCCACAGTTTCCTTCATCCTTGTCCTAGCTCCTGATTGTTCTTATCTTTTACTTTCCTCCCCTGTCAGCGCCAGCAGCCCACGCCCCTGCCTAAGTATTCCAGTGTTTGACCACACTTGGGCACACACCTAGCTTGTGGCAGACACGTCACCACCCCTCACCTACAGGCTATATAATCTCCCTGCTTTTAGTTCAGGCTTGTGGCTTCTCCAGTCTTGATCTCTGGGACTGGAGAACTCACCTGGGAGTTACTTTACTCAACTAAACCTATTCTTATACTTTTTAAAATTTGACTTGATCTGATTTACTGCACTGGCAGAGAAACCTCCTGTTATCAGGGTACAGAAAACCCATCAGCAGCTACAAAGTAAGACCCTGACTCAAATATAAAAAAAGAAATCAAAAAGTGTAACGCATCGTTTACAAGCATTTGTAATCATTTATAGCTCTACTTTCATTCTCAGTATGAGTTTCTGGAGTCTTTGAGACTGGCTTTTTGTCTGAGCATATTATGAATTAGTATATTAATTACTTTTCTGCTGCCACTGTAACAAATTACGACGAGTTTGGGGACTTGAGAGCACAAATCTATCATCGCTAGCTCTGGAGGTCCGAAATGGTTCTCACGGGGTTAAAACCAAGGTGTCCCTAGGGCTGCATTCCTTTTAGGTCTCAGGGGAGGCTGTTTCCCTTCCTTTTCCCAATCAGTTGTAAAAAACAACATGCTGGGCATGGGGGTGCACACCTTTAATCCCAGCACTCAGAAGGCAGAGACAGGTGGATCTCTGCAAGTTCCAGGCCAGCCTGGTCTACAAAGTGAGTTCTAAAACAGCCTGGCCATGAGGTGAGTGGTTTTATTTCTCACACACTCCTGCCATCATGTGCCACCCTGGGTTTGAAACAGTGGAGCCAATCCATGGACTAGGACTTCCGCGAGGCAAAACAAACCCTATCTTTTTGGAAGTGGATTATCTCAGGTGGTTAATTCCAGTGTCAGAGGTTGACTAAAGGGTGTGTCCCGTCTAGAATTCTACCTTGTTGGGTAGAATAAGCTAGTATACGCCAAGTGCTGAGAGCAGTGAGCGCTTGGCACAGAGCGAGCACTCGGCGTTTATCAGTTGCTAGTGTCCAGTTAATGTGTGTTAGTAAGCACCTCGTCTGCTCCAAGTGAGGTGTATATATAATAGCGAAAAAGGTAAATCCAGCTTCTTTGCTCTGGTGGAGATGCACATTCAGTAGGGCACTCTGGGTGGCCCACAATAAGGTGTTTACAAAGAGAGGTACATGACGAGGCCACCAGGAAAGAGGACCCCTGAGCAGGTGCACATTTAGCTCCAGGCTGAGTGGAAAGTTCCTAGATCTGATACATGAAATGGCAGGCCAAAGACAGAATGGCCAAGTAACCAATCAGCCCAGTGGTCAGCAAGATTTCTGTGAGTGTTGTGTAACAAATGAGATTTAAGTGGCAAGCTAAGGTGAGTCTGTGGGGAAACGAGGAGAAGGAGCAGTTCAGACCCAAAGAGATGCATGTGTGCATTTCCTGTCTGGCACATGTTGGGGACCAGCGGGATGCCCAGCATGTCCAGATTGTGATGAGCAAAGGGAGACACTGAGTGAGGCCTGAGAAGTTGTAGGGGTGGGAAGATGGAGGAAGTCTGGACTGCAGGCTAAATATACTGTGGCAGCTGAGCCCCAAGGAATATGCCTTTAATCACAGAGAGTTTCAGCCAGAATTACACAGTGAAACCGATTCTTAAAAAGGAACACAAGTCAGGCAGTGGTGGCACACGCTTTTAATCCCAACACTTGGGAGGCAGAGGCAGGTGGATCTCTGTGAGTTTGAAGCTAACCTGATCTACAAAGTGAGTTCCAGGACAGCTAGGGCTACATAGAGAGACCCTGTCTAAAACATAACACACACACACACACACACACACACACACACAGAGAGAGAGAGAGAGAGAGAGAGAGAGAGAGAGAGAGAGAGAGAGAGAGGCTAAAACATCACCTTCAGCAGCACAACCTATGCACGGCATCCTGGAGACTGTGCCGAGACAGACACCTCTAAACCCTCCCTGTCTCCAGCTTTGCCTTCTGCTCCTTTTCGGCAGCATGGCAGGTGTTCTGTCCTACAGGTGAGAAATGGGAGGTCAGAGGTCAAGTCCTTGTCCTAGGCTTCTCAGAAGAGGGGACACTGCCCCTCACTGCAGCTCTGAGGCTGACAGCGAGCCCCTTGACCTTGGACTAGCTAAGCTGGCTGAACCAGCTCTGTTGAGTGGGAGCAGACAGCTGGGGCTAGTGCCGCCCAACACCTGCTGCATACCTGGGTCCCACAGATGATACTCCTAGAGCCAAGGCCAGCTCCCTGCTCCTCCAGGGCCTGCAGATCTAATACCACCCTTGGTTTATAGTTGGGGACGGAACCCGGGGCTTTGCAAACGCTAGGCAGGCACTCCAGTGACATGCCTGCTTTTCCAGGAAGTTTGGTAACAGAAGGAACAGAAACACAAGGAATGACCCAAAGAGGGTATTGGCTCAAGCGGATGTTGTGGGTGTCTGAAGTATCCTCCTGAGAGATTCATGGGTGATCTCTCGCGGATGATGCTCTTGAGAGGTGATTGGCTCGGAGGACTCTGACTCCACCATTCACTGCATTTAGGACTATTGGGGGTGGGACCTGTTTGGAGGAGTTAGCCGTGGGGATGTTTTTCTGAATGATGTATTGGTGTGCTTCCTGGCCCCCAAGGGGGAGCAACTTTGTTCCTCTACACCTTTCTACCATGATGCTCTGCTTCAGCCACCACCCAGAAATGACGAAGCCAGCTGACCACGGATTGGAAACCTCAGCAACTAAAAGCCCAAACAAGGCCTATTTAAGGGAGGAGACACTTGGTCACCTGCACGCCCACAGGAATGACAGAGCCAATGACGAGGAAGGAGTTGGTAATCCAGGAGGCAGGTTCTTGGGAAGGTCAGATGATGGATCCAGATCTTGAGAGAAGCAGACATAGTTCATTTGGAGTGGCAGGAGGGAGCTGAGAACAAGGCTGACACAGTTCATCGTCAGGCCTGGGGATGGTACCCAGGGAAGACTGGCCCATCATTCGATCCCTCCGGCATGCAGGGCTGGGGAGAAGGGTTGTAGGCTGAGGACAGAAAGGATATAATATTGCTGTTTGGGAAAGCGAGACCTCGAGCAGAGGCAGGAGGGGATGAATGGGTGTTCCTGGGCCATTTCTGGCTGTGGATTTGTGTGGTTAATGTTCACAGGGCCCCAGGTTTGCCTGCTACATTTGTCTGAGCAGGTGTGGAACAGGTGGAAGGGGATTTTCCCGGGTGGGCAGGACATTGCCAGCTCAGTGGGACAAAGGGAGAGAGGGTGTCCACAAGGAAAGTGGTGTAAGATGGGATAAACAAGGCGCGTTGGCCGGCAGCTCAGTCTTCAGGTGTATCTGTCTACAGCTCCCCGGGATTGTATTTTAAATACAAACCTGGAATCTCAGAGATGCTCAGAGGCCTCAGCAGTGCCAAACGTGGTTTTCCCGTGTGAGGTGTGTCTGCCAAGGCTAAATGCACTCTTGGGAGTTTGGGAAGCTCTGTCAACCCTGTCCCTCTACCCTGATTTTCTAAAGGTCACCACTTGAGGTCAAGTTCATCAGGGAATAATGCCATGCTGGTAAGTTCCACCTAAGATGGTCTGGATCCTACCTAGTGCTAGTCTGAGTCCAATCTAGAGATCAGAGGCACCAGTCAAGCCTAGACAAAACCTGGGGAGGGAAGGAAAGGGGCAAGGGGGAAGCAGAGGGGCTGTGACACCATAGTCTTTTCCTTCTTGTACCACCTCCCACGGCCCCCAAAGAGATGCAGATCTCTGGGGTCTGGGCATGTGACTTAGGAAGATTGGGTCCTAAGCAACACCAGGGACCCGGATTCTGGAACTGGGGCACAGGTGGGGAAGGGGTGTTGGGAATGAGGCCAAAGCCGACTTAGAACTGGGGCACTTTCCACGTGGGACTCGCTTCTATGCAGCCTTTCTTAGAAATCCTGGGAAATTGCATGTCTGAGCCTAGCTCAGCCGAACTAGCCAGGCCAGGTGTGGGGCAGATACAGATGGGTGAGGCTTTGGGGCAGCTGTTGCTCTGTTGGGGGGTCAGGGTACCCCCAACTCCCACATTACAGAAGAGCCTCCTCCGAGTAAACCACATGTTTATTTAGAACGTTCAAATTTACAAAAACAAAAATGGTAACAAAACCATGACACAAATCACATACACACACTCACACACACAAAATATCTCATGTCATTTATATACAAAATAGAGCAGAGTGAGGAGAGAGGGCAGTGGAGGGCACTCATCTCAGTGTCTGACGACAACTTCACATGCTAGCTGCTCAGTCTGGGAAGGAGCTGGTTCCCCACCCAGCAGGGGCAGGGGATAGACTGGGAGGCGGGGCCTGGGGGTGGCAGATAGCTGGAGTGAAAGGGTGAGGAGAGGAGGCCCTTACCTGGGAGGAGACACTTCTCCAATTTTTTCAGGTCAAGGGTGCTGGGACTTATGGGTAGGTGGGACCCAGTTTGGGGGAAAATGGAGAAAATGAAGCTCAGTCAGAGGGGTCAAGGGTCATGTGAGCTCCCCAGCCAGGATTTGGCTTCCCCATCTGCAAGCCAAGGGTTGAGTTCCTTCCGACAGATCTTCAGCCCCTGTTTGTGGTCCCCAATCATGTTTAACCATAGCGAGATGATGTCTTAGGTCGTGGGAAATGGCACTACATGCCTCAGAGGTGGGGAAGCTGGCAGGGATCAGCTTAGAGCACCTGGTACAGGCCTTGTCCAGAACAGGAGGCTGAGGAGGAGCCACCTTCGCCCTGCCTTCCTCCTTTCCCACCCTGCAAACTGCAGCCCAGGTAGAGGCTGAGGCCTGAGCGTGAGAGACCCTTCACACCCCATCTCTGCTGCTCCTGTACCCTAAAGGAGGTGGCACTGTCCTCTGAGCACACAACCTGCCTCCAAATAGAAACTGCACTGTTACCAGTTGGCCGAGTCTGGGCAAGTTACTTTACCCTCAGAGTGCGCCCTTCTCTCCTGCATCATGGGCTAAGACCAGCCTTACCTCATAACTGTGCTTTGAGGACAAACCAGATAGTGCAGACACAGTGCCCGATTGGATTTCCAGTGTCTAAGGCTACCTAACAAGCCCAGCTCCATCTTCATCAGACCCAGGGGCAGTTCAGGGTCATAGCTGTCTTGTCGGGAGCAGCAGAAGGCATCAAAACAGGGGTCTACATGCTCAGGGAATGTTTCTAACACAATAGGCGAGGGCAGGTGGGGGCTCTGGAAATAGAGAGCCGGCCCTTTCCCTAGTGATCCACACTCAGAGACATGCCCTAATGCCTCCATTTCTTTCTCCTGGCGTGGGGGGGGGTGGTTGGAGTTGAACCAGGGCAACCCAGCACGGGAATGTGGCTGAGGTGTCATTTCTCATTGCCACTGTGACAAAGCAGAAAGGATCAGGATGGTGTGTCTGGTGGGCTCAAATGACCCGGCAGTTTCTGTCACATTCTTCCTAAGACTCTGTCCTCCCAAGGCCCCCTTAAAGCTACCTCTTCTAGAACAATAGCAAAAGCCAGATGAGGCTCAGAGTCCCTGAGGTCTAAGTTCTGAATCCAGCTGTCACCCAGCAACAACTTGAACGACAGACACTTGACCCAGCACTGGGGCTGATGTCATTGGCTGTTACTGGGCAACGGGGATCTCAGCAGGTCTGGGTGAAGCAGCTGCAACTATCTTCAGGGGATGGGGATGGAGGTACTGAGCCATGTAGTTGCTCTCAAAATGGAAACAGATCTGCAGGCCAGAGGCAAGTCTTGGACACACTTCCCGGGCATAGACTGCAACCTCCCACTCCTGAGTCATATCTCAGGCTGAATGGCCATGGGGAGCACAGACAGGGACAAAAGTTGGCAGAGGCAGAGGTGGGGGGCACCAGTGCCCACCGATTCAGTCAGCCTGCTACTGCTTCAGTGCCTGGGAGAAGACCAGGAGGGCACTGTATCCTCAGGCATCTGTCTGTCCTGGCTCTTTCCCTCACCTCCTGAGGCTGGATGGCTGGCGCATTGAGATGTCCCAGTGACCTTCTGAAAAGCATTTGGTGTCCTCTCAAATGCCTCCCTGCACAGGAATAAGCTGGGCTCAAAGACCCTTAAGGACAGGCAGTATGGTACACAGTGAGGAACACTGAGGAGGATTCAGAAGTCCTGGGCCGTATGATCGTGGACAAGTTCATTGCCCTCTCTGTTCTTCCGCATCTTTCACAAGCAGGAGCTCACATTTGGTGGCCTTTCTCAGCACTGACATTCTTCTGGGCTCCTGGGGGAGCTGAGAAGGACTCGCTTATAGACAGAGACCAGGAAGCCACTAGCTGAGACGCTCTCAGAAGAGCAAGGATGAAGGAGCCAATGGGAGCTAATGCTTATGTGTGTCTGGTCTGCCTTGAACCTTATCCTTGATCCTGACCCTTTGAGCCCGCTGTGATCCTAACCCCAGCCTAGCTTGATCCCATCTGCTATCTAGGTCCAGAACCTTCTGTGCTAAAGCCACTGGGCCTTCAGTGCTGTCTTTGCCTGCTCTGTCCACCAGGTATCACGGCTCACCGCATGTTCTAAATGCAGCCTTCTCAGATGCGACCAACATTATGGCCTCAGCTCACAAAGGAGAAAAGCCAGGACCAGAAAGGGTAGGTTCTTACAGAAGGTCACACAGCAAGTCAGCAGCAAGGTCCGCCCTCTCAGTATCCGCCGGTCTTTCCAGGGCCAGGCAGAAGGAGTTCATATGGTGGCTAAGCCATTGGGCTCTGGCAGGAAAATGTCTCCTGGGTTACAGTGCCTCTGCTTTGGATGCTCTCAGGCTAGGCTAGAGTGACCCAGGTCCTGTCATAGGCATGGGGGTGGGGTGGTCAACCATGCTGGTAGGCAAAGTTGCCAGGAGGTACAGGGAGTAATTACAGCCCTTTGGCCTCCAAGGTCTTGGTCCCTGGCTGTTAGGTGGGAGCTGGGAAGAGAACATCCTGGAAATTGAGGTGGGGTTTGAACTGACATGAAACCAACATTCAAACCACAACACACAAAGGAACGGATGCAAAGAGGGCGGGGGAGGGGGCTGTGGAGGCGATGATCCCATAGCCCCTGTGGGTGGGCAACTGAGGAAGACAGACGAGGAGGGTCTGATCTCATACATCTTGGCATCTCTTCTATGGCCTGGTGTAGGCCTGAAGCGTGAGTTGAGAGGGTCAAAGGCCACCCCTACCCATAACCCCTCAGGGAATGTTGGAATTAGTGGGGTCTGATGTTACTGGTGGGAGGCTGAGGGTGTAAGCGGAGAGACAGAGCCAAAACATTGCCAGGAGGTGGTACTGCCTCGACTCCCCTGGGCTAGATCAAATGACTTGAGATACTGGTCCCTACCCAGGTGGCTGAGGGGTCATCCATCCAGGGCAGGGCATTTGGGAGGTGTGGGAAGTGATGGGAAGAGGAAGGTATGGCCAGGAATGTGGTAGGAGGGAAGGCCAGCACATGGACAGGCTGAGGAGGTCCCCAAAGTGACAGGAAGGGAGGGGCCCTGAGCAAGGAGGCCCCTCATGCCTTGGCCCTCCCCTTGCAGACATCAAAGGAGGCCTTCTTCGCACCTCCAAAGGCCTCCACCAGCTTATCCTCCCAGGGGAGGACATTGCCCATCAGTGGTCCAGTGCAGTTGGCCATGCCTAGGACCTGGGCAGGTGTCAGGGCATGGTCCCACAGGTTGAACTGTGCAATGTCACCAACGAAGGCCTGGGTGGCATCAAATCGGCCCCCCAAGGTATCCTGGGCCAAGAGAGAAACAAAGAAAGGAGAGAGACATGGGATGAGAGAAGAAGGGCAGAGGCAATCCAACCTGGCCCGTACCTGCCAAAGCTAGGTTCCCAAGGAAGCCACCTCCCAAGGCTCCAGCCTCACTCCCAAGGTTCATGCCCTTCCCTAGCACCACTCCAAGGTTCCAGCCTCCTCCCAGGTTTCAGCTCCGCCTGTTTCTTTAGCTATCTGCTATCCATCTGCAAACTGGTGGGTCAGACAAGATGCTAGCTTCTGCTTCAGTTCCTCTCGTTTCCTTGGCAGGGGCCCCAGAGTGGGTGCATAGAGACTTGGGGGTGCACGCCACCTGAGCCTTACCTGTTCTTGGCCCAGGATAAGGATACCATGTGGCTTGATGGGGTGCCAGGCTGCCAGGTTCTCACCAGAGCCCCGCAGTTCACCATCCTGGTATGCAGACCACAGGCCATCCCTGGTAGTCCAGGCAATACAGATATGGTGCCAATTGCTGTCCTTCAGGCTCAGAGGAAGCTGGGCCACCTGGATACAGGATGCAAACCCAGGTGAGAGGCCCAAGGCTGGAGAAGTGGCATGGCTCTGCAGCTAGCCTCAGCTTTGCTCTAGGGACAGAACCCAAGGCTTGACTTGGGTTCTACCCATTGTCTTTCTTGTCCCAGCTCCCCCTCTTCCAATGACACCGCTAAGCAGTTTCCTTCAGGTCACAGGGACTATCTTTGTGGTTTTCAGGGCCTCGAGGTCACACATGGTAGGGACAGTGTCCACAAACCCATTTCCCTTATACACCTAAATCAGTGCCTAGCACACAGTGGGGCCCATTATGCCAGAATGAGCCTTGGACTCAGAGGCTGGGTCCCAGTGTCTGGCCCTGGATCTGCCACCAGCCCCTATGTGACCTCGAGGAGGCTGTTCTTTTCTTCCAATGCCTCATCTATAAAGTGGAAGACAGCATACACAGTTGCTGCCTCTTCCTGCCCCCAAGGCAGACATGGTTCAATCATGAGCCTAGAAGCAGCCTGGGTCTCTTGCTCATGGTGCTTTGGAAGCCTCTGTTGATGGCTTGGTGCTGGTCTGTGAGGTGAACGCCACTTATCTGTGGCTTTGTCTCACAAAAGCTCCGTTATCACGACTTCATAAGGCAGTCTCTGGTGCCTGCTGGGTGCCAGGCCCCATTCCAGACTCTGAGGGTGGATCTGGGCATGGCCTTGAACAAAGCGTGCCTGCACGGGACAGCCGGGCTTCAGGGACAACATTGCCCATGACTGTTCACCTCCACTCTCAGCTTGGCTGGATTTGGAATCACCCAGGAGACGCGCCTCTGGGCATTACCGCTCATGAGGGAGTGTTTCTAGAGGGATCTGGTAGGAGGAAGGCCAAATGTGGCTGCTGGGCCGCAGTTCCCAGACTGAATAAAAGGGAAGAAGCCAGCAGAGAACCCCATTCATCTTCCTCTGCTTCCGGACTGTGGATGTAATGTGATCAGCCACCTCACACTGGGGCCCTCACAGCTAGCGCTGCTCCTGCTGTCCTGACTTCCCAAGGCCGACTGTATACCCCATACTGTGGGCCAAGACAAAAGTCCCATGGAAAGACATGGACTCGGCTATGGGACTGCAAATCTAGCGCTTCCAGCAGAATAAAGAAACAGGCTAGAGGAGGGAAGAGCCGCAGCCAGGAAGAAAGAGGACTGCTCTGTGCCCTGTCCAAGGTGCTGAATTCTCCATCTCCGGAGCCTAGTGCTGCCCTCTACCAAGTGGTACCAAGTGGTAGAGGCAGGCCAAGATGAAGGGGTCAGGACAGCCCTCTCAAGTGGAGTCTGGTCACCCCTGCGATCTCAGGACCTCAAGGCAACACAATGACCTCCTGGGTCACTATATCCAGTCTCCTGGACGCTCAGTGGACCTTCCAGATGTATAGCTTGTGGGCTGATGCCAGGCGAGTGTGACCTGTGGTATATGCTTTGGGGATCACCAGCAGCCCCCGCCTCTCGCCAGACAAGCCCTTTAATAGTTCGTTTCCTCTCTCTCTCTATTCAGGAGAATGCACAGGGCTCGGGGTGCAGATGCCTGTAAGCTGGGCTCTAGCCACATGACCTGGAAGTCAGCCTGTTTCCCCTTCGTTAGTCAGCCCCGCCCGCAGCTGGATTGTCTGTATTGCCAGAACCGAATTTGGCACACAGTAGGTATTTAATGTGTGCTGAGTATGGTGAACAGGAGAAGGAAAGTGTCAACCCACATTTAGCACCGAGGTAGTGGGGGGAAATTTTTTTGGGAAGCAGAGCCCACCCGTCCCCAGCCCCTGAGCCCTAAGCCCCGCCCATGCCCTAGACTCCGCCCACCTTGTCATTGATCAGCAGTTCCATTGGCTCAGGGCCGGCCTCTAGCAGCACGATCTCATTGGCTTGCCCAGGCACCGAGTAGGAGAAAGGGGTGCCCTGGCCGGTGCCACCCGACCGGGAGCGTAGCCACATGCAGGCAGTGAAGGCGTAGAGTTCCGGGAGCGCCTTGCGAATGCGGGCATACATGTAGTTGTTGCGGATGGGAATGCTGACCTTGAAGGCATCTGGGGGACTGTAGGCCGAGGACCCTGGAAGGGACAGGGCAAGGTCTGGACACTGCGCAACGACAATGAATGATGGCTCCAGGCCACTAGGGCGCAGGTGTGCGCACTGGGGTGGGAGTGCCAAGGGATCCCAACTCCTCTACTTTTGCCTCTGGGCTGAGAGGTGTGACTAAACTAGGCCTAGGGGCTCTGGACTTCAGATGTCCTGAGTTCAAATCTCGCCTTTACTACTTTCTGACCTATGAGTCTCAACGAGATAAATGCAAGCTCCTCTGGCCTCCATTTCTTCAGTGAAATGGGCTAATGACACGTTCTTCATTCCACAGTGAGGGTTGGTGGGCCCATGGTAGGCTTATCAAATACCAGCTATAATAATGGCTATTTAGAGTTGTTGCTAACTTAAGCATTATGTGGTGCTCTGTGACAGGCAGAGTCTAAGTGCCTTCCGCACGTCACTTCCTCACAAGCGCTCAAGGCAGGCACTGCCACAGCCCTCATTTTTCAGGTATACCTTGGCACACAGAGGTCATTTTCTCAAGGTCACACAGAAAGAAAGCGGCAGGGCTGGGATTTGAACAAAGAGTCAAAGACTCAACTCAGTATAGAGAGAAATAGGCATAGAGCCCCAGGACGGGAGGTGATGTGTGGCTGGGGGCTGGGTAGGAGGAGTGGGGAGGGGAGCCACCAGGACTTTAGAAGTTAGAAGGAGGCACTTCCCCTGGTCCTCAGGGTGTTGGTATGTGGGTGGTAGGAGCTGGATTGAGTAGGGACAGAGGCTACTGCCACAGTTCAAGTACTCAACTGGGTGCCTCCCTGGAGCCCCCCCCCCCAGGCCCACTGTTCCCCTACACCTGAACCCAGCATGGCCACTTGACTTAAGACCCCTCTTCCAGGAAGACACGTGTGCCACCCCCAGCTTCCCCTGTCTCCCCAACTTCCCCTCACAAGGGCCATGGGAGCTCATACATCCCTAATCTCACTCTCCATCTCTCAAGTGAAAACCTTGAGGCCTGAGGAAAGAAAATGACCTTGAAAGGTCACAGAGCGAGTCTGTGACAGCCTTGGAATCCAGGAGTCCTGGTAACTGGCACC
Source organism: Microtus oregoni (assembly GCF_018167655.1). NCBI lineage: Eukaryota > Metazoa > Chordata > Mammalia > Rodentia > Cricetidae > Microtus > Microtus oregoni. The sequence continues at coordinate 13,973,891 of NW_024543081.1, forward strand.
TACACACTGTCTGTTACAATTCTTGGACCCCCGGCAGCACCAGGCCTGGGGGTTAAATGAATGCCAGAAGGCTGGCAGATTAGCAAAAGGTGTGAATTGTGGACGGCTAAACACATGGTCAGGAGTCTAAAGGATCCAGTCATGGGTCTAGACACCTGCTCCCTGGCTGTGTGACCTTTGACAAGTCCCTTGACCTCTCTCAAACTCACCGTCATTACCTGTGAAAAACCCTGCAGTTGTGGCGATTAAGTTAGCCAGCGTGTCACTGAACAGCCAGCTCCTGGACCCAGCAGAACCAGAAGATAACAATCATCTGTTAGCAGTGGCTTTGAGAGTGACAACGATCCCCCAAGCAGGCCCTTTCTCTCCCGCTCCACAGCCTCTGGAAGTCATGGCCAGAAACCAGGGCTCCGCAGCTCAGTTATCCGCACTCTAGGACCTACCATGCTCCAGCTCTGCCACGCGGCCCTGCAGGGCATCCAGCTCTTTCTCCACCTCCTGTCGCTGCTGGTGGCTGCCGTGACTGAGGGCAGCGCGTTCCTTCTCCAGTGCCAGCACCTTTGCCAGCAGCTGCCCTTCTAGCTCGTCCATCTTGGAGTGCAGGGAGTTGGGCACGGCTGGGGCCGATGCCGAGGAGAGGTTCCCACGGGCTGGGAGCTCCTGCTGCTCCAGAGGAAAAGAAAGGATGGTGAAGTCACACGGAGATGCCACCACTCTGCCGGCCACCACAGGTGAGCCTGGCTTCCAGTGAGCAAAGCTGAGAGAGTGAGGCAAAGGCGGGCAGCCTACGCACAGAGCCCGTAGGCAGCAGGAGTGAACTCAAACAAGCACAGTTTCATAGCGGAAAAGGACCACACTGGAAGCTTCTAGAGCCCCCTGTGGTTGGGACCTATGACACGAATCCCCCTGCAAGGGCTGGGACGCAGTGGAGGGAGGGCATTTGTGACCTTCCAGGACATGCCTGCAGCCTGGTCCTCTGGATGAGACTCTGGTATCATCATCTTGGAATTGTGGTAAGAATCCCAGACTCAAGTGACAGTTAAGGACTCAAACCCAGCTTGGGAACTAACTGCCTGTATGATGAAGGAAAACCTATTGCCTGTTCTGGACTTATTTCCTCACGAGACAATTGTACTGTCATCTTGGAACTGTCCTGGGGAGGATTATGTGGCCAATGCCAATAAACAGAGCTGGCACCAAAGTCCATCTCGCTCAGGGTATCCCAAGGCAGGCTCTGACACTATCCAACCGCAGGATGAGGACAGTGTGCACGGTCCCTCTTTGTCCTGTCTCACACCCTGGTGGGCAGAATTGAGGCAGGCAGGCCAGGCCACAGGTTTGGACCGAAAAGGACATTCACTCTCTGGTGCACACAGTAGGCGCTCACGCACACAGTGGGTGCTTGTGGGGTATACCAGGTCCTCATTCGCGACTGACCAATGACCAGATTGGGAGCCACGCGTCAGAGCTGGGAACAGACAGGACACGGAGGGTGCAGGGCTCCCCAGGGGGATTCATGACATGATGCTGACAGGAGCCTGCAGCTGGTGGTGAGCAGGATGGAGAGTTGTTTGAGCCTGAATGCAGGCTCCCTGTGACTATGGCCACATAGGTGACTCCCACCGAGCTTCCCTGCTGTGACAGATCCACAGGATGGGTGTGGCTTGTGTCCCACTGCACCCCAAACCCTGTGGCTGACACCCACCCCAGCCAGGCTACAGGCCTCTCTCTCTGTGTACCACAGTCCTGACCACAGTCCTCACGTGGGGACCATCATCCTACTACTCTGTTCCTGAGGGACAGCGGCTGTGGTGAGGGTGGGGCCCTGCACCTCCTCAGCCTGGAGGTCACACCACTGGTGACCACAGCAGCTCCTGTGCCACAGAGCACATCCACACAGGGAACACACCTGTGCCCTATCACAGGAAAGGCTAAGAGGCATGTTCAATGACTCTTAATGACCACCAAGGCCAGGGCTGGGTCACCTAGGCTGAAAGGGTCCCTAAGTTGTCCTCAGGAGCAGGGCCAGTGCCTTGAAGGTGCTCAAGGGATGCTGAGAGACACTGTCCTATCTCTAGCTGGGTGGTGTCCTCCCTCCCTCCTCCTTCCCCTCCCGAGTGACCAGGACACTGCAGGGTTTGCTGTTTCCTTAGAGGGGGACACACAGGTGGCTGGGGTAAGCGTACAAACTGTCCTCTGTCGAAGCTCCTGTATGGTGGCACCAGGAGGCCAGGGAGGAGGGGGCTCAGAGGCTAGGAGGCAGCATCTCTCCCACCCCAGCATGTGAATCAGAGAAACATGACGCCCCCACCCTGCTTCCATCTGCCACAGGCGCAGGCTGTGCGGCGTGGGCTCCGGGCCTCGTGCCAAGTGGGCCCCAGCCTGAGATGGTAGGGGGACAAGCGGAGATGATGTCACACTATCCCCCACTCAGTGCCTGATAGGGCAGGAAGAGAGGGCCGGACTCCAGGTGGGATGCTGAGAGTCTGTGGTAAACTTTATTCTATCTGGGCCTAGAGCCAAATCTCAGGGTTCTAGGCCCAGCCCAGCCATTATGAGCTAATGGGGATGGAGGTGGGGTGGGAGGCTCCTTAGTACTCAACAGGGAATGCCAAGGGCAGCAGCATTGCTAATACCAGACATGAGACAAACACTTCTCAGTTGCTCCAAGTTAGAGACCAGGGTGTTGAGGCTCAGAGAGGGTGGGCTACCTGCCTAATGTCACACAGCAATCCTGTGCCCACTCCTGGTACCAACCCTCACATCTGAGTCTCAGTTTGTTCTTCTGCAAAGTGGGTATGTAACATTGCCCTGGCTGCTAGGAATGGTCTCAGTGGACATGAGAAAGTCAGGCTCATAGAGGGCCCCACAGGATAATCCTGCTAGTGAGACACGGCTGAGGTGTCGAAAGAACTGGGAAAGAAGCCTTGGCTTCATGCAAATGGCTACTTCCTCTGTGACAGGAGTAGAGGAAAGGCCTGACATCAGGGTCCTTGCAGCCCACCCCTGCCTGCTCAGGCTGGTTCTGGGAACAGTGGTGCAGAACCCTCCACTCAGCTGTGCCAATATCTTGTGAGTCCTGCCAGCTCACCCCCCCCCCTACTCCATCAGCTGAGGAGCTGGTTATCAAAAGATGCTGCGCCTTGCCAGGTGGTGGTGGCGGCACACGCCTTTAATCCCAACACTCGGGAGGCAGAGGCAGGTGGATCTCTGTGAGTTCGAGGCCAGCATGGTCTACAACAGACTCCAAAGCTACAGAGAAACCCTGTCTCAAAAAAAAAAATGTTGTTTGTTGGTACAAGGGCAGTATTATCTCCGAGCAGGCCTGGGAGCTGGGTGGAGTGCTGGCTATGGTCACTGCCACCAACACTACCTCACTACGTCTTAAAGGGGCTGGAGACTCAGCTCAGTTGGCAGAGGCCCCCAGCACTGCACAAACCGTGTGAGGGTGAACACCCTGGGACCCCAGCCCTCAGGAGATGAAATCAGGAGGGTGAGAAGTTTAAGGTTATCCTTGGCTACACAATGAGTTCAAGGCCAGCCTGGGCTACCTGAGAACACATCTCAAAAATAAGTAAATAAATGCTTTGAAAGGATCCACATTTTCCATACCCAACCCTGAAATCATTTGTCAAATTATTACATTGAGAGAAAACTAGGCACAGGACGGTCAGCAGTCAGCACCGCCAGACGTCAGGCGCCTGCGGGAGGAGGCGGCTCAGGCAGAAGGCAAGGGTGAGATGGTTGATTCAGCATGAGGTGCCCGTGCCCCAACACCCTAAATCCATCTCACCCTGAGACTCCAGCACCTGCTGTTCCTTCTGCCAGGAATACTCTTCCCGGCCCTCCCCACCCTCGCCCGAGAGAGCTCCTGCTCTCCCAGATGGCAGCTTCCCTCAAGCCCAAGCCAAGATGCTCTGAGAAGAGATTGGGGTTCCAAGTGCTGTCATCGCTTCTGAGCCCTCATTCACTTGTTCAGCCACGGTGTGCCCTGGCAACGCCGTGCCTGACTGACTGTCACCAACTCTTAGCCGAGCGGTTTGCACAGCTGTTGGATTCCTCACGTACGGGATCTGTGGCCTCGAGCAAGCTGCCTGACCACTCTGACCCTCGTGGTGGTCATCTATGAAAGTCAGACTGTATGTTAATACTTCCTGCATTTGGGGTGCAAGCGATCAGATGTAAGGCGGGACCTAAGGTGGCGTGTCCCGTGTGGCCCGCAAGCAGTTGTTACTGTTACTATTATCTTTACTGAGGGAAAAATGGAGCTGGGTGACTTGATCAAAAAGCCAGTGGAGACAGCCGTGCACGGTCCTGATCATGCTGAGCCTCCCCTGGTGTCCTCCGCAAAGACAGGGACTCCCTATCCCAGATCATTTTACTTAGAAATCCCGGCAATAGTCTTCGCTCAGCTCCACCATGCTGTGGGCCTTGGACAAGTGCCTTGCCCTCTCTGATCCTATTCCCCTTAGGTAGAGCTATGGAGGACGCATACACTCACCAGTTGTCCTCGGAGTTCAACAGAGATAAGACACTCAAACCATCCTGGGGTCGCCCTGTTAAGTTCATTCCTTTGTGAGCAGCCTAACCATTGACCTCATCCCACCATGGGCAAAGATTTCTGGGGTGGCGCAGTGCCTGATGCCATGGATTAGCAGAAACATACACATCTAAACCATGAGAGTCCTGAGTCCTTTACACCCACCAGCTCAGGGAAGCTTGCAGTTGACCAAGCCTGGAGGCGAGGCTTGCTCCCGGGTGGGTGTGGAGCTGCTTACAGCCACTTTGGGAAAATGTGTCACAGTACCTACATATGCTAAATATACGTCCCTGCCGGCACCCAGGCAGCCCACTGCCGGGGACAGGGCCAGCAGAAAGGAGGGCTGACGGCCACCCGAAGAGACCACAGAGTGTTTGCAGCAGCTTCAAGCTAGAATTAAACAGAACTCGAAGGTCCATCCTTGAACAGGCTAGCGTGTGATGGTGCCTCCAAACAGTGACAAGTGGCCACCGCCGCAGGCACCTGACGTAATGGCACTGGCACAAAGCCGTGCAAGGTTCAAATACAAGCAAAACTCATTACTGGGTCGGGTATGGTAGCACACACCATTAACCCCAGCACGGGGAGGCCACGGCAGGTGGATCTCCAACTGTGAGTTCTAGGACAGCCAGGGCTACACAAGAAACCCTGTCTCAAAAAACCAAGAACACACACACACAAACCTCATTAATAGTGACCATAGTCAGAATGGGGGGACCCCAGTGACTTTGGGAGTCCCAAGGGAGCCTTCAGGACCTGAGAAGGCTGCAATTATTATCTTGGGAGTGCCCACATATCCTGACCAGACCTGTTCACTCGGAATTTGGACCCTTTACAAATGAGGTGTGAACCCTGACAGACCATGGATGTATGGTAAGCCACAGAAATAAAAAAGGGCCTCTCTTTCTGGGAGGACAAGAGACTTCTTCAAAGGACTTGGGGTGTCCCTTCCCATTGAACAGATGGTATCATTGAGGATCAGACACAGGAGGGTCTGAGGTTACAGCATGATGGTAGCAGATCCAGGGTTTACAAAGCCAGGCTTCTTGCTAGGATGAAGGTCTACCACTTACAGGCTCAGTGAAGGGCTTGTCACAGCCCAGCTCACCCATTTTACAGACATGAAAACTGAGGTCTGAAAAGAGCATTCCAAGCAGTAAGTCCCATATAATTGGCCCATCTGGGGCCATTTAGAGCTGGTAGGGTATCTAGGAAACATCTGGTCTGCTGTAGGCGTGTTAGGTGTTTTGAGATGGAGTTGCATGTAGCCAGGCTGGCCTTGAACTCTCCATGTAGCTGAGGGTGACTTTCAAAGTCTCATCCTTTTGTTTCTAAAAGTTAGGATTTCAGGTGTGTACCGTAAGGTTAGGATTACAGGTGTACCTGTACCGTAAGCCCCACTTAGTTTGTGCTAGGCATTGCACCCAGGGCTCTGCGCATGCTTGGCAAGCGTTCTACCGATGGAACGCCATCCCAGGCCCTCCCTACAGACTCTTTGCAAATGGAAACCCTGACAGGGGCAAGGGGCAGAGGTCTGCCGGGTTGCATCCCTCAGACTCTGAGCCTTCGGGTCCCCTCCCCCCAGGACAGAAATGTACATGGCCTATTTCACGTCACAGAGGCTGAAAGAGTCAATGTATAATACATACCTAACAGGGGCCAGCTGCTCCTGGCAGTCCAGGGGAACCTCCACACTGGCAGGGTCAACCTCTGAGACTTGTCCAGCACCATCACACCGAAGGTGAGCACTGCCCTCCCTGGTATTCTCTCACTGTCTGATTCCTGAGTGTAGGGTCCATGAAGAACCAGACAGGACCCTGGAGCTAGATACTGAGAGGGCAGATCCAGGCTCTCATGCTGGGCGACCTAGGGCCAGTGTTTTAAACTCTGAGTCTGGTTTGTTTGGGAAAGAGGCATAAGGTCTCCTCCATAGAGTGGAGGGAGGGTTAAATGGGTTGATATGAAGTTCCGGAAGCAGAGTAAGTGCTTAGTAATACGGACGATCACTGTTAGTATATCAGAAAGCGTGGCTTCCCTGAACCCAGCACCCGCTGGGACTCTCTCTCCTCAGGATGCTCCTCATCATGGCTCTGCTCCAGAATGGGGACAGGGCAGTAGAGGATGGGGCGTATGACAAGGAAATTCTGCCTAAACCAATCCTGAACCTTCACCCTACACATATGTTAGCACAAAAGTGGAACTCTGGGACACACCGGCATGGCCGGATGCCGCCTAAGTGGACCAGCTCCATTGAAAGGTGGTTTTTGGCCATAGTCAGGAGAAGGCCACATCCTCTGATCTGGGAATGGCACCCCAGGGACTTCAGCTAAAGGCTCCATTCAACAAACTAAAGAGGAAGCAAACAACCTTGCCACAGCTTGCAGAAGGGAGAAAATCAGAGGCAACTTGTGCTCCTCCCCAGGCACAGAGGCTAGGGATGATGGGGAAATGGGAACTCTGCCCTGGCCTGTGAGGATACCTGCTGCTGGAGTAGTATCAGGGAGCTGCGAAAGGGGAAGAGAACCGTCAGACTGAGAAATTTCTCCCCAAACATGTGGGCTTTTCCCAGTGAACAAGAAAAACTAAAACAAACCATCAAACCAATGCTCTTTCTAAAGTCCTCAGGCTCGGCTGGCCCCCACCTGAGGTGGATAAGAGGAGGAGGTCAGTCTGATGTCTCCACCTATTGGAGTCAGGTCTGGCTGGAAGGTGCAGGGGTGACCCAAAGGTGCAGAGGTGGGTGGTGATGGGAGAGGGGGATGGTCATGGTGTGGCCAGGGAAAGCCTCTGGGAGGAAGGAGTCCAGAGCTGGTGCTTGTGGGGGGGGGGCGGGGGGGGTGACCCAAGAGAAAGCTGAGAAGCCAGATGAGATTCAAGCAGGTGGCTTCAGGCTGAGAAGTGTGCTCCCCACGGAGGAACCCCAAGGTAGGAACACTCCCAGATGTGCCTGGAGGCAAGGGACCAGTCAAGAGGCTGCTGGGAGTGGATACACAGATGCAGGCAGGATCTGTGGATCCTGTGGAGTGAGCACTGGGAGCCCCTGGGTGTGGCTCAACCACCCAGGGGACGTGAGAGGAGAGCCAAGGAGAGTCTTGAAGCAGACAGATGCCGTGGTCCAGTGAGAGGGGGTGGGGAGCCAGAAAGGGAAGGAGTCATGGGTCTAAAAGGAGTCAGTAGGCAGAGATTGGAAAGCCCCTTCAGGTCATGACCTCTGGGGGACATTAGCTAGAGTGGATTCGGGAGGACTACCCTTGGTGACGGCAGACCCTGTAAATCCGGATGTCAGTGGCCTAGGGATGCATGAGTCCCCACGGAGAGTGGCAGCGTGGACCCCAGGAGACTGACTCTAGCTGCTGCCAGGCTCGGAAACCAGACCCATGTCCGCTGCAGTCAGCAAACACAGGAAGGAGAATGTGGGGAAGCCGGGGCTCCCCAAGCCTGGGAGGCTGACCCGCTGCCAAATCCCAGGCGCCAGGATCCCTCTGCCTCAGCAGGCCCACCATAGGGAAGCCCACCTTGCCAAGAGGCAGATGCCAGGGAGCAGGGCCAGGGTCATCCCAGCTCCACCAGTCACAGACGTGGGAGGAGCCACCTGTGCCATCTGTGATGCCCGGGCTGGGGCAGAAGGGAAAAAAAACCAAACAAATGATTTTCACATTAGGACAATCTTTGTAAGGGGAGAGTCTGCTCCCAATTATGTTTGTGTCTTTGGACTTGGAGTCTTTGGTGGGATATAGATGTCACGATGCCCATTGTACAGGTAAGGAGACTGAGGCTGCCCTTCCCTGCAGACTTAGTCTTTTTCCTACTCTTGATTTTTGGAACTTCACCCCTGGGCAGGGAAGAAGGTGCTGGCCTGGCTGGCCTCCCCCTCTGCCACTCAGCTCAGGAGGTTTGAGCTGGATTTTCTCACTTCCACAAGGGGAGTAGAAGCCTTGGGGATGATGTGGGGAGGCTGTGGTCCAGACGCCTTGAAGTGGGGGTGTGAGCAGCTGACTTCCTGGTGGTCTTCTGGAATAGGGCCTACAACTTTCCCACAGGTTTCTCCTCTTGCACCCCCAGAGTGAGCATGGAGCCATATGCATTTGTCCCCGATCTAACTGCCTATTGTGTCTGGGAATCAGTCCATGTCTGGGAATGGCCAAGACTTCCTGGCTGTTTGGACTGCCCAATCTGTTTGTTTCACCTCTACATCCCCAGGCTGGGAATTTGTAACAGGGAGAAAGGGGACCATAAGTATAATCAACCAATGGGCTTAGCATCACACACAACTCAAGAGTAGGGTCCCTACTGCCCAGGCTTCCTGTATCTGACCTGGAAAAGCAGGAGGAGGGAGCTAAGTTGGTCCCTATTGGAGAGTCATCCGCTGACTCCCCAGGAGTCCAGAGCTTCAGGTATATAAAGCTGGGCGTGGCCGGAGGGTGGGAGGTGGTGCAAGAGCGTAGGTTGGTGTTAATAGGGCACTCTTGGGCATGAGGGGCATACTTCCTAACGGTAGTGAGTGTGGGGCGGGTGCTGCTCCGAGTTCCTGTACAAGGACATCTAAGGAGAGCCTCCTATGTGCCAAACATGCCACACCTGCCTCTCAATCAATTTCCACTACAAGTGGACACGTTCTCCCACTCGCGTGTCTCGGTCACCATGTCAGGCTCCCACCTGGGATCCGAACCAGGACTCTCCCGTGGTGCCAGCCAGGAGCGTGCTCCGGGTGACTGCCCTGGGGATCCGGGACCCGCGCGTCGCTGGCAGGGCAGCGCCTCCCACACCCCGTGGCCCCGACGGCGCGCTGCTCACCTCGATGCGCTCGATGCGGTCCCGCAGCGCGCGCACCGCGTCCTCCAGCTCCAGGAGCAACGCTGGTGAGTCCCAGGCGCCGTCGGCCATGGTGTCGCGGCGCGGCTCGGCGTCCTGGAGGCCGCGCGGCAGGCCGCTCTCGCAGCGGCCCAGCTTGCCGGTGAGCTCGCGGATGGTGTCCCGATCTGCGCGGATGCGCGCCTCCTGCTGCAGCGCCGTCTGGCGCAGCTGCTCCGCCGTGCTCTGCAGTAGCAGCAGCTCCGCGCGCTCGCCCGCCGCGTCCCCCTGTTCGGCCCCCGACGGGCAGGCAGCGGCTAGCGGCGTGCAGAGGAAGCGGCTGAGCAGCGGCCCGGGTGGCGGCGGGAAGACGCTGGCAGCAGGCTCCCCGGGCAATGCCGAGGGCCCGGCCGAGCCGCCAGCGCCGTGCAGGGCGCTCAGGCTGCGGTGCGGGCCCGGGGCGCCGGCGGCCGAGGCGTTGTCGGTGCCGCCGGGCAGCGCGCGAGCGGGGCTGGCCGCCAGGGGCACGCTGGCGATGATGCAGATGACGGCACCGAGGAACGCCAGCATGCCCGCGGCCAGCAGCACGGCCAGGAACTTCAGCGTGAAGCGCGGAGGGGGCGCGCGAGGCCCCCGGCAGGAGCGGCGGCGGGGTCGGGGCGCGGGGCCCGGGAGCGTGGGAGCCGGAGCGGGAGCCGGAGACGTCGCCGCGGCCGCTGCTGCCGCCGCTCTGAGCCCGCGCGGCGGGAGGAGGAGAAGGCGGGCGCGGCGGCCCCGCCCCACTCGCTCCCCCGGGGCCGGCCGAGGCCCAGCCCCGCACCCGTTCCGTGCCGGGAGCCGGGGTGTGTGCGCCACGCCCAGGACTTCATTTCACACGGAGGGTGGTGACTGGGTGGCTGTGCGGCAGCTGGCGGCTGGGTTCCAGGGCGACCCTGCTTGTCTGGGCTCTGGTCTTCTCTGGGTCCCCCAGAATGCGGACATTTGAGCCCCTGCGGAGCTCTGGGCTCTGCAGACTCGGTTGCAGTTAACACTCAGCGTGAACATTCTCATCAGACGAATGAGGAAACTGAGGGCTCTGGGCTCGGCATGATGCAGGCTCCGTTGTAGTTCAGCCGCAGAGTGAACAAGCTCTTGATACAAAGAGGAAACTGAGACCCTGGAGCCCAGGTGGCAACCCAAGGTCACACAGCTAGTGGGTCATTTGGAGCAGCATTTGAGGCCAGCCACGTCTACCTGGTCAAAACTAGAAGGGTGAAAGTTGGGGGAGAAAAGAGACAGCCCTGGGGTAAGGAAGCGAGGCGATTTGTGTCACCTGCCACCTTCAAACTTCCTAGCAGAAGAGGGTTCACTTTTCTTCATCTCTGGGATGGCAGGAACTATCAGAAGCACCCCCATCTGAGTCCTTGGGCCTGCAAGATTCAAGGTTCCCAGAAAAGAAGCCCCTAATTCGCTGCAGCCTCCATCAGCATGGCAGGTGGAAAGCAAGCTGGTGGGCGCTAAGACCAGGCAGGAGTGGGCTGTGTGTGCGTGTAGGTTTTATTTGATCGTGTCTAAAATGTCTATATATACTCTGTTGAAAATTAACTTCGCAACTAAATATTTTAAAAACCTTGCCACCCTTTCCAGTCCAGTCCCAGTGCCATCCTTCTGCAGGCTGGCTCTGTCTGGGGTGGATTTCTGGGCTGAAAGAACTCTGGGAGGCCATGATCGTTTCTGTTGCAGCCTGGGGCTGGTGGGAATTGCTCACTAAGACCTGAGCCAAGTCTTGACCTGATGGGAAGGCCATCTCAAAGTCTCTGCCCCACAAATGCCAGTGTGGGCATGACTGGGAGGGAACCAGGATGTTCCTGAGGAGGCATTAGCCTTCATGAACCTGGGGGTCCCTCCCTGACTTCTGGCACCCCGTGGGTGGTCCATGGGCATGTGTTCTAACTCCCTCCCCTCCACGCTAATGCGGATTATGTCCCCTCTGCTCACCCACCTCCTAGAGTCAGGGATTGTTGTCCAGACCTGAGTGGTAAGAAGCACGGGAACCCAGCCAATGCCGAACCTCCAGAGCCGGGTATGAGTGCATGCAAGTTAGTAACCTAAAAATCAGCCCAAGCAGGATGGCTTAGAGGAAGCTCCTTCAACTGGAGAGCTAGCCTCAGATCTCTGAGGGCAACAGTTTGGGCCCCCTTCAGCCTTACGGGAGGCAGAAGACAACACCCCAGCGAATCTAATGTGTCCATGAAGACAGACAGGTAGGCAATAGCCCCAGGGGAAAATGTTCTTCCAGATGGAAGGAAAGCCAGGAGAGGCCTAGAGGAAGCCACTACGAAGAGAGGCACAGTCACCTGTGACTGGGTGTCATTAGCCACCCCAAGAGTTTGGAGACAGTCAAACAGATGAGTACAGGGGCTGGTGTTGAATCTTGTTTAATCTGGTCTGTTAATGGCTTAGCATGACTATTAAGGCAATGGTAGGAGTCACATTTATTTTGCTCTTTTGTTTTTGAGACAAGGTCCTCCTATGTAGCCCTCACTAACTTGGAACTTTCTACATAGACCAGGTTGGCCTCAAACTCACAGAGATGAGCACCATCACAGCTGGCCCTAGCTTGCCAGTTTGCAGGTGAGATGAAGCCCAGGCCTTTCACCATTCTTGACATCCTCTGTGTTGCCCCTCTATAAAAGGAATTGTGAGAATATACAAAAAAAAAAAAAAAACCCTCCTGAATGGGCTGGGGATGTAGTTCAGCTGGCAGAGGGCTTGGCTAGCAGGCATGAAGCCCCAGTACCAGGTAACGCCAAGGTGTGGTACCAGGTCATCGTGAGCTTCATGAGAGCTTAGTGTGTGTGTGTGTGTGTGTGTGTGTGTGTGTGAGAGAGAGAGAGAGAGAGAGAGAGAGAGAGAGGCAGACAGAGTTGCTACTCTGAGCATAACTTGGCTCTCCATCCTTGTGCCAGCTGCCTGCAACAATCTCAAACTGCAAATGCCCCAGGCACCACAATGCCTCCCATCTCTGCACTGGTCCATGGAAGCCCAGCCTGCAATGTCACCGCCTCCATTCCTCTCTAGCCGGGGCACTCAGCACAAGCCCCCTTCCCCAAGCTCAGTTGCTTCTTAGAGAGTACTTGCCTTCGTAGCTCCCCTAAATGCAATGGGCAAGGAGCTGAGGCTGGACCTGTCTCTTCTGGGGACATACTTCCTTTCTCCTAACAATGAATTCCCGCAGGGATGGTCAGGGGTGTTCTCGGGGAACCTTCTGTCATAGCACCCCCATTTTCCATCACAAGTCTTACATCTCTTTTGTTTTCTCTTCTTCTGGTGCTGGACACAGAATGCAGGCCCTGTGCGTGTTAGGCAAGAGCTCTATACTGGAATACACCCCAGAAAGCCTTGGCTTTTATTTCTTCATTTTCATTCCATCCCTAGGATAAGGAAATTTTGTTATAAATAACAAATTTTTTTAAATAACAATTTTTTTTAAAATAACATTTTTTAGGATTTTTTTTTTCTGGATGTGGTAGTACACACCTTTAATCCTAGCACTTGAGAAGCAGAGACAGGGGAATCTCTGTGACTGCCACACCAACCTGGTCTACGCAGTGAGTCTCAGGCCAGCTAGAGCTACATAGTGAGACCCCCATCTAAGGACAGAAATCTGGGTGTGGTAGCACCTGTCTGCCATAGGGGTCTGGGCAGCTCTAAGGGCTCGCTGGCTAGCCTAGCCAAAATGGTGGGAGCAGTGAGATATCCCATCTCAAAGATGGAGAGCAAATGAGAAGAAACCAATGCTGACTTCTGGTCTCTGCACATGTGAGCATACACATACATGTGCACCTGAACATGCATGAACACTTACACACACCTATGCCACAAATACAATAAAGTAAATAGACAAATAAAAGTTCTGCTCAATTATTTTTATTATCACACTATGGTTAATTTAAAAGGAGTGGGCATGGAAAGGATGGAATGAGTGCAAGAAATGTAATTCCATGGCTTTTAAAACACAGGATACAGGGCTGGCGTAGCAGGTACAGGTGCTTGCTGCCAAGCCTGGCAGTCTGGGTTCAATCCCTGGGACCCATGTGATAAAAGGAGAGAATGGACTCTGGGAAGTTGTCTCTGACCTCCACACAAGCGCCCCCTCCAATAAATAAATTTTAAACATGAACAGTTGCTAGATAGGTTACCGGTTGTCTCCACAGCAGGCACAGAGCAGAGGCAGGATTTGAATGTGGGGCTTAGGGCTGCCACTGACTCTCACCAGATGGCCTGAGCTTTTCCCCAGTTTTAGGGGTGAGTGTCCTGAAACCCCGGGAATCTCTCAGCCCTGGACAAACCATGAATGTGGCACCCCCTCGGTCCCCAAAGCCAAGCCATTCTGCCATGCTCCCTCCATGTTGGCAGGGAGTGGTCTGTCACGGTCCATCTTGGTGCCCTTCCTTCAGCCCCAGCTGCCTTCCCTTCAGCCCCGGGTGCCCTCCCTTGCAGCCCCAGGTACCCTCCCTTCAGCTCTGGGTGCCCTCCCTTCAGCCCCGGGTACCCTCCCTTCAGCTCTGGGTGCCCTCCCTTGCGCCCTGGGTGCTGTCCCTTCAGCCCCGGGTGCCCTCCCTTGCAGCACCGTCATGGTACCTTCTTCCTGCACACAGGCTGGGACCAGCTCTCACAGCCTCATCTCCTATCTCCAGCACGGCTACACGGGGTGCTCACACTCCCAGTGACTGGAGCCAATGTTCCCTCAGAGGGTGTGTCTGTGAACAAATCAGCCCCTTCCTCCCAGGACATGGGGAAAGAGGTCGCCTTTCCATTGAAAGGACCGTGCATTGTCTGGTCTCTGCTCGGCAATCTCATCTCCCTCATCAGAGCTGTGGAGTCAGTGATACCTACAGACAGGATGGATGAGGAGTAAAAGACATTGCATAGACTTCTCCCCCAGGGGTAGGTGCAGGCACCATTTCTTTTCTCTTTACTGTTTACTGTTTTATTCTATCTATCTATCTATCTATCTATCTATCTATCTATCTATCTCTATCATCTATCTCTATCTATCATCTATCAATCATCTATCTCTATCTATTTATATCTATCTATCATCTATCTATCTATTATATATCCATCTATCATCTATCTCATGTGTTTATGCCTGCACACATACATGTACAGAGATCAGAGAACAATTTTCAGGAATTGGTTCTCTTTTTCCTCTACCATGTGGGTACTGGATATTGAACTCAGGTCAGGCTTGGTAGCAAGCACCTCAAACCACTGAGCAATCTTCCAGCTTCCAGGCTCCATTTCTTACCACACTGCTTTGAATTTCCAGGGCACAAGACAATGCCTGACATTCAGAAGGTGACTGGTAAAAGTTCCCTGCTTCCTTGTGTGTTCCTAAGCATGGATTAGATGCTCAGTGTTACTTTCCTTGGTGCTCTCTTGCCCACTGTAAGACTTGAGTCCAGAACTCATTTATAAATTTGGCTCCACACAATCCAGCCTCTTCAGAGGGAAGCAAGACCCTGCTGGGGCCAACAAATGTTTGTACATTTGTAGTGGGTGCTGGAATGAGGAGAGCCAATCAATAGAGAGGCGGATAGAAGCCAGTGGGGGTGCCAGCATGCCTCCCGAGGAAGCCAAGAGATCTCCACCCAGATTCTCTGCTTCCTGGAAGCATCTAGAAAGCTAACCAAGCCACAGGCTTGGGCAGAAAGGGGACATCTGTTCCTGCAGGCTCTGGAGGAGCCCCAATGCAGGAGGAAGAGTGTATCCTGCTGGCAGGGCCATTCAAGTTGTGCAGAGTACAGGCCAGTGGGACCAAGGCCAGCAAGATTACCATCTGTTGCTCTGAGGGACAGGCTGGGTTCCCGGCAGCCCCAAGACACTGGCTCTTCCTCCTCCTGAGTCTTGCCTCGTGGGGTCTCATCCAAGGCCAGACTGCAGGTACATGCTATCCAGTGGTTATTCCACACCTGGGGAAGCTGAACTCAGGCTCAGGGTTTGTCCTGGGGCCCCATGGCCAATGGGTGCCCACGCTGGCGTTTGAGTTAAGGAGTTGTCATTCTTTATCTCTCTCTACCACCTGTCCCCCTCCCCCCGTCCTACGTGGATGTCCTGAGAAAGAGCCTCTTCCTTCATCCCGAGCCCCTCTCTTCCTGCTAGTGGCCCCACTGCAGCATCTCTTGCACTAATCTATGCTTTATGTGGACATTTAATTTGTTTAAATTATTTCAGGGTGAGGGAGACAGAAGTGTAAACATATGTGGGGGGCAGAGAACAAGATGCAGGAATCGGCTCTCTCCCTGCCAGTGGGTCTCAGGGATTGAATTCAGACCATCCTCCTTCATGGCAGGATCTTTACCCACTGAGCCCTGCATGTACTTTTGAGGTCCAGGAGCTGGTTTCCCACATGTGGGTCTTTTGTCCCTGGGCAGCTCCAGGTACATCTCCTTTCCACTCAAAGGGAATTTGGGGGGGGGGACCCTGGGGTTCTTCAGATGCTGCCTTTAGAGCCTAGGGCTTTGGGGACGTTCCTTCTTGTCTGTGAAATGGGTCTGAACAGTCCTGGTTTGGTGACAGCAAGGGAGGGCCCCGGGACTTTGCCTGCGTGGCCCTTCATATGTGCCTGGCAGCAGCTCCCAACGCCATCTGGTTTCTCCTGTATCCAGGGCGAATCTGAAAGCGGGAGCCAGGTTAGGGAAGCTCTCTGGCAGGAAAATAAGACAGCACAGGAGGGCAGGGCAAGTGAGAAGCCCTGTGAGCCAGGCCCTTCCTGCTTCTGTCCCTGAGCTAGCAAGTCAAGTGACTCCAGCCGTGGGTATCTCCTATCTAAACTCCACTTATCCCCACCGTAACTTCAGCCACTAGCCAGATGCACCCAGATGCTATTCCCTCCAAACTTGAAAACAGGAAGCATCATGGAGGGAAGGGACTTCTGCAGGACTAACAGGAGGAGGCATGTGACAAGGAGGGACGCCCTTGTGAGATGGCACTGCCGGACTAGGAACTGCTCTGAGGTGCTTCATTAGGGCCTCACAAAACCCCAAGGGGACCCAGTGTGGCCACCACCATTCCAGTGTTGCGGACATTGATAACGAAGTGCAGAGAGCTTATGCAAGGGGCTCCAGGTTGCTCCATGGCTAATCTGAGGAGCTTTCGCTCAAATCCCCACACTGGAACTCAAGTTCCTGGAATATGCTGTGTCTTATCTGGTCCTCCTGAATCCAGTACCTGGGGCCGAATCTGAGGACATGGATGAAAGGCCTGTTAAAAATATCCTTAGAAGCCTGGCATAGTGGTACACGCCTTCAATGCCAGCACTTGGGAGACACAAGCAGGTGGATCTCTTTGAGTTCGAGGCCAGCCTGGTCTACATAGTGAGTTCCAGCAGAGCCAGAGCTACATTAGTGAGATCTTTTCTCTAAAACACAAGACGAAACAAGGGTGTCCACGGAGATTCAGGAAGAGCTGTGTTGGGCTCACTTCAGGCAGCAAAGGATTCACTCTTGCCCAGCGGCTGCTCCTTTAAGCCAGTCAGTTCGCCCATCTTTCCCTCCTCTGATGTCATCTTAATGTGTTCAGTCACCTCTGGGTTTTACTAGGCTCTCTCATGTGTGGGGTGCGTGTGTACATCCATGTATCCACAGAGAGGCCAGAGGTCAACTGTAAAGTGTCTTCTGACTCTCCCCCACCTTCTTTGGAGACAGATTCTCGCAGACTGTGAAACTCGTAGATTTGGCTGGGCTTGTTGGCCAATGAGTTTCAGGGATCTGCCTGTCTCTGCCCAACCGCTCCCCTGCCCCCAGCATGGGGGTTAGTGGCAAGTGCCTGGGTTTTTATAATCCAAACTCAGGCCTTCAGGCTTGTGTGGCAGGCACGCTACCAACTGACATCTCTCCAGGCTCCTTTACCGGAATCTTCAGATGCTGAAGCAGGCCGAGTAGCTCATTTGGTAGAGCACTCATTTAGCATGCATGAGGACTGGGTTTGGTCTCCAGCGCAGAATAAGAGGGGCATGGTGGTGCCTGGCTGTAAGCCACGTGGGAGGTTGAGGCAAGAGTATCAGGTTAGTCGTCCTTGGCTACAGTGTGGATGAGAGAGAGAGAGAGAGAGAGAGAGAGAGAGAGAGAGAGTCTTGTGTGAGCTCAGGGCTGCTCTACAGCATGGTCTACTTTGAGAGTTCCAGAACAGCCAGGGGTACACAGAGAAACCTTGTCTTGAAAAACAAAGCAAAACAAAGCAAGCAGAAAGACTGCAACCCAATCTGCCCTTCCTTCACCAGATGCCACTGCACTCTCAAGCACAGGAGTTTGGGTTTGGGGAGGGTGGATGGGGAGTCCCACCTGGCTTGGTTCTCCAGAGTTTAGATGTCCCAGAAGGTGCCAGAAGCTGGCTCCTCATTATGGTGCTTCTGTAGAGTCTTCAGAGAGGATACTGCCAGCAGTCCCTGCTGGGCAAAACTTCCTCTGGCTGCGGCCTGCTTACAGTGAATTCCCATCACAACTGGCCTCCAGAGGGGGCTTGGGTGTGTGTGTGTGTGTGTGTGTGTACACAGTCCATCTAATTTTAGTTCCTTCAATGGGAACATGTGTCCCTTTCCTGGTCCCCCAATCCTCTGGAGCATCTAGCTCAGATCATACTTCAAAATAGCTCTTGTCACTGGAGAGGTGGCTCAGCAGGTAGAAGTGCCTGCCACACAAGCCTGATGACCTGAACTGGGTTCCCAGAGCTCACAGTGGAAGAAGGGAACCTGATGCCACAAAGCTGACCTCTGACCTCCACATGCATGCCATGGCATGCACAAGCCTTCAGTGACCCACACATGACACATACACACAGCTATAATAAACATTTAAAAGTTTTTAATGTCTTTATGTATGTATACATGTGCGCCTTTGTGAATGTATGTGAAGTACAAGCATGCAGTATCCTTGGAGACCAGAAGAGGGCATCAGAGCCTCCACAATGGAAGGTATAGACCTTTCTGAGTCACACTGTAGGTGCTGGGAACTGAACCCAGGTCCTCTGCAAGAGCAGTAAACCTCTTAACCACTCAGTTATCTCTCCAGCCTCCAATCTTAAAAAAAAAAAATAGCCCTCAAATCAGCCACATTTTCCAAGGTTCATCCAGGGGCCTGAAAAACATGTTCCTTACCGACCCCTAAACACTGGGAGTCTAGGTTGAGCCCATAAGAGCTCCCATCCCTGCTTCATGGGATGTTTCAGACATGGGGCAGATCCTGAGCTCTGGCCCCAACTTCCTCACTTCCAAATTCGCATCCACACCTGCGACACCTGCCATGCACTCGGTTCTTCCTAGGATGCTATACGTGAGAGGGGTGGGAAACAGTGGCATCAACTGTCCCTAAGAAGACCCCAGGTCTCTAGCCTCCCACCTCATGCACGACACCCTAGCTCTGGGGTCACGTGAGGTCAAGGGATAAGAAGTAAACACATTTTGCCCTGACCCTGTGCAAGTCCACACTTTGAAGTGGGTACAGCGAGGTCTGGACTGGGACAGCAGGTTGCGGAGGAAGAGATAGATCAGAGTGACATTTCCATACAGGGGTCTGCTCAGTCACAGACACTGCTGTCTGGCTGGCAAAGAATGAGTCAGAGGCAGGAATAGCATTTGGGTTTCCTAGGGAAAGGGGCTGAGTCAGAAAGCCTCGGGAGGCCGCATGTGGTCAGGAGCTGTTTTGAATGTGGGACCTAAGGAGTGATTGAGGTAAAATGGGGAATTTGAGAGCGAGGACCCTGAAGTCAAGTGTTTTGGCTTCAGTCCCAGCTGTACAACTTACTAACGCTGTCGCCGGAGCAGGTGGCTCCACCTTTCTCTTTCTCTCAGCTTCAATGGCCACACCCTGGGGATTACTGGAAGACGCAAATGCAGAGTCAGAGCCTGGCTCCCAGCAACCCTGTGAAGAATGGACCCTCACTATCCTTTCCTGTTTGGTTGTATGTGGGAATGGGGGTGTATATATGTTAGTGTGTGTGGTACACGCGTCAGGTATGTGTATTATGCGGAGGCCAAATGTCATCTGTCGGCGTCTCCTCAATCACTCTCCACTTTTATTTATTAGTTTATAAGTTACACCTATTTATTTGTGTGTGTTCATGTTTGCATAGACAAAGGACAAGCTGGAGGAGTTGGTTCTCTTCTGCCAGGAGCCCCCTGGGGATCGAACTCAGGGAGTTCGGGTTGACTACAAATGCAAACCCACGGAGACATCTTGCTCCACTTTTATTTTTTGATGCAGGATCTCTCACTGACCTTGGAGCTTGTGAAATCATCTAGGCTGGCTGACCAATAATCTGCAAGGGCCTATCTCTCTCTGCCATTGCTCCAGGTCAACCCTGGGGTTACAGTCATGTGTCACCATGGCTGCCCTTTTGTGAGTGTGGGGATCAACATGCTTTCAAGGCAGGCACTTTATAGACCGAGCTATCTCTCCAGACCCTTTCCCCTTTTTATATAGACAGGGAAACCAAGGCACTGGACGGGCAAGAGCTGGGCTGTTTGCATAGTCAAAGGACAAGCAATATTAATTTAAGATGTATTACATTCCTTTATGCTGTGAAATATTTGTTTAGTGGTGCACAGATGTGTTGTATTCTTTTATGTTGCATTTGTTTAACTCTGTGAAGCTGTGTTACTTTGCCTGCCGAAAACACCTGATTGGTCTAATAAAGAGCTGAACAGGCAATAGTTAGGCAGGAGAGGGATAGGTGGGACTGGCAGGCAGAGAGACTAAATGGGAGGAAAAATCCAGGCTCAAGGAGGGGCGAGAAAAGGAGAGGAGGAAGCAAGGGGGCCAGGACCCAGCAACACATCAAGACACAGATAACGAAAGAAAAAGACACACAGACATAGAAAAAGGTAAAAACACAGAGGCAAAAGGTAGATGGAATCATCTAATTTAAGAAAAGTGGGCAAGAAATAAGCCAAGCTAAGGCCAGGCATTTATAAGTATTAATAAGTCTTCGTGTGTTTATTTGGGGGCTGGGTGGTGTGCCTCCCAAAGAGTAAAGAGCAAACAAACAGACCAAACAACCAAAACAACAACCCACAACAGCGTTCCATGGGTTCCGTACAGCTGGGCAGTCTGGCTCCAATGATGCTGTTGTACCAAGATGGTGTGAATGTTAGCAGGATTGCTTGGGGCCCAGGCTTGGGGCTATCTCTCAGAAACCTGCTTGGCAGGGCCTGGTACTTCTCTGGGCATTAAAGGAGCTGTGTGCTGGGCAGTTCATAGTGAGCCGTCCCTCACAGACCCCACTCCTCACATGCTCACCAGCTTTAATGAGAGCAAGTCCTGTCCCTGTTTTCTGGGTGAAGCACGAAGCCCAGACTGGGTAACTGGCCTGATTGAGGGCAGAGACTCCAGCCTGTCTTTTTACTGTCTTCAAGCTGTTTGTGGTGGTGTTGGGCAATGTCAGCTGGTCCCAAGCAGCTGGGACACTGAGCCAGATGCCAGGAGCTGCCACATCTGACCACAGACCTGGAAGATGTCTCCTCTTTAGCTACCACCTCCTTCCCACACTCCCAGACAACCCAGCTTACCAGGGCGACCTGTTCTCCTCCAAGGTAAAGGAATACAGAGGCCTGGTGAGAGGTGACAAGCAGCTGCCCACCAGGCCACATGAGTTTTGGACAGAGCTCTTCATGGCCCCTAAGCTTAAAAAGCAGGCGGTGATGAGCGAGAGGCACTCACAGCAGCAAGCCACCTGCTGGGGGGCCACTGTCTAGAAGGCAAGCCGAGTGCGACAGAGGTCTCCAAGGGAGCTTATGACTCTCCATCAGACAGAGGCTCGCTTGCCTTTTCCAGAGTACATCTTGGCTCCCTGAGAATAGTCGGGAGCCTCTGCTGTGCTAGAGAATGCCTGGGACACCAAGTCCACCCCCAAAGGCTGTTGCTCATGGCTCCATCTTAGACCACAAAGCAAGGATGACCAAAGGACATGGCAGGGGATGTCATTATTTCCCAGAACACAGAACCCCTGCCACCCAGCCTGTCCTGCTTCCACCGATCCTCTGGTTTGTAGATGGCACCCCAGGTCCACTTACTCATAAAGGCCACTGCCGACCCTCACGGGCCTTTATCATTCTCTGAGCTCACGAAGCCTTTAGAAAGGGCAGAAAAGACTTTGGTCCCAAGTGTCTCTAATGAAGGCTCCATTCCAGCTGAGGGACAGGAGGGGACCAGATCCTATCCAGCTTCAACTCTCAAATCAGATGTGGGCCTCCTGGGTGACTGCCTTCTGGCAGGCTTTGTCTCGGCTCTCCTTAGATCTCACTGCCCCACCGAGATTACAGACACCTGGGGAAGCAGCAAGGGCTGTGAGGGACAGCAGGGACAGGCTGGCTGCATAGATGAAGCTGTGCTTGTCAGTCCTCTTTTTGAATTGATTTTGTTTCCAATGGTCCAATGTAGGAAATACACAACACAAATTGGCCATATTGCTTACGCTAATGCGATTCAGCCGTATGAAGGACTTTTGTGAGGGTTTTCTATTTGGTGTCCTATGTATGTGTACACATGTTAGAGAGTGTGCATGTGTGGAGGCCAAAGGTTGACACTTGGCATCTTCTTCCATGATTTGTTACCTTCGCCCCCTCTCCAAGACAGGGTTTCTCTGTGTAACAGCTCTGGCCATCCTGGAACTCACTCTTTTTACCAGGCTGGCCTCGAACTCACAGGGATCCTCCTGCCTCTGCTTCCCGAGGGCTGGGACCAAAGGTATGTCCCTTCACTGTCCAGTCAGATACCTTATTTTTAAAATACCATATTTCACCCATTTTGTGTATGTGTGTATGATATATGCATGATGGGCCACGAGCGCCATGGCGTGGTCAGAAGGCAACTTTGAGGGACGGCTTCTCTCCTTCCCCTTCACGCGGTTCAGAAGAGGTCAGGTTTGCCCAGCAAGCGCCTCCCCTCTGCGTCATCTCACTGGCGCTTCACCTTATTTAACCTTTAGAAAAGATTTTGTTTGTTTTATTTATGTGTGTGATGTGGGGCTCCCCTCTGTATACTATAAATATGTTTTATTGTCATTAGTTAATAAAGAAGCTGCTTTTGGCCAATGGCATAACAGAATATAGCCAGGCTGAAAAAGATATAAAGAGAGAGTAGGAGGAGTCAAAGAGACACCATGTATCCACCGGAGAAGAAAGATACCTGTGCACCAGTACCAGTAAACCACGAGCCTCATGGTAAAATACAAGATAATAGCTGTTGGCCAAGCTATTGGCCAAGTAGTGATTTAATTAATACAGTTTCTGTGTAATTATTTGGGATCTAGGCAGCCGGGAAACAAACAAGCAGCCTCTGCCAACACTGTGTGTGTTTGTATGTCACAGGTGTGTGGGTACCTGTGGAGACCAGAGGAGTATTCTGGAGTCACAAGTGGTGTGAGCCACCTGATATGGGTGCTGGACACCAAGCTCAGGTCCTCAGGTCCTGGAAGAGCAGGAAGGATGGTTCTGAGTCATCTCTCCAGCTGTGTTCTCTGCCAGTTCTTTTGAGACAGGTCTCCCACTGAGCTGGGAGCTCACTGACTTAGTGAACTCCAGGAATCCTCCTGTCTCCAACTCCCAGAGCTGAAGTTGCAAGTGCCGGGTCACTGCATTGTGCTCTGACCTAGCTGCTGAGGGTGGAAACAGATTCTCAAGCTCAAACACCACCCACTTTCCTGCCTAAGCCACCTCCTCAGGCCCCCGGTTTGATTTTGTTTGTTTTCTTTAAGACAAGGCCTTAGAGGCCTTAGTAGCTCAGGCTGTCCTAGAACTCTCTAAGTAGCCAAGGCTGACCTTGAACTCCTGATTTCCCCCTGCTGCTACCTCCCAAGTGCTGGGATCCTAGCGTACACACCATACTTGGCTGCTTTTATAACGCCCTATCACCACCACCTTCAGAGCTCTCACACTGCCTCCATTCCCTGCTGAAGACCGCCAGGCCCCACACTACAAAAGTTATCTCATTAGAAGCGAAACCACACAGACTTTGCCCTGTAACCAGCCTGCTTTCCGTAGCAACCGGTCCTCAAGGTTTCATCCCTGTTGTAGCTCCTGTTAGAATTGTCCTTATCAAGGCTGAACAGCCATCTACTGTAGCAGGTAACATCACATTTTACATTTTCATCCACCCACTGATGGCCCCTTGTGGCTATTTGTGCCACTCTCTGTCGGAAACACTTACCTCTTGAAGATCTTGCTTTAAGGTTAATCAGAAGTGGGATTGCAGATCCTATGGTAATTCTAGTTTTAAGTTTTTGTTTGTTTTTTGAGACAGGGTTTCATGGTGTAGCCCTTGCTGTCCTGGAACTCACTCTGTAGACCAGGTTGGCCTCCAACTCCCAAAGATCTGCCTGCCTCTGCCTCTCCAGTGCTGGGATTAAAGGTCTGTGCGCCACCACAGGGCTAGTTTTAACTTTTTAAGCATCCTTCATAGTGTTTTCTAAAGTGACTGCACTATTTAATATTCCTGCCCCATAGTGCCTAAATGTGGGCTTTGCTTTCTGGGACTTGTCTCAGTGAGGTTCCCCCGCACACACACATACTCTTTTTTCGACAGAGTGTCCTGTAGCCCAGGCTTGGCCTGGAACTTGATAGGTAACCTAGGAAGATCTGAAACTTCTGGTCCTCCTGCCTCCATCCTGAGTGCTGGGATCAATGTCAGGGTCATTTATACTGGGAAAGCACTCTACCCACTGCACCACGGGCCCATCCCTCGCTGCAGGTGTGCCTGGCATCTCCCTAAATGGCTCCCGGTGCAGACCATCCTGGGATTCATGGACCTCTGCATAGTTTTTACTCTTTGGAGAACTGTCTGCTCAAGTCCCTTGCCCATATTGTTGTTCATCTGTGTTTGTTTTGTGGAGACAATATATCTAAACAGCCCAGGCTGGTCTGCAGCTCTCCGTCTTCTGCTTCAGTCTCTGGAATATTGAGATTACAGCTGTATTCTACCATACCTTGACTTTTGACCAGTTTTGATTCAAGATTTTATTATTATTTTGTTTTGTCATTAAGTTTTAAGAATTTGAGCGGGGGGGCCTGGAGGGATGGCTCAGAAGTTAAGAGCACTATCTGCTCTTCCAGAGGTCCTGAGTTCAGTTCCCAGCACCCACATGGCAGCTCACAATTATCTGTAACTCCAGTTCCAGGGGATCCGACACCCTCACACAGACATCCATGAGGGCAAAACACCAATGCACATAAAATAAAAATAAAAGAATTATTTTTAAAAAAGGACATTTCTGTGTGTTCTGGGTATTAATTTTTTTATCAGATATTTGGTTCCCCCCCCCTTTTATTGCCCATATGTGGGTTGATATTTTACTGTCAACAGTACTTTAAGTTTTTAGGCCCATGTGTTAGAGTGCTTTACTTTCATGTGTGCCTGTGAACCATGTGTGTGCAGTGCTCTGAGAGGCCAGAAGAGGGTGTCATATCCCCTGGAACTAGAGTTCTGGATGGTTGTGATCCACCGTGTGGGTACTAGGAACCGAACCTAGGTCCTCTTCAAAAGCAGCCAGTACCCTTAACAGCTGAGCCATTTCTCCAGCTCCCAGGATTTTAAATATTTCATCTAAACACTGCACTAGCTGACTGCACCACTGGAGCTCCCTAAAATCTTTCCTGCTGTGCCATGTGTCTACCTCTTAAAAATCCAATTTCATCCTTTTGCAAACACACGGTTTCATTCATTGAGAAGGTTGGGGGTGTGGCTCAGCTGATAGAGCACTTGCCTTGCAGGAAGCCTTGGGTTCAATCCCCAGAACCACATAAACCAGATGTGGTGGGTGCAGGAGGTCACAGTCATCTTTGGCTCCACAGCAAGTTTGAGGCCAGCCCGTCTCAAAGGAGAAAACAATGCTCTTTTGCCATTTACTGGTTTTGGCACCTTGGTAAGAAATCATTTGACTAGGATTCACCGGTGGCTCAGGAAGTAGAGGTGTTTGTCTTGCAAGTCTGAGGACCTGTTTGTTCCCCAGGGCTCACATGGCAGAAGGAGAGAACTGACTCCCAAAGGTTGTCCTCTGACCTCCACATGCACCCATGGCACACAATAAATAAACAATTGTAAACAAATAATTTTACCTTATAAATGAACACTTATGTCTGGGCTCTCTTCATACCACAGTGCCCTGGGTACTGACTTCTATTGACTTTTAATCCAATAATATTATCTGTGATGCCAATTCTTAAAATTTTTATGGAGATTTGTGATGGAGGAAGGTCATTGGTTAATTATAATAAAGAAACTGCTTGGCTCTCATAGGTTAAAACATAGGTGGGTGGAGTAAACAGAACAGAATGCTGGGAGGAAGAGGAAGTGAGCTCAGACTCGACAGCTCTGCTCTCTGGAGTAGACGCCATGCTCCCCTCTCCCGGGCAGACGCAATGAACTCTGACCCAGGATGGACGTAGGCTAGAATCTTCCTGGTAAGCACACCTCGTGGTGCTACATAGATTATTAGAAATGGGTTAAGAGGTTAAAACTAATGGGCCAGGCAGTGTTTAAAAGAATACAATTTGTGTGTTGTTATTTCGGGGCATAAGCTAGCAGGCGGCCAGGGTGCTGGGGACACAGCCCCGCCGCTCCTATTACAACAGATTTGCTTTTAAACGAAGGTGGAGCTTTTCTTTTCCAACTGCCCAGTCCCAAATAAACACACAAAAGCTTATATCAATTACAGAATATTTGGTCTCTAGCACAGGCCTATTATTAACTAGCCCTTACAACTAAATTAATCCATTTCTATTAATCTGTATTTTGCCACATGACTTTGTGGCTTTACCTGTTCTCTAGCACATCTTGTTCCTCTGGTGGCTGGCTTGCATCTCTCTCTCACCCCACCTCTCTCCTCTCTGTATTTTCAGTTTGACTTTACTGCCTGGCCTTATTCTGTCTTACTATGGGCCAAAGCAGCTTCTTTATTAACCAAGGAGAACAATACATATTCACAGTGTGCAGAAGGATTATCCCACAGCATTTGCCTTATGTTCTGTTTGGTACAGACATACTAATTTTTGAAATTCTCAATGAATACTTAAAAATATGTTGGGAGCCAGGCATGGCAGTGTAGACTCTATAGTCTCAAATTCAGGCAGGGAGGTGGGAGGAGCATCGTCAAAGCCTACCAGCATTACGGAGTGAGTTCAAGGCTGGTCTGGGCATCTTTGTGAGACCCTGTGTCAAAACTGGGCCAGGGCTGTGACTCAGTGATGGAGCACTTCCCAGACTCTCAGGAGCCCCCTGCCCTGCCCTGCACACAGAAGTACTAGGTCCCAAACCCTTTACCCACTGTCCTTTGTGTCTGTCTTTGTGCCTTTGCCATGTATTGTCATTTAGGCTTGTGACCTCATAGCTCCGGGCGGGGGCTTTCCTCAGAGAGAACCCCATTTGGCCTGTGCAGTGGGCACAGCACAGAGAGACTTTCGTCTGCTATTCCACTTGTTCTATGGCGTCACCCATCCTGGGTTTGTTTGGTTTTTTAAATTAATTTCTCAATTTGAGAGTTCTGGGACTGTGTGAGAAACACGAATTCGCACTTTAACTTTGTGCCAGGAAAGGTTTGGAGTTACCATTTCTCCAGAGATGGTTCTTTTTGTGTGTTTCTGGCAGAGCCAGGAATGAGCTGAGTCCCCCGGTACTGCCTCTCTCTGCACAGGGTTGCGGATCCCTGGCTTGGGCCCAGTTCTGCTCAGGTGTCCTGGTTCCAAATCTCTCCTGGCCCCATCCCAGGGCCCCATCCCTACACAGAGGCACAGTTCAGGTTCCTCAGCTGCCGAGGTCCTCAGGGGCCAACATCTTGCCTCAGTTCTGTCCCCGCAACTGCCACCCCACAGCGTGCCCGCAGGACCGCGTCTGCCTGCTGCTTGCATGTTTTATTTTCTTTGATCTCCAGGGATTTTCTTAAAAACTTTCTCAGAAGC
The DNA here is from genome assembly GCF_018167655.1 of Microtus oregoni. Classification (NCBI taxonomy): domain Eukaryota; kingdom Metazoa; phylum Chordata; class Mammalia; order Rodentia; family Cricetidae; genus Microtus; species Microtus oregoni. Next base: position 14,001,151 of record NW_024543081.1, read on the forward strand.
CTGAGTATTTAAAAAGGTGACTGTGACTTCTTACCTAGTGTCTCTGATATTTTGTATGATTGCAGAGGGGTCTAGTCATCATCCCCAGACCACTCTGGACAAATTTCGGGAGCCCCTCAATACACCTTGTCTGATACACCTCACTTCACCCGGCTGTTCACAGTGATGGAAAGCGTGAGCTTGGGAAGGGGACAAGGAGGACAAGGGGCTGACACTACCCTTGAAGTAGTTTCCCCATAGCCTTTAGAATTAAACGCCTAAATCCCCGGCGGTCTTCGCAAGATAGCTGACGTCATCTCGGAGCTGAGGAGCATCAGGAACGGCTTCAAGGTCCTCTCAGTGGTGCTCGGGCCATCAGAAACTGGCTCAGCTTCAAATCCATTCATAAATCTCCCCCTGAGCCCTCTGCCTCATTCCCTATCAAGGTGTTCCAAACCATACTACCCATCTCCTCCAAATGCCCCTCGTAGAGGCTAAATGTGTTTGCCTACCACCGTCCACCTTAGTGTTTGAGACAGGGTCTCACTGAATCTCCAGCTCAGAGACTGACCTAGACAGACTGCCCGGCAAGCCCTGCAGATTCACCAATTGGCCTAGACAGACCGCCCGGCAAGCCCCGTGGATCTCCTAGCTCCATCTCCTTTGTCCTGGGAGCACAGGTGCACAGAACCACACCTGGCTTTCTGCCTAGGTGCTGGAATTTGAACTCAGGTCCTTCTGCTTGTGCAACAAGTGCTTTACCCACCAAGTTATCTCCCCAGGCCCCTCCTCACTGGGTTCTTCGCCTGTGAGCATTGCCAACACCTACTTCTTCGCCTACACCTCATGCACCTAGTGGTTTCTGTAGGCTCAGGTTCTCTGCCTGTGAGCAGCACCAACACCTACCTTGTCACCGATACCTTGTGTACCTAGTGATCTTTTCTATAGGTTCCTTCTAGAGAGCTCTAAAGATAGCACCAAATTCCACACATTCCAAACATCCTGGGCTCTAGCTACCTCTTGTCCTGTTGCCTTAGGTGGCCAGGCCTCATATCTCCCACCTTACAGTGACTGTGGTCACACCCACACATGCCAGGCCTCATCACCTCCACAGAGGTCATCCACATCTCATCCTACAGTGACTGGTCACACACAAGGACTCTTCTGGGATCTCTGGAGGCCAGGACTCAGCCTTTCTCCTGTCACTTCCTCTATGGCACACGATTGAAGAGCAGGTGCCTGTGGGCCATTCCTCTGCAGGCTAAGGACCTTCTGAAGTGTGTCTTTTCAGAAGCCAGCATCTGGATAAAGAATTGCTTCATAGGGTCCTCACCTGGACTGGGAGAAGAGATGCACCTTTTTTTTTTTTTTTTTTTTTTTTTTTTTTTTTTTTTAGGCAGGGTTTCTCTGTGTAGCCCTGGCTGTCCTAGAACTCACTCTGTAGACCAGGCTGGCCTTTAATTCAGAGATCCGTCTGCCTCTGCCTCCTGAGTGCTGGGATTAAAGGCGTGCGCCACCATGGCCCCATGGGACATGACATTTCTATGTAGTTTCTCTAACCACCTGCTTCACACGTGTCAACAAAGACTGAAAAACCATCCATGTTGCAGCTTCTCAGAATCAACCAATCAGGCTTGCAAACAAACAGTCACTCTCAGCCCAGGCCACTCCCACTCCTCACCAGCCCAAATCTGAGTTTCACCTACATGCTGACCTCACTTACCCTGGGGATGCGGCCCTGCACTTAGGAATGAGAATGGGGACTGGCTAGACACTGCCCGCCTGCTGCACACAAGGCGGGAAATCAGGCCCTAGAGTAGGCTTGCTCTCGGCTGGCTCATGGTGCCGGGATCTACCAGACCTTCCTCCCCAAGAGATGAGGGAGTCATTAATCCTCCAACAATAAACAACCATAGCCTCTGAGCAGGGGCAAGGCGCGCGTTAAGAGACAAGAGCTACTGACTATTGCCCTTCCCCCAAAAGGCAGCTTTATGGCCTCTATCCAGGACAGCTTGGAACTCAGTGCAAATGGATGGGTCTAGAGAGGTGTGAATTTTTAGGCAAAGGGACTGACTGGCCCCTTCATGTGCCCCTGCATACAACTCCCACGTCTTGGCACTCGTAAAGGATTCAGGCTAAGGCAATTCCTAAGAGTTACAAAAGAGCCTAAGTACTGAGGTTAAAGGTGCAGTGTGGCACATGCCTTAATCCCAGCACTCAGGAGACAGAGGCAGGTGGGTCTCCAAGTTCAAGGCAGCCTGCTCTAAACAGAGTTCCACTGCTAGGCACAGTGGTGCATGCCTGCAATTGGGAAGCAGAAGCAGGAGGATCAGGAGTTCAAGGCTAGCCTCAGGTACCTAGTGAGTCTAGACTAACCTGGGCTGCATGACACTGTTTCAAAAAAAAAAAAAAAAAAAAACTCCACTGTCGAGAGCTTCCCAGAAGTGAAACAGTGAGGCCAGTTCTCAAGATGGTGACCAGGTGTTAGTGATACCCAGCAAATGCCATGAAGGCCCAGCACCACCTGCATGGCTGGACTCCTCCCTTACTTCCTGCCAACACTCCTGTGATCACCCTGCTTTCCGCAGCCCTCACCTCCACGGCCAGTCTTGGGCCAGTCCTCTTGGTCTTGCTGGCCCCAAGTCAAGGTTACTGGCAGTACCAAAACGGAGACACAGCCAGCCCAGGTCTGCCTCTCAGCTGTTCCAGAACATACCGTCCTGTTAGTTCCAGAGCTTGATGAGGTGGGTCTGCGGGGCACCAGGTGAGCTCTCAGAGCTGCCAGCAGATGGGAGAAGACAAGCATCCCCGGAGGGGACAGGAGAGACCCTAGGTCAATGTCAGGAGCAGCGAAGACAGAGCCTGAGGGTCAAGTAGAATGGCTAGGCTCTTGGTCAATGGGTGACAAGAGGTAGGGAGAGGGTACTGAGCTCCATGGCAGTTTGAAGAGAGGTTTCCAGACCCCTGTGGGGATGCAGGCAAGAATAGAGACCTGCAGCCCATGGCTAAGGTGCTCCTAGAGGGACCGGGGCAGGAAGCATAGGACTGCTCGGTGGGGAGGCATGGGAGAGACTGGACATGGAGATCGGACACTGGGTTGGGGTGGGAGGAGAAGGAGTGACACTGTGCCCACACCTGACCAACAGATGTTCATGGAACGTGCTGCCGGATGGAGCCCACAGGAGGAGCCCACAGGAGGGTCATGCTTACTAAGGACAGTGCTGGAGTCCGTCCGTCCGAGGTTGCTGCCTGCTCACGGCACTGAGAAGTGCGGAAGACCACACCCCACTCTCAGATCATATGGGGCCAAAATGTGGGGACCAGCAGCAAAGGCAGCCATGTGTTCCCTCAGGCTCTAGAATGACATGACAGCCCCAGGGGGCCCTTCCTTTCTGTGGGTGCTGGTCCCCAGCCCTCCATTCTCACCACGTGCCTACCAGTCAAAACCCTAGTTCCAAACACAGCAGACCTGTGTTCCCAGCCAAGTGCCCTGCGGGCCTACAGTTCATGCTGGCTGGGGAGTAGGAGGACTGACCAGCCCCGACACTATCCTCATGGATGATTTTCTACCATCATTCAGTTTTTTAAAGAAGGTACATGTATGTGCATGTATGTGTGCATGTGACTGAATGCAGGTGCCCTTGGAGACAGAGGCAGCTCATACCCCTGAGGTTGGAATTACAGACGATTGCAAGTCACCCTACATGGGTGCTGGGAATCGAACTTGGGTCCTCTGCAAGAGCATTATGTGCTCTTAACCTCTAAGCCATCTCCAGCCCCTTAATTTATGTGTGTGCAATTTATATGCGTAGTATGTATATGTGTGTGCACAAATACACGTAAGGGAAAAGCATGTCATGTCTTGAGTGTGGAGACGAGATAACAACTTTGCGAAGTTGGTTACTCACCTTCCCCTTTTAGGTTCTAAGGGGGTTGAACTCAGGTTGCTAAGTTTCATGGCAAGTGCCTTTATCTGCTGTGCCTATAATCCCAATTTAGGAGACTGAGGCAGGAGGGTTGCCACGAGTACGAGGCCAGTGTGGGTTAGAGACCTCATCAAAGAAAGAAATCAAGTGCCATGGGAACCAGAAGAAATGAGGCAGACACACCCCTTCCAGGGGGCTGGGATCAGCTTCGGAATGTGACAATTTATTTGGGGGTGAAAGAGGCCTCACCCCCTTTTCCTGGCATCGATACAATATTGAAGAGCAGCAGAACGAAACGAACGAGACAGAGTGATCAGCACGAGCCCGCCCTCCCCTGGCCCAGAATCTACCGAACACCACATCCAAAAGAAGCTACCCTTCCCCACCGGAAGTCCTCCCCAAGGGGCAGGGCAGACTGGGGCCCCACCCCTTCGTCCATTGGCCAGCTTTACCATATTCCTGCCATGAACCACTGGAGGCAAAGTTTAGCCAGCTGGGAGCTGGATGGTTGAACCACAGACAAAGGCAAAGACACGTCATCCTTAAAACGCAAGAGAAAAGAGACAGTGCCCGTCCCCAAATATAGAGCTATGTACGTATATTATATATATTTATATATAGAATCCATTCGTGCAGTTCATCAAATGAGCTTCTTAAAAATTAAAACAAAATTATAAGATACATATTTCTTTAGGCCTTTGTGTTTTTAAGTTAAAACCAACGAAAAGATGCCTGCTTCAGCCCTTGGCACAAATGCCCAGCATTTGACTCCTTCCACCTGGCCTCTCCAGCCCTCTGGCTCCATCACCTGACTGATGCTCTACATACAGTGGGAGTGGAGTCCTTAAGGGCAGAGGTTACCTATAGGCTGGGCAGTGGAGTCCTGAGCCCCCACCTAACCAGCTGCCTCTTCTCGGTGGTGGCTGTCAGAAGGGGTGTGGAAACCCCACTCTGGGCTTTCTGAACTAAGAAAAGAAGCAGACAGAAAACTAAAACCCTTAAATTCTCTCTTTTCCTTTAAAAAGTGATTCTTTGAACCACAGAACCCCCCCCCCCCCCCCCCAGAGGCCACCTTAGCCTTAGTGCACAGGAACCCAAGGAAGAGCTGACCAGACTGGGTTCCACCTTCCATTGAAGTGCAAAACAAAACAAAGGAAAAAAAAAAGCCAAACAAACCAGAAAAGGGAAAGGGGTGTGGCCTCTCAGGTCCCAGAGGCCTGAGGGTTGGCCTAAGCCCACATCCTTGACTGACCCGGTTTCTGCCAGATCCACTCTCTAGTGAGGAAGTCCCCTTCTTTCCCGTCAAAGGCCAGGGTGGCCTGGGCTCTAAGCCCTCCGTTACTCCAGTCAAGTGACTTAGCCTCCTCTGAAAGAGACAACGCCTCCCATTCCAGCCCTCCCACTGGAGCAAGAATGGCTCGACCAGAGGAAGGAGGCTCACTTTGCTCCTTTAGGGGCTGTGGGCAGCTGGAGGTCCCAGAGTGCTTGTGCGGAGGCCTTGCTGCACTGCCCAGCCCTTTCACAGAGGGACCGACCGGTTAAACAGGGATGGGGCCCAACCTTCCATCTCAAAACCCAAGACCCTGGGGACTCGCCTACTCTCATTTCCTGACAAGTGGGTGGGAAGAGAACATTTACAGGGCATGACCATCAGGGGAGGGGGTCATTTCACGTACAAAAATAAAGCAAACCAGACTGCAACTTGGTAATCAGGAAAACAAAAAAGCAGCAAGGGAGGAGGGGCCTGCAGTAGGCAGGTGGGGCAGGCTGTGCAGGGGTGTGTGGGGAGCTCTAGGCCTCACTCCAGGCTGTCTGGCAGAGGGAAGAGGGGTCCTGCTCTCCAGCAACCCTGCGCCTCCCCGCATCCACGCACCTTGAGGCCTTGTGCCTGAGCTCAGAGCATGCACAGAGGGGGTGACCCCATCAGTGGCTTCCCCAGCCTGTATCCCTTTCCCAACCAGGGCAACTCGAAGGTTCTGGGTCTTTAGGGAGACTGTGGAGCTACTGGGAACCACGTGTCCCAGCAAGCTGGAGAAAATTCAGCACAGTGAATCTAGTCCCCAAGAAGTCCCACAACTGCCACCTACCTGTCCCCTGAGCTTCCTGCTGGTTCCCTGGGGACTGGCTGTCACCCTTCCTTTCAAACAAGAACTGGAGTGGAAGTCTGTTCCTAGGTCACCAAAGAAGACATGCCCTGCCTGCTGCCAGGAGGAGGGCAGCATGGCCATGGTGCCTTCAACCCTGGGGGCCCCACCAGCTAGCTCGGGCCTCCATCTTACCCCAACACTATCACCTCACCTGTGCAATCGCTGCGTTACTATGGTCTCCCTTCGCCCCACACTCTTAGGAATCTCACAATAATTTTTTTTCTATTTTTTCTTTTCTTTGTTTTTTTTTAACTTTTTAAAAATTTTTTTCCTTTTTTTTTCATTTTTTGCAAAACTAACTCTTTCACTTTCCTGTCATAAAATCACCTCTGAAAACACAACTTCTTTACAAAAAAAGGTCACAAATGACACAGACTCTCAGGAAAACACATTTCTATGGTCTCTGCAAACACCTGTAACTGGCACCCAGGTGGTGACTCACCTGGGGAAAGGGGAGGGGGAAATCGCCTCTGGGGACAGAGGTGAAATACCAGCCCTTATTTGGGGAAAAAGCCAATTGGCACTTGGACGGTATGGGGTTAACACAGGACAAGCTGGGACCTGGACTGTGGCCCCCTCAAACCCTGTGAGGACCCCTGTTTCATACCCTGGGGCCAGGAGGGCTGGGGCTGTGCTGCAGACCCTGGCAGGGGTGGGAAGGAAGAACGTCTTCCCCTAAGACCAGAATACTCGTCCTCGGGTCAGCTAGTTCTGCCTCTTACCACGCTTTGAGCATGGACCGAGACTGTGTACACCAGGAGCCAGCTCAGGCTACACACAGGAACATACCACTCCACACTCAAGTGCACCCCAAGCGGTGGTGTCCCTAGTGCTGCCTGGGGACAGGCACCCGCCCTCTCCCCTCTGACCTGCCCTGAAACTGGGGCTTTGGTCTCTGCCATTGGCATGGACGCCTCGGTTCCCTAGCAGCAGAGGGCAACCGAAGCTGCCCAAGGCACCCAAAGTCTTCCCACAGGCTAGACTGCCAGGAAGCTCAGCAGCTAAAAGCAAACCAAAGGGGTGGGAGAAACCGAAGATCCCTGGGAGGTCCCTGGGCATCTCCTTCCTCCATCATCTGCAACAGAAGAGACTGGAGCTGGGCCCTCCCCATCACAGTCCCCATGCTATGTCTGCAGTGTGAAGGTCCGCCTCCCAAGCTGACCATCCCAAGAAAGGCCTGAGGGGTCCATATCCCCCAGGAACCTGGAATTGGAGGAGAGGCCTGTGGCTTCCACGACAAACCACACAGACCGGACTGTGCCAGGCCTGGCTAAGGCAAGGGAGGCCACGCTTTCAGAGACCCTGTTCTGAGGAACCATAAAGGGTGTTGCGGGAAAGCCTGAAGCCCTGCACCCAACACACACAAGGATCCACGCAAGAACAAGCCAAGGGGCAAACACGCATGCACAGCCAGAAGTCTCCACAGCAGGTTCTTACAGCACCTTTGGTAGAAAACGGAGGGGGCTTTAAGATGCCCAGAGGCTGCGGCAGGGTGCCACATCTGCCAGCCCCTCCACCTTCAAAGGGGGTTTTGGATAGACACAGGGTGTTTGGGGCACAAGATCTGTGTGGGCCTGGTCCTGATGTAGGCAAGCAGGGAAGGAGACCTCTGGCCCAGCTTCTGCCACCCTCAGCGGTGTTGAGAGAGGGCCCATTTTGGCCTCATCCTTCACTCAGTCCCAGGTGGCACTAAGAAACTGTACCCACTCTAGGTGGAATCTCCTAAGGGCCCTGAAGCCGCTGAGATAGCACCGAGACCAGACACTGCACACAGAGCAAGAAGCAAGCTAGGAGAGGCAGGGTGGGGTGTGGGTAGGGCAGGTGAACCCCAAGTTCTTGGGCTTCCCCAGAAGCCACCTACTGGGCCCCACCTGCACAATCAGGGACAGAGCTGGGGACACCAGGGAGCATTCCTTCCTTCCTGTGCCCTACCAGGGCCCTACCCATGTGCAGGACTACTCAGCCCCATCCCTGGGTCAACACTGAGCCATTGGAGGCAAGCAAAGCACAGGCAGACGGGTCTAAGGGCAGGGACAGGGTGGGAGCACAAGTATGACTCCAGGAAGAAACCCCCCCCCCCAAGCCTCCCTCCTCGGGGAAGCTCCTCACTTGCTTGGCCCAGTGCTACCACCACCCCCTGCAGCACCTGCCACCCCAGCAGCCACCTTCTCAAAATCCTCAGGGCTGCAGAATTCCTTGATGGTCACCGTCAGGAGGTTGCTGGTGACATCTGTGACGACTACATTGGAACATGGCGACATCTCGGGGCGCCAGTCCCCAGCCTCGGGCTCGGAGGAGCAGGCACCTGTGGGCTCCAGGGCTGTGTGGAGGGCCTGGCCCGCAGCAGCAGTGATATCAGGAGGGGCCCTCTGGCCCGTGACAGCCGCCTCAGGAGGGATGGACAGATCAAGCACCTCTGGCTCTCGCCAGTCGGGAGCAGATCGGCTCATGGTCTCAGGGAGTAGCTTGGGTGGTGCATCGTCTGGGTCAGAGGACTGCAGTGTGGGTGAGGGGCAACCGGAAGAGCTGGAGCTGTGTGCGTCATAGGGGGCAGCTGCTGGGGTGGCCAGGAGCAGCCCAGGACCAGAGGCCACTTCGGCTTTGCCCGCAGTAGAGGGCGCCAGAGGGGCGGGCGGGGGCTTGTACAGCGCAAAGGAGCCAAACTTCATGTGGCGGATCTGGGTGCGCAGCATGCTTTCGCTGAACTTCTTGCTCTTCCCAATGACCCGGTTCCGCGATGGGACTTTGGGGCGGGCAAGCGCCCCTGCACCCTGTGCAGTGCTGCCTCCTCCCGGACCCTTGTCAATCACCTTCAGATTCAGGATGATGCGGTTCCGCTTGGGCTCCCGGGGCTTCACCTTGCGGTTGATGATGCGCACGGTCTCAGAAAAGGGAGAGATGGGTGGGCGCAGGCCAGAGCTGCCCCCTTGTGGATCTGGTCGTGGCAGGGGGCGGCGGGACATGCGGTGGCAGCGGCGGATGTCTTTCTTTAGCCGGTGCACCGCAGCACTGGAGTGCAGCTTGGGTGAGGAGGCGCTGGCGCTCGGTTTGACGGAAAAATGCACATCACTGATGCGGAGGGCCTCGGCCTGGGCCCGGGCCTGTGGGCAGAGGGGCGTGGGTGGGACTTCAAGACTTACAGCAACCCCTGGACATCCCTAAGCCAGACAGCCCTGAGTTCCGTCAGCATATATTCAGGAGACTACTCAAAACAATCAGTGACTTATGACCCTTACGACAGGTAGGAGGGGGGCGCGGCTCAGATGGTAGAGTGCTTGCCTAGCATGCACAGGGCGCTAGATTCCACAGCATAACATAAACCTGTCACCTGTCATGGCAGGGCACCCTTGTAATTGCAGCACTCCATAAGAGGAGGCAGTAGATCAAAGTTCAAGATTATGCTCAGCTATACAACAAGTTTGAGGCTAGCATAGATCACATGATACTCACTAAAAAAAAAAATGTCATAACGTCTAGAGCTTGGTCTTTTTTACTACCACTAAGTGTGCATGGGGGGGGGCGGGGAGGGTTTTTTCCAAAGGCCACTCTTTGCTGACTCAGCAACCATGACAGGGTCGGGGGGAGCCTGTGAGGGAACCCTCTGTGAAGGATCTCAACCAAGCCTGGGGCTCTTCCAATGGCTAATTCTTCGTGACAGAAGTAGATCCTCCCAGCCCCATCCCTAACTCGATAGATGACCATCACCTCCAGAGAGGCCCTTGTCCCAGCCCACAGGCCCTCCTCTCTGCCCTCATCCTACCCACACCAGTGGATCCCAAAACCTATATACCCCCAAGCCAGTACCAAGACAACTGATCAGAGACAAGAGTGAGCTCTGAAAAGCCGCAGGTTCAACAGCAGCTCAGCGGCTACCTCATGGGAACCCCAACCCTGAAAGGCCCTTCAAGCCCTGGTTCCACTCGAACCACCCCTTGCCAAAAGACTCAGAATGGACAACAGACAGGGACTCCTCCCTGGCCAGCCCTTCCTTCACTGAGACGGATAAAGGCCAGCTGCTCAGGTCTAGGAATGACATCCCCCTCCAAGAGCTGCTGTTGTCTCTGGAGACCCAGGCCGCCTGATGACAGCAGAGACCAGACCCCATCCAGATATGGAGAAAACCCCAGCAGTTCCTGAGGCCAGGGTGGGACACGGCCTGGGGACAGAGTAGGGAAGGACAGAGCTCTGAGGTGAACACTGCTCCAGCGAAGCACAGCACCTGCTAGCCCTGTGACTGCCTTAATCTAGCGGGTAGACTTTAGGAGCGGGGGGGGGGGGGGGGGGAATTCATTCCCTTGGTTAATCTGTCAGGGTCCCCTGGAGGAATCTGTGTTTGGGGAAGCTCTCCACGTCCAGGTCCCACACACTGGGTGCTTAATCAGTACAAAGAGACAACCTGTATATCCCAACAAGCTTAGACTGTCACCCGTCAGGGCTGTCCTGGATTATGGTGAACTAATATCTTGGCAGGTAGCTCACACCCTCAAGGGGGAATACACCTTAAGGATAATCAGCTCTGCACCAAGGTTGGGGCCTCCCTGTCAACACTCACTGACACTAGGTGGCAGCACACAGGTGGGTACCGCTGGCTCCCAAGGCTCCTTCCTCTCTCCAGTCAATTGAGTTCCACAGGGGCCCCTTACACCCTTTCCCAGTCACACCTCCAAGGGAGTCTAAGAATTCTAATAATCTCTTCAGAAATAAGGGTGTGGCCTTCACTCACTCAGCAGCCTCGACTCCCTGACCTGTTTGTTTTTTGTTTTTGTTTTAATGCATATGTACACAGATGCCCACATTAGCCAAAAGGGTCATTGGCTCTCCCCTGGAGCTGGAGTTCCAGGTATGTGGGGGTCTGCCCCTTGCATAGAGCAAGGCACTCTTAGCTACTGAGACATCTCTCCAGCCCCCACATTGACTGGCTGGGTGCTACAGAGGTCTAACGGTGGGTGACATGCTCCATGGAGTAGCAGAATGTGTGCAAACTGTACCTAAGACGACCGTCTGCAAACCTCATTCTCCTTCTGCATGCTATCCTAATCTTCCTGTGGTCAGCATTAGAGCACCTGCTGGCCACACATCTGGACGCAGTCAGTACTCAGGACAAGCTAGGGTAGGACAGCTATTGAAAGAATCCTGTGGATGCCAGGCTTGCGAGAAACCAGCTCTTCCTTATGTATGGTTTCAAACTGTCTATAAACACCTCTTATTTAACAAGGCCTACACAATATTGCATAAGGCACAATTCGTGGGCTGGAGAGGTGGCTCAGAGGTTAAGAGCAATGGCGGTTCTTTCGGAGGACCTAGGAGGAGCCTGTAACTCCAGTTGAGTCTGAGGATCCTCTTCTGGCCTCCATGGGCACCAGGCATAAACATGGTACACAAACATATATGCCAACCCTTACATATTTAACAAAATATGTATCTTCCTCAGGTTGAGACTGTTTTGACAGTAGGACCTGGGTCTGCCTAGTGAATTTCAAAACTGAGTACAGATAACACAGTCACCGTACTGGGACAAGTGGTTCCAGGGTTTGGGATGTACTACAGATACCATCTAGACACTGCTGCTAGCTCTCTGTGGCAGTGGACAAATTCTTGGCCTGTTTTCTTCTCCCGGTGTGAAATGGGGATGTACCAGCGCCCTCAAAACGGCTCCCATGTTGCTGAGTACAGCTCCTGGCTGAAAACGCTGAGTGCATTTTTCTGAACTGCCTCCCAGTCACAAAGCAACAGGTCCAGCCCAAGCTACCTCTACATCCCTTCACAAACATCTCTCGATGTCCTGCTGTTTCCTAAATTCTGGATTAAGATGCTACCATAGGCAGCTCCACCCCCTGCACTAGCGACTCTCAGCCATGTTTCCCGTGTGTTCAACTTCACTCTTGAAACTTATTTCCATCTGTGAAGTGAGGATAGCACTCCCAACTCCACCGGAATGTTGAGGATATTAAAGGAGATACTCGATCAGAGAACTCAGCACTGTTGTGCCCCTAGGAAACCCAGAAACTACAACTTTAAAGAAAAAGGTATTTTGAGAATCGATACTGAAGCTCATTACCGCCATGGCCACTAGAGGGCGCGCCAGCTGCGCTGAGAGGCTGTCAACACAGCCCACCAGTCTTCCAGCTGCTCCGCCCACCCCTCCCTACCCGCAAGCATCAGGGTTAAGGTTGCTGCGTTACTGCCTGAAGATGATGCACCGTGATTGGTGGCGGGGAATGAGATACAAAACTATAGAATTATGGAAACCATTTTTTCCACTTTTGGTCTAAGGCTAGCCCTAAGGCCCAGACCGTTGAATGGAGGTGCTGGCCGAGTCAGCGGGGGGGCTGCTCCACCCCGCCCCCACTGAGCATTCAGTGCTCTGGACAAACTGGAGATTTCGAGATTCTGCAGCTTGCAGTCTCTTCTCCAAGGAGCCCTTTCTATTCTTCTGGTGTCAAATTTGTTAGGAAGAAAACCTGGGGCATCCTTAGTCCTTTAGGGAAACTACGGTAGCCTTGTGAGGCCACCTGCAGCCTTAAGTGTACAAAACGTCAGTCTTGTTTTCCTCTTCCCAGGCTCTCTTCTTCCCTCATAAAAAATAAAACAAAACACCCCTAACTCTCCAAGATGGCTTCCTCTGAAGTTCTTTGCTGCCTCGCCAATGCAAACAGGCTGTTTCACCACGCCCCACCCCATCCTCACTGGAACCTCCAGAAATATCAGAAATATCAGGTCGACAGGCTCAGGACCGGAAAGCTGATAGTCCAGGGTGGATGATCAAACTCAAGCTGAAGTAATTTAAGATCAAATTCAAATTGGGCTCCCAAGTATAAGGGGAAGGCACAGAATACGCTCTAAGAGAGGTGAGCAGCGACAGGGCAGGAAGGTGGGAGGCTTGCTTACCAGGAGACAGCCTATACCGACTAGCTCCAAGGCTAGAACACACAGTACAGGTCAGTGTATTCAAGGCTGGAGATGAAGGGTCTCGCTTAGCAGAAAGAGCTTTCCTGTTCACCTCCTCTCCCGAGTATGCCCCGACCTGCCTCACCCACCCACTTCCTGGAGCCCACCCCCTACCCCCAATCCCTGGTTTATCCCTGATTATCCCACTCCCAGGCCCCTCTGGCTGCGGCCTGCTGCCAGGGATTTTGTCAGGGGCTTACAACCACCCTCTGCCCAGCTGGGGCCCCTCTGGAAAAGCCTGCCGCCTAGGCAGCGGCGGAGCTGTCCCTCCCTTGCAGGCCCTGTGCTGCGCCCTAGCTGGGGGCCCAAGAGGGGGCTGCTGGGGCTGGGCCAGGTTACCTTTAGGAGGAAAGTTTTGGGTTTGGGTCCTCTCTTCTTGGGCCCATACAGCTCACGTTCCCTTTCCCTGCAGTCAAGAAACGCCAAAAAAATATGAGTCCCTTCCCGGGCCCCACTCCCCGGCCCAGCCCGCTTTTCCCGCTTCCCTGCACGGCGCCCCACCGCGCCGGACAGCTTCCCCAACTCACTTCTGCTCGAAGGCTGCGATGAGCCTCGAATCCAGAATGTTCTCCTCTGGTTCCCAAGTGCTGTACCTGCCGAGTCACGCGTGCAGAAAAAGCAAAATGAAAACCCAAGGGGCAGAGGCACACCTCGAGGACGCCAGCACGCACCCCCACCCCAGGCCCGAGTGCCTTCTGCCGCCTCCCCGGTCTCCACGCCACCGACCCCACGATACTCACTTGATTGCCCACCCCTTCCATTTCACCAGGTACTCGATACGTCCCTGAAAAACAGAAAGAAAAAAAATAGGGGGTGGGGGTGGGGAGGATGCAGGGACCCGAGGAGGCGGCGGCGCGGGGGTGGCCGAGGGAGCCCGGCAAGCGGGACCGCTGCGCCCCGAGGGCCCGCGGGCTCCGACACCGCTGCGGGGAGCGCAGGGCAGTCCGGGCCGAGGGCTCACCTTGCGGATCCGGCGTTTGATGATGGATTCGGCCGCGAAGACCCGCTCGCCCACTGCAGACAGCTCCATCTTGCTCAGAGGCACCCACAGCCCATAATACTCCCTGCTCCCGCGGCCGGTGCTGCACCGCTCGCGCACGCGCCCCAGCGCTCAGGCCCCCGGCGGGCGGGCGCTCAGCGGGGCGCGTGCTCGCGTTCCAGCTGCGGGCCGTCACGTGACGCTCGGGCCCTGAGCTCTGTTGCCAGGACCTCCCCCTCCCCCGGGGCGGTTGCTAGGGAAAATGAGCGCTCGCGGGGCGGGGGCGCGCGCTGGCTCTTAAAGGGGCCTATCCTCTCCGCCGCAGTCCTGGCAGGAGACCGATGGATGCGTGGCTGGTGCCAAACCGGGAGAGGTGCAGTGCATTTTTACTTTGTCCTGCTTCATCCTGAAGGACCAGGATCCCTGCCACCTCCTACCCTCCTTCTAACTCCCCATGCCTGAATTGCCAGGCCCTCGACCGAGAGGTGCGATGAATCCCCGAGTTTGCAGGCGCAGTGCATCCTCCTGCAGACGTTTGCAAATAGTTAAATATGATACAGCAGAAATGCATTCGCTGCAGCTTTGCCAGACCTTGTGGGGATTTCTTTAATACATCACCCCATCCATTATTTATGTATTCGTGGGAGTGTGGTTTTGTAACCGGTTCAGATGAGTTAAAACAAAAAGGCCACCGCAGGAAAGGGGGGCTGGGCTTGGAGGCGGAGGTGACCCAGGTCTGCTGAGACCAGGGTTGTGAGCAGCACCTGCAAGCAGACCTCGAGGGCGGTATGTTTGTAAAGCAAAGAGGGAGCGGTCTCGGAAGAGAACCGCCCGGCATCCCCGACTGAGTCCAAAGCGGGCTTTCTTTGGGTCACTCAGCAGAACCCGCCCTCTTGATCAAATTTGTTTTCGTTTCTCAGGCCGCAGGCCACACCACTATCCTACAGTCCACAGATGCGAGGATGACTCCGCCACTGAACTTGGGGAGGCGCAAGCGAGATCTGGAGCTGTCCCCCAAGGGCTTAGCTCGCCGAAATCTGCCTCGCGAAACCTTCCATTCCGTTTGTTTTGAAATTATTTAATCTTATTTTCCATTAGGCTCATGGTCTTGTTCTTTGCAAAACAGAAATGTTAAACACATACGGATAGGGAAGCGAAAAGTCAACCGTCCATAATCTGCATAAAACCATTAGGATCTTCTAGCCCCGTTCTTCCCCTAAACCCAGGCCTGCATGAATATGCACACACACACATCACCCACCAGTAGAGTACAGGAATATACATTCGGTATATTTAAATGTTTACACGCGTAGGGTTGTATTATATACACTGTTCTGGAGTTATTTTCCTCCCTTCATGATATTGATTGAACATTAACACAGATTTTGCTCCATTCACTTGCTGTCTAGGGCTGGCCTGGGTGGGGGATGGTAAGGGTCAGGATTGTCTCTTGATTCCATGATTGGCTTATTAGGAGGCGTGTGTGCTTGTCCCTGTTGTACTGCCATTTCAACGTGCAAATCCACCATATGAAAATCTCAGCTTTTCGTCTCTGCACCAGTATAGATATATAGAGAAATTAGATCAACTAAAATCCTTCTGCCCCCCTCAAGATATTTACGCCACTGAGAAAGTGCTGGCACGTCGGCAAGCCCAAAGTGACCTTTCCCTGAATAGCGAGCTAATCTTCTGGGGTGGTGTGGATGAACAGGTAGGCTGAATGTGTGGGTGTCGGTCCGATCCTGAAGGCTGAGGAGGCCACAGAATGAAGATCCAATCAGTCCCCATATTAGATCATTCAGCAGCCTTTGTGGAAGCTGCAGAAAGCAGGCGAGCCCAGTGAGAAAGGTGCCTACCACACATGCAAGGAGTTCCACCACCGGGGTGGACGAGCCTCATGTTGCCGCTCTGACAAGCAGCCCCAAATTCATCAGCTTAAGACGGCAGAAGTCCCAAGTCAATGTCACTGAGCTGAAGTCAAGGCTGAGGAGCTTAAAGAGACAGCCAGTTCCAGGCCTCAGCTGGCTTCTAGAAGCTGCTACCTCTCCTTGGTACGTGGCTTTGTTGCTCATCTCCTTAACACCTTCTGCTTCTTCAAAAGGACCCCGTGGTTATGCTGACCCAAGGTACTCTCCCTGCGGTGTGGTCTTAATCTAATCACAGCTCTCCTTTCTCACACAGTCCATGGTCCCCTCTCAAGACCTTAGTTTCTCTGTTTCACTTCTTTCTTCTTTGTATTTGTGTGTGTATATGTGTGTATCTTTGTGTGTGTCTGTCTGTGTCTCTCTCTGTGAGTTTGTGTACAAGCATATGGGTGCACACGCTTGTGGAAGCCAGAGATTGATATCAGGAGTTTTTCTTGGTCATTCTCCACCTTATTTTTTGAGACTGGGTCTTTCAACTAAACTGTAGCTCAGTGACTGGTTGGACTGGCCCACAAACCCCAGAAATCCTCAGTGTTTGCCCCTCCCCAGTGCTGAGATTACAGCCTGTACTGCTCTGCCTGGCTCTTTATGTGGGTGTTCTGAATTCAAATCTATGGCCAGTACTTTACAGACTAAGCCATCTTCCCAGCCCCCACCTTAATTTTCAGTGGTTTCTAACACCTTTTGGTCATTGACTGCTCTGAGAATTGTTAAGTCTTGATTCATTTTAAAAAATGCGGCCTTTATAGCTCCCCCACCCCTCTTAAGCCTGCCCCTTGGTTGTGGATGCCTAGAAAAGGTCTTCTCATTCTGGGGGCAATGTCTCCTCCCCTTCTCACAACAGCTTCTGATGTTTTATTCAGTACCACACAGACAGAACTGCTCTCCCAGTCTGTGTGAACAATCCTTAGAGGATTGATCCTCTTATTTCATGGTTCTCAACCTTCCTGAGGCTGCGACCTAACACAGCTCCTCATGTGGTGGTGACCCCCAACCAAAAAATTGTTTTGTTGCTGCTTCATAACTGTAATTTTGCTACTGTTATGAATCATCATGTAACTCTGATATGTGCCCCCAAAGGGCTCACAACCCGCAGGTTGAGACCCGTTACCTGGAGCCCAAAGCCCGTAAGTGTAGCTGTGAGGGTTCAGAATGTATTCCCTCTCCTTCTGTTTGCTGACAGTCTCAGCTGAAGGTTTTTTCTTTCCTGGTCTTGCCCAGGGTCATCACTGTGGTTACAAGGAGAAAGGCTGAAGCTGAGGATTGGTCTCTTGTCTCCTGATGAGCTCTCATTATTCTAACCCTGCACTAGCTCAGAGTCCCTCACACCTGCAGAAGCCCTGAAGGACCAACTGTGGAAGTCACAAAACACTTCTGTCAATGCAGGATGCGAGCTCAGGGTTCCTGGTGCACACATTCGGTGCCACCGTTTCCCCTCAAGTGTGGAGAGAGCTTGTGGAATGGGCTAGGATTGTGGTACAGTTGGGTTCTCTGGGACAAGTAGAGTGATTTTACGGATGTGTTTAAGGTCCCTAATTAGTTAACCCTGGATTGCCCAAAGGGAAAGATCTGGCCAACAGAGCTGTCATCCAGTTGGCCTTGAAGAAGCAAACTGCCACACTTCAGAGAGAGACAGTGCCAGGAAAGGGGCATGGCTTCTAGAAACAGAGGCCTTCCATCCTACAATCCCAGGCAGTGAAACATGTCAACAGCTCTGGGGCTTGTCCTAGGGCCCTGAGTCTTCCGATGAGAACACAGCAATGCTGTCACCTTGATGGCAGTCTAGGAGACCAGAATACACACTCGGGTTTGCTGACCTGTAGGTGTAGATACAGTAAGCTGGTATTGTGTTCACTACTATGTTAAGCACTCAAGGATGGGACAATAGACTCCGCCTCTGGACGGGACAAACCACAGCCACCTTGCAAAGGGGACCCTAGTGGTTTGAATGTGAATGGCCCTCCATAGACTTTTAGATTTGAAAGCTCAGTCTCTAGTTGGTGGATTAGAAGGTGTGGCCTTGTAGGAGGAGGTGTCTTAGTGGGCGTAGGCTTTGAAGTTTTAAAAGCTGGTGCCAGGCTCTTCTCTCTCTGCCTCCTTCTTGTGGGTAAGATGTAAGCTCTCAATACTGCTCCAGCACCATGCCTGCCTGCCTGCCATGGTGACCAGGGACTCGCCCTCTGAAACTGTATTAAATGCTTTCTTTTTTTTTTTAAATATTTTTTTATTTATTATGTATACAATATTCTGTCTGTGTGTATGTCTACAGGACAGAAGAGGGCACCAGACGTCATTACAGATGGTTGTGAGCCACCATGTGGTTGCTGGGAATTGAACTCAGGACCTTTGGAAGAGCAGGCAATGCTCTTAACCACTGAGCCATCTCTCCAGCCCCCTAAATGCTTTCTTTAATAAGGTGCCTTGATTATAGTGTCAAGGCCTAGGTCTCTTCACAGCAATAGAACAGGGACTAAGACAGGGACTCGGGGTTAT
Organism: Microtus oregoni; assembly: GCF_018167655.1. Classification (NCBI taxonomy): domain Eukaryota; kingdom Metazoa; phylum Chordata; class Mammalia; order Rodentia; family Cricetidae; genus Microtus; species Microtus oregoni. The sequence goes on from NW_024543081.1 coordinate 14,019,548, forward strand.
TATAATAACAAAATAATATATAAATAATAACAATAATAACAAAAAGTAGGTCTCAATTTGGGACATAGCTCCTGTTACAACTAGTAAGGTCTCTGGGGGTAGGTGCTCCTTACAATGAGGTATTTCAGGGACAATTCCTCTGTGATCTCCAGCTACTGATGCTGCGTCCGCAGCCTTTGGTACATGTAAGTGCTTTAATTAAAGCCTGCTAGGCAAGTGAGGGAACAGATGTGTGGAGACCCCATGCGGGAGGTGGGAGGGGCACCTGGGATAGGGAAGGTGGGAGGGGCTTTGTCTGGCATTACCACATCAGTCTGGAATGGCAGATGCCCTCGGACCTGATGACTTTGAGCAAGGTCAAAATCGGAAAGAAAGACGATCTGAGGACCTGCAAGACGGTTCAGCAGGTGGACTGTGGCCAGCACAGCACAGGAAGTGCTAGGCACCAAGTCTGACACCCGGAGTTTGGTCCCCAGGACCCAATGGCGGAAGGAGAGAACTGACTTCCATAATGTGTCTTCTGACCTCCACATGAAAGTCGCGGCACATGTGCACACAGAAAAATAACCAAGTAAATATTTTTAAAATTAAGAAAGAGGGGAGCTGGAGAGATGGCTCAGTGGTTAAGAGCACTAATTGCTCTTCCAGAGGACCTGAGTTCAGTTCTCAGCAACCACATAGTGGCTCAAAACCATCTGTAATAGGATCTAGTGCCCCCTTCTGGCCTGCAGAGCACTCATACATAAAATACAAGTAAATAAATTTTTTTAAAAAATAAAAAAAGCAGGGCAGTGGTAGCACATGCCTTTAATCCCAGCACTTGGGAAGCAGAGGCAGGCAGATCTCTGTGAGTTTGAGGCCAGCCTGGGGCTACAGAGTTGAGTTCCAGGACAGGCTCCAAAGCTACAAAGAGAAACCCTGTCTCAAGAAACCAAAGAGAGAGAGAGAGAGAGAGAGAGAGAGAGAGAGAGAGAGAGAGAGGAAAAAGAAAGAAAGAACAAGAAGAAGGGGAAAAAAGAATCTATATCTCTCCAGGACCCATGGAAGGTCTGTCCCCTGGAAGGTTCGTTCCATGGCAAGTTCACCACTGAGTAAGATGTTCCCTCCTAGTGACAGAAAGCAGAGCCTTGTGCTTTGGAAACTGCAGGGCATGGAGCCTACATTCAAAATGAGGTCTTGGGGCTGTGACCCAGTCGGCCAACTCAGTCGAGCCTGCTACTCTGTCCTTATCACCCTCACTGCAAACTGGAAGGTGCTGTGCTTCTGATCTGTCTGATCTGCGTGTTAGCTACACAGTGCTGTGGCTCCCCCAGTCCATGTTCAAGCAGTGCGCAGCCCTAGCTCGATCCTCCACCGGCCTTGTCCCTGGATTATTCATCAGTATTATGCCCACCAGTTATCACTGGCTCTAGACTGCAGCAGAGGAATGCTAAATTCCTGCTTCTGTCTTTGTGAGCTCTATTATGCTGGGTGTGGCCTTCGGAGGAAGGCAATGGGGACAGCGAAGCACAAGCATGAGGTGGGGAGGGGTTGGAGGGGGAGGAGGGTTTAAAATGATCCAGGGCATCTGGGCAGGGTCCTCATGTTCTGATGCAGCAATGAGACATACTATGCATCTTTTTAAAAATTATTCTATTTTAGCCAGGCGATGGTGGCACATACCTCTAATCCCAGCACTTGGGATGCAGAGGCTGGCAGATCTCTTGTGAGTTCAAAGCCAGTCTGATCTAATGAGTTCCAGGACAGGCTCCAAAGCGACACAGGAAACCCTGTCTCACAAAACCAAAAAAAAAAAAAAATTATGTATATGGGTGTTTTACCTGCATGTATGTCTGTGTACCACCTGTATGCCTATTGTATGCAGAGACCAGAAGAGAGTATTGGATCCTTTGGGATTGGAGCTACAGATGGTTGTGAGCTGCCATTTGGATGTTAGGAATTGAACCTGGGTCCTCTGGAAGAGCAGCCAATGGATGCTCTTAACTACTGGGTCATCTGGAGGGGTTCTGGAGAACACCTCAGCTCATGCATTTTGATGGGCTCTGCAGATGCCAAACTGGTACTCACCCCAGGCCCTTGGCATGTGCTCTTCCCTCTATTGGCTGAGTGAGACACCATGGACATTGCCTTCAGATGGATGCATGGCTCTGAGATTATAATATAATTACATCATTTCCTCTCTCTCACCCCACCCACCAACTCCTCCCTGTTTCCTTTCAAATTCTTGAATATTTTGTGAATGTTTGTGTGTGTGCATGTGCGTGCTCATGTGCACGCACATGCACGCACATGTGTATTCCTAAATATACATATACAACTTGCTTGGTCTGCTTAGGTTACCCATCTGTATGTTTTCAGGGCAGACAGTTGTGGTTTAGTGGCAGGCAGCGGGTCCCAGGCAGAGAGCCCCCAATAGCCTGTGGGCCATGAGAGCTAGTGGGTCCTAGGCTCAGAGCCGCATGGTAGGTGAGAGACTGAGATGGATAGGCACACCATGCAGAGTGAGGTTGGATATTTATTTAATGGGTTATGGAAGGGGAATGGGGAAAGGGGAGAAGGAAGAAGAGCAGAGAGGCAGAGAGAGAGAAAGAGAAACGGGGGTGGGGAGAGACCATGACAGCAGCGACCTCTTTTGGAGAGAGACTGAAAGGAAGAGAGCTCAGGCTGGAAGCAGAAGGAAGATCTGCCTGCCTTGGTGGGGGGGGGGGGGGGGACTTGTCTCTTAAAGGGACTGAACAGACCATTACATTCCCATCTCTTTTTTATAATAAAAAGGCAGGGGGTTAGGCACAACAGATTAAAGAAATTGGGGTAGCAGATTCTCGACTTCTTCCTGCTTATTTGTGGGCATTGTCTTGGGGGGGGAACCTGAGAAAGCAGGGTGCTGGTCACATCTTGGCATAGCTGGTCACTTTGCTCCTGTCTGGTGTTTGTGGTATGGAAATGTCTGATGTCTCTTATACCTGTTTAAGGCATTGGCAGAACAGAGGACAAATTTAAGTTTAGGGAAAAAAATCTTAGGACCAGGGAATTGAGAGGGGTGTATCTGACCTGTTTAAGGTATATCCTCCAATTTGGCTCTCTGGAACTTACAAGAATTGGGGGGGGGTTGTGAAAATTTAAACAGTAGCATATTTATATCAGAATGACTCTGACAGATATTTTTTGCATAATGAAAAGTATCTTTAAGACTATAAAAGGCAGCATGAGAGAGAATTTTGATAGCTTGTATTTGTTCTCACACTTTTATAACTTTCAGGTACACATCTTAATAACTTGTATTTGTATTTTACTGAAATTTGTTTGGTGAGGCTATCCTTTAAAACCAACAAAACCTGAGGGCAAGCGGGTTCTAGGCAGGGAGCTGCATGGTGGGTGGGAGACCGAGAGCAGCAAGTCCCTAAAACTGTTGCAGGTCCCCGAGTGGTGGCAGTGGGCAGCAGGTCTGAGAACACTGTGGGTCACGAGGCAGGGAGCCCCTGGCAGGGAGCCGTGAGGCAGGTGAGAGACCTCAGCGGGGCAGCCAGTCCCATGAGGAGCCTCAGCCAGCAGCCATAGTGGGTGAGAGACCAAGATGCATAGGCATGCCATGCAGTGTGAAGTTGGATATTTATTTAGTGGGTTATGGAAGGGGAGAAGGGGGAAAATGGGGGGGGGCAATGGAGGGGGAGTGGGTAGGGTTTGTCTCTTAAAGGGACAGGACAGACCATTACATTGACCATTTGACATTGGATAACCATGTGCTCTTTCCTGGGGCAAACTATTTCTCCACTGGACATTCCTTTGCTGCCTGCAGTTCTTTGCCTGTGGTTAAGGCCACGTGAGTGCCCATCACCACATTCTCACGTCTGTTGGTGCAGTCTTGTTCAGCTCCCCTTTAGGCAGCCATACTGGTGGGGCTCCATGGGCACAGCATCTGACATTTCTAGGAGCTAAAGTCTCACCTGCTGCCTTCACTCTCATAGTCTTTTTTTCAAGTGTTACCACTTTTTCCTTCTCGTTTATTTGAAATATTATTATTGTTCTGTGTGTATGTGTGTGGATACACGGGTGCGTCGCACCCTTGGGGAGGTCAGGGGTCAACTTCCAAGAGGCTGGTCTCCCTCTCCACCTTGCTGAAGTGAGGACTCTTTTATTTCTGCTTCTATACTGTTATTCAAAGTAGCTGGCTCTCCAACTTCCAGAAGATTCTATCTCACATCTGCTGGCAGTCTCTGTTCCCTTTCTTTACTATATTCCCTTCCTAGCCCTTCATACTGCCTCCCACATTTAACTCTAACTCCTTCACCAGGCCCCAAGCTCCTGAGCAGGGACTTTGCCTGCCTGGCGTCCCCTTCATCAGCACAGGACTTTGAACGCAGCAAGTGGTGAGCTCATGTTCATTGGCTGTGTGCATGGGTCACCTAGGAGAGTTTTAGGAGCCGAGCAAACCCTTGCTGTAAACCCCCTTCTCTCTGCACTGGGCTCTGGAAGTGCAGAGTGGAAAGATGCCTTATGGGTGGGAGACTAAGGGGCACCCAGCTGTGAAGCCTGGAGCTGGCATCTCCTCTGTACCATGGAGAGTCTCTCCTGTCTTATAGAACTGTTGTAAGGGTACGGCATTTGCCTTCTAGGCCTCTGGAATTCAGTCAGGCACGTGGCGGGTCTCTGATGCTGGATGTGTGTGTATCTAACTGCCAGGCCTACTCAGGTCTCAACACACACACACACACACACACACACACACACACACACACACACACACACTGTATTGACCTGGTCTCAATTTGCTATGTTCCCCACATGTTCATGTTCCCCCCAGCTGGTAGTATGCCACTTTCTGAGACCATGGAACCCTTAGGATATAGAACCTCACTTTTGGAGCTAGTCACTAGGAGCAGGTCTTTGAAAGTTATAGCCTGGGGGCTGGAGAGGTGGCTCCATGCTTTAGAGCACTGGCTGCTCTTCCAAAGGACCCAAATTCAATTCTAGTGCCAAGGGATCTGTAACTCAAGTTCCAAGGGATCCATTGTCCTTTCCTGGTCTCTGTGGGTATCAGACACACATGTGGTACTCAGATATACATATAGGTTAAACAGTCATACACATAAACATAAATAGATAGATGGGTAGGTGGTGGCTGAATAAATAAATAAATAAATGAATGAATAAATAAATAAATGAAAGTGACGGCCCTCACCACACACTCCATGACCATAATTTAAGCTATATGGTTTTGCCTTCCTCATCACAATGGAGTAAAACCCTCCGAAATTGTGAGCCAAAATAAATTGTTTCTTTCTCTCAAGGATTGTGGCCTGCAAAAGCAACTAACAAAAGCATGCACACTTCCATGTTTTTTTACAGTGACAGTCAGTGTGTTGAATCCACTCTAGAGACAGAAGAAACATGTCACAGCTAACCCTTTTCACAGCCCACATGCTCCCTGATTTTCAGACAGTATTTACTAATTCTTTCCCCAGAAGGAGTCACTCTGGAGGGCATTAGCTTCTGCCCTAATGTGGGGTTGGTCGACACTCACATTCTCCATCCCTTCTACATCCAGTGTTCTCTCCCTCATTCCTCTGGCTCCTCCTCATTTGACATGCCCCGCCCTAACAGGTAACTCCACCAATGAAGCTACAGACGGGAGTCCAGGTGACCAATGGGATTCACAGAGAGTCTGAAACAAGTCGCATCTTCCACATGATTTTTGCCATGATCGCGTGTACTGCTAAAGAAAGCTGGCTATTTTTAGAAAGCCGGCACTAGAGTTGTTTGGCAATGGGCCTGAATATGGTCATAATCGGGCAAGGGACATGGGAAACACCAATTTAGACAAAGGGGCCTTTTGGAAATGTAGTTCTGCGTCCTTCCTTGATTTAAAAGTCTTCGTATTAAAGAAACCGAAGTATCATCTGTGGGGAATCACCAGCGTCTCTGAAACAAGCCAGAATGTTCTCTAACCGGCCTTCCCATTCCCTGGGGCATCACTGAGTGGTCCCTGTGTTTGCTGTTCAAACTCCAAGAGCTCATATTGTCAGGTCTATGCAGCTCCCCCTTCCCTCTGGGTAAGATCTTCAAGGTCTTCCTGATCACATGTGGAACCCCTCCCAGGACTTAGCTCTGGGGTCACCCTCTGCAGGAAGCCATATCTGACCCTCAGAATTGAAACTGGCCAGTCTTCTCCCTGTTTTGGTTCCTTACAGGGTACCAGCAATTCTTCCTGGTTGCTTGTCACCTCCTATAAACCATGAGCTCCTTGGATGCAGGAACCCCAGAGCCCCAGTTCCTCAGACAATGCTTGGCGCTGGGTCTCCAGGCACCGATACAATTCTAAAAGCGAGGGACATGGTGGGCACAGACCATCTCAGCCCTTGTGTAGCTTAGATTCTTATGGAGTGGCAGAAAGAGACTGGGCATGCTAAGCAAGCGCAGGCAATGCAGGCAGGCCATATGTTGTAAAGGAACTGGATGGGTTCATGTGTTGAGGGGGACAAGGTATGTGCTTGTGACCTTCTTCCTGGGTGGTTAAGGGGACCTTGGAGAAGCCACATCTGAGCTGAGTCTATGAGAGAGAAAGGATGTAGCTGCTGAGACCTGGGAAAGAGCATCCCAGGCAGAGGGAGAATGAGTACAAAGGCCCTGAGGCCAGCCAACCCATGAGTCAGTGGGGCCAGTGCTGAGTGGACCAGGAGTGTGGAGCTGGAGAGAGGCAAGGTCTGTCCCAGAGCCTTCCAGGCCCTGGCGGAGAGCTTGTTTCTTATTAGAGAGCCGTGACGAGGCTCTGGGACAGAACCCAGTACAAGAGGGCTCTGGCCCCGTGAATTCCATTCCAAGGCCAAGCCTGAGCAGCTGGTGAGGTTCCAAGTGGCCAGAAATGGTTGCTTATCACATCTCCTTGTAGCATGGCCCCCTTGGTGTGTATTCTGGGAGACAGGGTGACAGTGTAGATGGTTCCTGCAGAAATCACAAGCTGGGATAGCAAGCAGTGTGCACAAAAGTGTGCATATGTATGTGTGTGAGCACATGTATGTGTGCTTGTGTGTGAGTGTGCATGTGTTTGTGTACATGTGTGTACATAGTGACTTCCTTTCTGCCTGCCAGGTAGGACAACGGTGGAACTTCTGTACCCCACACCACCACCATGGTTTAAAGAATACTTTCTCTCTTCCATGCAACCTGGAAGGAAGCCAGAGGCCGGCACAGAGGTGGGGTGGGGTGGGGCAGTGGAGGGGTGGGGGTGCAGATAGAAGCTCAAAGCCTCCAGGAAGGCTTTTGATTCCAGTGGGCCCCTTACCCCCGCCAGTCACCCCTATCTCCAGGGTACGTGGGCCAGGTGAGAAGCTGCTTGCTTTGGCCTGCTCTTTCCCAGCTCTGTGTGAACTTGTCCTGTCCGCGCTCTCCATATCACTGGCAAAGTTTCCTCTGCAGCTGCTTTCCTGTGTTTGGGGGACGCTGTTCCTCAGAGGTATTTCTCATTTCAGATTAAGGCCAAGCAGTACTTGGAACATGGGGGCTGCTGAGAGCTGCTGGGGGTTGCAGGGGGCTGCTGAGGAGCTGCCGGGGGCTGCAAGGAGCTGCTGGGGGCTGCAGGGAGCTGTTGGGGGCTGCAGGGGTCTGCTGAGAGCTGCTGGGGGCTGCAGGGAGCTGCTGGGGGCTGCAGGGAGTTGCAGGGGGCTGCTGAGAGCTGCTGGGGGCTGCAGGGGGCTGCTGAGAGCTGCTGGGGGCTGCAGGGAGCTGCTGGGGGCTGCTGAGAGCTGCTGGGGGCTGCAGGGAGCTGCTGGGGGCTGCTGAGAGCTGCTGGGGGTTGCAGGGAGCTGCTGGGGGCTGCAGGGGGCTGCTGAGAGCTGTTGGGGGCTGCTGGGGGCTGCAGGGAGTTTCAGGGGATTGCTGAGAGATGCTGGGGATTGCAGGAGGCTGCAGGGGATTCCTGGAACAGGCACATCTTGGACTCCATCTACAAATCCACTGAGCATTCCATACTCAGTCTCCAGTTCAGGGCCCAGCGTGGGATTGGAGAGGCTGCTGCTCCATGGCGCTCACTACCAGCTCTGGCTAGCATCCCCATGGTCCTGCTCCCAGATGGGGCCATGACGCCTGGCTGGATGAGTATAACCTGCTACTGCGGTTTCCCTTTCTCATTCTCTGGGGTCTCCAGGGCCCCTTTGGGTGAGTGACAACATCTAAGCCTATCAGCTGGGGAGGTTCCGTTCTTGCAGAGACAATAGCTTTGGGATAGTTTGTCTGTTGGTCTTTCTGTTTGTCTGTTTGGTTGGTTGGCTGGTTGTGATATAGCCTAGGTTGATCTCACTCTATGTTCTTCTAAGGATAGCCTTGAACTTCCAATCCTCCTGTCTCCACCTTCTGAGTACTAAGATTATAGCACATGCCACCATACCTGTGTCTTCAGTGCTGGGGTAGAACCCACAGCTGCATATATGTGCTCAGCAAACGTGCTAACCACTGGGCAACATCGCTACCTCTGCAGAAGTTTTGCTTTGTTTACTTTTGTTTCTTTGCATGCACATGCATGACGGGCAAAGGACAACTTGGGGGAATCCGTTCTCTCCTTCTACGATGTGGGGTGCTGGGAACTGAACAAGTTGTCAGGCTGGGAGGCATCTCACTGGCCAAGGGACCGTTTTAAAAAGAAACTGCTGAGAGTTCATTCCAAAGAGTGTAGTAAATACTGTGAGGTGTGCATCCCGAGCACACGGCCCCAAGAAGAGCGGGAAAGCTCAGACTGGACCTGGGGATGAGCCTGGAAGTCCCCAGGAAGGACTCTAGGTATGTGTTGCCTTCAGGTGACTGAAGAGGCCAGAGCCATGGGACGAGAGGCTATGCCCAGCTGCTCATGACATCAGTTTAGAAGCAGTGCTGTGTGTAGTCCCTACTTTGGGACACTGGCCCTCCAGCCACCACCAATAAGTATCACCATGCCCATCCGTAGGGGCTGTCCCAGAGTGTCTCTGGGGCTGTGTGCTGCTGCCTTCCTACACCTCCTCCAACTAGGGAGTCTTCCAGGGAGCCTTTCCTCCACTTCAGAAGTTCCCAGGTGGCTGGGGCAGGCCTCTTGCCCAAGGGAACAGCATCACAGTGTTGGTGAGCTGAGCCTTGTGGTGACACCAATGTATCACAGCCACAGTCCCCAGGGTATCCCACAGCGTGGGACACTGGGAGCCACAACCTAAACCTGACTGGGCTGGGGACAGTGTCCCTGGGTCCTGTGTGACCTGCGCCTGTCAGCTGTGTGGAGCAGAAAGCTCATTTCCCGCGAGTTCAAGGCAGTCCAGATTTGTGCCCTCTTAGCCGCACACCAATGGGAACCCCAGCCCCATGAGCACCTCGACCCCTGATGTGGAGTTTCCCAATGTCCTACAAGTCGCTTTGGTGTGCAGAAAAGAATTACTCCTTAGTTTACTTAGGTTTGAAAAATTAATATTCAATTTATTAAAGTTAAACACCACAGGAAAAACCTACTTTATCATTTAGCTTAGTTTTTAATTCAGTATGTTAAAAAGTATTATTATAATTATGGGCCTAGATGATTTCAATAACCACTATTTTTTTTCCAAGTAATTACCTTTTAGGAGGCTTTGATTATTTTGGTCCAGTTTATAAATGTTAATTCCTTTAAGCCTTCCATCAGGTACCATCCATTCTGTGTTTGTTCAGTTCCCCAAGTGCTAGGCCAACAGGTCTCCTCACCCGGTCAAGTAGGTCTTATAACTCTAATGTATTCAGCTAATAAATACATGAACTTGAAGTCCAATTACAATGCTTTGTGTGAAGGACTAAACCCAGGGGCTCAGACCATGGTTCAGTCACTCGAGTGCTGGTATGCATGCAACCTGGGATTGAGTCCCAGCTCTGCATAAACTGGACATGGTGGTACAGGCCTGCAATCCCAGGCTGGAAAGATAGCGACAGAAAGGTCAGGGGCTCAGCATCAGCAACATCTTTAGCTGCACAGAGACCCGGAGGCTAACATGAGCTACCTGAGAGTCCAGGGCACTGACTCAACAACCGTTAAAAATTGGACCCATAGGAGCTTCAGTGGTTAGAGAACTCACTGCTCTTTCAGAGGACCACTATTGACTTCCCTGCACCCACACTGGGACTCCCAACTGTCCTTAACCCCAGTCCTAGGGACCCAGTCCTCTCTTCTGACTCCTTATACACCAGGCACGCATGTGGTGCACAGACATACATGCAGGCAAAACATGAATACACATAAAATAAAAACAAATACATTTTTAAAAGATTTATTTATTTATTATGTATACAGTGTCCTGTCTGCGTGTATGTCTGAAGGCCAGAAGAGGGTGCCAGATCTCATTACAGATGGTTGTGAGCCATGATGTTTACTGGGAATTGAACTCAGGACCTCTGGAAGAGCTGCCAGTGTCCTTAACCTCTGAACCATCTTTCCAGCCCACAAATACATCTTTTTAAAAGTAAAAGTTGTTGCTAGGCAGTGGTGGCGCACACCTTTAATCCCAGCACTTGGGAGGCAGAGGCAGGTGGATCTCTGTGAGTTCCAGGCCAGTCTGGTCTACGGAACAAGTTCCAGGACAATCAGGGCTACACAGAGAAACCTTGTCCTCTCTCCTGTCAATAAATACAGCTCTCTGTTATTCCTTTGGCAGTCATGGAGGAGCTCCCTGGGCAAGTCGCCCTAATTCATCTCGGAATAGATGGATAGAAAGATGGTAGAGTCGAAGAGTGGCCCTTGAGAAGCAATGGTTTGTTAAAGCTGAGTCACTTAATACACGAAGAGCATTTGAACTGAGCCCGGCACATTGTATCTCCATTGTATTTTCTGAGGCAGGGTCTCTCCCTGAACCCAGAGTTGAGCTCAGCACGTGGACTGTTCACAGCAGGACGTTCAAACTCTTTAGACATATTGGGAGTCTATCACTCTAGAGAACCCTGACAGGTCCACCTGTTTTCATCACTGGATCAGAGGGACTAAGCAACTGGCCTGGGTCATGTTCCACCTTCTGGTGTGACACAGCAGACGAGTGCATACACACACGCGCACACACACACACACACACACACACACACACACACACACACAGACTCCATGAGCCATGGATGATGCGGCAGCAACCCATGAGCTCAGGTCTGGCCCCGCAGTGCTCTGTGAGTTCAGTCAATTCATTTGTCTTCCCTGAAGAAAGGGAGGGAGCAGCCCCCAGGCAGAGAGGCTTGAGGAAATGAGACTTACAGAAGTGTGAGTTTCCCTTCCTCGGAACTTCCAGAACATTCCCCCAAGTCACTTCAGCCATCACATTCTTTTTCAGTTACACCAGAAACACTACAAAATCCGGTCATTTTTCTCACCAAAAAGTCATCTCCTGTCATGTCGAAAGGCTGGATTGAATCTGCAGGAGGATTGCTGTAAGTGCTAGTTTCAGGCAGCATGGGATATACGGTGAGAACTTATCTCCAGAAACCAAAGCAGCGAAGAACAAAAGGTAGGACAGAGAAACAACAGAACAGAAACAAACGAAAACGCCACCATGTTTCTTACGACTTCAGGAAAAATTAGCAACAAACAGAATATATATAAGCCAGGTGGTGGTGGCATATACTTTTAATCCCAGAGGCAGAGGCAGGCAGATTTCTGTGCGTTCAAAGCCAGCCTGGTCTACAGAGTGAGTTCTAGGACAGCCAGGACTACACAGAGAAACCTTGTCTCAAAAAAAAAACAAAAAAAAAAACTTAAAACAAGTCTCTCTCTTGTCCTGGAATGTCACCAGCCGTCTATGCTGGATGGCCAGTGAATCCTAGGATCTCTTCTTCTCCTCATCCCCAGATCCAGGGTTACAAACACGTGCCGTCACACCCAGCCCTTTCTGTAGCATCTAACGATGAATTCAGGTCCTCTTGCTTGCACAGCGAGCCCTTCACCAACTTTGCCATCTCCCCTGGCCAGGGAGCCACACATTTAATAGGAGAAGCGGGACAGAGAGCAGCTGGGTAAATGCTAAGAATGCAGGACAGAGGAAGGGAAGAGAAAAGCAGAAACAAGTGGGGAGCAAGCATAGAACCTAGCCGAGTGCTAATGTTTTAAAAAGACAAATCAAAGCTGGCAGACTGGCAGAACCAGTTTGTGAACAAAGCAACTTACTGAGAATTAAATGTGGCCTGTCGTCAGGGGAAGAAATGAGAAGAGTCCCAGACTAGGAGAATGTGAGCAGCCTTGGGCCAGGGATGTGAATGGTCAAGTCAAGCGCACCTGTGGACAAGGAAGGAAACTGGGCTCTACAGGAAAAATGTAAAAGTAAACAAAATGGAAAGGGATGGTGGTGCACGCCTTTAATCCCAGCACTCGGGAGGCAGAGACAGGCGGATCTCTGGGTTCATAGGCCAGCCTGGTCTACAGAGTGAGCTCTAGAACAGCCAAGGCTACACAGAGAAACCCTGTCTCTAAAAACAAACAAACAAGCAAAAAAATCTTCATAGCAAACAACTCTAGAACCGAACCTATTTTTCTAACTGACTTTCTAACTTCAGGGCAGTTTGGTATTGGTCCCATCTGATTTGCATGCCATGTGTAACAGGAACCTGGCGTTCTGACTTAGAATTTTTATATCTTCCCAGTGACAATCTTTCTTCTTAAAGCACACGCCAACCTTTCTTCTTAAAGATCTGCTTATTGGGCTGGAGAGATGGCTCAGTGGTTAAGAGCACTGGCTGCTCTTCCAAAGGTCCTGAGTTCAATTCCCAGCAACCACATGGTGGCTCACAACCATCTGTAAAGAGGTCTGGCACCCTCTTCAGGCCTTCAGGCATACAGACAGAATATTGTATACATAATAAATAAATAAACATTTAAAAAAAAATCTGCTTATTTTTATCTTTGGTATAAGAGTCTTTGTTTGCACAGATAGGTCTGTGCACCGTCTCCATAGCAGCTGTCCATCAGATCAGAAGAGGTCATCTGATCCCCAGGAGCTAGAGTAGCAGAGGCCGTGAGCCCCTATGTGGGTGCTGAGAACCAAGCCAGGGTCCTCGGAAACAGCCAGCTCTTATCTGCTGAGTCATCTCTCCAGCACCCCCTCCTGCAGCTTACTTTAATAGTTTATCTTTTTCATGTGTGTGTGTGTGCTATGTGTGTGTGTGTGTGTGTGTGTGTGTGTGAGAGAGAGAGAGAGAGAGAGAGAGAGAGAGAGAGAAAGAGAGAGAGAGAGAGAGAGAGACTCTCAGGGTCAGCTCTAACCGTCCACCTCACGCACTGATACAGTCTCCCTGTTTGCACTGTGTTTGAGCCCCAGAAGCCAGCCCTTGAGTTTCCAGGGGAGTCTCTTGTCCCATCTCATCACCGGAGGGCCGGAATTCCAGATATATACAAACCACATCAACTTCTTCACACGGGGTGGGAATCAAGTTCTCCTGTATTCCAGGCTGGTCTGGAACTCACTAGGTAGCCAAGAATGGCCTTCAGTTCCTGATCCTCCTGGTACTGGAACCATAGGCGTTACACACATGGATTTTTGGTGGTGGGGTTAGAACCCGGGGCATGGTGGGCAAGCGCTCTGCCAGCTGAGCTTTGTCCCCAGCCTTATTTATTTCTGGACTGGGACAGGGTCTCGCTATCTCACCTCACGCTGATCTCAAACTCCCACCTCAGCTTCCTGAGCAGCTGGGGCTCCAGGCCTGTGTCATAGAACCTGGCTGGGCATTGTTCAAATGCTGAATTTTACTAAACGTTTTCCACATGGGTTGCAATGGGCTATGGTTTCCCTTGTCTGCTCCCATGACGAACTGTCTTCCACCACCCTCATGCCAACATCACGCTGTGTAGTCAGTGTGTTCATGGAGCTCTGTCATCCACCTTGAAAGTGGAGACTACAGCCTTTACATTTCTTCTTTTGAGGTCCAGGCTAGCCTCAACCTTTACATGTATGTAGCCCAGGCTAGCCTCAACCTTTACATGTATGTAGCCCAGGCTAGCCTCAACCTTTACATGTATGTAGCTCAGGCTAGCCTCAACCTGTTCATGTATATAGCCCAGGCTAGCCTCAACCTTTACATGTACGTAGCCCAGGCTAGCCTCAACCTTTACATGTAGCCCCAAATGACCTTAAACTCCTGATCCTCCTGCCTCAACCTCCTAAGTTTGGCGATTACAAGTGTGCATCATTGTGCCCAGTTTGTGTGAAGCTAGAGGTGATACCTGGGGTCTGGTGCCTGCTAGACAGGTGATCTGCATACTGAGCCACATTCCCAGCCCTTCAGAGTGTTCCAGCTAGCTGGAGTTTCTGGCTCTTTCATGGTGATGTGAAGACAGGCTTCCCTATGGCCCATTAATTTTTATGAAGTTTGCTCTGATAGAGACTACAAATCTGTAGCTTGCTCCAAGGTATGTTGCCATGTCAACAATATTAAATATTCCAGCCCATGAGCACAGAGTTTTTTTAATCTCTTTAATGTTCCTTTAATTTATTTCAGTAATGTCTCATAATTTCCAGGCGCAAATATTCCATCTCCTTTCTCAACTTTATTCCAGGTTTTTAAACATATGCTGTTGTACATGGAGTTGTTTTTCTTTTTCTTTTTTGAGACAGGGTTTCTCTGTGTAGCCCTGGCTATCCTGGAACTAGCTCTGTAGACCAGGCTGGCCTTGAACTCAGAGACTCTCGGTTGGGGTCTGCAGGCCTGCAGACCCTGAGTTTCAGCCCGCAGCTGCTCTGAGCAGAAACCCTGATGGCAGGGGAGTGGGTTCTGATGAGTCTGCAGCTCAAAGATCCCAAGAGCTGGGGTGTGGCCAGAGCCCTATATAAGCAGCCTCTGGGCCTCTGAGCAATAAAGTGAGCATTCTTGGCATTCTTGCTTCAAGGATGTCCCCTTGGCCCCGTCTGTCTGTCTCATCTCTGTATGTTTTTAAATTTTCAGCCTAGTTCCCGTAGTACATAACGAGTAGACTGCAGAACCGAACCGGCGTAGTTTTACAACTGACTGCCTCTGTCTCCTGAGTGCTGGGATTAAAGGCACGCTCCACCATGCCAGGCTTCTTTTTCTTTTTGAATATTTATTTATTTGATTTAATGTGTATGTGTGTATGCCTGAGTGTATATGAGGATTACATGTGTACAGGAGCCCGTGGGGGTTAAAAGAGACTTCTGGTCCCCTGGACCTGAACTTACAGATGGTTGTGAGCCACCACAAGTCCTCTGCAACAGCGATTAGGTCTCATAATCACTGAGTCATCGCTACAGCCCCTGGGATTATTTCTTATTTTGGCTTTCAGATTGTTTCTTGCTGGTAAGTAAAAAATGTAGCTAATTTTTACATATCGCTCTTTTTTATACATTGATTTATTATTGATTATTTATACATTTATTTATTATTGATTATTTTATTGCATTGTGTACATGTGTGTAGATGTGCAAGCCGGCACGCATGTGGCAGATATGGGCTAACATCAGGCATTTTCCCCTATCAATTTCCATCCTCCTTTTTGAGACAAGGTCTCTCACTGACCCTGTGTCATGCTGACACATTACCTGGCAATTGGCCAGCTCTGGGGATCCTGTCCCCGTTTCTACCAGATCCCCAGGACTGGGTAACAGACTCATGCCTCTGGGTCTGGCTCTTTCTCGGATACTGAGGTTCCAACCCCAGATCCCAACACCAGCCCAGTAAGCACCCTGCTCAGTCATCCATCTCCCTCCCCAGCATGTCCATCTTCCACCTTGCTGCTCTGTTGAAGCTGCGTATTAGCTGTAGTGAGTGTCTTGTGGAGTCTGAGATCTGGAGTGTTGGGGATGATAGATCCCTTCCTTCTTTCCCATCTGAGCCTGTTTTATTTCTCTGTAGCCTGATTGCTCCCGCAAGAATGTCTGTGAACTGTTGAGCTATAGAATTAAAAGGCTGTCCCTATTCATGGGTCTTGACCATTTCACGGAGTGAAGACTTGATTTTTTACCACTGAGTAAAATGGTAGCTGTGGCTTTTACCCGAATGTCCTTGACCTTCTTTAAAAAGTTTCCTTCTATTCCTGTTTTTGTGAATTTTTTGTTTGGTTGTTTATTTTCGCTGGTCTGAGACAAGGTCTTACTGTGTAGCCTTGGCTAGCCTTGAACACACAGAAATCCACCTGTCTCTTGTTTCTTCCTTTTTCAGTTCTCTAAAAGGTGCTCCCTGGGGGATTGCCGTGCCTAGGCAATGTGTTCAACTCCTGTTATTTGTTTTTTTGTTTTTAAAGGTTGTTTAGATAGGGGCTGGAGAGATGGCTCAGTGGTTGAAAGCACTGATTCCTCTGCTCTTCCAGAGGTCCTGAGTTGAAATTCCAGCAGCCACATGGTGGCCCACAACCATCTCTAGTGGGATCTGATGCCCTCTTCTGGTGTGCAGACACATGTGCAGATCAAACACTGTTACATAAAATACATAAACACAGAAACCCTAAACTGTGGAGATATTTAATTTGGTTTTTTGTAGAAGTACTTTGATGCGCGTATGTCTGCACACCGCATGCATGCCTGCTGTCTGCAGAGGCCAGAGGAGGGCATTGGATCCCCTGGAACTGGAGTTACAAGTAGTTGTGAGCTGCCATGTGAGAGCTGGGAACCGAACTCTGGTCTTCTGCAAAAACAGCAGGAAATCCCTGAGCTATCTTTTCAGGATCTACCTTAATTTTTTTTTTAGACCGATTCTCACCATATAGCCCTGGTTGGCCGACAACACTCCATCTTTATGCCTCAGCTTTTTGAGTACTGAAATTACAGGTGTTTGTCACCAAGCTCAGACACAATTGAGATCCAAAGACCATAAACTATGTTCTCCCTTCCTCTGCCTCTCTTTCTCCTCCTCCTCTTTGATTCCGTGTGAGTCTCCTCTTACCAGACTCACACTTCACAGGTTATCATCCTCTGATGGTCATGAATTAGACCCATGATTTCATGGGGTTTGCAAAACACTGGCTCTCTATTTTTTTTTTTTTTTTTTGGCACTTATTAAGTAATGCATCTTAGTCCAAAAGGAACATCTTTCTTTTTTTGTTTTGTTTTGTTTTTTTGAGACAGGGTTTCTCTGTGTAACAGTCCTAGCTGTCCTGGAACTTGCTCTGTAGACCAGGCTGGCCTTGAACTCACAGAAATCCGCTTACCTCTGCCTTCTAAGTAAGTGCTGGGATTAAAGACATGCGTCATCACTGCCCAGGAAAAGGAGCATCTTTGCTTGACTTTATGTCCTGATCCCAGCAGTCTGTGATAACCCACTTTCTGTCTAGCTCGGACATCCTTAGTGAATCTTTAATGCTGCTGATAAGATGGAGTTTCTCCACGTTGCCCAAACTGGTCTTTTTTTTTTTTTTTTTTTTTTTTGGTTTTTTGAGACAGGGTTTCTCTGTGGTTTTGGAGCCTGTCCTGGAACTAGCTCTTGTAGACCAGGCTGGTCTCGAACTCACAGAGATCCGCCTGCCTCTGCCTCCCGAGTGCTGGGATTAAAGGCGTGCGCCACCACCGCCCAGCTTCCAAACTGGTCTTGAATTCCTGGGCTCAGAAGAT
This sequence comes from Microtus oregoni, assembly GCF_018167655.1. Classification (NCBI taxonomy): domain Eukaryota; kingdom Metazoa; phylum Chordata; class Mammalia; order Rodentia; family Cricetidae; genus Microtus; species Microtus oregoni. The sequence continues at coordinate 14,037,052 of NW_024543081.1, forward strand.
CCTCTTGCCTCAGCCTCCCAAGTCAGAACTACAAATGGGCCCACTCTGATCAACAGTACAAATCTTTCGTATTTTTTTTTTCATTTATTCCAGACCCACAGATTGTCCCTTGGGCACAAATTGTCAGCTGTCATTTACTTTCTTCTTTGACTTTTGTTTTGTTGTTGTTTCGGAAATGCAGGGTACAGAGCTCAGGCCTTGAACTCTGACCACTTGGCTCCCCTTCTGGAGCCCAGAGCATTGGGACAGCAACTCCCCACTGAGCTCAGCCTCCCCTTTGACTTGATTTCAGTCTCAGATCTTTAGCCTCTTTGTCATTCCTCCCAGGGAATTACTTCTGTTTGTTTGAGTGAAACAAAGTGTTTATTGGAATTACTGGCAGGTGAGGGGTTACTGAAAGGAGTAAGGAAGACACAAATCCAACTGCATCAGTGGAAGCCCACTCCAGCTGGGTGATGACTCACACAGGCTGCAGCCTTGGGGCTCTCCGAAAGGCCTGGGGCAACTCTGCTTAACTGTTAGGTTTTATTTTTTTTTAAATATCTATCTATCTATCTATCTATTTATCTATATATTTATTTATATATTTATTTAGGTTGTTCAAGACAGGGTTTCCTCTATAGCTTTGGAGCCTGTCCTGGAAGTAGCTCTTATAGACCAGGCTGTCCTTGAACTCACAATGATCCGCCTGACTCTGCCTCCTGAGTGCTGGGATTAAAGGTGTGTGCCACCATTGTTTGGTTTTAAAAGCCACACACTCATAAGCTATTTAAGTCGTGGAACTTTAAGAATTGTATGTTTCCAAAGCCTACATAATAGTCAAATATTCCTCTTTTATTTATTTATTTATTTACTTTTTAACTTTAAAAATTCAAATATTTAATCAAATACTTTATTTTATTGAGGCAGGGTTTCTAAGTAATCTGGCTGTATTGAATCAATATATAGACCAGGTTGGTCTCAAACTCACAGATATTGGCCTCTCTCTGCCTCTTGAGTGCTGGGATTAAAGGTGTGCGCCACCACCGCTCGTCCTCAAATATTTTAAATTGTAAAAATTGAATTTATGGGGTCTAGAGAGACAGTTCAGTGGTGAAGGGCACTTACTACTTTTCAGAGGACCCAGTTCAGCTCTCAACACTCATATCTGGTGGCTCATGCCTGCCTTTAACTCTAATTCCAAGGGATCTGATGCCCTCTTCTGTGCCTGTGACCATGTCAGAGGAGCAGCAGGTGGCAATGACTTCAGGAGATCAGCCCACCAGAATGCCAGGCACTAATGGATGAATCGCAGATAAGCAAGGTCCTGAGGGCTTCAGCTCCAGAATGTCCACAGGTTTCAGTGTGCATCATAGCTAGAACAAAGCTTTAAACAATTGACTTCAGGTAACTAAAAAACAAAGAATTGGATGGCTAGTTAAGATAATTGGATTGGACTTTAAAATATGAAAAGTGAAACAAGTAACTTGTTTTTCTGGCAATTATAAAAATTACTGCATACGTAAATGGTTATGGCCAAATGGCTCCTGACTATAAGAAATATAAAAGATAAATGTTTAACTGTATGTGGGTCCTTGGAGATAATTTGTTTTTCACCTGTAATGTGTAAAATGTTTAATTATATAAGGAATAAGAAAAATATGTTGTTTGTTGTAATGAAGTCTGGGACACCTGCACATGCATTGGACTGTTGCAGAATATTTGTTTAACTATCTGAAGATGTGTAGCATTTATTTAACTATGTAAAGATGTGTTGCTGTTTTACCTACCCTGCCTAAGGCACCTGATTGGTCTAATAAAATGCTAAATGGCTGATAGAGAGGGAGGAGGTGTAGGTGGGAATTCTGGGCAGGGAGAATAAATAGGAGGAGGAATTTAGGCTTGGTGAAGGAAGAAAAAGATAGTAAGGGACAGACAGACATGGAGGAAGCAAGAGAGTAGGAAAAGTTAGGCTGTGGGGCTGGGGAGATGGCTTAGTGGTTAAGAGCACTAGCTGCTCTTCCAGAGGTCCTGAGTTCAATTCCCAAGCAAGTACATACTGGCTCACAGCCATCCATAATAAGATCTGGTGTCCTCTTTTTGCCTGCAGGCATATATGAAGGCAGAACACTGTATATATAATAATTTTATATTAATATATTATATACTTATAAATTTATTACATTTATATATTATATAATTATTGTTATATAATAAACAAATCTTAAGAAAGGGAAGAAAGAGCAGTCTGCATCCTTGAGAAAACTGCTTAGGCCTTTCTTGGAAAAAAAAAAGTGGGGCTTTTCTTTTGGCCTCCATTTGCAAAATTTTACAGTTGTCAAGTCCTCTGATGATTTAGGAAGCTCTTGGTTTCACCATACAATTCCCATTCTGGGTAGGTTAATAGAAGCCATGGAAGGGGGTGGAGACCCAGGATCTCAAATATATGGGCATCAGGGCTCATGTGAGATTCCTTTAGTGCCTTGCCTGTGAATACACCAGAGATTCTGCGAGTGTTAGCTGCCATCATATACACAGGGGATACACAGGGGTTTCAATGAGTGTTTGTTAGCTGTGTGGACAGGATATTGTGCATAAGACAAAGACTCTCCACTAAATCCTCAGAATAAGGTTTAACTTCGCTGCTGCCTGTAGAAAAGGTAGAAAAACTGCCTGGCACAGTCTATGACATTTCAAAAATTTGCTCGTAGTATTTTTTACTTAATCCTTATGGAAGATTTATTACAGATGTCTCAGTCAAGAATCATGTTCAATGAAGGTTGGAGAGATGACTTGTGGATTAAGAGCACTTGCTGCTCTTGCAGAAGATCCAGGCTCAGTTCTCAGCACCCACATGGTGGCTCAGCACTGCCTGTAAGTCTAGTTCCAAGGAACAAAATACCCTCCTTCTACCTTCTGTGGGCAAAAGAATCAGGTCCAAGACAGGCATGGGGTGCATGCCTGTTACCCCTGCACTTCAGAGATAAAGGCAAGAAGGTCAGGAATTCATGGTCACTTGTGGATACACAAGTTTGAAACTAGCTTGGGATACATGGCCCCTGTTTCAAAGAAGGAAGGAAGAAGGAGGGAGGTGTTGTAGGAGACCGCTTGTTGTTCTCGGCTTCCCAGACCCGAAATAACCACACAGAAACTGTATTAATTAAATCACTGCTTGAGCTATTAGTTCTAGCTTCTTATTGGCTAGCTCTTACATCTTAATTTAACCCATTTCTATTAATTTGAGTATCACAGCCGGGTGGTGGTGGCGCACGCCTTTAATCCCAGCACTAGGGAGGCAGAAGCAGGCGGATCTCTGTGAGTTCGAGGCCAGCCTGGTCTACAAAGGGAGTTCCAGGACAGGCTCCAAAGCTACAGAGAAACCCTGTCTCGAAAAACCAAAAAAAAAAAAAAAATGAGTATCACCACAAGTTTGTGGCTTTACCGGGTAAAGTTCCAGCATCTGTCTCCAGTGGGGCTCCATGGCTTCTCTCTGACTCTGCCTTCTTCCTACCAGCATTCAGTTTAGTTTTCCCCACCTACCTCTGTTCTTCCCTGCTATAGGTCCAAAGCAGTTTCTCTATTCATTAATGGCAATCACAGCACACAGAGGGGACTCTCACATCACCTCCCCTTTTCTGTTTAAATAGAAAGGAAGGTTTTAACTTTTAACATAGTAAAATTGCATATAACAAAATAGGTATCAAGCAAGAATTACAGTTACAACATTTATATCTACTTTATATTTGATCATAACTAAGGAAAACTGTAACTACAATTATATGTTCTGCAACTCCATCAAAGACTCCACAAGAATATAATATTACCTAAATAAACAGGAGGTGCATTGTAAGCAACTTCTAAAACTCTAGAATTGACAGAGACGTCTCACTGCCTGGACAGTCACCCAAAGTTCTTCTGTAACATTGGGGCATCCATCTTTAACCTATAGGTCCATAGTATTTGGCAGATTTTTCTATGAAGCAGCAAATTTCAAAGACAGTTCTGCCTATATTGGCAATTTGTCACCCAAAGTTCTTCTGTAACATTGGGGCATCCATCTTTAACCTATAGGTCCATAGTATTTGGCAGATTTTTCTATGAAGCAGCAAATTTCAAAGACAGTTCTGCCTATATTGGCAATTTGTCAGTCACTTTCTTCTGTGTCCTGCAGAATGTCTGGCAGACTCTTTCATGAAGCAGGAACCCCAAAGGACTGTCTCACCTTTAGGCAAGTTCAGCAGTCATTTCTCTGCATGTCCAGCTCACACAGCATAACATCAAGCAGTCCAGGCAAGAGCGATTTCTTGCCCAAATGGCTAACAAACTCCATAATGAGCCTCTTGGATGCCCATCTTCCTCTTGAAGTAGATTGCCACTGCAAGGAGCAGATGTGTCTCACTGTAATGAAAAGTAAGTCTTAAGTTCTTAAACATCTTAAATGACATATTATGAAGGTCTTTGAAAGATTTGAAGAATCCCTATCCACCTGAAATATACCTCTGTACATCTAGAAAATCTAACATGACTACAAGCTTGACTATTATAGATGACTATCTGCTAACCTATACTTCTTTTTAAAAAATTTATTATGTATATAGTGTTCTGGGCACCAAATCTCATTATAGATGGGTGTGAGCCATCATATGGTTGCTGGGAATTAAACTCAGGACCTCCAGAACAGCAGTCAGTTCTTTTAACCTCTGAGCCATCTCTCCAGCCCTAACCTATATTTCTTAATAATATATATATTTTGTAATATATATATATATTACAAAAATGTACTCTTTTTATTTTTGAGACAGGGTTTCTCTGTGGCTTTGGAACCTGTCCTGGAACTAGTTCTTGTAGACCAGGCTGGCCTCGAACTCACAGAGATCCACCTGCCTCTGCCTCCCGAGTGCTGGGATTAAAGGCATGCGCCACCACTACCTGGCCAAAAATGAACTCTTTAATTAGTGAAAGAATTCAAATTCAAGCCTTACCTAATGCTTATTGTCCTTCCGTGCAGGTCTAAATGCTAGACCTAGTGACTGTGGCAACTATCTCATTGATGTTCCAAAAGGATCTGCTCCTTGCGGTTACTTCCTGCTACTTTCTTCGACATTTCAGCTGCAATAAGCAGATTTAAGCAGCTTTTGGAAAGCTGCTCACTACCACCAGAGTATCTCATGCCTCACTTCTCTGTAGCTGAAGTTCTTGCTGCTGCCTTCTCATTCTTTACTTATGCTGACTTGTCCAAACACAAAGGCTGCTGAAGTCCTGTCTTAGTGGGTTTCCCTTGATCCAGTGCTTAAAAAGCACAACTTAAGTCCTGTAAAGCTGGTTACGTCGCTCTCGTGGCTTACTTTTCCACACTGTTCACAAAGGCTAACCTTGCACAACTTATAAACGGGTCACACTCAGATTGTACCTGATTACAGGTTGTAAACATCAACTTACTTAAAATGTTTCACTACTATACTTGTTCCGGAATATAAAAAGTTGGTTAACAATACAATCGACCTTGTGACATTAAAGGATACTGCCAAGGTTGCGTCAACAATTTCACAAACAAAACCAGGAAATGTGAGGTGGCTCCCCGATCCTTTCCATCTTCGTTATACGAATAAAAGGACTCGAGACAATTTAGCTCAGTTTTAATATTTCCTAAGCATTTTGACCAGGTACCCAGGTTTAAACTCTGAACATTGACGACAGTGCCCATTTATATAACCACACTTTGTTATGAAAGATGTAACCATTTTCTAACATGAGCCTATTTTCTCCACGACTTATTCACATAGGCCCATTAACAACTGGAATGTTGTCTGCTACATCTATTGGTTTGTGAGTGTTTTCTGGAAAAACTGCAGGATTTGTGAAGACCAAAGCTCCGTGCTAGCATTGCATGCATCCAGATATTAATAATACACAGAGGCGCAGAATTAGAGCACAGAGAGCGTATCTGAACACCAGCCCGCCCCATTCCCCTTTTTATTGCTTGTTTTGCTTGTACTTCAAAAACCAAGTAAAATTTTGAATTCCACGTTCAACTGCCAAAGACAGCAGCAGAGCACTTACTCAGGGCTTGGATGAAGTTAAGCACTAGCTGGCGCAACAGTAGACATTTTCCAAACAACCTTAGTATCTAGAACTCTTCTCAGCCAGGGTCTCTGAACAAACACTAACATGTTTTGGGATGAAATATATACAAAGAATAACCATGTGCTCTTTGGGGATTTAAGCATTCAGGACTCTCCAGATTTGAACTCAAGATCTTTGGGAAGTAAGGTGGCTCACACTAAGCAACTGTGCTACATTTTCTGCTGCTTTGTTTTGGACAAGGATGCCTTAACTGTCCTTGGCTTCATTACCCAGCAACATGTATAGGGTATGAACAGGAAAGCATGCCAGTTAGGGGTTCAAACAAGAGATTTTTATTCCTCGGTTCTGAAAAATTGTGTGTGGTAGAAAGTAAACCAAGGAGAGTGACTAGATCCGTGTGCTTTGGGGTTCAAAACTTGAAAAGCAGGAGAAACCAGGTACCCAGCAGTTTGCTCAGACACAGCAGACTTAGTGATCCTGTATTAGAACTGTTGAACTGGGAGATGAAGTCCATTCACCACCCTTTAGTAGAGGGCAGTATAAACACTTTATACCCCAAACTGTGGGCAGCAGTTTTCAATATGATCAAGGTAAACGAGGAATGGAGATGTTCTTAGCACGGCTAGGACTTAATAAATCTAACATACTAAAACCATTACATTTTGAGAGAAAATGCACAGAACCAAATAGGAACTTTTGAGATCTTTTGCATTTGAAAGTAATCTTAATGCGATTGAATCACAAATATGCTATTTTTATTGCCCAGTCCTAATGATCTAAAACACACATTGCAAACATACAAATATCTATTCTCTCCACATGTCATCGTGGTCAACATGTTCATCATGGCTTTGGAAATGGGGAGAATAGATTCCCCTGAAATTGCTAGTCAGTGGGTGTTTCTTTACAGTTAACTTTAGCAAAATTCATACAAAATAGTAATTAGCAATGATCTTCTTTACTTGTTAACTCACAAGGAAACACCTTCAAAACTGTATTTTCGTTAAAGTTTCTGTACTAAAATGTAGAAAAACTGAACTACACAAATATCGAAACGTTAAAAATTTCTTAATTTTTTATTCCTGGTACCACTACCACAATTTACAGGGCAATATACCTGATGTAACGAAAAGAAAAAGACAAAGCTGCAACAGATGCAAGTCCTCAGGTATGCACATCTAATTGTCTGCATCACATTAATCAGTAGCTGCACCTTCTGCAGATGGTGGCTGTGGCTGTCCTGGACTAGAGGGGCCTCCTGTTTAAGCTGCGGTAACTTTTCTGACTGTAGATCATCGCTCCTTCTGTGGCAGATTTCTACAATTCCTCTAATGCATTTAGGACGACTGTCTCAAAGTAACCTGCAGATTCCTGGCAACTCCCCGCTCTCTCTCCTGCTAAGAACTGTAGCACTTTTTCTGTTTTTTTTTTTTTTTTTTTATTTTTCGAGACAGGGTTTCTCCGTCGCTTTTGGTTCCTGTCCTGGAACTAGCTCTTGTAGACCAGGCTGGCCTCGAACTCACAGAGATCCACCTGCCTCTGCCTCCCGAGTGCTGGGATTAAAGGCGTGCGCCACCACCGCCCGGCTGTTTTTTTTTTTTTTAAAACTGTCTGCTACCACATCCACCACTTCCACCACCTGATCCATAGCCACCACCATAGGGACTGCCTGAGCTTCTTCCACCAAAACTGCCCCCCTTTCATGGGTCCATAATTTGATTGCTGTTGTCCACTATAATTTCCAGAGTCATTATAGTTCCCACCACCATAGTTACCTCCAGCAAAATTTCCTCCTTCATTGTAACCGTCATATCCTCCTCCTCCTCCTCCACCATATCCACCACCTTGGTTTCCACAGCCTGGTCCACCACCACCATAGCCTCCTTTGCTGATATAACCAGGACCACCACCACAGTTGCCACCATCACCTCCGAATCCATTATACCCACCATCACCACCTCCATAACTACCTCTGCTGCCACCACCTCCACCACCATAGCCTACTCTTCCACCAAAGTTTCTACCACAATCAAAATTACCTCCACCACCTCCAAAGTTCCCTCCATGACCCAAAAAATTGCTAGATCCACCTCTGTGATCCAACAGACTGCATCTCTTGTTTAGAAAGGGCCTTTTTCACTTCACAATTATGCCCATTAATAGTGTGGTTTTCTTCTTTTTGTTGTTTGTTTTTTGAGACAGGGTTTCTCTGTAGCTTTGGTGCCTGTCCCGGAACTAGTTCTTGTAAACCAGACTGGCCTCGAACTCCCAGAGATCCGCTTGCCTCTCTGCCTCCCGAGTGCTGGGATTAAAGGCATGCGCCACCCCACCCAGCTAATAGTGTGGTTTTCTTTTTTTTCTTTTTTTTTTTTTTTGGTTTTTCGAGACAGGGTTTCTCTGTGGTTTTGGAGCCTGTCCTGGAACTAGCTCTTGTAGACCAGGCTGGTCTCGAACTCACAGAGATCCGCCTGCCTCTGCCTCCCGAGTGCTGGGATTAAAGGCGTGCGCCACCACCGCCTGGCCTAGTGTGGTTTTCTGAACAACAATTTTACCAACTGTGTCATGATTATCAAAAGTTATAAAAGCAAATTCTTTCTTTTTCCCATTCTGCCTGGCTTCCACAACTTCTATGGCTTCATTCTTGCCATACTTTTCAAAGTAGTCTCTCAGGTTATACTTTTCTGTATCCTCTTTAACACCGCCAACGAAGATTTTCTTCACCGTTAAATGGGACCAGGCTTTACAGAATCCTCTCTGGAAATGGCTCTCTTTGGTTCCATCACCCGCCCATCAACCTTGTGTGGCTAAGCACACATTGCAGCATCCTCCTCTTCAACACAAGAGTAGGTCACGAAACCAAGACCCCTGGAACGTTTTGCTTGGGGATCTCTCATTACCACACAGTCTGTAAGTGTGCCCCATTTCTCAAAATGTTCTCTTAAGCTATCATCTGTGGTTTCAAAGCTCAGACCACCAATAAACAGTTTCCTCAACTGCTCTTGTTTCTTTGGATCATGACCCTTTTCCTCCTGGCGGCAGCAGCAATAACCAGAGTGAGGCTGGGGGTGACCAGGCGGTGGTTTTACCTCCATTGTGAGACCTTAATTATACATTTTTAAATAAGCTGCACAAACACAAAACCTTAATCAAGAGCAGAAATATACATATAACAAAATTGACCTTTAATTTTTATCAATAAACCAACAGCCATACCAATGAACATCTCTATAGCATACCCCCTTTAAATGTAAACAAACATTTATAAACAATATTTTGGAATATTGGCATAGTTTTTTCCAAAATGCTTTCTGCTTTTTGTTGGGCAAAGTATTTTTGAGGGTGTTCACAGCAACTTTTCGGGGCTTCTTGGTCCATCAAGCCACATTAGCCTGGAATTAATCCACAGGTTCTCTTCTTTTGTGGAAATAAAAGAAGAAACTCTTTTCCAAAGCAACATATCCTAAAGCCCAAATTTCGAAGACAAGAGATATGTTGGTTTAGCTTAGTAGCCCATACAATTAAATGTCTCTCTGTACTTAGCTCCTGCACAGTCAAAAAATTCAAAGAAAACACAATAATATACATAACCCAGACTCTCTGTGTATATTCCATCTTTATGTGGCTTATTTTTCTTACTCTATTACTTTTTCTACAAGTTTAATATTTATTTTATTATCTTTACCCCTTTAACCTATGACTGTATGTACTCTTTTTATATTACTTTTATTGTCTCTTTACTCCTTTACTTCTCTCTCTCAAGCCTACGCACATTTTTAAATACACTGTGTCTCATTTGGAGGTCTTTTATGCCTGAATCTGTCCTTATTGCATATCTGTAATCTTCTTTTTTGTTTGTTTGGGGGTTTTTTGTATTTATTTATTTATTTATTTGAGGCAGGTTTCTCTGTAGCTTTGGAGCCTATCCTGGAACTAGCTCTTGTAGACCAGGCTGGCCTCAAACTCACAAAGATCTGCCTTCCTCTGCCTCCCAAGTGCTGGGATTAAAGGTGTGCACCACCACCACCTGGCCCAGGATGGCTTCTTAAAATGCTAAGCACTTCTTCTTTTTTTTTTTTTTTTTTTTTTTTTTTTTTTAGTTTTTTCGAGACAGGGTTTCTCTGTGGCTTTGGAGCCTATCCTGGAACTAGCTCTGTAGACCAGGCTGGCCTCGAACTCACAGAGATCCACCTGCCTCTGCCTCCCGAGTGCTGGGATTAAAGGCGTGCGCCACCACCGCCCGGCAATATTAAATTATGCTAAGCACTTCTTAAGAACCTAAGTGGCACCATTGCTAGGGCAAATACGGCCTTTCCTGCTTGCTCTGCCCAGTCCAACATGGCAGAAGTCCATTCACTGCCTCTGAGACTGCGGGTGGGAGCCATCCTCACCACCTCAACTCTGATAACCAGTTGACCCATGCTGCCACCAAATAACTTGCAGCATGCCGCCCGCCCACAAACCCCATTTAAATGCCCAGCCTCCTGAAAGAGCCAGAGTTTGTGCTGGCAGCGCGCCCCAGAAAGCCACTGTTTCAAAACTGCATGGCTTTTTTTCTGCTACCGCCGAATCAGGAAAAACCTCTCTTAAGAGAGCTGCTGCACACCACCAGCTGAAAATACAGCCAAACTTTGTGTTTTTAGAGTCTAGAATTCTTTTCCAAGCTCTCTCAGGTTTTATGTGGATTTAGCTAGCACACGTTGGAACGCCAATCTGTTGTAGGAGGCCGCTTGTTGTTCTCAGCTTCCCAGACCCAATATAATCACACAGAAACTGTATTAATTAAATTACTGCTTGGCCTATTAGTTTCAGCTTCTTATTGGCTAATTTTGTTTTTCCTACCTACCTCTGTTCTGCCCTGCTATAGGTTCAAAGCAGTTTCTTTATTCATTAATATTAATCACAGCATACAGAAAGGAATCCCACATCAAGGAGAGAGGAAGGAAGGGAGGAAGGAGAAAGGAAAGAAGGAAGACAGGAGGGAGGAAGAGGAAGGGAGGGGAGGGGAGGGAGGAGCTCATGGACATGAACCAGTGAGTGAGAGCCTGTTGCTGTTTGGTGCATCTGAGGTTCAAACCCAAGTCTTTCTCGTCTCTAAGGTCACAAAGTCATCATTACGTCCCTGCATCTCAGTGGGCATTTGCTTTCTGTGACAGAGGAAGATGGACCTCGGACTGACAAATGTCTTGGTCAGAAGTCAAAATGTCAGAAAGAGGATCACACAGTCAGGATCTATTTTTAATTGGGGTATGGAACCAGAAGCTATAGGGCCAGGGTGGGGGAGGGGAAAGAGGGTGGACTCTAACCCCAGCAGGGCCCAGGGTTCTCCCCTGTCTCAGAGCCCCATTCATGGTTAGGTTCCAGGCAGCAAACGTGATGGATGACTTCCAACAACAGAAGTCGTTAGGGAGGCCAATAAAGACGTGACAGGTCTGGCAGGAACAAGAAACGGCTCAGGTGCAGTGCTAGGAGGGCCGAGAGAGAGCAGCTTCCTCCAGGCCATGGATGAATCAACCTGGCAGCCACCCAGCCTTCGATTGGGATCAGAGGTGCAGCCAGCGTGCACTCAGAGGATGCCTTCAAAGGTCATGGACCAATAAAAGCATTTACTGAGCCAACATCCCTTGGTTTAACCACAGGCTTCCCACGCTGGTGGGCAATGCATGCTTCCACGCTGATTGGAGCAGTAGTGGCAAGCTACCCCACACAAGCTGCTCCAGATTCCTTCTTGAGGAGATGCTCAACAGAGGGACACCTAGAAGATCACTGAGACCTGAGGTTGAGGGCACAATCGGGGGCAGGAACAGAATCCCTCTGCATGCAATGAAAAGTGACTGAGGGGCAGATAGACTGAAAGACTCGAAGAGAGAGACCTTGACACAGAGTTGGATAGATAGACAGACAGAGGAGATGGCTCCGTGAGGAAACCCCTGTGAGTGCTGGACATCCGACTGGTGCAGGGGTCAGGCAAAATGACCGTCAGGTGACACCTGGAGAGTGCTTACAGCTGGATGCTTGCTGAGCAGTGCAGAGAACAGAGGAAGGATGGTTGAATGAGGAGACAGAAATCTGTAGGGATGGCTTAGATGTGTGCGTCTTGGGAAAGCATGCATCTCGGGAGAGCATGCATCGTCTTGGGGAGTGTGCATCTGCAAGGGTCATCTTAGCTGTGAGATCCTCGAAGCTTCCCCTCAGCACAGCTCCACCACCAATCATTTCTCGGGCACTTCACTCACACACAGATCATCCATTTCTAGTTTTTTTTATATCACACTTACCCATTCATTCATTCATTTGTTTGTTTTGTTTATTGAGAGAGGGTTTCTCTGTGTAACCTTGGCAGTCCTGGAACTCACTCTATAGACCAGCCTGGACTCAGACTCACAGAGAGCCACCTGCCTCTGCCTCCCCAGTACTGGTCTTTAAGGCATGCGCCACCACCACCACCTGGCCCAGTAATGTTTCTAAATTAAAAGATGAGATGGTGTACACCATTAACTCCAGCGTTTGGAAAGCAGATCTTTGTGAGTTTGAGGCTAGCCTGGTCTACATAGCAAGTTACACGTCTACCAGAACTGTACAAGTGAGACCCTGCGCGTCTCAGAACAAAAGATGAAGCTGATGAGGTATGATGACACAAACCTATAATCCCAGCATTTGGGAAGTTGAGGCAGGAGGATCAGAAGCTGTAGTCCAGCCTGGACTACACAAAGAGACTGTCAAAAGAAAACAAGAGAAGGATAGGAGGGAAAAAGTAAAGCATCACATTAAAAAAAAAACAACAATTGAGTGTTTATGTGGGGGGGGAGGGTACTATTGCCACATGAGTGCAGTGCCCACGGAGGCCAGAAGGGGGCATCAGATCTGCTAGAACTGGAGTTACAGGTGGTTGTTGATGAACCAGCCTGGCTCTATCTTGAGCCTGGAAGCCATCTATTAGCAAAGTTAAACTAGCTTTGTTCCTATTTATGATTAAATCTCTGTTTTTTTGTCTTTGGGTTTTTGTTTGTTTGCTTGCTTTTCGAGACAGGGCTTCTCTGTGTTGTCCTGGCTGTCCTGGAACTGGCTCTGTAGAGCAGGCTGGCCTGCCTCTGCCTCCTGAGTGCTGGGATTAAAGATGTGTGTCCCCACCGCCAGGCTAAATCTCTGACTGTCAAGGATTAAGCTATGCCCCACCTAGAACCCTAACTACAAATGATTCTGTTCCAGAAAACGGAGCCACGTGTCCCACTCAGGAGGGCATTACAACCAACTTGTTATCCTAATGATCGGCTTCTGTAACCCCACTTATTTGTCTACCAAACTCCCATTTGGGAACCCCCTACTTCTGAGCTAGAAAAACCTTATCTTCCCCATTACAAGGCCACTCTCTAAAACCTGCACTAGGGAGATGGCCTCCAGGCCTACTTTGTTCTGCTGTGCACAACAGAAAAGTTTGCTCCAATTTGGACATTTGGATTGGTGGTCTTTTACTCCTGTCTGGTGGGCTTAATGTGTGAGCTGATTGCTTGTGGGTGCTGGGAACCGAACTCATGGCCTCTGCAAATGCAGTATGTGCTCTTAACCACTGAGCCATCATGTTTCCAGTCCCTAAAACATCATTTCAGAAATTAATAATTGCTTTGTACTCATAGGCCTCCCTCCCCTCCCTCCCTCCCTTCCTCCCTCCCTCTCTCCCTCCCTTCCTTCCTTCCTCCCTCCCTCCCTCCCTCCCTCCCTTCCTCCCTCCCTTCCTCCCTTCCTTCCTTCCTCCTTCCCTCCCTCCCTCCCTTCCTCCCTCCCTCCCTTCCTCCCTCCCTCCCTCCCTTCCTCCCTCCCTTCCTCCCTCCCTTCCTCCCTCCCTCCCTCCCTTCCTCCCTCTCTCCCTCTCTCCCTCTCTCCCTCCCTTCCTCCCTTCCTCCCTCCCTCCCTCCCTTCCTCCCTCTCTCCCTCTCTCCCTCTCTCCCTCCCTTCCTCCCTTCCTCCCTCCCTTCCTCCCTCCCTTCCTCCCTCCCTCCCTCCCTCCCTCCCTTCCTCCCTCCCTCCCTTCCTCCCTCCCTCTCTCCCTCCCTTCCTTCCTCCCTTCCTCCCTCCCTCCCTTCCTTCCTCCCTCCCTCCTTCCCTCCCTCCCTCCCTCCCTCAGACAACTGTGGACACTAATGAATGCCACTCTCAGCGACACTGTAATTGGGTCACAAGTGGGCACATGACCTATACTGGTCCAATCAATATCAAACTCGTGTTTTTTCTCCCCTGGGAATTCTGGGGTGCAGCTCCTCTTCCTTGGTCTGGGATGGTGTGGGAAGGCTTGTCACCCACTGCTGCTGCAACCGGTTTCTTCCAGTAAGAAGCTGGTCTGAAAAGAGGCCAGCACACCAAGGGCAGAGCCAAGGACCCGCAGCTTGCAGGAGCCAGAGCCTGACATCCCAGAGGCCCTCATTAGTTCCAGTTATCATCTGATCCCCTTGGAGCTGGGTTCCCGTCACCCCTGACTGAACACACACTGACCTGCCCCTACCTGCTTTTCTACGCAGCCTGCTGAAGCCCACGTTAAACTTTAGACACTGTCCAATTTTTTTTTTTTTAACGGCTGCTTGCTTCCTTTGACCAGAATCAAGGTCCAGAGATGTCACTGGTGCCCATTAACTTCTTTCTGTAAATAAAGCCACGGGAGGAACACAGGCCTTTGTTCCTAGAGCAGAGCCCGTCTTCCTGCTCACGCCGCTTTCATGCTGGCTCCGATCCCAAAGCTCCATTTCTGGCCCGTGACTCACAAAGTAAATCACCTATAAGTAAAAAACCTCTTATCATAACTTTGGCAGGAAAAACAAGATGGCAAGCCAGGCACCATTCTTCATGCGGGAGCATCTGTGTGCCAAGGGCTGCTCTGCGCATGAGCAACGTCGGCCGCTTGCTCAAACGCTGCACGCATTTGCTCGTGTGTGCGCCAACCGTTTCCTATTCTGTGCCCTCCCAATGGGACACAGAGCCGCGTTCAACAGCCCCACCTGATCACGGAGCACTGTCCCTGTCCTGGCTGGTTCCCAGCACAGTCTTCCTTCTTATCTTGGCGGCTGATTAATCGGCTAACATCTTGGGGAGGCTATGACTGTGTGCATTTGCTGAGAGGACAGTGATATCAAAGGATGGAGGGAGGGCTCTGTCTTCTGTCACCGCGCACCTTTAAAAACAAGATAAATTAACATGCTTAAGATTTCTCTTTTTATCCTGGAACTCACTCTGTAGTCCATGCTGGCTGGCCCCAAACTCACAGGCCTACCTCAGCCTCCAAAGCTCAGGGAGTTCAGGGATTAAAAGCATGCGCCACCATGCCCCCCCCCCCCCCCCCCTTTGAGACAGGGTTTTCCTGAATAGCCCTGGCTGGCCTGGAACTCACTTTCACTCTGTAGACCTGGCTAGCCTCGAACTTAAAGCTCCGCCTGCCTCTGCTTCCCCAGTGCCAGGCTTACAGGCGTTTGTCACCACACTTGTTTCCTTTGGGAACACTTGGCCTCAGCAGTCGGAAGGAGTTCAGACTCACCCTGCCCCAGCCACAGGCCGCAATTCTACCACAGGAAACACCAGCACCTTCTCATCAGAGTCAATGACAGCAGGCCTCTGAGGAGGCAGCAGGAGAGCCTGGTCCTTCCCCTCCTCCCTGGGCTCCAAAGTCCCAGTTTTGCAGGGGCTTGCCTCCCCGCCCCCAGCCCTGTTGTTCATCTCAAGATCCTGGCTATTAAGGCCAAAAGGTGAGGGATGGGTGCAGGCTGAAGGGTGGCTGTTGGTAGCAGGGGTGGAAGCTGTTTGAGATGGTGAACCAGGGGAGCTAGTGTGAAACCCGCCAGCTTCAGCCCCATGCAGGACAACTTCGGGATAGTGCAGGATGGCCACTGCTTTGCCATCGTTCTCCCCCAGGTTAGAGCAGATCAGAGAGTTCATCTCCTAGCCAGCATCGTCTCTCACAGGGGTGGTACCCTCCTTGACATCGAGTGCAGGCCCCGACATAGTTGGTGTTCCAGAGTGTTGGCAGGAGTCCAGGATACTGGTGGGCGCTGGTGCTGCCAGCTGGGACTGTTTAGGGAGCTGAGCAGCTGCTGAGCCTTCCTCATCACCAAAGTTTAATTCAGTGCTAGGGACCAAGCCCTGCTTCCTGCATGCTAGGCAAGAATACTATTAACTGGGTCACATTCCCAGAGAGACTAACCAGTCCTGTTTTAAAAGGCCTTATCCAGGTCAGGCATTGCTTCATGGAGCATGCTTTAATCCCAGCACTTGAGAGGCAGAGGCAGATGGATGTCTGTGAGTTCAAGGCCAGCCTGGTCTATTGAGCAAGTTCCAAGATAGCCGGGGCTACACAGAGAAACTCTGTCTCAGAAAAACCCAAACCAAACCAAACAAAACACAAAAATACAAAACAAAGAAGAAGGCATTATTTCCATGCTTATTCTGGGGAAATAAGTTGGTTTTTGTTTGTTTGTTTGTTTTAATGTGTGTCATTATGTCTGTGTGTGTGTGTAGAAGGCAGAGGACAAACTTGAGTGTTGGTCCTCCAGAGCCTCCTACCTTTGTCTTGAGACAAGCTCGCGGGCCAGGAACTTCACCACAAAGAACAGGCCCGCTGGCCCCCATGCTTCTCCGTCCCTAACTCCCATCTTGCCAATTCCTGGAATTCCCACCCCTGGATTTTATGCGGGCTCTGGGGATCCAAACTCAGGTCTTCAGGCTTGCAAGACAAGCTCTTTACCAGCTAACCTCTCCAGCCCTTAAATAGAAAATGTCTTCGAGGCTTCAGACTGTCATGCCTCAAGGCTTCAATAGTCATATATTCACGCCTAGGGGAGAAAGGATTGCTGGTCCGGCAAATGAAACGGTCAGCGAGCCCTCCTTGAACTTGCAATGCTGACTGATGGCCGCATACGTAAAATCATTACTGAAGGACCTGCTTGTGTTAGAGCACTCGTTTCCAGTCTTATACTCACCCTGGAGGACTGTTTGTTCATTATGTTTGCAGTCCCCTTCTGGGCCTGTGTGGGGCCATTTTCTCATTAGCCCTTTTTATTTTATGCCATTGTCGTATGTGTCTGCATGCACCCTTGGGCATACAGAGAGGTCAGGGGACACACGGAAATCAGTCTAATCCTGGGAGTATGAGAGACTGGTGCTGACCCCTCCAGCTTGGCCGCAAGCACCTTTATCTTTTGAGCCCTCTCGCTGAGCCTTAGGCTGTGGTTTCATTGTTACATTTAAAGAACTCTCTAGTAACACTGTTTCCCACTTCTGTAAATCAGAGATACAAGGTAACACAGGGCAACCAGGCGTACTCAAAAGCAAAACAGGGTGGTAACCTGAGAGCAGTCCTCTGTCAACCAGAATCTCCCTCATTCCTTTCTCGACAAGGTGTCTCTTCTAAGTGCTAGCCTTTAAGATTTTATTTTTGCATAGTGGCTCAGCACTGAGGGAAAGGAGCAGAAGACAGGCAGATCTCTGGAGTTCAAGACCAAGCAGAGCTACGTAGTAAGACTCTGTTTTTTTCTGCTTTTTCAGGTCTATGACATGTTTAGATATGTTTGAGTGTGTGAGATGGGGAGAAGTAGAGGCAGATGTAAAAGCAACCAAATCTTTGTGTGTGTGTGTGGGGGGGGGGAATCTTCCTGAATTTCTAGACCTGGATGCTCTGTTCTCTAGTTCCCCTCCCTCCGTTGTTGTTTTGTGAGGCAGGGTCTCACTTAACCCTGACTGACCTCAGTCACTATGGTGGGTTGGCCTCGAACTCACAAAGATCCCCTAGTGCCCAGATTAAAGGCCTGTGTCACCTGACCAGCCCCCTTTCCCCTCCATTCTTAGCTGAAGATTTTCATTGGCTAGGGGGAGGCTGGTGATAGCTGATACTTGGCGAATGATTTTTTGTGCCTGAGCTAAGACCCTGATGCTAACTTCTACCAGGCTCAGGATGTAACAGTGATCTAGACACGCACAGCAGCGAATCCCCTCTCTTTTCCTTGCCTTATGTATTAGGGCAAACATTCAGAATTTGACTGCACCTGGAGGCTGAAAGAGGCACCGGCTCAGGATTGCTCGTAGGAACCCCTCCCTCCACTCCCTCTTTTGAGTACAGGATGGAGTCAGATTTTCCATCTTTAAGGTTCGCTCTGGTCGTGTGACTTACTTTGACCAATTAGATGTGAGGGTAGGTGACGTTACTTCCATGCAGAAGCTTTAAGAGCTAGAGCAATCGGCATCCCTAGGTGTTGCTAGCCCACTAGACAGCATCCTTCCTGAGTGCAGTAGCGGGATGGAACTCCCCGCCCCGCCCCAGGAATGAATACTAAGCATAAATAGGAAAGGGTTTCCTAGAGTCCAGCCCCTAAAATCTAAGCGTGCTCGGTTTCTTACAGCATGACGTAACATCTCTCTCTCTCTCTCTCTCTCTCTCTCTCTCTCTCTCTCTCTCTCTGCCTGCACCTGTAATCTCGCATCCCGAGCCCGGGCCCTTCCAATCGTTCCCGCGCGGGATCTAGACGCTCCCCTTTCTCGAGCCAGCCTTGCCTTTGCTCCTTATCAATCACGCACTAGGTATAAGGAAATTCTCGGTTTTGGTATAGATTCGTAGCTTGCAAAACCATCCAATCGCAGTCTTTTAACACTAGAGATATCGCTGGCCAAATGATCTAAGTGGTTTAAAACGCCAAGATTCAGGTGCTGTTCAGAGCTCTGCGGTGCATAGCGCCTCCCCAAGTCTGAGTCTGCACAACTGAGTCCAAGAATTGTCAGACCGGCGAAGGTGGTGGCTGGGAATGCAGTGCCCCATGCCCGGGCGCCCCCTGCAGGCGGCAGCTGGAGAAGCATCGGAGGCGGGGCGGCAAGAGGACCCGCCCCGGCGTCCCAGCTGGAGACTGCGCAGCTGCAGGAAGGGTGCAGTGGCCGCATCCTAAGCTAGATTGACCTCGGAGAGGGAGTTGACCCATCAGCGCAACCAACGGAAAATCAGGGGGTGGCCTGGGCGGAGTAGAGCAGACAAAGCAAACCTACAATCTCGAGGGTGTTTCCAGTCTTCGGAGCTGTGGGATGGGAGGAAGAAACAAGGTCCCACGTATCCTGTGCGTCTTGTACAGAAAGAACAAGCAAGCTAGGTTGTTTCCCAGGAATGCATCCCAGAACTCCCACATGGCGAGGCGGGTAATATCCAGGACAAGCGAAGCGGCTGGGAGGCCTGTGGTCAGCATCGGAATGATCCTGAAAGCTGAAATCCTTGTAGATCAATTAATGATAGGTAGTAGATAAAGTGGATGATAGATGGATGATCAAGAAATAGTTTATTATAGATAGGTGATAACTAGATGGTGATTGGTGATGTATAGCTGAATGAATGGATGAAAGATAATATATAAATGATAGATCAATGTATAGATGTTAGGTAGATACATATGCTTTTGTGCAAGGTGACAGACACCTGTAATTCCAGTTTGAGGTTGAGGCAGGAGGACCTCAAATTCAAAGTTAGCCTGAGCTGCCTTAAAACACTACAGCAAGCCGGGCAGTGGTGGCGCACACCTTTAATCCCAGCACTTGAGAGGCAGAGGCAGGTGGATCTCTGTGCATTCGAGGTCAGCCTGGTCTACAAGAGCTTGTTCCAGGACAGCTAGGGCTGTTACACAGAGAAACCCCGTCTCGAAAAACAAACAAACCAAAAAAATCAAAGAACAAACAAACAAGAAAAAACACCACAGCAAAAGCCATTGTCTGGTTTGTCTGTTTTATGTACTCTCGTTCCCATCTCCTCACTATGTCCCCGTGCATTTGCAAATTACCTCCTCCCCACAACCCCTCTCCCATTACACATTACTGTGTAGTGGGTTTTGTTAGTGGCAGCTTCTAATAATCAGATCTGCTTACCTAAGCCGTCATTTGCTTCACTACCTGAACCCATTGCAAGATCGCTGGGGGTATGGCTAAATTGGTAGAACACTTGCCTAGCGTTCACGAGGCCCTGGGTTTGATCTCCAGTATCATATAAACTGAGTGTGGCCAGCTTAACTTCACAAACTCATGGGACTATGGGCTGGAGACGAAATGGACTTCCTCCTCTGGGGCAGCTGGGGAAGGATGGCCTTGCTATGTCGTACATGGAACCTGTTCAGAGAACTAGTTCAAGTCGGCACCCCGGACCCGTGTAAACATGAATAGCATCACCAAATAGGATAAGGCGGTGATAGGTGTAGGCCCTGATGTTTGGTGAGTCACATAGCTCTCTGTGATTCTGTTCTATTGTGTAAGTGAGAGTGTCGCGGAAATTACTTTAACTAGGCAAAGATGTGCTACATTGGTTTATGCTGTGTTTGTGTAACTCAATAAAGATGGGTTGCATTTGTTTTACCTCGCCTGCCTAAGGCACCGATAAAAAGCTGAACACGTAACTCAGGCTGACTCTGAATTTGAGGTCCCCCTGCCTCAGCCTGAGCTGGAATTACAGGTGTGTGCCACCTTTCACAGAAGCATATGGAATCATCTACCCAGCATATATACATTTATTTGTCTAATAAAGAGCTGAATAGCTAGGCAGTAGAAAGATGGGTGGGGCTGGTGGGCAGAGAGAATAAGGAGGAGAAATCTAGGCTTGAGGAATGAGAGAAAAGATAGAAGAGAGGAAGAGAAGGAGACACCTGCGGTGGCCAGCCAGTTAGGCAGCCGCCAGCCAGTCACACGGAAGAAGCAGGAAAAGTGAGAAAAACAGAAGGAAAGAAAGGCAAAAAGCCAGGGCTGGAGAGATGGCTCAGTGGCTAAGAGCACAGATTGCTCTTCCAAAGGACCCAGGTTCAATTCCCAGCCCCACATGGCAGCTCACACCTGTCAGTAACTTCTGGTAAAACAGCAATGAACAAAACAAAAAGAAAGAAAGAAGGAAAAAAAGGCAAAAAGCCTCAAGGCAAAAATGTAGATGAAGAGAAACAGGATTAACTAATTTATAAGAGCTAGTGGGACAAGCATAAGATAAGGCTGAGCAGTCATAACTAATATGAAGTCTCCGTGTCACGATTTGGGAGCTGACTGATGGCCCAAAGAAAGGCTGCTCCAGGCCAGCGTTAGCAGAACTCCTTCAGTGCTGGCTGTGAGGGGTTTAGAGCTAAATATGAAGAGTGCTTGGCCCACACACGCTGAGTATTAGAGAAGTATTTACTATTGTCAAGAGTAAAGACACATGCCTAAGTACCAGCATACCAGCACTTGGGAGGTGGAAGCCAGAGGATCAAGAGTTTGAGGCCATCTTCTACTCCACAGTGAATTTGAGGGCAGCTTGGGCTATATGAAACCCTATCTCAAAAAACAAAAAACAAACAAACAAAAAAAAACCAGCAAAATGGCTCCACAGACAAAAGCATCTGCTGCTAAGCCTGGTGAACCAGCTGGATGGAGATTCAGAATCCACAGAAGGAAAGAACTGAAAGCAGCCCTGAAAGCAGCCCTCTGACCTCCACATGCGTGTTACACACCACACCACGCATGCACTCACAGATGTACACAAGTAAATAAGTAGTCAGTGTGACTCCTGTAACAGATTGCTCTCCGTCCCTAAAAATAGGACATTGAGAGTCAGGCAGTGGTAGCATACACCTTTAATCCCAGCACTTGGAAGGCAGAGGCAAGTGGATCTCTGTGAGTTCGAGGCCAGCCTGGTCTATGGAACAAGTTCCAGGACAGCCAGGGGTACACAGAGAAATAAATAGTACATGGAAATCTACGTTGCAAGCTGGGTATGCTGGGTATGGTGGCGCATGCCTTTAATTCCAGCCCTCAGAAAACAGAGGCAGGTGGATTTATGTGAGTTCTACCCATGAGACTTTCCTAGTCTATATAACAAGTTCCAGGTCAGCCAGTGCTATACAGTGAGACAATTCAAAGAATATGTATGTATAGCAAATTGGTATGAGACACACCAAGAAATAAAAAATGTTACTAAGAAGTGAGGTGGTGGGTGGTGCATGCATTCAATCCCAGTACTTGGGAGGCAGAGATGGTGTGGGAAGTCCTTCTGTATATGTGTTGCTTTTATTGGTTAATAAAGAAGCTACTTTGAGGATATGCCTTAACGGAATATAGCCAGACTGGAAGACACACACACACACACACACACATATATATATATATATATATAGAGAGAGAGAGAGAGAGAGAGAGAGAGAGAGAGAGAGAGTAGGCGGAGTCACAGAGCCGCCATGTAGTCCCACCAGAGACAGATGCTGGATGGAACCTTGCCAGTAAGCCACAGTCATGTGGCAACGTGGAGATACACAGGTTAATTGAAATGGGTTAAATTAATATGTAAGAGCTAGCCAATAAGAAGCTAGAGCTAAAAGACTAAAAGTGATTTAATTAATATAGTTTCTGAGTGATTATTTCTGGTCTGGGCAGCTGGGATCAAACAATTGGCCTCCTACAACACAGAGGGAACAGAGAAAAGAAAGAAAGAAAGAAAGAAAGAAAGAAAGAAAGAAAGAAGAAAAGAAAGAGAAAGAAGAAAAAGAAAGAAAACGTAAACACTGACTAAAAGGATTTTGGGGCTAGAGAGATGGTTGAATGATTAAGAGCACTGGCTGCTCCTTTAGAGGACCTGGGTTCAATTTCCAGCACCACATGGCTGTAACTCCAATTCTAGGGGGATCCATGGCACCAAGCATACATTTGGTATACATATCTGTACATGCAGGCAAAAAAACCCCACATACACAAAATAAAATAAACATATTTTTAAATGTTACTAAGAGAAAGTAAAAAGGCTCTAAATAACCACAGAAGTAGACCATGTACATAGCCTGGAAGCCTTTTTGGATGCCCTTGATACCGTGAGCTCTCCATCCAAATGGAGTTGGGGTGCATGGAGCTGCTCTTCTGCCCCCTAGTGTTAGCTCTGTAGTATGACCAGTTGGCCTGGCAGAACACCCCTTCCAGTAGTTTCCATTCAGGGTGGGCAGCAAGAACTATTATCCC
This sequence comes from Microtus oregoni, assembly GCF_018167655.1. Classification (NCBI taxonomy): domain Eukaryota; kingdom Metazoa; phylum Chordata; class Mammalia; order Rodentia; family Cricetidae; genus Microtus; species Microtus oregoni. The sequence continues at coordinate 14,060,074 of NW_024543081.1, forward strand.
AGCCTGTTGGAGGGGGTGAAGGAGAAGCAGCAGCAGCTATGCTCTAGCATGCTGGTGACTGTCGTTGGTATGAAGCAGCAGTCTGGCCTATCACTGCTAGAATGTGCCCTGACTGGTCCTTGAGCATCTTTGACCCTTAGCTAGGCAAGCATCCTTAGCCCCTTGAAAAAGGCTCCAGCAGGACACTGGTAAAATCAGAGGCAAAAACAATGCATGCTATTAGGTTTTGAATAGGGCTGGTGGTCAAGAGACACTGTGACAGATCACTGGGGACTGAGAAGTTTATTAGAAGACTTATTGACAGACAGAGAGGCAACAGCATGGTGCAGGGGGCTCCAAGGAAAGTTCAGACCCCAGCACCAGAGAGAAACAGCTTGGCAGGGTTTCTGGAGGGACTCAGAGCCCGCTGAGAGAAGGGACCCTCTTTTTTTGCAGTCTCTTAGGGTGAAGGGAGGTTCTCAGCAAGAGCCTGCAGCCAGGCTCTCTGACCCCCAGGCAAGAGGCAGGGAAGGGGTTGGGAAGTAGGGTGGACACCTCTTCCATGCAAACTCACCTTCCAGGTAAGACGTCCCTCTCCCAAAAGTGTGCTAGTTGTGATTCACAGAGAATGTCCCAAGAGATGTCTATCAGTATCTGATCGAGGAGGCCTGAGCAGAAGCTGAATTCTTCCACCTCTGCCCCCCAAGACAGGGTTTCTCCTTGTAGCCTGTCTGGGAACTCACTCTGTAGACCAGGCTGGCCTCTGACTCAGAGATCTGCCTGTCTCTGCCTCTCGAGTGCTGGAATCAAAGTGATATATGATGCTAACCACCGCCACCCAGTTCCAACATCACATTCTTATACGTGGGTCTCTGTGTGGCCTTGAGGCCTGATGCTCACACCTGTAGGTTCCATTTTGTCTTTGCACTTTGCACGCCTTGTGTTTACCATCCATCTCCAACCTTCACGCCCAGCATGTATCAAGCTCTGACATTACCTAGGGAGATAACAGCTAGGTTTGCCTCAAGAGCTCCACAGTGCTATAAAACCACACTCCATAGAGGAAGAATTTCACAGCGGTTGCTGTATTTGGTCTAACAGCACCGAGTTACAGTGTAGCTGTGCACCGTACACTGTGCTTCTGGGGAGAATGATAATCAGGACTCAGGTACCTAGGGGCAAATAGCTACTGGGGTCCGGTAAGTGCATGCTGGGCTCACAGCCAGCACAGCAGTCTTCTATGGTCTTTGTTTATTTTGAGACAGGGTTTCTCTATGCAGCTCTGGCTGTCCTGGAAATCACTCTGTAGACCAGGCTGGCCTTGAACTCAAAGATATCTACCTGTCTCTGCCTCCCGAGTGCTGGAATTAAAGGTGTGTGCCACCACCACCCAGCTCTTTCTTTTAATATTTATTTTTATTACTCATGATTATGTGTGTGCATTTGTCTCTATGTGAATATGAATGTGGGTGCCATGGGAGACAGGGAGGTTGGGTCCTTCTGAGCTATAGCTACAGGCAGTTGTGAGCTGCCTAACATGGGTGGGTGTTTAGAACTGAACTTGGGTTCTCTGCAAGAGTGACATATGATGCTAACCACTGAGCCATCTCTGTAGCCCCTGGAACATTCTCGCTTTTACCCAGACCAGCACTCAGCTCCCATGAGTCATTTGTATGTTAAAGACAAAACTCTACTGGACTCTGCACATCTAGAGCTCATTGATTTAACAAAGGGAGGGGAGAGATGGCTCAGCAGTTAAGAGCTCATAATGCTTTTGCAAAGAACTTGAAGTTGGTTCCCAGGACCCATGTTGGGCCACTCACAACTGCCTGTAACTCCAGCTGATGACTTTGACCTTCATGGGCACCAATATATCAGACTATGGAATAAAACCAAGGCAGTGCTTAAGAGAATGTCTTGGAAAATAAAAAACAAGCTGGGTCTGGTACCACAAGCCTTTTAAGCCCAGCATTCCAGAGGCAGAAGCAGGTAGAGCTCAGTGAGTTTGAAGCCATTCCGGTCCACCTAGTGAGTTTCAAACTAGCCAGCACTGCACAGTGAGACCCTTTCCTAGAAGGAGGAGGAGGAAGAAGAGGAGGAGGAGGAGGAGGAGGAGGAGGAGGAGGAGGAGGAGAAGAAGAAGAAGAGGAAGAGGAAGAGGAAGAAGAAGAAGAAGAAGAAGAAGAAGAAGAAGAAGAAGAAGAAGAAGAAAGTGTGAACAGAGCAATCAAACAGATAGGTGAGGGACAGGCTCGAGCCACCAGGAAGATATCTACTCAGTGGTAACAGACGCCTGCTGTTAGTAGAAGACAGTGTGGCAGTGCCCTCCCCTCACTACTCCGGCCCCAAGTTACAAACAGAGCTGAGGATGTGTGGTTCATTCAGTAAAGTGCTTGCCTAGCAGACACAAAGTCCTGGGTTTGATCCCCAGCACCACAAAAAGCAACCTTGGTGGCACAAGTCTCTAACCCCAGCACTTCAGGGATGAAGGCAGAGGTATGGGAGTTCAAGGTCATCTTCAGCTATGTAATGAACTCAAGACCAGCCTGGGGCTACAGTACTGAAAACAGCCTGGTATTGGTACAAGAACAGACAGGAGGACCAATGGAACCGAATAGAAGACCCGGATGTCAATCCACACATCTTCGAACACCTGATCTTTGATAAAGAAGCAAAAAATATCAAATGGAAAAAAAAAGCATATTTAACAAGTGGTGCTGGCATAACTGGATATAAACATATAGAACAATGAAAATAGACCCATATCTATCACCATGCACAAAACTCAAGTCCAAATGTATCAAAGACCTCAACATAAAGCCAGCCACACTGAACCTCATAGAAGAGAAAGTGGGAAGTACACTTGAACACATTGGCACTGGGAACCACTTCCTAAATATAACCAGCAGCACAGACACTGAGAGAAACAATTAATAAATGGGACCTCCTGAAACTGAAAAGCTTCTGTAAAGCAAAGGACACAATCAACAAGACAAACAACAGCCTACAGATGGGGAAAAGATCTTCACTAACCCCACATCAGACAGAGGTCTGATCTCCAAAATATACAAACAACTCAAGAAATTGGACACCAAAAGAACACATAATCCAATAAAAAGAAAATGGACAGACCTAAATAGAGAACTCTCAACAGAGGAATCTAAAATGGCTGAAAGACACTTAAGGAAATGTTCAACATCCTTAGACATCAGAGAAATGCAAATCAAAACAACTCTGAGATCCCATCTTACACCTGTAAGAATGATCAAGTTCTGGGCTGGAGAGATGGCTCAGTGGTTAAGAGCACTTACTGCTCTTCCAAAGGTCCTGAGTTCAATTCCCAGCAACCACATGGTGGTTCACAACCATCTGTAATGAGGTCTGGTGCCCTCTTCTGGCCTGCAGGTATACACACAGACAGAATATTGTATACATAATAAAGTAAATAAATGTTTAAAAAAAAAAAGAATGACCAAGTTCAAAAACACTGATGACAACTTAAGCTGGAGAGGTTGTGGGGAAAAGGGAACACTTCTGCATTGCTGGTGGGAGTGCAAGCTGGTACAACCCCTTTGGATGTCAGTGTGGCAATTACTCAGAAAATTAGGAAACAACCTTCCTCAAGACCCAGTAATACCACTTTTGGGTATATATCCAAAGGATGCTCAATTGTGCCACAAGGACATGTGCTCAACTATGTTCATAGCAGCTTTTTTTTGTCATAGCCAGAACCTGAAAACATGCTAAATGCCCCTCAACTGAAGAATGGATAAGGCAAATGTGGTACATTTACACAATGGAGTACTACACAACAGAAAAAAAAAATAATGACAGCTTGAATTTTGCAGGAAAATGGATGGAGCTAGAAAACATTATTTTGAGTGAGGTAACCCAGACACAGAAAGACATTTATCACATGTAGTCACTCATAGGTGGGTTTTTTTTTTTTTTTTTTGGTTTTTTGAGATAGGGTTTCTCTGTGGTTTTGGAGCCTATCCTGGAACTAGCTCTTGTAGACCAGGCTGGTCTCGAACTCACAGAGATCCGCCTGCCTCTGCCTCCCGAGTGCTGGGATTAAAGGCGTGCGCCACCACCGCCTGGCTTCATAGGTGGTTTTTAAACATAAAGCAAAGAAAGCCAGCCTACAAATCACAATCCCAGAGAATTTAGACAACAATGAGGACACTAAGAGAGACTTACATAGATCTAATCTACATGGGAAGTAGGAAGTATAAAAAGACAAGATCTCCTGAGTAAATTGGGAGCATGGGGACCTTGGGGGAGGGTTGATGGGGGGGTAGAGGCAGGGAGGGGAGCAGAGAAAAATGTAGAGCTCAATAAATATCAATTTAAAAAAATAAATAAAATGACCAGCTGGGTGGTGATGGCGCACGCCTTTAATCCCAGCACTCCACGAGGCAGAGGCCGGTGGATCTCTGTGAGTTTGATGCCAGCCTGGGCTACAGACCAAGTTCTAGGACAGGCTCCAAAGCTACAGAGAAACCCTGTCTCGAAAAAAAAAACAAAAAACAAAAACAAAAACAAAAAAAAAAGAAAGAAAAGAAAAACCTAAATAAATAAATAGATAAAATGACCGTATGACCCTCGATTCCACTGCTGAGTATACACCCCAAAGAACTGAAAGGTTTCAAAGGGAGATTTGTCTGTTGGTGTTTATGACTGCATTAGTCACGACAGAGCAAACGCGGAGATGAAATGTCTATCAGTGGATGGATGGAGAGGCAGAATGTGTCTCAAGCACACAGTGCACTATTAATCAATGGTCCTCACATTCCAAAAGCAACCCACAGTGACCTTTAACTCTTGATCTCTTGCCTCCACTCCTAAGTGCTGCCTTTCTGTGCTGGGGGGTGAAATTAGGGCTCACTGCGTGCTACACAGTGTTCTAAAACTCAGCTCCAGCCTCAGCCTGTATTTGACATTAAAAAATAAAACTGGGCTGGGTGGTGGTGGTGCACACCTTAATTCAAGCACTAAGAAGCCATAGGCAAGTGGATCAAAGTGGGTTTGAGGCCAACCTGATCTACAGGGTGTAGAATACCGGGACAGCCAGGGCTACACAGAGAAACCCTGTCTCAAAAAATCAAAAACAAAAAACAGAGAAGGCCGGGGGGGAGGGGGGGGAGCGGGAAGTATGATGGCATACACCATTAACCCCAGCCATGTGGTGAAAGAGGCTGTTAGGTCTCTGAGTTTTAGACTAGCCAGGGTGGCACAGTGACTGTGTCTCAAAAACAAGCAAAAGAAGGAAAAAAGGAAAGAAAGGAAATTAGAGACTTTCTTCAGTGTGGATGGACTCTGAGGATATTGAAACAAGCCAGTCACAGAGTACTAGCAAGTTTAACATACCTAGAGCTACCTGAGAGGAGGGACCCTCACTGAGAGAATGCCTCTGTAAGATCCAGTCATGGCGTGCCATGGCTGGGCTGGTGGTCCTGGATTCTGTAAGAAAGCAGGCTGAGTCCAGACAGTGGTGGTTCACACCTTTAATCCCAGCACTCAGAAGGCAGAGGTAGGCAGATCTTTGTGGGATCGAGGCCAGTCTGGTCTACAGAGTGAATTGCAGGACTGTTCCACAGAGAAACCCTGTCTCGAAAAACAAAACAAATAAACAAACAAACAAACAAAAAGAGAGAGAGAGAAAAGAAAGCAGGTTGAGCAAATCAGAAGGGACAAGCCAGTAAATTGAGTCTCTCCATGGCATCTATACCAACTCCTGCCTCCAGGTTCCTGCTGTGTTTGAGTTCCTATCCGGGCTTCCTCCCCAAGTTGTTTCGTCACAGCAATCGAAACCCTAAGACACAGAAACACAAGTTGGGTGAGATTCTGAGGAACCCGCCTGGCTCCATTTGAAGGCAGGAGCCATTATGCTGTATTGTTAAAAATAAGTTTCTATTCGCCCACTGTAGGAGCTGACCTGCTCTGTTTCCTGGAACCTGGCCTTCCCCAACCCATGACTTTGACTTGTTTTAAAGAATACCCTTGCCCTCCCTGACCCTCCCTAATCATGTGGGGACCACACTGAAGGGCCCAGAGTAAGTCTGAGCAGTAGTCCACCTACCTAGCTCCTTCCATTGCTTGGCCTTTCCCCTGTGTACTCCATCACCAGGGGAACAGTTGGTTAAAAATGAAGACAAGACCCCAGCTGTGTCGAGAGATGTGTTAAGATAACCACAGACTTGTGTAAGCAAACCCCCTGCTAAGTTTGTACAAACACTATGTTATAAATGCAGTGTGAATGGTGGTATCATTCTTTTGGCTGTTGTTGTAACAGTTTGGGTACCCATTAAGTTTCTTTCATAAACCATATTTTCTTGCTAGTAGCCCCATAAAGTAGGGTTGGGGAGGAGTGTTCAAGAAAGGGTTTCTCTGTGTAGTTCTAGCTGTCCTGGAACTCACTCTGTAGACTAGGCTGGCTTCGAACTCAGGGATCCAGTTGCCCATGCCTCCCAAGTGCTGGAATTAAAGGCATGAGCCACCACTGCCTGGCTGTTTTGTTTTGTTTTTAAATGTCCATTCATAGATGGGGAATATTAGACTAGGGAATGTTAAATAAATCACCTAAGATCACACAGTAATAAAGGGACAGAGTTCATTCCTTGGCTGCAAACCTGGAGTTTTTAGCATTCTGTCTTCTAACTCCTTGGAAGCTGGGCTTGGTGCGTTTTCTGGGTTCCTTTTTGTTATATTTTCTTTTTAAATGTGTCTACTTCTGATTGAAGTAGTATTTCCCATCAAGGCTATTCTATTGTGTTCATTTGTTTTCCACGGTAATAGAAAAACACCTCATCCCTCATCCCAAATTCAACCAGTCAATCCGCTCTGCACAAAGGTAGAACAGACGGCCGCCAGGTGGGGGCGCTGTGACACATTCTCATTCCAGAACAGCGGGCTACTGAGCCCGGAGTCTCTGCGGGGAGCCGGGATTCTCCGGCACAGACGGGTATCCAAGGGCACGTAGATGACTTGACCCCGTGTGTATTCATTCCTCCACAGAACTCTGGATGGACTTCAACAACCAGCAGCGTGCACGAGCTTTTTTTGGTCCGCACTGGCACCCTTGAGAGCCAGGTCGATGGGGACAGCAAGATCGACCGCTCCTCTTTAGCATCGGTCTCTCTTATCTGCAGGGACAAACAGGAAACGAGTTTGGATCACGAACGCTAATGTCTGATCCTGAGCCACCAATGACCCATCTGAGCTTGTGCTCCCGTCGGTCCCAGGCTGGCTCTTCACCTGGAGCGGCTGGGAAATTAGAGATGAAGAATGTCAAAATCCAAGCCCACAACTAGAAACCCAAAGCTTGACTGTTCCCTCCCGTCCTGAATCGAGAGAAGAAAACCCAGGAGTCCCCACCCAGAATCCACGCCTCCTCCGCACCCGGAGAGTCAAACCCTTGGTTTGGCTTCAGTTACTGCTGCAAACTCTGGCACAGCCTGGATTGGGTCTGTTGGACGGAAAAGCCTGGGGCTACCCTAGAGGCATCTGTCCTGCTCCTCAAAGCACTCGGCACCCGCCTCCCTCTGCCATCAGTTACTTTCTCTTTCTCTTTGCGATCCCCTCGGGCCGCTGTACCGAGAAACAGGTCTCCGCCATGCCCGGGGGCAAGAGGGTAGGGGGGGGAAGGTAGGCAGGAGCCTGCTGGGCTCGATCGCCCAGAGCCCTCCCATTCCGGGAGCTGAAGCAGGAAGAGGGTGGGGCCTTCACTCACATGGCCCAGGAGGTCACTCGCACTTCTGGGGTCTCCCAAAGTCAGGGCCTGTACACAGGAAATGCAACCCCAGCGCGTGGGGCCCAGAGCTGGGATGGGACCAACCTGCCTGGGATGCCGCTATCGCAGACCCTATTCACCGATCAGGTACGGCTGGCCCCGCTACTCCAAATTTCCACTGCAGTTTCTTCCTGGTGGCCCCCATTGTACTATGTGCTGGGCCTCTCCCCCAGGTCCCCAGTCCTGCGCCCCGCCCCCCTTCCACGATCCGCTGTAGCTCCCACTCCCCTCGAGGGTCCTTGATCTAAGCCACTTAAGTTGCCTCATAGCTGCTTCTACACTGGCCCCTCTGCACCCCTCTCCACACCGTCCATATTTCTTCCTGTTAAAACTGGGGCTGCTCGCCTGTAGGTCTTCCTGCTGATCCTGGGCTAGGCTGGGCGTCAGAATTTAAAGACAAATCATGGAAGCAGACCTTGGACGATCACGTTTGGAGCACTTTCGATGGATGTCCTAGGACGTCCATGCTGTTCTAACCCAACCTCGGGGGACGCTGGGAGAAGAGGGGACCACTCTCTGAGACTATGCGAATCACCTTTTCAGAAGTAGCCCTCCCCCGTCCCCCCCGGGAAAGAAAGAGTGAGAAGTCTCCCAACACCCCCACTGCCTGGATGGTCACTGTGACCGCTCTCAACCACACCATTCAGATAACATTTGAGAAAAAAAAAATAGGGGCGGGAGATGGCTGTAGAGATGGCTCAGCAGTTAAGAACATTTGCCGCTTCTACAGAGGACCCAAGTCCAATTCCCAGCAAACATGGTATGGCTCACAACCATGATTTCCAACTTCAGGGGATCCAAGGCCATCTCTGAACCTCCAGGCAGCTCAGCATCACACATCAACACACAACACATACACGCATGTACACATATGCAATGTCAAGCGCCATGAGCGTATTTTAAAACTATATATATATATAGCTTTCATATATATATATATATATATATATATGAAAGTTATGCCCCCACCCTGCCTATTCCCACACTGTCACTGGTTTCTACCCCCTCTCCTGGCGCTTTTGATCTCGATTCAAGAATTCTTTGAACAACTCATGTGTAAGAAGGAGGACGGCCCAGTGTATTGCCAAGAAAGCAGAGTGGGAGTGAGCGGTCAGCAGCCAGAGACCACTGGCCCTCTGGCACCCCAAACAACCGTGTGTGTGTGTGTGTGTGTGTGTGTGTGTGTGTGTGTTAGGGGTGCAGGCTTTTAAGGCTAGTACTTTTATCTGCTGAATCATCTATCTCCCTGGCCCATACTGGTTTTATTTTTTTTTTTCTTTTTCTTGTGTCTTTAAAACGTCACCTTTCCCTGAACAGCTTTATTCTGTCTAGTGACGGATAGACCTGTCTAGAGTGACTCCCAGGAGGGGACTCAGCAAGGCACAGCACAGAAAAGCTTGTCTTTAAATCTTCACCAGAAAGCCCCTTGCCAGCCAGTGTGTTCTACAGGCTTAGATCTCCCGAAGCCAGGTATAAGCACTTACCTGGGTTTTTGTTGTTGTTGTTTTGCTTTTCGAGACAGGGTTTCTCTGTGGCTTTGGTTCCTGTCCTGGAACTAGCTCTTGTAGACCAGGCTGGTCTCGAACTCACAGAGATCCGCCTGCAACTGTCTGGCAGGCACCTATCTGTTACTAGCCTTGGCCCTTGTGTGGCCTGGAAGTCCACCTCTCCTCCCAGCAACAGAGATAAGACCCTCGAAGTCTGCGTCTTCTGGGCCTTTATTACACAGGCTGCTGACTAGGATCCTACCTGATGCCCTCCTCTGTCCTAATGACAGAATGGATCAGCTGGCCTAACCGGACCTAGCTCTGTCCTCCCAGCTCTATGGTAGGGGAGTTCTGTCTCCTCGGTTTTGTTGTTTGTTTGTTGGTTGATTGGTTGTTACTGTGTTATGGGAATTTGTGGTGGTGGCAGTTTGACTGCTTTGGTCTGTTTTTTCAGACAGGATTTTACTATGAAGCCCTGGCTAGCCTGCCACTCACTATATAGAATAAGCAGGACTCGCCGGGCGGTGGTGGCGCACGCCTTTAATCCCAGCGGCCAGCCTGGTCTACAAGAGCTAGTTTCGGGACAGGCACCAAAGCTACAGAGAAACCCTGTCTCGAAAAACCAAAAAACAAAAAGAATAAGCAGGATTCAATCTTGGAATAATCCCCCTGTTCCTGATCCCCAAAGGCTATAGGAATAGGTTTGGGTTTTCTCTGTCTATTAAGTGGGAACATCTCCCTCAGGGTCCTGGAAGGATTTGAGGAGTTCAGCAGACCCAAGAAATGCTGAGAGTAGACTATCTGTGTGAAGTTAGGAATTTCCCCAACAGTGGATCTGTGTGTGTGAGGGGTTGTATATGTGTGCTCACATCTGGGAGCCAGAGGCTGATGTCGCCTGTTTTCCTCAGGTGCTTTCTGCCTTTTTTCTTTTTTTCTTTTTTAATGAGCTAGGGTCTTTCACTGAAACAAGCTGCAGATTCTGGCTGGCTGGCCAATGAGCTCCTGTCTTGGCACCCCAACTCTGGGGTTAGATATGCACACCCCTATGCTTGACTTTTACATTTGCTCTGAGATTCAGGTCTTGTGTGCCAGCGCTTTTCTGACTGAGTTATTGCTCCGGTACCATTTCCTTGATTCTAAGAACCCCCCTACCCTGCAGAGGTGTCAAGTCAGGAAGGAGCTGGGGTGAAATGCTAAAAGTTATTACTCATGGGTGGAAGAGTTTGGGGCCTTCTGTGGTCTCAGCTAGGGGCTCCACTGGAGGGAGCAGCACTGGGACGTGGGTAGGAGGGTACCACTTTGGCTGCAGCTTTTTCTCTTTTCTCCCCATCTTCCGGCTTGGAAAGACTCTAGAGCTTGTCAAAGGTCAAGGGCAGGCGGTGTCTCAGAACTCCAGGGGCCTTGTTCTGCTTGGAGTCACTCCAAGGCACACTCTGAAATTTCTGTTTTTCTCTCTTGTGCCTGCAGAAACCCGATAGAGATGTTATATCAAGGAACATACTACTTCCACTTTAAGAACCTAGTCTATGCCAACGGCCGGAAGAACACCTTCTTGTGCTATGAAGTGAATAGGATGGAGCGTGGTGTACCTGTCCCCCTTTGCCAAGGGGTCTTTAGAAAAGAGGTACATGGAGTCCTGGGTTTGATCCTTGGCAGCACAGAAAAACCAGGCATAGTGGCTCACACCTGTGATCCTAGCACTCAGGAAATGAAGACAGGAAGACCAGAAGCTCAAGCGTATCCTTGGTTATATAGAGTTTGAGTCCAGCCTGGGATATGTGAGATCTTGTCTTAACAAACAAATCAATAAATAGTAAATAAATAAAAGCCAAGAGGCTGCAGAGGGGTGCCACAAAAGCCTGTGATAGCCAGGCAGACAGAGAAGGCGGCTAAAATTCTAACCAATGGGAGGCAGAGCCAAGGACGCTCCAGAGCAAGCTCTGGGTACAGTGGGGGACCTGCCTCAATGTGGAGAGGAAGCAAGAAAAAGATCTAGTGTCAATTTTTAGCCACCTCATGTACATGCTGTGGCACACGTGTGTTCCAACACACAGGAAAACACACACATACACACACACACACACACACACACACACACACACAAAAATACCTAAATAGATTGTTCAGACTCTTCTTAGAAGAGGCAGGAACTCAGTCCATTGAGAATATGGCCGGGCACGGCAGTGCACACCTTTAATCCCAACACTCCAGAGGCCTCAGAGGCAGCTGGATTTCTGAGTTCAAGGCCAGCCTGGTCTACAGAGCTAGTTTCAGGACAGCCATGGCTATACAGAGAAACCCTGTCTCGAAAAACCAATAGATAGACAGACAGACAGATAGATAGATATTTTAGAGGGGACAAAATGACGTGTGTGTTGTGCAGATGCTGTAAATGTTAACTCAGATGCATGAGCCACATTTCAAGACTCGGGAGCTACCCTTGCCCGGTTAAGGGACCATCTTAGCCCATGCCCTCCCAAGCAGATTCGGCAGATGATATCTAGTTGCCCCCAATGGCATGGCCACCAGCAAGGCTCAGAGTGCTACTGAGAGAAGCCAGGGAGATGTAGAATGGATGTGAGGTTGATAGTTAAGCCAAGAATGGTGAGGGATGCGAAATTAAGGAAGAAGGATGGGGAAGGGGCGGAGACACAGAACCAGGCAAGTGCCAGGATTATTTGCCTGCACGCAACTTGCTCCTCCCCTCCCATCATGGATTCCCCTTTCTTTCCCAGAATGGCGGCCTCCATGCTGAAGAATGCTTCCTGTACTGGTTCCACACCCACGTACTGGAAGTGTTGCCTCCCGATGAAAAGTACAAGATCACCTGGTATACCTCTTGGAGCCCCTGTGACGACTGTGCGGAGCAGGTGGCCAGGTTCCTGGACACTCACCGCAACCTGAGCCTGGCCATCTTCAGCTCCCGCCTCTACTATTTTTGGCACCCGAACTACCAGGACAAGCTTCGCCGGCTGCATCAGGCAGGAGCCCAGATGGCTGCCATGGACTTTCCAGGTGAGGGGCGGGCATCAGGGCTGCGGGAGTGCCTGGGGGCGTGACCTACGGTGAAGGGGGATCAGTCGGAGAGGCGGCCTGGAGGGACTGTGGAAAGTCCTGATGTCCCCTGACTGCTTTCTCTCCTCTTCTATCTCAGAATTTGAAAAGTGTTGGGACAAATTTGTGGACAATGATGGCAAGTCATTCAGGCCTTGGAAGAAACTTAAAACACATTTTCGGTCCCATGAAAAAAACCTTTGTGAAATTCTCAGGTGAGGGGCTTTCTCGTGCCTGGCCTTCTCTCTTCTTCTTCCTCCTCCCAAACCTCCTCTTTCTCTGGGGCATCTTTACCCACAAGGCCCTTCCCACTCCTTAACCTGGTGTCTCCCATCATGACATCGTGATTGAATCCAGTTGCTAAACGGAAGTGAATTGGTGTGAGTATAAGCATGGAGATTGGAAGGCAGAGAAATTCCAACAAGGCAGCTGTGAGGTGATGAAGAGATGGCTCAGCAGTTAAGAACATTGGCTACTCTTCCAGAGGACCCGGGTTCAATTCCCACCACGCACATGGCAGCTCCAACTGTAACTCCAGTTCCAGGGGAATCCTGCCCCCTCACACAGACATGCATTCAGGCAAAGCACCAATGCACATAGAAAATATGGGGGTTTTTTTTGTTTTGTTTTTTTAAAGGCAGCCACTGAGCAGTCGTGGCCCATGTTTTTAATCCCAGCATTTGGGAGGCAGAAGCAGGCGGATCTCTGTGACTTACTTAAAGGCCAGCCTGATCTACAGAGTGAATTCTGGGACAGCCAGAGCTATGTAGAGAAACCCTATTTCAAAAAACAAAAAAAAAAAAATTAAAAATTAAAAAAAAAAGCAGCTTTGAGTGCTCAGAGGAAGGAAGAGGCTGCCGTGCAGTCACCCACAAACTGCTAAGCCAGCCTGTGCCCTCTCCAGGTCCAAGAGGCTGACAGGCAGCTTTTCTGAGGCTCTCACTGCCTTATAGATGGTCCCTTCTTGTTGGGTCACTGTGTGCTATGTGGTCCTTCTTTCCTAGTATCCCTCTGTCCAAATTCCCTCTTCCCATAAGGCCTGGATTAAGACCTGCCTAAATGGTTGTACTCGGAGTCGGGCTTAGGACCTTAAACTTGGGTTCTTTGGGTTCCTTTTGTTGTTGTTGTTGTTTGTTTTTCAAGACAGGGTTTCTCAGTAGCTATAGAGCCAGGCTGGTCCACCTACCCCTGCCTCCAGAGTGCTGGGATTAGTGTGCACCACTACTACCCCACCCTGGGCGGTAGGAGGCTTCTTTGTGTCCTTGCTTGGTTGTCAGCATGCTGGAGAATCCCTGGCCACGCCCCAACACCCTCTATATCCTGGAGCCCCCCACCCCCGCCATGGAGTTCTGGGTGGGGTGCCAGTGAGCCTCAGTGACTGGGGCCTGAACTAAAAGGAATGGTGGGATATATACTTCCATAAGAGGCTGGGGAGAGGAGGGTGGAGACACAAGACGGGTAAGAGTAGGAGCAGGCTGATAAGATGGCTTGGTGGGTCTAGGTGCTCGGCATGCGAGCCTTGAGACATGAATTTGATCCCTGGAACCCACATAAAGGAGGAAGGAGAGAAACAATGCTATCGTTGCCCTCTGACCTCCAGACTTAGGCCATGGAAGATATGCACCTACATCATACACACACATGTGCACACACTCAAAATAATATAAAATAATACAATTAAATAGGGGTCTGAAAAAGCATGGGATAAATCCGGACTAGCTGAACATAGTGGACAATGAGGACTACTGAGAACTCAAGAACAATGGCAATGGGTTTTTGATCCTACTGCACGTACTGGCTTTGGGGGAGCCTAGGCAGTTTGGATGCTCACCTTACTAAACCTGGATGGAGGTGGGCGGTCCTTGGACTTCCCACAGGTCAGGGAACCCTGATTGCTCTTCGAGCTGATGAGGGAGAGGGACTTGATCGGTGGAGGGGAAGGGAAATGGGAGGCGGTGGCGGGGAGGAGGCAGAAATCCTTAATAAATAAATAAATTTAAAAAAAAAAAGAGTAGAAGGCTGAGCCAGGTGGTGGTGGCGCATGTCTTTAATCCCGGCCCTCGGGAGGCAGAGGCAGGAGGATCTCTGTGAGTTCAAGAGGGACAGCCAGGGGTTGCACATCTGGCACCAGGCAGGATGGGAAGTGAGACCAGGAGGCAGGTGTTTCAGGGGAGCTCAGGCAGCATGCTGGCGGATTGGCCAGGGACCATAGCCCTTGGTAGGCCATTTCATAACACCACGAGAAGCGGGAGCTCTGCTAGACCCGGATGACTCCAGGCATACAGACTTGCTCACTGTGTGATGGCCAGAGTCCCATCTTCCTCTGGGCTGTTGGTATGACATTTGAAGGCAGCATCCAGGGGTCTTCTGGCTGGGTCAGCATGTCTGCCTTCCAAATCTTCCTCAAGGGGAGAGGTACATCATAGGGGCCCTGATGTGGCCCCAAGCTCCAGTGTCCCAGTCACCAACATTGTCCCTCATGAGCAAGACTGCTTCTTGTGTTGGGAGATGCTTAGGCTTTTCCTTGCGAGCTGCCCCCAAATGTCTGATAGCTGCCTGAGCCCGGCATGGCTCCCTTGGCAGCAATCTCCTCTCTGCCCGTGGCTCATAGAGTTGGTGTTTTCTGTCCCTCACAGTGCCTCTTAAGTCTGGAGACGTGAGAATATTCTCGAGGGAGAAGCCAGGGTTCCACTTCTTGATGTGGGACGTGCCTCAGCACTCTGACTTGGATAAGCTGCCAGGATACAGATGTGATCTCTTCCTAAAAGGACCCGGCTCATCCCGGAATATTCCTCGGACATTGGGACAAGTTGCGGGGAGGGAAGAGGTGTCTCTAAACTCTTGCCTGAGCCTCTGTTAACGTCAGGAGTGGAGCCAGGGCAGGATGGAGGCTGAGAGTGGGGACGAGGTACAGAGGGTAACTGTGAGGGAAAGACCTGCTGGGGACTCTGGGTCTTGTGAGAGCCAGGCCCTGAGGTGACAGCTTTTACAGAATGTTCTTTGTGTTCTCTAATCTGAGGATCCTTGGTTGAGACTTGCCAAAGCAGACTGGCAGCTTCAGGAATGTGAACTTGAAGTCCATGTCCTTGTAGCTTAGACCTGGCAGGCCCTAGGTGGGAGCCACCTCTTCCCCAACCCCTACTTCTGCTGCTTCCTGAAAACAATGAGGGCCACAGAAGCAGCAGCTGGAGGAGGAGGGAACACAGCCAAGCAGACCCGGCCATTGTCCAGCCATGTTCTTCATTTGCGGTGTGACCTCTAGAGACTCAGTTTCTCTGTGCGCTTGAGACCTATTCTGAGATGTCAGAGCCACGACCCCTCCACCCCCCTTCCTGTATTGCTGAGATAGCAGGTAGGGCAGAAGTGTTACCTTCTCTGAGGCTGGAGAGGAAATCCTGTGCACCAAGTGCCAGTTAGGAGTGAGTGAAGAAGGCGCCATCTGCCCTTCCCCCTTTGCGGTCCAGCTCTGCACCCACCTCCCTTTCTGGCATTTACTTCCTCTTTCCTTTTGGATCCCTGCTCAGACTGCATGGGGAGACCTGTCTCCATCCTAGGCTCTGCTTTGCCAAGTCAGAGGAACAACAGGAAGGAGAGTGAGCCCGAGCCAACCTAACTGCTCTGGGCCCTCCTGTTCCGGGGTGGGGCCCGTAGATCACTATCAGGGTCTCATAGACAGAGCCTCCTTGGTAGGACGTGGAGCCCCAGACCCAAGGATCCAGAGCAGGACTAGGACCAACCTGCCCAGGATACCCCACAGGATGCCCCAAGACAGGTATGTGGGAGGCTTGAAAACAGAGAACACTGATGGGCAGAGCCCAAGGAGATTAAAAACAAGAGAGTCACCCCACCTAGAGACCCTGGTAGGAGCAGGTGTTGTAGGAACCCAGTCACAAACCAGGGACTTTCCCAGGGCCACAGATGGCCCCAGAGAGCGGAACAGTACCAGCTGTTTCATCTGCCTCCCTCCCTCCCACTCCAGGTCCTGCCTCTTCAGAAGCCCCCCCTCTTTCCCCAGTTCTGTGCTTTTAGCTTTGTTTCCAATGTATTAATGTAAATTTATAATTTTAAAACTAATGCACAAAATAATGGGTTTAATTGTGGGTTTTTCACAAATATATATATCGTAGTTGGCTCTCACACACATGCACCCCAGTGAGTTCTTGTTCCCTCTCCCACTGGACCCTTCCTCACCACAATCTCCCTTTTACTTTCTCACATGCACACGCGCGCACACACGCACACACGGTCTCCAGTAAACACATTCTTTCCCCGTCGTGGCTGAGGAGAACCCCATCATGTAACCAGGCTCCCTTCTCTTCATCCATCCCTCTGCTGATGGACACACCCAGGCTGGCCCCGTATTTTGGCTTTTGTGGGTATCGGAATAAACGCGGATGTGCAGTTGCCTCTGCCATGTGACTTGGAGTCTTTCCCATGTACACTGAGGAGTGGTGTGTGAGGGTTGCGTGATAGTGAATGCTTGGCTGTCTGCAGAACCTCTGTGCACTAGCGTGTGCCCAGCCACAGTGCGGGGGCTTCTTCCCTACACCCGTTCCTCAACAACATTTGTGGTCGCTTACTTATTTTTTTAATGTTTTTGTTTACTTTTATTAGACAGGGTCTCTCATCACAGAGCCCTGGGTGGCCTAAAGCTCGCTGTGTAGACCATAGCTTGCTGTAATCCTCCTGCCTCTGACGCCCAAGTGCATGAGGTATTGCTGCATGAGACTCAATACAGCTTATGTGGTGTGAGGTGTGTGCATGTGTTCACATGTATGTGTGCATGTTGGGAATGTCAGAGGAATGCTGGGTATTCTCACCGAGTGCCACACGGGATGGATGGCCGGCTCCAGTGATAACCTGTACTAAGCGTGCCAGTGTTGGGATTACAGGCCCAAACCTCTATAGCTGGCTTTTTACATGGGTGCTTGGGATCCAAACCAGGTCCTCCTGCCTGCATGGCCAGTGTCTCACCACCGCAGTCACACATGGCCAGTGTCTCACCACCGCAGTCACGCATGGCCAGTGTCTCACCACCACAGTCAAGCATGGCCAGTGTCTCACCATCACGATCACGCATGGCCAGTGTCTCACCATCACGATCACGCATGGCCAGTGTCTCACCACCGCAGTCAAGCATGGCCAGTGTCTCACCATCACGATCACGCATGGCCAGTGTCTCACCATCACGATCACGCATGGCCAGTGTCTCACCATCACGATCACGCATGGCCAGTGTCTCACCATCACGATCACGCATGGCCAGTGTCTCACCACCGCAGTCAAGCATGGCCAGTGTCTCACCATCACGATCACGCATGGCCAGTGTCTCACCATCACGATCACGCATGGCCAGTGTCTCACCATCACGATCACGCATGCCAGTGTCTCACCATCACGATCACGCATGGCCAGTGTCTCACCATCACGCTCAGACATGGCCAGTGTCTCACCACCGCAGTCAAGCATGGCCAGTGTCTCACCATCACGATCACGCATGGCCAGTGTCTCACCATCACGATCACGCATGGCCAGTGTCTCACCACCGCAGTCAAGCATGGCCAGTGTCTCACCATCACGATCACGCATGGCCAGTGTCTCACCATCACGATCACGCATGGCCAGTGTCTCACCATCACGATCACGCATGGCCAGTGTCTCACCATCACGCTCACGCATGGCCAGTGTCTCACCACCGCAGTCAAGCATGGCCAGTGTCTCACCATCACGCTCACGCATGGCCAGTGTCTCACCACCGCAGTGCATTTCCCCCTGGCCAAAGATGCTAAACATTTTTTCATCATGTGTCGATCTCATGTACTTCTGTTTTGTTTTGTTTTGAAGACAGGGTTTCTCTGTGTAGCCCTGAATGCTCTGGAACTCGCTCTGTAGATCAGGCTGGCCTCGAACTCACAGGGATCCCCTTGCCTCTGCCTCCCGAGTGCTGGGATTAAAGGCGTGTGCCACTGCCACCCGGCTTCCTTTGTACTTCTTTTAAGAACTGTCTGTTTGATTCATTTCTCATTTACCAATTGGATAGTGGGTTTCGGTGTTTATTTTATTTTATTTTTTTAGCTCTTTATCTTCAATGTATGAATTCCCTGTTAGATGTATGGCTGGCAAGGATTCTCTCCCATTCTATAAAAGAGCCTCAGCCCTTTTTGTGTTGTGTTTGTGTATGGATAAGGGGTTGCATGTGTGGCAAGGGGCACATGTGAACTCAGAGGCCAACTTGGGAGAGTTAGTTCCCTCCCACATGTGTGTGTGTGGCCTTTCCCTCTAAGGCACATGTACACACACACACACACACACACACACACACACACACCAGACACAGATGCCTTGAGTACATTGGGAAAACCCCCAGCTCCTCAAGGGCTCCAAGTTTGGAGAAACAAAAAGGACAATTGGAGGCAAAATTCCCCAGTCCCCACATAGTCACCAGATGCTAAATTGCTACATGGGGACGGTGTGCGCACACAGAGTCACATAAATAAGGACGAAATAGAATTGTTTTCAAAGGACCCGCCTAACCCTAGGGGAGGTGGCACAGATGTGGTGGGTGGTTGGTTGGCTTGGTTTGGTTTTTCTGAGACAGAGTCTCTTCGTGTAGCTCTGGAACCAGGCTAGCCTTAAACTCAGAGATCAACCTGCCCCCCCTCCCCCAACTTTCAGTCCCTGGCACAGACCTTTAATCCTAGCACCAATAGGGTGGATCTCTATGAACTCAGGCTAACCTGCTCTACAGGGTGAGTTTTAGGTCTACCAGAGCTACACAGTAAGACCTTGCGTTTAAAAACAAAAGATCTAGCCAGGCAGTGGTGATCTCTGTGAATTCGAGGCCAGCCTGATCTACAGAGCGAGTTCCAGGACAGACTCTAAAGCTACACAGAGAAACCCCATCTCAAAAAAAAAACATGGTGGGCACAGGCATGGATGGGCATAAGTAGGTTTTGGGTCATTTTGAGGAGAAAGGACTTTGGATGTTGTAAGACCCTATCAGAGAGCACCCATCCTCCCCTGGGTTCCGGCTGCCCTTTTGGTCCCTTTATCCTTGGTTTAGGTTCCTAAGCTTAGGCTGTGGACTACGCTGAAGGATAGTTCCGCCTGGCTGTTGATGTGCTGCTAATCCTCAGCGTTCCCGTGTGTTGCTAATTGGATGGCCGCCTGAACGTTATCTGTGTGCTGGAGCGTGCCTGTGCCCATGCCCGCACCCACACTTGGGGAAGCGAGGGACTTGATTTCACATGGGCCTGAGGGCCACAGAATGTTACCTTCCAGCAAGATCTGGCCGAGATAAGCAAAGCTTGGGCACTGGCGAGAGCGCTCTGGTTAAGCGTGCCAAGTGCTCTTGCAGAGGCGCTCACACCAGGTCGCTCATAATTGCCGTTAAGCCCAGTTTCAGGACTGTGGGACACTCTTCTGACCTCTGTGGGCACCTGCACACATGTGCACCCCCACCCCCACCCCGCCCCCACATAACTAAGATGGAAACTAAAATCTTTTTGTTGTTTTTGTTTTTCTGAGGCAGGATTTCACTGTGTAGTCCTGGCTGTCCTGGAACTAGCTCTGTAGACCAGGCTGGCCTTGAACTCACAGAGATCCACCTGCCTCTGCCTCCCAAGTGCTGGGGATTAAAGGCGTGTGCCGCCACTGTCCAGCTTAAAATCCTTTTTAAATGAAAGAAAGGTTTCATTGATCTTGCACAATAAACTTAACCTTAGGCCGGGCAGGGGGCAAAGCAGAGGGGCAAAAACCCGTTATCCGTTAACTTGTATTTGCAGTTTTGCACACACGAGGCATGTGGTCCCCCTGAGAACATGGGGTTACTTTCTCCTGGAGAACCAGGCAGGTGGGGATGGAGGTGACAGATTGATGATGCAGACATCAAAAGCAGAGGCGGATAAGTCATTAGATCATAGGCAGGGCAGTAGGAAGAAGTGTGGGGCCTCTTCTGTGGGGGGAGGTTCTACTTTGGCAGTCAGGCAGTGACGTCATGTAGCCACGTCAACTCAAGTTTGGACTTATGGCCAGCAAGAGCCAGACCTTGAGTCAAAAAATGTCTCAGGCCAGGCAGTGGTAGCACATACCTTTAATTCCAGCAGAGGTAAGCAGATCTCTGAGTCTGAGGTCAGCCTGGTCTGTAGGGCAAGTTTCAGGATAGCCAAGGCTACATAGAGAAACCCTGTCTCAAAAACAAAACAAAACGATGTCTCGGGCTGGCAAGATGTCTGAGTGGGTAAATGTGCTGCCAACCTGATGAGCCACACGCTGGGAGGGGACCAGTTCCTGCAAGCTAACCTCTGACCGCTACACGTGCTATGACATTTATTCATGAATAATGGCACACATACACACAGCCAGAATTAAAAACAGATAAATACATGTAAAGCATTTTCTGAAATGGTTCGGTGTGACCGTCGTTTCTAACTGGCATCTACGGGCAATGTGGGGCAGTGGACAGGGTGAGAGGGGGAACTCCCCAGTGCACCTGCACCTTCCTCCTCCTTGGTCAGGGTTGGCTTGAGTTGGCTAAGCCCGGAGCTCATATTTTCACACCTTGCCTTGTTCGTTTCTTGTCTAGAAGCCCAGAGAGTCTGCTGAGAGAAGACACATTCTACTTACAATTTAACAACAGGCACCGGGTCCAACCAGTCCAGCACCGCTACTACCGAAGGAAGACCTATCTATGCTACCAGCTGGAGCAGTGCGGTGACCAAGGGCCACTCAAAGGCTGCCTGCAAAACAAGGTGCCCCATGGGTTCTCAGAGCCAGACGGAGAGGCAGCCAGGGACTTCCCCTCTCCAATACATCATGCACACTTTGAGGGTCCTAGCTTTCACTTCCCTCTCTTTTTGTTTTGCACACACTGGGGCTCAGTCTTTCTTGCTGGCCCTGGATCTTGCGAGGCTGTAACCTTGCATAGCTCACACTTCTGCCCTTCAAGGTGCCCTCACTCAGTGTTTGAGCACCCTCCCAGCTTAGCCTTTTTACTGCATTGAAGAAACACACAGAGACCTCTTCACTGCTGTCTCCCAGCCTGAGTCCTTATTAAAACATCTTTGAAAAGCTCTTGCCCTGCATAGTGGCCCACATCATTAATTCCAGTGCTCGGGAGGCAGAGGTGGGTGGATCTCTGTGAGTTGAAGGCCAGCCCCGCTCTATCTATATTGTGTGAGTTTCAGGATAGCCAGGGCTTTACAGAGAGACCCTGTCTTTTAAAAAAAAAAAAAAATCAAAAGAAGAAAAGAAAACCTCTCCAGTCAGTATCCTGAAGTGAGGTCACAGCACTGGGGACCATAACTTGAAAGTACCAACTGTTCGCTGACCCCTTCTCTCTGGGCACCTCTGAGATCCGTGTCAAGTTTAGAAAAGGCTGTGGTGCTTTGGGAATGTGGAGTTAGTGGGTGCGTGCTCTCCTCGCACTAGGCAAGACATTAGGATATTCACAAGAAAGAGCCCCTGGTCTCCAAGCTTGCCCCTAGCCACATGATGTCCGGATTCTTTCTGCCTTCCAACTCTTCCTTCTCTCTGCCTGGACTCCCCTCAGAAAGGTAAACACGCAGAAATCCTCTTCATTGATGAGATGCGTTCCTTGAAGCTGGATCAAGAGCGGATCACCTGCTACCTCACATGGAGCCCCTGCCCGAACTGTGCCCAGGAACTGGCTGCATTCAAAAGGGATCACCCGGGCCTAGTCCTGCGCATCTATGCCTCCCGTCTCTACTTCCACTGGCGGAGGAAGTACCAGGAGGGGTTGTGTTCTCTGTGGCGATCAGGGATCCAGGTGGACACCATGGACCTCCCACGTAAGAAGGGACCACAGCCACTAGTGGGCAAAGGTTTCCCAGCTCCAAGAGGACTAGTCATACCCAGGAGGATGGGGGAGACCCTGGGCAGGAAGGAAGGGTGCTGGCTCTGCTGAGGCCAAAGATTTGCCTCCACTCAGAAGGGCGGGTTCTATGGGGAGAGTAATACCCTGGGAGGGGAAGGTGGGAGGAGGATGGAGGAAGGTCTCTGGAAGCCTAGGGCCTTGCTGGCTACCCTCTTTTCCATCTCAGAATTTACTGACTGCTGGATAAACTTTGTAAACCCCCACGGGCCGTTCAGGCCATGGAAGGAACTGGAGAAAAACAGCAGGTGCATACAGAGACGGCTCTGGAGGATCAAGGAGGTGAGATCAGAGATCCACCTTGCTACAGACTCCGCCCTCTTACTTTAGACCCCTCCTACTGTAGACACCGCCTCCGGCTTCAGGCTCCACCCCCTTCCGCAGTACGCGCCTTCCTGCCACCCTGCTTACTGCAGGTTTTCTTTCCTTTAGCTGGGTTTTGGAGCCCCTACTGTCCACACCCCGCCCCCACATCCTCCTCTCTAGACGTCTTTTGTTCTCTCCCACCAGGGCCTCCCAGTCCTTGGCTTCTCTGCCTCCCTCAGGTGCTCTTCTCACCTCTTTGTCCCTGTTCTTTCCTTGAACGTCCCTGTGGCAACTCTGCTCCCTTTTTCAAGCCCATTCGCACAACCTAATTTCTCTCTCAACAGTCCTGGGGTCTGCAAGACTTGATGAATGACCTTGGAAATCTACAACTTGGACCCCCATTGTCCTGAATGGCAAGAAGAGATTCGAGACAGTCTCTAGCGTGTCTTTTGGCTTCCATCCCAACACCAGATCCAGAAGACTTTGTTCTCTTCCTGTTTTTGGTTTTTGGTTTTGTTTTGGTTGGTTTTTTGAGACAGGGTCTCACTGTGTAGTTTGCTACTCTGGAACTCACTACTAAACCAGGCCTGTCTGAAACTCATGGAGATCCACCTGCCTCTGCCTTCTGAGTACTAGGATTAAGGCATGCTCCACCATTCTGGGGATTGCCCACCATCCCAGACCTTTCCTTCCTTTCTTATATTATCATTTTATCTTCAGTTTTCATTGATAGGTGCTTAATTTTGTAATTGAAAATTTTAAATTGGACTGGGCATGGTGGCTCACACCCTTAATCCCAGTAACTGGGAGGCAAAGGCAGGAGGATCTCTGAAAGTTGGAGGGCAGCCTGGGCTACATAGCAAGCTCCAGAACAATCAGGAACTTCTACACGGGGAAACCCTGTCTCAAAAAAGACAAATAAATAAATAAATAGGAAAAAGAAAGAAAAGTTAAGTTGGCCATGATGGGTGATCTCTGTAATCGACACTTGAGAGGCTGAGGCTAGAGGATTGCCACAAGTTTGAGGTCAGCCTGGATACACAGTGAAATCCTGTCTTAAAAAATTTTTTAAAGCCAGGCGGTGGTGGTGCACGCCTTTAATCCCAGCACTTGGGAGGCAGAAGCAGGCGGATCTCTGTGAGTTCGAGACCAGCCTGGTCTACAAGAGCTAGTTCCAGGACAGGCTCCAAAACCACAGAGAAACCCTGTCTCGAAAAACCAAAAAAAAAAAAAAAAAAAATCAAGAGAAGAAACAGTTGAGTTTTTGTTTGTTTGTTTGTTTGTTTTGAGACACAGTTTAAGGGGCAGGAGAGATGGCTCAGAGGTTAAGAGCACTGGCTGCCCTTTCAAAGGTCCTGAGTTCAGTTCCCAGCAACCACATGGTGGCTCACAACCATCTGTAATGAGATCTGGTGCCCTCTTCTGGCATGAACACCTACATGCAGGCAGAACACTGTATACTTAATAAATAAATTTAAAAAGAGAGAGAGAGAGACAGACAGTTTAAGCCCCCTGGGTGCTAGGATTAAAGGTGTGTGGCACCACTACCTGGCTAGAACAAATAGTTTTAAAATCCAAATTCCTGAGTGCTAGGTATTTTGTCTTAAGCCGAACCTCTCCATCATGCCGACACAAATAATTCCAATCAAACCAAATCAGACCAAATAAAATATGCCCATGTTTAATGCAATACTCCCAGGTGGCCCTGGGAAAAACATGGAGAGGAAAAGAGAGAGAAAGGGAGACCAGGCAAAACCCGGAGACCACGTGTTCATTCTCTTGGGGGGGGGGGTAGTTTAAATATCCTGAGGGAGTGGTCCTGACCTTCCCTGGGGAGGGGTCACCGTTTGGCGGGCTTTCTCAGAGGTGGAGTTTGGTCTGAGGCAACTCCCAGGGGAGGGGCTTATGCCAGAAGCTAGGGTAAAGCCCCCCAGCCAAACACTGAGTTCCTCTCTAAGAAGGTGGACCGCAAGGTTGCTGACCAATCAGAGTGGGATTGACAAGAGCAGGGAGTGGAGATATGGCCCACAGGCACGCAGGCTTGCTGCTCTTGAAGATCAGAGTTCAAGATCCCAGCACCCACCTCTAGCCTCTAACCCAGCTCTGACTCCAGCTCCAAGGTATCTGATGCCTTTTCCTGGACTCTGTGGGCACCCTGCCCCCATATATCTATATATACATAAACTAGACATATATACATATATGTATATATACATAGAACAAAAAGTCTGTGGGCAAATTCCCTATAGAGTGTGGAATATTTAGATTGTTTTGTGTTTTCAATGAGCTCTGTCCCTCCCAAATCTCTATTATGTGCTGAAATAAACAGGTTAAGGCAGACTTGGGACTGTCCCCGAGCAATCCTATATGTACTGCAGAGGTTAAGGCAGAAGGATCTCAGTCAAGTTCAAGGCCAGCCTAGGTAATTTAGGAAGATGTGTCTGTAGCCAGGAAACAGAAGTGAATGCTGGCATTTCCCTGGCTTTCTGTTTCCCTCTTATTCTGTCCAGGGCCCCAACCCCTGGGAAGGTGTCACCACATCAGGGTGAGTCCTCTCAAACTTTTCTGGGGATCTGGGAGATGGTCAGTGGGTAAGGTGCTTGCTGTGCCCCAAGGGGACCTGAGTTTGGATCCTAGGTGTGACATTACCTGCCGAGAACCCAGTGCTGTTGGGATTGGGGAGTTTAGGGATAGAAATATTCCCCAGAGCTCGCTGGCCAGTCAAGTTAGCTAAAACGGTGAGCCCTGGACCCTGCCTGGGTTTGGTGAAAGTCTCTTTCTCATTAATTAGTCGCCAGGCATCATGGTCCATGTCTGCAGTCGCAGCTTCCTACCTACAGAGGCAGGCGGATCTCTGGAGTTCCAGGTTGGCCTTGTCTACATAGGGAGTGCAGGCCAGCCTGTCTCAAAAACAAACTAACTAAACAAATAAAGAGAAATACAATAAAGGAAGTCAACTGACATTGACCTCTGGCCTCTACATGGACATGTGTACCCCCTACACACACGCACGCACACACACACAAACCTCACAAGGAAAACGACACAGACCTCTTTGGAAACACTGTTAAAGGCAAATCCGAAGGTGTTCTCTATGTAATTCCAAATCTAGTCAGGCTGACAGTGATAATCATCTTTGAAAGGTGTTCTTGCCAATTTAACAGCTAAACATGTCACTAGAACATTTCATCTTGACCCTCAAAGACTTACAGCCAGTTCATTTCAGAATGCATTTAGCTCATTTGTAAGGTACCCCAAATCTTTTTTTCCTTGTTATTTTATCTTATGTGTCTGGGTGTTTTGCCTGCATGTCTGGCTGTGCACCATGTGTCCCATGCACACAGAGGCCAGAGGAAGAATTTAGATCCCCTGGGTTGAATTTGCAGATGGGTGAGAGCCACTCTGTGGGTGCTGGGAATCGAACCTGGGTCCTCAGGAGATCCTGTCCTTTGCTCCTTCTGAAGTGGGTCCATGTTTGTCTCTCTTAGGGTTCTGGGTTCTCTGATGTTGTGGGCTGTAGGCTTGCTATCCTTTGCTTTGTATCTATTTATGAGTGAGTTCATACTATATTTGTCTTTCTGGGTGTGGGTTACCTCACTCAGGGTGGCTTGTTCTAGTTCTTTCCATTTGCTTGCAAATTTCAAGATGTCATTGTTTTTTACCTCCGAGTAGTACTTTGTTGTGTAAATGTACCACATTTTCCTCATCCATTCTTCGGTTGAGGGGCCTCTAGGTTGTTTCCAGGTTCTGGTTATTAGGAATAATACTGCTATGAACATAGCTGAGGAAGTGTCCTTGTGGTATGATTGAGCATCCTTAAGAGTATACGCCCAAAAGTGGTATCAGCAAATGCTCTTAATTGCTGAGTCATCTCTCCAGTCCCCATCCCCAGGGATACTTTTGTGGGGTTGGTTCCCCCTTCTGCTCTCAGCCCCTGGGCCCCAGGGACTGAACTCAGGTTATCAGGCGTTCAATGTGCAATGCTTTTGTCTGCTGACATCTCATCAAATCCGGAGTAGCAATACGAACAAGGTAGGAGTTAAGGCATTCGACAGGTTTAAAAGACACTTAATGTCATGATGTAAAGGAACAATTAAACAATAAAATATATTTTATATATATTTTTTGTTTTGTTTTTTGAGATAGGGTTTCTCTATGGTTTTAGAGCCTGTCCTGGAACTCGCTCTGTAGACCAGGCTGGCCTCGAACTCACAGAGATCCACCTGTCTCTGCCTTCCAAGTGCTGGGATTAAAGGTGTGCACCACCACTGCCCGGCCTCTATGGTTTAGCTCTGCACTCTGATCTTCACGCAAGCTTTATTTGTTAAAACACAAACAAAATATCATCACATCCCAGTACTTGGGAGGCAGAGACAGGTGGATCTCTGTGAATTCAAGGTCAGCCTGGTCTACATAGCAAGTTCCAGGACAGCCAGGAGCATGCCATGGAGAAACCTTTTCTCAAAAAACCAATAAAGGAAGGAAGGAAGGAAGGAAGGAAGGAAGGAAGGAAGGAAGGAAGATTAGTAGCCAGTAGGGGTAGAGGATGGCTCAGACCAAGTGTGCTGCTTCTGTAAAGAATACAAGGCCATTTCCTAGTACCCATACCTGGTAGCTCACAACCATCTCTGCCTCCTGCTCCAGGGGACCTGACTCCTCTGGCCTCCATGGGAAGGAACCTATAGTCATGTGCACACACACACACACACACACACACACACACACACACACACATATATATATTAAAAATTAAATAGAAGCCAAATACATGAAGGAAAAACTATCTGAAATCCCAGATTTGGCTGGAGTGGTAATGTTGGTAGCTCAAGGTGGACAATGCTTGGTTTAATCATGTAGCCCTCTCCCCTTTCTCAAGACCTTTGTTTCCCCCAGAGCTAAGAGTGTCTGCGTGGCTCAGCCTGCCAGTGGAAAGAAACATCTACTGGGAGAGCATTTAGATTTCAGAGACAGACAGACAGACGTTAGACCTATTTGGTTAGATGAGATCTAAGCCATTTGTGTGGGTGTAATGAACATTGTATTGGTAAATTGTCGCATGTTGTTTAAACTCAGTGAGAGTCTGGTTCTGAAGGTGGGGTTGCTCCCCTCTACCTACTTCAGATACAAGCACGTTTACACCATGTGTTCCCCAAGACCCCTTGTCTAGGGATGGGCTGGCCACGTAACTGTGAGAGGGAGGAGACGACCCACAGAACAGCCCAACAGTAAAAACAGCATCCTAAATAGAGCTAAAAGAGCCATGGTGGAGGCACACGGCTTTAATCCCAGCACTCGGGAGGCAGAGGCAGGTGGATCGCTGAGT
The DNA here is from genome assembly GCF_018167655.1 of Microtus oregoni. NCBI lineage: Eukaryota > Metazoa > Chordata > Mammalia > Rodentia > Cricetidae > Microtus > Microtus oregoni. The sequence goes on from NW_024543081.1 coordinate 14,087,907, forward strand.
TTGCAGCCAGCCTGGACCACAGAGCAAGTTCCAGGACAGCCAAGGCTACACAGGGAGACCCTGTCTCAAAAAACAAAAACAAACAAACAAAAAAGAGCAGCTAGAAGGTCAGCCATGTCCCAGGATAGAAAAGAAGCTGGGGTTCAGCTATGGAAGCAACGGGGAACTCCAGCTGACTGCCTCTACTTCCCCAGGGCTTTCTGCCGGGTGTCGTGAGCACCTTACTGAATGACGTTGGTCTCTGTTCTTTGATTTGGAAGCCTTACCGGAGGAGCACTGTGTTCTGCCCAGGATGCTAGGGTGGAAACACAGCTGGCTGCCTTAATGAGGCTTTCCCAGTTGGTTTTTGCTGGATGTTTTAAGCCCCATTTAATGATGCTTTGTTATTGCTGTTTATTCTTTTACTTTGGCTTGAGGTTTACTAAATAAACTTACTCATTAAACCACAACTATGGCTACTAGAGATCATTCTCAGAGCCAGGGGGATAAAGCAGGGAGGCAGCAAGCCTGGAAGAAAAGACATGCACGCATAACACAAGGGGGCCGTTTCGCACAATATATAAAGAGTACCTGAAAACCAAACAACACATGGGGAGACCTGAGATACCACCCCTCCCCCTCCCCAGAATCAATCAGGAAAAGGTGACCGTGGACAAATCAGTCAGCAGCCCTCACCACAGCCAAGCAGCACCATGGGGTCGGCCCTGACCCTATTGGATCTCTGACACCATGGGCGGTGGATGTTTTTAAACCAACACTGTGTGGCAAGCAGACTGCCCCGGGCCACAGCCAAGCAGCACCATGGGGTCAGCCCTGACCCTATCGGATCTCTGACACCATGGGCTGTGGATGTTTTTAAACCAACACTGTGTGGCAAGCAGACTGCCCCGGGCCACCTACTCACTTCATTCAGAGTTGCATCATTCAACTCAGAATGAAACTCGTACCTGCGAAACGCTTCCGCTGCGGATTCTATTCTAACGTCAATGTGTCTCTCTCACTCCCTACCAAGGCTGGGGGCTCCTCGGATGACAAGTGGGGCTCTTTGGCCTCTGAAGAGACCCAGAAGCGCTGGGAGTCCTCACTTCTGGGTACCGCAGCTGATGAGGAAGAACTGGAGCGGTGGTAGAGCATGGGCAACCTGCTCCTCTATCCCAGATTTCAGATGGACACTTTGTTTTTGTTTTTCGAGACAGGGTTTCTCTGCATAGCCCTGGCTGTCCTGGAACTCTCTGTGAACCAGGCTGGCCTCGAACTCAGAGAGTCACCTGCCTCTGCCTCCTGAGTGCTGGGATTAAAGGCGTGCACCACCACTGACTGGCCTCATGTGTTGGGGGGCACAGAGATCCTTGTACTCACAGAGGAGCAGGAGGAAAACCAAGAATGGTAAATACACAGGCGCTTTTCTCAATGGAGATAAAAGACCTGTGTATCACTCAGAAGGCTGGGAGTGTAGCTCTTTACTGTCTGTGGAGGCCGATATCACTCACCTCTGCTATGGAGGCAGGCCTCACCTAATGATCCCAGAACGACTATTCCAGACTCTTCCCTCCCTAGACCGTTACTCACCCTTAAGGGAGATACCACACTATCACACTACTTTCCAGCCTGCTGACCTCTCTGTTCGGTTATTCTGGGCCTTGGAGCTACAGAGCCCACCCTCACGGTCACACGCACTTTGTAAAAGAGTCTCTATGTGGTCACACCTTCACTTTATTGTGCACCTGGAATTGGACTGACTGGACTGGCCGTTGCCTGGAAACTTTGCCCAAACTGGACTGTGTTTTAAATATGTCGACAATGACCTGGGTGATGGTGGCACACACCTTTAATCCCAGCTGTTGGGAGGCAGAGACAGCCACGGCAGTTATACAGAGACACCCTGTCTTGAGAAACATATGTATATACACATACACACACATACACACCACACGCACACATGCATGCACACACACATGCTGACAATGGCATTAGACTCCCCGAAGTCTGATTCAAGTTGAAGTCAATCTATACTGGGTTTTCATTCTCCTCTCGTCAGAAAGTTGGCCTCCCTGTATGAACCTGCAGGGACCTCCTCATGGAAGGGCACTTTTAAGAGAGTCTTTCTTTCCCTCTAATCAAGATTTCATGCAGCTTAGACTAACTTCAAATTCACTACGCACTGAAGATAATCTTGAACTCCAAATCCTGTCTCTGCCTCCATGGTGCTTTGTATGATGGGTGCTGGGGCTTAAACCCAGGGCTCCATGCATGCTAGGCAAGCACTCTCCCAACTGAACTGCATCCCCAGCCCTTGAGACACTCAAATCTTTAAAATACCTCAATCCTCAAAACACCAGGCAGAACCAAGACCATCATCAATGATGGAGAGTTTGCCTCACATGCCTGAAGCCTTAGTTTCCACGTCCAGCACCGCAGAAAGTACAGGGGACTCAGTGGGATTAGCCTAGATCAACAAGGCCCGGAGTGAGAACCAGAAGGCCTTTCTCATTCAACTGGTTGCTTTGGAAAAAAAAGACTTCCACACCATCACAGTCCATCAAGAAAGGAAGTCAAGAAAGGAACCTGGAGGCAGGAATTGAAGCAGAGGCCATGGAGAGGTACTACTTACTGGTTTGCTTCCATAGCTTGCTTAGTCTGCTTTCCTTTTTTTTTTTTTCCTTGAAACGGGGTTTCTCTGTAGCTCTGGAGACTGTCCTGGAACTCACTCTGTAGCTCAGGCTGGCCTCAAACTCACAGAGATCTGCCTGCCTCTGCCTCCCGAGTGCTGGGATTAAAGGCTAAAGGCGTGCTCCACCACCGCCCAGCATTGTCTTAGTCTTTAAGTTAGATAGGTATTAAGAATTAAAGATCAATAGTCATCTATGTTTGTCATACTTATAATTAGACTAATCAGGTTCTTTAGCTACATAGAGATTATATTCTGTTTAGACCGATAATCTTCAACCACTTCAAGGATCTGTGGAACATGGCATTTAAATAACTTAGGGTTTTGTTGACTGAGACATGATTGCTTCTGACAGCACCGAGAGAATGTTGAGCACCAAAGACACTCCACTTGGAGCCTGTTTTCTTCTTGGCAAAAAACTGGCCTTTGGGCAAAGAACTGCCCATGCCTCAACCATTGACAAGGTACATGGTATCCAGAAATGGATAAGCAGGACTGTCAAATCTTGTCAAGACAGGGTAAGACAGTTTTGAAAAATTTCTTGCCTTTGAAAATGGTCTGTCAGTTATTCTAGGTCTTAGCCAAAGTTGGTTGCTTCAATGTTGCAAAATGAGACTTTGGGTGACTGCTCAGGTAGCTAATTGTTTCTGTCATTTATTGCTCGCTTTGGAAGCAACTTGATTGTACTTCCTGCCTGCTCAAGTAATATTATCTCCCTTCTCAGGCCTTCTATGGAGTTGAAGATTAGATAGTCGTAGTTACCATCCTCTTATGATCTAGCCAAGACATTTCCAATACAAGACTTAGATTCCTTAGGATAGAATGTTTATTAAAACATTTAGCATATGTTCCTTGCTTAATATTGTTTATGCTGATTGTAATTCTAATCTTATACTTGATATCTGTTCCTAGGGTATATTGTTTTGTATCAGGTTTGGAACTCTCTTACTTAAACAAAAGGGGGAGGTGCTGCGGGAGCTCCTTCCGCTCCTTTAGCCAATAGCCTTTAAAATACCAGCCCACTTGGACGTGGTCTCTTTCCCTTTAAAAAGCAGCAGTAGCCCTGCTCTCTCTCCTTTGCTTCCAGCTACTAGACTCCTTTCCCATGCAGAGGGCTGTTGTCTAGGACGGTGATCTGTAAGTTTTTCCCTTTAAATAAATAACCCTTTTATTAATCATAAATCCAAACTGGTGTGGAATTGTTTTGTGACTTACGCCTTCAGAACCCAGAACAACCTGCCTAGTGGTGGCACCACACAGTGGGCTGGGCCCTCTCACATCAATCATTAACCAAGAAAATGCCTCAGAGGTTTGCCCCCAGGCCAATCTGACGAGGCATTTCCTCAGTTGAGGTCTCTTCCTTCCAGTTGGCTGTAGCTTGTGTCAAGCTGGCAACAACCAACCAGCACTGGGTGCCACCCTCTTCACCAGTCCTCTGACTGATCCCAGAAGAAGCTTCCTCACACCCAGTGACCTGGAGAATGTCTCCCAGAGATACAGGCCCCGCAAGCTAACAATGCCCCGGCCCCACAGCTGTTGGCTCAGACCACACTTGGAAGTAGACTCCCTCCCAAAGATGCAATGGCTGGAGTGTCAAAAGGATACAGGAACACGGTCAGCCCAGTAAGCACCTGTGCATGTCACAGGCTGGCCAGGACACCTGGTACCAGTACCACCACAATGATAACAAAGCTCCAGAAGCTTGTGTGTGAAGACAGCTTCCACCTTCCCCTCCCCTCTGTATCTGTGAGAGCTGATAAGAGGGGCTAGAGAGATGGCTTAGTGGTTAAGAGCTCTCATTGCTCTTCCAGAGGGCCTTGGTCCAAATCCCAGCATCCACATGGCTGCCCACAACTTTCCATAACTCCAGGATCTGACACCCTCACACAAACATATCTGCAGACAAAACACTAATACACGTTAAAAAAAAAATCTATAAGCTGGTGAGGTGCTGGAGAGATGGCTCAGCGGTTAAGAGATGGCTGTTCTTCCAGAGGTCCTGAGTTCAATTCCCAGCATCCACATGGTGGCTCACAACCATCTATAATTGGATTTGATGCCCTCTTCTGGCATGCAGGTGTTCATACATAAAATATAAATAAATAAAATTTTTAAAAAAGCTGGTAAGAGTGTATGCGTGTATCTCCTTTTAGTAATACATGAGACTGGCTCTGGCCACTTCGTGCACAAACACCCTCACCACAGCAAACATTCAGGCCCATCTCCCTCCACGCTGGTCCTCTCAGGCCATGAGGAGGTCTGCTTGGGAGGTCTGCCTTGAGCTCTTGGACCCCCCTCTCCCTCTGCAAGGGGCTCTCATACTGGGGGTCACTGAGTAAAGAGCTAAGATCTCTGGTGAGATTTCTGGTGGAAAGCTGTAAGTGGATTTAATGTGAACAGTGTCAGCCCTGACCCTGTGAGCTTCATCCTCCTCCCCTCCTTCTTTTCAATTCCTTTTCTTTTCTTTCTTCTCTCTCTCTCCTTTCTTTTTTTGTGACAGAGTCTCACATAACCCAGGCTGGCCTCAAAACTGCTGTATAGCCAAGGATGACCTTGAGCTCCTTGAACCTCACTCCTCCAAGTATGCAAACATCGCAGGTGTGGGCCACCACACCCAGCTTTTTGTTTGGTTTTGAAACAGGGTCCCTCTCACCTGTGTAACCCTGGCTTGCTGGTAGCTGGTATTCCCTATATAGACCAGGTTAGCTTCAAACTCGTAGACATTTGCTTGTCTCTATTTCCAGAGTGCTGGAAAGAACTCTCTCTCTCTCTCTCTCTCTCTCTCTCTCTCTCTCGGTTTTTTTGAGACAGGGTTTTTCTATAGCTTTGGAGCCTGTCCTGGAACTCACTCTGTAGACCAGGCTGGCCTTGAACTCAAAGAGATCAGCCTGCTTCTGACTCTCAAGTGCTGGGATTAAAGGCATGCACCACCACCACCTGGCTGGAAAGGACTTTTAAAGGGCATGTAGAACCGTGCCTGACTCATACCTGGATTTCTATTTATTTATTTTATTGTTATTTTTTGGGGGTGGGTTCAAGATAGGGTTTCTCTGTAGCTTTGGAGTCTATCCTGGAACTAGCTCTTGTAGACCAGGCTGGCCTGAAACTTACAGAGACCCACCTGCCTCTGCCTGTTGAGTGCTGGGATTAAAGGTGTGCGCCAACACTGCCTGGCCTGATTTATTTATCTTTAAAACAGGGACTCACTATATAGATACAGCCTATATACAAGCAAGGCTCAAATCCACAATCCTCCTGCTTCAGCCTCCCCAACACTGAGACTAAAGTGTATATAAAGTAGAGCTTGAAACCAGCAAGGAAAACAAGGACCACAGAGGACTCCCAGGAAACAGGAGGATGGAGATCCGTTGCCCCTCCATCTGTTGACAATGGGTGATGGCCAGCTTCAGTCCTCACCCCAGCATCTGCCCAAGGGCGCAGCCCCCAGAGCAGGCAAGACCGACAGTGGAGGCTATGTGAGGGCTCAGCATAGACACCCCCTCCCAAAGCTGGCTCAAAGATACTAGGGATGATGACTTGTTCCATCCATCCATCAGAGGCAGGAACTGAGGGTGGATCCCAGATGAGGCCACTTACCAGTGTAATAGCTGGTTGGTCCCCCTGGGACTCCCCTGGGACTCCTGGCTCTTTAGAGCAGCCCTTCTCAACCTGTGGGTTGCGACCCCTTTGGGTCACATATTAGATATCCTACATAACAGATATTTACATTATGATTCATAATAGTAGCACAATTACAGTTATGAAGTAGCAACAAAAATAACTTTATGGTTGGGGGGTCACCACAACATGAAGAACTGTACTAAAGGGTCACAACACTAGGAAGGTTGAGAACCACCGCTCTAGTCATTTGCATCTGTTTATCACTTCGTCAGACTGTCCATCACCAAGTCCTTGCTGCCACCTATGGGTGACAAAACACCGGATTTTCCCCACAGCCTTTTTCCCTTGTTGCAGCTTTCAGTAGCTGCAGTTTCCTAGTGGGGAGGATACAGCCATGTGGGCACGGTCATCAGATCCGCTGCCCTGCCCCTTGCAACACCATTCAGGGTAGTGGGCTGGTGGGGACAATGAGTTACACAGCCCAGAGAGGGGTGTCTGTGCAGGAGGCACCTCTGTAAGTTGGTCCAGTACACTCGCCCAATGAATGCTGCCATGTCCAGGAAAGGGCAGACTGGAAGCTAGGTAAGTCGGGTCTTGGGCTTGCAGAATCTGCTCATCCTGTGGGACAGAATCAGAAGCCAGTTCCAGGGGAGCAGTGCAGGGTGCTCCTCAGAAGCTGCCAGTGGATCGACAGGAGAAACAAACTATCACAGCACTTACTGGGAGGCTGCCACTGGCCCTGAGGTTACTGCTTCACATCCAGGAGAGAGGAGCTGGCTGGAACCTGGAGTTGTCTCTGGGAAGTCTGACTGTTCTCATCCCATGGAGACCAAGACAGTATAGGAAGGCAAGGTCTGGTTGATGAAGGTAAGGCAACTGGACCCTGGTCCATCAGATGAAGGCACTGGCAGTGGGAGCACGAAGGAGACAGATGATGAATACTGCTCACTGCAACCTTGGGGCCAGGACCAATGGCCAGCCTACCAAGGTCTAGCCTCTTTGCCTGGATTTTCATAGGCCACCTCTTTGGGCTTACTGTGGGGTTCAGGTAGACAGAGCAGGAACAGACACCACATCTCCAGTGGCCCTCTTGGTATCACCTCTGATCTCAGCTGTGGATGAAGGTCCCATTGCAGGTGTCAGTGACAGCAGTTATCGGTTTCTAGTCCAGGTGCAATATAACAGGTGGGTGGTTGAGGAGGTGGACACTGGACACGCAGGGCCGTTCAGTGAGGGCTGCCCTCCCATCCATTCCTTAGAACTGCACAGTGCAGTGTGCAGCTCAGTCTCATTCCACAACTGATGCCAGCTTCAAACTTCTCACTTTGCTCCCGAGTCACCCCTAAGACACTCTAGAACATCCTGATCTCAGGCTCAGCTTTGGGGATAACGCAGGACACCCCCAAACCTACTTCTTTTCCCTGTCTCCTTGCAGATGGGGTTCAAACAATTACCCAATGTCCAAATTGGAAATTCAGACATGATCTTGGTGTGTATTCACACAATCCCCACCCCACATTCAATCAAGGCTGGTGTGACAATCCTCCCGCCTTCCTACATCCCCAGCGTAAGTATCTCTCCTGTGTCAGTTCTCCCTTATTGTGGTCACTGCTATCTTCTGCCCAGACAACTACATTAGTCTGATTTCCCAAGCTCCCATCCAGCTCCACCCTGCAAACCAGTGAGGAACCTAAGCACAGGTGTACTCAGACCCACCCATCCAAGCTCTGAGCACCGCCTACCTGCCTAGGGTTGTCAGGTGTGCAGAGTCTGTGTGAGCACGAGTCAGTCTCATGATAGACTTGGGTTCTCCAACCTGTGACTGCAGAGCCCCAAGCTGCTGACACCCAGAGTTCTCAAACAAGATATTCTCCCAGCCTCTGATGACACTGCAGAGGCCTTGCCCTCTGACACACTAGTCTCAATTCAGTCCCCAGCTGATTTCACTGGTTGTCTAGAGGGTTCAGAAGATTGAATGACTTGTCCCAGATCACAAACTATAGTTAGGAGACCAACCTAGGCTGTAGTGTGGGGGTGGGAAGCAGGGTGCCACACAGCTATGACACCATCAAAAGAAATAATAATAATAAAGTTAAAGATAATCTCAACCTCAGTAATTCTAGTTCCACAGGTCCCCCCATAATCTTCCCACATCCGCTGAACACAGATGTGGTGACACATACACAAATGCATATAAATAGAAATAAAATAAATTTAGCCGGGTGGTGGCGCACACCTTTAATCCCAGCACTCGGGAGGCAGAGGCAGGCGGATCTCTGGGAGTTCGAGGCCAGCCTGGTCTACAAGAGCTAGTTCCAGGACAGGCTCCAAAGTTACTGAGAAACCCTGTCTCAAAAAACCAAAGAAAAAAAAAGAAAAAAAAAAAAGAAAAAATCAGATACACAGGAATTTTTTAAATCATTTTAATGTATTTCTAATAATCTTTGCCTCGTCTACCAGACAAACCATCTAAATAAATAGATGCTATACAGTCTCTTTTACCCATCAGTACAAAAATAAAACCGCACTTTGTACCTGCTGACTCTCCCCAGCACACATGCCCCGTCCCAATCCCTCCCAATACATTCATGTAGTCTGAACAAAGCTCGGAGCTCATTCTGTGCAAAGTGGTCTTGTGCTGAGACCTGGCGGGCGGGTGTGGTCCGCCACTTTAAGAAAAAAAACAAAAACAAAAAACTATACCACCTCGCAGACACTGAGCTCCTCCCCCAGTGGGCCGGAGGTGGGAGGAACTTGGCAATGAAATAACCATCTTACCAGATGATAACCACAAAGCCCAAACAGGCTCAAATGTGGCACTTGGAGTGTCCACACCAGAAGCTGAGGCACATCTTCACCCCAACCCACAGTGAGGAAAAAGCACTACCCGACCTCTACATTCAAATGGGTGGAGTCAAGGGAAAGATAAGCAGGTGGCCATGACTCCTCGCTTAAGTACTGGCCTTGGAGGGGGTTAGTGTGTGTAGGGGGGCGCTGTCCACTTGGACACTGTCCAGCTTCAGGCTGAGAGGAACCTGTGTAGCCACTCAAAACCTGGAGCCATTCTCCCTAGGGAGCCAGACCACAGCAGTCCAGAGTCATATGGCTGCCCTGAAGGATCCCCAGCCCAGGCCACAATCTCCTGGAGCTGGTGGGTTTCATAAAGGGTCACATGAGAGAAAAGGACACTGCCTGCTGCTACAGACAGGAGACAGCTGCCCGGAAGCCGCCTTTTCTGCCCCTTCCCCCCAGCCTCATGATCCAAGTTGTACAGGCACTTAGTCTTGTGCCCCAGGGATGGAGAACATGACATCTACCAGATGCTGTCCCCAGAATTGTGGGCCAGCAAAAAAAAAAAAAAAAAAACTTTAGTCACCCATCCCCACCTTCTCTGCCAGGAGTTGGGGCTCTTCCTGACTCTATTTCCTGGCCCACCCCAACATTATCTAGATTCAGGACCCAGGATAGAGGTGAAGCAGGTCACCACAGGAGACTGCCCCCAATGGAAGCACTGAGTTAACCCTGGACAACTGAGAATTGAGGAGGAGGGGGAGACCAGGGACTTGAGAAAAGAATGCAGACAGATACAGGGTACAGGCTCTTTGGTTTGGGAATGAGAGTCGAGGAGAGAGCCACCCTACCCTTGCTCATGCAAACTCTGTCTCCTAAAAAGACTTAGGGGCTGCTGGGACTCAGCCACATGGGTTCCTAAGGTGGCAGGGTGTGAGAGAACAATGTGACCTTGGCAAGGGAGTTGCCCCTCCTCAGGTAGGAAGGTTATCAGCCTATAGGGCACCTGTGCAAACTAGCAAACTGCCCCCTCACCAGGACCACAGGCTTGTGTGCAGCTGACTCACCAGAGCACAGTCCAATCCCCACAAGGTATGAGGGGTCATCCTTAGCTGTGTCATTCAGGTTGTGTAGGGAGGGAACACAGAAGACACGGGCTGCCCTGAGAAAGTAGGGGGACACTCCCTTCTTGACTGCCCACACCCACTGGCATCCATGGATGCCCAGGTCAACTGAGCTGCAGGAGAGGGCAGAAAAGGGGTAGTACTAAAAGGGCTGTAAAGTCACCTGAGTCAGAAAGAACATGAACTCCTGTGAAGGAGGGAAGGGCCAAGTGTCTGCGATCCTGGGTGGAAGCATCTGCACCTTGCACAAAGCCTGGTCCTATCTGTAGCTGAGAGGGATGCCAACAGGCTCAGGCTGGCCCAAGCTGTCTGATCCTGTCAGTCACGTGCCAGATGTGCAAGGTGGAGTGAAGGTGCCCGGGCAAGTTCATTTGTGCTAGAAATCACGCCATGTTCACCTGTCAGTTTCTAAAGGTGTGCAAGGTTCACGTGGAGGTCTATAGACATGGGGCAGGTGTGAACACGCACACACAGGCAGTGTGTGCACACTGGAGTGGCTGGATGTGTTCATGGGCATCCCTACACAGGCCAGTACTGGGGGGACAGCACATTCAGAGGAGGCTTGGTTGGCAGCCTCTTCTCTGATCAAGGCCATGCCCTTTGTCCTGATCCTGTCCCTGGTGGCCAAAGACAGCCTCCATGTCCCACCACAAAGCTGGAGTGGAAAGTCCATAGTAAAGATCCAAGTCAAAGAATAGGGAGGGAACAACACCAGAGAGCTAGGGTGGCTGCTCAAGGCAAGGTCGGGACCTCCTGGGCTCCTCCGACTCCTAGGATTTGCCTGTCTGGGCAGGGGAGCCCATCCCCATCTGCCCTGGAGATGAGACCCAGACAACACTGGCCTTCCCTCCCTGTCCTGGAGGCCCCTCTGTAAACAACCTCATGGGGTAAGGGCAAGGTGGTGGGATCTTCCCCATGCTTCTGCTTCTTCTTCTTCTTTTTTTTTTTTTTTAAATTTGCCCTGCTCCCAGCCCCTCCTGTCTCTGGCTGGAACTCCTCACCCAAGCCCCAAGGAACACAGTTTAAGAAGACAGGAAGCAGCTGTTCACAGCTTCCCACTGCGGTCTCGGAAGAAGCCCTCGGCAGCCTGAGCCTCACGGAAGGTGACGGTGACGGAGTTGGCGGTGATGTCAGTCACGGTCACTTCACTTGAGGGGAGCGTGGGTGTCCAGGGAGGGGGCCCATTGGCCAGGTCTGCTTCTGCTGCAGCCATGGGACAAAGACACAGATGAGGCATAGGTTGTCACTAAGTGATCAGTTAGTAGTATCAGCACACAGCCCATCCCGATATGCTTGAACCTGGATGCTTAGGAGGGCACACATGCACCTGCCCAGCTGGAGAGGGTGGGCAGGGGTCGGGCCCAAATTAGTCCTCATTGCTCCACAGCTGCACATGGCTTCCAGGCCCTCTGGACAAGGGTCAGGGCCTTTCAGGCTGAGGTCTCAGGATGACTGCCTTACCCTCCTCCTCAGGGGGCTGCTCCACAGGCTCCCAGTCGCCGGCGGCCTGCAGGACATCTGGGGCTGGTGACTCCTGCAGGGAGAGCTCCCGTGGATGGCTGTGACTCTCCAGGTGGGGCCCGCTGCGTGGCGGGAACTTCTTGTGTGAGAGCCGCAGGTACTTGTGGGCCTTGCGCGGCTTGCAGAGTGGGAAGGGCAGGGTGGGCACCAAGGGGCCCTTGTCCACCAGCTCAGCTGCCCCTGCCTTGACCACCCCCTTGGGGCTCCCGCTGCCGAGTGGGCGCATCAAAGAGAAGCAGAGCTCCTCCTTGCCCTTGGCTTTGTGGGAGCTCCGCAGGTCCATGCTGTACAGCCGCTGCAGGGGCAAGCCAGGGCGCGGCGGGTCAGCCTGCCCCTCCCACTGCGGCTCCACTGCTTACACGGTAACTCCCCCAGTGTACCCATCTGTTCATCCTGCACCTCCCCTGTCCACAGACCAGGGCCCACACCTGTCCCCACACTCGCTGAGCTCAGTCATCCCTTTTGGCCACAGCATGGGCCTTGCCTCCCCAGGGCTGAGGATCAGGGCTGCAGGGCTGCAAACTAACCCACAGGGGAAGGACCACAGCTCAGTGGCACAGCACTTGCCTACCACGTGCAAGGTCCTAGATTTGATTATCAGTGCTATGCAAAGTTGAAAAAATGAAACAACAACAACCACCCCACCCCCCCCGGATTTCTGAAGTAAACACACCGAGATTTTTTTGCCGTTTAGAGAGAGGTCTTTGTCTCCCAAGGAGCCTTGAAAGCTGAAACAGGATCTTCAGGGATGACAGAGGCAAAGGGAGAAGCTGCCTCTGCAGTCTGCAGGCAGTCCAGCCTGCAGGAGCAGAGTCCCACCTATTCTTTGCAGACAGCTGCCCTGGGCCCTCTCTAGGGGCTGGGTCTGTGCTGCCAACTCAACCTCGGTGAAGCAGAACATGTTGGAACTCTAGAATGGGGAGTCTGACATTCCAACTTGGAGTAAAATTTGCACAGCTCCAGAAGAAAAAAAAAATTCTTAGATCGAGACCAAATAAGATCCCATATTACTCAGGGACAGCATCTTTTGCCATATGCCATCAGAGGCCATCCCAGGACAAGTGGCCATCAAACGGGGCCATGAGATCACAAACCCTCAAGGTGAAGGAAGTGATGACACACGCCAGTCCCACACCACTCTGCCCTGCCTGCTGATTGCCAGGCACACATGGTATGGGTCACTGGCAGGATGAGAAGGCTGCGCAGGGGACTTCAAGGCTTTCCCTGAAGCCAGCCCTCAGGAGACTTCAGGGTTCACAAGCCATTTCAAGGGTAGTTCCTTTTGGTTCTTTGTTACCTCATCCTGAGCTCCAGTCAGAGCTGGATTCTACCCTGCCGAGTGACCCCAGGCAAGCCCAAGCCTCGCTGAGCAGTAAGCACTTCATCAGAGTGAAAAACAGAACACTAGCCTGAGTCCAACAGCACCACCTTCTGGACTTCTGCAGTGTGACTTCAGGCAAGGCCACAAACACACTGTGGCTTCTTCCTTGCTCTTTGATCACCCACTTGACTGGACACCACACAATAGGACTGTCAACCTCCAGCACCATGTCACTGGCACACGAGGAGTGACTGGGCAGTCAAACTTCTGTTCCAGCCCTCAAACATCCTGAAGGGATCCACAACCAGCTGAGGCAGCACCACCTTCCGGACAGACCCACAGAGACCGTATAACACAATAACAGTTTCGTTTTCCAGGTGCTGTGTTGGGGTAGTCTGTCTCACAGCAGTAGATGATACAACTACCATCTGACATAGAGAGGGAACATGTGTGCTGGGTGCATGTCTAGCAAAGGTCACTTTCTGCCCTAGGGCCAGTTTATGACAAACCCATGGGTCATCGCCACCTAAAGGCAAGCCATCCTGTCCACTAAAGAGAGCCTGAGGTAATCAGGCACCAGGAGTGGTTAAACACATACAAACTAAATGCCCAGATGCACCTTATGAAATCAAGAACACATCCTTTCACCTACCCTCTTATAGGTGAGAAAACTCAGACCTGCGCAGAATCACAGAACAGTGTCTGTGGCTTCACACTCTGTTGGTGGCTATACCAAGACTTAAGGCGCCTTGAGAATGAGGACAACACAGGCTTCACAGGCTTCTCCCCATCCAAAGAGAACATGGTTCTGTAAGTCTGCTATTCCAAGGTCATGTTCAGAATGCTAAGAGTATCCAGTCCTTGGATTTTTGCAGTCCTAGCCTGCCATGCTTCCTCAGCACATAGATCCTTGGTTATTTGGTGTTTAGAGATTTGGAGAGTCAAAAAGGCTCATCCACAACATTTCAAGTTCTCAAAGATTGGCTACATGACTACCTCAGGCCCACTAGAGTCCCCACCCCAGGCTGACCTTCCTGGCTCCAAATCTATGCGCAGCCTTTGCCCAACTCCTACTGAAACAAACCCACTGAGTGTCTTGCTGCACAGTACTCTGGCTGTGCTGGGTAAGCTGAGTAAATGACGAGAGGGCCAGTGCACATGCAGGTGGGGGGGGGGGTGAGGTGGTGGTCAGAGACAGTGGTTACCTGCAGCAGAAGCCGTTTGGGTTTCGGACCTCTCTTCCTATAGCCTGATGCTCGGTCTCTCTCCTCCCTGGGAGTGCAAAGAAGGTGACAGAAGAAAAAGAAACTGTGACATCTAAGAGACATCACCCCCTTCCATCATGTGCCTGGGTTGGGGGGACACAGGCCATTCCACACTCCTCCCCCTTGCTCTGTGGAGCCATAACAGACATTCAGCTTCCAGGGCTCAGCCTTTAGTCTGAAAACACACAGGTCCTTGCTACACTCCGGGGCCACACAGGGCTCTACCGCCTATGCCACTGAGGACCCTGTAAGAATGGAGCTCTGCTCTCTACTCTCACTCAGAACCAGAACGGCCTTGAGTGTCCTGGGCACTAAGAACTATAGCAAGCTCCTTGGCAAGGGGAGGTCGACACAGCCATTCTGTCTGGGATCTATTGGAACCTGCAGAGAAAGGGTAAGGAAGGAGAAAGACTGACCTGCAGGTGCCCTCCCAACAAAGACACCCTTAACCTGTATGACACAACTCGAGACTCCACATGGCAGTGCCAAAAACATGGGGACACCAGATCCTCCTGTCTGTCTCAATTCACTCCACACATTCTCCTGCATCCCTACCACGAAGACCTCACAGACACCAGGAAGGTGGAGCAGGTGGGAGCTCACTCATTCTCCATTAAGGTTGAATGAGACCTCCTCATCTGGGCTATCCATACACCAGTCAGCCCCAAATGTCTTAAACTGGTCTTGGTGGGAGCTACCACAGCCCTGCCGGGCGATAATCTCCTGATTCGAGGAATGGGCACCTGGCCTTGGCTCTCTCCACGGCTTTCTTTGCCACAATCTAAAACTTGGGCATGGTGCCACATGTCTACAATTCCTGCATTTGGGAGGTACTAGCCAGGACTATATAGGGAGACCCTGTCTCAGAAAACGGAGACAGTCCATAGGACTCTCTCAGTGACACAACCCTTTACACCAGTGCTTTTCAACCTTCCTAATGCTGCGACCCTTTAATACAGTTCCTCATGTACTGACCCGCAACCATAAAATTATTTCATTGTTACTTCATAACTGTAATTTTGTTATTGTTATAAATGATAATTTAAATAGCTGTGTTTTTCGACGGCCTTAGGCGATCCCTGTAAAATAGTTGTTTGACCCCCAAAGGGGTCATGACTCACACATTGAGAAACACTACTTTAGATCAGGATCTCACCAAGAAGCAGAGAGAACAGAGAGAAACTGTGGGACAGGAACACCATCGCTGACTTAAGAGCAATGATGAAGGGCTGGAGAAATGACTCAGTAGTTAAGAGCACTGGCTGCTCTTGTAGGAAACTCAGATTCAGTTCCCAGCACCCACATGGAAGCTCACAGAATGTTTGATATACCAGTTCCAGGGGGAATCTGACACCCTCTTCTGGTCTGCAGAAGTACTGCATGCACATAGTGTGTGTGTGTGTGTCTGTGTACATACACACACACACTCAGGCATTCACACATACACATAAAATCAAATAAATATTAAAAAGAACAAGTCTTGTAAAAACAAACAAAAAAACAAAACGAAACAAAAAGGAACAGTGATGACACATCCTTTGAATCTTTGAATGTGCTTCCAGAAGCCTTTGGGGAGAAGCAATAGTGTAGCAATGAGGGACTGATCAGATCATGCCCTCAATGTCCCAGCTTCTATAGGCAAAGCTCCTGGACAAGCCCCCTAACTGCTCAGGGGGTTTAGATTCCTCATTCCAATATCAGCCTCATTCCTATGTCAAGAAATTACCATAGGAATCAAATAACAAAAACAATTGTCAGTATGCTGGGTGGTGGTGGTGGTGCATGACTCTAATCCCAGAACTTGGGAGGCAGAGACAGGCTGATCTCCCAGTTTGAGGCCAGCCTGGTCTACAGAGTGAGTTCCAGGACAGCCAGGACTATTAAATAGAGAAACTCTGTCTTGAAAAACTAAAAACAAACAAACAAACAAAACAGTTGTGAGAACCAGACACAGTAGCACACAGACTAAGTCCAGCAAGTAGAAGAAAGAAGAGGGTGAAGCAGCCACAAGTCCAGGTAGGCCAGGGCTAGCGTGAACTCTGTGTAAACACAGGCATGGCGGGGGAAGAGAACCAATGCAGGTCATCATTGAACCTCACACACGCACTGTGGCACTCAGGTGCCCCCACCAAATGTAGTTTAAAAATGTCAACAGGTGTGCCACACTCTGGCCCAGGTGGGAGCAGGGAAGCCATGGGAAGGTGGGATCATGACTGGAGGTCTAAGGTCAAGCCGGAAGCCTTCCTCACATCCCTGGCTTTGCTTGGCCTCATCAGCCTTCCTTCTTTGACAGGGAGGGTCAGATGCTGCCATTTCCACATGGGATACATCTGTCAATGCTTCTGAATGAATCCTCAGCCTGGGACCAGGAAGCCACAGGAGGGCAAAGCTGGCAGATAGGGAGGATACAGGAACAGGTTTTAGATGCCCACCACCTTTCCCTGGCACGCACAGCCCCAACCACCCGGCCCTCTTGCCCAGGGCTAAGCCACTGGTTGGAGCAAGGCTCAGCCCAGGCCCAGAACAAGCAGGGCCCTTACTTCTCCTCGTAGGCCATGACAAGGCGGGGGTCCAGGATGTGCTCCTCTGGCTCCCATGTGCTGTACCTGGGGAGAAAAACAAAAGATCAGAGCTGCTCAGCCACCACAGTGTCCCAGAGGTGCAGCTGTGCTCTGTGCCAGCCTACCACATAGCCTTGGCCTGGCCTGTGCAGTTATGAGAGCCTTAGCCACAACTCCATCCTACTGCAGACTCCAACTAGATCTCTCATCCTCCTGAAGCTTAAGGATGCCTTTGGCCCTCATCCCACAGCCTGGCAGGGGCTCCGGGGCTAGCCTATTTGGGTTCAAATCCCAGCTCTGACCCTCGCTGACTGTGTAACCTTGAGCTAATACTCAGCAGCCCTGTGCTTCTGCGTCCCTCCTTGTGAAGAACGCAAGGACTGACCAGAGCTCTCAGGGCTGTTCACAGTAGTGGCTGGCTGAGAGAAAGGGTTTTGCTATTTGTGTTTTTTATGTTGCTTGGCCCCAGCTCCAGCTGCAGCCATCAAGCAAGGCCTGCAGCCCCTTCAGCCCCTTCTCTCTGAGCCTGGCCCACAACAGGTGTCTGGTAAACGTCTAGTGATGACTGATATCTTTTTTCTTTCCCCCAGAGACAGGTTTCTCAGTAGCTTTGGAGCTTGTCCTTGAACTTGCGCTACAGACGAGACTGGCCTCAAACTCAGAGATCCGCCTGTCTCTGTCTCCCAAGTGCTGGGATTAAAGGCATGTGCTACCACCACTGCCTGGCAATGACCAATATCTTAAAAGAACAAAAAATAAAATTCTAAAGCAGTAAGTGGGAATACAAGTAGAAAAATCGCTGGGCAGTGGTGGCACATGCCTTTAATCCCAGCACTCAGGAGGTAGAGGCAGGAGGATCTCTGTGAGTTTGAGGCCAGCCTGGTCTACAGAGTGAGTGCCAGGATAGGCTCCCAAGCTACCTACATAGAGAAACCCTGTCTCGAAAAAACAAAAACAAAAAATAGATAGATAGATAGATAATGCCTGGGTGTGCTGGTCTACATACTGAATTCCAGGTCAGCTAGAACTACATGGTGGACCCAATCATAATTAAAAAAAAAAAAAAAAAAAAAAAAAAAACAAGCCGGGCGGTGGTGGCGCACGCCTTTAATCCCAGCACTTGGGAGGCAGAGGCAGGCGGATCTCTGGGAGTTCGAGACCAGCCTGGTCTACAAGAGCTAGTTCCAGGACAGGCTCCAAAACCACAGAGAAACCCTGTCTCGAAAAACCAAAAAAAAAAAAAAAACAACAACAACAACAATAACAACAAAAATGTGGCGCTCAAACATACCGCTCCTGGGGCATGCACTCAAAAGACTACTGCAGAGATACTTGTTCTTCTGCGTTCTTTCTGCTCTCTTCATCGTGGCTAGGAAATTAAGTCAGTCTAGATGCTCATCAGGTAATAACCAGATAGTGAAATGTGTCACCCATATGCAAGGGAACGTTATTCAAATGTAAAGAAAAAAATAAAACACAGAATTCACAGGAAAATAGATCGAAGTGGAAAATACACAAAATGAAGTAGTCCAGGCCCAAAAAAAAAAAGCCTAGCTTCAGATTTTCAGATTTGTGTTAATTTGCAGTGCCTGTGGAGGTCAGGAAACCAGAAAGATCCCAGGAGACAGAAGGAAAGAAGCTTTGAAGCAGGAACAGGGGAGCAGAATGCCGGGGTGGAAAAAGGCGTAAGTGGGGATGAGAGCAAGAGACGGGGGAGAGTTCACCAAAACTATGGATGTATGAAAAGTCAGTGGAAAACCCACCAATCTGTAAGCTAGTTTTTAAAATATAGAGGTTGGAGATGGCTCAGCAGCTAAGAGCACAAGCTGATCTCGCAAAAAGCAGGATTTCAGCCGGGCGATGGTGGCGCACGCCTTTAATCCCAGCACTCGGGAGGCAGAGGCAGGCAGATCTCTGTGAGTTCGAGACCAGCCTGGTCTACAGAGCTAGTTCCAGGGTAGGCTCCAAAGCCACAGAGAAACCCTGTCTCGAAAAAGAAAAAAAAAAAAAAAAAAAAAAGCAGGATTTCAGATCCCAACTCCTAGGTCAGATGTTCATTACTGCTTGTCCCGCTATCTCCTAGGGGCTAGTGCCCTCTCCTGGGCTCTCTGGGCACTTGCACTCATGTGTACATAACCAAACACATGCAGAACCACTACCACCACCACCACTACTACTAAAAACACACAGACATATGTGTTTTTTAAAGAGGTTAAGGGTTGGTAATATGCTGCCCAGCTTGACAATCTGAGTTTGATCCCTGGTATTTCCCAGGTAGACAGAGAGAACCAAATTGTACTCTAACAACCACAGTGAGACTCAAATGTACCTACACACACACACACACACACACACACACACATTATTTTTAAAAACATGATCATGAATGGTGGTATCCTATGTGAGTGAATGCTGCTGCCTCCAGAAAGCACAGGTTATTAAATGAAAATCTCAGTGCCAGGCATGAGATGCTGCCCTATGAGTTGTTTGACAAGAAGGCCTGAGGGCCCAAAACAAAAGCATTTGTCATTGCTCTTGGTTGCCCACCAAAATTAGGTAGTAGGACCTTGATGTTATAGACACCGCATATTTTTATTATACGACATAGATAATCAAGCTAAAACTGACCTGGGAGTTTCTTATTAGTTTTCATAGTTCTGAAAGATTCCAGGCTACTTGGGAGAAAGCCACTGATAGTCTGACCCAGAGATGATCCTCGCTTGCTCTAATACTGACTGGCTAAGCAGGATGCTACCAACAGTGCAACAGAGGTGTAAATGGTAAACAACCGACTGCTTTCCGAATTGATTGGAGGCCAACTCCGCAGGAGAAAATTTATGCTCAGGGCTGTTAACCTGGTTATCATAGCTCCTAGGAGGGAACCTATCTGCTGTTCTGCTAAAGGGACATGCTGTCAAACTGCCTTCTAAGTATTTGTTTAAACCCGTAGATCTGTGCTGCTCCCAATCTTAGAGAAGAAGCTTTTTGCAGTAGGCAGAATTATTGCAGACTCAAAAATGGTCAAAGTGCAGTCAGGTATGGTGGTGCACACCTTTAGTCCCAGCACTCGGGAGGTAGAGGCAGATGGCTCTCTGTGAGTTTGAGGCCAGCCTGGTCTCCAGAGCGAGTTCCGGACAGCCAGAGCTGTTATACAGAGAAGTGTTGTGGAATAGAGTATTTCTTTAAGTGTGTAAAGATGTGCTGTTCCACCTTGCCTGCCTAGGGCACCTGAATGGTCTAATAAACAGGTGAAGGGCAGAGAGATACGGGGAGCCAGGCAGACATGGAGACCGCAGGTAAACAGGATGAGCAGCAGGTGGATGAGGTAAATGAGCCTCGGGGTAGCACACAGATTAACAGAAGTGGGCTGTTATAAAACCTAGCGAGAAACAAGCCTAAGCTAAAGGCTGAGCATTCATAATTACCAAGTCTGTGTCATGATCTCGGGGCTGACAGTCCAAAAAAGCCTGCTACAAAGAAACTTTGTCTTGAGAAAAAACAAACAAGAAAACAGAACAAAAGGAAAATGTTGAAGTGCTGAGAATAAGTTAAATTTTGAGCGTTCAGCCTTAAACAGGACATCTATACTAGCCCTCCCCCACAAACCTCAGGAAACATCACAGAAGAGCAGGCAGAGGATAAGGAATGCTGTAAGATGCTATTCTGAACAGCACATGGCTACCACACTCCTGAACGCACAGGAGCTGTGGTTATTTGCACAAAATGGAGGCTGTCGACGTTTCAGTATAGATGAGGACAACACACATGAACTACGCCCCTAGTCCACAGCTGCTGGGAAAGACGCCATTTTTCTTCAGAGGTGTGGCTACTGGGAAGACACCTATAACCCAGTAAATAACCCCAAATCCATCTATAAGCAAGCAACCACAATTAAACTCAGTGACTATAAATACGTGTGTGCACAAGCACGCACACCCACACACGAACATGTTGGGAAGAAAGGTTCCAGGAAAGAAGATGAAAGGGACGTTAAAGTCAGGAGCACACCTTTAGTTCCAGCACTCCCAAGGCAGAGGCAGGATTTCTGAGTCCTGGAACTCCCTCTGTAGACCAGGCTGGCCTCCACTCATAAGATCCGCCTGCCTCTGCCTCCCTAGTGCTGGGATTAATGTCGTGCACTACCATGCCCAGTGATATGTATTTTTTTAAAAATTAAACCATGACCATGTTCTGTGATTCAGGCCAAGGGCATCCTGGGGAAAGTGACAACTGCCTGAGAGGTCTCATGAGCAGGGAGAAAGGAGGCAGAGACATCCTAAGAGCTAAAACCTTTCTCTTAAGTCTCAGGGACACTGGACCAGGAAGAGGGGCAAGTGGCCAGACACAGAACTCTTCCTTCCTTCCTTCTTGTTTTCAGCTGACCAGTGGATCTTGGGCAGCCTCCAGAGGTTCGTCAGCCCCTGTGTGCACTCCTCTCCCTGTCTGGCAGCCATCTCCCAATCATCCTTAAGAACCAGGTTCTGGTGGATTCCTGGCCCAACTGGTCCTTGCTAAGCAGGACCAATTCAACTATGAATGCACCCAGCTCAACTCAGCACCAGGTGTTCTAAGAAAGCTGCTGAACTGA
This sequence comes from Microtus oregoni, assembly GCF_018167655.1. NCBI lineage: Eukaryota > Metazoa > Chordata > Mammalia > Rodentia > Cricetidae > Microtus > Microtus oregoni. Next base: position 14,109,366 of record NW_024543081.1, read on the forward strand.
TCCCCACCAGGGCAGGTGGAACTCAAGTCTTCTGCCCTCCAGCTCCTATCAGCCCACTCCTTACTGCTGCAGCTACTGTGGGATTCCCACCCTTCTCTGCACTCAGTTCCTTCATCTAAAGAACAATTGCCTCCACTGGCTGTCACGAATGCAACAGTCTACTCTGAGGAATATTTCACCGAGGTAGGTTCTTAAATAATCACTCCAGTTTACAGATGAAAACAGGAGGCACAGAGATTAAGCACCTCGCCCAAGGTCACCTCCTTGGGCTCTCCCACAAGCTGGAGCATCCCTTGGGGGAGGGTCACTGCCTATTATCTAGCCTCTCTTAGCCATGAAACAACAGAAAAGGGCAGTCAGAGTCCTAGAACCAATTCCCAAGGCAGAGAAGGGAGCAGCAGGAGGGATGGAGGTGGGAGGACGGCTAATCCCTTCCACCTCAAGGCAAAGCGAAGCAGCGGGTCTTGCAGAAGGGTTCAAAACTGGCAGCAAAGCGCCGCTGTAAGCATCTGGCGCGCGCTCGCGCACTCAAGCACAGGGTGAGGGTGAGAGCCCCAGCACTGGAAACCTACATGGGCGGGCACGCCTGCCGGCTGGAGATAAACACGACCACGTGACCTTAGTCCCGCCCCACCGCCCGGTAAACAAGCTCCGCCGCCGCACCCCGGCCCCCGCTCCTCTGCAGTCCCCGCGAGCTGGGGTCAGGCGATGGGGTGGGGCGCAGCACCCCAAGCAGGACAGGTCGCCGGGCCGTAGCCTGCCGTTCCAGGGTGGGGGAGGGGCCTGCTGAGCAGTACGCAGAAACCGGGCGAGCTGGGGCCACGCGGAGCCAGGCCAGCAGCAGCTCCAGGACTCCAGTTTCAACCGCCCCAACTGCTGAGCCTCATTCTAAACCGGGTTTCCCCATAATCCCTTAGCTTTGAGTTGGGGAGAAGATCCGATGTTTTAAACCACATGACGCACATACTTATAAAATCCAAGAAAATTAAACCAGCTTCAGAAGCCTGGAGTTGCAGGCATGGCTGCCAGGGCTAAACAAGGCTTCTTGGCCTAGAGAGGAGGCACCCTGCTCTGTACCTGGCTGCCAGGATGCGTTAGTGATTCCTAGCAGGTTTCATTATACATGAGGAAATGGAGGCACAGCCTGTCAATCATAACCAAAGTTCCTAAGGAGGCATGATGGGCTGACACTAGAAAAGCTAGCAGCAAGACACCCCTGGGCCGCTTTAGTGGCGCTGGCCACATATTCCAGGGGTAGATCAGAATCTCAGAAGAGGACTCTCCATCTGTAAAAGTGGGTGATGCCTGGCTTTTACTGGGGCTCTTGCACTGGCACCTTGGTAAATGACGTCATTACTGAAGCTCCAAGGAGCGTCTTTTTGAAAAGATGGAGCTATATGCTTGGGGAGTAGCAGGGTGCTGGGCAAACAGGTAAAATGGAGTACCCAAGAGTCTTCGAGTCAAACAGAGTACCTGATGCCCCCGGAAGATCCAAGAGTTCCCTTCTATTACATTACTGGAGGGGGGGCGTTATTTGCCTTTTGCTGGGGGAAAAATGGACAGGAACAAAATGGCTGCGGTGGCCTGGCAAAGGTACCTTCCTGTCACTATTATACTAAGTAGTTCCCTACCTAGCCATGAGGAGGACCCAAGCCAGACAACACCCACTCCCCACACTTTCTCAGCCTCTGCAAAGCAGCTGGACCTGACCCACCCAGGCAGCAGGCATCATATGAAATGGGGATTATGAGGTGGAGTTAGCAGTCATGTTCCTGTCATAACCTCAGTTTCGCCATCTGAAAAGACTATATTATTCTGAGCAAACTTAAGCTCCTATTTGGAATGAAATCTTTCCTTCCAACAAAAAACGCAGCCTACAGGCCCACTCAGCTGACCCTGTACTTTTAGTTTAACTCTGAGAACATTGGTTCTGTGAGAGGCTTTGGGGTTCAGTATGAGGAGAGCAGCGAGTAGAGTCTGAGGAGTTGCCCAAGGGCTCCTAAGTGCCCACTGGGCAGCCAGGCCTGAAATCTAGAAGCAAAGAGAGAAGGCATCACCCTAGGTGATCTAGCCAAATGACTTTGGGAAGAGACAGGAGAGCTATCAAGGCCCTTGCTCCCCTTCTCCTCAGGGAAGCTGTGGATGTGGTCAGCTGCCTGCGGACAGCAAACGGAGCCCTGTTCCAGCCACTTGCTGTGCCCCTTTTCCTGCATTCCCTCTGCCACTGTTCCCAGGCCAGATGACCACTAGGGACCAGTGAGGGGAAGACAAATGTGTTATCCGCATGTTATCACCAGCACACCTGGATGCCCGTGGTCCACTCTGAACCAATGCCCAGGCCTTTCACCCTGCCAGGCTAAGCAGCCTGTAAGAGAAGTGAAGTCCTAGGCCACTGAACCTACTTCGTAGAGGGGAACACTGGAGGCACTTGGGTACTGACTTCCCCTCTTCCCACCATCCCTCCATAATACCCCAGGACCGAATCACAGGTCAGCCCTTTCCCACTTCCACGCCCCCCCCCCCCCCCAACACACACACAAGAGGAGAAAGTTCCAGGGCTGTCAGAGCCATCAGGAGAGCAGAGGGGGTTTCCAGAAGCCAGGCTCTAGGAGGCAGGGCAGAGCGGTCACAGACCAGTAGAGAGGTCCTACATGTAGCTTGTTTCCCAACCCCAACAACTCTTTGGTTAGTGAGAAGGTTCCTCATCAGGCTCCCACACCAGAGGTTCATCTGCCATACTAGGTATCTTCCCTAACTCTCTACCCCACAACGCCAGGAAAGCATATTAGAAGACAGAGGAGAGGCCTGAAAATGGTCAGGCTTAGTTCAAGTCCCAGTTCTGCCTCCCCTTGCTGTGTGACCTAAGGCAAGCTGCTTCTGGTCTCTGACTGTTTCCTCAGCTGAAAAGCTCAGAATCACATCTATTTAAAAAGAATGCTTGGGAACTTACCCTGTAGACAAGAGAGTGCCATCCAAATACAAGAAGACCCAGGTTCTGCCCCCGCCCCCCCAGCACTGACTGGGGATCCACCGCCAAGATTCCCATCTGACCTAGCACTGTAATTGCTCCACATGGGACCCCCTTCACTGGCCAGCAGTCGTTGAGGAAGCCAAGGTGCTGGGTCTTAACTCCCATGGCCAGAAGAAAGGGGGCAGGATGAGGGGACAAGCAGGACACCCTCTAGCAGAGGGGACCGGAGGGGTCCCCAAAAGCTGATGATTTAGTCAGGACTTGCTATTCAGTCATAAAAGCAACAGGGGCTGAAGCCAGCACGGGGAGAGGACGACAGGTAGGGGACACACACATGAGCCTTACTTGGGGGGCCATCCTTTCCACTTCACCAGATACTCGACTTTGCCCTGGGAAAAGAAAAATGGAGACAGTGAGATACACACCCCTACAACCCTGCAGGACAGTGAAGGCCAAGAGACCCTCAGTGGCAGGTATAGTATCACCAACCTATGAACGGCAAGGCTCCCTCAACCCAAGGGACAACTCCCCCAAACTCTGGCTACTATATGACCATCCCATAGCCCTCCCTGCTGCAGCATGGAAGGTACATCTGGTCCCAAACATCCCTGGAACCCGAGACGGGGTCATGTCACAGAGGGAAACCGAGAGCACATGGAAACATGTATGTATAGCCACGCACAGCAGCTCAAGTTCCAAGCTGAGACCAGGATCCCTAGCTCTCCTCTCTGGGAGAAGCTGCTTACACCATTGAAAGGTGGCTGTCTGTCCGTCCCTTGTTAGAAACTGGAGTCTGAAGGAAAGGGACCTTAACTGTCCACCCCAGCCCCATGCACTGGGTGAAGCATCTCCATACCACGGCTCTGAGGTTAATCTGTAGCACCTTGCAAAGCTTTCCTCCCTAGCACCACACAGTGGACAGTTCTTTATGAAAAAGCACCTAGTCTGCCAGAGGCATCAGTATTGACTTCCTCGTTCATCCTGCCTGTATCTGTGCTCTTTGCCAGAACGCCAGCACTGAGAGAAACAAGGGAGCCTCGGGCTCAGAGTGGTACCTGGAACATCCTGCAGCCTCAGTTTAGGTTTGGAGAGCTGAGCTGAACGAATGAAGGGTTCCTTCCCTCTCTGACCTACCCCTGTGCCCTGTCGGAGGACATGATAGCTATACCCGCTTCAGTCTAGTACCCTGGGCAGGCACTCTAACCAACAGTCACAGCCCCACGCCACCTACTCCGGGCCCACCCAAAGCCCTGCAGAGGATCACACAGCAGGTGCTATCCAGCCCCACACTTCAGTCAAGCGGGAGAATGTGGCTGCCAGGAGCCTCTCAAGGAGTTGCAGGGAGAAAACGGAAAGGGGACCCTCGGCAGACCCAAGAGAAGAACTTTTCTTTCCCAAGGATATGCCCAGATCCAAGTTCACTCTGGTACGAGCCCCTCGGCGGGCACGTGCACAAAGAGCGTAGACTTGAGGTGCGGACCGGAAGCTCCGGGCAGAGGTGTGTGGTCCTGAGCGCGGCAGAACCGCCTCCTTAAATCTCAGGGTGTGAGTGGAAGGCCTTGGCAGAGGGGGGCGGAGCTTCGAGGATGCCCCAACAACAGTGGCCCGGGCTGCGGAGCGGCACCCGGCTCGTCGGTGGGGGAGGGGAGGATTGGGGAAGGAGAAGAAAGGTGTGCCCGGGCTGGGGGTGGGGGGGGGTTGGGATCGGGAAGGTCAAAGTCCAACAGGAAAACTTCATAGGCCAGAGGAGACTTTCCCAAAGCTCTGCTGCCAACTTCAAAGGGCTTGGTACTAAAACTCCGGAGGGCCGAGTTCGAGACTCACTTGCTCTAACGCACTAGCGAGTTGCTTCCTCAACTTGAGCGTCAGTCTCCTCGAAACTGAGCGTAAAGGGAATGAGGCGGAATGGAGTTCAGAATCTCCAGTCCCGTCCTCATCTCCATCCCACACGGCCTCAGAAGCACCAGCATCTCAGGGCAGCAACTTTAACTCTACTGGCCCGCCACAGTGGCGGGGAAAGTGAGGGACGGGGCTGTGAGGCCGGCCCAGCAGCGCCGGGTCCCCAGGTGTCCCCCGCACCACTTTCCGCTCTGCCCGACCTGGAGGGGGCGGTGCTGGGGAGCAGGAGGCGACCTCGCCGCGTCGCGGGAGCCGCCCCCGAACAGCCTCACCTTCCGCACGCGCTTCTTCCGGATGCTCTCCACCGCAAACACCTGCTCGCCTATGGCTGACAGCTCCATGCGGGGCGGCGGGCGACGGGCCGGGGGCCGGGCCGGGTCGGGGGTGGAGCTGCGGGGCCGCGGCTGCTGCGCGCGATGCTCGGGCTGGCGGGGACCCCGTCAGGCTCTGTCCGGCGCGCACGCGCACGCGCGCACACCCCCTAGCGCTCCCTCACGCCGCCGACGTTCCATTTTTGAACCTGCGCAACGTTTTCCTCAGCGCCGGCGAGCGGGTGCGCGCGCGCGGGCGGGCCTCGGAGAGAGCCCGGAGGGTCAGCTCCGCCCCTCGCTGCCGGGACCCCGCCCCTCGCCGCGGGGACCCCGCCCCTCTCCCTAACCCCGCCTGCTAGCCAAGTTGGGCGGCTGGTAGCGCGTCTGATGCTCCCGACTTGTTTGGAGCGTGGGGTGTGAGCGCAGCCGTCTGCGGCGCACCCCGTCTCTCTCCTCTGCTTCTGAGCTGGCTGTGATTATTTTCCTGGAATCCTCCCAATGATTCGGAAGGTCCAAAATGGTGTGACTCTGAAGCCCGGAGTAGCAGGCCTGTAATCTCAACATTGGGCAGCTGAGGCAGAATGATCAGGAAGGAGTTCGTGGCCAGACTGCACTACATAAGACCCTGTCTCAAATAAATATATTAAGACAGGGGTTGGAGAGATGGCGTTGTGTTTAAGAGCAGTTGCTGCTCTTTTCAGAGGACCTGGGTTTAGTTCCCAACACTCGCATTATGGTTCACAACCGTGATTCCAGGGAATTCACTGCTATCCTCTGATCCACGTGGCTCGTACGTGGTAAGCAGGCAACCACTCATACACTATTTATTTTAAAAAATCATTTTAAGACAGAAGGTAGAAGCTCACTCTTTAATCCCAGTACTGAGGCGGCAGGGTCGGGCGGATCTCTTGTGTTCGAGGGCTATGGGGGGGGGGGGGGGAGACCCTGTCTCAAAGAATAAAATAAAATGCAAACGAAATTTTAAAGAATGGTGTGAGGCCGTGTTATGCAGATAGGAAACAGGCAGAATAAGCCGGTCATTTGTTTCCCTTCCCACAAAAGAGACCAGGCCGGGTGAGGACCGCGGCGCGGTAGGAGGGGCGGACAGCAAAGGTTTCCCACCCGGAGTGCGCAGTCCCGGCGGGCCTGAAGATGCCTCTGCGCCCACCCCGCCATGCTTCCACCCATCAGCCTTTCCCCAGTCCTAGCCGGTGGTGGAGAAAGCACGGGCACACACGTGAGCGCGCTACCCACAGGGCCCAGGCTAGCAGTAACAAGTCATCTCAGGTGGAGACCCCTTTTTTATGGCAGCCGACCCAGCCACGGACTAGACTCCCTAGGCCTTCCTCCACCTCCTTGGTTTTCTGCACTTCTGTCGTGAGCAACGAACGAACTCCTAATCCCCGACTCAGCCCTAAGGCTTTCTCTACAGTGGAGATGAGGTAGGAGTCGCCCCCACTCCGCCCGCTTCCTCCTCATTCCTGCCTCTCCGACCTCCCGGAGTTGATTTAGGGCCGCCCCTCAACATCACCACCCCCACACACCCCGGATTCTTAACTACCTCCTCTCGCTGCGTCCCCCTCCCCCATCCCTGTGACCCAATGGGCTTTCTACCACCAAACCCGACCGAGGCACCCAGTGCTTAGATACATCCCGTAGTTCCCTATTCTGAAACTCTAAACACCGAAGTCCGGCGAAGACACAAAAGAGAAAACTAGATTGGCACATGAGTTTTTACCAAGCGCAAAGGAAGCCTTAAGGCAGGGGACGTCAAGACCCTGTCCCGAGAGAAAATTACCATCATCGAGAACTGTATATTCCGTGGAAATACCTGCTAAGAACAACGGTACAATAAAGACATTTTGCAAAGACAGACACTAGGAATCTGACCATCCCTGAGGGGAATTCCAAACGAGAAACTGGGGATCCGGGGCGGGGGAGGGGGGTGAGACCGGGAAGAGGTCTGATTCAATGACGGAGAGACAATGGTTTCCAAAGCAGAAACGCGTTTTCCAGAAAAAAGCAGACGGGAAATTAACAATAGCCATGGGTAACTAGGGCGACTGACGTTCAAGTGTACTAAGGTCCTTACACATCCCGGTGCAAAATGAAGAAGGGATAAGTTGAGAATGCGCGTTGCCAAGGTTAGGGTAAACACCAGACGCGTGCAAACGCTGAGGACCGCGCTGTGCACAAGAGTAGAGGGAATAGCCGAGGAAAGCAACCAAGCAAGAAGCGAGAAAGATGAGCAGATAATAGAAATACGAATGTCCTGTGACTTAATAAAATTTAGTGGACTAACACTGTGGTCCTTAAAGTCGGGCTACTTAAAATCCCAGCAGAGTAATTTACACGAAATAACTACAAGGGGTGTTTGTGAAACAAGGATAATAAATGGACAGAGAGTAGACAGCAAGCAAATGCAAAGGGAAAGGGGCCGGCGCAGCTATTTAAATCAGAGGAAAGATCCATTACAAAGACAAAGGAAGCCCCTTCACACTGAAGGGCCCACTTTGCCCCGGAGAATGGTTTCAAATTGGCATGCAAAACACCAGAGTTGAAAGTCCAAAAAACAGAAGGAAGATACTCCCAAAAAAACAAAACAGAGGAATCCACAAATTCTACGGGGAGGGTTGTCCCCCCCCCCCTCAGTGGACTAGTGGGAAAATACTTAGTAAGATACAAGAAGATACTTAGTAAGACACAGGAAAATACTTAGTAAGATACAGGAAGGAGATTTGTTTTGTTTTGTTTTGTTTTTTTGGTTTTTTTGTTTGTTGTTTTTTCGAGACAGGGTTTCTCTGTGGCTTTGGAGCCTGTCCTGGAACTAGCTCTCTAGACCAGGCTGATCTCAAACTCACAGAGATCCGCCTACCTCTGCCTCCCGAGTGCTGGGATTAAAGGCGTGCGCCACCATCGCCCGGCTCAGGAAGGAGATTTGAATCCAATTCCTACACTTGCCTGACGGATTGACTATTCAAGAGCACAGAGTCAACACCAAAAAGCAGATTCTTTTTAATATAAAAGGAATATTTACCAAACCATTTCACCTCAAGAAAATTTCAACACATAAAATATACAATAAGGTGAAGCAAAAAGCCAAAAGGGCTGGCAAGACCAGTGGCCTGAGTGCTATCTCTGGAACCCGGGTGGAAATAGAAAGCCAGAAGTGACTTTACAGTTTTCTGTGACCGCCACACATGTGCTGCGGTACACGCACCTCCATATATATGTAATATATAGGGCATAGACGCAATAAGAAGTTAAATTCAAAACCTTCATAAAGAGATAACATCAAAAGCCCCAAATACTTTGAAGTTAACAAAGATGTTTCTAACTAATGGATCAAAAAATCATAATGGAAATGATACAATATTTTAACTGATTGAGAATGAAAATGTTACATACTTTTAAATCCTGAGAAACCAGGCACTCAATGGTGCTTCAAGTGAGGCAGAAGGATCAAGAATTCCAGGGTAGAAGCTGGAGAGAAGGCTCAGCAGTTAAGAACATCAGGTGCTCTTCCAGAGCCGAAGACTGGGGTTCAGTTCCCACCAAGGACAAGACAGCTCGGAGCTGTCAATACATCAGTCCCAGGGCCTCGAGAGCACTAAAGTACATGGTACACAGACATACAGACAAGCCTACCTCAAAGTTGGGCCGTCCTGGAACTCATTCTATGGACCAGGCTGGACTCAAACTCAGAGATGTGCCTGCCTCTGCCTCCCAAGTGCTGAGATTTTTTTTTTCTTTTAGAAAAGACTAACAGTGCTGCTAGCCCAAAATAACCAAGAAAAAAGAGAGAGAATGCAATTAGCTAACACCGGGGTGAAAAGCAAAGAATCTGCAGTGTTGGAAAAAGGAAAGTGAAGAGATACAGGGAGATTGTGACTGATTTTATCACGGTCCCCGGAAATCTAAACTGCTCTGGCAAATTCCTAGGAAAAATGTCTTTCCCTGAAAAGCATGCAGGTGAAGAATAACGCTCCATGAGCCTCTTCCCTGGTGGCCAGTGCTTCAGTGCGGAATGAGGCAGTTGCTGGCCTCCAGACTCTCTGGACTACAGGCAGGCACCCCCAAGCCCAGAATATGTGCTTAAAATCAAAGTAAATTAGGACTACAAGGAAATGACTTGTCCCCATGAAAGTATCTACAAAAAAAAAAGAAAGAAAGAAAAAAAGAAGAAAGAATAATCTACAGCAAATTTCCTCTTTACTGATGAACACTGAAGGCTGGAGACGATGGCCGGGTGAGTTCAGGGCAACTCCCATTTCCATTGCACCAGATCGGAAGAGCAAACAAACCCCAGCTCCTGGTCAAGAAAACTGGTCTTCCTCCGACCAGCTCCCGTGAAGGCTTACAATTCCAGTTGGGCTGGTTCAAACACTTTGACTAAAGGACCACCCCTAGGAAGGCGGGCTCATCCTAGGTCATGCCAAAGAGACCCATCCTGAGTGTAGCATCTCACAGACTGTAGCCACATAAGGGTCTCCAGTCGACCTGAATTTCTCATTTGAGTAAATTTTCCCTTTTTTTTTTTTTTTTTTTTATTAAGCTATCTTTTCGAAGCATGCTTTCCTTAACCCTTTCTTCCCCAGCATGTTGGGCTTCCTTATAGCTTCTTCCTAAAGTTTCTCTCCCCACCTGGTCGCTGTCTGTCAGTCACACATCTGACCATGTTGGCTTGAATGGCATGGCCTTTTCCTTTCTCTCCTCCACCTGGACAGCTACTGAGGTTTACAGCTTGCTGACAGTTTTTCTAAAACTCTAATAAAACTGACCTTGTGCTATCCTTTGAGCCTACTCTTAAATTCTTTTATTAATGCAACCAAGAACCCCAAGAAGGGACCTCATTTGTCACTGTATCAGTAATAGCTTGAGTGGGTAACCACTGGCCACAGTGACAATGGGGCACGTGAGAAGCGTGTACTCAAGACAGATATAATAGTAAAAAGAAATAGAAATTTCACAGACAGGTTGGAGAGATGGCTCAGTGGTTAAGAGCACTGCCTGCTCTTCCAAAGGTCCTGAGTTCAATTCCCCGCAACCACATGGTGGCTCACAACCATCTGTAATGAGGTCTGGTGCCCTCTTCTGGCCTGCAGGGATACACACAGATAGAATATTGTCTACATAAATAAATAAATAAATAAATAAATAAATAAATAAAAAAAAAAAGAAATTTCACAGACAGTACCCAGCTAGTCATGTGCACATCTAATTCAGAAGACAGGCGGTCAGATCTCTGGGAGTTCTGGGTGAGCCAGGTAGGTGTATATAGAAAGACACTGTCTCAAACAAACAAAATCAGTAACCACAACAACAACAAATAACCAAAAAACCAATACCCATTTCCTAGTGTAACATATAAATATTTTTTTTATAAATTTATTTATTTACTATGTTTACAATGTTCTGTCTGTCTGTATGCCTGCAGGCCAGAAGAGGGCACCAGATCTCATTACAGATGGTTGTGAGCCACCATGTGGTTGCTGGGAATTGAACTCAGGACCTTTGGAAGAGCAGGTGATGCTCTTAACCGCTGAGCCATCTCTCCAGCCCCCATATCAATAATTTTATAGGTAGGTGTGGTGGCTCAGGCTCTGTAGGCAGAAGCAGGATCATTGTGAGTTCGAGGCCAGCCTAGGCTACAAAGGGAGACCCTGTGTCAAAGAACAAAACCAAGCCCCCCATTACTTATTTTAATACTATTCTAGAATTACAGTATTTTGCTATATTAGGCTAAATAAAATATAAAAATTAATTTCACTTGTTCAAAAATATTTTTAATGTAGCTATCAGAAATATGTCAAATTATGGGGTTGGAGAGATGGCTCAGCAGTGAAAAGCATTGGCTACTATTGCAGAGGATCCAGTTTAGATTCCCAGCACCCCCAGGGCAGCTCCCAACAGTCTGTGATTTCAATTCCAAGGGATTCAACACCCTCACACAAACATACATGCAGGTAAAAACAAACAAACAAAAAACAATCAATACACAATGCACATAAAATTTTAATTTTTTTGTTTTTTGGGTTTTTTTGAGACAAGGTTTCTCTTTAGCTTTGAAGCCTGTCTTGGAACTCACTGTAGACTGGGCTGGCCTTGAACTCACAGAGATCCACCTAACTCTACCTCCGGAGTGCTGGGATTAAAAGCATGCACCACCACTGCCAGGCTAAAAATCATTTAAAAAAAAAAAACCTAAAATTTCAAATTATACTTGCGACTTGTTTGATTCACTTTAGACTTTAGACTTGTTTTTGTTTTTTCCAGACAGGTTTCTTTGTGTAACAGCTCTGGCTGTCCTAAAACTCACTCTGTAGACCAGGCTGGCCTCAGATTCACAGAGATCCTCCTGCCTCTGCTTCCTGAGTGCTGGGATTAGAACTGTGTACCACCACCACCTAAGCACATTAGGTTTTCATCTGATAATGCTGTCCCGGACAGTAAGACCACAGAACAGACCGAGGTGGCGGGCTCTGGAGCTGGCTCAGCGTGTAGAGGAACTTACCACCAAGCCTGGGGACCAGAGTTTGATCCCCAGGACCCACATGGCATGTGCTCACCCAAACACAAGCCACTCCGAGAAGATAACAGATCATAAAGCAAACCAGATAGTGTTTGATGGACATGAAAAGGGACAAATGATATTTGGTGCCCTCTTCTGGCCTGCTGGCGTACATGCAGACAGAACACTGTATACATAATAAACAAACAAACAAACAAAAAATAAATTGACATGCATCTAGAGTCTGCGTGGAGAGAGATGACAAACTGTTAGTAGAGAAAAGGAGAAAACACAATGTTTCTAACAAATGGTGCTAGATTTATTGGTTATCCATGTGGGAATGGCTCCTTTAGGCCTCCTGCCTCACAAAATGGACTCCAAATGGTTTAAGAAACTAAAAGTGGTGACATACACATTTAATCCCAACACTCAGGAGATAGAAGCAGGTAGATCTCTGAGTTTGAGGTCAGCCTGGTCAACAGAGTGAGTTCCAGGACAGCCAGGACTACACAGAGAAACCCTGTCTAGAAAAAAACAAAAAACCACTAATGTAAGTGTGTTAGATTTTGATATTAAAAATATAATTACGGGGGACAGAAGGATGGTTCAGAGGCTGAGAACACCTGTTGCTCTTGCACCATGTGGTGACTCACAGTTCCAGAGGAACAAATGAAAAGAAAACCTCTTCTAAGTGGGTCAGTGTGACCCAGGCACTCAGTGAGCCTCACACCTAACTCGACTGCACTGGCGGCCAGTGGGGTTAAAGAGGAGGCCCCACATCCAAAGCCCTGCTTCAAACGAAGGACACATCGGATTTTTTTTTTTTTTTTGAAATACAAAAATGGTTCTTGCTGTTTCAGGAAAATTAAATTCACAGATCCACCATGAAAAAGAAAAATATGGCCAGCCAGTGGTGGCTGGCTCACACCTTTAATCCCAGCACTCCAGAGGCCTCAGAGGCTGGTGTGTCTCTGTGAGTTCGAGGTCAGCCTGATCTACAGACCGAGTTCTAGGACAGCCAGGGCTACACAGAGTCCTGTCTGACAAAGCCAAAAAGAAAAATATGCCAGGTGGTTGTGGTGAAAGCCTTTAATCCCTGTAGGGGCAGCCAAATCTCCGAGTCAGGACAGTCAGGGCTACACAGAGAAACCCTGTTTCAAGAAAAGAAAAAAGAAAGAAAGAAAGAAAGAAAAGAAGGAAAGAAAGGAGAAGGAAAGATAAAAACTACGGCAGTGTTGAAGCTAGAAAGAAAATTGTCTCTCTTCTTTTGAGACAGGGTTTCTCTGTGTAACAGCCCTAGTGACTTTTTTTTTTTTAAGATTTATTTATTAGCCTGGTCTACAAGAGCTAGTTCCAGGACAGGCTCCAAAACCACAGAGAAACCCTGTCTCGAAAAACAAAAACAAAACAAAAAAAAAAAGATTTATTTATTAGGGGGTTGGAAAGATGGCTCAGTGGTTAAGAGCATCATTGCCTGCTCTTCCAAGGTCCTAAGTTCGATTACCAGCAACCACATGGTGGCTCACAACCATCTGTAATGAGATCTGGTGCCCTCTTCTGGCCTGCAGGCATACATGCAGACAGAATATTGTATACATAATAAATATAAATATTAAAAAAAATTTTTAAAGTTTTATTTATTATAAATTTGTAAGCTGGGCAGTGGTGGCTCACACCTTTAATCCCAGCACTTGGAAGGCAGGGGCAGGCAGAGTTCTGTGAGTTCAAGGCCAGCCTGGTCTACAAGAGCAAGTTCCAAGACAGGCTCCAAAGCAGCACAGAGAAACACTGTCCCAAAATAAATAAATAAATAAATAAATAAAATAAAATAAAATAAATAAATTTGTGAACACTGTGCCTCAGTGAAGAAAAAAAAAAGATTTATTTATTATGTACACAATGCATGTCTGCCTGCAGGCCAGAAAAGGGCACCAGATCTCATTACAGCTGGTTGTGAGTCACCGTGTCGTTGCTGGGAATTGAACTAGGGGCCTTTGGAAGAGCAGTCAGTGCTCTTAACTGTTGAGCCATCTCTCCAGATCTGAGACGATTCTCTTTCTATCCTTCTCAGGACTCACCTGTCTTTTTGCCTGCATTCCCTCCTTCCTTGTCATCTACTATTACCGTCTCCCGGTCTCCTTTCTAATGTTGTACAATAGCCACACTTCCAGCTGTCTTCAAACACACATGTACACATTCTAAGCTCAGGTCTGCATCTGAGAAAGAACATACTCTTTTTTTCTTTCCTGAGTTTGGGTTACTTTGCTTAATTTTACACTTTCCAGTTCTATCCGTTTTCCCTTCAAATTTCACGATTTCACTTTCCTTTAGAGCTAAAGTACATTCCATTTTATTTGAGCACCACGTTCTCATTATCCATTCACCCGCTGGTTGTCACCTAGGCTGGCGTCATTTGCTTGCTGTTGAATAGAGCAGCCTAAAGATGGATGTGTGCCGTGAGGTGGTGGCCCATGTCATTAGTCCCAGCACTCAGGGACTCTAAATCTGAGGCTAGCCTGGCTTACAGAGTGAGTTCAGGAAAGCCAGAGATACACAGAGACACCCTATCTCAGAAGACAACAAATAAATAAATATAGTTATAAGTAAACATGGTTGCTGACAACCATCTGTCACTCCAGTTCCAGAGCCTCCTTGGGCAGCAGGCACAAAGGCAGTACATAGACACACAAGCAGGCAAGCACACATACAAAATAAAAATAAATACATCTAACTAATAAATAGAAGGCAAGGGGAGATGACTCAGTCTGTAAAGTGCTTACTATACAACCATGAAGACCTGAGTTCAAATCCCAGAACCCACAGGAAAAGCCAGATGTGGCAGCGGACACCTGTAATCCTAGCCATGGAGCTTGCTGTTCAGCTAGTTTGGTCAAATCAGTGAGCTCCGGGTTCAGTGAGAGACTCTAAATCAAAACTACAAGGCCAGCAAGATGATTTGAGAGTAAAGTACCTTGCCACCAAGCCAGCTAATCTGAGTTTGATCCCCAGAACCCAACTCCCCAGAAATCCGACTCCCAAAAATTGTCCTCCAAACTCCATACCTTCGCCTTGGCACATGCATGCCCACATATATACATACACACAAAATAAACAAATGCAAACTTTTTAAGGTGATTGACAGAGGAAGATACTAGAAATTGATCTTTGGTTTCCACATGTGTGCACACACATGCACACAGGCACATGAACATGTACACACACGCACAGAGGCACAAGAACAGGTATGTACACACAGAGACATATGAACATGTACACACACTCACAGAGGCACATGAACAGCTACACACACACACACACACACACACACACACACACACAAAGCAAACATAAAGAACCCCACAATGAGCTATAACTGCACCCCTACTTGATTCACATAAATGGAAGTGTGTCCTCAAACACTTCCTGCAAGTGTTGGCATGCACGTGGGGCAAGGTGAGCCGACACTGACGGATGCAGCAAAGGCGGAAAGATGGTAGCTTGGGAAACCTAAATGCTCCGAATGCACTCAGGCCTGGCATTGCTCTCCCTGGGAGATTCCTTCCAGTGACTCTTCCAAATTCACGAAAGAAAACCTGTTTCAAAATATTCATAGCAACAATATTTAGAAAACCCCATACTGGAAACAGCTCTTAGATTCAGGAGTTCAGGGAAGTGACGTTGAAGCTCTTCACACACTGGATCACGATACAGCATTGGCATTGAACTAACTACAGGGGCACACAACAAGCTGAGCAAATCCTTCAGAATAATGTCAAATGAAGGTAGCCAGCCACTTAGGGATGAGTGCTCATTTCCAACACGCGAAGCCGTCTGTAGATACTGCATATGTTAGCTAAACCCTGTGGTCGCTGTGCCCAGAGGGTAGAGGCAAATTGAAACATACAAGGCTATTCTCAGCTCAAGGGCTCAAGTCCAGACCGGGATACATAAGATCTATGACAAAACTATAAATGAACCAAAGAAGCCTCAAATCCAGAGCTAAGAAGAGATGGGAAAGCCAATAAATAGCAAGAGGAAGTTGCCAAGATGAGAACAGTGACCTTCTCCTAGGCGAGAGGAAGGAAAACAGCAAGTACAGCAGACGCGCGAGTGTGGTGAGCTAGTTGACTTCACAGGACAGCTGACTGTGTGGGTGGAGGAATGACTGTGTATGCCTCACCCACAATGTAATGCAAACATTAATTAAAAAATAAACTGGGCAGTAGTGGCCCACACCTTTAATCCCAGCATTCAGGAGGCAGAGGCAGGCAGATCCCTGTGAGTTTGAGGCCAGCTTCCAGTTCCAAGACAGCTAGGGTTACACAGAGAAACCTTGTCTTGAAAAACAAAACAAAGCAAAAAAAAAAAATGACTTTAAGGGGCTGGAGAGATGGCTCAATAGTTAAGAGCACTGGCTGCTCTTCCAGAGGTCCTGAGTTTAATTCCCAGCAACCACATGGTGGCTCACAACCATCAATAATGAGATCTGGCGCCCTCTTCTGGCCTACAGGCAAACATGCAGACAGAACACTATACATAATAATCTTCTTTAAAAATTGGCTTTAAAACCGGAGCTAGGAATTAGACTCCCATGGAATTTTGAAGTATGTTCAATGATTTTTTTTTTCGAAACAGGGTTTCTCTGTAGCTTTGGTGCCTGTCCCGGAACTAGCTCTTGTAGACCAGGCTGGCCTCGAGTTTTCCAGAGATCTGCCCGCCTCTGCCTCCCGAGTGCTGGGATTAAAGGCGTGCGCCACCACCGCCCGGCTGTTCAAAGTTGTTTTTTTTTTTTGTTTTTTGTTTTTTTTTTTTGGTTTTTTGAGACAGGTTTCTCTGTGGTTTTGGAGCCTGTCCTGGAACTAGCTCTTGTAGACCAGGCTGGTCTCAAACTCACAGAGATCCGCCTGCCTCTGCCTCCTGAGTACTGGGATTAAAGGCATGCGCCACCACCGCCCGGCAAGATTTTTTTTTAAAAAAAAAAAAGTTTACCTGTTTGAGTGTGTGAGCCTACATGATGTAAATACACCTCATTTATGCAGTGTCTTCGGAAGCCAGAAGAGAACATCAGAGTCCCTAGAACTGGAATTACAGGCATTGTAATTGTCTTGTGGTTGCTGGGAAGCAAACCCGGGTCCTCTGCAAGAGCAACGGGGCTCTTAACCACTGAGCCAGCTCTCCAGCCTGTGGTCCTAAGTTCCCATGGCTGGCTTTATGACTTCCTACAATGGGGAGGCTCGATGTACTGCCTTCAGAAGGGAAGCATCTTTGTCAGGTGTTGTGGTTATCTCCTTAGGCAGCCTTTCCTTTTGTGTCTGCTATCCCTGTTGCTTCTGATAAGTTATTTGGTGTTCCCAATAATCTTCCTTCCCCCACTCCTTTGAAGGGCTTCTCTTCTCCAGTGGGCAGGTCTTGCAGAGTCTTGGTTGATTGTTTTCTGTCTCCAGTGCAGAGGTCGAAGCTTCTAATGTACTTTCCCAGAAGAACATCCTACTCTTTTTTTAAAAAAAGAATTTATTATTATTATTATTATTATTATTATTATTATTATTTTTTAGTTTTTCGAGACAGGGTTTCAGTGTGGTTTTGGAGCCTGTCCTGGAACTAGCTCTTGTAGACCAGGCTGGCCTCGAACTCACAAGAGATCCGCCTGCCTCTGCCTCCCGAGTGCTGGGATTAAAGGCGTGAGCCACCACCGCCCGGCTTTATTATTATTAATTTTTTGTTTTGTTTTGCTTTTCAAGACATAGCTGTTTCTCTGTGTAAGTTCTGGCTGTCCTGAAGAACACTGACTTTTTTTTATTTGTTTGTTTTTTTTTGTTTTTCAAGACAGAGTTTTTCTGTGTAGCTCTGGCTGTCCTGTAACTCAGTCTATAGACCAGGCTGGCCTTGAACTCAGAGATCCACCTGCCTCTGCCTCCAGAGTGTTGGGATTAAAGGCGTGTACCACCACTATGCCTGGACTCCCTTGTTAAGTTTTTAGTGTCTCCTTAGCTGCTGACCCCTGAGACGAACTGGCACTGGCTTGGAATGAGCTTCAGCGTGTCTTCAGACAGCCTGACCCTCCTTTGCAATAGAGTTTCCTTATGGGGAAGAGGGTGGTGCGAGAGGAGGGATGGGAGGGGGAATTGTAGCTGGTATGTAAAATAAATTTTAAAAAGTAAAGAATTAATTAAAAGAATTTCCTTACATACATAGACAACATAACGCTAACCTTTGAGTGTTTTACAGGTTAAAAAATCTAAAAGAGGTGTGTGTGTTTGTGTGTGTGTGTGTGTGTGTGTGTTGTTTACACTGGGCAGGGATGCACACGTGGAACTCATACAACCTCAGCTGTAGTTCTTCAAGGGTCCATGTTCTTTTGCTGTTGCCACAGGGTCTCTCTTCGTGGTCTGGAACTCACTTAGTAGGCTAGGCTGGCTAGGCAGCGGGCCCCAAGGAACTGCCAGGCTCCATCTCCCTGGTACTGGCATCATAGTGCATGCCACCATGCCCAACTTTTTCATGTGAGTTCTAGGGCTCCAAGTGCTGAGTCTTGAACGGCTCCAGAGACATGACCTAACTGGGAGTTGACAGGATGAAGAGAAACACATCGTGTCTTAGCTACTTTTCTATTTCTGTGATAAGACACGATGCATGACCAAGGCAGTTTATAAAAGAAATTAACTGGAGTTAGGCTTCTGGAGGTGGCAAAGCAAAGGCCTGGCGGAACAGCAGCTGAGAACTCACATCTTTATCCACAAGGGGGAGGCGGAGAGCACACAGGGGAAGGCGTGAATCTGTTGAAACCTCAAAGCCCACCCCCGGGACACACCTCCTCTAACAAGGCCACACCTCCTAATTATTTTCAAACAGTTCCACCTACTGGTGATCAAGTATTCAAACAAATGAGTCAGGGGGTCATTCTTGCTCACACCACCACATCAACCAAACAAACAAAACATCCCAAGAAAGTTAAAAATAACCCCAAGAAGCTGAAGGATCTCAGTATATCAGCACACCTCACCTCACAACTGCACAACATTCAAATGACCTGCTTGCCAGAATACTGAATGTTGTTCTGACCACAGGGGTATCATTGCCCTGGAGGAGGGAGAGGAGGGAGGACCGCCAGGGTGGAAGAGAGCCACGTTCTCCCCTTCTACCTGCAGTATGAAGTTCCCATTCAGAGACTCTCACCCCCTGAGCCAGGTGAGTTAACTGGTGACTTTAGCAAAGAATAGGGTTGAGTTGCAGGAGGGGCGTAAAGGGTCAGGGTAGGGTTTATTTTCCTCAATGAGCCTTACAAAACCATGTTATACCTGTGTGTTTAGACATTATATATTGGGGACAGGCAGTGGTGGCACATGCCTTTAATCCCAGCACTCGGGAGGAAGAGACAGGTGATCTCTGTGAGTTCGAGACCAGCCCAGTCTACAAAAGAAAAAAGAAAAAAAAAGAAAAAAAATAAATAAATTATATTTTGGGGCTGGAGAGATGGTTCAGGGATTAAGAGCACTGGCTGTTCTTCCAGAGGACATGGGTTCAATTCCCAGCACTCACATGGCAGCCCCAGGATGTCTAACACACATGGCATACATACACACATATATAGGCAGAATACCCATAAAATAAAGGTAGAAATTACATATCTATAGTAATACGAGAGTACAGATTATACACATGTAAATTTGCTTCCAAAGTGGACACCAAAAAAAAAAAAATGCCGCCTAAAAACGATACGATATAACCTACAAGGGAAGGAAGTGGTGGAGGAACCCTGGGCAACTGTCTTTGGACAGTTGTGAGGAGAAGCGTCGCTGGGCTGATGGACTGACCGGGAGGCTCCTAGGATCGCTGAGGGCAGATGGAAGTATGGCTGGACTGTGTGCTCCCACAGCGGAAGGGAGTGAGATGACCAGGTAGGGGAAGGAAGGTTAAGTCAGACGCTGGGTATGAGGGTATCAGAGAGGATCCCTGCCCCTTTTGCCTGTCTCTCCAGCCCCCAGGGCCAGCTTCCTGGTGTGTGACCAGTGCCACTCTGCAGGCTGCACAGCTAGATGGACCTGGCAGCCATTTTTCTGCTCTGATGTCAGAATATTTACACTGGCTGTTGAGGGAGGGGCTTAATGTTTTCATCTTGCACCGGACCCATCCTACAAGGTGGCGCATGCCTTTAACCTCAGCACTCTGGAGGCAGAGAGACAGGTGGATCTCTGTGAGTTCGAGGCCAGCCTGGTCTACAAAGCAAGTTCCAGGACAGCCAGGGCTACACAGAGAAACCCTGCCTCGAAAACAAAACCAAACAAAAACAAACAAAAATCTATACCTCACTGTTCCCTGGTGGATCCACCTGGAATCCCCAACCTTTTCAGACAGAATATCCAGCCTGAGGGAAGCACCCCCTTTTCCCAGGCTGCAGCCCCACCCCTGCTCCTGTTTCGTCCTTCTCTAACCTTTCTCAGGTACCTGGCTTGGGAAACTGATGCAGGCAGACCTGAGGCCCTCCACTCACAGTTCCCAGTCTCTGCCGCCTTGGGGCCGCCCCAAGGGCTAGGTAGCTTCACCCTATCCCACTGATAGCCCTGCCTGGAGCTTCCACCTCTGCTACACTGTCAGATTCACTGGGACCCCTCTCACCCCGTTCTTGGTTCTTCAAGTCTCTACGGTTACTAGTGACTCCATCTTTGGATGAACTGAAGCCCCCCCTCAACCTCCCACCACAGCCTTGACTTGCTGTGATTTGTTTCAGCCCGAGACTGGTCTTCAACAAGGCGGGGCGGGGGCAGATGGAGAGCAACACAGCCGCCAGAGGCGAGACTGTTACTAGAGAGCCAGCCACCCGCTGGAAAACCAGAGTAATTAACTTCAACACAAAACACAGGTCCCTGGACCAAGACAGGCGCCCACAGTGCCTCTCTAGAGCCTTCCAGGGCAGCAGACCCCATTCTGACCACCAGGTGGCGCTAAGTCCCCAGGTGACTGGCTGCCTGACGCGCTCCCCAGCTTCTCTGCTGGAGAGAGCTGAAGCAGGCAAGAACCAGAATTTGCCAGAATGCAGCAGAAACACCAAAGTCCACTATTGGACTTTAGGCCTTCCTGGCAGGCCAGTCCTTCCCTAAGGGAGGGAGGCCTTGGAGAGGAAAACGGGAAAGAAACGACTCAGTCAGGCGACCCCCTCCCTACCTTTTGCTAAATGCAGGTTTATGTATATACGCTCGTAGTCTCAATTTCACAAATAAGGGAACAGAGGCACAGAGAGCTTAGCTTAGCCCGTTCAAGCTGAGCTCCCTAGCACCTCAGAAGAGGTAGGATGCTAACAGCCTCTTCTTGCAGGAAACTGAAGCCCAGAGACGGAGTGTCTCTTGATAAGAGTTTGAGCCCGACTCCACACACCACTGCCAGCCCTGAAATTCAGATGCGACACTGTGAAGTACCCAGAGTCACTGTCCCTCACCACACAAATGAGGGAATTCAGGCCCAGAAAGGGGACTAATTTATCCCTGGGTGGTGCAGAGGCAAGATGGGAGCTAATGGCTTCAGACCCGTGTACTTCCTTTTCCCCTTGTGATGTCTCTTAAACAAATGTATGTATGTATATGTGTATATACGTGTGTGTACACAATTAAAATTAAATTAAAATATATATTAAAATTTATGTGTTTGTGCATGTGCCTCCTTGTATGTTCACCATGCATGTGTAGTGCTCAAAGAGACCAGAAAAGGGTATTGGATCCCCTGGAACTGGAATTATAAACATCTATGAACCTGATGTGGGTCCTGGGAACCAAGCTGGGTCCTCTACAAACGCAGCCAGTGTTCTTTTGGTCGTGAGCCTCGCCTTTAACAGCCGAGCCATCACTCCAGTCCCGGTCTCTTATTTATCTATTTAATTATTTGGGGTGGGCACAACTACACACACGTTAGAAAACCACCTTTAAGGAGTCAGTTTTCTCCCTCTGTCATTGCACCCAGTCAGGCTTGGAGGTGAGCGTCTCTGCCTACAGAGCCATCTCACCAGCCCTGCGATGTCTCTCCCTGTCCCTCAACCTCCAGGGTCCTTGTGGCCCTCCTTGATCTGCCACCTGCCCTAACTCACCTGCTCCAGCCCTCTCCATAGGCCCTTCCTACAGCCCATGATGCCAAATCCCCGTACGGGGCTGGAGTGTGTGAGTGATGGCTACTTTTGTCAGCTTGACCATGTCTGGAATTAACTAAAACCCAAGCGCGGTGAGTGAGAAGACCCACCTTCAATCTGGATCTTTCGAGCTGGGGAGACCCACCTTCAATCTGGACCACCGCTTCTGCTGTACGCTGGCCTCTGCTGTTTCTGGTTGCCTTGCTCTCTCTTTGGGAGACCTTCCCTTCTCTAATTCAGCCTCGCTTCCACCGCCTGACCTGCTGCACCGCCTTGTCCTTACCTCTGTCTTCCACCTAGATGGCGAGGTCATCCCCTCGCTCTCACTTGTGTGAGACTGGGATTTGGCACTGCGCCAGCTCTGCGTTGCGAGATGCCAGAGATGGAATCTAGCTCCATCGGTCTAAACTGTGCTACCTCGGGCAAATCCTTCAGCCTCTCCGAACTCTGGTTTTCTCACGTGCACAGAGAGAGTAGTGAGAATCAGCAAGGCAATATATGCTAAACATACCAGTATAGAGTGGTTATTATTTAGTGACGTTGATTGTGCGCTTTAACCCATGCCGCTTTAAAATTAGTTATTTCAAAACAGGGTCTCAAAACAGGGTGTCACTATGTGGCCCTGGCTGTCCTAGAACTCACTCTGTAGAGCAGGCTGGCCTTGGGAAGTAGAGAGGCAGGTGGATCCACCTGGTCTGCATAGACAGTTTCAGGCCAGCCTGTGAGACCCTGTCTCAAAAAACCAGAAAAGCCACCAGGGGCTCCCTGCTGCCTGTACAGTCAGGTCCCTCCTCTGGTTCCGCCCCATGTCATGTCCCCTTCTTTTCGACTCCACTGCAGTCCCATGGGTCTGGGTATCTCTCCCAGGACACCCAGGGCTTTCTGGCCAGCACCTGTGCTCACGTTATACACAAACTGAACAAATACACTTTTGTTGCCCAAACAAATGCTTGTGTGTTACTTTTGGTCTGTTTTCTCCAGGGCCTCTTGTCTAAGCATGCCTGCCACTCTCTAGCCTAGCCCCGAACAGCTTCCCATGGCTGATCATTGGCAGGGGCACTCATTGGGCACACCTGGGGTACCTGCTGGCGTCTCATCAGAGGGGATGGCCCGAATATCCTGTGTCCAGAGTCCAGCTTCTACTCTCGTTCCACCCGAGGTCATTCCCACTCTGATCAGTTCCTAAGGTTGGAATTGAATGAGCTTGTAAATGGTAGCCTTCCTTGCTCAGGGCCCGCTCCATTTCCAAGTAGTTCAAAGAGCCAGGGTTTCTAGGTCCCTCTGAGCTGCAGGCTCTCCTTCCCGACTCACAGCGCTAGGGGGAGAGCCTACCACCGAAGGGAATCATGGGAGACAGAGAGAGGCATGAGGATGCTTCTGTAAGGCCCCACCAAGTCTTCCCAGCTCGGATAACTGGGCGCCTGATCCCTCATGACGCTCTTTGGCCCACCTCTGGCGCTAGTTAGTTAACAATGAACTGACGCCGGCCTCCAAGGAAGTCAATTTATGCATTAACTCATTCCACAAGCATCTGCACCTCCTGCGCTGTACCAGCTCACTGAAGTGAGTTGGAAGGGAAGATGCCGAGGATCCTGAATATAATGGCGAGAGAGACTGAGAAGGAACAGCCTCAAGAGAATGTCATTCCAACTGATTTCAGGCCAGGGCCACTGTCCCTCTGAGTGCCCTTCTGGCTGCCCCTTCTCCATGGAGTGCCCCTTCTGGAAAGTGGGACGAGCCAGGTCGGGCTCAGGGGTCCTTCTAGCTTTCAGCGTTGCACCTGGGGCAGCAGGGGGAGCCACCGGGAAGGACCCTCGCGCCCCAGGAGCCTCTTCTGAGAAGGAAGTATTATTTAACCTCCATTGTGTGGGAGGGAAAACACGGGGTCCTTGGAGATCCGCCAACCTCTGTCTTCAGGCTGTTTGGCTTTGTTTGTTTTTTTGGCCTCTTTTTTTTTTTTCCTCTTTCTTTGGGCTAATTGTTCTCATTAAATCTTTTTGTCCTGTTTTTTTTTTTACGGGCTGACAATGCTGCCCAGCGCTCAGCGCTGCTTCCTGTGTTTCTGCCCAGCGCAAGCCGCGTTTCCTGTTGTGAACCGTCGTCATGGCAACTGGAGGCCACGGTGGGCTCCATGGGGGGGTTATGGGAGGGGGGCAACATGGGTGACATCACTTGGTGGGAAGGCGAGGGGCTGGGGTCGGAGAGGGCTGCTGGAAGCCGCCAGTGGGCACATTGCTGCGGGGTGACTCAGCCCGAGACAGGGAAGAATGCCTCACATTCTTTCGGGAGGTAAGCAAGGTCAGGCAGCTAGGCTGGGATCCTGTTTACCTGACCCTGGCCCCCGGGGGACCCTGAGCCGGTGCCGGACATCTCACTAGGACAGAACCGCCAGAGCTCAGACGAGGAGACTGGAGTGGAGGAGGGGCAGGACCCAGGCTCTGGACCAGACTCCATGTGAATTCTGGTGAATGTCTGAAACCAGCATCGGATCACACCTCTGACAGGTGACAGCTGTCACTCTCAACAAATCACCTGGCTCTTGATTTCTGATAGAGGGATTCCCACGGGAACGACCCCTTGTTCTCCAGCCAGCTGAGATTGGTTGGGGGTCCGGAAAGTACAGGCCATAGCTCTGCACTTCTCCCTGCCCCTCACCTGTTCATCCAAGGCTGTATGAAAACGGAAAGCTGGGGGAGAAGGGCTGGGGGCTCCACATGAATCCGGCTTATGAAACCCCAAGTACATAGCTCAGTAAAAGGGATGGCGAAAGTCAGCCCTGAAGACAGGATGTGCACCCGAAAATCCCAGGCAGGAGTCTGGCCTGACCTCACCTGTCCTACTGTGCATGCTTCTGTGACTCCTCTCAGCCACGGAGATGAGAAAGTATGACCAAACCGAATCCCTACAGCTCTGGAGACCTGCAAGAATTGCTTCCCAGAAGGGCTGGAACCAGGGTGTCAGGTTCCACCTAGAGACAAACTGCACACATTCAGCCAGCTTCAAAACAGACTAGTTGCCAATGGGAGCTCTCATATGGCAGGGACCAGGACAGGGTCCCCAATTGTCACAGATGAACGGAGACCCCTTGGCTCAGTGGTTGACCCATCACAGCCAGGCCGGCCTGGGGGGGGGTCCACAATGCTCACTAGTCAGTGCCTTTGGATGATGGCTTAGCTCCCCAAGCTGCAGTTCACCTTCCTTTTTTTCACCACCGTACAGGTCCAGGTTCTCACTCTGTAACTCAAGATGTCCTGAAACCCACTCTGTAGACCAGGCTGGCCATGAGGTCACAGTGATCAGCCTGCTTTTTTTTTTTTTTTTTTTTTTTTTTTTGGTTTTTCGAGACAGGGTTTCTCTGTAGCTTTGGAGCCTGTCCTGGAACTAACTCTTGTAGACCAGGCTGGCCTCGAACTCACAGATATCCGCCTGCCTCTGCCTCCCGAGTGCTGGGATTAAAGGCGTGCGCCAACACCGCCCGGCGGATCAGCCTGCTTTTGCTTCCTGCCTGCTAAAATGAAGGCGTGAGCTACCGTGCCTGGAGCAGTTTACCTCTCTGTGAAACAGCTTCCGGGGGTGCTATGAGATGAAGCCTCTGCTATACAGCAGGCCACTCGGTGGGTATTAGAACCACACAGATGCCCACTGCCCCGGCATCACCCACCCAGCAGTGCCCATCCCAATTCACCCATCCAAAAACAGGGATAGCGCGCCAGATGCCCCGTGGTTTTCCCATAAAGGGACCGGGTTTCCCTGGATAGGAAATATCCTGTTCTGGCTGGAGTGGGGAGGAAGAGGAGTGGGAAGGACACAGCCGGCCGCCTACATTCTTGGCATTCTTGGCAACTGTCCTGTCCAGCTGCCTGGCTGTGACTGGGGGCACTGGCCTGGTGCCAGGCTAGCCTGGCCTCACAGAGCAGAATTCCTCTCACTGGGTGCCCCCTGGACTTGGAAGTAACAGGGGATCCCTCCTGTTTTCAACCCTCTCCTCAATTCTGTTGTACACAAAGCTGGAGTCCAGTGCCAAAAGTTGGGCTATGGGGGTCTGAGGACAGCCAGTAAACACAGGGGTGTGCGGTGGAGAGAGGCTTCTATTTTCAGTCCCTGCCCAACTGACATCCCCAAGGAGGTTCAGCCGAGTGGCTGGGGCACGGTTGGAAGGGCAGAGGAACCTTCTTGACTCTCCGGCTACAGAATGGTGGGGCCCAGCGTTGTATATTGTAAGATCACTAAGACACTCCCCCAATCAAGGGCAAGAAACCAGCCCTTCCCCCACACAAGGGCTGGCGAGGTGCCTTCACGGTGGTGTCCCTTTTTATTTACTTATTTTGAGACAGCCTTGCTATGTAGTACAGGCTGGCCTTGAACTCTCGGTTCTCCTGTTTGTCTTCCTGAGTACCAGGATTACGGACATTACAGATGTGCACTACCACACCGACTTGATCTACTGCCCTGAGGAATTTTGCTACTCGTAGAGGAAGGGCTGGAAGCAGTCGAGGGGCTCTGGAGTCACCCCCTGGGAGCGCCTCAGGGGTCCTGGAAGGAACTGGTCTAAGATCCCACAGTTAGCCACGGTCAGCTGCCTGCAGCCTGCAGCCTGCAGAGCTGGTGGAAGCTGCCTTTATTCTTTCCCATGTCCTCTGCAAGCTGCCCCCAACTCAGCCCCAAGAGAGCCAGAGCAGTGTGGGAAGAAGCAAGGCACTTTTGCTCCCTGGGATCTGCCTCAGAGATGCATCTTGCCAAAACTGGAGGCTGGGGACAGGTGGCCCCAGACGCTCTCCATTTTGGGAGCAGCGACGGAAGGAGAAGAACACGATTATCTCAAGCACTGGGCATCAGTATCCAGATCCGGGCTCTCCTGCCTGGAGACCTTTGAGCCCTTTCTATTAGACTGTCCCATTTTCCACCTCAACAGCCTAGGCTCTGGTGTGAGCCACACCAAGAGATGGACTTCTCGGTGCCCAGCCGGGAAGCCCCAGGAGATCCCAATGTCTGGACATCCCGCTTGTACTCGACCACCATGCATGTGGGGCTCTGGGACCATCCTGTTCTGCTCTCTGTGGTCCCAAGTTTCTGCATTTAAGTCTTTGGTTCTCTGGCTATCTGTCTATCTATGCACAGCCTTGAATATATTCAGAAGAGGGAGCCCCGTTTTGCCACCTGCCCTGGCCTCAAGCCAGCATCTAGCTAGGGTGGCAGATCTGCTCTCAGTAACCCCCCTGTCTCCATTTTATCTGTTCCAGAAAGGTCAGTCACCCTCAAAGCCATCGCTCCACCTTCCCCTGGTGCCTCTCAGCCGCCTGTCCTGTCTGTCTGGCCATCTCTCTGTCTGTCTGAGAGACAGAGGGAGGAAAAGCCTGGAGCCTCACCCTGCTGAATGCGCGTGCCCAGTGTATTGTTCTCTCTCCCCAGGGGAATCTCAATTGCAAAGCTCGAGAGTCACAGGGCGTGTGCCGTGTGCCCTGAGTCCCAGAGGGTTGGGGATGCATGTTTGGAAGTGTATTCATGGAAGACAGGGTTAGAAAACACCATGATAGCCTGAGGAATGCCTGCTGGAATACACCATGATAAAATGATGCAACAGAATTGGGCATGGTAGCTGGGCGGTGGCGGCACACTTTTTTAATCCTAGTACTTGGTAGGTGGAGGTAGGTGGATCTCTATGAGTTCAAGGCCAGCCTGGGGTACAAAGCGAGCAAGTTCCAGAACAACCAAAACTGTTACACAGAGAAACCCTGTCTCAAAAAAACAAAACAAATCAAAACAAAATTGGACATGCTGGTGCACAGCTGCAATCCCTGCACTCGGGAGGAAGAGGCAGAAGGATTGACATGTGTTCAATGCTAGCCTAAGCTACACAACAAAGCCTTGTCTAAAACAAAAACAAAACAAATAAATAAAGATATGAGACAGCAACGACATACAATGTCCAGGATGCTGGAGATGACTCAGAGGTTAAGAGCACTGACTGCTCTTCCAGAGAACCTGAGTTCAATTCCCAGTACACTGATATGGGGCCTTACAGTCATCTGAAACTCCTTTCCCGGAGGATCTGTCATGCCCTTCTGGCCTCTGTGGGCACCAGGGACACATGTGGTTCACAAACAGGGGCACATATGGTTCACAAGCAGAATACCCATACATATAAAATAAGAATTTACAAAAAATTATGTCCAGATATTCCCCTCCACTGACCCCGTCCAACTCCCCAGGTCTGGCTCGGAACCCTCCTCCAGTGCGCTGGCCTAATCCAGACAGCCCTGCTCACACTGCCCTTAACCAGAAGGGTCCTTGCTGGCCATACCCAACCTCTCTGCCTAGCCAGGTTCTACACCTCTTGCTCTGTGGTCTAGCTGGGCAAGTATATATCTCATTCCCAACAACTTCCCTCTGCAACAGACCATTAAAGAAAACCATAACTGAGCTGGGCTTGGTGGCACATGCTTTAATCCCAGCACTGGGAAGACAGAGATAGGTGGACCTCTGAGTTCGAGGCTAGCCTGGTCTACAAAGTAAGTTCTAGGACAGTCAGGGCTACACAGAGAAACCCTGTCTTGAAAAACCAAACAAACAAAAAAGCATAAAAAAAACCTCAACTGATCAAAATACAGAGAACATGCCAGGCAGTGGTGGCACATGCCTTTAGTCTCAGCACTCAGGAGGCAGAGGCAGGTGGATCTCTGTGAGTTTAAGGCTAGACTGGTCTACAGAGTGAGTTCCAAGACAGGCTCCAAAGCCACAGAGAAACCCTATCTTGAAAAAACAAAAACAAAAAACAAAAACAGAGAAAGAGAGAGAGAGAGAGAGAATAAGATACAGAGAACATGTGGTCCCGTGGTGCCCAGCCTAGCTGATTCATAATAAGGTAATTCCCGCACCTCAAGCTCAGGTAACACTGAGGAAGAAGGGGCAGAAAGACTGTAAGAGTCAGAGGAACAGGATGTCTGCTATGAGATTTCATCTTCTAGAAATGTCAGGAAAGCTACACCCACGAAGTCTCAAAACGGCTCAAGGATAAGACCTGAAAAAGGATTCCGCCAACAGCCACGCTACCATAGAAGGGGGAAACCTCACAGGACCCCAACCATAGACAAAATCCTCCAGGCAACTAAGGAACACTGAGAGTGGGAGAAGGAATCTTACCCAGGGAAGAGCTCCTCTAATGGTTATCCAATACCAAGCAGTCAGTCCCAAAATCACATATGTTCAAGTAACATTATACGAACTGAGCAGAGCAGATTGTATCACTCTATTTAGGAATAGAGATATGTATAAATACATACACACATATGTGTAGGTGACAAAAATCAACGAAAAAAAGGCTAGAGGCCATGAATTTGCAAAAAAGTATTGGGGGCAGGTAACATGAGAATTGATGTGTAAGTGTGTGCATAAATATTTTTATTTGTTTTCATTTTATGTGCATTGGTGTTTTGCCTGCATGTATGTGTGTGAGAGAGTGTCAAATTACCCTGGAACTGGAGTTACAGACAGTTGTGGGCTGCCATGTCGGTGCTGGGAATTGGTTTTTTTGTTTTTTGTTTTTCGAGACAGGGTTTCTCTGTAGCTTTGGTGCCTGTCCTGGAGCTAGCTCTTGTAGACCAGGTTGGCCTCGAATTCCCAGAGATCCGCCTGCCTCTGCCTCCCGAGTGCTGGGATAAAAGGCGTGCGCCACCACCGCCCGGCTTGGTGCTGGGAATTGAACCTCCCAAGTGCTCATAACTGCTGAGCCGTCTCTCTAGCCCTAATGTAATTATACTTTAATTAAAAAGCATGTGATGTGTTTTAACAATGATGATGACAGCCAGGCATAGTGGGTACGTAAGGCCTGTACTCTCATCACTTGGGATACAGAGGCAGGTAGATCTCCGTGAGTTCCGGGCAAGGCTGGTCTACGATCCAGCCAGGACGACACAGAGAGCTAATGGGGCCCAGAGGGTGGCTAATTGGTAGAGCACCCAAAGAGGACCTGGATTCTAGTCCCAGCAGAGAAGATAGCTGATAGACAGACAGACAGACAGACAGACAGACAGACAGATCCTGAGTGTGAGCACATTGGATGGGTAGCTCAGTTGGTAGAGGGCTTACCTGGATTCAGCCACATAAATTGGGCATGGTGGCACACACCATGTCTGGAGGTTGAGGCAAGAGGATCAAAAGTTCAAGGTTATCCTCAGCTACCTAGCAAGTTTGAGACCAGTCTGAGCTACATGAGACATTGTATCCAAAAAAAAAAAAAAAAAAAAAAAAAAAAGCTGGAGGGATGGCTCAACAGTCAAGAGCATTTGTTGCTCTTGTAGAGGACCCAGGTTCAGTTCCCTGTACCCATATGGTGAATCATAACCATCCATAACTCCAGTTCCAGTTCCAGGGGATCCCATGTCCCCTTCCAACCTTTATACACACACATACATGCAGGTAAATCACTCACAGACAAAAGATAAAAAATTAATCTAAAAATTATATATATATAAGATATAAAATTATATGTATGTGTACAGAAAGGAGGAAACAAAGGGAAATGAATCTAATAGAATGAATAAAAGAGAAACTAGAACATTAAACATGCCCTAAAATAAATTAAGACCTAATGGAAAACAAACAGAAAACCAAACCAAATGTTTAACTCAGCAAACATTGCCTGTACACCTGCTGTGTGTCTAGGCTCTGCTGAGTGAACCTGATGTCAAGAGAATGGGGCGGTCACCAGGCCCAGCAAGCAACCTCAGGTGGGAGCTGGCTGTCCTCAGGAGGGCACCCAACAAGAGGCAAGCTAGCAGAATGGGGGGACTTGAGGTGACTGCTTACAGATAGTGAGGTGGAAGCCCTGGAAGGAACCACGAAGTGCATGGCTGGAGCTCCCACTCACCAGAGCAGGAATGACAAGCAGGCTCCAATTCTTTAGAGAAGTCTGGAGTGCTGGGTTGAGAGATCTTTGGAAGCCAAGTGGGCATGCCTTTGGAAAGAATTCAAGGACCAGGTCATTCACCCATTCATTTAACAAATATGTCTAGATGCCTGTTCAGGCCCTACATACCTCTGATACCCCAGGGAGCGTCTTCCCAGGTCCAGGCAGTATAGCAGCAATTGAAGAGAATGTGTGGACAGATGAATGACAGCGAGGCAGGGTGGGGGTGGGGAAGCTGTGGCGAGGTGGGTTGGTTTCACTGATGTTGTCTGGGAAGACCGGGGGGGGGGGGGACACATGGGGTAGCGTTTTGGATAGGGGGGTTCCCATGCAGAGCTGAAGGAGGCACAGCTCAGGTGAGATCAGGGCAGGATCCTGTTGACCCTCATTGGCGGGGAGGGGCAGCAGAGGCCAATGTGGTGCTGAAGTTGGGGCCTCAGGAGAGCCAACGGGAGCCAGGGTTTGAAGGTGGGCTGGGTTTGAGAGTGCCCATTGGATGAAACGGGAAGATGAGGCAAAGTCAAGGCCAGCCCAGAGGTTTGGAGGCTCCGACAACTGGATGGGGCCAACATGGAAGGGGCAGGTTTGGAATGGGGACAGGAGAGGCACTGAGGATGGGCAGGTTAGGGATGACATGATGGATGATAGATGTTAAATCAGTTGCTGAGTAGGCACAAAATACCCAAGTTCAGGAGGGACACACACCTGTGGGTGGCAGTTACCCTGTGAGGCTGGCTGCGTTCACCTTGGCAATGGTTGCGGAGGAGACTCCTGAGGCTACCTCAGGTCCCAAACGCTAAGACTCTGGAGGTAAAGAGGGGCCAGAGAGGTGCCCAAAGGAGCAGCCAGGGAGGTGGATTCCCAACATAGCCAGGCTCCCAACAGTCACAGTGCAGTGCCCTCTAACACGTGGAGGTCCAGGCAGGTAGCAAGTGGGGTTCCTGTACAGCAGCGATGGGAGAGCGAGGTTTTGAGAAAGAGCAGTGGAAAGGAACTCAGAAGGTGAAAGGAGTGAGCTTCTGTGAAGACTGTGCTACACATGGGGTAGCTGTGTAGTCCTGAAAGCCAGGCAAGAGACTTGGCAGCCCCATGCTGGCCTCCTTAATCCTTCCCAGGTCTCCCTAGAACAGCTGTTTGCTCTAGGGAGGGTGTCATAATTAGGGTTTTTATTGCTGTGAAGAGACACCATGGCACAGAAACTCTTGTTTGGTTGGTTGGTTGGTTTTTGGGTTTTTTTTGGTTTTTTTTTGTTTTGTTTTTCTTTTTTTCAAGACAGGGTTTCTCTGTAGCTCTGGAGCCTGTCCTGGAACTAGCTCTTGTAGACCAGGCTGGCCTCGAACTCACAGATATATGCCTGCTTCTGCCTCCCAAGTGCTGGGATTAAAGGCATGTGCCACCACCGCCCGGCGACCACAGCAACTTTTATAAAGAAAGCATTTAATTGGGTGGCTCGCTTAGTTTCAGAGGTTCAGTCCGTTATTGTCATGGCAGGGAGCATGGCAGCATGCAGGCAGATGTGGTACTGGCTACATCTTGACTTGCAGGGAACAGGAAGTCGACTGAGATACTGGGCAGTATCCTGAGCATAGAAAACCTCAAAGCCTGCCCCCACAGTAACATACTTCCTCCAACCAGGCCATACACACTCCAACAAAGTCACACTTCCTAATAGTGCCACTCCCTAAAAGATTATGAGGGTCAATTACATTCAAACTACCACACTGGAGAAATATGGATAAGGTTTGGTCTGGGTAAGTGTCTACACTTTGAGACTATCCCACATGCATGTCACACCAGAGGAGGAGAGGCAGGGCCAGGGCTCAAGGCAAAGGCCAAGGCATCTCTGGCAGCCCTTCCTATATCCATCACATTCCAAGAGTCAGAGAATTCCCAGGGAAACCTCTCACTCTGGTGGCCTGCTCACCAGGCACCATGGTACGTGCCTGTAGTCCAGCTTCTTGGAAAACCTAAGAAGATACATAGCTCAAGCCCAAGAGATCAGGATCACTACCTCTAACTTACCACCCCTCTATTCAAAAGTGGGGCCTAATTCCCCAGGTCTTGAGCCTGGGCAGTCTTGGGAACCATGCCGCACCAGCGGAACGTGGCAGAAGGGACTCCGAGTAACAGAACTTTTAGCCTGCTGGAGCTATGAGCTACCACACCGAGGAAGCCCACAATGGCTGTGCAGAGGTGCTCTGGGGATGGTACGGGAGCAGAGAGACACCGGGCTTCAGCTGCCATCTGACTGCAGCTTGCAGAGCCCTCGCGAGGCCGTGCTCCATGAAAGTTTATCTTGAGCCTTTCAGGCTTTTTAGTCTACTAAGCTCAACGGCCGACTGGAGAAACACCCAAGGCCGAGTTGAGGTCTGTGACTATGAATTCATTTTCTTTTTCGCTTTGTTTTGTTTTTCGAGACAGGGTTTCTCTGGATAGCTTTTGGAGCCTGTCCTGGAACTCACTCTGTAGACCAGGCTGGCCTTAAATTCACAGAGATCTGCCTGCCTCTACCTCCCGAGTGCTAGGATTAAAGGAGTGCGCCACCACTGCCCGGCTATGAGTTCATTTTCTACAGCACTGGGTACAGAGCTCGAGGCCTTGGGCATGCGAGCCCACCAGCTAGTCCTACTGAGCCATATTCCCAGCCCTTAAGGTTGTCAGTTTAAAGTGACTCTCCCTTGCCAGACATGGCAACTCATGTCTGTCATCCCAGCACTCGGGAGGTCAGGCAAGAGTTTGAAGCTAGCCTGGGCTACACAGTGACTGCTGTGGGACAATGGTCTTGTGCCTTTTAAAGATTTGTCACTTGTATTGCTTTAATAAAATGCTGAAGCCGGGCGGTGGTGGCGCACGCCTTTAATCCCAGCACTCGGGAGGCAGAGGCAGGCGGATCTCCGTGAGTTCGAGGCCAGCCTGGTCTACAAGAGCTAGTTCCAGGACAGGAACCAAAAGCTACAGAGAAACCCTGTCTCGAAAAATAAAAAAAAATAAAAAAAAAATAAAAAAAATAAAATGCTGATTGGCCAGTAGCCAGGCAGAAAGTATAGGCAGGGCAACCAGAACAGGAGAATCCTGGGAAGAGGAAAGGCTCAGTCTGCTGTTGGCACCCAGACACAGAAGAAGCAAGAAGAAAATGCCTCGCTGATAAAGGTACCAAGCCACGTGGCTAACACAGACAAGAATTGTGGATTAGTGTAAGATGTAAGAGTTAGATAATAAGAAACCCTGAGCTAATAGGCCAACCAGTTTATCTTTAATGTAGGCTTCTGTGTGTTTCTTTGGGACTGAACGACTGAGGAACCTGGCAGGACAGGAACCTCTGTCTCAACCAACAAAACAATTCTCTTCGTGATAGCCAACATTTTTGTAGAGACAAGAGGCTACATGGTCCCTCTACAGGCAAAGACAAGGTAAAGGAGGCGGGGGGGGGGGGGGGAACTACCTTGTGCCAGGCACTGCAGCTAACTATAAGCCATGGAGCATGCTCACTCGAGGCTATTACATGCTGTGTACATGCTACATCCACTCTAGGAGTACAAGATCTAGCCTCAGGCAAGCTCTAATGTGGGCAGGACAAGAGCATTTCCAGAAACCCAAGCCAAAGTCTGAGGTCTAGGGACTCAGATACAGCCAGTGGACTGGGAAACAGCCTTGGTGTTCCCATCCGGAAAACGGAAGCAATGGACTCAGGTCTCTAAGAAACTTAGTGTCTGAAGCAGTACCAGCAACACACAACTGAGCCATGTCTCCGAAGCACAGGGTGTGGAGGAACAACTCTCACAGCAAATGACGGGTATCAGGTTGAGGAGTGTTTGTGAAAACCTTTACAGAGGCTGCGGGGAAAGGAGATTGCCCTACTGGCCTGGAGACCTGGGTTGGAGGCCTGGAGCCTGTGTGAAGGTGGAAGGAGAGAATGAATGCTACAAAGTTGCCCTCTGACCTCTACGCCCACATTGTATACAACAACAATGTTACATAGTCTCTTAACCCAGGTGCCCACATGCACTCCCTGCTCCCTGGGAGAACTCGGGTCTACTCCCAGCGCTGCCTCTGCCGCTCTCCTGTAGACCAGACGCTACAGGACCTCGTTTTCTAAGCCTGGGCTCACAGGGGCCAGGAAACTGCAGACAGGGGGTCATTGTCTAGCCCAGCCGAGCCCAGAGTCACAGCTGCCAACCCATCTCGGCCACAAGGTCTTCTTGAGACCAGCCTGCTATGTGTGGGGACATTTGTATCCCGGTTGCCACGGGAGACTCAGATTCTCCACTGAGTACTCTCTGAAGTGTCCTGATGGTGACCCGAGAGCACCTCTGACCAGCAGGCCTGGGAAGGCCTGGAGAGACAAAGCCACTTTTGGCTGCAGGGGCGGCTGGTAGCTGAATGTTCGTCAGTTCACAAGCCTGGCTGGCCCTGGGTGTCACCATGCGCATCTTGTTTTTTGTCACGACACGCATGACCCAGCAGATGTTTCTCATCAATTCTGACTGAAGTATGTCTGACACTCGCCCCTACTGTCCACCCCATGGCACTGCCCTGCCACCTCCTTTTCCCCCTGGCTCTGTCACAGTCTGTCCTGCAGCTAGAGGGAGCCTTTAGAAACACAATTTTACTACATCCCTCCTAGGCGAGAGTCCAGTGAGCGCAGGGCCCACGCGTCCCAGCGCTCCACATCAACTGGGACAGTTGGGAAAGCTGGATTTGCTTTTGTTCCCAGCCTAGACTCTTTCCTTGTCACTAGTCCCCAAATGGTAGCACATAGGGGCTAGTTACTGGAATTTACCTTGTTTTGGATTTGGGAGTTTTGTTTTCTTGAGACAGGGTACCATGATGGTACCCCCAGGTACCTCAAACTCATATGCAAGATGACTGAACTTCGAATCTTCCTGCCTCCGCCATCCTCATGCTAGGACTGCAGATTTGTGCTGTGACCTTACTGAGTTGGCAAGGACAGAGGACTGCTGTGTGCTGGGGGCCACCGCCTCTGCTGTCAGATCTCCCACCAGGCTGCTTCTCTCCTGAGATCTCAGAGCCTCTCCCTGCTGCTGCTCAGTCCTTCACCTTGGGACCAAACAGAAACTTTCCTATCACTGGGGGAACCCAGTGCATTAGTTACTTTTCTGGTTGCTGCACGGGAAAAAAAAGAGAGAGAGAGAAAAATGGCAAAAGCAACTTAAAGCAGGCGGGCAGTATTTTGGCTCACAGATCCAGGGTACCAGCCACTGTGAAGAGACCGGTGTGGAGGCGGGGCTTGAGGAGGCTGCAGGTCACCTTCTAGCCTTAGTCAGAAAGTGGAGCTTTTTACTCAGTCCAGGTCCCTAGTCCAGCACCTAGGAAGGTGCCGCCCACAGTTAAGGTGGGTCTTCCCAAATCAGTTAACCTAATCAAGATAAACCCTCAAAAACATGCCTGGAGGTTTGTCTCCTAGGTAATTCTAAATCCTGTCAAATTGACAATCAATATTAATCACACGTTGAGACTCACAAGCCCAAACATGATCTAAGGAGCAGTGGTCACTTTGCCAGAATAATCTCCTCCGTACCAGAGGGCTCCTAAGGGGATTTTAATTAGTTTTCCATCAGGATTTTGCATATGCAGTGGGCAGGCATGTACAGGCTGCTGCCTCCCAGAAAGCGAGATGCTGAAACATGAGCAATTGTGGCAGCCCGTGCCCATGAATCAGCAGCCCACTCCCGGGCACAAGACCAAACATGTGGCACCCAGGTCCGGGGGGACCTCCAGGGCTCCTCTGAAGCAACTGAGAGCTGTGGTAGCCCAGGTGCGTCCCAGGAAAGAGAGACACAAAGAAGCAGCTAGGCCTAGAGTGGGCTGGGTCGATAAGGGCACCTGCCGCCAAGCTTAACAACATAACTCCACCCGCCACGGCCACACTAGTGGAAGGAGAACCAACTCACACAGCTGTGCTCTCAACCTGTGCCACGGCAGGCAGTCCACACACACACACACACACCGAGTACACTATAAATATGCGATAACTAAAAGAATAGAAACAAATCCTTTAAAGAAATAATCGTGATGCTCAGGCATGGCGGCTGTGCTGGATTGTTTTGTCAACCGGACACAAGTCATTCGAGAGGAGAGAACCTCAATTAAGAAAATGCTCCATGGCTGGGTGGTGGTGGCACATGCCTTTAATCCCAGCCCTCGGGAGGCAGAGACAGGCAGATCCCTGTGAGTCAGAGGCCAGCCTGGTCTACAGCGGGGGTTCCAGGAAAGGCTACAAAGCTATAGAGAAACCCTGTCTTAGAAAATTTAAAAAAAAAAGAGTTTAAGAAAATTCTCTGAAGAGAAAGGATGAAAGAAGGAGTCTTGGGACATCAGGAAGGCAGC
The DNA here is from genome assembly GCF_018167655.1 of Microtus oregoni. Classification (NCBI taxonomy): domain Eukaryota; kingdom Metazoa; phylum Chordata; class Mammalia; order Rodentia; family Cricetidae; genus Microtus; species Microtus oregoni. The sequence continues at coordinate 14,146,425 of NW_024543081.1, forward strand.
AGGCAAATATCTTGAGTGAGTACCACAAGCTTTCCTTCTGTTGCGATTAACCATCAAAGCAAAAGTCGGGTACAGTTCTCTGGGGTTGCAGGGAGGTAGTTAAGACAATGATAGTATGAAGACAGAGTGAAGGGCTTAGAGAGAGCTAAGGTTTCCACAGCCAACTAAAGTCAACAAAATAATAATACCAATCTAAAGCAACCCTAATATAGATAGAATGGCTAAAGAAACTGTAGGGGGCGCTATACTGAGGGCTAGCAACACGGCTCAGCAGGCCAGAGGCTTGCCAGCAAACCTGACAACCTGAGTTTGACCCTCTAGTCACATGGTGGAAAGAAAGAACTGACTCCAATTGGCAGTCCTTGGACCTATGCAAATCTACACACCCACACATACACAAAGATGAATAAAAATGGATTTATAAATAATATTCAAGCCAGGCACGGTGGCCATGTCTTTAATCCCAGCACTTAGAGGCAAGCAGATCTCTCTGAATCTGAGACCAGCCTGGTCTACACAGTGAGTTCCAGGACAGCCAGAGCTAAATAGTGAAACTCTGTCTCGAAAAAAAAAAAATTCAAGTAATCCAATGGAAGGCAAGAGAAAAAAAAAAGTAAACAAACAGAAGACCAGAATTAATCCCTAGAATACAATGCTTACACTAAATGTTAATGGTTTAAATTTGGTAATCCAGACAGAAATTGGCAGGCCATATGCTGTCTATAAGAAATTTATTTCAGATATAACAGTATAGGTAGGTTGAAAGCAAACAAATGGAAAATATATATATTGTGAGACTATTTATTTAAAAAAAAAGAAAAGAAAAGAAAAAGTGGGGTTGGCGAGATGGCTCAGTGGTTAACAGAACTGGCTGCTTGTCCAGAGGACCTGGGTTTGATTTCCCAGCATCTGCATGGCAGCTCTCAACTGTCTATAGCTATAGTTCCAGAGAATCTGACCCCCTCTTTTCTTCTGAGGGTACCAGGCACACACAGCACACAGACAGACATATATGCAGGGAAAGAAGCCAAACATATAAACTAAATAAACAGAAACACACATACAGGAAGTTAAGCCTAGCATGCTGGCAGATGCCTATAATTCCAGCATGGTGAGACTCTGGCTTACCAAAGGGGGAAGAAAAGAGAGGGGCTCAGTGTATTAAAGGCGTTTGATGAGTTCCAGTCCAGGACCCACATGGTGGAGGCAAAGAACAGCTCCCGAGAGTTGCTTTTAGATTTCCACATGCAAATGCGTATGTGCTGAAAATGACAAAATGCTTTCTTTTAGGCCACAAGCCAGCTCCCAAATCATGACGTGGAGACGTAATATTACTTAGGAATGCTTGGTGTAGCACGAACATATTTAGTCTTGATAATAAAAACCCGGAGGCAGATGTTAGGGGGTGAAAGCTAAAAGATCAGGGAAGCAGAGCAACCAGCCACTAGTTCTTAGCTCTATGAAATCCTCAGACTGAATGGGATATGCTGTCTCTAGGAAACCTCAGACTGGATCCTGAGCTCCTGTGTCCTCCTGCCTTATATTCCTTTCTTCGCCCAGCCATATGACTTCCCTTCTCCATCTCCCTAGTGGTGGGAGCTTTACTATAAGCTACCACTTGGCTCTGTTTCTCTTTTAGACTGACTTAATCTCATATAGCCCAGGTTGGCCTTGAACTCACAGAGATCCATCTGCCTCTCTCTTCCATGTGCTAGAATTAAAGGTGTGCGCCACCACTGGCCCCTATGGTTAACTAGTGTGGCTAGCTCTGCACTCTGATCTTCAGGCAAGCTTTATTTGTTAAAGCACAAAATAACACCACAGCTCAGCCTTAGTTTAGGCTTATTTCTTGCTAGCTCTTATAACTTAACCCGTTTCTCTTTACATTTTGCCTTGGGTCTTTTTAAGTTATATTTTACTTTCACTGCTTCTCTTGTCTGTCTGTCTGGTGGCTGACTGGTTCTGGGCCTGCTGTGTCCCTCTCTTCCTTGTTCTCTCTTCTCTCTCAAGCCTAGATTTCTCCTCCTACCTATTCTCCTTGTCTTTCTGTGTAGCCCTGCCTATCCTCCTGCCTAACTATTGGCTGTTCAGCTTTTTATTAGACCAATCATGTGACTTAGGCAGGCAAGGTGAAACAAATGTAACAGATCTTTACATGGTTAACAAAGGCAGCATAAACAAATGTAACACATCTTAGCATAGCTGACGTTATATTCTGCAACATAAACAAATGTAACAAATCTTTACATAGTTAAACCTTCCACAGAATAAATAAATGTAAATCATCTTTATATAATTAAATATTCCACAACAGCGAAAGAAATCAAATGTAGATAAATGAAATCATATCTTTTTATTCTTTCCCTTTTCTTTTCTTTTCTTTTTTTCTTTTTTTTTTTTTTTAGACAGGGTTTCTCTCTTCTCAGCTCCAAATATAGCTTTGGAGCCTATCCTGGAACTCACACTGTAGACCAGGCTGGTCTCGAACTCACAGAGATCTGCCTCCTGAATGCTACCACCACCTGGCATTTTTGTTTCTGTTTTGAGGCAGAGTCTTGCTATGCAGCCTCAGCTGGACTGGAGCTCACTACGTAGACCAAACCAGGATGACCTTGAACTCACAGAGATCCTCCTGCCTCTGCCTCCTGAGTGCTGGGACTAAAGGTGTGCACTTCTATGCCTGGTTCTTGAAACATAATCTTAAGTGTAAAAATATAAAATTTTGGGGAAAGGGGTTGTGGAGATGGCTCAGATGCTGGCCTGGCAGAGTTCAGATAGCCAGTACCCATGAATTAATCAAGCATGGTAACACAGGCCTGTAGTCTTAGCACTATGGGGCAAGGGAGGGAAACAGGAGGATCTCAGAGACTTGCTGGCTAGCCTGTATAGCTCCACCAGTGAGCTCCAGTTTTAGTAAGAGACCATAAGGTGGCTGGGCAGTGTTGGCACACACTTGTAATCCCAAGCCTCAGTAGGCAGAGGCAGGTGGATCTCTGTGAGTTTGTGGCCAGCCTGGTCTACAAAATGAGTTCCAGACCACCTTGTGCTACATAGTGACATGTGAGTCCCTGTTTAAGAAAAGGGGGGGGGGGGCTGGAGAGACGGCTCAGAGGTTAAGAGCATTGCCTGCTCTTCCAAAGGTCCTGAGTTCAATTCCCAGCAACCACATGGTGGCTCACAACCATCTGTAATGAGGTCTGGTGCCCTCTTCTGGCCTTCAGACATACATACAGACAGAATATTGTATACATAATAAATCAATAAATAAAAAAAAATTAAAAAAATTAAAAAAATTAAAAAAAGAGGGGGGCAGTGGTGGCACACGCCTTTAATCCCAGCACTTGGGAGGCAGAGTCAGGCAGATCTCTGTGAGTTCGAGGCCAGCCTGTTCTACAGAGCAAGTTTCAGGACAGGCTCCAAAGTTACAGAGAAACCCTGTCTTGAAAAACCAAAAACCAAAAACCGAGAAAAAAAAAAAAAGAAAAAGGGGGTGTGTAATGTGAGCAAAGATAAAGGAAGACATCCAGCATCAATTTCTGGCCTCTGTAAGCATGCACACACATATGTACATGTTTACAAATGTGCATACACATGAACATGTGCACACATATAAAACACACACACTCACCACGGTTTGGGGAAAACAAACTGGAAGGGAAACCCTTGGAGTTTAGAGCTGGCCAGACAGCTCTCGTTCTTGATCCAAAAAGCATGAGCTGTGTGGGGTACAGTGTAGGTGGCAGAGTGCTTGCCTAGTGTTTGCAAAGCCCTAGGTTCCATCCACGGGACTACATGACCCAGTACGAGGGCAAAAGCCTATGAATCCCTGCACTCTGGAAGGCAGTCAGGAGGCTCAGAAATTCAAGCCCGGGCTACATGAGCCAAAGGAACAGCAAACTACACAGGAAAGATGGATAACTTTGAATTCATCAAATGAAAATCTGTTCCTCTATAAGCAACCACTGTGGAGAGGATGAAATGGCAAAGTCCAGATGGGGGTCAGGAGAGGATGCTCACAAGTCGCTTACCCGTCAAGCACCAGTGTTAAGAACAAGTAAGAGCTCTCACGGCTCAGCAATACAGAAGGGGGAAAATCAGTGAGAAAATGGGCAAAATGAAGTGAAGAAACTGTGTCCAAGAGGATCGCTGGTGCAGGGTCTGCTGGTGTAGAGGCCATGAAGCTGCTGTCTGGCTTGCTTCCCACCCAAGGCTCTCTCAGCCCACCTTCTTCTAGAACCCGGGACCACCAGCCCAGGGAAGATGGCATCACCCACCATGGGCTGTGCCCTCCTCCATTGATCACTAATTGAGAAAATGCCTTACAGCTGGATCTTATGGAGGTATTTCCTCAGCTGAGGCTCCTTCTTCTCTGATGACCTTAGCTTGTGTTAATTTGACACACAAAAGCAGCCTGTACATATCCCAAATCTGTGCTCTGTGAGTATAACCACGGAACCAGGAAAACAGCTTGATTCACTGACTGTTCTAGGCTCACCTTTGGACCTGCCTCTCAGAATTAAAGATTCCTTTTGAAGTATCATTGCTCGCTGATAAGGCCCTTGGCTTCCCAAGAGCTCCAAAGGAGGCTGATTCACGCCGTCCTTCTGTTCTGCAACCTGTGGTCAAAGACTGGTTCTGACTTTCAAATCGGGTTATCAAAGAAGAATATTACTAGACTCTTGCCACCATACATGGTGGTCCCTCTGATGGATTCAGGCAAAGTAAACAGAAAACAACCTTCTAGAAGGGACTCATTATTCTAGATATCGTTAAGAGCATTCACACATAGGCAAGGTAGCATATGTCTGTGGTCCCAGCACCAGGCATGCTGAAGAAGTTCAAGGTCTATCTGAGCTACATAGTAACCCTGTCTCAAATAAATCAAGGGCTGGGGCTGGGGAGATGGATTAGTAGTTAAGAGTGCAGACTGCTCCTGTAGAGGACCCAAGTTGAGTTCCAAGAACCTATGTCAGATAGCTCACAACTGCCTGTAACTCTAGCTCCAGGGGATCCAACACCCTCTTCTGAACTTCTCAGAAACTGATGTGGAATGTCCTTTTGTATATGGACTGCTTTTATTGATTGATGAATAAATATGTTTCGGCCAATGTCTCAGCAGATTAAAGCCAGGCAGGAAATCTGAACAGAGATATAGAGAGAGTAGGTGGAGTCAGAGAAATGCCATGTAGCTGCCAAAGGAGACAGACGCTGGCACCTTACTGGTAGACCACAGCCTTGTGGTGATACACTGATTAATAGAAATGAGTTAAATTAACATGTAATAGCTAGCTGGAAACATGCCTGAGCCACCAGCCAAACAGTATTGTAATTAATGTAGTTTCTGTGTGATTACTCAGGTCTGGGCGGCCAGGAAACGAACAAACAGTCTCTGCTTACAAGGCACCTGAACTTACGTGCACACATGCACACACACACACACACACACACACACACTTACAAATAAGCAGAGCTGGAGAGATAGCTCAGTGGTTAAAAGCACTTGCTGCTCTTGCAGAGGACCTAGGCTCAGTTCCTAGAAACCACATGTTGGTTCACAACCATCTGTGACTCCAGTTCTAGGGAACACAATGTCCTCTTTTGGTCTTCTTGAGCACGGGGCACCATGTACATCCATACATGTAGTCAAGTACTCCTAGACCATAAAGTAGAAATAAACTGTATCTGCATACAGGTATTTTAAAGGGTTGGAGAGGTAGCTCAGTGGTAGAGCACTTGCCTAACATGTGTGAACCCCTGGGTTCTTTCTCCAACCCTGCCCCACAAAAAAGAGAAAGGGAGATGAAGAGAATCTACAGATGGTGTAAGCACATAGCAATATGTTCCCTATCACTAACCATTAGTGACTGTGAATTTTAAACCACAACGAAATATCATGACACACCTATCAGAAGGGATGAAATAAGAATGAAGAAAAATAGCGGCACCGCCACACATTGGCAGAGCTGCGGAGAAACTGGAGCACTCGTACTCGGCTGGCAAGAATGTGAAATGGTCCGGCCGCTCTGGAAAGCAGTCTGGCGATTCCCTTTGAACGTTAAGCATGTAAATACCGTAGAGCCCAGCAATTGCACTGCCGGGCACTTCTCCCAGAGAAATGTGAGCTTCCGCTCACATGGAAACCTGTGCAGGAATGTTTACAGCAGCTTTATGCAGAACACCCTAAACCTGGAAGCAGCCCAGACGTCCTTCAACACATGCAAAGTTAAACAAACCAGGAAACATCCACACTATGGAAAACCACTTGGCAGTAAAGAGCGGCGAGCCATTGATACACAAGCGCCTAGATGACTCTCCAGGGGGTTCTGCTGAGTGGGAAAAGCCAGCCCCCAAAAGGTTATATGCTGTGTCATTCCATTTATGTGGCATTCTTGAAATGCCAAAGATGCAGAGATGAACATAACGGCGGAGGCCAGGGGCTGAGGAGTACGAATCGGACGGAGGGACAGCTGGGGTGGGATAAAGGGCAGCACAAGGAGCCCTTTCCAGCGCTGCTAGAAAAGACAGTCAAGACCTGTCCACCCTGTGACACCTTTTTCTAGCTCTGCCATGCTAAGACAGCAGCCTGGCTCTGGGAAGGAGAGCTAGAGAAGATGGAGTAACTGGGCCGGTCTGAGAATGCCGTGTGTTGATGGATGTGGGGTGGGGGGCTCATAGATGCTCCTCTGGGGCCATTACTGTAGCCTAGAGTATTTGGAAGGCATGGGTGTTTTCCTACATCCATCTGTCCCCTTATTACCCTGACCCCAACAGCCCCCATAGCTCCTCTCCCAGCTCTTTCTCTGAGGGTTTTGGAGCAAGGATGAAGGAGCCATCTAACATCCCTCAGGATGCCAGTGGTGTAATGTGACATGTCCCCCTTATAGTCAAGTGTGTTGACTCTCAGAGCAAGGCAGGGGCCTGCCCATCATGATGGCCAGGGTTAGAATACAGGCATCCAGTTGGACGGAAAGGAAGCTTTACACTGCACAAGGTGACCAGCATCCCATCCGGCATCTCTCCCCGGCCACAGCCAGAGCCCTGGGTCAGGTCCTCTGCATTTGAGACCTGTGACCAATGATTGTTCCTCCCAAGACAAGTGCTGGGAATGGTGGTGCGCCCCACAAAGAGAAATGGGGCACACAGTACACTCTCAGGTCCCTAGCCCTATGACACTCTGTCATCCTCACCCCTCATCCTCTCCTACCTGTCCATCCTGACTGCTAGGCACTGCTTCCGGTATCCTCAGAGGGTCCACACCAGTCGGGATCCAAGAGGCCTATGCCTCAGCCTAATGTACAGGGTCTCACTATGTACCCCCGGCTTGCTTAGCACTCTATGTAGACCAGGCTGGCCTTGAACATACCTCTACCTCCCAAGTGCTGGGGTGATCTGTATGTGAAGCTATGCCCAGTTTTATGCGGGGCTGGAACCTACAGGGCTCATGCATGTTAGGCAAACACTCTACCAACCGAGCTACAGCCTGGCTTTCAGTGTGACTCCTGAAAAGAGATCTTTACACAGTCTGGCCTATCTACACATCACTTTGTGTCAGGGCATGGATCCATGTAAGCTATTAAAACACAGTTTGACTTTGCTAACACTATTTGAGTATTTCTTCATGCTTTCAACACAACAACATTTTAGCAGGGCGGGATGGTACATGCCTGTAATCTCAGCAGACACAAGCAGATCACAAGCTAAGGACCGGCCTGAGTGGCAGAGCCATCCCTTGCTCAGAACACAGAACAAGTTCAGGGAGTCATGTATTTGTCCTGCAAGCATAGGGATCTGAGTTTGGGTCCCCAGAACTCACGGGGAGAAAAAATAAAAAATCTGGGAATGATGGCACGTGCTTGTCACTCCAGGGCTGGCAGGACAGAGACAGGTGGCTCCTAGCAGCTTCCTAGCCAGCCTAATGTCAAGTCTCATGTCGCAGTGACAGATCCTTGCTCACAGAACAGAACAAAGATGTCAATCAGATACCGATAGCCTAGTAGGTAAAGGCACTGGCCACCAAGCCCGACAACCCGAGTTTGATCCCTGGAGCACACACAGTAGAAAAGAGAATACCAACTCCCACAAGTTGTCCTGAGTTCTTGCACATGTATAGTATGTGATACACACACGCACAAAATAAGCAAACACAAATAATAAACAAACGAGATTTTAAAATTAAAGCAAAAAACAAAGTACGCAGCTCCCAGGGAGTAAATTTGAAGCTGATCTCCACACATGTGTATTCGTGTATATACCAACACACGTATACATGTGCACACACGCCACACAAATGCATGCTTAAACAGCAAATTGTTGTGCCTCTGGGTGTGATGAGGCCCTAGACCTCTGTCCCCAGTTTCCCTGACCTCCTAGGTCTCCCCTGCCAAGGTGCCCTGTCCTTCCCAGTCACTGTCTTCTGGGAGGGAAGGTGGAACCTTGTCTGCAGTGCAAGAGGCTAAGCTAATGCAGGCCCGAGAGTCATGTGACAAATGTTAAGGCCAACCCTCTCTTCAACATAAGTTTTTCTTCAACTCTCAGTTTCAACATAAGAGCAGGGTGGCGCCCTGAGGGTCCCTTCCACTCTGTCCCCCACGATTGCCCCTAACTGACTTACACTCTGCAAGGACAAGACCTGTGACTCCACCTGCCCCTCTGTGCTCCACAGTCAATGGTCCACTGGCTAGCAGGACCCAGCTTAAACAAGCTGGTTTTCTCGGACAATTCTAGTCACCCCTACAGGGGACAGGTCTCCTGGATCACACGGTTGGTTGGGCAACCCCACCCTGCAGTCGTGATCCAAAAACCGAGAATTATTGCCACTGGCCTCCTATATGAACGCTTTCCTCTCGTATCCTGGCAAGATGCTGGTGGGCATAGAGACCCAGCCCCAGACCTGGCTAATCAGGGTCTGTATTCCAAGGTGGAATGTACTGTCTCAGAGTTTCTATCACTGTGGTAAAACATCATGACCTAGACAACTTAAAGAAAGAAGGGTTTATTGGCTTCCAGTTCCAGAGGGATAAGAAAAACATGGCAGCCGGCAGCAGACATGACAGCTAGGACAAAAGCTGAGGGTTCACGTCTTGAACCACAAACAGGAAACAGAGAGAGAGAAGACTTGGAATGATGTGAGTCTCTCAAAACCTGTCCCTTCTGTCATACTTCCTCCAGGAAGGCTATACCTCCTGTGCCTCCCCAAACAAGGCCACCAACTGGGGACCACATATTCACATGCCTTGCACTTTAGATTATTGATATATCTTATCATGATTTGGGACCAAACAGCCCAAACAGTCGGGGTCCAGATTCCATCAGACTATCTACATTACAAAAGAGAAGCCCAAGAAGCATTCTTCCTACCTGAGTTCTGTCTCCTAAACACACACACACACACACACACACACACACACACACACACGCGCGCGCGCGCGCGCGTACTGCCCAAACCTCCCTGAGTCAAAAACAAACTTCAGACATTAACTGGGAATTCGGGGCCCAGCTGGGATAGGGATGAGGATGGGGGACACACGACAGGTAGGACCTGAACCAGGGTTAAGGTTGGATGCCAGTCTGGAAGACAAACTGAGTCTCCAGCCATGGAGGCTCAAGACCTCTTCCTCCACAAGTCACCCCCACTTCAAGGTCCATATCTAGGCCTTATCTAGTAGAGGAAGACACTAGGGTGAGGGGAGATGACAGCCCTTCAAACAACAACCTCAAGGTGCCATGTCCTGGATCATCCACCCAGTACCTAGATCCCAGGTGACCTTCTAGGAACACCTCTGAGACCTGAGTAGTTATCATGAATGACTACTTAGTCCCCAGCACAGTTCTGCCCAAGAGGGAAAGCCTCCAGTGTCCTGCTTCCCACTCTAAGGCCCTCTGGGAGAATGTATTCTAATTGGCCTGCTATCCTGAGAGGCAGGGTTTCAGAGTGGGGTCAGAATGGGTCTGGAAGTTTCCCAGGCCTGACAGGTGGCCAGGGAGCAGGACTTGGGGAGGCCCCACTGGAGGAGCTTTCTGCCTTCATCAGCGAAACATTCCAGCATCCGTCATGGGAAGGCGGCAGCTCCTTGCCATCAGTCACCCAGGAAAGGCAAACAGCTCCAGCTGGGCCCAGCCCTGCTTCCCACAGAGCCCCAGCTTCAATTCTACCCCACCCTGAACCAGGGGCCAGGTCAGGGAGAACCCCAGACCTCCACTGCCACTGAGGCCACCAGGGAGGGCTGACTCAGGCTCGTCTTGCCCTACCTTCCTCTTTATACAAACACACACACACACACTCACGGCTGCCAGCAGCATACAAACACACACACACAAGGACAGAGGCTTCTGCCACACCCATAGACAGCTGTGCACACACACACCCCTCGACACAAAGCCACAGAGAAGGGGTACCAGTGCACACTTTCACAGCACCCGCAATAGGCTGGGCTCACTGGGGGAGAACTGTGAGGGCTGGTATCTGACACACGGTAGGTCATCTTTGGTCCTTCTGCATGCTGTGCGCATTTCTCCAAAGCCTATCTTTTTCCCATTTCTCAACTGGGATATGAGAGCCCCTGTACAGGGTCTTGGTCCCCTATCAAGAGTGTCCCCTGTGCCCAGCATGGGTCCCGACCCACAGTATGAAAGCATGAAAGGCTGATGGGTTGAGGAAATCATGAGGCAGCCTCAGCCAGAGAAGAAGTGAGGGACAGCAGAGACCTCATCCGGGTCCGGTGGCACATGCCTGCAATTTCAGCAACCGGGCGGCTGGGGCAGGAGGATCCATGTGTTTAACAATAACCTGGGTTACTCAGCAAGACACTGTCGTTGTGTGTGTGTGTGTGTGTGTGTGTGTGTGTGTGTGTAAGGGACTGGGCATAGTGGTGTTCGCCTGTGACCTCAGCACTTAGGAAGAAGAAACAAAGGCATCAGATGACTGCCACACAGAGAGGCTGAGGCTAGCCTGGACTGTGGGAGACTCTGTCTCAAGAACAGAAATGGAGAGGAGGTGGCTCTGTTGGCAAAGCGCTTGCTTGTACCCGCATGAGGACCTAAATCCAGCTGCCACATAAAGAGCAGCACTCGTCTGAGACCCCTGTGTTGGAAAAGGGGGAGACAAGTGGGTCGCTGGAGCTCACTGGCCCTTCACCTCTTGGAATCAGTGAACTCTGGCATCAGTGAGACCCTGTCTAAAAAAACATAAGGTGAACGGCAACAGGAAAAGACATCAGGTCAACTCCAGTCTCTGCACACATGCACACACCCACACAAACGTGTATGTACGCCAAACCCCCCCCCAACAAAAAGAGAGGGAAAAGAAAAGAGGAAAGGAAGGATAATGGTGTGGGGATGCAGTTCAATTGTTGGGGCTCTTGTGGAGCCTGCACACGGCTCTGTGGGGTGGCACACATCTGCAATCCCAGCACTGGAGAAAGGAAGCAGGAGGATCAGAAGATTCAAGGCCATCCTCGGCTCAGCAGGGAATTCAAGGCTAACCTGTGCTATACTTGTGTAAGGCCTTGTCTCAAAATTAATTAGTTAATTAACTTTTAAATAAATGAAGGAGCAGAAACAGGGGGACAAGGAGGCAGAGCACTTGGCCAGTCCAGGGCACTGAGCCTCAAACCTCTTCCCTAGAAAGAGAGGTAGCTCACCACCTAGGGCTAGAGCTAGACTCTGTTCAAGGTCAGCTTTCTGACTTCTGCCTCTGCAAGTTACTCCCCTCCCCCAGGGAGACCAAGTTTCCAGGAGACACAGCTACAGCAGCCCTCCTTCTCAGCGGAAGCCTGAGTCCACGGAGTAATCTTCAAGCCCACACTTCAGATCCTCTCTCAGCCTCACAACACGTTCCCCCGCCCTCAGGGTCAGGTGGCTTCACCCACTGGCACAGGGCAGGAAGGGCAGGGAGCTCAGAAATGTGCATCTTACCCAAGATGGGAAAGAGCCTGAAGTCAGATAGAGGTGACACTTGCCAGGCTACGTGATAGTTTAATAGCAACGAGTCACAAATGAAAGAAAAAGAAAATCCCACTTGGTGCAGTGTGGGGAGACTGAGCTTGCCTCTACCCCACAGAGCCAGCTTTCTGTCCTTCTCTTTCTTTGCCTCACTCATTCTTTCTTCCTTTCTTTTTTCTCCTTGAGACGGTCTTGCTATATACAGCTGAGGCTGACACTGAACTGGCAGCGATTCTCCTGCCTTAGTTTACTTAGTGCTGGCAGGCACTGTGTCCTATTCCTTGACCTTTTTGGCATCTTTCTTGCCTCATTTCTACAAAACTGCTGCTGATCCCTTACATGTCTTATCAACAGTCAGAGCGGGAAAGGAGAGAAGAGGACCTTGCCACTGCCACAGAAGTCTTGACCTCCTTGCTGGAGAAGGGACCCCACATTCACTGCCCCTGAACAGCACACACCTCCTTTCCCATTTCATTAAGGTGGAATGAAGTCACGTGGTCACACGTAGCCCAGCACTATTCCAGAGGGGTCAGATATTCATCCCCAGGTTAGAGCAATCACACCAGGTTAGATCATCTCTGGGGCTGAGATCCCAGCATTTCTGCTGATTCAGCACGCAGACAAGGGTTCTCCACTCAGCCGGCTTAGCAGCTCCCAGGCATGGCAGACCTGCCCAGACACTTAGCTAGTAGATAGAGAGCCAGGATCAGGGCTGGGGAGAAGGCTCAGTCAGAACAACGCTTACCACGCGAGCTTGTGGACCTGAATTAGGTCCCCACCACACAAAAAGCAGAGCCCGGTGGAGGGCTTGTAACCCCAGGACTGGAGCGATAGAAACAGATAGATCCCTAGAGCTGGATGGTCCACCAGCCTGGCTCAACCTGTGAGCTCTGTGACCCAAGGAGAGATCTCGTTTCAAAAAACCAAACTGAATGGTTTTTAAGAATGACACCTGGCATTGACCTCTCGTCTTCACATGCACAGACACACACTCACACACATATACTCTGACACACACACACACACACACACACACACACCAGGACCCACACCTGTGTACTGACAACTCCCAGGTCATTCAAGGCCAGGAAGATGGAGCCCTGGGCCACGGGCCTTCTTCAGGCCCTACCTACACCAACACATCCCATGCCTGCTTCTCTCTGCTCTGAGGGTGGCCTGCCAGTGCCTCAGAGCTCTGCTGCTGACAGGGGACAATACCGGTGTTTGGAAAGGGGGTGTGGCTACAGAGCCCAGTGCAGCCATTGGGGTGGGAGCTGAGGGAGGGGGCTGGGCTGGACTCCCAAGGCTATTCCTCTGCCCACTCACATCTTGGTGATGGTTGCCAGACTGTCCCTAAGGGCAGCAAGGACAACAGGGTGGTGCCTTGTGTACAGATGGTGGCCTCAGAGAGGCTTCCTTCCTAGTTCAAGGGTCAGAACATCTTAACAGACTCAGAAGAGAAGCCCACACTGGCCAGGAGAGCCACAGGGCAATCTTCTGTCTCCATTTTTAAAATGGAAACATGCCCTTAACATGGAATTTACCACTTTTGCTGTTTCTGAGTTCACAGTTCAGGGGTACAGGGGTATCTCATTAGACTCAGCAGCACTGCCCCCCTTCATCTAGCTGCTAGATTCTAGCAAGATAAACATTCTATTCCCATACAGCTCGACTTCTCTGTTCTCTCTTCCCCAGCCCTGGCAGCTACCCCGCATCATGCTGCTTGCAGCCTGCCTTCCTGAATCTAACCGATCCAGGGACTTCAGGGAGGTTGGATGAGGAAGTATTTGGATTTTTGTGCCTGGTTTATTTCACTCAGCATGTGCCCTGGAGGCCTGTTCTGTTCTACGTCAGAAGGACCCTCCTTTTCGGTGCTAAATAGTACTCTGCTGTAGAGATGGACCATACCAACCCCGGTGTACTGACAAGCCTCTGACTATCGTGACCCATGCTGCTAGGATCAGGACTGTTCCAATCCCTCTTCCAGAACCTGCTCACAGTTCTCACTGCTGCAGACCCAGCCGTGGAATTGCTAGATCAAAGCATAATTCTATAAATTTTTTTGATACTATCTCTCTATATAGCCCTGGTTGGACTGGAACTTACTATGTAGATGAGGATGGGTTTGAAATCACAGAGATCCGCCTGCCTCTGCCTCCTGAGTCCTGAGATTAAAGGCCTGCACTCACTATAAAGTCCGTGTGTGTGTGTGTGTGTGTGTGTGTGTGTGTGTGTGTGAGTGTGTGTGACACAGATAGGCTGGTATAGCCTAATATCGAACGTGTGGCCACTCGGAGTGTAGACCCTGCCAGACCACAGGGCCTTTTAGCGTCTTGGAGGCAGGAGACAAGGCAGACGTAGAATACGCGGGTGAGCACCTGTCAGTCTTAGGAGCCTAAAGCGCTGGCTGGGAGTAGGGTGGACTTCAGTTGAAATTCTGATATCTGGGTCATCCTAAATTTATCATTAGAAGTATTCTTTTTCCCCAAGACAGGGTTTCTCTGTGTAGCCCTGACTGTTCTGGAACTCATTCTGTAGACCAGGCTGGTATCCAACTCACAGAAATTCACCTTGTCTTTGCCCCCTGCTGAGATGAAAGGCATGTGCCACCACTGCCCAGCTGCATTGAAAGCAACTTTTAAAGGAGGGTAAGGGGCATCAGAGTGTGTGTAGGAATCACGGAAACGCTTCTTTTCGGAAACATGAGGGGGTTGGGACTGTGAAACGGGGCGGGTGGGAGGGTAAGTCACCACTCAGGAGCAGGGCAACGAGAAGCAGGTGACACTTCTAAGGAACCATGGAAAGGGGACAATAGAGACTGGCAGATCTTGCAGAGTCTAAAGCCAGCTTGTTCGACCTAGCAGGAGTGACATAGTGAGACCCTGTCTTGAGAGAGAGAGAAAGTAAATCAACCTCACAAGTGTCCTAGGTGACAGCTGTCAGGTGACATGGGTCTAGTGGGTAGAGGGATGGAAGTGGGTACCCATGCGGCAGACGGACATGGTATTAGACACTGCCGAGAACCTAGAAAACCACTTGAGCTTGGTCAAGAAACAGGTGTTTATGAGAGCGGAAGGGAGACTGGCTTTGTGCCACCAAGCTACAGGAGTCCTGGATGACAGAAGGAACATGTGCACTGTGACCTATAAGAGATCTGTGTCCTGTATGCCACACTTAACACCTCAGGGGACCAAGGAGTCTTAGCAAGCAGTGACCTCAAGACCCCACAGATAGGACATCACCCCAGCCTTCAACCACTTCATTTGACACATTGTTATTGGTGTTGCAACTTATCACAAGAGTCTTGGTCTCGGGTGGGGCAGTCACTTTACAAGGGACTGTGAGTCTCCAGCTTGAGGCTTCGGCTACCCTCCATGGCCCAAGTTCATGTTCCGAAGTGACGATCAACTCAAGTTTGCTTAGTCCAGGCCCCAAGAAGACCAGGCTGTTGTCTTCCCATCATTGCCTCCCTGAGAAGGGTCCCATGAGTGGCATCCAGATCCTGCCGCTCTCGTCCGGTCAAATCACAGCTGTGCATTCAGACAAACCAGCGGAGCAGCAGCGCCTTCCCAGTGACGCAGGAGGGGCAATCAGGGCTGCTGCAGTGCCTCCTTGGCCTCCAGACGTTTTTTGTGCGTGATAGAGTCTTGCTATGTAGCTCACACTGGCCTACAGTTCATAATTCTCCTGCCTCAGTTTCCCAAATGCTGGATTACAGGTATGTGCCACCAAACCCAGTTTTGTATATGCATGGTTTTGTTTGTTTGTTTGTTTGTTTTTTGGGGGGAGGGGTTGTTGTTCTTCTGTTTTGTTTTGTTTTAGCTCTGGCTGTCCTAGAACTCTCTGTGTAGTTCAGGCTGACCTTGAACTCACAGGCATCTGCCTGCCTTTGCTGTTGGTATTAAAGGCTTGTTAACTTTGATTTTTCTATGATTCTGCATGCACTGAGTCATCTGGATGGCAGAGGGCTCTGCTGCCTTCACACCCAAGGCCAGTGGTGTGGTCACCTCACCCTTGACCTGGGCCTTGATTCAGCAGCGCCTACTGTGCACTCGTGCGTGCCTGCACTGCAGCAGGACCAGGGCTCCAACAGGATTTCCCTTCCCCACCCTCGTTTATGGCCAACCAGAGGGATGGGTGCTGGGCCACTCCCTGACCAAGTGTACCTAGACAGGATTGGAGGTAAAACAGTGCTTCAGAGCCTTCTGGGGCTGGGTCCTGAGGCAGCAGCTCTGTGGTGGGTGCTGGGAGTGGGAGGGGCCAGTCACAGGGCAATGTTGCACCTGTACAGAGTACAGTTCTCCTGCCTGCTAGTCACGAGTGAAGCACCCAACATTCTTTGCATATTCCCTATTTAAACAACCCTTTCTCTTCCAGTTAACCAGGTCTTTCTCTTGCTGGTGATGGAGAACAACACCTTACATAGAAACTGGAGCCTGGACTGGCCGCATGCAGGGGCTCTGGGGGCGAGATTTGGGAAAACTGGAATTGGTTATGGGGATTGCTTGGGGATGAGTTAGTAAAAATGGGCACATGGTTAAGACAGCTGTAGAGGCCTGTGGTCTGTAGCTGGAGTCAGGTACCTGGTGTGCAGCCAGAGAGAATGTTAGCTCTGCCATTTGGGGTCACCTGGACTGAATATGAAGACATGTGTCTCTGGTCCTTAGAAGGAAATCAAGGAAGGATTCTATTGTGGGAGGACCAGGGGATAATATCTTAAACTCCTGAATTCTTGTTTTGTTTTGTTTTATTGTTGTTATTTTTTTTTTTGAGACATGGTTTCTCTGTAGCCCTGGCTGTCCTGAAATTCACTCTGTAGACCAGGCTGGCCTCGAACTCAGAGATCTGCCTGCCTCTGCCTCCTGAGTGCTGAGATAAAAGGCGCGCACCACTAATGCCGGATTCTTACTCAGTACCCAGATCAAGAACTGAGGGCACAGCAAGGCTCTGGATTCCATCCTCGGCATCACATGAGCAGAACAAAATAAACTGAGAGCAAACCCCAAGGAGTTCTGCCACTTCCCTGAAAGTTCAACAGAATTCTTGCAGCCTCAGGACAGAGTTAAAACTGAAACCCAGACCCGACCTGTAGAACGGCGAATTACATCCTTAGCAAGGGATCACAACCCCTCAGGAGCATCTCGGGATACTCTGAACCAGGATCCCCGCAGAGATCCTTCACAGCTAGTGAAGGAAGAGATGGGGGATGGATGGATGAACGGATGATAGTGTGTAGATGGATATTGGATGGGTAAATGAGCGGAGAGATGACAGGTGGATGGATGAATGGATGGATGGATGGATGGATGGATGATGTTGAATGGATGGATAAGTGGATGACAGCTAGATGCTAGATGGGTGATCATGTAGATGGGGGTAGATAAGTGTAGATAGAGAGGTGGGTGGATGATGGGTAGATGGATAGAGAGGCAGGGCATTGTGGATAGATGAATGAATAGGTGGATGAGTAGTTGGCTGGAGGATGGATGGATGGGTAGAGGATAGGTGAACAGTGGGTGGGGAGATGATGGATAGATAAATGGATGATGAGTGGATTAATGGAGGATGGATGACTGTGTAGATGATGGGTATGTGGAAGGATGGTGGATGGGCAAATGGATGGCTGAATATGTAGGTGGGTGGGTGAAGGGTACACAGAATTGGATGTCTGACACCTGAAGCTGCACCTGACATTACCAGGGCCCCTGGGAACACAACCTATGAGGTCTTTAGACTACGGTCAAGTTTATATAAAGTTGAACACTGTGAAGACTTTTTTTTTTATACCAGTAAAGCTCCAGAGGCCCCAGAGTGGGCTGTCAGTGTGCACACTGAAGATGCAAGGACTGTCATGGAGTCCCACAGGACTTATGAGTGCAGTTGTACTTATCAGTGCCTCTGAATTCAGGATGCTGTCCCCATTGGTGAGGGTGGCTCTGACAGCTCCCCACTAGCTTGCTGGAAAGCAGCTGAGCAGAAGTATGGTCCGCACTGGCCAGGGTGGACACACAGTGCCCAGCATCCCACAGGGACACATCTTCCAGAAGGGTTTAAGTTCGTTGACTAGTAGTCTGACTGAGGCCCCAACAGGCCAGAGACATGCAGCCTCCCCAGCCCCACATCTGACCTGGTTCTCAAACTCAGAACTTCTTATGGGGAGGAAGTGGTCTGGCCCATGAATGTCCCTCAAAGGGAATGTTGCCACTTGTAGGGGGACCAGTGGCACCCTATGGGCCTGTGGGTGGGGTTTGGAACTCAGTGAGCCCAGGTGAACTGAGCAGAATAATAGGACAGCACCTATTGTTGCCCCAGTGAGTCTGAACCCCTTTGCTCCATCAGGTTCTAGCTTCACCTCACCACACTGCTGTTAGCCATTGGCTGGTCGCTGAGAAGAGAGAACAAATCCATCATTTACCAGGCCAAACACGCTGGTCAGGCCTTTGCCCTTGGGTCTCTAACCTGTGCAGCAGTTCTGCGAGACTATGCAAAGGGAGGAAACAAGCCTGCAGTAGGGACCTGCATTCATCTTTTCCACTGTGGGTTTCAAGCTCTTCCATTAGTAGAACGAGGTGACAAATACAGAGAGCGGGACATGGTATGGGTGACACACAGGAGATGAAGAAGTGGGACAGATGGCTCAGGGATGAGGGATAGACTAGATGGATGGAGGGGTGGAGGGAGGGATGGACAGAGGGAGGGATGGACGGAGGGATGGTTGGAGGGAGGGATGGACGGAGGGAGGGATGGATGGAGGGAGGGATGGATGGATTCATGGACACATGTGTGAGTGGGTGAGTAGATGGGTGGGTGGTGGATAGACATGAGAAACGGATGTGGGTGGATGAGCAATAGATGAACATGTGAGTAGTAGACTGATGGATGAATGGGTAGGAAGATAAATGGATTAGGAATTAATGGATGGATGAATTGGTGGATGTGTAGTTGATAGATGAGCAGTTGGATGAATGGCAGAAACACGGATGGATGGATGGATAGATGAATGTGTTGATGAGGGCATGTGTAAATGAGGGGGTGGGTGGATGAATGGATGGATGCATGAGTGGACAGGCAAGTGGGTAGGTGTGGGTATATCTGAATGACGGATTGGCAGGTGGATGGACAGGCAGATGGATAAATGAGTACACAAATGGATGTGTATATGAAGGAGTGGTGGATAAAGGAATGATGGGTAAATGGATGTACAGAGGGAATGTGTAAATGGTGAGTGGATGGATGGGTAGATAAATAGAAGAGTAGACAGCCAAATGAGTAAATGCATATATATATGAATGATGGATTGGTGGGTAGGTGGGCAGGCAGATGAGTGGATGAGTAGACAAGCAGATGTATATATAACTGATGGATGGGTGATGGAGGGGCCTCTACCTCAGCAGACTTGGAGTGAAATGACACTGGACACACATAGAAGGTATTGGACATGATCTCAGACTCCATTGGTCTCCCCAACAAGGAATGCGATGGGCCAAGCAAGGGACTAGTGAGAAAGTGAAACCTCTTGTCAACAGTGGCACCCCGAGTCTATAGTTCTCCAGCCACTGAGTACGCAGTGGGTGCACTCATGCAGAAGTGCTGGCCTTTGGGGCAGACACACTTCCTCCTTCCAAGAACAGACAATGACCTTCCCAGCAGTCTTTTCCAAGTGACTGAGACAGACACATCAGATACCTGTGAGATGCTAAAAAGAAGTGACTAGAGTAAGTCCTGTGGCTTTTCCTTGAAGTGTTACCATGGAGACAAGGGAGGCAGGAAGAGGATGCTGAGCTGGCACTCAGGAGGCAGAGGCAAGAAAACCTCTACAAGTTCAAGGCCAGCTTGGTCTACATAGTTGGACTCCAGGCCAGTCAGGGCTATGTAGTGAGGTTCTGTCCCAACCCTGCCCCTGCTCCCCCCAAAAAGAGAAAATACCTTCCTCAACAGAAGAGTTTGGGGGGGGGGAAGAGTTTTGGGGAATGCCATTTTAGCGTGACAATTTGGGGGCCCACTAGGTCCCTGAAGGTCCACAGATTCAGTGTGTCTATCTGGCAAGAAACACAGGTAAGAGGACTGATCCAGACAGCGTTTCTGGAAAGTTCCTGCTATCATCCATGAAGTAGCCCAGCTGTTAGCAGCTGTCAAGATGTCTCATGCCCTGGGGCCAGCAGCTGTCTCAATTCCTATACCCTGCTGAGTCTCCTCCCACTCGCACGCCCCCCCCCCCAACCCAGCACTGGCTTTGGTGTTTGGGAAACTGGATACTGGGGGTCCAGAGAAAGGGGTTCTACACCAGAATGTTAGGGTGGATAGGTGATTCTAGGCATTTCCCATAGCTCCACACACGACCATGGGCTAGACCCAGGTTGGGACTCCGGATAGAATTAGATCATGTGGTTCTGGAAGCACTGGCAGGGACAGACACTTGTAGTAGGGCTCAAGGGGTGAGTGAACAAACTGAGTCGTAACAATGGAGCCTCTACCTCAGCCGAATGCCCGCCATGCCCTTGCACATATCAAGGGACACAGAGTCCAGCACTTCAGGGTCGTTGTTGTCATCTTCTTCTTTTTTTTGTCTTTCAAGACAGGGTTTCCCTGTGTCACAGTCCTAGCTGTCCTGGAACTAGCTCTTGCAGACCAGGCTGGCCTCGAACTCACAGAGATCTACCTGCCTCTGCCTCCCAAGTGCTGGGATTAAAGGCGTGCGCCACCACCGCCTGGCCCAGAATATTTCTTTATAAACTGGCATCCAAGGCTCCATGGAAAGAGAAGACTATATGGTTGGAATGTTGCTCAGTGGGAGTCTGTGTGCTTAGCACATGCTGGGTCCCTCTCCAGTACCAAAATGAACCCTGGCTGGCACCAATCCCTTCTCTTCCGTATGCCTGGCTTAAGGTCACATAGCAGGTTTAGGGCTGAGTCCAGCCCAGAACTTTGCCTTTTATGAATCCCACAGTCCCTCCAGGGCCTCCTCCAGTTCCCCACACGTCACCCCTACAATGCAGGGGTTCCACATTCCCCTGGAGACTCCTGTTCAACAGAAATCAATCTCTCCACAGGAAGAGATCCAGGAGTCCAGGAGTCAGGTTGTGCTACGGAGCCAGGACCAACTCTCCCTCTCCCTGAAACACAGGATTGCTCCTGGAGCCAGGCCAAAATATGCACGCGGGTAAGAGTGTCTGGGCACATAAGGATGCCCGGTGGTGCCTAGCCTCCCTGAGTGAGAGGAACACGGAGCAAGCTGCTGGCGCATTCTGCCAACATAGAAAGGTTAATTGTCACACCAGATGCCAACAGACAGACTTCCGGAGGATTCGTTTGGTTTGGTTTCGTGGCTTTTTTTTTTTACAACTTTAAATATGGAATATAAATAAACTTTACATTTAAAAAATAAAAAGAAAGCCCCCAAAAATATAATCACCAACTTTACAAACTGAAGGAAGCGGACCTGGGAGGGGGAGGGAAAAGTGCAGGGGGAAGTTGGGGGGGGGAAGTGGGTGCGTCAACCCCAGTCCTCCTGAAGGCGCTATGGCTCTCCCTCTCTCTCCCGCTTCCAGTGTACCAGCTAGCTTCCTGGAAGAAGCCATCAGGTAAAACCACAAAAGATCTGAGGGGCAAAGTGCACGCAGGGAAGAGGGCAGGCAGCCAGGGCGGCCCCTCCCTTAGGGAGCTCCTAGCATCCCGCACCTGCCAGGAAGGGAACAGCTGAAGGAGGCAATGGGCAAAGACTGTGTTGCTCCCCCAGCACCTGAGGCTCATTCGGAGCTTCAGGCTGGGTCAGCGCGCACACAGCCAGTCTGCATAGGGCGTCAGTGTGAATTAAAACTCGGCCTCCTTTCCTCAGAGGCTTGACCTACATCTGCCAGAAGGTCATAATAGACAAATCGGCCATGTTTAGGGTGTGAACAGAATTCTCCACATGCAGTGCCCATGTGCAATACACATCCCACACAACCATACGTGGCTGTCTTGGCTGGAGAGGAATAAGACAGACAGGTCTCCTGCCCTAAGGGAAAATGGTAGGGTCGTTCAGAGCCTCAATCAGGACCCAAGCACCCCTGGTGGAGCCGACTGAAGGGTACATGAGGAAGAAGACACAGAGCGGAGGTAGAGAAATGAAACAAGAGATGCAAGGGAGGTGGAAAGAGGCAGGGGATGTGGCCCAGGTCACAAGCACACTGCATCTCCAATCCATCAGAGAAGGCATGTGGCCACCTGCCCAGAGGAGTTCATTATCTTTCTTGATTTCATATTTATAAAATAAAAAGCCACTATGGGCTGAGGGGACAGGGAGAGATGAGTGGCAGATCCGGGTGCTGAGAGGTTTCCTCTAGTCTGTGCTCCCTATGTGGTCCTGGCCACAGGACTACAAGGGACCCTAGCCTGCCTGAAAGTGCTCCCTGCTGGCTGGCCAGGGGTCCAGGAACCAGGCAGGACATGCAGAGGTTCTCAGACCAAATCCCAGGCTCCTGGGGCCAGTCCACAGTCCCCCGTGAGGCTCCCGCACACTTGTCCCACGTTCTTGGGGTCAAGGGAAGAAGCAGCATGGAATGGAGTCCTTTGTTTGCTTCTGGAGTCGCAGGACGAGCCGAAGGACTGTTGCTGGTGGAGGTGGCCGGGCACGCGGGATGAGGGAAGCACCATTGGCCGTCCGAATCAGGCATCGAGACAGACGGACGAGGGGAACAACATTATCACTCCAAGGACCCCATGGGGGCGATACAGCAAATACCATATTAAATAACCCTGCGGGTAGAACAGACAGACACAGGGTCAGAGATGGCTCAGGGGTTCCCTTGGTTCCTAGGACCCCATACCAAGAACAGGAACTGATGCTCCTACTTTCATGCTTCCAACAGACCCCAGGACTGGGATGGGGGAGTCATGGGAACTGGAGTGGAAGGACAGACATCCTCTTTGGGAGGCTGAGAGGCAGTTAGGCAGAATGACTGGGTTGAAGGGAGCAAATATCCCTGCTGGCCCTCACCCCAAATCTAAGCCACAGCTACGGAGTATCTGAGCCTTGGCTTTCTGGCCAGGTCCTCACCTGCCCACACGCTTGCCGATGCCCCTAAGCCCCGAGGGTCTCCTTCAGTGCCTCCTTGTCGTGTGTGTGCTTAAATTTTCGATGCTTCCCTTTGAGGGGTCGGCGGACTCGCACCGTCCGAACAGTCACCCGAGTTTGAGGCATCTTGGCTGCTCAGGAAGAAAAAGTGTTTGTCAGCATGGGATGGTCATGGGGTATTCTTCTTGTTGTGAGCCTTAGGGCTGGCTCAGGAAGAGGATGGGGAAGGTCAGGTCAGACTTTATGAGGTCAAAGCCAAGCCCCCCTGCTCACCAGCTGTGTCTTCTGGGGATGTGACTGAACCTTTCTATGACTCAGTTTCTCTGAGTGAGGCAAGAGGATGGCCACCTCATGGGAAAGGGAGGTGGACTACATGACAGTATGCTGGCCAAGCAGTGCCTGACCCAAGAGGTTAGGTTTCAATGTGGCCCCCAAGTCCTGTCACTGCCCAGAGATGGAGGGACATATTTTCCCACTTCCTGCAGGTGGCCTGGCCACGGGTCCCTCAAACCCAACAGGAGGTCCTGCTGGTACTGTGTACCCATCAGGCACCTGTCTTCAGAGGATGGGCACAGCCCACTTTTGTACTTTGGTCATCCTGTCTCATCGTATGAAAAATCTGGCTAGAGAGGTCGCTTGGGGACTGGTCCTCTTGCACCACAGGTGTGGCTGTTCCCTCCAGCCACAGCTAGACGACAGGAAGATCAAGCAAGCTACCCAAGGAGCCTAGCTCCTACTCAGCGCTGCGAGGCCGGGTTCCGCCACAGCACAGCATGAGTGGCAGCCCTTCCCCACTGGGAGCCTCTTGCTTCCCATCTCCCTGGCTAGCGTTCCTACTGAGACCTCTGCCACCAACCTCTGGTTCTTCTAGCCACAGGGTGAGGAGGAAGCCTCTGGGTTTCAAGCCAGAAAGAGACTTTCTTTGGAGCTGGGCCTGTCACTCAAATTCCTGGGCACTCTGAGAAGCAGAATGGAGGGCTGGGCCACAACTTAGAAGGCAGTCAGCCCTGGGCCTGACCTGGACTCTTCCAGGGACTATGTGCCATGGGGAAGGTCACTTAACCACTCTGTGCCCAAGTCTTTAAAGGACCCGTGACCTCCTAGGGCTGAGTAAGTGCATCGAAAGATGCCAGAACCCCAGCAACACCTGTTATGCACACCCGATTCCACTATAAGCTCCTTTATTTTCTTTTTTTAAAAAATATTTAGCCGGGCGGTGGTGGCGCACGCCTTTAATCCCAGCACTTGGGAGGCAGAGGCAGGCGGATCTCTGTGAGTTCGAGACCAAGCCTGGTCTACAGAGCTAGTTCCAGGACAGGCTCCAAAACCACAGAGAAACCCTGTCTCGAAAAAACCAAAAAAAAAAAATAAATAAAAAATAAAAAATATTTATTTATTTATTTATTATATATACAATATTCTGTCTGTGTGTATGTCTGCAGGCCAGAAGAGGGCACCAGACCTCATTGCAGATGGTTGTGAGCCACCATGTGGTTGCTGGGAATTGAACTCAGGACCTTTGGAAGAGCAGGTAGTGCTCTTAACCACTGAGCCCTCTCTCCAGCCCCAAGCTCCTTTATTTTCACAGTGGGTATTATTCGTCCTACAGTGTTGGGGAAACTGAGGCAGAGAGCTATGTTTGAAGCCCTGGGATCTAACTGTGCTTCACACTTTCAACACTTGCTTGAACTGACAGTTCCTGGGAGCCCTGGTCTAGTCTGACTCTCAACTACTCTTCCTTCTGGTCTCTGGCAAGCCACGCAGGAGGCCAGCTCTTCCTGGGAGTCACTGGAGAGTCCCTGGCCTCCGGCTAGTGAGACAGCTTTGCCAAGCTTTCCCTGCAGTGTAGAGATCTAGGGGAGCTCCGATTATCTGGAAGGATGACACCTAGGAGGTCAGGAATGAGCCCCCCAGAGAGCTTCTATCCCAAAGGCCAGGCCGTGCACAGGAGGCTCGGCTGGACCACGCCTGAGTCCATTCACGTAACTCACAAATGACAGATGTTTGAGCCTAGGAATTCCAAAGAGCCACTGTGCTGTACCAGAGATGAGGCTGGAGGAGTTCCTCAGTATTCTGAACATTCCAGCACTAACACTTAGGAATTCTTCTAGTGTACAGATGGTAAAGCAGGCAAGTAAAAGCTAAAGAGCTGCCGGGGCAGGGGAGAGCCACGAAGGGAATCTCAGGACACCAACGGCCTAGGATGAGCTGTGTGACCTGGAGCAAGGCCCCAGCATCTTTGGACCTCAGGTACCCCCACTACGAAAACAGGAGGAACCGCTGAGACATTTTCAACTCAGATCTGTCCGACACTTGTGGAAACAAAGACATGAACCCATCTGATGGATGCTTGGCCACCAGACTCAGCTGTCTACCAGACCAGGCTATATAGATGCCCAGCCTTTACTTGTATATCTCCACCATAACAGAAGTGAAGAGGAAGAGGACTGGTTGGATTGGTAGCAAGGGCAGGGGCTGCAACCTCATTCAGGCTGGGAAAAATCTAGATTGTTCTCAGTGAGATCAAAAGTATCAAATAAATTTACTCATAGATGTTATCTATCTGATCTCTATTAATAATTTATGTGCGTGTATGTGTGTGTGGTATATGCATTGTATGGGTTTAGCTGTGTGCGCGCGCGAGCGTGTGTGTGTGTGTGTGTGTGTGTGTGTATCTATACACATAGGCACACATATGAAGTCAGAGGCTGACATCAAGTGTTCTCTTCAATTGCTCTTCACCTTATTTTCTGAGGCAGGGTCTCTCACTGAACTTGGAGGTCACCAGCAGCGAGGCTGGCATCTGATGATGCCCTGGTATCCACCCATCTCCACTTTCCCAGTGTGGGATGACAGACACAGCTACCGTGCCCGACCAGCCCGACCAGGGACTTAAACTCTGGTACTCCTGCTTGCTCAGCAAGCACTCTCCCCACTCTCCCCAGCCTCCTGACCCCTATTTAGAGACCCACCCTTTTCCCAGCTGTGGGCTGAGCCCCACAGAGCAGCCCCTAGGAAGGCGGTTTACCTCGCTGCTCCCGGGATGTCCCAGGGCTCCGAGTCACAGGCCGAGGGGTCACTACTGTCTCACACTTGCAGGCCAGGTGGTCCTCCAGGGTCACTGTGGCCTTCTTGAAGATTGGCTTCTTCCGTACAATCTCAATCTTTCTCACCTGGGGGACAGAACGAGCAAAATTCCCCTGTAGAAGCCACCTGTGCCGGAGCCGTCTCACAGGCCTGGCAGTCTCCTGCGCTAGGTTCTTTCCTCGAAAGCCAAACGCCAGGCTTGTCTGCAGAGCCAGGGCTCTGGAGCAAACAATAGCAAGGCCTTGCCCTCGGTCCCTCTCAGAGCTTTTCCATCAAAACAAGCCCTTCGATCTAGCTGACCTGGCCTCAGCTTTGCTGTAGCAACCCCGCCCCCCCCATACCCTGACCCCCCAGAGTGGGAGAAAGGCATTTCCGGGTAGAGCCTGAGTCCTGTGGGTCCTCATTCCTGGAGCGGAGCATTGGCCAAGGCCAGGGGCTGCAGCAGAGTGGGGGGTGGGGGGGGAGAGGAGATGGTTATCTGGAAGGAAGTGAGACAGGCCTTATCTAGAAGAGAGGCTGGAAGGGAGAAGGCAGCTGTCAGGTGTCTGTCCCTAAAGCTGGGGACAGGAGATATGGTGACAGTGGGTGGGGACGCATAGCGTGTCATTCATTTGTAATCTGGGGCACAGCGAAAGGCCAGGAATGGAAGACAGGCAGGAGACTGGGCACAGGCCACAGGCAGACAGGAGAAAAGAGAGCATGGTCACGTAGTCAGGGCACTGGGGAGGGCTGGTGCTAAGCCTTGTACTGTGTGCCCAGGGGAACCTGAAAAGGGGAGGCTGACCCAGGGTACTGAGACCTGGTCTTGCAGAGTTAGAGATAGCTGAGCCTCCCTGTGCCCTGCCTGGTCCACATGAGAGCAGGAGTCAGATGTTTGAAGACAGGAGTTTGTGGGGTTGTGTCCCTGTAGAGCAGGTGACACTGGTCCACCACTTAGCATTGCATACCCAGCCACATTCTGTCTGCCTCTCAGTGACTACGGTCTGAGAGGCCTAGGAGAGTGCGTGCATCCCGTAACACTCAGCAAAAGCCCTCCAGGGGCTGGAGAGATGGCTCAGAGGTTAAGAGCACTGACTGCTCTTCCAGAGGTCCTGAGTTCAATTCCCAGCAACCACATGGTGGCTCACAGCCATCTATGATGAGATCTGGTGCCCTCTTCTGGCAAGCATACATGGAAGGAATGTTGTATGCATAATAAATAAATCTTTAAAAAAAAAAAAAACCCTCCAACCCGTGGCCACTGGTCTGCTGCTGGGGCGGGGCCCAGCGCGGGGCGGGACGGGGCGGAGTCTGCGCACCTGCACTGGCCTCATCTGCACTTGCGAGGCCCGGCACTGCACGTTGCGGTTGTTGCAGCAGCCAGAGCAGCGCTGTACCTCCACGCAGGGCGGCCACACCAGGAAATTGGCGTTGGTGCGATCGATGAGGTTCCGCGAGATCTGGAACACCTCTGTGCGCGTCTTGCACTCGGCGATTACAGCGGGCTCTGCGGCTGCCAGGGAACCTGAGGGCGGGGCGACAGAAGAGGCTGTCAGGAGAGGAAGGTCTTTTTTGGAACCAACCCCCATCCAGACAGCCCTGAACTTGGGTAGATGGCTGGACCATCCTGAGCCTCAGTTTACATCATCTGACAACGAGGACAATGATATCTACCCCCAAGAAGCATGGTCAGGATCAGGCCAGATCATCCCGTGTGATCTCGTAAATGTTTAGTGCATGCCTGTCCCACCATCCTGGATCCCAATTGTTCAGATTCACAGGGCTGTGTGATTGGCCCACCTGAGTCCTCACCCACTGTTAGCCTGCCGGCTTGCACTGGTCTTTTGTTGTTGTTTGTTGTTTTCATGATCAAACTATCCAGGATAGCGCTGACTGTCCTGGAGCTCACTCTGTCAACCAGGCTGGCCTCGAACTCACGGAGATCCGCCTGCCTCTCTGCTTCTGCCTCTGCCTCCAGAACGCTGGGATTAAAGGCTTGCACCACCAGCGCCTGGCTGTACCGCCCTATTCTTATGTGACTCTTTCAAAGTCTCATCTGCCTCATCTGTGAAATGGGATAGCGGCAGAGCAATGCCTCTCCCCTGAGCTGAGAGGAAGAGGGTGGGTGAAGCCTACAGCAAGTGCTCAGTCATCCCCAGAGAAAGGTTAGCAGATGGCAGTGGGGCTCGGGGACCTGCAGGATCTGCCAGCCACATCTCCAGGGACTTGGAAACTGTAGGTGGCTTCTCCAAGGCCTACAGATCTACTGGCTTGGTCTCTGCCAAGGAACAACCAGCAGTCCTAAGCTGGGCTTAGTGCCTCTGCACTAGGCCACAATGTAGCCCTGAGCCACAGTGGACAGAGGACCCACCCAGAATACCTTGGGCTCAAGTGCGTCAAGTAAGGGCTCAGTCCTTCCATTCCGGTTTCCCCACCCTGGTTTCTAGGCCTTTGGAGTGGAACTGACTACATCTGTTCCAGGGTTGGAGTGAGGAAGCAGTGAGTGCAAAGGCAAAGGCAGAGGTAGGCAGATCTCTGGGAATTCGAGACCAGTCTGGTTTACCTAGTGAGTTCCAGGCTAGCCAGGACTATGCACTAAAACCCTGTTTCAGAAACAAAAAGACCCAAGCCACTATATTTTAAAAGCACAGCATGGGGTACAGGGCATGGTAACTCAACTTCAAAGATGGCTACACTCCTCATTCAGTTCTTACAGTAGGGAAGGGATTTGGAAGGTGACCCCAATCCAGGATGGCTATGTGCCCTGGTCTTCCTTCCCTGGATCCCACTCTTTGAAGGGCCACTATATGGACCTTCAGTTTTACCTAGGCTCCTCCTCCCTCGAGATGAGCTTTCTGGCTCGCCTCCAGAGTGGGCTCGGGTCATGTTCAGGTCCAGCTCAGCCCCATTTTCATCTGCAAAGGAAAGGAAGCATAGTCAGGCATGCTGACCCAGGCTGCTACCACAGGACTGGGTTGAGGATAGCATCTCTACATTCTGGGACCCCGCCCTTCGTGCTCTCAAAACCTGAGGTCCCTGGCCCTGAAGAGGCAACCAGGCAAAGCCTTGGGCAGCTGAATGGCTCATGGGGCTGGTGGGGCCTGACTGCATCTTTGGGAGCCTCCAACGAGTTTTTAGCCCCATTTTTGGCCAGAACCCATGTCAATGGAGTTAAAAATAACCCTTCCCCTTTGCTACTGTCAGCGAACCCTCCTCGGCCTCCAGGGTGGAGCAGGGACCCAGAGCACTGGAGGCCAGTTCCCAGTGCCCTCCAAAGCGTTCCCATAGGAAGTGCTGGTTGGAGAAATTCCCAGAATCCCCTCGGGGCTAGCAGGCCCAGTACAGCCTGCTGGAGCCTTGACAATGGCCCTACTGGTCTGGAGAGAAAGGGTGGAGAGGGAAGGGGGTGGGAGGGCCTGCGCCAGCCACACTAGGTCAGCTCTCTCCCCAGCTTTCATCTTTCTGGGCTTCTCTTCCTGTCACTAGCCGAAGTTCCCTCTCTAAGCTGGAGTCTGCTACCAGCTCTCCTTGGTGACACCTCCACCCACACACCTCGCTGCCCCGAGACATTGGCCAGGGCTGCCCACTCTTCCTAGGATGGCAGGGTGATGAGGAGGCTTTGAACTTGATCCTGATGGTGGATAGCCCCTCTTATCTCTCAGTGGTGAGGATCAGCAAATGAACTGAGGGATGCTGGAGACAAGCCTCTGCCACCTCCTTATGGCACCTGGGGGGACCATATTATCTTCCCCAACCGGCTGGTCCCATCAAAGGCAAAGGCTTCTGCCAGCTGCCGCCCTATCTAGGATTCCAGGGGTCCCGCAGATCGCCACTGACTGATTGGTCTGCTTTGTCCAGCCCAACAGTGTTAACCACGTCAGTCTGTCTGTCTGTCCCTTATTCTCTTTCTCACTGCCATCTCTGGAATGCCCCTGGTGGGGACGAGAAGGGGAGAGATGTACTTTGTGGAAAGGTTAAGTTGATTAGGAAAAAATAGCCACATGGTTGCCTCGAAACAGACCTGCTATTGAAAACCTCACATTCAAGATCCCGACCCCCACCAGGGGTGTGGAGGGGCTGCCCGAGCTGGGCAGCAGAGCGCCTTGGAAAGAAACAGCAAGATGGCTAAATTTGGAAGTTGCCCCATTGTGTGGCCAGGGCTGGTCAGCCGGGCACGGGTGGGAGACATCGGGTGGGGGCCCTAGTGAACAATAGGGGGGCCCAGCTGGGCCCCCTCCTGCCTGTCTTGCCACCCCCCAGCCCTGGCAGTATTGAAAGGGCCCGGGAATGCTTTTGAGAAGGAGCCAGGGGCCCAACGGAGAGAGGAAACAAAGGCAGGAAATGCTGTTCCCCCGTAGATAGCGTCTGGGCAAGAATTACAAAGTGACAAAGAGACAGGACCCCAGAGGGACAAGGGCCCGCGGGTGCGTGGGGGGTGGAGGCTGGGGGGCTGCTGAACAGGGCTCTAGGGACCAGGCCAGAGGTCAGAATAGAATGGAATTTGCTCTGAAGACTGCATTTATAAATACATTCCCAGCCCAACCCGCCGGCCCCCGCCACGTGTGTGCCACCAAGCACGTGCCCATTCGCCCAGTGCACTCTTGGGCATGGGCAGGGCTGCCAGCTGGTCTTAGCCAGGTGTCCCCAGGAGACCTTGTCAACCAGGCCCTGGGCCAGAGGGGCAGGAAGACGTCTTCTATAGCTCCACCCTCTTCACCTGGATAGGTATTTAGTACATGCCCTGAGTGCTTTCTCTCTGCCCGCCCTGCTCCAGGGACCCCACCCTCTGCACCAAGCCAGAGTCACACGTGGGTGCTGCTTCTGCCACACCCCATGTCCCAGGTACCAACCCGTCAGCCTGCTCTGCCCTGCCCTGGGTAGGTGCGGTCAGGCCTTCATTGGGATGTGCCATGGATCTAGTTCCCTGATGTCAAGAAGGGTGTCCCTGCCTGCCCCTCCCCACTCTCCCAGCACCAGTGGAGGCTGAGGTTCTGGAGGAGGATGCGATTTACCTACGGAGTCTCCATGCAGCAGGCGCTGGAGGTCATCAAAGGAGCGGATGGAGCGGTCACTCAGCATTTCATAGAGTTCCTCTGGAATGGGGTCCCCCTGTTGAGCAGACACCAGGAACTGAGTAAACTGGGGTGAAGGGCTCACCAGGCATGGCTCTCTTACCAACCACATGCTTTCTCTTGCACAGAGTTCCTACGAGGCTCCTCTGTCCCCAGCAATAGGCAGTAAGGCTGGGAGTAGGTGGGATGCGAGGCTGAACCAGGAGCAGAAGCCCAAAGGCTTAAAGAGCTAAATCCAGACTGAGATGCCCCACCCCAGCCCTCCACGGTATCCAGACTTGCCCCCAGCTCCAAGGCTTGTCTACATCTGTCTCCCCCATCAGATCACAGGTCCTGGAGAAACTCCAACAATCTCACTTCTCGATATGCTCCCTCCACACCTGGTAGCTAAGACATGCACGCCGTATGTGCAGGGGCCCCCAGTGTGAGCAGAGGCTTCGTGCAGACAATGACAGTGAAGTGTGTTCTCCAGCTCCCCGCCCCCCCCCCCCAGCCCAAGAGATGCTTAATAATGCTTGCTGAGTTGTGAGGTCTCAGAAGGCTGTGTGTCCCAGTGCTACCGAAGTAGTCCCTGCCAAAGAGGAAATAAGGGAATCCTCAGGCCCAACCAGGAACCTGAGCGCTTACCCATGCATGCCCCATGCCCAACCAAACGCTATTTTTAGAGTCCCTCTGGCCTGTCACCAAACACTTGAAACTTAGTTAGAACCTTAACAGGCCTCACTACAAGCCAGCTTCCTCCGGGGAAACCACAGGTCCCACAATCACATCATACAGCTGGAGACAGAGGTCACCGCCACATCGCCACAGCTCCAGGAGTCTCAAGAGCCTGGTGCCAAAGGCTGCAAGAGGTGAGGGCAGAGGGGACTGGGAAGTGTCCTCACAATAAGGAGCAAAGGAAGGACGCAAGATGCCAAGGCATGTCTAAAAGCTGGGGCCACGATGAGTGCACACGCATGTGGTACATACATACATACAGGCTTGTGAAAAGACCGTGCAGTTTGAGAGAAGCTCTGGGAGGACTAAGGCACTCTGTGCCTCAGTTTCCCTGGACTGAAAAGTGAAGAAGCCCTGCCCTGTGTTCACTGAACCATGCTGGTACCGGCGCTTTGAGGACTAAGCACAGGAGTGTGTGTGTGTGTGTGTGTGTGTGTGTGTGTGCGCGTGTGCACGCCCTCGTGTGCACGGGTATGTGTTTGAGAATGGGGTTTGCTGCTCTCTCACTGTCTATGGTGGAAAAGAAGCTCTTGCCCCTGGCCAGCTGGGGGAATCTCCTCAAAAGCTGCATGTCTGAGACACTTGTTGAGAGCCAGGTGCATGATGCCCCGTGCCCACCTATGTCCCAAGCTGCTCTGGAGGCAAAGGCAAGATCTCTTTTTTGTGTCAACCTGAGGCAAGCTAGACTTGATTGTGAAGAAGGAACCTCAATTGAGAAAAAGTTCCTATCAGACTGTGAGCAAGCCTGGGGGGTATTTTCTTGATTGGCTGACTGATTGATTGATGTAAGAGAGCCCAGATCCCTGTGGGTGGGTGGGACCACCCGTGGGCTGGTAGACTTGTGGCCTATAAAAAAGTAGGCTGTCAAACCATGAGGAGCAAGCCAGTAAGTAGCAGCCCTCCATGGCATCTGCTTCAGTTCCTGCTTCCAGGTTCCTGCTCTGCTGGTTGGTGCTGTGGAATTGCAAGCTGACATAGATTCTATCCTCCCCAAGTTACTTTTGGCCATGGTGTTATCATACAAGCAAAAATCTAAAGCAGTTTGGGTTTGATTTTTAAAGACATGGTCCTATGTTGCCCTAGCTGGCTAGCATGAAACTCAAAAATAGACTAAGACAGCCGTGAACTCAACAATTCACCTGCCTCTACTAAGTGCTGAGATTAAAGATGTGAGTATGCCTAGCAGGAAGATCGTTTGAGGCCAGGAGTTCCAGGCTAGCCTGGGCACCATAGAGAGACCCAGTCTCACTTAACACAAAACAAAACAGAAACAGAAACACCTTGTAGTCCTTGACACTTGCGGTAATGTTTAGAAAATATTCCTCAGGAATTCAGTCATACCCACCTCTGGTCCCCCATGTCAACCTAGGAAGTAGAGGATACAATCTGGGGACTGGAGGGGGGGCATAACTCCTTGAAATCTGGCTCCTGGGATCCCATTTGTCATCTGGGTCATTTTGTTCAATCATGGAGTTTATGAACCTGCCTGGTATCCTGGGGATGTCAGGAGTTTGAAGGAGAAGCTGGGGTGAGGACAGGGGCTTGGCGGCCTATAGTGTCCACAACTTCACAGTTGGGCCGAGACCTGCAGGACAGATTTCAACGCTGGTCTAGAGAAGGCCACTGCCCCCAGTTCTGTCAAACTCAGAACTGGTATTCAAAAGACTTGGATTCCTTCCTCACCCTGCTACCATCTGCAGTGTGACTTCCAGCTGGCCACTGCCTCTCTCTGGTTTGGGCTCTCATCTATGAACTGAGGATGCGTTCTAATTCTTCCTGGGGGTGGCAGAAGGAGCAGACGCTAGCTGGAGCCAGGATGTGTAAGGTGGCTTGCTTGCCCAAGAGAATGAGAAGTGAGTGGTGGCTCAATCAGCCCTGGGGGGTACTTCTGCCAGGATCTCCTTGTCCACTCAAGGGCTGGCTGGAGCTGCCAGTGAGGCAAAGCAAGCTGAACCCTGAACAGACCAAGTGAACACCTAAGGCTTCAGTCCACCAGGCAAAGGAATCCATCACGTGGAGACAAACGTGCTCCTGAACCCCAGATGGAAGCCGTGGAGGTGCAAAAGCACTCTGCTCAGTAAACACTGGTATTCATCCCTTTCTCTCCAGGGCTTCTCTCAGCTGTGCTCCTTCAAGCCAGGCACTGACCAAACAAAATGCATCACCAAGTGCAGTCCTGAGGCCAGCGTTATCGTTAGTCCCATATTCCAGATGGGAGAACTGAGGCTGAGAGAAATTAATCCACAGTCACAAGTCTAGATGACTAGTCAGTGGCAGAGGTGGGTCCCTCCAGGGCCATAGCATGCCTACCTGCTCCTGGCCCACCAGAAAAGGTTCAAACATGCTTCCCTTCTCTTCTGATGATGCCACTGGACCCAGCATCGTTTGAG
Organism: Microtus oregoni; assembly: GCF_018167655.1. NCBI lineage: Eukaryota > Metazoa > Chordata > Mammalia > Rodentia > Cricetidae > Microtus > Microtus oregoni. The sequence goes on from NW_024543081.1 coordinate 14,180,666, forward strand.
ATTCCTGCTGTTTCCCTTGTCCTTATCTCTCTCCTTTTTGGTTTTTCAAGACAGTCCTGGCTGTTCTGGAACTCACTTTGTAGAGCAAGCTGGTCTCAAGCTCACTGAAATCCGTTTGCCTCTACTTCCCGAGTGCTTGGATTAAAGTCGTGCTCTTCTTACAGCAATGGTCACAATTACACATTGATATCATCTGAAGACATTTTTGGTGGTCATGGCTAGAGACAGGTTGCTAGCATCAGTGGGTGGTGGTAGGGATGCTATTCACCATCCCACAGTATGAAGGATGTCACGAAGGATACAGTATCACTGGTCCCAAATACCAACAGTACCAGAGGTGAGAAACCCACAATAGAGGAGTCAGGGCTCCCCATATTAAGGGAACCGTGGTGCTCAGAGTAAATCATCAAAAACCTTACTTTCTGCTGGACGTAACAGCACAGGCCTATAATCCCAGCTGCTTAGAAGGCTGAAGACAGGATTGCAAGTTCAAGGCTACCCTGGGCTAAAGGATAAATTTAACGTCAGCCTGGGCTATGAAACAAATTCAAAGGCACTTAGCAATACCCTGTCACAGAATAAAAGCAAAGAAAGGGCTTTGAGTGTGCCCACTGGCAGAACAATTGCCTAGCGTTAGTGAGTCCTGGGTTCGGTCTGAGGAAGACTGACAAAGAAACAAACTGTATCTTTCTCCCTTAAGTAGAGCTAACCACAACTGGCCCTGAAGTCCCTGGTAAGTGTAACTGTACAGAGCAAAGCAGCCCTGAATTAAGGGCATTTAACGAGATGTTATTGCTTTCGTCACCAATTCTTTCATATGGCTCCCTGAGAGCAGCATGACACTCGTGGGCCAGACAATCACAATACTTTCAAGGATGGTGTCGGGTGGGTGGAGAGCTGCCGTCCTCAGGACAGAGTGTGACTTTGTCCTATCCCCCGCGCTGGGTAACAGGAAATGCAACCTAGCTCCACGTTGACACTACTAGTTGCCCTGTGGGCTGGTGGGTCTCTTCCGGGACTGGAGGTGTGAACAGTTAGCCTGACGTCCACTCCAGGATGCTGTCAGTGTCTGTGTGTGTTCTGCCACAGGTTCTGGAAGCCTCTAGGTGGGCACCCACAGTAAAGGACACCTGACAGCTTGAAGAAGCTGCCCCAGGTCTCAGGCCTGGGGCTCCTGGTAGGACAAGGGTGTGGCGTGGAAGCAGTCAGGGCTAAGCCAGCCTGGCAGTCAAGAGAAACAGCCTCCTCCCTGCCCCGCCCCCAAAGCCAGCTGCAGGAGGCACGAGCAAGCGTGAGGCCAGGTGAGTTACCTGCTCCCAGCCAGGCTGGCAGATCAAAAGGGCTTGTACCCCACCCTCCACCTGGGCCCCAGCACAGCACACACATACACACACACAGGCAGACATGCACTCCAGTCTGCTGCCACTGCAGTGAGGGAGATGGGCTCTCTGCCCAGCACCCAGGGCGTTGTCTGTGGCTGGCAGAGGCAGAAGCTGACGAGGCCTCCTAGGGCCTGCCTGCTTGCCGACTTGCGTCTCATGCCGTATTTAGACGAGATGGCAAAGAGCTCTTTGAAGAAGCCCTTTCTGGGTACAATATAGATGCCTTTTGGAGACAGATTTTCTACCCAGCAGTTCCCTTCCTGGTTCCTGGGATTACCCTCTCTCTCCCTTATCCATTCTCCCACCCCCTGCTGCTCCTGCATCCCAGCCCAGTCCACCAGCCTCCCCTACCTCTGCTAGAGCAAGAGAAAAAAAATGTCAAAGCTGGAAGAAAAGGACCGGTCTTAAGGATGTGCCTGCCACCCTGATGGCCCATTGCAATCACTGCCTCCCACCTCAACTCAATGGGAGCCAGTTCCCATTATTTGTAAACTAAATGAGTCCAACCTGCTCCATATTTTAGGTGAGGGAAACTGAGGCCCAGCCTGCCTCTCCTTCATTGTCTTTCTACCTCAGTCCTCCCTGCCGACAGTCCAAGTCCCAAGACAGAGAAAGTGTATTGGAATACCTCACCACGGCGGAGGGGCGGGGTTACAAACCAGATGCCCATTTTGCAATGCACTGTACCGTGGGCGGCTGCCCTCAGAGGCCAGGCTTCACCCAGGCTGTGTTAATAAAGCACGCCTGGCCTGAGCCCACTCCACCATTCATGGTTCTTTCCACGCTCCTTTGGTGATTGTGCAGGCTACAAGCACTCCACTAACACAGCGGGAATCAAGACAAAAGTCCCTCTGGCGCAGTGTGCAGTTCATGGGAGAAAGCAGGGAACAGGCAGCTAAATAAACCAAAAGTGGAAAAGTTGTCCTAGTCAGGAATGATAGTGCATACCTGTATCTCTAGAGGTGGCGGTAGGAAGATCAAAGGTTCAAGGCCAGCCCCACATACACAGTGAGTTGGGAGGTAGCCTGGACTACATGAGACCTTGTCTCAAATAAAATATCGGAAAGAAAATATATCACAGAAAAAGCATCAAAAAGAGGGAGGACATCATGAACCTAGAGAGAACACCTTGAATTGATTCCTCCAGGCAGGCACGCACTTCCTGCCTCTTGCCTTCAGGCCTCTGGAATCTATCTGACCTTGACTTTCACAATTCCAGGCAGGGGGATTCCAGCAAGTGGGTTTCCCCACCCCCCTATGGCCATTAGGAAGCCAGAAGGAGACTGGGTTGGTGGCTATGGGGCCCCACCACTCCTTCCCGGCAGAAGGGTGCTGAGGCAGACAGATTGTCACATGACAGTCACCTTCTGGGAAGCTAGCTCAGCTGAGAGAGAAGAGGCCTCAGCAGCCTTTTCAGACTCTCCTCCAGCCTGCTTCCAACACCTAGACCTCCCTCTAAATACAGCCAACTTCGGGGTCACCTCCAGAAGCAAGCCCCTCCTTCTGTCTTCCTGCTTGCCTGGGCTGGCCCTATGGGGACAGGGTCCTCAGAATTTCAGTACTCCTCATAGTTATCAGGGAAAGTCAACTGCAAAACGCAGTGCAATTGCGGTCCCAGAAGCGTCTATGGAGGAGCAAGGATGAGCTTCTGAGCTGCAGCCTCATTCCCAAATGCGAATATTCACGGCAGTGGTGGAGTGCTCCTGGAGGAAGCTGGGCTGGTTAAGACGGCCTGGGAAGCCGCATTCAGATGTTACAAATCCAGCAGCCCCTGCCAGGATAGACAAGTAGGGAGGATGTAGGGAACACACTAGGTAGGCTGCGTCCTTTATGTCTTGGAGGGCAAATGGGTGCTTATTTGAAATGAAAAATGCTTAGCTATCCCAGCACTCTAGGGTCACGCCAACATCACTATCGGCCATCACCATCGGTTACACAGGGGTGGTTGAAAAACCGTTACAGAGAGGCAAAGTTTGAGGGATACCAAGCTGCTCTAACCAGGCCAAAAAAAATGGGTGCTGCAGATCCCAGATCAGGATCTGGGATTGTCCCTTCCTCCTTAGATCCCCCCCAGGAAGGAAATGGGATGGCTACAGAGGTGGTGAGGTGCCAGGGCCCACGGCGAGCCCACCTGTTGCGTGGGGGCGGGCACCTGGCACTAAGTGTACAGAGGGGCTGTGCGTGCCTGTGTGCGTGCGTGGGTGTGTGAGCGCACGTGTACTCGGGCCGCGCGCGCGTGTGTCCCGCGTGTGCACGGGCGTGGCGGCGGGCGCGCGACCTGGCTGCCTTAGTGCGTGCCCGTCGCTCTGCGCGCCCGCCCGCGGGAGCGCAGCATCGCCTCCGGCCAGGAGTGTGCATGCGTGGGGTGAGTGAGGGAGTCGGGGGCCGGGCGGGGTGGGCTGCAGAGAGCAGCCGCGGGGCGCCGCCGTTCTCAGGACGCCCTGGCACCGGGCCAGCCCCCAGGTCCCCACGGCGCGGCGAGGCGAGGCGGCAGCTGGGGCCTCCAGGCGTCCCCCTCCCCAACAGCTGGCCGCACCCCTGGGGGCTGCAGGCGGAGCGGGGAGGGGGCGTCGCGAGGGGCCTGCTGCGGCCGGGCCATGCCCAGCTTGCTCTCTTTCGGGCTCCGGCCGCGGGGGGCGGCCGCGGAAGGGCGGAGCCCCCAGGGCGGGCGGCCGGCGGCCCTCGAGGAGTCCCAAGAACAAAAGGAGACGGCGACGGCTCCTCCGTGGTCAAAACAACCTGCGCTGGCGGCGGCCCAAGGTCGGGCCGCGGCCTCGGAGCCCTCCGCCTTAACCCCTTCCCTGCCGCCGCCGCAGCCGCCGCCGCCTCTGCCCTGCGCTTGGCTGCGGACGACGACCGGGCTGGCCTTGCCCGCAGCCTACTAGGTGCGGGCTCTGGACCTCAGCGGGCGGAGGCGGGACGGGCCCCGGCCACGCCGCTTTCCCGGCCCTCGCCCCGCTCCAGCTCGCGCCTCCTCCTGCCCCGCCCCCTTCCCACCTGGATTCCCGGTAGACTTGCCAACTCACTGCTACGTGAAGCTGGGAGGCGTAGGGGCACCGATCCGACCTGATAGCTCCCGCAGACGTTTCCATACCCCACCTCCCTTGCAGCTAGGCTTCTGCAGGCGCGCACTCCGCAGCCTGCATGCGGGGGAGAGAGGTGCTTCCTCTCGCAGGGCGCTGGCGCAGGTACGGCCGGGCCTCACACACACACCGCCCCTGGGGCTGGATTCCTTAAGAACTCTCCCCCCCTCCCCCCACCCCGCGCGCGCCCCAGTCCTGTCTGTACTCCCAAGCGTCTGAACCTACCGTATGTCTGTCTGCCTGTCTCTCTAGTGTCTCTGTCTCTCTCTGGGCCCCAAGATACAAGGTGCTTTTGGACCGTCCAGCACGACCCCGAGGTGCCCACCCTAGCCCAGAGCAGAAGCTTGGGTGGGACCAGAACGCTCTCCAAAGGTCTCCGTGGATATCCTGAGATCGAGGGCGCACACCACTAGGGCAGGCCGGGTCCTGGGCAGAACCAAAGCCCACGCTGGTTCCAAATGGACTCAGGAGATCGCGATGTCTTAGGCACCCTAGATACCACCCCACCCCTTCTCCCCTGGCCTGGAAGGGGCTTAAGAGCTCTGGCTCGTGAGGCAGAAGGCAGGGCAACACACACCTCCCAGGACGCCACGGAGGTTTAGGGCTCTAGGTTGGTCTACTGTAAAGAGAAACCCACCGCTGTCTCGTCATAGATTCCAGAACCCTGGACCTGGCCTCCCAGCCCTTGGGGCCACCCAGTGCCCGGCGCCTGGCTCTCGGGCTGCGGGGCTCCAAAGTTCACTGCAGGGAGAGGAGGGGGCGGACAGGCGTGGGGGCTGGGACGGCTAGGGAAGGATCCTGCCCCGGCGCCGTCGCAACTCACCTCGGCGCTGACCAGACGCAGGTAGCAGCAGAGAGGCAGGAAGAGCGCCCAGCAGCGATTCATGCCGACTCCGGGCCCGGCCCCGCGGGGCCCCGGACGCGTAGACGGAGCGCGCCGCCCCCGCGGCCAGGGTTGGGGGCTGGGGAGGAGGGTGGGCTCCGCTCGGGTCCGCCGCGATCAGGCTCTCAGGCCGCTGCAGCCGCCGCCGTGGCTCACCCGCATGGCCCCCGGGCGCCGCCGCCCCCGGCCCCGGCTCCGTCGCTGGGGGGCTGGGGAGAACCTGGACACGGGACCAGGGTCCGAGGCCGCTACCTGGGCGGATCCCGAGCCCACGCGAGCATCCACGGCCGGGGGGCTGCGTCGCGAACCAGCCAAGGCGTCTAGCCGTGTGGGGGCGCGCAGGGGACTCCAACCTCCGAGAGGAAAAGAAACACGACAGTCGATGGTTCGTCTTCACTCGCCTGCTAAAGGCGTGTTCCTCTGCCCGCTGGCTTAGCTTTTTTGCAACATTTTTTGGAAAGGCTTCCCAGATCAGAAAGCTCAGGGCTGAGCACCTCCAAGCCCAGGTCTCCCCCAAAAAACTTTTTTCCAAAGTTGGCTTTGCAGCGGTGGCCCAAGCGCCCGGGCAGGGAGAGGTGCAAACTCCCGCCCGGGCCGGGTGGCGGGGCGGGAGCGTGTGCGCCCTGGCGCGGGGCCCAAGCGGCGGGCACGGCTGCTCCGAGCGCGCGGCGCGCCCACTGCGCGCTGGGCCGACCCGGGCCGACAGGTGGACGCGGCGCGGGTCAGTCGGTCGATCCGCCCACCAGCTCGCTGCTCAAGGCGTCCTCTGCGGGTTTCTAGCTGCGGCTGCTCCGGCTTACTCGTTACAACGAGGCTGGGGGGGGGGGCTTTTTTCCCCCTCCTTTCCCTTTTGCGCGTGTGTATGTGTGTGTGCGCAAAATATCTCTGGAGAAAAAAAGATGGGCGCTGGCGGCCAGAGGGGAGCCCTCAGGGAGGCAGCGGGGGAGGCAGGCAGGCTGCTCCCGGCTGCAGGAGAAGTTGCCACCCTTCAGCTGTTCCGGCCTTTATAAAGGAGAAGGGAGAGTGCTAGAGGTGGGTGGAGACAGCCTTTCCTCCCCTGGCCCCGAGTCAGCGCCGGGAGGGGGGCAGGAGCCAAGGGAGGGCCTAAGGCGAGGACTGCAGCTTAAGGGGTCTCTGAGAGCCAGGCAGTCCCTCTGGTGGTAAATCTAGCCCCTTGGCAAGTACTGGAGGTGAACCATGGCCCCACCCCTTGGCACAGTGACCTGTGTTTAGGGGCATGTCTACAGGGCCAGGACCAAGACCAGGAGTGTAGCCCCTGAACCCCAGAACCAGACATCTGCAGCCTGGCAAAGGCATGATGATGAAGGACTGGGGCTCTGCAACCTGGCAGCTTAGATTCAGGCCCTGTCTAATTGAGTAGCTGGGTCACCTTGGGCAAGTCACTTTCTTCTGTGCTTCACCATACATTTCTTTAAGTGGGGACAGGGTATTGGGTGGCTTAAATGTCAGAATGATCAGAAAGCATCCCGCAGCACACCAGCCCCAAGGTTAAAACTCTTAAACCCACAGTGGGAACCCTTCAGCTACAAGCTGGGTCTGCCTCTCCTTGCTTGTTGCCTGGCACACAGAAGGCGCTGCCATGCCAGCATGGGCTGGATTTGAATTTGTTGAACTGCAAAGTCACACAAACCCCCACAGCCCTGCAGCAAGCATCCTCACAAGGCTGCCACAAAGATGCCACCATCACCAGGGTGTTTACTACCTCCCAATGTCCCCCAGTTCCAGACCCAGAGGCCACCCACCCACACCAGCAGTCTCACAGTTAACACCTTCCACCCCCAGCTCAGGGAGCTGCTGTGTCCCTGCCTTCAGCAGTCACAGTGACACAGTCATACTCACGCTTGTTGGCCCAGCACCCACCACAAGACCAGCAGGCTCACTGCATTGCCTCCTGCCTTTAGGGCACCTTGTCCTCAGCTACTTCTGCTGCCTGTCACCGCTCCTTGGTCCCCATGTCAGCCTGCAACTCCACACAAGCTGAGTGGTGCTACTGCCTCTCTTGGCCCTGAAGAGGGTGGTGCTGGGTGAAGGAGAACCTCCCAGGCCTCTTTACACATGACTCCAGGCATCCACTTTCCCAAATGACCAGCTAGCAGCGTGGCCCAGTGGCTGGAAGATCGCCTGCCTGGGGCAGGTGACCTTTGGGCAGGTTATTTACCCTCTCCAGTGGCACCTTGCTTTCCTCCTCTATAACTTGGAGATGCAATTGGAGGAAAAGAGGAATTTCAATGGAGCCTGGGAAAACCATAGGGGGTTGGAAGTGCTTGCCATCTTTGTGGTTGATGATAGGTTCCTAGGATGGGGGTGTGGGGGGTAGGTTTGTTGATAAAGTGCTTACATGAAGACCTGAGTCTGTTCCCCAGAACTCATCGAGAAAACCCGGCAGAGCGGCACACACTTGTAATCCCAATGCTGGGGAGGTGGAGATCGGAGCTTGTTGGTCAGCCAGTCTAATCAGTGAACTTCAGGCCAATGAGATTTTGTCTCAAAGGAGGTGGACTGACTACCCGAGTTTCTCCAGTCTCCACACTCACCTGCACACATTTGCACGTATGCACACACAACAACACACACACACATTAACTTTGTTTTTAACCGATACATGCAGTTGGTTGGACCTCAACGCAGTGAAAAGGGTTTGCCCTCCTCACCTGGTTGTAGGAAGCTGACAAAAGATGACTTCTCCATAGGACCACCACTCAGGACAGACAGATGTGCTGGGAGACAAGCTGGCCAGCCTAATTGTGAGGAGATAGTCCAACACACTAGATCCTGTGTCAAGATTTAAAAATGCTTCCACCAGACAGCTGGGTGAGCTCCCCCTTACCATGTTCGTTTCTAGGAATACAGTGATAGAGCCAGCATTGAGTGGAGCGTACACACCCCCTCAGTGCTTCTGGGAGATATATTAGTCCATTGGTAGCAGCATAAAAACTGGAGCACACAGGGACTCAGCAACTTGGACCAGGTCACATGATATCAGTAAGTGTTGGAGCCACCGCTTGGGCTCCAGGGTCCAGCTACAGAGCCCAAATCTGTAACCCACCATGCTGTACTATTTTCTGCAGGTGATGGGATGATGACCACAGTGGCACTATAATTTTTTTTAACCTATGTATAGGAGTTTTGTGTGGGTATGTCACATGCATGCAGTAACCATAGAGGCCAGGAGAGGGCGTCAGAGCCACCGGGCCTGAAATTACATGAGCCACCACGGAGGTGCTGGGAATTGAACCCCATTCCTCTGGAAGAGCAGCAATGTCCTTTGATCTCTCTAGCTCCCCTCCCCCCCCTTACACACACACAAGGGCACTTTTGCACAGAGGCAGGAGAGGCAGCAGGGACTGCAGGTGCTGAGATGAATGCTGGGACAGCCCTGTTCACCTCCTTGCAGGGGACCTCTCCCAGTACCGTCCTCTCTCTCACCAGGATGGACAGACACAGCAGGCACCTCTTCCAGGAAGTCTGTCAGGCTTGACACTTGCTCCTCCGGGCTCTCTGTATGCGCCCCCACAGAGCTGTCTGGACACTGCTCTTGAGTTGAGCATAAATGGAGGTTCTCGGTGAGTATCTGCTGGTGCAGTCAATGAATGAGCAGATATCCTGCCTGCTTCCCCCTCTCCACCCTAGCCAGAGACATCTTCTGCGGAGACACCAAACCCCTCCTAAAAGGTGGCATGCTACAAAACTCAAGCACAGGGGATCCGAGATCTAAAGTGTATCCCGTCCTGTCTGTCCATCCGTGTCACCCGCCCCCCTGTCACCGCTGCCATTGTTACAGAGGTGGATCTGGAGGTCTCAGACCTGGGAAGACAAGACCTTGGAGTGGGGGGGCCTCACCCACCCCACACTCTGACCCATATGAGCTAAGTGGTATAGTGACTGCCAGACCTCTGAGTGCTGGGGTAGGTTTGCCCATTACGGGGGGACTTAGCCAACTTTAGAGTGGTCTCAGCCCTTGTCCATTAAAACCATCTGCCCTCGTTTGGTTTCTGTTGCGGTGATGAAACACCGTGACCAAAAGCAGTCAGTGTGGGAAGGAAAGGGTTTATTTGGCTTTCACAATCTGATCACAGTTCTTCACTGAAGGAAGTCAGGGCAGGAACTCCAGGCAGGGTCCCGGAGGCAGAAACTGATGCAGAGGCCATGGAGAGGTGCTGTGTACTGGCTTGCTTCCTTGTGGCTTGCTCAGCCTGCTTTCTTTTACAACCCAGGCCTACCTGATCTAGGTGGCACTGCCCACGGTAGGCTGCGCCTTCCCGCATTAATCATTAATCAAGAAAATGCCCCACAGACCCGTCTGACGGAGATGTTTTCTCAGCTGAGGTTCCCTCCTCCCAGATGACCCTAGCTTGTGTCGAGTGGACAAAAAAACTGACCAGGACACCATCTATACCTGGGTGTGGTCACTTGGGGCCTGGCTGGAGCTAGGAGATGTCAAGGAAGGAGGTGGCTCCTTCCCAGGGTCTCCACCTTCAACAGTGCCTGGCAGCCATGCTTTTCCCCCCTGCTACAAAATGACCTTGCGTCCAAACCCTGAACCGTGCGACGGCAATGCCCATGCACTACCCCCTGTGTATGGTGGCCATCCCCTGCCTTCCTGTGGAAGAAACCTATGGTAAGACCTATGGGGCCTCGTCCCTGTTCTGCCTCACCTCAGAGCTGCCAGACGGGGAGAGAATGCCATCACCCACACTCACCCACACTCATTTTACAGACAAGAGACCAAAAAGTCAACCCCCAGGGAAAGACTGCCTAGATCTAAAGTCCACTTACTAGCTGTAGGACCTCGGGAAAATTACTTAACCTCTCTGAGCCTCAGTTAACTCTTCTGTAGCTGTGGGTACCGGTAGTAAAGCGATAAGCCCCTCATTGGTTAAAATGACTTCACACACGCGGCCATTGAAGGCACAGCATGGGCACTGTACAAATGCTGACCTTGATAATACTAAGGTGGTGCGTGTGTGCACACACCCACCTCCAAACCCAGCATCCAGTGTTAGGAAAACAGCCCACGGCTGGAAGGAGCATAGGCCTTCAGAACTGGGAGCGGCTTGTCCTCGTGTAGGGCCCTCGCCTTTCTGTCGGATAGATACTCCCTTCTTCCATGAGTCTCTAGCCCCTGTGCTGTGAGTCTTAGGGTGCAGGGAGCCCAGAAAACCAGGCAGATGGACCCACAGGAGCCTATCCTGCAGCCTTGGGCCTGTCAGGTACACAGGGCAAGGGAAGCCAGTGTTTGTTTACGCCACCAGGCAGAGCCGAAACATTTTTAGATCCTCCAGGCTCCAGACAAGGAAAAGGATGTGAGTGTTTGGACCAGCAAATCAGAGCTACCTACCTGGAAATGGCTGGGAGAAGCCGAGTCCTCCAGTGTCGCAGAGCCGGCCCAGATGGCTGGGAGGAAGCCCACCCACAGCTCTCTTACTGGAGTGAACAAAGGTCTCTTCTCCCTGGAGAAGACACCCCCCCACCAGCTGCACCCGTGCCAGGGTTGGGGCACCAGCAAAGTACAGGCTCGGGTCAGCCTGGAGGCCCTTCCTGGGCCTCTGTCATGGCTGCCTCAGCTGTAGAGCACAGCGGGGATAGGGCAGTTGTACCCCTGGAAAGCAAGGACAAGAAGATGGCTGCATCCACCCTGAGCCCTGGTCCGTGGTGCCTGCCATGTTGCCTGGCTCAGGGTGGCCCAGCTTTGGTATGTTGTGGGGTGCAGACACCGTATGTGCTCCCTGGAGGGACCTGTTAGGGTTAGAAGTGAAAAGTCAGGGATTCTGTGTACCCCAGGACTCGCCCAGAGCAGGGAGCCACTGCGGGGAGAAACGCACCGCACCCCGCACAGAGTGGGGGGGGGGGGGAGAAGCCATGTTCTGGGGATGGGTTCGCCAGCTCTCTGTAAATTAGCGTTGTCAGCCATGTTCTGAACATTCTGGAAGGAATGGGGCAGGAGGGAGGGACAGAGGCAGCCCCTCTTGGTGGAGTACCAGCTTGCTTGACAGAACTGTGTGTAACTGTGGCAGGCCTGTGAAAAGAACAGGAAGCCTGTTACAACATAAAAGTCACCGGTTTCCCATCAAAGGCGCACACTCTGAGGCCCGGGGCTCAGCAGGCAGCTTGCCCTGAATTCTCTGTGCAGTCACTCACTTAAGCTACTCAGCCTGCAAAATCAGGGTGTTCTCACGGGTAGGGACACCAAGGCCCTTAGCAGCTCTGCCAAGGTGCAGCCCATGCTGTGGCCCCTGCCTGTTCATCTGCCAGAGGGCAAAGAGGAGAACACATCCCTACCACTGCCTGTCCACCTGGACTCCCCCCCTACTCTTGTGGACTGTCTCTGTACCTTCCCCTTGTATGTGCAGCAAATAAACAAAGCCTTTAAAAGAAAGATGTGTGTTTATTTTAAAGTGTGTGTGTGTGAGAGAGAGAGACAGACAGACAGACAGACAGAGTGTGTTTGTGAATGTCCGTGCCCTTGAACTTCAGAGGCCTCAGATTCCCCCGAGCTGGAGTTAAGGCAGTTATGAGCCACGTGACAGGGGTGCTGGGAACGGAACTCAGGTCCTCTGTAAGAGCAGTAGACACTCTTAACTGCTGAGCCTTCTCTCCAGCCCCTCCTAAAGTCTTTCTATTTTCTTTCCTTTTCCTTTTTTCTTTCCTTTTTCCCCCTTGAGACATGGTGTTACTATGTAGCCCAGGCTGGCCTTGAACTCACAGAGCTCCTCCTTGGCCTTGGCAGTACTGGGATTAAAGATATTCACCACCATGCCTACCTGGAGTCTTTTTAAATTTTTTTAAAAGAATGAAATTGATTTCATTTTTTAGGTAGGTTGGTTGGAGACAGAGTCTCTTGTAGCCCAGGCTAACTTCTAACTCACTGTGGAGTCAAGAGATCTTGGAACTCTCAATTCTCCCGGTTTTACCTCTCAAAAAGAGGCAATGCTGGGAGGAAAGGCACGGACGACTATGCATGTCATTTTTATTTGGGGGACAGTGTTTTGGGGGTGTGTGGTTTTGCAGTCTGAGGTATATAACCAAGACTCACCTGGAACTAGCCATATAGCTCAGGGTGTCTTTAGACTAGGAATCCACCTGCCTCTGCTCCCAAGTGTTGATTACAGGTGTGAACCACCACACCTGGGAAAATACACTTATTTTTTATGGTTTGCATCAACTTTCTCAACTGCCCAGCCACGTGGGGAGAGCACATTATCCCTGTGGACCAGGCAGGAAAGTAGAATCCCGACTTGGAGGAGCAATGCCAAAGGCATCAGTGTCCTTGTCTGTAAGATGGGGATGCAGACACTGAATACCTGCGATGTGGTACCATACCATGGGGCTTCCTCATAAAGATCTGGGCATGACACTGCCAGCTCACCCTCAGGGCTGCCCGCTCTGTACTGGGGTCTGAGGGGTGGTTTACAGACTCAGGGAGCCGGAAAGATCTAGATGACTGTACAGCTTGTGTCAGGTAGCCGGGTGACCAGTGGTCTTGGTGACTTCCACTGTCAGGGTGCAGTGCAGGAAGAAGATAGGCCCCAGCCATCCAGCTCATCCCTGCACCAAGCCATTGAGTGAGCTGTCAGTGGAATCCAGAAGATGGACTTCTCATCCCCTCCCCCTTTCTCCTGCCCCCCCATCCTTCCTTGTGCCTGGGATTCTCTGGTACCTCCTTTATTCTATCATGGTTGTAAGCAGCACCCCTCAGGACCCAGCCTTGTGACTGGGACTTGTCCCATTCTGAAGCCAGCCACATTAGCGATGGTGTTGGGTTAATGGAATGAATGGAGACAAATGTGTGGCACCAGCGTACGCAGAAGGGAACTGTGGTCACTATCCCTCACTAAGGCTTCTGGGAGATCCTCTGATGCTTAGACTTGGACCTAGACTTGAATGCCCAGAACCCCCCCCCCCAGTGCTCAAAGGAGGAAGAAGAAGAATGGTGTGGAGAGATGTCTCAGTGGTTAACAGCACAAACTGCCCTTGCAGAGGACCCAAGTTCAATTCCCAACGTTCCTCCACCTCCAGAGGATCCATGACCCCTTTATGGCCTCTCAGGGCATCTGTACTCAAATACATGTGCATCCACGTACACATAACTAGAAATGAATTAAATCTTTAAAAAATAATAACTCTTGGGCACAGTGGCACACACCTTTAACTCGGCATGGGGGAGGCAGAGGCGGGCAGATCTCTGAATTCAAGGCTACTTTGGTCTACAGAGTGAGTTCTAGGACAGCTAGGGCTACATGGGGGTATATGCTCTTAAACGCAGAACTCAGGAGACAGGCAGGCAGATCTCTGAGTCTAAGGCCAGCCTAGTATATAACAAGTAACAGGTCAGCCAGTGTGACCCTGTTTCCACATAAAGGACTGGTCTACAGAGCAAGTTCCAGGACAGCCAAGGCTACCCAGAGAAACCCTGTCTCAAAAGACAACAAAAGTCAAAGACATGTTCATTTAGTTTGCTTGTGACCGCCTAGCTAGGTAGCCAAGGCTATCCTCAAACTCTTGGTCCTCTTGCCTCAACCACCTAATTGCTGGGACTACAGGCTTGCACCACCACACCCTGTCAGAAAGACAGACAGATCCTTCTTTAGATGACTGAGCTATTTCCCATGTGGAATAACTTGGGTGTGCTGGGAGGGTAAGCATGCCTGTGCGACATGGGCTGAGTGGGACCTGGGTCTGTGTGCATCAGGGTACAAGCTAGGAAGAAGTGAGACCTTGAACACCCAGGGATGGCCAGGCTGGCTGGTGGGTCCCCATGTACAGGCACAGAAGGGCTTCCAATCCGGGAAGACCACCTCAGGGTGGAGAATTACACTTCAGCCTCCACGCTCATCTCCCCTTCATCTCCCGCCATCCCCCACCTCCCCAGCTTCTTCCTGTTTTGATGGAAGGAAAAAATTTTCAGCTTTTTCCTTCTTTATTTTTCCAGACGGGTGACTCGCTCAGGAGAGGAATTCCCCCCTCCCCAGTCCCCATCCCCTGTCATCCTATGCATCGATGCCATAGGTCCGGCCCATCCTGTTGTGCTGGGACAGTCATGTCTATTTTTGGGTGCTTTATGGGGGTGGCGCCTCAGGGGAGGGGATGTGGGGGTGCCTCGGCAGCCTCCTTCCAGTCCCCTTCCCCCTTCCAGGTTCCTCCCCCCCCCCCCCATCCTCTGGCCAGCCTGGCTCTGGGAGGAGGGAAGGAAGCCTGCTTAGGCTGGGTATAAATAACTCAGGTGGTTACTCAGCCCTGCGAACATGACAATGTGAGTCACCGTGTGAAATCAAGAGGAGCAGCGAGCAGCCTCGGATCCTCCCAGGGCAGGGTTGTGGGCTGTATGAGGGCAGTGTGGTACCCGGGGACCTGCACCGCAGGGCCCTGCCCGGCCAAGCCTTCGAGCAGGGTGTGCTGCCAGACCCTCGGGATTCCTCTTTAGGATTTTGAGGGGAGTGGCTTCATTTTCAAGGTCCCATCTGAGCCAGGGAGGCAGGACCAAGCTCTGAGCATCACCCTCCCCCTGCCTGTCATAGGCCAGGATACAGAGCAAGTCTACTGAAAGTTCTGCTCCCCCTCCCCTATTTCCAGGGCAACTGGGCCAAGCAGTGGACTTGTGGAGTGGGAGTGGCGCCTGGGCTGGAAGAGGAGAGTCTCAATACTTGGCCCACTGAGTCTTCACCCCCGATATTAGCTCTGAATGAGAACAGCCCTATTGCCACCTTCCCTTGGAGGCTGACTGTAGTGTGGGTGCAGAAATAGGACACCCTGAAGGATGTCTGACCCAACAGTGGAATTAGTCTGGGCAGCTTGCTGGGCTGTAGCCCATTCCTCAGCTTTGGCAAGCTAAGTCAGAGGCACCCCAGCCCTAGCTTCCCCATCTCCAGAGCCACACAGGGCTGGATCATCGTTGCCATGGCAATAGGTTTGGGTGCCTAGAAAGGCCCAGCTTCTTCTGTCCTTTTGCCAGGCAGGTCTGAAGCAGGCAACAGGACCATGAGGCCAGGGAGGCAACTAACACCTCCCCCAGGAGGAGAGTATCAGGCCGGGGACACTGTCAGGATAGTCGGCCTAGAGCAAGCAGGACACTAGGGTATCTATCCATGAGGCCTTGGGTGCAATGTCCCTGGATCTGAGCCTGAGATCCCCCACCCGGACAATGGCAGAACAAGGTAGAGAATCATGACCTTCCTAGCTGTGACATCACGAAGCTAAGAGCTGGTGATGAAAATCTGAAAACCACCAGGGTTCATTACTCCAGGGCATCTCCTTCCCACCTTTGAGCTTAGTCCAAAGGGTAGTGCTCCCCGAGCCCAGAACCTACTGTGCTCTACCCTGACCTCAACCCAACTTCTTCTCCAGCTCCATCTTGACCCCCAACCCTGCTCTCACACCGGCCACCACCCCCCTGTGCCAGACAACTTGGCATGGAGGAGGACTTGCCCTTTAGCCGGCAGCCTGCCCTCTGGCCCCTCACGAACAATAGGGACTCCAGGAATATTGTCTACCCGGACTGAATCAAACACTCTAAATTTAGTCTGTCTGATGCACCCTCTGCTTCCTGCCCCTGTTGCCCTCCTTTCAAGGCGATGAGGTCACCCCGGAACTGCATGCCTTGGCAACCAGACCCAGGGGGTTTCCAGGTCCAGGGCACTCTCCTACTCTTGGGAAATGGACCATGGGGGCAAGAGGTCCTGAGACTTTCCCCTTGCCCCACCCTGAATCTCAGGAACTTCTCCAAAGTGATTTAGGGATAGCCCATGCTTGCAGAAGCCAGCACCAGGGAGAGACTGGGAGCTGGGAGCGGAAGGCAGAAAATGGCCTGGCTTTGTCCCTGCCCTGGAGGTGACAGCCCAGCCCGAGGGAAGGACAGTCAGCAAATAGGAGTGAGCAGCGCTAAGTCAGCGGTGTCAGGGTGGCAGAAAGGACGCACACCAGAAATCTGATCGACAGACACGGAGTGGGTGGAGGCCTTGGCTTAAGAAAGAGGTCAGAGCAGGCTTCTGTGAGGGTGATATTTGAGCCGAGGCTTGAATGCCCAGGAGGCTGAAGTCCTAGGTTGGGCTGAAGGCCAGAGGAGGTAAGGGCAGAGTTCAGCGGGAGACACAGCAAGCACACCAGTGTGACTGGGTGGGAAGGATGGCAAGGGAAGAAAGAGAGCGACACCCCCATGATGAGGTTGAAGGGCTGCTATGGTGACAGGTTGGGCAAGTCTGAGTCCCCATAGCTGAGACCAAGAGCACCTGGCGTTCTAAACTGGCCGATGGAAGGCACCTTCTCAGGTACCTGTTTCAGTTGGTCCTTGAGTCACTGACCAGAGAGGACATGTGTCTTGCCCAGTCACGCAGTAAGTCAGTCTCTTCCTATAACACTTTGGACAGTAGGAAGAATAGGAGGCACTGGCCACCTGGCCTCTGCCCAGTCCTACTGAATCCATAGGGGAAGAGGCAGCCCCTGAGATCCATCTGGTGGATGAGCGGGCAGACCCCCCCCCACACACTCCTCACATTGCTACCCTGAGCATCCTGAAGCCCCTGCTCTCCCATGTTGCCAAGAATCTAAGGTTGGCAGGAATGTGATGGGGGTGGGGGGTTGTTCTGGAATGTTGTTTCCTGGTGCCAGCACCAATGTGCCAGCCTCACCAGAGGCCTCGGGGGCGGATGGGGGATCACCAGAACTTGTCTGGAATGGGGAGCTGGCAGCAGTACCACCATGGGAAGGCAGGGCCCTGCTTGCCTGCTGAAGCTCGTGGGGAGACGCCCCCTTTTGAAACTCTTCCACCTGACCTCTCCTGCTTACCATGTAGGGTGACTCAGGAGTGCCACCTCAGTGCCTCTTGGGTCACACGTGAAACCCGATGCCAGGGAAGGTGAAGGGCTCCGGGAAACCTTCTAGACACTGTCTAGAGAAGAAAGCTTTGGGGCAGGTCCTACCTGAACTGTGACCATCTGTCTGACCTTCCCCAAGGCTGCCCCAAGGTTCTGGGTGAGCACTGAACACCAGGACACAGACCTTGCCCTGGCCTCAGCGTACTTCAGTGTCCCTGCCATGTTGGCCGTGTTCCCGCTACCCCACTGGGTGTCTCCTCTCCCCAGAGAGGCAGAAGTCTTTGTGGAGCGAGGATGAGGAATGGAAGTCCCAGGAAGGCAGAACCTTACAGTTGCAGGAGGTGGCAGATTGCCTGGTGAAAGCATCAACTCGAAAGCCCAGAAGACTTCATTATAAGCTCTGACTCCTCCACGGTCAGCTGTGTGGCCTTGGCAAATTACTAACCCCTTCTGAGCCTTGGCTTCCTTTTGTGTGCAGGGGTAACAATTACCATGAGCACACCAGGCTTGTGGGCTGTAGTTTTTACTGTGGAACCATTAGCTAATAGGGAAAGGAGGATACTGGGAGGAGGACGTGTCTCCCCCATTGGTCAGGGACTGTTAGGGACTTAGGGAGAGGCAGGTCCTCTATCCCACCCTAAAAGTGCAGTGAGAAGTACTGCCGCCCCATATTGCCAGCCCAGAAGAGGCTGAGGGACCTCCATGCTCCCAGCGATGGTGGTGGTAGAGCTGGATAAGGTCCCTTATTCTGCCAGATGTCATTGAGCCCTGGGCCGGCACTGCCCCTCTGATCTCCAGCAGGGCTCAGGCCAAGAAACCTTTATTTTTAACCTTTGAACAATGGCTGGTGGGGCACAGCCTCTGCAGAAGACAGAGCGGGAGGGAGGGGAGTCTCCCTTCCCAGGCCTGCACTGTAGCCCAGGGGACCCTTCCTCCCTCCAAGAGAGGCATAGAGTCCAAGACTCCATTCCTCCCACTCAGCTTAGCCCTTCGCTTCTTCAATGTCTATATTCTAGAGCCAACCATCACCCCCTTGGCTGGCACACATAGGCAACAGTGAGGTACACCGGGTATCACAGTGGACATTGGGCCCCTCGGGGAATTGACCAGCACCCTCCATCTTTTACAACCTCCTGGAGAGGGGAGAGGAATAGCCATGAGGAGCCCACACACCCAGCACCCTGGATGCCCACTGTTGCTCCTCATGACTCCCCTACACACAGCCCAGCATAAAACTCCCAAGTCTGCATCAGGAGACACTGTCCCCAAAGATGACCAGAAACAACTGTCCCTGAGAGCCTGACAAGAGAGAGTGGTCCTCTTTACTGGTATCTCCTGCTAAGACAGAGAGGACCTCTCTCTGGAGCTTGGCCTCACCACCAGCCCCTGGGGGACCCTGCCTCCAAGTGAGTGGGAGAGGGGACAGGGCATAGATGATGTGCCAATAGGAGGAGCTTCCCGTCCTCCCCATCTCTGTGTGTTCGGGGACTTGCTGCAAATGGCACTTCCTGCAGTTATTCTCTTGTGTGTCCTGTCCCCACCTCCCCTCTCACCATAGGAGCACTGGAATTACAGCTGTTCATGTCACCACATCTGGCTTTACCTATGTTTTGGGGAACTGAAGTTCTCACACTTGTACAACAAGCCCAGTCCCCCCCCCCCAAGCCATTTCCTCAGCCAAGTTTTGCCTTTTGATATCTGTCTGCCCATCCATCTACCCATCTATCTATTTTTCTCTTGGTGGTACGGGCGGTACCTTTTCCCAACAGTACGAACCCCAGCACTCTTACTGTGAGATGGGAAACAGAGACAGGAGAATCTCCCAGAAGTCCTCGGGGCTGCTATTCCAGAATACACAACTCAGAAACAAGATGGACCCTATCTCAACCAGGGAGGAGAGAACAGACTCCCAGAGTTGTCCTCTGAGCTTCACAATTGAACCAAGGCACACAGGAAGCTGTACCACAAACACAGTTAATTAATTTTTTAATTAGTTTTTAATGTCTGAGTTGATACAATGGACAAGGACCTGAATTCAGTTCAGTATGGTTACAGCATCCATATAAAAGTCATGCATGCATGCAGCCCCAGTGTTGGGGAGATGTAGACAGGATAATCCCTGGGGCTCTCTGGCTAGCCCGTCTAGTCAAATCAGTGCACTCCAGGTTCAATGAGAAACTGTCTCAATAAATAAGTAAATAAATAATTACCAAAGTAGAAAACAATTGAGGAAGGCACCCATCGCCAACCTCTGATACCCACACACATGCGCACATGCACACTGCACCCCCCAATCACACAGACACATGCATACTAAAAGTGAATACAAAATGTAATGAATGCTGGGCAGAGATGCAGAGAAAAACCAACAGACAGACGCTGTTGGTGGGACTGTCAGTTGGTGCTAGCCTCGTGGAGCTGGTGTGGAAAGCTCCTCGGAAAGCAGAAAGGCCCTGCTTTGCTGTGCAGCCCATTGCTAGGCACGCACACCCATAGGAGGGGAAGTAGTGTGCTGGAGAAACTGGTGTGCTCCCCCTATCCCTATAGCCAGAGCAAGGAGCCAACCCCAGGGCTGTCAGCCCAGAGCCATCAGCTGATGGCTGGAGAGAGATGTGGTACCTAAGTACCAGGGAGTCCTAGTCAAGGGGAAGAGAAGGAACCTCTGCCCTTCTCGGCAGCGTGCACAAGCCTGGAGGTCGTTCCATTATGTGAAACAAGCTAGGCTGAGACGGAAACCACACGTTCTCACTTCCATGGGGAAGTTGAAAAAGTGGATCTCGTGGGAGTAGAAAATAGAGGCGTGCTTACCAGAGACTGGACTGGGGGCAGGGAGAGGGGGGATCGTGAACAGTTTGGGGTTCAGCTGGACAGGAAGAGTGGCTGGCTTCTAGTTTTGAACTACACGGTAGGTGTGTTGGTTACTTCTGGCTGTGACGAAATACCCATAGTCCTTAAGGAAGGAAGGGTTTATTGTGACTCCTCATCCCGGGTACAGTCAGTCCGTCATGGTGCGGAGGCGTGGGGAAAAGAGCTGGAGGAAGCTGGTCACGCTGCCTCCTCGCTAAGGAAGCAGAAAGAGTTGAATGCTGGCGCTCAGCTCTCTTTCTTTTTTACTTATTTTGGGACTCCAGTCCAAGGGGAGGAGTGGTGCTGCCCACATGGACGGTGGGTCTTCCCACATCACCTAATCCCTCAAAGACATGCCCAGAGACTTGTTTCCATGGTGATTCTAAATGCCATCAAATTGGTAATTAAGATTAACCAAGGCTGGAGAGATGGCTCACCAATTAAGAGCACAAACTGTTCTTCCAGAGGACCTGAGTTTCCAGTACTCACAGCTGGCAAGTGGCTCACAACCACCTGGAACTCCAGCTCCAAGAGATCAGACGCCCTCTTCTGGCCTCCAGAAGCACTGCACTCACATGTGCAAACCCACACACAGACACACACACATACACAAAGTATATTTAATGTGGAGAGATGCCTTAGTCATTAAGAGTGCTGGCTCCTCTTGCATAGGACCTAACACCTATGGGTGTTCACAACTCTCTGTAACTCCAGTTCCAGGAGAGCCAATACCTCTCCTGAGCTCTGTGAATGCCTGCATGCAGGTAGTACACAGACATACTCTCAGCACACACATAGACACATAAAATTAAATAAATAAATAAATACTAAAAACTAAAGCCAGGCAGTAGTGATGCATACCTTCAGTCCTAATACTAAGAAGGCAGAGGCAGGCGGATCTCTGTGAGTTCAAGGCCAACCTGGTCTACAGAGCGAGTTCCAGGGCTACTCAGAGAAACCCCATCTCAAAAAAACAAAAACGAAAACCAAAAAAGACAAAGAAATGCTGACATTTAGGTACAGCTGAGGAAAAGAAGCCTGAAGCCCACAGGACATCCGAAGGGGTCTCTACACATTCTCCAGGCCCATGTTACACATTCTATAAATGCTGTAGCAGAAAAGCCATGGGATGTCCAACCCTTCAGTGTCTGACCCCAGAGCCCCAGGTTAAATCCCAGAGCCACTACATGCAAGCCAAGGGGACAGTGTTTTGCCTCTCTGTGCCTCAGTTTCCTGGTGTCTGACATTGGAATGATAGGGTGTGCCCTGCAGGCAGCCAATCACCTCCCCCGCAGCTCCTTCCCAGGTACCTCTCTTGACCTCTGAATCGAGCTGGCTCCCTTAAAGGCGATCCCACCATTGAAGCCCCTTAGAGGAGACCCCATGAAGATGACGCCAAAGGGGACGAACTGCATTAGCTGCTTTTCTGTCCCTGTGACCAAACGGCCTGATGCACATAACTCAAAGGAGATTTCTTTTGTTCGTGGTTTCAGAGAGTTCAGCTCATCCTTCTAGGTAGGAGGAGGCCACTGCCCTTTGCACGCAGTGGCCGGGATGCAGGAGAGGGAGCTGCTGAGCTCATGGGATTTCTCTCTTTATTCTCAGGCCCCAGTTCACCTGCATCACCCACATTCAAGGCAGGTCTCTCCCCTGTTAACTCTCTCTGAAAACTTCCCATAGTAGACACACCCAGAGGTGTGCCTCCATCTCCTCGGAAGCAGACACAGGACGATCACCAGAAATTCAAAGTCAACCTGGTTTACCTAGTGAGTTTCCAGACCAACCAATATTGCACACATTCAAAAAAAAAAAAAGTTAACTGGGCAATGGTGGTGCATGCCTTTAATCCCAGCACTTGGGGGGCAGAGGCAGGCAGATCTTTGTGAGTTTAAGGCCAAGGCCAGCCTGGTCTACAGAGTTAATTCCAGGCAAATCAGGGCTACACAGAGAAACCCTATCTTGACCACAAAAAAAAAAAGCAACAAAAAAAAAACAAAAAAAACAAGAACAAACAAACAACAAACAAAAAGTTAACTCACAAGAATGGTTACAAGAGAGAGAATGAGTCAGTCCTGGCTGAGGGAGGAGCGAGCAAGTACAGAGGCCCAGGGGTGGGAAGGAGCTTGCTCACCAGAGAAGAAGACAAGGGAGCGGTGCATGAGGAGAGCAGTGGCTGGAGAGACATCAGAGGTGCGGGAATATCGCCTGCTTCCCCTTCCCTCTCCACTTATGACCTTGGCCCACCTACCCCTAACTCTAGCCTCGACTTCCCCTTCCTGTTGTGGCGGGGAAAGCAAGGACAACATCCTTTCCTAGATGGCACCCCCCCACACACACACCATTCCCTGGGAGTGCGTGGCCTCATTTATTCTCCTGGAGGCATGAGGACCCAGCAGCTGACCCTCACTCTGGTCCCAGCAGCCGCCGATCCTGGAGATTTTTCCTTTTTCCCATTCACAGCTAAGACACCCCCCTGCTCCAGACTCAGCATGCTGCAAACTCACCCCGGCCTACACTGCCCTTCCTGCTCTTCTCTGTCTAACCTCATTGTGCCCTGGGCATCCTGGGGTGGCAGAGAGAGTGAGGCTTATCCTTCTCTGTACCCCAAGGACTGGCAGGGCTGCTCTCTGAGAAGCATCTTGAAGAACAGAAGGATGGACAGAAAGACTGGATGGACATGGACAAGAAGCTAGGCTATCTCTGATAGTTGACTCCCCTCAATATTCATGGGCAAAGATCTCTTCCCCAGTCTAGGACTCTAGAGCCACTCTGGACCCCACCTTAGTCTGCTGTGACCTTGGGAAGCCTTGGGTCTATCTACACTGAGCTACGCACTTATGAGAGCAACCGCTACAAGAGTCTCAGTTCTCAAAGCACAAACCCCAAGGTTGGATATGGACCAGACAGCCTGGGGTCAAAGCCTGGCCTTGGTTGTTGTCAACCGTGTGACGCCAGATCTACCGAGGTCAATGGTTGGTTCAGTGGCTGAACCTCAGTACCTGTCTCATAGATTCCTGAATATTCATGGAGACAGCTCAACAGAAGCACTGTCACACAGGAGTCAAAGTTAGCTCGTGTGTGTGTGTGTGTGTGTGTGTGTGTGTGTGTGTGTGCGCAGAAATGGGATATGCCTGTGTGCTCACGTCTAGTAACTGTGTCAGAGAAGCAAACTGGGGGTGACCCAGGCTGCTGCTCTGAGGTTTCTGCAGTGTCCAGAACAGGGGTGGGTGAAACTTTGGCAGGGCCGCAGCTGAGCATGTTTGCAATGCAGGATGTGTGGACTGTCCATACACAGGGTCTTGGTGGACATGCACACTGCTGCCCTCACACAGACCTTGTGCAGGTGTACCGGAGACTGAGGGAATCTGAGGACAAACTTCTCAATGGCCTGAGCCTCTAGTGCCTTGGGAACATCTTTGTACCTACACATACTCTAACCCGGAGATGAAGGCTCAAAACAATAGGTTAAACAGGCAAGGTGTCAGCTACCCCAGCCAGAAAGGAGCACCTTCTCAGACCCCTGTATTCCTGCTCCAAAGGCATACAGAGATAAAGCAGGGTATTTAATGACCCAGGTGGTCCTGAGAGCAGAGCCTATTAAACAGGGGCACTGAGGTACAGGAAGGCTAAGTTATTCCTCTAAGCTCACACAGATGCAAGGGAAAAGCCAGCTCTGAAGCCAGGATTCTGACTCCTGACTGTGTGTCACCCCCTCCACACCCCCCACACACCCCCAGTGATGTGATTCTGGAAACTACCCCAGCTCTAAAGTGCAAAATGAGTCAAGGACATCTGTACCTTCCGGGGTGGAAGACAATCAATTCCAGGGGCTCCCTGGCCAGAGGCTGACATGGGTCTGAGTGTCCAGAGGAGCTCTTCTAGAGAACCTAACAATGACACTTTCTCATCCTGCACTTTGCCCAAACCCATTGGGCAGGAATTACCGTTAAGGCACAAAGCGTTTGTCCAGGAACACAAAGGCAGTCCTGGTCCTGACCCTTGGACAGCCTCCAAGCCCAGAACTGGCCCCGGGCCAGTTCTCCCTCAGACTCCCCAGCACCTGGGCAGATCTTGGGTGCTCACCCCCAAAGTCCAAATTCCCATTTTTAATGTCTTTACTATAAAAGGCATGATGCGTGCCTACTTGGGAAAATCTGAAAAATGCAGAAAAGTCAAAATAAGGAAGAATGATCACCACCCACCGCTCCACCACCCGGGCCCAGTCATTGTTAGGATTTGATGTATTTCCGTCCATAGTGTTTTGTTTGACGACCGTTTTAAAAAGCATAGCTGAGATCACACTGTATATTAAAAGGAAAAAAAAAGCCCAAACGGTAGTATCCTGCTTTTCTGGCCTGCCATTTTATCCCAGGCTCTTTTTTTGGCTATTTGACTTCCGGCCTGGTTTCCTTTCCCCATCTCTGAACCTCATTTTTATTGGCTGCCTAATATTTTATCAAGTGAAAGTTCCATAGTTGACTTAGCCATTCCCTTGTTGTTGGACACCTCCATTGTTTCCAGTTTGGGCAAGTTATGCATAACGGGCTTTGATGGGTATCTTGGTGCGGAAAGTGTCCTGTTTTCCACAGTTAGGGGTAACTCCTTAGTTGGAATGGAATTACTGGGTTGATGAGGCATATGTGCCCTGGAACCCTTAGCCCAATAGCTTCCCTGAGGACAGAGCCAAGCCTGTTCAACACTTGAGTGCAGAAGGCCTAGAGGTGGCAGGCGTGCCCACGGCCGCTTGGACAATCAACAGCGCCGTTCCTCTTCCTCTGTGGCTCCTTTGCCAACACCGTTCTTCCTCTGGCCACACACTCATTCATTCATTTTAATATATAAGGGGAAGCAGCTGTTGCCAGGCGCAGGGCTAGACTCCAGGATGCTGCAGGGAGCTGAGCAGTCAAGAAAGACTCCGCCATCAAGATGAGAAGGGAAGACGCTAAGCAGAAGGAAGGTGAAGCATAAACATCTAAAATTTGGTTATATGCAAATCAGAGTGCTACATGGCTCACCCTCTCCATGCTAGCCCAGTTCCCCAGGCATCCCCAGGAGCTCAGCCACAGCTTCTGCTCAACCCCTCCTGGCCACATCACCTCCCAGTGCACTCAGCTCTTTGGCCATCTTTCCCAAGCACAGCGGCTCAGTCACGGGCTTTAGAGCTACAATGGCAAAGGAAAGATTTGTTTTGTTTTGCTTTTGTTTTTTGAGGGTTTTTTGGGGGGTGGGTTCAAGACAGGGTTTCTCTGTGAGCTTTGGTGCCTGTCCTAGAACTAGCTCTTGTAGACTAGGCTGGCCTCGAACTCACAGAGATCCACCTGCCTCTGCCTCCCGAGTGTTGGGATTAAAGGTGCGCACCACCACCACCCAGCTTGTTTTTGTTTTTCCAAGACAGGGTTTCTCTGTGTAACAGCCCTGGCCATCCTGGAACTCACTTTGTAGAACACACTGGACTTGAACTTATAAAGATAGGTCTGCCTCTGCCTCCTGAGTGCTGCGATTAAAGGCGTATGCCACTACTGCCCATCCAAAGGAAAGATTGGAACCTACAACCAAACTCCCCGAACCCACCACATTGCTAGTCCTAAGGGAAATCTTTGAGAGATGGAAGACCTAGCAGGTGGACAGACTGTCCTGCCAACGCCAGTGGCTGTTCAGTGTCTCCCAAGGGGAAAGGGGGCCTGGTAGCCGGAACTCACAAATCAGGCTGGAGATTTCCTATTCCTTTGACCTGGGATTCCCTCTGCTCAGAATGCTCCTGCCCTTTCTCTCCCAGCTTGATGTTGAACTGAGATGCTTCCTCCTCCAGGAAGCCCTCTCTAGCTCTGGCCAGGATTGGGGAGGACACACTGTACATCTGGCTTCTGAACCCTGATCCAGGAAAGAGGGGAAGCTGGGTCTAGCTAGAAGAGAGTGGATTAACAGAGACACGGATCCCAGTCTCATGCTCTCCCTCCCCAAGTGTGCTCTGTGAAGGGACAAAAGGGAATGACTGATACCTGGCAGACCTGGGAGTCGGGATCCCAGAGGAAAAGGCAGGAATAACTCTGGTTTACAGTGCAAATTCCAAGCTATCCAGAATCTCTTTTTTTTTTTTTTTTGTCTTTTTGAGACCAAGTTTCTCTATAGCTTTAGTGCCTGTCCTGGAACTAGCTCTTGTAGACCAAGCTGTCCTCAAACTCACAGAGATCCGCCTGCCTCTGCCTCCCGGGTGCTGGGATTAAAGGCGTGTGCCCCCACTGCCTGGCGAAAACCTGTCTTAAAGAAAATTTAAAAAATAAGATTGAAAACAAACCAAAACCTTCCTATTTCTGCATGACCTTGGGCTTTTCTTGGTGGTTCTGTGCCTTTGTACTCCCCTCAAGCATCCCTCACGGCTATCATGAGACCCCGTGGAGCTTCCACCGGACCACCAGGGCCTAGAGGCCTCTGACCTTTCCCTCCTGGGCCGTGTGGGAGCAGACCGCCCCTAAAACGAGCCCTCAGTCTCCTCGCCTTTCTGTCATCATCTGCCCTTTGACCTGGGTCCACTCCTTCTCGAAGGGTTCTAGTAGAGGGACAGAGGACTCCTGGGGGAGAGCAGCTGTCCCAGCCGCACGCCCTGACTCACAGTGTATGTCCAGGTCTAGGCACACGTGGCCAGGTCCTGGGCCTTTGTCTCCCTGGGAAGAACTTGTCAGAGGCCACCTCCCCTGGCCACGGAGGGTGGGTGGTTTCCTGGCCTGAACAATGGGGCTGGGATATCCCTCAGCTTCTGGTGTGCAGGGATGTGAGGACATCTGAGGAGGATGTCCTTACCATTCATTCAGGGAGCCTAGCAAATGTGGCCTGGGGCAGGAGAATGGTCAGGAATCCAAGGCGGCTGCAAGTGCCCGCCTGCTGTGGGCCTTTGAGTCCCTGTCGTTCCTCATCATTGTGAAATGCCTGAAGTCCTTGTGACTCTGAGCAAGAGACTCCTCGTGCCAGGCCTCAGTTTCTCCACCTGTAAGGTAAAGAATGGCAAGAATATTGACTCCATGGGGTACTTGGAAAACAACAAAAAAATTTTGGGGAGGGGGGACAGGGTTTCCACCACTCACATTTTACAAAGATTTTGTTATTTTTGTTTTATTTTTATTTTTTTTGAGACAAGGTTTCTTTGTGTAGTCCTGGCTGTCCTGGCACTCACCCTGTAGACCAGGCTGGCCTCAGACTCACAGAGATCCACCTGCCTCTGCCTCTCAGGTGCTGGGATTAGGAGTGTGAGTCACCCCTGTCCCACTCACCAATTTTCTTTAAAGGGCCTGGCGCTCAGCAGGTGGCCTTAGAGTTCACTAAGTAAAAGCGTGCAGTGGGGAGAAGTGGTCACACGCCGAGACCCAGCCACCACCTACATGGGCCAGGTTCTCCCTGCGCCACTTGCAGATATGGGGCCTTGGACAAGTCGTTCTTTGTGCCTGTGTTTCGTCAGCCATAAAAGAAAGCTGACTACGGTCCATCTGAGGCTGGAGAGATGGCACAGCAGATAGAGGTGCCAGTCAGAGGCTGAGAACCTGAGGTAGAAGACAAGCAGACGCCACACGTCCTCTGACCTCCACACGTGTGTCATGGCACACACACACACACACACACACACACACACACACATCTGAATCCCTCTGCAGAGAGGTGTGTGAAAAGCTGAGCAACACAGGTGGTGCTCTCTCGGATGCTCGGAGTTCCTGGAGCAGCCGGCTCCTTCAGTCCGGTCTCATCACCTCTGGATTGCCATGAGCAATCATGGAATCGGTGGTGGTGTGGTTTGAATATGGTCAGTCTTTGCCAAATGTCAACTGAAGCTTAGTCCTCGACGTAACCATAATGAGAGGTAACAGGGCAGGGAAATGGGTAGAGCTGGGCTGGTTCTCATAGCACTGATTAGTTCTCGCTGGCTGGGTTAGTTCTCAAAGGCTGGGTTTGTTCTCTCAGGACTGGTTAGTTAGTTCTCACAGGACTGGTTGGTTAGTTCTCATAGGAGTGATTAGTTCTCACAGGCTGGGTTAGTTATCTCAGGACTGGTTAGTTAGTTCTCACAGGACTAGTTGGTTAGTTCTCACAGGACTGGTTGGTTAGTTCTCATAGAAGTGATTAGTTCTCACAGGCTGGGTTAGTTATCTCAGGACTGGTTAGTTAGTTCTCACAGGACTGGTTAGTTCTTGCTGGCTGGGTTAGTTCTCACAGGCTGGGTTAGTTCTCACAGGACTGGCTTGTTCTCACGGACTGGCTTAGTTATCATATAGAATTGTATTAGTTATCTCAAAAGCAAGTTCTTTTTTTTGTTTGTTTGTTTTTTTGTTTTTCGAGACAGGGTTTCTCTGTGGCTTTGGAGCCTGTCCTGGAACTAGCTCTTGTAGACCAGGCTGGTCTCGAACTCACAGAGATCCGACTGCCTCTGCCTCCCAAGTGCTGGGATTAAAGGCGTGCGCCACCATCGCCCGGCTCAAAAGCAAGTTCTTATGAATTGGGACTGCTCCTTGGGTTTTGTGCCCCCTGTGCTTGCCCTTCCACTTTACCGTAAGCACAGGGACGAGGGGCCTTTCTAGAAGCCAAGCAGATGCCCGCTCCATGCACTTGGACCTCAGCCTCCACTGCTGAGAGCCAGATAATCTTCTTCATAAGTTACCCCACCTCTCTATTCTGTCATATCAATGGGGAATTCTTGATAAATTAAGAGGGCATACTTATTTTTTCTAGACGAGGTGTCAGCGTCTAGCCCAGGCTGGCCTAGGACTCCCTGTGTAGTCCGGGCTAGCCTCAAACTCACAGAGACCATCTTGCCTCTGCTTCCTGGACTGAGACTTCAGGTTTGTGCCGTGGCACACTTGCAGGTGACAGGTGCAGGACAGACAGACAATTGCAGTGACGTGGAGTGTTGAGGTGCCCAGTAGAGGGTGGAGCTATCTGGGCATACCCCTGAGAACCAAACTGTGTATGCCTCGAAGAGAAAGTGCCTCTGTGCTGTGGACTCTGAAATAATGACAAAGCCAGAAAAGGAGCTGCGACATAGTGCCACACTCCTGTGGTCCTAGCACTGGGGAGGCTGAGGCAAGGGAATCAAGAGTTCAAGGCCAACCTGGGCTACAGAGTGAGACCCTGTCTCAAAATATAAGTGATAAAGCAAAGCCAGGAGAGCATACAGCAGGATAAAGCAAAACAGCTATTAAATATAAAGGTGAAGGCACCACCACCACCATGACCTTGCCACCTTTCCCACTGATGTCCCTTTTCCTGCTTCAGGACCTACATGCCATTTAACCAGGCAGCCTTTATGGTCCTCCCCACATTTGATGGTCCCAGCAGGTGTTTGTCATTTTCCCTTTATTTACAGTGTATGTGTGTGCCTGCTTGCCTATATGTGTATCATGTGTGCAGTACCTATAGGAGCCAACGGAGGGTACCAGAGCTCCTGGAACTGCAGTTACAAGCAGTTGTGAGCAGCCATGTGGGTTCTGGGCACAAACCCAGATCCTCTGCAAGAGCAGTGAGGATCCCAACCTCTTAACCACTGAGCTATCTATCCCTCCAGCCCAGCATTTGTCATTTTGACCTTTTTCTTTCTTCTTCTTTTCTTTCTTTTTTCTTTTTAACATTTTTTAAGATTTATTTATTTATTATGTAGATAGTGTTCTGCCTGCATGTATGCCTGCACACCGGAAGAGGGAATCAGATCTCATTATGAATAGTTATGAGCCACCATGTGGTTGCTGGGAATTGAACTCAGGACCTCTGGAAGAACAGGGAGTGTTCTTAACCTCTGAGCCATCTCTCCAGCCCCACCCCCTTGTTTTGGGGGCTTTTTTTTTTTTGAGACGGAGTCTCACTATATAGTCCTGGCTTCTCCCCTCTCCTACTCACAGAGATCCACTTATCTCAGCCTTTCAAGTGCTGGTGCCAAGGCTGTGCTGCCATGGCCAGCATCATTTTCACCGTTTCAAAATCCTGGTTATTTATCTGTGTGTTTGCCAGACTCCTTGGAACTGGAGTTATGGAGGTTTGCTTATAAACCACATGTGGGTGCTGAGAATTGAGCCTATGATTTCTTAAAGAGCAGCCAGTTCTCCTAGCCACGGAGCTATCTCTCCAGCCCTTATTTTAACCTTTTGAAAACATGCAGCTTGGTTGGGCATGGGAGCACATGCCCCAGGACTCCAGAGGCAGAGGCAGACAGATTGCTATGAATTTGAAGCCAGCCTGGTCTACAAAGAGAGTTCCAGGACAGCCAGGGCTGTTATGCAAAGAAACCCTGTCTTGAAAAACCATGCAGTTCATCTTGTTCCTCCTTTCCAAAGCTCTGTGATCACCTCTGGCCCGGCTACTCCACCTGAGACTCGTCCCATCCGCAGCATCCTGGAGCTGCATGCGGTGTGGGATTCGCGGGTTCAGAGAGTTACAGATAGCGGATAGCGACAGCAGAGGGAGAAAGACAGCCCCTTCCCTCCACACCTCGCCATCCCCGGTGCCCACAGGCCTGGAAGACGTGAACTCCATCACTCTTCAGCAATGCTCTCACCTGAGCATGTGACGTGACTACTTTGGAGATGGTTCAATAGCAGCAGTGTCACCAGATTCCCCCTCATTCACATCAGGTGACATATAGGGCAATTCACAGGAGGGCGTGTACTTCTTGTGTCCCAGCTGAAGCACTGTGAGCCACCCACAGATTCATCTTAAAACCAGGAGACTGAGGCCCAGAGAGACACACAAGGTCCCCACATATGCGTGGGCACATATATCCTTATTGTATCGCTGCAGATTGTTTAAACTCTGGGACCAGGGGCTTAGAGTGCGGGTCAGTTGATAGTGTTTTGTCTGGCAAGCATGAAGCACTTTGTTCTCTCCAGGACCACATTAAATGAGTATGGTGGCTCACGTCTGTAATTTTGGCACTGAGGAGGTGGAGGCTGGAGGGCAGAAGGTCAAGGTCATTCTCTCCCCCCCCCCCCCCACACACAGGATTTCTCTGTAGCTTTGGAGCCTGTCCTGGTACTAGCTCTTGTAGACCAGGCTGGCCTCGAACAAGGCCATTTTTGTCTATAAACCTGGACTACCCAGAGACTCCTGTAGGCCCCTTGCCCCATCACCCTGGCAGCAAACCTTTCTGCACATTCCAGTCCCATCCAAGTGCCAGCAACTAACAGGTATTGTGAGCTCTAAAGGAAGCCTGGGTCACCTGATGCTTCTCAGCTTAGTGATGGTGTTGAGGTCCCCTATGGTGTTACATTTGGTATAAGATAGATGGTCAGGGAGCGGGCAGGGAGGGAAGAGGCCTGGAATTCCTCCTGCCCCATTCTACCCTACTTCTTGCCCCTACCTGTGGCCTCCAGGTTGGGGAGCATCTCAGGGCTACGGGTAGCTCCCCTTTCCTTGCTCCATCTCCCTGAGGCCTGGGATGAGAGGAGGCGGCAAGGAGGGAACAACAGAGCTTTGAGACGGTATCTGTGGAGGGAAGTGGGGGAGATTAGGGCTTCTCATTTTTCCCACCGTACCAGGAGAAGATAACTGGGGTGAGGGCTTGTGGCAGTGCTGGGTCCTCATGCCGGCTAGCGCTGCAGTTATCCACCTGCCCCCAGGTCTCCCACCACCCATCCGTTCTCCAAGACTCCAGGCTGAAACCCAAGGAGCAGCTCGGAAGAATGGTAGAGACAGCAGATAAGGCTTCAGGCTGGGCTGGCCTATGCCCAAACTCGTAAACATCACCTGAACTGCCCTCACCCTCATCTGCCTACCCTCCCTGAAGCTGCCCTAAGGCACAGCCCCTGCCTGGAGCCATTCATCACTACCAGCCCTTTGAAAGGGCCTCCGGTCCACATGCTGTAACCTTACCATGATCTCTGGAGGCAAACTCAGGAGGACTGGAGGTTGGCACAACTTCAAGGCTAGCCTGCACTACACAGCGCTACCCTGTGCCAGTGTCAGAAAACAAAACACGCCTGGCAATCCGACTTGGATTACCAGGAGAGACCCAATTCCACAAAGCGGTCCTCTGAACCCCACATGTGTGCTGTGGTATACATACAAGTAAATGAGAAGGGGGTGTACATAGACCATATGTGTAGCTCAGTGACAGAATGTGCAAGGGTCCTCCGCAGTGGCACTTGCAGGAGAGAACACTGGTTTGTCCCTGTTGCCTCCGGAACTAAGCAGGCTTTGTACCTGAGGGGACAGGCCACATCTGGCCCCAGCAAGCTGTCCCCACAGCACCTTCTGTTCTTGTTCTTTCTGTTTTTCCTGATCCCTCTGGAACCCTGTGAAGGCAGGGCTGGCATATCTTGCATGATCCGCACTCTGTGGTGTGGACCCCTTCAGCAGATTTTCTGAGGAGCGGCCACTTGTGGGCAGAGCTGTCATGGGAGCCCCGGGCAATAAAGATGGTAGAAGTGTTCCTTGCACCTGGACTGGCCACCCACAGATGGCAGGTGGGTGGGCGAACAAATGAATGAGTTTCTCAGCGGAGGGGGGGCTTCCTCCTCAGCCCAGCTTCCTCTCCAGCCTGTCCACCCCCACCCTTCCCCTAGGGGAAGCAGCAGGTGGCTGGGGCGCCAAGGACTGAGGGACATCTTCCCCTTGACCAGAAGTCCAGAGCTGCCTCCTGCTCCACCCTCTCCAGGACTGAGCGCTGGCCCTGGCCATTGTCACATCCGCTTTAGCACCAAATCTGGTTCTTACAGCAGAACGGAATGATTGTTAGATGGGGAAACTGAGGCCCACAGGAGGAAAGGCCTTCTTTGAGGTCACAGAATGCAATGAAGTACATAGGGGTAGGTGTCAGAGGTCAGGCCTGCAGTTCTAAGGCTCCACATACCTCCTTGTCCTGCCCCACCCCCCACCTCTTACTCTTACCCCCATCTCCGGTGACTGGAATGCTGAGGACTCTTCTCCCGGTGGGGCTTGGCATCGGCCCAGAGCTGCACCTGTGTCTCTATAGTCCTCCCTAGGGACTCTCAGCCTCAGTTTCCTTGTGAGTGCTGCTGCTGATAGGCCCATGCCCAGCCCCCTGTAAACCAGACTATGATGCTGCAAGCCTGTAACCCCAAGTACTCAAGAGGCAGAAATGGAGGGATCAGAAGTTCAAGGTCATCTTCTGGAACAAGCAAGTTAACCAAGAGAGCAGCCCGGGACTCCGGAGACCTTATCTCAAAACAAAACAAACTAAGAACTGCTCCAAGGAACCTGGGGCAGAGAAGGGATTTCAACCACACCGGTAAGAGGATATCCTAGGTCCCCAAGGACTCCACCCACATCCCTGTCTCCTCTTCAAGACTGGCTTGGCCCACCCCTCAGAGCAGGATGTAGCTTCTGAATGTAGGTGGGGGAAGAGGAAGGTGTGGGGGCAGGGTGCACAGGAATCTACATCCTGGGGACCAGGAGATGGCAACTCCAGGTGTTGGTGGCCCAGCTTCCGGCTTAGACCTAGGGGAGAAGCCATGAGTTGCGTCCTGGGATGCAGCCTTTGGCCCAGAGCCCAGAGCCCCCCCTAGACCTGGTGCCAGCATTTCCTCTTCCCTTTTGGTTGAGGAGACATCCTGGAGCCAGTGCTCAGGCTCTGGGTCCATAGACCTAGTTCATCCTAAATCCCAGACCTTCTAAGTACCTGGCCAATGGGGGAAGCTGGGCGCTGAGGACCAGGCTTTGCAAAGCGCTCCTATAATTACACAGCACTAGCCTCAGAGAGACAAAGTTCCTCCCGTGTGGAAGGCCTGTGAAGTCAGGAAGAGTGAGTGAGCAGCAGGGTTGATGGGCCCGAGGCCGTCTTAGGTGTGCAGTCTTGACTCTAGCCAGCTAGTGCTAGATACTGGGGCTCTTGTTGTTGAATATAGAAATCTGTGTTCGATGTAAAAATCTCCAGATCAAAAAAAAAAAAAAAAAGCCGGGCGGTGGTGGCGCACGCCTTTAATCCCAGCACTCGGGAGGCAGAGGTAGGTGGATCTCTGTGAGTTCGAGACCAGCCTGGTCTACAGAGCTAGTTCCAGGAGAGGCTCCAAAGCCACAGAGAAACCCTGTCTCGGGAAAAAAAAAAAAAAAAAAAAAAAAAAATCTCCAGATCTAGTGAAATGTTTTGTTGATTGGTCATTTTTGAAACAGAGTTTTGGTGCTGGAGAGATGGCTCGGCGGTTAAGAACACTCCAGTTCCAGGGTATCCAACGCCCTCACACAGACATACACGTAGGCAAAACACCAATGCACATAAAAAAAAATATTTTTTAGAAAAATATATATCCCAGCTTGGCCTTAAGCTCATCCATTCTGTAACTGAGGATGACCTTGAACTTCTGATTCTCCTGCTGCCACCCCTTGACTGCTGGAGTCAGGAGAATGTGCCACCACCTCTGGCCTAAGTGATGTTGGGGATCAAACCCAGGGTCTCATGAATGCAAGGCAAGCCAACAGGGCTATATTCCCCGGAGTACTCTAAGGAAAGCTGTGTGAGCCAAACAGGTGTGTTTGCAGGATATGGCCTGCAGGCCACCCATGGACCACGTGATCTCCATGGTGGCAGCCATCATTTTCCAGAGGACTATGGATCTAAAGGAGAAACACGTACACAGTCCCTAGGGTGGAAAGAGAATCCTAGACTCAGACACAGGCCTCCCCAGGCCCTAGCTTATAAAACAGCACAGCTCTTTCCTCCAGAGTCTGGCTAATGAACAATAACACGGCCATCACAGCCACGGAGGGACCAGGAAGTGCTTCGTGAGCTAGCTGATCCTCATCGAGCATTGTCCATGGTGCAGAAGCAAGGCCGACCGGAACACAGGCTTCCAAGGAAGGGGTAAATACATCTTGGCATACATCTACTCTCTCTGGCTCAGGAAGAATGCAACAGAAATGGACTAGGACAGTGAGAGGGAGGGGCACTCTTTCCCAGGAACCTTTTGACGCATTTTGATCGTTGGCCACGGGACTTCAACAGCTTTTCCTCAAGAGAACGGCTGTTTTGTTTGTTTGTATTTAACTGTTTCCTCTTCTTTCTGTTTAAGTCTCTAAGTCTGGGACATGAAAGGGGGTCTGCAGGTGTCCCTGAGGTACCTGCAGAGACTGGGGGGAGGAGATCCCAGAAGAGCCCTCCTCTACCATGCTGCTCGTGGGGTCCTCCACGCAGCTCTGTGAAACTAGGCTGTGATCGCCCCCATTTTTACACAGGAGGAAACTGAGTCAGGAACCGGATGCTGAGGAAGCTGGCTCAGGGACGGGCCAAGTCCTGGGGCCTCCCCTGTCTTAGCCAAGAATTCTCACCCAGGGCTTTGTAACAGTCCAGTTCCTGGCCCAGAATGGTTTCAGGTTCCTTCCCTGAGCCAGGGGGCAGTTCCGGCTCCTCCATACCCCACGCTCCTGCTGTCCAGCTGGGCTGGGAGCAGCTGGTCTCCTTCCGGGAATGCCCTGGCCTAGGTCTAAGAACTAGCCACAGTCCAGCCAGACTTTACCATCTCTGAACCTATGGCCCAGCTTGGGGCTGAACAACCCACAAAGAAGCTCAGAGTTGGGGATCTGCCAGCACATCCTGCCCAAGTGGATCCCTAGGTGGGGCATCCTGGGAATTCGTGGTTTCCCTTGGGCCCAGGAAGAGCTAGATCGCCATCTGACTGACTACTGTAATGAAAAGACCAGAGAGATTAAGCCCTTTGCCTAAAGTCACACAGTAAAGAGACATGAAGATAAACTGCAGACTTCTGATTTGATTGCAGAAGAAGTCAAAGGATACATCTTCACGGGAACGAGGCGTGATTTTCACGGGACGCTCCCAACCCTTTTGCTTCCTGCCCCCTTTCTCCACTTCACTTGTCCCCCACAGTCACATTGTGCTGGTTAGTTTTTTGTCAACTTGACACAAACCTGAACATATAGCCCAGCCCGCGATGGTCAGTGTTGCTCCTGCAGGTATAAGGAAATGAGCCCGAGAAGGCTGCGCAGCCTACCTCGGAGGCTCCCGCCTCTGCTCCTGCTTGAGTGCCTGCCCTGCCTTCCCTCAGTGACAGACTGCCACCCAGACCTCTATGCCTAAGAAACCCTTTCTTTCCCAAGTTACTTTCATTCCCGATGTTTATCACGGTGACAGAAACAAGCTAGGCCACCCACCTCTGGACATATCAGGCCGCTGTCTGAGGGATGGCTGCTCTCTACCTCCCAGGAGGCATGGACATGGTCCACTGTGCTCAGCTTGGGTTTCCAAGATCTTGAACCTTAAATTCTAGCACTTGGGAAGCAGAGGCAGGCAGATCTTTGTGATCTTAAAGCTCTACAGAGCAGCCTTTGCTACGTAGTGAGACCTTGACTCAAAACAAGGCAAACAAACAATCAAAAAACCGGAGAGAGAAGTAAAAACAAAAGGCTATAATCCTGTAATCCCAAGGCCTGGATTGTAGAGGCCGGAGGATCAGTAGTTCCAATCTCTATTTTTTTTTTTTTAAAAGGAGCTCTGGTAAAGTTTTATTAAAGGAAAACTTTTTACTTTTCACCAGTCTGTTCTGGCATGCTTCTAATAATGTCAGAATCACCTGGGTCAATGATGGCCAGTGTGCATACTCTGTAGTATTTTCCACACGCTGTGCCCAACTCAATGTTATTGCCACTGTAGTGATGGACACCAGTTTTAGCCAACATGGCATAGTATTCTATTTCAGATTTCCTCAAGGCGGGGCAGTTGTTGGCGAGGATCACCAATTTCGCTTTGCCCTGTCTGATCATCTTCAGAGTCTGTTTGTATCCCAGCACGTACTTCCCACTTTTCATAACAAGCTGGAGCCGAGAGTTGATCGACTCCAGAGACTTTTTCGTCTTCTTTGCTGCCACCATCTTCCTGCCTTAGGTGCGGGACGGCCCCCAACCAAGACCAGCCGCCAAGATGGCCGGGGAGCGAGAGCTCCAATCTCTATTTTTGTCAACACGGCTAGTTCAAGGCAACCTGGGTTATGAAAATATTCTCTCTAGTTCTTATCTCCCCCCACCCTGCTTTGAATGCGTGTGTATGAGGTGTGTGTGTCTCTCTCTCTCTGCGTGTATGTGTGTGGGTGTGTGGGCATGCTCATGACCACACACGTGCACTCCTGAAGCAGTCAGGAGTCTTCCTCCGTTGCTCTCTCCTTTAGTCACTGAGGTCGTGTCTCTCGATCAGATCCAGAAGTCATGGCTTTGGCTGGGTGTCTGGCTAGCCATCTCCCTAGTGGAATCCCTGTCTACTGTCCCAGCACTGGAACTACAGCAGACAGCCACACCCATGTGACATTTGGGTGGGTTCTGGGGATTTGAACCCTCCTCCTCCTGCTTAACTAGGCAAGTGCTTTACTGACAGCCACCTCCCTGAGCATGAGACTGACTTTAAAAAAGAAAAATGATTGGGAGGTGGTGGTTCACGCCATTAATCCTCTCGGGAGGCAGAGGCAGGAGAATCTCTGTGAATTCGAGGCCAGCCTGATCTACAAAGTGAATTCCAGGACTGCCAGGACTGTTACACAGAGAAACCCTGTTGCAAAACAAAACAAAACAGAACAAAAAAAAATGTTTTGTTTTGTTTTGTTTTTTTCAAGACAGAGTTTCTGTGTGTAGCCCTGACTAACCTAGAACTCGCTTTGTAGACCAGGCTGGCCTCAAACTCACAGAGATCAGCCTGCCTCTGCCTCCCGAGTGCCACTATTGCCCAGCTTTAACCACTTGTTTAGTTTTGCGAAAGGGGCTCACTATAGCTCTAGCTGACCTAGCCCTAGCTGGGCGCCTTTCCAGGTTCAGGGCTCTGGACCTTGGGTTGTCGGCACTTCTAAGGCTGAACACTCCAGCAGGAGAGTGCCGGGCAGCCACAGTGGATGTTGGAGCGTGCGCGGAATCAGAAGCTTGGCGAGTCTCCAGCCAACATCTGTCCTACAAGCCTGTGGTTTTGTCCCTTGTAAAGGAGGACAACAATGACACCTCCTGGCCTTCGGCTGGACCCTGTGAGGTCCAGTGTGGATGAAACTTCAAAAGACATTCCAGGGCTTACAAAGCCCTGAGACTGGATGCTTGTGGGAAGGACTTGCCTTTCCAGAGACGAGGGGAAGGGGGGGGGGGGGGCTCTGAGCTGTTTGGCGGAGCCTGAACCTGAAGGCCATGCTGATTGCCTGGGGAGAGCAGGGATGGGCACTTCCTAAACGAAGCCAGACGCTCCTCTTAAACTTTTCCAAGGCCAAGGGTGTGTCCAGAGCTGACAAGGAGCCAGCGCGGCAGCCTGCAGTGGTCTTCTGTGCTGGAAGTGAAGCTAGGAGCTGGAAAACGAGGTCAGAGCTCAGGTGACCCATCCCTGGCCTTCCTGGGAAGATAGTCCACCTTCAGCCTTCTGTCAGCAGCCTGTGGCCAGGCCTAGGCTGCTGATGCCCCTTGTGCTGACTCATGTCCGCATGCCTCGCCGGAGGCGGGGGTGGACCCCAATCCCTGCTTGACCTTATCAGGGCCTTACTTGTGTCCAGCTGCCTGGACATGGGCAGGGCCTTGGCCCTTCCCTCTTCTGTGACTCTGGTAAGCAAGGCTTGCATGAGGTCATGGGAGCCCAGGGCAGGGAAGGCCAGGGAGTGTGGTAGCCTAAGAAAGGACAAAAGCCTGGCTGAGATGCCCTGTGAGCCCTGCCTGCTGGTCTCTGTCTCCTGGGATAAGGGTTGAGCACTGGCTATTTTTAGTTGCCGCATGAGAAATGGCAGAACCTGGTTGGAGCAGCTGCTCCACTTACCCTGCCACAGCCTGGCTCTGGGCACACGGAGTCATGCCCCAGTG
Organism: Microtus oregoni; assembly: GCF_018167655.1. Taxonomy (NCBI): domain Eukaryota; kingdom Metazoa; phylum Chordata; class Mammalia; order Rodentia; family Cricetidae; genus Microtus; species Microtus oregoni. Next base: position 14,219,439 of record NW_024543081.1, read on the forward strand.
TCAGGGCACGTTGTAGGGATACACCCACGCCCACAGGTGTATGTAGAGACCTGGCAGTTAATGGTAGTGTGACCCATACCTATATCCTTTCCTGTGTGTGTGCACATGCGTGAATGAAGACAACCCAAGCAGGCATGCCCATGGACAAAGAAACCCGCGTACTCTAAGGTAGGCAGCCTGGGCCACCGTCACAGCTTTATTAAAAAATTAAATCCCCAGAGCCCCCCACCCCATCAGCGTGTCCCTGTTCTCAGTCCTGGCTTCCAGGCCTTAGCCCTTGGCTGGCTTCTCGAAGGGTACCCACGAGATGGTGCCAGTGTGGTAGACAAGCAATGGCCATGCAGGACGACTCTTAGTCCAGGGCACTGGTGCCAGTGCATGGAGGTGGCCATGGAAGGCTTCTCGGAAGAAGAGGCTCCTGAAGAAACGGGCAGTGAAGACTTGCCTGGAGAAAGGAGTTAGCTACTGCATATGAAAACGATGGTGGGGCTGGAGAGATGGCTCAGTGGTTAAGAGCACTGGCTGCTCTTCCAGAGGACCCAGGTTCAATTCTCAGCACCCACATGGCAGCCCACAACTGTCTGTAACTCCTGTTCCAGGGGATCTGAAACCTCACACCAATGTCCATTAAATTAAAATCAAATTAATAATATATATATAAAAAGAAAATGATGGTAATGGAGCTAGGATCCCAGTACACCCTGGGTCCAGTCCTCAGCACCACATAAATCTGGGTACAGAGGTGCATGGCTGTAATTCTAACACTTTAGAAAGTCTGAAAGAAAAACAAACAAAAAAGACAATAATAATAATATAAAAAATACATAAATAATTACATTTATTAATATAATATAAAAAGGAAAAAGAGAAAGACAGTAATAATAATAAGCAACGGCCATTGATGGAGCACGTCCACATCCCCGAGTCCCTTGTCTTCAATCTTGCCTTCAACCACTCTCATGAAGTATTATTACAATTGCCACCTGCAGACTCGGAAGCTGCGGCCAGGAGAGGGGCCTGGCGCCCACTGACGAGTGTTCCCACAAAGCTCGTGTTTCTCACCAGCTTACAGGCATCAGTGGTGACATTATTGGCCAAGGAAGAATTGCCATTTTCTTGTTTTTAGACAGAGTCTCTCTATATGTAGCCAAGGCTAGTAGGCCAGGCTGGCCTCAAACTCACAGAGATTCACCTGCCTCTGCCTCCTGAATACTGGGATTAAAGACGTGAGCTACCACATCCAACCTGAAGAATTGCAATTATCTGTTGCTATGGAAATACAGGCCTGAAATATTAGTTGAGCAGGAGCTGGGGAGATGGCTCAGTGCTTAAAATGCTTGTCATACAAGAGCAAGCACCTGAGCTTGGATTCCAAGGACTAACGAAAAGTCTGCTGTGACAGTGGTGGCTGGAATTCCAGTACTCCTGTGGAGAGAGAAGAGGTGGGGGCAGATTTTCCCAGAAGCTCTTAGGTCAGCTAGCCTGATGAAGTCGGATGTGAAAACAGAGACCTTTTCTCTAACAAGGTAGAAAATAAGGAATGGCAACTGAGGCTGTCCTCTGACCTTCGCACAGCCCCTGTGCACACAAGTTTACACACACACACTCACACACACACAGGTTTTTGTTTGTTTGATTTTTGTTTTTAAAGCAAGCATTCATCTGGCTCTCACATCTGCAAGCTGAGCTAGGTGCAGCAGACTCTTCTGTCCTCTGGGGAACTAGGGCCCTGGACAGGCTTGATGACCCGTTAGTGCTGCAGGATTCATGCCTGGAGCTCTGTTATTTCCCACATGGGGCTCGTCTGGGAGCTGTTGGGCTTCCTCAAAACATGACGGCTGGGTTTCCAAGAGCAGGAAAGTGGAAGGTACAGTTTGCTTGTTTTAAGGTTTATTTGTGCCAGGTAGTGGTGGCACACACCTTTAATCCTAGCACTCGGGAAGCAGGGAGGCAGAGGTAGGCGGATATCTGAGTTCAAGGCCAGTTTGGCCTACCAAGTAAGTTCTAGAACAGCCAGGGCTGTACAGAGAAACCCTGTCTCAGGAAAAAAAAGTCTTTGTATTGTGTGTGTGTGTGTGTGTGTGTGTGTGTGTGTGTGCCCACAGAGGCCAGAAGAAGGTGTCAGATCCCCTAGAGCTAGAGTTACAGGTGTTTGTGAGCCAAGCAATGTGGGTCTTGGAATCAGAATTCGGGTTTTCTGAAAAAGCTATAGGCACTTGTAACCTCTGTCTCTCTGGCCCCTAAAGTTGCAGTTTCTTGAACCCAGAAACCTATCCACTGTCATTGTGCCTGCCACATGGATTGTGCAACCACCGACAGAGAGAGCCCAGACTCCAGGGAAGGTCATGTGACCCTCATCTCTCAGTATCAGGATTGATAAATAATCAGGGAGAGAGGCTGTTCTGAAATCATCACAGTGAGGATGCAGGTAGCCCAAAAGCAGTGAACTAGTGTCTAGCCCAGGGCCTCATGCCCAGTCCTGGACCCCAGACCTCTGCCAACGCCAAAACTCATTTCTAGTACAGGCAGCCTTATTTCCTCTGCCCTCACCCCTGCCCTTTCCATTCACAGTTTCTTTTGTGCCAGGCACAGAGGGACCATTGTGTGTGACTACAGAGGCCCCACTGGCCTGGTACCTCAGCTAGAAGGCAACCCCGAGGGAATGGAGAAAGAGGATACTCAGACTGGGCAGGGTACCCTCTCTGCCCTCGTCAGAGCTCCCAAGAAAGACCCCAAGGCCCTGCAGCCCCTATTCTGAATCCTTTCCATTTACATATCCCAGTGGGTAGAGAATTGGGTGGAGCCAGGTAGATATGATGGTATGTGTCTATAATCCTAGCCAGGTAGGTATGGTGGTACATGTCTATAATCCTAGCACTTAGGAGTCTGCGGTAGAGGGGTCACTGCAAGGTCGTGTCTGAAGATTAACAGTGGAGGTTGACATGCACAAGCGTAAACACCCGCCTGCACATGCACACTCACAGCACACTAAAAACAAAACCAAAACTCAAGCCACCATTTACATTCAACAGCTGTGTAGGCAAGCAGAGGAACACAGCGGGCTGGAAAGGGCTGGGTAACAGAGTGTGCGTTGGTTTCCTGCACTGAAGCTTGCACGGCAGACACTTCCATAGTTCTGCACACTGGACATCCAACACCAGCAGTTAACAAGTGGGCGCTGCACCCGAGGACTTCGGCAAAAGTTGGCCTCTTTCTGCTCCTGGTGGCTCTTGACGCCACTCATCTCCGGTCTTTGCCTCTTTCCACGTGGCTTCCTCCCCTTTGGTTGGTTTTCACATATCCCATGCCTTCATCTCGTAAGGGCCCTAGCCTTCATCTCGTAAGGGCCCTACCTGGATTTCGGCCCCTTCCATCTTGGGATGACCTCATCTTGAGATCCTTCCTCTAATTCCATGAACAACCCTAATCCTATTAAGTTCACATTCTGAGGTCCTGGACAGGCGAGAACCTGGGGGACCCTAGTCAGCCCACTACACAGGCCAGAAAGGTACTTGGACCTTCTCATCTGCATGGAGAGAAAGCGTGTTGGGGACTTGTGGGGGAGGGGGTCTGGGATATAGAGGAGCGGGTACTCTGGTCTCAGGCACCAGGTGCTTTCAAGTGACCCCGTGACCCTGTTCAAGGTAATTAGTTGGTCATCAAGCTGTTTAAAGACTTACAAGAGCAGTGGGCAGAAGGCTTAACCAACGTGAGGGGGACGTGGAGCAGGGCATGGAGCTTACTCCGCTACTTGGTTGTACCTGGACACATGGCACAGGAGTGGGGAGTAGAGAGAGACCAGCTCTGCCCCCGCTACCTCTCCTGCCTGTGCCCAAGCCTCTGCTGCTTTCTAAGGAAGTGGGGTGGACTCCAAAGGGAACCAAGAGGTCCAAACCAGTACAGAAAGTCCTGCCCACCTCACTGTACGAGGACCATGTGACTCCTCCCTTTTGAACCTCAGTTTCTACACCTAGACAGTGAAGATGGGGAAGCTTTGTGTCGTATTGGTATAGCATAGTTAGTATAGCAAAAGTTATATTTGATCACGCACAAGGTTCCCACACAAGGTTCACACACTAAATTCCTAAGCTCGGTCCTAAGCCCATCTCTCCACAACTGCTCACCTGTGCCAGGTATCTTAGCTGAAGGTCAGGTCCAGTCTCTAACAGAAGTCTCGGATCGAGAGTCAGAATCCTGGGGATCGGGGGCTGGAGAGATGGCTCAGTGGTTAAGAGCATTGCCTGCTCTTCCAAAGGTCCTGAGTTCAATTCCCGGCAACCACATGGTGGCTCACAACCATCTGGAATGAGGTCTGGTGCCCTCTTCTGGCCTGCAGACATACACACAGACAGAATGTTGTATACATAATAAATAAATAAATAAATAAATAAATAAATATAAAAAAAAAAGAATCCTGGGGATCCTCTCCACCTGCAGGGCAGATCAAGGTGGCGTCTCTCCAGATGTGCCGCAGAGCGTTGCTCTTGGTCTCTGCTTATGTATACTGTCCAGTGGGTGCCAAGGGATCTAGGACTGTGGTTACCTGGAGTGAGGGATGTCACTGGCTTCCAGTTATCAGGTGCAGCCTTGGATGTAGCGGGGATCCTAACTAAACTGCTTTGACATGCCTAGAAGGCATTTTTTACTATGCGTGTTAATTATACTTTGAGAATTTATGTAAAGATTTCTTTCATTTTTATGTGCTTTGCCTGAATGTCTCTTCACCATGTGGGTGCAGCGCCCTTGGAGGTCAGGAGAGGGCGTCAGACCCGCTGGAACTGAACTTAGAGATGGCTGTTAGCCTCCACACAGGTGCTGCGAATCCAACGGGGGCTTCTGGAAAAACGGGCTTTGAGAATTTGAGGATTAGAGACAGTATCTTCTGAGGGGATGTCAGGAACCTGATGCTTAGGTACTCAGTGACAAGCCCCCACCCCCACTCTCTGGCACCTCACACTCTCCTGAGACTAGCCTTTCCCCAGGTGGAAAGACTGCGTCAACCTTCTCACCTAGGCCTGTCCATGCTTGTCAGGGGGTGGGGCCAAGAGGAGACAGACTGGGATCTTCTCTTTTTTTGGCTCTGGTGCAGTCACGGGCCCTGGTTGGAGAATCTAGAAGACAAAGAGGTGGAGTAGGGGAACCACAGATGACCTGAGGGCCAGAAAGGGACAGGAATTCTCTAGGCTACACCAGCTGGGGCATTACCAGCTTCCTTCTGTCTCCCTGTTCATTATTCAGCAGAACCCAGACCTGCCCAGCATACCCCACCCCCACCCCCAGGCTGGTCAAGTCCCGTTCTTCCAAAGGTGCCTTAGGGTCAGTCTGTGAGCCATAGTGACTCAGGTGTGGGAAAGACCCATGAAGTCATCCAGCAGCCTGGGCCACCTTGGGGGCTCATGAGACAATCTCTCGACTCACTGGCTGGGGAATCCCAGAAAGGATCGTGTCTGCTCCCCTGGCTGTGAGAGGGATACCCCACTGATGTAGACAGGGACTGTCCCTGAGGTTCCAGACCCCAGCTGAACTCCCTGACCCCAAAATGTGGCCTTAAGCAAACAGGTTTAAGCTGTCCAACCCCTTTATCCCAGCTGCTCTGCAGAGAGGAGGGAAGGAAATGCCTCAAACAACACATCAAGGCCCAAGAGAGTTTGGGCCTGGTAGGGCTGGTCATTGTGTCACCTGATGAACTGTCTAAGCTTCACTGACTGTGACATTAGGGCCAAGGAACAGGCACAAGAGTACCATGGACAGCTGTTGGACCTGGAGCTCCCATCACGTCCCTGGGCCTCAGTTTCCCCTTCTATAAAATGACAGAAATGAAAATAGTCTAGCCAGGTGACTGGGAAGAGCAAGCAAGTATAGGTGGGAAGCACATGCGAGGCTCTGGTGGAAGCAAGCTTAGAGGCTGAGGGGTCCAGAGAAGGGAAGAAGGTCACCAGAAAACTATAGGGTGACAGGCAAGGGGCCAAAGAGGGGGCAAGCAGAAAGACCTTCCTTGCCCACCCTCCACCCATGGGAATCCCCCTGCCAGGGCCCTGTGAGGCCTGCAGGAAAGAAGCTGGAAGCAGGCCTCATCTCAGAGAGAGGAAAATGCCTTCAGGTGGCACGCTCTTGCTCCTTGGGTGAGCCCCGTGACCAGAGGAGATCATGGCAAGCAAAGTTACTGCTCTACAGGGAGGAAGGAGATCAATTGAGGAGGTGGTTCAGCCACCACAGGACCCCACAGAGTGATCAAAGGTGGGTAAACTGAGTCCCAGAGAGAGGCGAGACCCTGACTGAAGTGCCTCAGCCGGGCGGTGACACACCACATCTGATGTCTGTCCACATTATTCCCCCAGAGACATGGCTTAGGTTAGGGGGCACCTTGGCAGGCCTGCCACACCCTCCCCATCCCCAGGTTCCCTTCTGATGGTCCAGGCTCTGACCCTTGACCCACGGTGTTCTGAGTACCTGGGCTGCCAGATGAGGGAGCGTGCCACAGGGGAGCCGGTCGGGGGAGTAATGTGCTGGCTGGCATTCCCAGACAGGCCTGGCACATTCCTGCCAGGGTGTCACTCTGCCCCCCTAGTGCCCCACCCGTGCCCCGCACACAGTGCCCATTGTCTGCCTCAGACACTTTGACTTGCCGCTGCCTCCGGCCTCCAACACCTCCCCACATCCTCCCATTCCCAGGTGGGGCCCCACAAGTCCAAACATCCATCCCTTAGTTCCCCGACCCCAAAGGGCAGAAGATGCCATTTTTTTTCTGGGAACCGAGCAATGGTCAGAGAAAGAAAGTGCCCTGAAGCAGGCAACTTAGAGTGTGAGAAACCCTGAACCCCCCCAATGCATGCCCTCTTCCACCTCCCTCCCAGCCAGGTATGACTTCTCGCCTGCTTAGGCCTGGCTCCCTGTACTTCTTCCCTCACTGGCCACGGGCGACCCTACAGGCCAGCCCACGTGTGCATACCTCTGTTTTACAGACCATGAGTGTGACTCAGGAGCGGGAGCCCTTGCCAAGGCCACCCAGAAAGGAAGCAGCTGAGATCTAGCCCAGGTCAACAGCGTGAATCCCCAGCCCACGCTCTTTCCACCTCCTGCGGGGAACAGCTCAGCGCAGGGGTGGAAGGCTCCGAGAGCAGTCAAAGAAGAAAGTAGAAAGTGGATCCAACCAAGCCTGGCTGGAAGCGCTTGATACACCGAGGCGGGGCAGGTTTGCCAAGCCCGCCAGGACAGGCATGCTTGGTTATCCACCCATCAAACAAATGCCAAGCCTGGCCAGAGTGCAGACACGGTTCCAGTTAGGATCTGTGACACCTGGGAACAGGCAGCATTGCCCCGCCCTTAGGGACTGGGGAAATGAGGTCAGAGGAATAGGCCACTCAGTCCAAGCCACCAAGCCCCCTGCTCCTCTAGTCTCCCTCTGCCTTCACGGCTGCTTGACACTGATGACCGAGCTAGTATGTCTGCGTAGGTTCCAAGAGCCCACGAGTTTGCAGTTCCCTCCCTGGATACCCTCCCAGCAGATAACCTCCATCTTCCCTCTTCCTTTAAGACTAAGAAAGCAACTCTGCAGCCCCCTGTACCTGGCAGCTCTCCAGAACCTCCCCACAAGCAGGGCCCATTCAGTACCCAATGCATAGGCAGCACCTGGTAGCACATAGCACCCAGCACCTACCCCAGCACTCACTTCCCCCCAGCACCCAGTGCTCCCATCCCCACCGTGGGCATCCTGTGCCCAGCTCTGTCAACTGCCATCTATGACAGGTTGATGTGCGGGTGCCTACTCGCCCTAGAATAGGACATGTGTGCAGCTGGGATGTTTAATCTCCTGCTGAGTGACATAGGGAGGAACAAGAAGAATCGAAACTAATGATCCTCTTTAACTCCACTTACCTGAAGAGCTGGTTGGTCCCCAAAGCTTCTGCCCCAGAGATGGCACCAGGATGAGTACAGCCACCCCTGCCCCATGGGCATCCTCTCCAGTTCTCTCACCAGAAACCCCAACTTCTGCTGATCTTCACAGAAATGGGGCCCAGGTGAGAGGGCCACCAGGAAATGCATGATCCTTTAACCCTGTTGGCTTTCTGCACTAGTTAGATGTCGCCATGTTCTGTGCACTGAGTACCATCGTGGTTTGACTTAAGCAAGCCAGCAGAGAGCAGTGCTGGCCACCAGGAAGGTACAGTCCTGCTGAGTATGGTGGCACACACCTTTAGTTCCAGCACTTAGGAGGCAGAGGCAGGTGGATCTCTGTGAGTTTGAGGCCAGCATGGTCTACAGAGTGAATTCCAGGACAACCAGGGCTGCACAGAGAAACCCTGTCTAGAAAAACAAAACAAAGAAAGAGAGAGAGAGAGAGAGAGAGAGAGAGAGAGAGAGAGAGAAAGAAAGAAAGAGGGGCTGGAGAAATGGCTCAGAGGTTAAGAGCATTGCCTGCTCTTCCAGAGGTCCTGAGTTCAATTCCCAGCAACCACATGGTGGCTCACAGCCATCTGTAATGAGGTCTGACACCCTCTAGCATGCAAGCATATACAGGCAGAATGTTGTATACATGAATAAATAAATAAATAAACCTTAGAAAAAAAGAAAGGGAAAGCTACGACGTTTTGTCTGGGCCAAGAGCAGCGTCAGAGAGGTGGCAGAAGGCAGCTGGGCCCAGGACTGGGTTAGAGGCGACAACTGTGAACCATCTGGGCATGGGTGTCGTTTAAAGTCATGAAAGTTCATTCATCCTGTGCTTATCCATGATGTTGACAGAATCATTTCTTGTTGCTTCAAGCTCCAGAGCTACATTCTCTGGTTCAGGTGTCCTGCCTCCTCTCACAGGAGGAACCCAGAGCCCCTGTTGGGATGGACCAAAAAGCGAGAGTGACTTGTACAACGTAAGGCCCTGGGGACTCCTGCCCTCCCCTGCCCTTTAAAAGTGCTCCAGGTCTACTTGGAAAGGCCAGGACCACAATTCCCACCCCATACAATCTACAGCTAACTGGTCAGAAAGGAGAACAACCCCTGAAGGGCATTCCTGGCACTGAGCCAGAGGAGCCTGGGGCAGGGTAACCCCCCCCCAAGTCACTGTCTCCCCAGTGGTGACATCACCAGCACAGCTGGGTGACTGAGCAAGCAGAGGCAAGGCCAAGTGGGTGTGTACAAACACATTAGTTATAAGAAGGAAAAGAATTAAACCAGGCAGTGGTGGCACACGCCTTTAATCCCAGCACTTGGGAGGCAGAAGCAGGCCGATCTCTGTGAGTTGGAGGCTAGCCTAGTCTACAAAGCAAGTTCCAGGTCAGCTAAGGCTACACAGAGAAACCTTGTCTCGAAAAAACAAATATAAAATAAAATAAATAGAAAAGAAATAAATAAAACCACATCACCAGACTCAGACAGGGGCTAAGAGCACCACATGCCTTAAGAACCAGAGGCTGTCATGGTAGGGAAGGTGTTCTACGTTGCACAGCCAATGAGAGGCAGTCTCGAGGTAAGAACTCTGTCTCCTGGCACTAAGCCAGCTTCCTGGGACATTGGGCCTGAGAGGTCTACTTTCTCCTCACATCCACGGAGCTCTGGTGGAGCCTGGGAGCACCTCTGCAGATTTAAAACTCACTCACAGCGGCTAGAGAGACAGCTCGGCTGTTAAGAGCACTGATTGCTCCTCCAGAGGGCCCAGGTTTGAATTCTAGCGTTTACCCGGCAACAAACCTGCTGTAACTTCAGCTCCTGAAGATCTGATGCCCCCTTCTGGCCTCCTTGGGCACTGCATGCATGTGGTACACAGACATGGGCAAAACACCCATACACATAAAATACCAAAAAGAGAAAAAAAAAAGTCTTTAATAAAATAAAATAGCCAGGCAGTGGTGGCACACACATTTAATCCCAGCATAGAGGGAGTCAGAGGCAGATGTATCTCTAGGAGTTCAAGGCCAGACTGGTTCACAGCATGAGTTGTAGGATAACCAAAGCTACATAGTGAAACACTGTCTTGAAAAAACAAAAATAAAATTAAATAAAATCATTTCATACCCTCACCACTTATCCCACCCTAACTGCCTCTCCACACTTCCTGTCACTGGTGTTGGTGACCACAATACCCCTTTCAAAGGTCAGGTTGACGGTAGTGCTCACTTTTTTTTTTTTTTAATTTTCGAGACAGGGTTTCTCCGTAGCTTTTGGTTCCTGTCCTGGAACTAGCTCTTCTAGACCAGGCTAGCCTCAAACTCACAGAGATCCGCCTGCCTCTGCCTCCTGGCTAGTGCTCACTTTTTATTTATTTATTTATTTAGTGGGGGGTTTTGTTTGTTTGCTCTTGGGTTTTTTTGTTTGTTTGTTTGTTTTGTTTTGTTTTACAAGAAAAGATTTCTCTGTAGCTTTGGAACCTGTCCTGGAACTTACCCAGGCTGGCTCTGCCTGGTATTAATAAAGACGCACGCCTCAAGCAGGCGGTGGTGGCGCACACCTTTAATCCCAGCACTTGGGAGGCAGAGCCAGGTGGATCTCTGAGTTCGAGGCCTGGTCGACAGAGTGAGCTCTAGGACAGCCAGGGATACGAGAACTGTGTCTTGAGAAACCAAAACAAATGAGTAAATAATGAAGACACATACCTCCGCACCTGGCTAATTTTAGGCTTTTGATTTTTAAGACAAAGTCTCACTGTGTAAGCTTAGCTGGGTCTATTTGCTATGTAGATCAGGCTAACTTCAAACAGAGATCTTCCTGCTTCTGCTTCCCCAGTGCTGGGACTAAATGTGTATGCCACCGTGCTTGACTTATTTTAGAGTTTTTTTCTCCTACTGGGAGAAAAAAGGCCCAGGTCTGGCCTTGAGCTCCTGTTCACCTTGCCTCCACTTCCTGTATGCTGGGGTTACAGATGCAGGAAACCACCCTGAGTTACAGTGCTCTATTTACTCCACAGAAAACGGCAAATGCTACTAAGCCAGGATCCTGCCTCCTACCAGGGAACAAACATTAGTTAACACAGCTCTGCCCACATCCAAGCTAAGTGTAGGGCGCTCTCTCTCTCTCTCTCTCTCTCTCTCTCTTTCTCTCCCTCTAGAAGTTGCCACCTCTGTCCCTCCTGGACCCATCCTCCTTCCTTTGTCACCTGTACCCTGTATCCCTCTCTACTTCTTCCCCCAGCCTCCACCTAATAGCCCCCAAATCCTCCTAAACTTATAAGATGGAGCTGGAGAGATGGCTCATGGTTAAGAGCATTGGCTGCTCTCACAGAGGAACCAGGCACCCACACGGTGGCTCAGTCATCTACAACTCCAATTGTAGGGGATCTAGCGCCCTCTTCTGGTCTCTGCTGGCACCAGCATGCACATGACATATACTCAGGGCAAAATAAACAAAACTTAAAAATTGAATTCTGTCTGGCTCTCTGTCTTCCTCCCAGCCTTGGGTGCCTGCCTGATCTATGCTTCCTCTGGGTTTGGTCCAACCACTTGTGTCTCCTTCCCACATTTCCTAGGCAAGGTCTCATCTCCCCCATGGAGCAGGTCCTGCCCACTCTCCACCCCAGCACCCACTGCTGAATCTTCCCACTAAGTGCTTTTCTCCTCACTTCCCCCTACACAGGGTACTCTCACCATGGAAGGTGACCCTGTGTGGACAGGAATTCCCAGCATCTGGTGCGGGTCCAGGATGTTCAATAATGTGCAGAATGGGTATAGCATGGACTCCATGGAAGGGTACAGGAGACTCAAGTTTTGGACATTTGTGCCCATGGAAGGCCTGTAATGGTGAACTAGGAGGTGAAGGGACAAAGTCAGAACCTGTCCCTCTCCAACCCACCTGCCAAGAATCTCCAGGACATAGTTTCCTCCTCCCTCCTCCCATCCCCACTGCCAGCCTCTGCCTAGCTCTACTCACAGCAACCTCCTGCCCCAGGGTTTGTGGGGAGCAATCAAGAGGAATTCCTGGCCCGGAGTCAGAGGAGGTGCCCCAGCAGGCTGGCAGGATGCAAGAGTATGCATATGCCAGGAGATGCTCCAAATTCCAGTTCCCACAGCCCTGTGCAGAGCCCACCAAGTGGGGCCAAGATGGATGGGTGCTCCCCCGGAGCGGGGTGGGGGCACTTAGGAGGTTGTGGGGAGAGTAGAGAAGACAGACAAGTACAAAATGCAGCAGGAGTAGGCAATGACAGTCCCAATGAGAGGCAGGCAAGATGTGGGTGTCACTCTGCAATCAGACACCAACAACCCCCAGAATGGTGGATTAGTATGAGACCCATAGGAAGACTCCTGGCTGACCCCAGGAAGTCCTAGTTGCCCTTGCCCTGTATGGGACATGGACTACCCCACCACTAGCTGTGCCCCCACTTATTCAGAAGTGTCTCCAAAAGGGCTCTAGCATGTTCCAGCCATTATACGATCACTGGCAAGAAGGGTCTAGGCATAGTGGTGCAAAGTTTTTACCTCAGCACTTGGAAGGCAGGTGGATCTCTTTAAGTTCAAGATCAGTCTGGTCTACATACTGAATTTCAAGGGAGTCTGAAACCCCATCTCAAAACAAAATGGAAAAAAAAAAACCAAGCTGGGCTGGGCAGTGGTGGCACACATGCCTTTAATCCCAGCACTCTGGAGACAGCAGCAGGCAGATCTCTGAGCTCCAGGACAGCCTGGTCTACAGAGTGAGTTCTAGGACAGCCTGATCTACACAGAGGAATGGGGGGAGAGGGCATGACTCAGAGGTTGAAAACATTGACTGCTTTCCCAGAAGACCCAGGTACAGTTCCCAGCACCCACATGGTAGCCTACAACCATCTCCAACCAACTCCAGTCCCAGGATACCTGATGCCACTTCTGACCTTCTCAAGCACCAGATATACACAAACTGCATATACATACATGCAGGCAAGCACTCATAAAATAAAAATAAATTTTTTAGGGGCTGGAGAGATGGCTCAGTGGTTAAGAGCACCAGCTGCTCTTCCAGAGGTCATGAGTTCAATTCCCAGCAACCACATGGTGGCTCACAACCATCTGTAATGAGATCTGGTTCCCTCTTCTAGTGTGTGGGCATACATGGAGGCAGAATGTTGTATACACAATAAATAAATAAATTTTAAAAAAATAAAAATAATTTTTTTAAAAATTAAAAAAGAAAGGAAGGAAGGAAGGAAGGAGGAAGGAAAGGGAGGGAGAGAGGAAAAAAGAAAGGAGGAGGAAGGTCCCAAGTAAGAGAATGCAAGGCTGAGGGAGAAGGTTCCCTTCTGGTCTCTGGGCCTCTGGTCCTTGTCACTCCCCTTCCTGGGCCAGGGCCAGGTGTGATAGGCTCAGACAACAGCCCCTGCCCAGCTGTCAGCACCCAAGCTGCCACCAACGCCCACAGCGGTGCACCTGGCCTGCCACCATCACAGCCACCATCATCCCTCCCAACCTGCAGCGTGACTCTGGAACCACAATGCCTTTGCAGAAATGCTAACACAAGTTCTTCCAATGAGAAAACTCCAGGACCATGGAGTGCTGGACCATTTTCCAGCTCTGGCTCCGAGAATTTTGTGACTCACTCTTAGAAGCCTGGAGTCTCTTCTTGACCTTTTGGCCAAGTCTAGAAGCTCAGTGCCTTACAGACAAGGATTATAACCACAGAAATCTGGGGACTGGGGATCTGGGGAGCAAAGCTCTTAGAACTGAAATCTTCCAGTCATGATCCCTGTGCTCAACCCAGGAGCCCCCCAACCTTCCAGCCATCCAGACTAGCGAGCTGCAGCAAGACAGGACAAGTCTTGGTTAGGAACATTAGACCAGTACCTTGAGCCTGGGCTGCAAACAGGATAGGACAAGAAAGAGACAGGGCACTTGTGAGCAAAACCAGGGTGCTGGAGGCCTCTCCCCCCAACCCAAGAGGTTCCCCCATGGGGCCAGGAGAGATGCAGGAGGAGAGAAGGAACGTGCAGATGCCAAGGGGTTGGAGGGAGGGTGTGTGGTCACCGGGGGTGGCAAGATCTTTCCCTCCCGGCAGCTGAGCTTGGAATTTTCTCCTGGCAGGAAAGACCCACCACCATCCTATGAATGGAAAACAATCCCTGGCATCTGGCCCCTGAGGCTGTATGGTTTCTGACAATCCACCATTATTATCCTCCCTGCCTCACCCTAGCCTGGTGCAGAGGGGAAACGGAGGCAGGCAGGAAGGCAGGCAAGCAGGGTCTCTGGCTAAATTCAGAAATTTGACTCACCCTCTGGAAGATTCCAGTTATCTCTATCCCTGGCATACGCAATGCTATGAGAGGCTGAAGAAAGGGCTCAGCGGTTAAGAGCACTGGGTGCTTTTCAGTAGGAGCCGGGTTCAGTTCCCAGCACCCACATGGAGGCTTACAACCAACTCTGACCCCAGTTTGAGGGAATCCAATTCCTTCTTCTGGTTTCCTCTGGAGCCAGGCACATCTGTGGTTGACAGACATACATGTAGGCAAAACACTGAACCCATAAAAACAAATAAATATCAAAAGAAAATAAATGTGAGTCTGGCCTGGTGGATCTTGCGTTTAATCCCAGCACTCGGTAGGCAGAGGCAGAGGCAGGGGCAGGCAGATCTCTGAGTTTGAGGACATTTTGAAGACAACCTGGTCTTCAGAGCAAGTTCCAGGACAGCTAGGGCTACACAGAGAAACCCTGTCTTGGAAAGAGAGAGAGAGAGAGAGAGAGAGAGAGAGAGGTTTTTTTGTTTTTTTTTTTTTTTTTGGTTTTTCGAGACAGGGTTTCTCTGTGGTTTTGGAGCCTGTCCTGGAACTAGCTCTGTAGACCAGGCTGGCCTCAAACTCACAGAGATCCTCCTGCCTCTGCCTCCCGAGTGCTGGGATTAAAGGGGTGCGCCACCACCGCCCAGCAAGGGTTCTGTTTTGTTTTGTTAGCTACTTTCACCTTATTTTGAAGCAGGGTCTCATGTAGCCCAGGTTAGACTCAAACCAGCTATGTAATTGAGGTTGACCTGGTCTCCTGCCTTCCAGGTATGGAGGTTGACAGAAGTAAGCCACAACACTCCACCCACGGTCCTCTCACTGTCCCTGTGAAGGCTCACGTTCAGGCCCTCTCCTCTGGGAGGCCTCATCTTTTCCTGGACCCCCTTTGTCCCTTAAACTGTTCCCATTCCTCCCTTGGCTCCCTGCTACCCTGGGATAAGGTCCAAGCTCCCTCCTGTGGCTGCTCACCTTAGTCCCACTAGGCCGGAGCTAGTTCTTGCTGGGTGTCTTCTGCCTCTCCTTGTGGTCCCTCTCTCTTTCCCACTGACCAGCTTTCCCCAGAGCCCTTCCCATGGCCCTTCTGGAGCCTTCCCTGGTGGCTCTCTGGAGCCCTGGACTCCCGTACATGGCATTGATGGCCCTTCTCCATCTGCTGTTCACCGACTCCAGAGGTCATCTGGAACACAGCCTGCCTGGGTCTTAGATTGGACCCAAGACCAAGGTCCAGGGGTTCAGTCACTTGCTCAAGGTCACACAGTAGGCACCAGAGCTGGGACTGGGAACTTTTAGGGGGAGGACAGAGGAAACAAGTCCCGCAACCCTGGAGTCTCAGGGCATCTGGGCTGTAGAGAGGCCTTCGTGTAACCCTCACCTCCAAGGACGAGAAGCACCCCCCACACCAGTCACACAGACACCCTGAGACAGAGCCCCTACCCCCATGCCCGGGCTGAGTTACAGGGAGCACTCTGCTGCCCAAAGCCATTTTCACTTCATCTTTTCCTAATTTTGCTTAGAGGAAGTCACGGCGGCTGGGCCCTTTCCCCTTCTCTCACACACTTGGATTGCTTCCTTTTCCACCCTCACTTCTCTGGAAGCTTAGATCATGGTGACCAAAACAGAAGGCCCTGCCCTATAGGGCAGCAGGGTGACAGTGAGCAGGATGGAGGCAGGTGCTAGCAATGGAGAGAAGAGGTGTGCAGGGAGCGGCTTCTAGAGTGGACATGGCACTGTCCCTTCTTTGCATTCTAAGGAACCAAAAACCTAGGAAGCAGGAGAGCCAGGCCAGAGGCACTGAGGAACAGCAGGCTGTGCTCCTAGCTTCGGAGCAATATGTCATTCATTCTTCAGCTTCTTCACACATGCTGTGGTCTACGGATCTTCTGACAGATTTGGGGGGGTACAAGAACAGGGCAGAACAGGAGGAGGTGTGTGGCTGGGACCCAGGGCCAACAGCAGCAAACATGGTGGCGGGGACCAACGGAGAACAGGGTGGAGGAGCCTAGAGAGCAGACTTCAGGGAGGGGGCACTGTGGTGGCAGCAGGGCGAGCCCCCTGCCCAGTGTGGAAAGGGGATGCGTCAATGCAAGGGACTCTCTAGGGCTTGGACCACCCGCTTCTCTCCCCAGGAGAGACGGTACTTGCTCAAGCCTGGCTCTCTGCTATGAATGGGGGTCCCTTAGCACCTGCTTCCCCAGATATTTAGAGTAAACAGGACTGTATGAGACAAATCCAAGGGTGTTCTCTCCACCCAGCTCATCCTAGTTTGAGAAGAGGGCCCTGCATGGGCTGAGACGGAGAACCTAGATCCAGGCAGAGAGGTGGTGACTCCTAGTTTCCATCCCTCACTTTCTGCCTGTTGTCAGGTTGTCGTTGTTATTATTATTACTGTGTGTGCGTGTGTGTTTGAGATAGGAGGGGCAGAGTGTACTTATGGAGGTCAGAGGACAACTTGCAGTGGTTGGTTCTTACTTGTGCTGGAGGATCAGTTCTGTCATCCTCAGCTACAAAGAGTTCACGGATAGCTTGCAACACAAGAGTGTCCCAAACAAACCAAAATTAAAACAACAATTAAAAAAAAACCCCAGCACATCCAGGCTGGCGAACACACAATAGGCACTTCACTTGGCCCTCTGTGCCTGAGTACCCACTATGTCAGGCCCTGCACACATTGCTCTGAGACAGCCCAGCCTCAGGTGGAGACCACACGAGGCAGGACAAGCAGCAGGTGCAGGCAGTAGAGAGCAATAGCTTCAGGCTGCTGTGACCACACAGCCCAGCATCCAGCCTTCTCTACAGTGAGTTCCAGGACAGTCAGAGCTACACAGAGCAACCCTGTCTCACTGGGTGGTGGTGGCACACGCCTTTAATCCCAGCACTCAGGAGGCAGAGGCAGGCGGATCTCTGTGAGTTTGAGGCCAGTCTGGTCTATAAGAGCTAGTTCTAGGACAGGCTCCAAAGCTACAGAGAAATCCTGTCTCGAAAAACCAAAGGGGGGCAAAGAAAAGAAAGAAACCCTGTCTCAATAAATAAGAAAAGAAAGAAAGAAAAAGAAAAGAAAAGAAAAGAAAGAAAGAAAGAAAGAAAGAACCTGTCCAAACTGCTTTGCACTGTCAGTTGGCTTGGACGGTTGGGGATCCTGTAAGACCCAAAGGCCAAGGTCAGCAGTGGTGAGCTGGGAGATGGTAGCTCTCTGGCAGAAGGGCCCAGATCCACCATGGCTGAATGGGTGACTGGCTTGGTTGGTTAACCAGCCTTAGTGGAGATAGGTGGATGGTATGAGCATCAAGGGGCACATGGTGTGAGCATGGGGACTGCTGTCCTTCTGCTTGGACTGTCATCTATGAAATGACAGGGTAGCTTCTGCAGAAGCACAGGTCAGCCAGTCACCCAGTACCCTGTGCTATGCCCCAGCACTGGCCAGGCAGCTTGCTGGAAGGGCCAACTGGCGACTGGGTGGTGGCCTCAGGGATGGGGAAGTGGCTGCTTCAACTATCTTTAGCGCCTTCCCTCAGTCTTTGACTCGGCCAGACTGAGCAGAGCTAAAGTGGGGAGATGGAGGCAGGGCCACTTCTCCATAGTCACATGAAGCCAGTGGTCACCCAGGGACCTAGTGTGGTAGCTGACTCCTCTATGCCTACTGTCAGGAGTAAGCACCGTGTCACCCGTGTGAAGGAAGCAGAGCCCACGGATGAGCTTGGAGAGGGGCTGCAGTGGCACTGGGGATTACGTCCCTCCATTCCTCATGGAGCCTCGGTGGCCCTGCTTGTTAGGGGCAGTGGACACAGTCGTCAAGACCTTAGCTTCCTGAGGCAGCATCTGCTTCTGGCTTCCCCACTCCTGGGAGTCTCACCAAGGGATGGTTAGTCTCATCCTGCCTCAGTTTCCTTCTGTGAGCTGTCCTACTCAAGTGTGTGTGACCTGAAGATGCTCGGAAGCAGCTGTGAGTTCACTTCTCCATCTGTGGAATGGGAACAGCTGTCAGGACTGCAGGTGACCCTGAGCCAGCAGGTGTGATGCCCAGTAGGTGCTCACCAGACAGACTTCCAGCTCCTCCCAGCACCCAAACTCGGCTAAGAGACTTGGGTCCTCTTCCTGTCTGACTTAGTCCCAGCAGTGCTACCCCTAATCATGCTACTTATTCTCTTGACCTCAGCTTTGCATCTGCACCATGGGGTAGTAACAGAACCCATTTCAAGGAGTGGCCCTAAAGGCTCAGAGCTGAGTCAGGTGGTGGTGGCTCTCGCAGAGACAGGCAGATCTGTAAGTTCGAGGCCAACTGATCTATAGAGAGTTCCAGGACAGCCAGGAGAAAAGGAGCTACCTACCAAGCTTTTGGGAGCTGTCCAGGGGCCAGACCAAGGAGCAGGCCTGATATAGGCAGGCGGGACTTTAGGAAGAGGGCAGAGCAGCTAGGGGGTATGAGAGCCTCAGACAAGAACCTGCATGCCAAGAACTGGCAGATAAGAAGCTGCCTCTATTACTGGGGACAGCCTGGGGACCCATTCCCACCCCAGCAAGACTGTCACCAGGGTCTAGGCTAGAACACTTATAGGTGAACCCTGGAGGTGGCACCCAGTTGGCTATCCCTAGTAACTCTGGCTTTGTCATACCTTTTAAGGCAATGGTGGTTCTTGCCACTACCTCCCTGTTCCCACTTGCTCAGAAATTCCCAGCAGGTATTTTTTTCAGGATTGGAATGCAAATCCTTGTTTTGCCACCACAGGATTCCGGTGAGACCTGTCTTGGAATTCCAGTGAGAGGAAAGTGTGACAGGAACAAGACACAGGCATTGGAACTGTATGATGCACATGGAGAATGGTTGGGAGAGGCAATGTATCCCAGCAACAAGCAAATGCTGGTAATTCCCACCCAGGTACAGATGCAACACTCCAAAGTTTATTAAGCACTTACTGTGTGCCAAGCTCTGTCCTAGAGAGGCCAGGGGAATCTGCAGGTGACCTGGCCAAAACAGGTTGCTCTTATGGCTCTCCCTCAGGAACTGGGACCAGGAGTCCCAGGTCTGTCCTAGAGCCTCTGCCACACTTGCTTGCAGACTGAAGAAAGGCCCTGCCACTGGCCTGTTTTCTGTTAATCACTTCTCAGTTTTGTCTACATTTCCCATCTGCCTCCACGAGGTTCCTGAGAAGTCCTTGTAATGGTGCTGGGAGTGTAGTGAGCACTGGCTCCAGAGGCCATGCCTCGGGTAGAGGCTTGGGGTGGGTGTCCATGCTGCCCAAGTATCAAGAAAGCAAAACTACAGCCCTCTGTGCCTCTTTTCTACAAACTGTATTCTATGCCTGGTGTTATGGAGCTACCTATCTTGGGTGAGGTGAGGAGCTGGAGCTGAGGACCAGAGTTCAGGTCCCATAACCCACATGGGGGCTTATAGCCATCCTTAACCCCAATTCTGTCCTCTTCTGGCTCTGTAGGCACCAGGCATGCATGTGGTATATAAATACATGTTAAACATACAGATAAAGTAGAACTACAGACATGAGGCAAGGTGGCCCAGGGTACCCTGGACTACCTGAAAAATTCTAGGACCAGACTACATTTATATCTCTTAAGGTTACCTTACCTGTAGTATTACTTTCCCCAAGCACAGGCTTCCATCACTTTTACCTAGACAAACTTTGTTCCCCAGACCGTCTTGGCCATAACTAGGGAATAAGGTCTGGATGTCCTGTAGTGCCTTCTACAGGTCTAATAGGGTCCTAAAAGCAGTCCACAACATGAGATCAGCGTTCTCACTGGGATGTGCCTGGGCCAACTTGATAGATACCACAGCAGAGCTTAGCTGTTTGCCATGTATACCTACCCCCTGGTGGCTCAGGGCTTAAGTACAGGCTGAAACACCAAGTGACCACTGAACCACAACTTTAAAGGACCTCCAGGTTTATATTGAGTTGTGGGCTGACATCCACACATACCCTTGAAGCAGTCCAAGGGTAACCTTAAATCAGGGCCTTGGAGCTGTTCTAGCTGTCCTGTCCTATTTGCTTGAGCCGAGCAGCTGACACATTATCACCACCAGAAAACCTTTGTATTTAAGCCAAGCTCTAACTGAAAGCTACCATGTAAACCACAGCATCAAGTCCTACCTCCCCTTGTCACAACCCCAGTGTCAAGCAAACTCTGCAAGAAGCTGCATGTATCAGATAGGAAGGACATATAGTCCTCCAGTGACTCACTATGTTTCCTGTAGGCAATGGACACCAAGCATTTTTAGCGCCTCTATGTTGAAGTATTGAACTTCCCCCTCCATTAATGGTTGGCCATTGCCCTAGAGAAAAATTGAAGAGCCAATTTCACTGAAAAAGTTTTTATTGAGACCAGCCACACCAGTCAAGCAAATTCTGGCATTAAGCACCTTCCTCCTTGGCAATGCGGTCTTTCTTGAGTGGTCCCTGTGAGAGAAACAGTAGTTTGTCAGTCTAAATCCTAAACAGCCATGTGGGCAAAACAGCCAAGACAAAACTGGGACATGAAGGTCCTTACCATGAATGCTTTCTTCTCCTCCATGGTCTGGAAACGACCGTGGCCAAACTTGGAGGTGGTGTCAATGAATTTCAGGTCAATCTTCTCCAGAGCCCGCCGTTTGGTCTGCACCAGCAAGGACTGTGGCACATACAAAAAAATTGGTTAGTGACTGACACCTAGAGCCAGTTCAGTAGCACAATATGCAGAACTCATGCAAACTGTGGAAACTGCTATGTGGGGTCAGGTTCCACTCCTACGACAGGCCAGTATTTCCAGTGAAGGACCCTGGGTTTTTTACCTTGCGGAGTGTGAGCACTCGCTTCTTGGTTCCCACCACACAGCCTTTGAGCATGATGAAGTCATTGGTTACCTCACCATAATGGACAAAGCCACCCTAGGGAATCATAAAGTTACTGGTCAGTGCAGATTAAGAAGCCAGTTACACACAGCCAACCATGATCAGCAATGCTGTTCTCAGAAGGAAGGCAACAGGGAATGGTTCCTCAGTTTCACTCGGGCGCTGTGCCCAGCGCACATTCCAGAGCCTCATCACAGAACAGCTATGATGGATCCCCACCCCTCTAGGAACTACTACAGGGGTCATGAAAGCCAAGTGCCATCCCACAGAAGCATCTGGGTGTCGGCACTCACCAGTGGGTTGATGCTCTTGTCAGAAAGGTCATAGTCGGTAGATGCATTGTTCTTGATCAGCTTGCCATCCTTGATAAGGTAGCCCTGACCAATCTTGTAAATCTGAAAATACCATCAACAACTGAGAAAGCAGTCCTAGGAACCAGGTCAATAACACTGAGGTGCTAGCAACTAGCCTAGTACCCAGACTCTGAAAGCAGGAAGTCCACAGGTTTCCAGGTAGATAGGACAGTACACAAATATGTACTTCTCCAAAGGTCAAAGTGCTCTTCAATTAGCTACATGAGCCTAAAAACTAATGCTAGGCATAACGACAGCTCACTCCAATAATCCTGAGGTCTGTCACAACCTCCAAGGGCATGCAGGAACATTGCTTATAAAATGAACCTTTTTAAAAAAATCTCCCTGGAGCCAGGTCGAACTGAGTTCAAGGCCAGGCAGGTCTACAGAGCAAATGCCAGGACAGGCTCAAAAGCTAGAGAAACTTTCTCAAAAAATTCAAACAAAACTCCCTGCCCAGGAAAGGGTTGGGGCTGTGGGTTCCGCCCCTGGACTGCCCCACCGGCCGGATAGATCCCAGCCAGCCTTGTCACATCTCACCTTCTTGTTGATTTCTGTCCGATGATGGTAGCCTTTCTGCCCAGCCCGAGCCACAGAGAAGGCCACTCGGGCAGGGTGCCAAGCGCCAATACAGGCAACCTTGCGCAACCCTCGATGGGTCTTGCGGGGCAGTTTCTTTGTATGCCAACGACTGGTCACCCCTAAAGAGAACATGTCATTTTTAGAAGGGACCGGGGCACACAACTCTGTTCCTCCCTGTGAGTGCCCAACTGGTTTTTATCTGAGTTACTTTTGGGAAAAATATCACTAATTATCTGCCAAAAGGCGAGTGAAGATCAGATCACATTTCACATCTGATTTTATCTGCAACATCAATGTCTGCATATCACACAGAGAGAGAGCAAGCGCACGCTTAAGGCCAGACGATGCCATGTCTTTGATTTTAAGGCAGTTTAACATTTAGTGTTCACAAGTAAACTCAACTGTCATTCCATTCCCTAGAACCTAGACAAGGGATGCTATTCTCAGAAGGAAGGCAACAGGGAATGCTTCCACAGTGTTACTCGGGTGCTGTGTACAGCACATTCCAGAGTCTCATCATAGAATAGCTAGTTCACTCCCCATGTATCACCCACAGAACCACAACCTACTACACCAAAGCTTACCTTTGTAGCCTTTGCCTTTTGTCACTCCAATGACATCAATCATCTCATCCTGCCCAAACACCTGGTTCACAGGAACCTGCTGCTCCAGCCTCTCCCGGGCCCAGTCTAGCTTCTCAGCCACAGTGCCCCCATTTAGCTGGATCTCCATCAAGTGTGCCTTCTTCTGGCGCAAAGGAAGCAGACGCATCTAGAAGGGGAGAAAGCTCAGATCAGGCTGACAGCAAAGCAACTTTACAATCCCACTTCTAACCACTGAGTTAGAGTGGTTAGCTGGCATGAGATAGTTGTACTTAAATGGTTCCTGTAATCCACCTCACCAGCCCTGTGTTTTGAAAACAAAATACACAGCCCAAGCTCACTTCATTTTAATATGTGTGAGTTTCGAGTTTCAAGTTGAGCCAGGGATACAGCAAGATACCCGACACTGAGAAGCCTGAATTGTAATTAACAGCCTGAAATATCCAACTAAATAACTGTCATTACAGCCCAGTGCCAGCACCTTACAAGGATCCAGGTTAAGCATTGATTGCTGCCATGAATCACCAGTGTGCTGATTAAATGAAACTTAAGATGGAGTAAAGTGCCACAGTGCCCTCTGCTGGTCAGTAACACCATGAGATTAAGCACTACACATGGGCAATAGTCAAGTTCAAGCAGCAATTAAGCTGCTACCTGGACAAGACTCCTAAAATGTCCTAATACCCCCAAGTCTCAGATAATAAAATACCTATGAATGACAGAAAAGCCTCACTCCTAGGTCGCAGCAGGTGCTCACCTGAGTGTGGGCAATTATGCGGATGACCTGGCAGTACTTCTTCATGCTGTTGAAGTCCTTCTCCAGCTGTTTCTTGCCCATGTCATCCTGCCATTTCTTACAGTATTTGGTGAAGGCCTTCTTCTTAGATTTGTGCCTTCAGGAGCAGAGCAGAGTTGGGGGAGGAGCCCGGTGCAGGCCATCATCACCATTGCAAGGGGTGAGAGGAAGGCACACTGGCACCATGTGGGCATGAGGCTCATTGCTGGCTTCTAAGGAGCCTTTTCCACCAGCAAGCGGAGCCTGGATGGAGCTCATCGGGCAGAGCCGAGCGGAGCTGAGCAGAGGTCCACAGGTTAATGAAAGCCACACATATACAGAAAGCAGTTCTTGCTCCAAGGCACCATAATCTCCCCTTTTCTACCCAAGGGATCACCTCACTGAAATATTAGGGATTAGGCAGAGGCAGGAGACTTGTCTGGTACAGCTAAGGCTCCAGGTTCAATCTCCAAATCACAACGAACCTCAACTAAAGAGGCAGAATGAGTAGACATGTCTACTTTCTAGCCTTTTTTAAAAAAAAAAAGACTTATTTAGTATGTATACAACACTCTGCCTCTATGTATGCCCGCACGCCAGAAGAGGGCACCAGATCTCACTAGAGTTGTGAGCCACCATGTGGTTGCTGAGAATTGAACTCAGGACCTCTGAAGAACAGCCAGTGCTCTTAACCTCTGAGGCATCTCTCCAGCCCCTACTTTCTAGCTTTATCTGCTATTTTTCAGTATCAAAACAATGCCAAACCCATTAGGTTGGTTGGAGTCAAGATTTCGGGTCAAACAAAAACCAAAATAAATACAGATCTGTCTTCACAACCTTTGATGAAGGTCCTAAGAAACCCAGCACTAGGGAAGCAAAGGCAGACAAATCGCCAGGTGGTCTGGAGTTCCAGGACAATCAGGGCTACAGAGAATCTGCCGGCTGGGCTGTAGTGGCACACACCTAATCCCAGCACTCCCAATGAAAGGGGAGTGCGGAGCTGTGGGTGCACACCTGAGGTGCTAGCCTGGTATAAAGTGCGAGTTATAAGACATACCCCAAAGAGGTAAACCCTGTCTCAAACATGCTAAAGGTGGAGGAAAGAAGAACCCAGTACAATGTCCACAAGATCCTAAATTGCACCTCCCCAGTGTTCCCCCTCCTTACCAGTTCTTGTAGAACCGCCTTTTACACTCATCACTGATGTGCTCAGCAAATACTGTCTTGAAGGTGCGGAGACCTCGTGGGGTTTCGACGTATCCCACGATGCCCACAACTACCATAGGTGGTGTTTCCACAATGGTTACAGCCTCCACGACTTCTTTCTTATTTACCTCTGTGAAGGCAAACAGGCATCAGTGTGTACACAACTACCGACATTCCAATGCCCACTCAGCCAGAAAGGCTCTCTGCCTCCGCACCAACTATTCGGTCTGGCCTTCAGGACTGCTCTCCACATCTTCAGGCTCCCCAAGGAGCTTTCACTGCAGTTGAACCCTAAGCTCCCAGGTGCCACAATACCTCGACTACACTTGTTCTGTGTACTCGTTGGTAGTACAGAACAGACATTACATCAGGCAGCAACTATCATCAACTATAATCCCCAGCATTCAGGAAGCTGGCTTTGATAAAATACCTCAGCTTCACGCTACACTTGAAATAAGCTTTGCCACAAGGCTATCACTGGCCTGGTTTCAGATCTCTTTATAATCAGTTCAGACATCAAGTGTCTAGACAGACGTAGGAACAAACCTTAAACCTCCGAATATGTGAGGCACCGGCTGCTTTTAGGACTAACTCGGCTTTGATGCCCAGGCATGCACATGGTTAGGAATGACCAACTTTGGACTTTGCCCCCACAGGATTTTGAACGGGCCCTATCTGCCTACCACAGCCATTCTTAGTCTCATTAAGTGGGCACTGTCACCCCTTAGCTTCAGAAGGCAACACCTGCTGTGGGGCTTTGCAAATTCATTGCAGGCACCATTTCTGAACATACCCTGCCAAGTTGTACAAGGAATTTTTTACGTACTGGATCCTGGTCTGTCAACCTCTCGGACAATGTGGGTCATGCCAGCCTTGTAGCCTAGAAAGGCTGTGAGGTGAACAGGCTTGGAAGGGTCATCCTTGGGGAAGCTCTTCACTTTCCCACGATGCCTGCTGCTGCGCTTCCGCGGCAAGAAGCCCAAGGACCCATGCCTGGGAGCAGAGAATTTCCTGTGAGACTGGGGGAGAGAGAATCATCATTACCACAGGGCATTCTCAACTGCTCTGGTCAACCCTACCACTTAACCATTAGTCCCTGGAGAGCATGCCCCTTTACATGTGTGTGCTCTTACGACGCCCTGGTAAATAGCCACATGGCGCTTCTTAGTCCAGCCTTTACGGGTAGGCCTCTCGAATTCCCAACGCCAAATCAGAACATGACAATCAGCACAGAGTTTCTGTCCGCCCGTCAAAAGGTTCATCATTTGTAGCTTCTGGGAACTCGGAAGACCCAGTTCCTTTCGCGGAATCAGGTCCCAAATGGAAGTTCGCACAATAACCCCCGTTAAAACTAAAGTCAAGGCAATCCAAAGCACACGGAATTTCCCACCACGCTACCAATAGGCACTTTTGGAATAAAACTGATGTCAAGAAGCAAAAATAACTCGTTTTAAATCGAGGGACCTTTAGGCTTGGGCTCAAGGCAAGGCCTCTCCCACAGGCTCAGGCCGGCCCTCCGCACGCATTCTCAATAGAGATCTAGGGCCCGTCGCGGCCACCGCCATGTCCTCTGTGCTCCGAAAGCACCTTCCCAGTCATGGTGAGACCACGATGGCGCCCATTGGACCACACTAGCAGAGAACCAAGGGGACGCCCGGCATTGACACACGTACCATCTCTCCTCACACGCCGCCGCCGATAGAGGACGGCCAGGCCGTGGGGCAGACTATATAAAGCCTCCTGATGACTCCGCCCACTCAGCGTGCGAGCGTGCTGCCGCAGAGGACGTCGGATCGAAGTACGCGCAACGAACGTCCCTTTCCCGCCCATTCCGGATTGACAAGTAGCGTCGGTACGGCAAGTGGTTGGGTTCAAACGTTGCAAAAAAGCCTCATAGACGCTGCGGTTTCTAAAGTAATGAATCTACGGCGCTCTGCAGCAGCCAAACTTGATGGTAATGAAGCAAAATGGCTGCGTTGTTTGTGTCGGTGTGCTACGCTGTCACCTCTAGAATTCAGTCTCCAGGTGCTGTCCCTTATAACTCTACACAATGTCGAAAGCAACGTCGTTGAGGCAGGTTTTAGTTAGATGGAACTGGATGAAACGCGTTTGCTCTCTGACTAGCCAGTGATTTTAATGCAACAACGACCTGCCTTTAATACGCCATAATTTCGGGATCAATTCTTTCAAGTTCGGTCTCTGCCATTCCAGCACCTACATGCCATGTCCCGTTCACATTTTGTTCTTTCCTTTCCTTTTTTTTTTTTAATTTTTAAACGTGTATTGGTGTTTTGCCTGCATGTCCGCCTGTCTGTCCTTGTGAGGGTGTTAAATCCCCTGGAACTGGAGTTACAGACACTTTTGAGCCGCCTTGTGGGTGCTAGACTTGAACCCCTGGTCCGGAAGAGCAGTCAGTAATCTTAACTGCTGAGCCATCGGTCCAGCCCCTTAATTTTTAGGGTGTTTTTTTTTGTTTGTTTGTTTGTTTGTTTTGTTTTTCGAGACAGGGTTTCTCTGTGGCTTTGGAGCCTGTCCTGGAACTAGCTCTGTAGACCAGGCTGGTCTCGAACTCACAGAGATCCACCTGCCTCTGCATCCTGAGTGCTGGGATTAAAGGCGTGCACCACCATCGCCTGGCTTAATTTTTAGATTTATTCATGTTATGTGAGTGTATGAGTATTTTGCCAAGGTGTATGTATGTGTACCATGTGTGTGCCTGGCGTCTGCAGAAGTCAGAAGAGGGTGTCAGACCCTGGAACTGGAGCTACAGACAGTTGGGAGTGCTGTAAACCAAACCCCGGGTCCCTGGGATAGCAGCAAGTTTCCTTAACGACTGAATCATCTCTCCAGATTTAATATATATTATATTATATATATATATATATTTGTTTTTAGGAGTGTGAATATAGCTTTATTAAAGAAAAGTAAGAAAGACATTCTGAAAGTAGGGGTACCAAGTGCAGAACATCCTTTAAACCGATATCTAGCACACGCCTTCAATCCCAGCACTTGGGAGGCAAAGGCAGGCAGGTATCTGAGTTTGAGGCCAACCTGGTCTACATAGGTAGCTGCAAGCCAGCCAAGGCTATGTGGTGAGACTCTGTCACAAAATAATAAAATAAAATAAATTAACACTTAAAAAGGTAGAACTTTTGGGTTAGAAATTGTGCTTCAGTTGGTAGAGTCTTTGCCTAGAATACATGAAACTAGTACAGTGTAAAGACAGGCATGGTGTTCATATCTGTAATCCTATCAATCCGGAGAATCAGGATTTATAGGTTGTTCTTGGCTACATATTGAGTCTGAAACGAACCTGGAATACAAATGACCCTGTTTCAGAAACTAAAATAAAGGCTCGACAGATGGCTTGTTGATTAAGACTGCGTACTGCTTTTCCAGATGACTCCAGCTACCGTGAATCAGACATCTTCCGGCATTCTCAGGCACCTGTGCAAGCATGCACATATGGAGACACAAAAATAAAATCTAGCCCGGTATGGGGACACACAGTGCAAGGCCAGCCTGGTGTACCCAGTGAGACTCTGTCTCAAAACAAACCAGACAAGGTTTCCCTGTGTAACCCGGACTGTCCTGGAACTCTGTCGACCAGATTGGCCTCGAACTCACAGAGATCCACCTTCCTCAGCCTCCTGGGATTAAAGACCTTAAAGGCCTGCTGTTGGATGCCTGGCCACCTTGCCAAAAATCTCTTAAACACAAGAAGAGACGTGAACGTGAGACAAGTGCTCTCCAGTAAACTACATCCTTAGCCCTTGGCTATTTGTTGTTGTTGTTGTTGTTGTTTGTTTGTTTGTTTTTTCCTAGACAGGGTTTCTCTGTAGCTTGGAGCCTGTCCTGGAACTAGCTCTTGTAGATCAGGCTAGCCTCGAACTCACAGAGATCCGCCTGCCTCTGCCTCCTGAGTGCTGGGATTAAAGGCGTGCGCCACCACCGCCCAGCCAGGCTTGTCTATTTGTTTTTGTTTTGTGGTATGGCCTTGAATCCTCTGTGCAGCCTAAGGTCGCCTCAAACTCTGGGTCTCCCTAAGACGTCTCCCAAGTGCTGCATTCCAGGCACATCCAGTCCCAGCTTAAGACGTTTTTGAAAACACCGAGCCAAGCTGGAGACTTGCTTTACCAAAAATAGTAAACATATTACGAATTCACAGTAGTGAAAACAATGTGGCAGGGAAAAGAAAGAAAAAAGGAATAGAACATAGACATCAGAGGTGTCAATTGTCAATTTTTGTTTGCTTTTGTTTTTGTTTTTCGAGATAGGATTTCTCTGTGTAGCCCTGGCTGTCCTGGAATTCATTTTGTATACCAGTCTGGCCTTAAATTTTTGCGTGCACACACACACACACACACACACACACACACACGCATGGATGCACACAGTGAACAACAATGCTAACACACATCGAAAAAGATTTTTCAAAGAAATTGTTATTTTTATGTGTATAGGTGTTTTGCCTACATGTATGCTTGTATACCACATGCATGCAACGTCTCCAGATACCCTGGAACTGGAATTATAGCTGGTTGTGACCCTTTATGTGGATGCTGGAAGTGAACTCCTGTCTTCTGCAAGAGCAGCTAATGTACTTAACCACTGACCCATTTCTCCAGCCCCCACCACCAACAGATACTTTTGACCCCTGAATCTTAGAAACACAAGCCATAAAGAATAAAGTAATTAATTATATTTGGTTATGTCAAAATTAAGGGTTTGTTTTGTTTTTTTGAGATAGGGTTTCTCTGTAGCTTTGGAGTCTGTCCTGGAACTAGCTCTTGTAGACCAGGCTGGCCTCGAACTCCCAGAGATCCGCCTGCCTCTGCCTCCCGAGTGCTGGAACTAAAGGCACGAGCCACCACTGCCCGGCCAGGTTGGTATGTTTTTCATCCTCTGTAAATATGTAAACTTATCCACAGAGAGGCAATATTGAGAGCCATACCAAGTCCAAGCAGTCTGGCAAACCCCAGGCTGTCAGCCAAGCAAATGCTCTTCGCTTTCTTTGAAGAATCAGCCAGAAATGACAATTTTTGAACATACAGTGGCAGGAACATTCAGCTAAAATCATCTGGACAGGTTCTGCAAGGTGGGTGATCCTGTGAAGGAGCTTGCAGACACTCTGGAAGACCCGAATTCTATCCTAGGGACTCAGAACCAACACCCACAGGAAGTCCTCTAAGCTCCACAAGCGCTGTGACACACACAGATACTTTTCTGAAAATCTGAACAGACACCACTTGCAGGAGAAAAACAAAAAACCCAAAGTCTAAAACTTCATCTAAACTTCTCAGCTGATTCAAATAGGAACTGGTCAAAAGCTGTCACATGACTCCCCTCTCTCTGGGGTGCTGATAGCCCTGAGATGATGAATGCTTCTCTTTTCAGGTCACTTTTGAAAAGCTTGTCATTAGCATGTGCTAGTTACACGTAATAGTGGTTTTCACTGTGACTCCTTTGTGCACATGTATAACACGCTGCAATTGAGCTTATCGCTTATTGCCCTCCCACTCTTGCCGCTCACCTTTCTCTTCCCAAATAGTTCTTTTTCCACATTCATGTCTTTCCTGTTCTAATTGTTGGTGGCCCAGTGAGTTTTATTAGAATTACTTCTGGGGTCATGGGTGGTAATTTAATATATGGGCAAAGAATGAGTATCTTAGCAGTGGCTACACCACTGAAGAAAGTGTCCCTCTCCTAGCAACCATTTAGCAGTCTTTAAATCATCTTGGAGAGATGGGCATCTGTGAAGTCTTCTACTCTTCTTGTAATTGGATGGTGACAGGACAGATCTTGTGCTGGTAATCACAGAGAATTCAAGACTGCAGTGGCCACATCATTCCTGGAGGACCGCATTCTGCTACTCCACCACCGTGTTTGTTGTTGTTGCTGTGTGTGTGTCTATGTGTGGTGTATGTGTGTGTTTATGTATCTTTGTCTTGTGTGTGTGTGTGTGTGTGTGTGTGTTTATTTTTGAGGCAGAGTCTTATTTATCCCAGCCTGGTCTCAAGATCACTACTTGTATAGCTAAGGATGGCTATTCCTGATCCTCCGGCTTCTACCTAAGAGAGCTAGATTACATACATATATGTGCCTTCACACTTATTTTTAGGGTAGTGCTGGGGATTGAACCCAGGATTTTGTGCTTGCTATGGAAGCCAGAAGAGCTATATATTATTATTGTATTTAGTATATAAGTGTTTTGCTTTTGTGTGTGTGTCTGTGTGTGCCTAAAGCCCATGAAGGCCTGTAAAAGGTATCTGGAGTTACAGACTATTGTGAGCCACTATATGGGTGTTAGGAATTGAACCTGGGTCCTCTGGAAGAAGAGCCAGTGTTTTTAACTACTGAGCCATCTTTCTAGTCCCTTGTTTATTTAGATTTATTTATTATAGTGTTCTGCCTGCATGTATGCCTGAGTGCCAGAAGAGGGCACCAGATCTCATAACAGTTGGTTGTGAACATCCTGGTAGCTGGGTATTGAACCTCTGGAAGAGTAGCCCGGGCTCTTAACTTTTTTTTTTTTTTTTTTTTTTTTTTTTTTTTGGTTTTTCGAGACAGACAGGGTTTCTCTGTGGTTTTGGAGCCTGTCCTGGAACTAGCTCTGTAGACCAGGCTGGTCTCGAACTCACAGAGATCCGCCTGCCTCTGCCTCCTGAGTGCTGGGATTAAAGGCATGCACCCCCCCTTTTTTTTCAAGACAGGGTTTCTCTGTGTAGCCCTGGCTGTCCTGGAACTAGTTCTGTAGATCAGGCTTTCTTTGAATTCACAGAGATCCTCCTACTTCTGCCTCCCTGGGATTAAAGGTGTGTGCCACCACTGCCTGGCTTAGTTGTTTTTTTTTTTTTTAATTTTACTCCTTCCCTTCTCTCTATATTGTTATTATTAGTGTGTATGTATGTATGGTGTATGTGTGTATGTATGTATGCTGTGTGTGTGTGTTGCTTTCAAGGAGATCAAAAGGGGATCGAATCTTCTGGAATTGGAATTACTAAATTACAATGGTTGTGAGTCACAGTATAGGCGCTAGGAACTGAACTAAGGTCCTCCGCAAGGGCAGCAAGTCATCTCTCTTAATTGCTGAGCCCTTCTTTTAATTTTTTATCTTTTAAACAGAGGGCTCACCAGTTGGCTGCAGTCAGTGTGTACGCTAGGCTATTCTGAAACCCACTCAGCTCCACCTGTCTCTGCCTCCACAGCGCTGTTTGTTTCCACCTTATTTGTTAGGATTTTTTTCTAGATAGGGTCTCTGTTAGGTAGTCCTGGCTATCCTGGTACTCACCTAGTAGACCAGGCTGGCCTTGAACTCAGAGACCTGCCTTCCTCTTGCTTCCTCTTTATTTTTGACAGATTCTCCCAAAGAACCTGGAGACAGAAGCCATTTGGGATAGGCAATATGGCTAGCCAGTAAGTTCCCAAGATTTGTCTGTCTCTACCTCCTAGCTCTGGGATTACAAGTGTGTCTCTACCATATATAATTTTTTTAATATGAATGTTTGGGATTGAAACTCGGGTCCTAAGCAATGCAAGCTCTGTACCTACTGAGTCATTTCCCTGGCTTGATGGGAAACTTTTGAAGGCAAACATAAGGTGGATGTGTTTTCTTTGTAACTTTTTAAATTTATTTATGTATTTATTTTATATGTATGGTCTGTGTATGGGTGTGTACACCAGAATGCAGATGCCCATGGAGACTATAGGCGACAGATCCCTCTGGAGCTGGAGTTACAGGTTATGAGTCACCCAATGTGACTGCTGGGATCTGAACTCTGGCCCACTGCAAGAGCAGCGTTTGCTCCCGGCCCCTCTCTCTGGTCTATTTGTTCTTTTGAGACAGTCTCAAGTAGCCCAGGCTGACTGGAACTTAAGTGCTGAAGCCAACCATGAACTGCTTCTCCAGTCTCTACCTTCCAGATTCTAGGATTACAGCCAACCTGGTTTAGCAATAAGGAGGGTTACACAAGACATTTTGAAACTATAGTCTTGCCAGGCGATGGTGGCGCATGCCTTTAATCCCAGCACTCGGGAGGCAGAGGCAGGCAGATCTCTGTGAGTTCGAGACCAGCCTGGTCTACAGAGCTAGTTCCAGGACAGGCTCCAAAGCCACAGTGAAACCTTGTCTCCAAAAAACCAAAATTATAGTCTTTTGCCAGAGGGCTTAATAGCCAAGATGATGCTACTCTGATGGGGAGTAGTGCTGCTATTCGGATGTCCTACCAGAAGTCCTTTTGGTATAAGGTGTCCAGAGCCTCTGAGCAGGATCAAGGCTGAGGTTCCGGGACCCTCATTAGTGTTGTTCTTAATTCTGCGGGTTGGCTGCGGGTTAGACGGTAAAGGCATTACGCGAGGAAGAAGACACAGACACGCGGCGGTCCCACGTGGGTGCACTTTAATGGGGGAGGGGTAACAGGCAGGTAAGGGGCGTGCAGACACGGTAGGAAAGGCGGGGGAAGATAAGGAAGGGGAGGGGGGGGCTCGTGGCGGCCCCCGCTTTTTAACGGGGAATGCAAAGGCTTCTGGGAAATGTGTCCCACGCTTGGTGCGCTGGAGTCCAGCAGAACGCTGTGAGTTGTAGTCTTGCAAGAGAACAACATTTCACCCTTTTGTTTGATTAAAAAAAATTGGGGGGCCGGGCGGTGGTGGCGCAAGCCTTTAATCCCAGCACTCGGGAGGCAGAGGCAGGCGGATCTCTGTGAGTTCGAGGCCAGCCTGGTCTACAAGAGCTAGTTCCAGGACAGGAACCAAAAGCTACGGAGAAACCCTGTCTCGAAAAATCAAAAAAAAAAATTGGGGGACCTTAAAGGGTAGGGAATGGGGGCGTAGTCCGGTCTCTCATGGCTGCTTCCTGCTGGCTTTGGGCGTTGAGGGGTCCAGGAAATGTCTGATTATTCTGGCGATGTCCCACTGGCATCTGAGGTCGCTGGTGTCTGGTGATGGCTGGTTGTACCGCTAGCATTTGAAGTCCTGGCTGTCGTCTGAGGTGGCTGATTGAAGAAATCTGTCTGGCTTTTCCTGAGTAGCTGGGTCATCATTAAGATGCTGGAAGGCAAAAGTTGCATTAGTAAAAGGAAAAATTAAAAAAGGGGGGGGGATCTAAGGGAATTTTTTTGGGGGGGGAACTGGGGTGAGGAGGGAGAGTGAGGGAGTCTTAGGATGTCCAGGGTTAAGAATGATAAAAAATTAAATGATACTTATTCCGTTATTCCGTTTGTGTTTGATTTGTTTAGATGGGTTGGGCTGGCATCCTGGAGCTTAAAGAGAGTGTCTTAAAGGAAATAGATTTTAGCTGTATATTCCTTAACATTTCAGGGGCCACTGCTGCAGTCAGCGGCTGACCTGCTATGTCAAAGAACCTTATTGAGAATCTGCTTACCACCTGAGCCCTTGACTCCGTATTTGATGATGGTACCTGTAACGACAGCTAAACGGTTATTTATGAATTTAAAGAAGGAAGGGTGTGTTAACACAGCGACGGATGGGGACCACTGTTTTCCTTAGACTGTAGTAGAGGGGACTGAATCCGGCGTCCTTTGGAACTTAAGAGAACAAGGTCCCGTCTTAGTTACCGTGTATGGAGGATTATCTTGAGCTGTGGAGATAAACGGTTTAAGATATGATAGGTGAATCCAATGAGGAATTCCTTCAAGCTTGGCAGCTGTGGGAGTTAAAAGAATTACTCTGAAAGGGCCCTGCCATTTAGGGGAAAGGGGTGAAGGGCACTGGCCTGGGGGTGAGAGTAATACCTTATCTCCTATGTTAACCGGCGGTGGACATGTATTAGCACATGGTCGAGGTAGTGAGTGATCTGTGAAGTACCTTACCTGATGACTGAGGATGGTACGGTATGTGAAAATTCCAGGGGATTCCGAGCGCTTTAGACAGATTTGGGCGTTTTAAGTGAATATTTGGTCCTGGGATCTGACTTTTGGCAGATCTGACAGGAGGCTGCTGTAGCTTTTAGGAGCCTGATATCCTTAGGTGTAACAACGGGAGAGTGGTGGTTAGTGACAGCGGGAGCCTAGAGGGGCTTTGGAAGATCGAGGGGGAGGCGTAGGACAGGGAGGAGATGCTTTAAGCCGCCTGTGTGACCTGTGGTGGAGAGGAGACGGGGAAGAATCCGAAGACGCGCGCGACCTGTTACGGGAGAAGTGGGGTGAGGCTGGTTCGGAGAGGGAGTGGGTAGGTGACCCAGAAGAATATTTATGTGGGACTCCTGGAGACCTAGGAATGAAACGTTTAGAGGCAACATGGGGAAAGGTGCAGGCGAGTAAATCTTGGAAGAAAGAGGAATGGGTGAGCTGTTGCTGTCGCTCGACTGGGTGGAGTGAGAGCGAGTGGCCCCTCGAGGCGCGGTGGGGGGTGTGTGGAGGCAGGGGGGTGGGGGTTGAGGTTTGTCTGCGGGATCCATGGCGGCGGGAGCAGAGGGTCCCTGGAGGGATGGCATTGCCAAAAACATGTCAGCAGGTGAACAGTGTGAAAAAGTAGAAGGATCAGTCTTTAGGGCCATGTAAAAGAAGGCCATTACGTACATTAATTCCTTCCATTTAGCTGACCGGTGACAAAAATTGGCCAACTCCCACAGAGTGTCGGGGTCAAACGACCCTTGGGAAGGCCGTGGATAGAACCTTATAAATTGTACTTAGGCCAAGTTTTGGAACAAAGGCGTGTTAACTTAGATAGTTTTATGGAGGGGACGAGGGCGTGAGGCTCAAGAGCTTCCAGAAGCTGCCCGAGTGGGGAGGATGGGGGAATTGGCTTGGAATGCTTAGAGCCCATAGTTGAAGAGGAGCCTGCCTGCAAAAAGGTACCGGAGTACCACGAACACGGCAGCCACGAATACAGGCGTCCGAGTATTCGTGGGGCGTGTTAGGGCTTAATTGGCCTGAGCCCAGCTACTGGATGGGGGGAAAAAAAGCCCCGGCTGGGAGGAGACAATTAAGCTTATTGGAGCTGACCGTACAGCCCAAAAAGGCACCGCACTGGAGCGGGCCGGGAAGAGGACAGGAAAGGTTAGAAAAAAAAAGAGAAAAAGGCCAGAAGCACCGAACTTCTGGGCGCGGACTGAGGCAGGTTTCAGCCGAGGGCAAAAAGCCGGGGGAAAGGGGAGTGAGGTTGGCAACCTTGCCCAGGACGCGCCAAAGAAAGCCGGCCGGACAGTCTCTGAGCGCCCCGGGGGGAAGGAAGCCAACTTAGGTTAACTCACGGAACAGGATCAGGCAGTGGTGGATGGCCGTGGGCCGTGGTAAACAGGCGGAGGTGGTCTCAGGTGGTCGGTTCAGACCTTGTGCTGGTGAAGCCCAGAGGCAAAAGCCTCAGGCACTGGGACGGAGAGGTCTCCGAGTTGAAGGAAGGCACCACCATTGTTCTTTTTTTTTGTTTGTTTTTTTTTTGTTTTTTTGAGACAGGGTTTCTCTGTGGCTTTGGAGCCTGTCCTGGAACTAGCTCTGTAGACCAGGCTGGTCTCGAACTCACAGAGATCCGCCTGCCTCTGCCTCCCGAGACCACCGTTGTTCTTAATTCTGCGGGTTGGCTGCGGGTTAGACGGTAGAGATGTTACATGAGGAAGAAGACACAGACACGCGGCGGTCCCACGTGGGTGCACTTTAATGGGGGAGGGGCAACAGACAGGTAAAGGTGTGCGAACACGTTAGGAAAAGCGGGGGAAGAGAAAAAGGGAGGAAGTCGTGGCAGCCTTTGCTTTTAACGGGGAATGCAAAGGCTTCTGGGAAATGTGTTCCACGCTTGCGTGCGCTGGAGTCCAGAGGAATGCTGGGAGCTGTAGTCTTGCAAGAGAACAACAATTAGCATACAAAAAGAGAACAAGAGTCCAAGAGCTTTAGGGGCCAGGTGGCAGGAAGCAGGACCAGGACATATACATA
This sequence comes from Microtus oregoni, assembly GCF_018167655.1. Taxonomy (NCBI): domain Eukaryota; kingdom Metazoa; phylum Chordata; class Mammalia; order Rodentia; family Cricetidae; genus Microtus; species Microtus oregoni. The sequence continues at coordinate 14,255,847 of NW_024543081.1, forward strand.
GACTCGCATACCTATTTCACCAGGACCAAGTACATATGGTGAATACATCCTCTCTAACTGATTGGCAGGGGCCCATCACACAGAATGCCTGTGGGAGTGTGGTAGGTGGGTGTGAAGGCACCCCCAGATGGCTGCTTATAGTCTGCTATATCCTTCACAAAGTGGTCTATGCCTTTAATCCAACACTGGGGAGGCAGAAGAAGGTGAATCTCTGTGAGTTCGAGGCCAGCCTGGTCTACAGAGCTAGTTCCAGGACAGCTAAGGCTGTTACATAGAGAAACTCCGTTTTGAAAAACAAAAACAAAAACAAACAAACAAACAAACCTCCCCCCGCAAAAAACCTAATAAGTAAATAAAATAAATAAATATGAGGGCTGGCAAATAAAAACAGATATGAGGCCCCTCCAAGCCTGATGACCTGAGTTCAATCCTCAGAACTCACTTAGTAGAAGAAAAGAACTGACTCTGAGCAGCCAACTGATCTCTACACACATGATAAATACAATAGCAACATATTAAAAACAGGGTCTTGAGAACTAGCCCAGTGGTTAAGAGCACCGGCTGCTCTAGTGGACTCCCGGCACCCATATGGTGGCTCACAATGGCCTGTATTTTGAGTCCCAGTGAATCTGACGCTCTCATCTGGCCTCCATGGTCACTGCAATACAGGGTACACAGACAAACATGCAGGCAAAACACCCATACACATAAAAAATAAAAAAACGTTTTAATTAAAAATAAATGGAACAGGGGCCTGGAGAGATGGTTCAGTGGTTAAGAGCACTGGCTGCTCTTCCAGAGGTCCTGAGTTCAATTCCCAGCAACCACATGGTGGCTCACAACCATCTGTAACGAGATCTGGTGCCCTCTTCTGGCCTTCAGGCACACATGGTGGCAGAATGTTGTATACATAATAAATAAATGAATAAAAAACAATAAATAAATGGAACAGCTGTTGCTGAGCTTTAAGCTCAGCCCAGTCCCTGTTGTTGACGTGGCTTACTCCTGAGCCTGTCTGCCTCCCCGGCGGTTTGGGCCTGGATCTGTTCTGGCCAGGCTTGTCCTTTCATCCCTGTAGCTGGCTCCATCTTCACTCTCAATGCTGATCTCCAGTGATCTCTACAGCAATATCCTCTTCCCTGAAGCTGGTTTGGTTCCTTATCTGATTAAGGCTGACTCTATTTGCATTTCTGTCGGCCCGCTTCTGAAACACCTTCAACAACGCCAACGCAGTAGCCTGTCGAACTGCACACTCCTTGTGTACAGCACTTACGTGCAGCCGGCTTGAGTGAGTTACTGTGCAATGTGTGACCAGAGAGTTAATTTTAGTAAGTAAGATTAGAATAAGAGCAGCTGCGTTTACCTTAGCTCGATCACGGAGGTAGGCAGGGTTATCTGGCAAACAGGTGCTGTTGAAACTGCTCCACCTTATGAATTTATTGTTACTGGATAAATTCTGATACCAGGGAGAGAAAGCAACGTGTTCATTTACGTTGTGGCATAGAACTCGGGACAAGGTCAAGACGGACAAGATGGAGAATGTTTCAACAACCTTCAAGAATGCTTAGTAAGGAGCTGGAGAGATGGCTTAGTGGCTAAGAGCACTGGTTGCACTTCCAGAGGTCCTGAGTTCAGTTCCCAGCACCCACATGGTGGCTCACACCCATCTGTAACGAGATCTGGCATGTAGGCATACATGCAGAGGAATACTGTATACATAATAAATAAATAAATCTTTAAAAAAAAAAGAATTGGGGGACCTGGAGAGATGGCTCAGAGGTAAAGAGCATTGCCTGCTCTTCCAAAGGTCCTGAGTTCAATTCCCAGCAACCACATGGTGGCTCACAGCCATCTGTAATGGGGTTTGGTGCCCTCTTCTGGCCTGCAGGCATACACACAGACAGAATATTGTATACATAATAAATAAATATTTAAAAAAAAAGAATTGGCATAAGAACAGACAGGAAGACCATTGGAACAGAATAGAAGACCCAGATATCAATCCACACATCTTCGAACACCTGATATTTGATAAAGAAGCAAAAAATATCAAATGGAAAAAAGAAAGCATATTTAACATGTAGAAAAATGAAAATAGACCCATATCTATCACCATGCACAAAACTCAAGTCCAAATGGATCAAAGACCTCAACATAAAGCCAGCCACACTGAACCTTATAGAAGAGAAAGTGGGAAGTACACTTGAACGCATTGGCAAAGGGAAACACTTCCGAAATAAAACCCCAACAGCTCAGACACTGAGAGAAACAATTAATAAATGGGACCTCCTGAAACTGAAAAGCTTCTGTAAAGAAAAGGACATGGTCAACAAGACAAAACAACAGCTTACAGAAGGGGAAAAGATCTTCACTAACCCCATATCAGACAGAGGTCTGATCTCCAAAATATACAAAGAACTCAAGAAATTGGACACCAAAAGAACACATAATCCAATAAAAAATGGAGTACAGACCTAAACAGAGAACTCTCAACAGAGGAATCTAAAATGGCTGAAAGACACTTAAGGAAATGTTCAACATCTTTAGTCTTCAGAGAAATGCAAATCAAAACAACTCTGAGATTCCATCTTACACCTGTAAGAATGGCCAAGATCAAAAACACTGATGACAACTTATGCTGGAGAGATTGTGGGGAAAAGGGAACACTTCTGCATTGCTGATGGGAATGCAAGCTGGTACAACCCCTTTGGATGTCAGTGTGGTGATTTCTCAGAAAATTAGGAAACAACCTTCCTCAAGACCCAGAAATACCACTTTTGGGTATATATCCAGAGGATGCTCAATCGTACCACAAGGACATGTGCTCGACTATGTTCTTAACAGCACTGTTTGTCATAGCCAGAACCTGGAAACAACCTAAATGCCCCTTGACCGAAGAATGGATAAGGAAAATATGGTACATTTACACAATGGAGTACTACACAGCAGAAAAAATAACAACAGCTTGAATTTTGCAGGACAATGGATGAAGCTAGAAAACATTATTTTGAGTGAGGTAACCCAGACACAGAAAAACAATTATCACATGTACTCACTCATAGGTGGTTTTTAAACATAAAGCAAAGAAAGCGAGCCTACAAAGCACAATCCCAGAGAATTTAGACAACAATGTGGACACTAAGAAAGACTTACATAGATCTAATCTACATGGGAAGTAGAAAGTAGAAAAGGACAAGATCTCCTGAGTAAATTGGGAGCAAGGGGACCTTGGGGGAGGATTAAAGCGGGGAGGTGAGAGGCAGGGAGGGGAGCAGAGAAAAACACAGAGCTCAATAAATATCAATAAAATAGTTAAAAAAAAAAAGAATGTGTAGTGAGCCGGAGTGGTGGTGGCACTTACCTTTAATCTCAGCACTAGGGAGGCAGAGGGACGCAGATCTCTATGAGTTCGAGGCCAGCCTGGGTGGGCTCCAAGAGCTAGTTCCAGGATGGGCTTCAAAGGTACAGAGAAACCCTGTCTCGAAAAACAAAAAAATACGGGTTGGCTGCTCAGTCCAGGAACCCTCCTGGCCACACACAGCTTTGTGCTTCTGAGCAAATGCTGAGCCAGGTGTGGTAGCTCATGACTGAGATCTCAGCTCACAAGATTGCCCCAAGTTTGAGCTGAGCATAGGCTACATAGTGAGTCTGATGACTGTGTGAGACCTTGTTATAAAACAAAAGAGCTGGAGAGCACTTGTTGCTCTTGTGGTAGACCAGAGTTTGGCTCCCAGTTCTAGGGGATCCCAGCCCTCTTCTGGTCTCCCCAGGCATTGCATTTATATGGTGCACATACAAACATGAAGACAGGGGCTGGAGAGATGGCTCAGAGGTTAAGAGCATTGCCTGCTTTTCCAAAGGTCCTGAGTTCAATTCCCAGCAACCACATGGTGGCTCACAACCATCTGTAATGAGGTCTGGTGCCCTCTTCTGGCCAGCAGGCATACACACAGAATATTGTATACATAATAAATAAATATTAAAAAAAAAACAAACATGAAGGCAAATGTTAATGCAAGATAAATGAGCTGGGTGGCGGTGGCACCCAACTTTTGGGAGGCAGAGGCAGGCAGATCTCAGTGAGTTCAAGGCCAGCCTGGTCTACCAAGCAAGTTCCTGGACAGCCAGGACTGTTACATAGAGAAATCCTGCCTCAAAAAAATGAATAAAGGGGCTGGAGAGATGGCTCAGTGGTTAAGAGCATTGCCTGCTCTTCCAAAGGTCCTGAGTTCAATTCCCGGCAACCACATGGTGGCTCACAACCATCTGTAATGAGGTCTGGTGCCCTCTTCTGGCCTGCACACACACACACACAGACACAATATTGTATACATAATAAATAAATAAACATTTAAAAAAAATGAATAAATAGCCGGGTGGTGGTGGCACACGCCTTTAATCCCAGCACTCGGGAGGCAGAGGCAGGCGGATCTCTGTGAGTTCGAGGTCAGCCTGGTCTACAAGAGCTAGTGCCAAGACAGGCTCCAAAGCTACAGAGAAACCCTGTCTTGAAAAACTAAAAAAAAAAAAAAAAAGGTCTGGAGAGATGGCTCAGAGGGTAAGAGCATTGCCTGCTCTTCCAAAGGTCCTGAGTTCAATTCCCAGCAACCACATGGTGGCTCACAACCATCTGTAATTAGGTCTGGTGCCCTCTTCTGGTCTGCAGGCATACACATAGACAGAATATTGTATACACAATAAATAAATATTTAAAAAAAAAGAATAAATAAATGAAGGAAGGAAGAAAAAAGACAAAAATTCTGCCTATGCACAAAGTTACAAAGATTTTCTCTTGCTTTCTTCTAGAAGTTTTTATATATATATAAACTTATATATATGTATATATACACTTTATATATAGCATAGTATAACAGCTGCCTCAAAGATTTCTCATTGCAGATGTATATGGTAACACAGGCCTGAAACACCGTAGCTGGAATGAAGAAGCAAGAGGATTGAAGTTCAAAATCATCCCCCTCCATATGGCATGGTGAGTTCCAGAAGTCAGCCTAGACTACAAGAGATGCTGTCTCAAAAACAACAAATTCTGGAGCCCTTAGGTCAAATTGTGTAAGGATAGGTGGGGGGTTAGGGGGAGAAGGGTAGGACTATGATGAGGGCTAGGGTGTATTTATTGACCACCTATTGTTTGTGAGGACTTTGGATATAGCAAACAAGACATAACTTGGCCAGATGCGCAGCCCACAGACACGCAGAGGAGACAATGGAAGAAATAATTACATAATTAATTACTTGATTAAGGAAAGAAGCAGGGAGCTGTGGTGTAGGGGAAGGGAATCTCACAAGATCTGTGGTTTCCCGCTCCCCCAGCTTTTGCCTCCCTTACGGGTCCCACTAGACGGGGGTGGGGGGTTGGGGGATGCGCAAGTATGACGTCATCGGTGGAGCTAGGAGGCAAAGGGGTTCTGGGGGCCAGAGGTTCTGCAGGTCTCTTAGAGCGGGTCATTCCTGAGGCCAGCGATTTAGCGGCGCGTTCAATGACCAACGTACTGTCAAACAGAGCCCCTTCACTCTATTTAGGAAGACAGCGACAGGAAAGGCAAATAAACAACAAGCAAACAAACAAATAACGAAGAGGGTTTCCTGGAGAGCTACAGCTTGGAGTGCTCCCGAAGGCGGGGACGCGTCTGCACACCGACCCAGCACCACCTTGCAGACAGAGATCATCCCGCTCACGAGGAGCTAGCCAGGCACCGAGACCCCCACAGCAGCACGCGCTCCCCGAGCGCGCGCTCCCGAGAGCCTCGCCTGCCTGGCACGTACGCCCCCTAGCGGGAGCCCGGGACCACGCCAGCCGCGCGCAGGAGAGGGGGCGGGGGCGCCGCGCACGCGCACGGGTTGGCGGCGTGCGCCGAGCGGGGGGCGCCGCGCGGTGCAGCCACGATGGAAGGGGGTGCGTACGGAGCGGGCAAAGCCGGGGGCGCCTTCGACCCTTACACCCTGGTGCGGCAGCCACACACCATCCTGCGTGTCGTGTCTTGGGTAAGGACGTAGCAAGGCGGGCTGGGGCTCTGGGCGCCGGCGAGCGGCGCGACCTCACCTGGCCGGGCCGGCCCTGCCGGTGCAGCGGATCCCGGCCGCACGCTGCTTCCCCTGCCATCGCCGCCGAGTTCCTCAGCCCTATCGCCGTGACCTCCAAGCTGTCGCTGCTTTGCGGCTAGCAGCGCGGCTCGCGCGCGTCCGTGGGGACGGAGCGCGAGTTCAAGGCCGCTTTTGGGGGGCGCGGATCAGGGCGTAGATCTTCTCGGTAGGGCGCACGCCGCACCTGCCGCTCGTGTTCGGGGCGAGGACCGCAAACCAGGTTTTGTTGCTCATCCCACACGCTGCAGAGCCCTGAGTGTGGTGCTGGATACCGGGGTTCCTCCAAGACCTGCATCTGCTAAGCCGCGTGACCTTGGGCAGGGAACCACCCAAGAAAAGATCGGGGAAGCGAGGGATTCAGTTCCGAGCTGGGTGGGGAGCGTCACCTCTTCTGTCACGCTTTAGTGTCTCGATTTATAGGGGTGGGAGGAGCCTTCTTGAGGCCCCCTTGGGCTCTGACATTTTGTGAATCGGCGATACTCCCACCTCTAGCCGCAGCATACACCTGAGTGGCGCCTAGGTGTTGTCTGGAGAAAGGTCCCTTCCACGCAATGGAGAGCAGGGAGGACGGTCTGTTCGCAACCTTCTGCCCACCTAATCGGTGCAGGACCCCCAGAGCTGAGTGGGGCTCAGCTCAGACCTGGGGTGTGGGGCAAAAACAGCTTGAAGGGAGAGGCTCTGGGGCTTTGCACCGGAGGGAGAGGAGGTCTGAGGGCTGTGGTGTCCTTTGGGGTTGGCTGGCTTCGTGGAGGAGAGTTTTGCTACTGCAAGTCTGGGGCTCGCTCCTGAAGGGCTAAGACCGAAAGAACCTGGATTGGTGACATAGGTTAGGGACCCTTGGGGTTGTGATTGAAGTCAGCTGTGACCTAGTCTTGCTGAGGTGCCCCTCTGTCCTGGTTTTCAGGGCCATATCAGGGTCTGATGGGTGCAATGGCTTGGGATTTATTCTGGTCTTAGAAAGTGTTTAAATGTCCTCCTTATGGAGAGCCTTGTTTCTGGCACTCTTTATGGCCGTGCAGCCCAGATATGTCCATGAGGATTTGTGACCCTGAATTTCTTTATTCTTGGCACTCCCCATATTGCAGAAGTCCCTGCAGGCCCTAGGTAAAGTGGGAATCCTCGTCTTCTTCTGACCTCTCTGGGACACCTGGCTGTGAGAGGGAAGCTTGGTGAGGGGGTGTGGGCGTTTCTTGTGCTTGGGTCATTTCTCCCCGCGATGGCTTCATTTAGCAAAGCTTTATTGAGTCTGCCAGGCCCGAAGGGAAGGCTGCATGACTCAGGCTCAGCCCTGATGCTCAGGGAGCCCACAGTCCTACCGGGGAGGGAGCCAGGACAGGGTCTTCCTGCTGTGGAATTGGGGTGCTTCTTGGAGGTGTTGTCGTTTTGGGTCTAGTGGGATGCAGAGGCCATACACTTGTATACATGGGGTAAAAGGAGGACCTGGTGAGCAGGAGGGGGGAATTAACTAGATCTAGCACCTACTCAGTGATTCTTGAGAACGGCAGGCAAGCATTCGAATCCAAGTCTTGTTGCCAAAGGACTGGGTTTCTGCTGCAGGGGAGATTGCCAATCCTGTAGTTTCCAGGTTATGAGTGATCAAGTCTAACTCCAGCCCGAAGATCTCCATGATCTCCCAGCCCTGCTCAGGCACCTGGATTCTAGGTGCTTTATACTTTTAGCAAAGGTGTGTACTATAGGCTAGAGAAAAATGTTTTTAAAATCTAGATAAAAAGCTTTGATCCTGGGTGGCGGTGACACACACCTTTGATTCCTGCACTCTGGAGGCAGAGGCAGGTTGATCTTTGAGTTCAAGACCAGCTTGGTCTACAGAGTGAGTTCCAGGACAGCCAGGGCTCTGACACAGAGAAACACCCACACCCTAAAAAAGAAAAGCGTTGAGCAGTGACCTCTACCTGTAATCTCAGTACTCTGGACTTAGAGGTTGGAGGATCAAGAGTTCAAGGCCAGCCTCAATTACGTAGCCAGTTAGAGCCAGCCTGGGCTACCGGAGATTGTCTAAATATAAGATAAAGACCTTCCCCCTCTACCTGATCATTAAAGTAATACCTGCTGGTTATTGGAAAGCACGAAAATCGTGCATGGTGATTATAACATGGGATATATAATACCACTGACGTACACCTTTAGAAAGGATGAAGATGAGCCTGGGGGTGTAGTTAGTGGCAGACCACTTGCCTAACAAGTGTTAAGGCCCTGGTCTCTAACCTCAGTTCTGGGGCGGAAAAGGGAAAAGAAAGAATGAGAGAGAGAGAGTAAATTTCATGTCATGCCGTCTTGTTTCCACCCCACCTTATTCAGTCTGTGGTATGTAGAGACATCCTAACAAATTCTGAAGTGGCTCCCCAATGCCAGAGTTCACGTGGAGGTTTTTTTTGTTGTTGTTGTTGTTTGTTTGTTTGTTTGTTTAATTGGGGGAAGGGGATGGGGAAAGGGGGAGGTGAGTGGGAGAGACTGGTCTCTGGGGACAGGAGCAGTGGAAGAGAAGAGAGAGACAGAGAGAGAAGGGGGAAGAGACACAGAGAGAATGAGAGACACACAGGCCCACCTTTTAGAAGGGAACGTAGTGAATGTGCACAGGAGCTGCTCTTAGTGGCTGCAGTTGAGGATGCATCCTGTCAGGACCCCAAGGGCAGGCCAGTACTGATGCCTGAATACTAACAATGGGGCCACCAATGCACTCTCTCATCTACTGTGGGGTCTGATAGCCCTAGACTTCTCCATGGAGTTAAGGGCACCGATTTGTTCAGGTTTGCTGTAATTTTCCTGGCTTTAGCATAGCCCCAGATTCCCAGGCCACTCAGTCCTGTACAAGCTAGGGCCACTGGTACCGAGGACTCCACCGTAGCTACGGTCCCAGCACACAGACTAGTGGGTTTGTAGAAGTTGTACCAGATCGTTTTTTCCTGTTTTTACAAAAGATTGCCTTGAGACTCTTACCGTGCAAACGTTGGGGCCTCACTCAATGTGGACCTTGAGTCCCTGGAGCCCCTTGACTGAAGCTGTCTCTACTCTTCCCTGTCACTCCTTCCCCCAGGCTGGGCAAGGCCAGACTGCACCTGATGGGGATGGCGGGGTTGGGACATCGTCCAGGGCAACTGCAAGCTGCTGCCTCCATCTGCTTTTTAATCCTTCTCTCCCCCATCCCTACATTTTTTTTTAAAGGCAGGATCTTTTATAGCTCAGGCTGGCCTCAAACTTGGTCTGTAACTAGAAATGACCTTGGATTGATTCTCCTGCCTCCACCTCCCTCTGGCTAGAATTATAGGCTACGAGGCAACACTCGATTTTGTTAAGTGATGGTGATGGAACTCAGGGCTTCTTGCATGCTGGGCAAACTCTTTACCAACTAGGTCACATCTTTAGTCCATTTAAATGTTTTTAAAGTTTATTTTTTAGTTTTTTAATTTTTTGATTGTTTTTCTGAGACAAGGTTTCTCTATATAACATTCCTGGCAGTCCTGGAATTCGCTCTGTAGACCAGGCTGGTCTTGAACTCTCAGAGATCCGCCTGCCTCTGACTCCCGAGTGCTGGGATTAAAGGTGTGCACCACCACCGCCAGGCTAAGTTTGTGTCTATGTGTGTGCACCTTTGTGAGGGGGATTCGGGAGACAAAAGAGATCATCTGATACGCCGGAGTTGGAATTGAGGCATTATGAACCTCCTAGGATGCTGGGAACTGGGTACTGGCACTCTAAAGAACAGCAAGTTGCCGGGCGGTGGTGGCGCACGCCTTTAATCCCAGCACTTGGGAGGCAGAGGCAGGCGGATCTCTGTGAGTTCGAGACCAGCCTGGTCTACAAGAGCTAGTTCCAGGACAGGCTCCTAAACCACAGAGAAACCCTGTCTTGAAAAACAAAAACAAACAAACAAACAAAAAGAACAGCAAGTTGTCCTAATTGCAGAGTGGTCTCTCCAGAACTTTCCACTTTTTGTGGTCATTTTTCTTTCGAGACAAGGTTTCTCTGTGTAACCCCAGCTGTCCTGGAACTTGCTTTGTAGATTAGGCTTTAGACCTGAACTCAGAGATCCACCTGGATTAAAGGTGTGCGCCAGCCACTACACCCAGTTGGACTGATAGACTGATTTTTTTTTGAGTACTCAGGGAGAATTCAGTAAGTATAGTGGGGCTCCCCCTCCCCTCGTGACAGGCTTTCTCTGTGTAGCGCTGGCTGTCCTAGAACTCACTTTGTAGCTGAGTCTGGTCTTGAGATCCTCCTGCCTCTGCTGGGATTCAAGGTGTGCATCTCCACACCTGGTTTCTTTCCCCCATTTTTAGGTTAGCAGCAAGCTCAGCCAGGTGTCTCTCTAGGTCGAGGAACATCCGGGCTGCAGGGCTTCATGCTCCTTGCGCTCTCTGCAGATGTCTCCCGGAGTCCTGGCTCGCAGTTGTGTCTGGGGGCATGTGTCCTGGTTGGAGGTATGTTGTCACATCCAGTCGGCTTTCTCCCAGTGTCAGGCACACTCTGGCACCTAGACAGGAAGGCTTGACATCTGTGACTTTCCATCCTGGAGCCCTCCTGGCCTCTCTGATGGGGCCAACTCTTGGACTCCTGTGTGTGTCTCAGGTCTAGGGTGTGGTGAGTTGTACACAGGAGGTAAGAGGTTGGGCCTCTGGGTTTCTGATGTGTATTTTGGTGCTTTCCTTGGTGTGTAGACAGCTGGAGGCCTGAGGGGCCTGACAGCCTGGATTTTAGCCTCAGCAGCAAGTCTCTTTCCTAGCCTTCATTTGTGTCTTAGGGTTGGAGAACCTGGAAGGTTTGTGGCAGTGGTGAGCTGGTGAGCTCTTCCTTGCTTTATCTTTTCTCCATATTGTTGTTGTTTTTATTATTATTATTTTGTTTTTGTAGTCCCGAGCTTCATGCCTGCTAGACAAGTGCTTTAACACTCATTGTATTATACCTCTAGTCAACAATTTTTGACTTTTTTTGTTTGGTTGGTTTTTGGTTTTTCGAGACAGGCTTTCTCTGTAGCTTTGGATCCTGTTCTGGAACTAGCTCTTGTAGACCAGGCTGGCCTCGACCTGCCTCTACCTCCTGAGTGCTGGGATTAAAAGTGTGCACTATCACCTCCTGGCTTTTTTCTCTTTCTTTCTTTTTTTAAAATTTTTTTAATTTTTAATTTTTTGTTTGTTTCTTAAGACAAGGTTTCTCTGTGTAGCCCTCACTATCCTGGAACTCTGTAGACCAGGCTGGTCTCAAACTCAGAGATCCACTTACCTTTGCCTCCTGTGTGCTGGGATTAAAGTTGTGCGCCACCACACCTGGCTAATTTTTAACTTTTTTTTTAAGACTGATTTTTATTTATGCTTGTTCGTGTGTGTTTGTGTGTGCGTGCCATGTAAGTGTGGGTGCTTACAGAGTCAGGAAGAAAGAATCAGATCTCCTGGCTTCTTATGTGAGTGCTGGGAACTGAACTGAGGTCTTCTGGAAGAGCAGTGATAGCTCTTCACCACTGACCCGTCTTTCCTGCCCCAATTCTTCACTTTTTAGTTTGAGACAGGGTCTCTTGTTTGTTTTTTTTTTTGTTTGTTTTAATTTTTGTTTTTTGAAACAGGATTTCTCTGTAGCTTTGGAACCTGTCCAGGTTGGCTTCGAACTCACAGAGATTCACCTTCCTCTGCCTCCCAAGTGCTGGGATTAGGCATGTGCCAATGTGCCACCACCACCTGGCTGGGTTTTTTTTTTTTTTTTTTTTTTTGGTTTTTTGAGACAGGGTTTCTCTGTGGCTTTGGAGCCTGTCCTGGAACTAGCTCTCTAGACCAGGCTGGTCTCGAACTCACAGAGATCCGCCTACCTCTGCCTCCCGAGTGCTGGGATTAAAGGCGTGCGCCACCACCGCCCGGCTGGAGACAGTATTTCTTTGTGTAGCTCTGACTGGTCAAAGGTGTGCACCACTGCTGCCCAACTTGAGACAGGGTCTTGATGTTTAATTTAGCCCAGGATGTCCTGGAACTTCTCTCCGTCTCCCAATGAGATTAGAGGTGTGCAGTCCCCACTTCAGATGGCAGATAAGCCCAGAGCCAGTAACTGAGGCTGCTGGGATAGGTAAGCCAGTCCTCAGACCAAGAGGAGCAAAGCTGAGCATGGGGTGGGGGGTGGGGGGAAGGCCAGGAGGACAGAGAGGAGAAGCCGGGAGGGAGGAAAGAAGAGGCAGATAACAAGGTAGTTGGAGAAGCCAGGCTTGGAAGTCAGACCTGAAAAACCTGCTGTCCCAGTGGGAGAGGAGGTAAGCAGGGCACAGGGCAAGTCTTCAGTGGCTGTGTGGCTAGAGCAAGATGTTCTCTAAGCCTCAGTTTCCCCATTCATTAAGTTGGAAGTGTCTGTGGGGGTCAGAAGGACCTAAGGACCTGGATTCGGATCCCTTACACCCTCATATAAGCCGGATGTGGCAGCATATGCCCGTAACCCTAGCACTGGGTGTGGGCAGACACAGGCAGGTCCCTGGAACTCTGCCAGCCTAGCTGAATCAATGACCTGCAGGCTCACTGAGAGACCCTGCCTCAAAAAATAAGATAACAGCAGAGGAGGGCGCCCTGTGCTGACCTTCGGCCTCCACTTGTGTGCACCACACACACTGCAGCAGAGGGAGGCTCCTTGCACACATGTGTGTCGCTGGAGCTTGGCAGGCTGGTCATACCTCCTTATTTCTGGGGAGCTTCCTTTCCAGGCATGGAGTTTGGCTCATCTCCTCTGAGGAGGCAGGTGCAGGGGAAGTGACTTGGGGGAAGAGATAACTCTTTGGCTGCTACAGTCCCAAGCTGTCAGCCCAGGCTTGGTGGAAGAGTAGCTCTTTGGCTGGTACAGCCCCCAGCTGTCAGCCCAGAACCGTGAAGGACCCCACAAACCAGATTGCTGAGGTAGCCCACAGTCACAGAGCAGATGGACGTGGACTGTGCCCTGAGTTTCTGTCTCTCCTGAAGTTCTAATCCCTGACCTCCTCATGTAAATTCTCTGTAACGTGGTCTACCTTGAGCCCTTGTACCCTGAAGCCACTCAATAGTGGTCATTCTCTTCTTCCCACCTTCCCTTTGTGAGCAGGCTCAGGGTCCTTCTGTTCCTGAAGCCTCTTGGACTTGAAGGCCTTCCTCCAGCTTGGGCTGCCCAGCAGCCCTGAGATCTCCCTTCCCTTCTGACACACCAGGGCCAGCGTGGTTCCCCTGGCCTCACACCCCTTCCCTGACCTGCAGCTCTTCGGTTCTGGTCACTATGCCTCCCTCTCTCCCCCTCTCTTTTTTCACACCTGGGCCTGCCCTCCTCCATGTCTCGTCCTCATCTGACACAGCCACAGCCTAGGCTGTGTGCATCCTCATGCCATGTCCAGTTGTCCTCAGCCCTCTTGTCTGTCCTCTCCCCTGAGCCCTGTGATCTTATACCTGACCCTCCCCATGCCTGGCCTTCAGACCCCCGGCACCTTGTCCCCTCTCTGGCACTTCTGCGCGGTTGCACTTACCTGCCACCGCTGGGTTAAATCCAGTCCTGCTCTCCATCTCTGCCCTGTTTGGTGGCTCAGCCTCCTGGATATTGGCCCTCTTGCCTGCTCAAGTTCCTGTGTCTGCATCTGGAGCTTCCCCCCATTCTCCTCTTGCCTCTCCACCTTCAGGTTCCCCTCTCTGCTCCTGGCCTTTCCCCCTCTTCAGCCACTCCCTCCCCATTCCCCTGGTCTCTTGGAGGGCTGAGAGGGCTCAGTCTAGAATGACATTCAGCAGGCTCCCTCCCTCCCTCTCACCTCCTTCTGGTCAGGCTCATCCGTGACCTTCACATTGCCAAATCCCGTGGTTGATCCTTATAAATGGATCTCCACGGTGCCCGGCTGGCAGCGAGGTCCTCTGTGCGCCCTTCCCCTGAGTCCAAATGCATAGGATGTGGGCACTCTGTCCTTCAATTTCACCTGGACTCTGTGTTTTGCCTGCTTTAGGCAATGAAGGCTTCCACACTAATGTGAGAAATATGGCCCAGAATCTAGTTAAAATATGGTGTTGAGTGTGGAGAACCAGGAGAAAGTGCATACCCTTTGAGACTTTGAGACAAGAAGGCAACACTAGAGTTAGCAGGATAAGAACCAACCAGCCAGGGCTGGAGAGATGGCTCAGAGATTAAGAACATTGCCTGCTCTCCCAAAGGTCCTGAGTTCAATTTCCAGCAACCACGTGGTGGCTCACAACCATCTGTAGAGGGGTCTGGTGCCCTCTTCTGGCGTGCAGGCATATACACAGACACAATACATAATAAATAAATAAATATTTAAAAAAAAAAAACCAACCAGCCAGAAGGAGCTGATGGCGTGGACTGAGAGACATAATAGAATTGAGTTGGGCTGTAAGCCTTGGGGACAGGGAATCTGTCAGACTCCCAGTGCTGGGGTGATGGCCAACTTGGGAGGACTCTGAACTGTGGGTATGTGTGTTGGAACCTGTGCTACTCTGCCCCCTTGTTTTATCAGAACTGTCACCTCCCCTGGGAAGCCTTCCTGGGTTCCCCAGCTCGCTCTCTCCTCATTGCCCTTGTCCACTGGGCAGATAGTTGAGAATTGGCAAGGCTGCAACCTCTTCTACGTTGATTGTCTCCAAAGGGGAGCCAGGCTAGGAGAAACCGCGGTGTCAGCCTGGGGCTGGCATCACCTGGCAAGGCAAGAGGCAGTACCTGAGTGGTGAACCCTGTCCCCACTAGCTGAGGAACTCCAGAGCCTCGGTTGTCCCGTCTCTGAAGTGAATTCACCAATGCCACCTTGCTGGGTGGACTGGGTGCTTGGGTTCAGCAGTGACAGGGTCAGACAGGATGGACATTCTCCACTTCTTCCTTCCAAAAGGGGCAGAGATGGCACTGATGGAGGAGCCCTGGCCAGTCAAAGCAGCCAGCTCTCTGGGTCTCAGTTTCCCCCTTCTTGGTGAGGCTTTCAAGCCCTGTGTTTTCATAGCCTCAGGAGAGGGTTGTTGGTTTGCATCTCCGCACTCAGTGAGACGTGGTCCTTGTGCCCTGCCCAGTCAGCTCAGCCCCACTACTGAGACCACGTGAGGACAGCCTATGGGAAGATTCCCACCTAATCCCCAGTGGCTACATCTAAGGCTGCCAGGAGGAGAGGCCCAGGCTCTCTAGGCAGATGAGCTGCTGCTGGGCGCTGTCACGCGTCTCTGTGCTGGCTTCTCTGCTTCCCTCACATGATCTTGTGGGCTGTGGACTTGTCTGTAGTAGGGCCCTTGGCAGCCTGACTCATCTCAGCATGGTTGCCTGTCCCGGGGTGCAGGAGGCAGGATTGGGCTGGGGAGGGGACTGCAGCCCAGATGCTGGCCGGAAGCCAGGCTCAGCTCACAGTCGGTTTTGGGCGTGAGTCCCTTGTGTTCAGGGGTGTGCACGTGGTACACTACCGGCCAGGGGTACCGAGTTCTCTCCTGGAGCTCTGCACTACCTGTGCCTGTCACGCTGGCTC
The DNA here is from genome assembly GCF_018167655.1 of Microtus oregoni. NCBI lineage: Eukaryota > Metazoa > Chordata > Mammalia > Rodentia > Cricetidae > Microtus > Microtus oregoni. The sequence continues at coordinate 14,271,394 of NW_024543081.1, forward strand.
CTGCTCCCCTGCAGGCGTCTCTTGACCTTCCTGCTGGGCTTGGGGAGACTGAACCCAGCTATTGAGCTATAGGGAACAACTTACGTAATGATGCGACTAAGGGAGCTGATTGGAAGCTGCCCTGGATCTGAGAGTCCTGAGGGCTTCCTGGGGCCGTGTAGTTCCTGTGGAGGTTCAGATGCTGCCGAGCTGGCCTCCTTGGGAAGATCTGGGGGAAGATCCAAGGGCCAGCCAAGGGCGAAGGCTTTGAGGTTTCATGGCCTTAGGAGGGCAATGTTGATAAAAGCCAGAGGAAGCGGGTAAGGCCTGGTGGGAAGGGTGAGTTCACTTCCTGAGTGAGTGTCAGTTTAGCAGAATAACTAGCTTTCCCCTGACTTAGGTTTAATGAAAGCATCTGGCGTGGCTGCTGTCACTGCCTGAAGATCTGTGGAGGTGGCCTGGGTCCAAGCTGGCAACACGAAGTGCTACAGAATTTTGTGGGGAAGCCGAGGTAACAGGGCCAGGTAGCCAGATTGGTGAGGGTTGAGGTCTGGCCCAGGTCTGGGGTCTGGTAGGTAGATGGGACCCTGTGAATGAGTGGTGGATGGGGTCTTGGAGGAGGAGGCTAGGGGCAAGACCCTTGCTTGCCTCATAATTGTGCTGGGGGATAAAGAGGGTATTTGGGGTTCATGATATCTGCCTAGCTGTTTTCTGGGGCTTGGGGCGCAATTAGAGAAGACCTTGAGGTGGTGAGCAGGCTGTCTGGCTGCCTGCACCAAAGGGGTGGAGGGCAACGGGGACCAAGCAGTCTCCTCCCAACCACCTGACTTAGGAATCAATGTCTGTGCAGGGTCAGTGGAAGGTATTGTTGGAAGCTTAACAGGCCGGGGTGTTTAATGGATGCTATCTGCAGCTTAGCTGGGTAAACCTGACATTCATCTACAGACCTTTCCAGACTAGTGTGGTGGCACATGCCTGTAGTTCCAGTATGCCGAAGATTGAGTCATCAGCGGAACTGTTGCGAGTTCAAGGCCAGATGGGGCTACTTAAGCAAGTACCAGACTAACTAAGACTCTGTCTCACAAAAAGAAGAGGCTGGAGAAATTATCAGTGGTTAAGGGTACTTGCTGGGGGCTGGAGAGATGGCTCAGAGGTTAAGTGCTCTGGCTGCTCTTCCTGAGGTCCTGAGTTCAGTTCCCAGCACTCAAGTGGCAGCTCACAACTGTCTTTAATTTCAGTCCCAGGGGCTCTGACACCTCATACAAACACACACACAGGCCAAACACCAATGCACATAAAATAAATTAATTAAAAAGCATAATAAAAAATAGATCTTTCAAAAAAAAAAAGAGTACTTGCTCTTCTGGAGAACCCAACCAAGTTCAGTTCCCAGCACTCCTGTTAGGTGGCTCCCAGCTGCCTGTAACTCCTGTTCCAGGGGATCTGATATCATCTTTTGGCTGCTTGCTCACCCACACACGTGTGGCATACACCAACACAAATAAAAATAAATCTAAACATAAGGATGGAAAGATTTATTTGAGAAACAAGTAGAGAGGAAAGTAAAATACCTTACCTTTAATAGCTAGGACTTCAGGAGTTGCTGGTGCCCCTGCTGGCTGAGGGACGGGTTGAGAAGGGGAGGTGTTCTTAGAGTCCTTCAGTTGACTCAGGCACAGGCCTCCTGGCTCTGTTCTCTAAGAATACTCACCATTTGGTCCCTTGGGAATTACTCAGGGCTGTCTGTCATGGTAGCCTGGAACTGCGGTCTGGAATTTGCCCCTCTTTGGGAGCAGCTGTAAGTTGGGTGCTGGTTCTATCCTGGAGTGCTTTGGAGGGACAGGCTGGGTCAGAGGCCATGTCCCACCTTCTGGTGAACCTCAGCTTCCCTGTTGGGTAGCAGCTACTTTGTTGGGATATATGGGTCTCAATGAGGACTAATGGTCAAATCTCTGAGGTACTCTCTTTGACTTCTGACCCTCTGGAATTACAGGCTGGCACAGGGTCTCATGGGGAGACAGACAGTAAACATCCCAACCCTTGAGATCAGGGTGGGGAGGGTCACTAAGGAGGTGTCCAGAAGGTTGCTGGGGTCGCCACATCTTCATAGGGTCCCCAAGAGTGAAAGGCGTTGCCTCATTAGATGAAAAAAAGGAAGGAAGCAGTGTTCGGAGTGGGAGCTGCATGTACAGAATTTTGCAGCACCCTGCAGCTGTGCATTCTTTCCCTCCAGATGACTGACAGGGTGCAGAGGCCAAGGGTGCCAGAGGCTCAGGGCTTCTGGGTTGTTGGATGCTCTGCACCTCTGAATTTAGTAGCTCAGTATCCTGAAATTCTCTAATCTGGTTTTTCTTCTTGCTCTGAGTTGGCTGTGGGTCTCCACCAAGCACCATCTGGACTCTGTTTCTAAAGACAGGACGGATGGATCCAGAAGCGGGCGGAACCCATGGCAGAGGCACACTGTCTACCTGGCCATTTGTTTTCTATTTTCTGGCTGTATTCAGGAGTGTCCGCCACAGCACACGTGTGGAGGTCAGAGGATAGCTTTAGATTTCTCTTTCCACTGTGTGACTCCTGGGATAGAACTCAGGACTCCAGACTTCGACAACATGGGCCTTTTACCTGCCAAGCCACTTCGCCATCCCTTCCTCGCCATTTTCTCCAGCTAGTTGGACAGAAGGAGGTTCATTCTGAACCTGCCACTGTCAGGCAGCCCCCCTGGGTCCCTAGCCTCCTGTCTGGGTCCTCTGCTGTTTTTTGGCCCCTGGTTCTTCCTGTGAGGACCGTTTCCCCTTCCCCACAGCACAGCCAGCTACCACAATGTCTTTTCCCATATCCTGGCTTCCACTGGATCCATATAGAGTTTCCGTCTGGTTTAGTTTCCGGTTCTCTGGTGTCTGCTTACGCTATGTGTTCCCTGCGGTCTCTGCAGATCTGGCTTTAACAAGCTACCCAGGGAGGCTGCCTGGCACAGGGCACCAGCTCTGGATTCAGAGAGTCTGGCATGCCAGTGCTGGCTCCACTGCAGCCTGGGAGACCCACGAGTCCCCAGGCACAGTCCTAAGATAGGAATGAGTATGTCAGTCTGGTGGGTCTGAGCATACCTCAGTACACGCTGTAAGCCCTTCTCTCCACATCTGTGAGAGGTCGAGCGGCAACACATGAGGCCCTGTCCCCTGCTCAGTTGAGAAATTAGATCATCGCTGTAGGTGAGACTGAGAGAATCCGGTAGATGGCTCTGGAGACTTCAGAGACGGTAGGTTCTTGAAGACAGTCTGTTCAGGGGCTGGAGAGGTGGCTCAGTGGTTAGGAGCATGGCCTGCTCTTCCAAAGGTCCTGAGTTCAAATCCCGGCAACCACATGGTGGCTCACAACCATCTGTAATGGGGTCTGGTGCCCTCTTCTGGCCTGCAGACATACACACAGACAGAATGTTATATACATAATAAATATTTAAAAAAAAAAAGACAGTCTGTTCATCCATAGGCCTGGACCTGCAGGGTGTAGGTGTGTTCAGGTGCACCTCTGTCTGTTTGTCGTCAGGTCTACCCTTGAGTTCAGTATTCTCCTTCACTGTGTGGGACCTGAGCAGGTCTGCAGGCTGCACCACTCCTGCAGTCCGAGCTCCCCCAGTTTGCTCCCTGGCTCTTTCCAGCCTGGATTCTGCAGGAATCCCTGCAGGAGCTCCCTGTAGTCTCTCTCCGAGCTGACCAGCTGGTTCTTTGCATGCAAACCCAGGTCAGATCAGGTCAGTTACTGCTTCTGAGTCCTCATTGACTGTTAGACCCACCCTGACCCCAGGGGACCAGCCTTTGCTTACCTCGGTGACCTTAATTCCCAGATGTCTTCCTCTGGCTCTGTGTCACTTCCCTTACCTCCGTCTTAACACAATAAGGTGTTAATAGGGACTTTGTGCTTGTTGTTGCTCCTCCCTGGGCCATCATTTTTGAGATACCGATTAGGGCGGGGGTTGGGGAGGTGGGGTAGTGGTGGTGTTTGCTGCCGCCTGACTCAGTGGTCACTTCATCAGCCACCCTGGCTGTCTCCCCTTACACTAGTTAATGCTTCTTCGTGGTATGTTTCAGAACTTACATGAATACCTGTCTCCTTCGGTGTGAACAGGGACCTTGGCTGCCTTGTAGTTTTGGTGTAGGTCACATATGAGGTGCTCAGGAGTTGCTGTTACTGACCTCTAGGAAGAGGCCTCCTGGGCCCCACCCCGAGGCAGTGCAGATCTGTGTGTGTGTGACACAGTCAGCTCTCCGAATAGTGCACCCTTGCAGTTTGTGTGCTTTCCCTGCACCTGTCACAGAGGCCACCATTAAGTTTGGGGTGGGACCTGTGCTAGGAACAGTCTCCAAGGAAGAAGACCTAGAAAGGGCCTGGGACAGTGGAAGGGAAGCACATAGCTGAGGAGGAGGAGGAACAGAGCCCCCAGAAGTGAATGGGGCTGGTGCCCAGTTGGCCTCTATACCTAGATACTCAGGATGTATCCAGATGGTAGAGAGGAACCCCAAAAGTGATTTTTTTCAACTTCCAATCTTCCATCTTCCAGTGGGGACATCAGAAGGAGCAGGACCAATGGGAAGGGATCTGTGAGTCTGGCCTTGTCCCCCAGCTACTTCAAATCCCATGCTTATTGCACCTGAAGACGGTAGTCACCCCACAGTCCATCAGGCCTGTACCCCACTGATCACTGCTACTCTCCCACTACCCCACCATATCCTCAGTCCACCTCCAGCCTCTGCTTCCATTCCCCTGCCTGAATTATGTGTGCCATCCATGCAGGGCTGGCTCTTTCTCAGTCATCTCAAAGGGCCCAGCTGCAGAGCTCTGCCCTGACCACTGATGCATCCTCTTGACCTTTTCAGGACCTGCTGTCACCCTAAGCATCCATTCCTCAGAGTATATTGGGAGTCCTCAGCTGTTGTTTTTCCCTAGACCCAAGGCCAGGCAGGGATTCTCTGATTGTACCCCAAGGGTCACTCCTCACAGGAAGGTCCTGTTGTCCTCAGTGTCCCTTTCTGCAAAGTTTCAGGCACCAGGAAGCTTACAATTTGTGGTGAGTACCTGACCAGAGCTGGCGCCTGCTGCTGTTGTGGGGTCACAGGCCGCCCCGTTCCTGTTTTTGAGGGTGTTTTGGTCTTGCTCCTCACCCTCCTGGGGACACATGTCTCCGACACCTTTTTCCTGGCCTCTCCAAGGACTCCCTTCTTGATTCCCCTTAGAGACCCAGTCTTAATGGTTCCTCTTCAGCCTTCCCCAAGGCCCAGATTTCCGTTTGCCTGCTCCCCCTCCCAGCCTTTGGGGAGCCCGTTTTCCTTGCTTTTGACAAGTGGGGCTCACTCTTGTTCTCAGCCCCTGCTGCAGCAGTGTGTTTTCCTGCCACAGGAACAGGCAATATTGCTCAAGAGAGGCCTCTGGTGTTCCATTTTGCCCAAAGCCTCCAGGGAAAGGAAGCAACCTGAAAGGGCCTCTTTCTTAATCCTGAGAGGCATGCCCTGCTCTGGGTACTGGTGTGCAAACCTCCCCGAGAGGAGAGGTTGGTGTTGTGTTTTTTTAAGTGCCAGGATGGTAAGTGCCTGACCTAGCAATGAACTACATCCCCTGTGTATATATGTGTGTGCCTGAGTGTGACTATGTGCACCCGCGGAACCAGTGAACTACATCCCCTGTATACATGTATATGCGTGAGTGTGACTCTGTGCACCCACCCGCGGAAGACAAAAGACAACTTTGCCGAGTTATTTCTCTCCTTCCACTTTTGTGTGGGTCCCAGGAATCGAACTCAGCTCACCAAGCTTGTGCTACAAGTGATTTTATCCACTGAGCCGGCTCACTAGATGATAATTTTCTAGAAGCCCATTGTATGGGGCTGCACCTAGCAAGCAGCTCCAGATTTGAATGGAGCAGGCCTGTCTGACCCCAGGGTCTGAAATCTCTCTAATCAAGAGACTTTTCCATTCTGTGTGTTTGGTGGCATCTGGGGATATGAAGGACTGATGGGCGTAATCGACCGGTAAGCTAGAATTAACCAGACAAGCTCAATATAACAGACCTAGTTTAATAATTGGAAAACGGGGAAACTCCCACGAGCGAAGAGAGAAGAGAGAGTGCACCTGGATTCCCAGGTCTTTCTTCCCTGGCCCCAGGCGCCACACCCTAGCGAAATGTGATTGGCTGAGCTTCCCCATCATCTCCCCCTTTTGTCTAAACAAGATCGAACCAAACCCAATACAACTATATACAATAGGAACAGATACCGAATATAAAATTACAAGCAACAAACAATATTAATCAAGAAACATATAACAAAAGTTTTACTAAGCATTCTATTTCAAGGAGTCTAAATAATATATTGAAATTAAGTTTAGCTAAATCATGAGGAGGGTAACTATAATTATCTAATCTTCAACTCTATCAAAGATCTGAGAAGGGAAGTAATATAACTTGAGCAACCAGGAAGTAGAAACGAGAAACTTCCAAAATGTGCAACAAACGATAGAGATAACTACCTGGGCAATCACCCAAAGTCTCATTTGCAATGTTGAGGCAACCAACTTTGGCTAAGGCTTTAGAACTATCCTACCCTGTCTTGGCAAGATAAGACAATCCTGTTTTATACATTTACAGATACTCTGTATCTCTGTCAGTGGTCGAGGTATGGGCTTTTCTTTGCTCAAAGGTCAGTTCTTCCAAAAAGACAAGCTCCCAGTGGAGTGTCTTTGGTGCTCAACATTCTCTCGGGAGTAGAGCGGTGTTGCTAGGAGTAATTGTGTCTCACTACCACGGAACTCTAGGTTAGACTAAAGGCCTTTTTCTACAGCTCTTTGAAGAGGTTGAAGATTATACTATCTATACTAAATATAATCTCTATGTATCTAAAGAACCTGATTAGCCTATATATAAATATGACAAACATAGATGACTATTGATCTATAATTCTCGATACCTATCTAACTTGAAGACTAAGAGAATAAAAACTGTGCAATAAATGAGGACAATGACCTCCAAATGTAAACAATGTATATCATTACATAACAATATATAAGTATCTTAATCAGAGGCAGAAATGTACACCGCAATATGGTAAATATATATATATATATATATATCTCAATACATAACAAATGTTTTAAACAGAGGCTGAAGCATACTTGCATACAATAGTTAATATAATTTAACTTTGTATCAACATACAAGAATCGATACCAATATAATTTTCTAAAAACAATAACTCACAAATACCAATCTAATATCCCATCACCAATTATCCACTTAATGGAGATTCATATAATGAAAAGATCAAACATCTCAGTGTGCTGAGGCCTGGAGGGTGTCATGAGGCAGCAGATGAATGGGACCACTGTTGTCTGGTGGTAGACATGCAAGAAAACACTGGACGATTCTTGGCTCTTCCCCTATTCCACAACGTCTCTGCCTTACTACCCCTCCTGGGTGTGTCTACTGTGGCAGAGAGCATGTGGCTGATAACGGAAGGATATTTTTTGTACCCACGTGGAGGCTCACAACCATCTGGGAATCCAGTCCCAGGGGAATTGAACGCCCTCTTGTGGCATCCATGAGCACTGCACATGTGTACAGACCAAACATCCATGTGCGTAAAATACATTTTTAAATAAACGGAAAGTAGGGGCTGAGGAGATGACTCTCTTGGTAAGTTCTTGCTATGTAGACACGAGGACCCAAGTTCAGGCCTTCATAGTCATCTAAAAGCTGGGTACAGTGGCCTGAGCCTGTAATAGCAATGCTGGATGGGCAGAGATGGCAAGATCTCTGGGGCTTACTGGCCAGACGGTCTGGCTGAATCAGTGAGCTCCAAGTTTAGTGAGATCTATCTTTCTTTCTTTCTTTCTTTCTTTTTTTTTTTTTTGAACCAGGGTTTCTCTGTAGCTTTGAGCCTATCTTGGAACTAGCTTTTGTAGACCAGACTGGCCTCAAACTCACAGAGATCCACCTGCCTCTGCCTCCCGAGTGCTGGGGTTAAAGGTGTGCACCACCACCGCCATGCTCGAGATCTTGTTTCTAAAAGTAAGGTGGAGAGTAGCCGAGGAAGCCCCTAGACATTGACTTCTAGCCTCCACATACACGCATGCAGTTGTCTGCATTTGCTGATGATACTGATATGTCGATTAGCCATTGCTACATAATACATTGCCCCCAAACGTATTGCCTAAAACAGCAGTCACAGTTTACCTCAGTTTCTGTGGGTCAGGAATCTGCTAAGGTGGGAGCTATTGCCTCCAGGTCTCTCATGGCTAAAGCCACGATGTCAGCCAGGGCTGTGGTCTCATTGGCTCTCCTGTGGACAAGTCAGTTTCAAGTTCACAAGCATGTGCTCTGGGTTTCAGCCCACCCACACTCCATGGGCTGCTGATGGAGAGGGCTTCAGCTCCCTTCAGGCTATCAGCTAGAGACTTTCCTCCGCCCCTTGTCACAGCAGCTGCCTTCCAGTAGAGCAGGCAGGGACAGGAGGCCAGAGAGTGGGAGCCAGAGGCAAAATCTCATCGCTTAAATTATCCTTTTGTAACTTCAAACTTATGTAATGTACTTTGATCATTTCCCCCCCAGTCATTCTTCCTTCTCCCTCCTGCCAAACCCCTCTACCCAACAAGCTCTTACAGTCATGTCCTGTTTTATTTATGTCTATGTATGTTTATTTGTGTCTATGTATGAGGCCTGTAGAGGGCACCAGATCCCCTGGAATTACAGATGGTTATGAGCCACCGGAAATGGGTACTGGAAACGGTACTGGAAACGGTACTTACCCGCTGGGACGCTCTCCAGCCCTGTGTCTTTGCATTAAGGTTGCTGGCATGAGCACAGCAGGGCCTTATTCACCTGGCAACGGCAGTTCACCATGAGGAAGATGGCTGCCCCTCCCCTAGCAACCACCTGTAGCTTCTCAGCGGGGTGGGGCCTTATGAGCCCAGATTCTTTTATTTATTTATTTGTTTGTTTTGGAGGGGGAGTTCAAGACAGGGTTTCTCTGTGTAGCTTTGTAGACCAGGCTGACTTTGAACTCAGAGACCTACCTGTCTTACCTGTCTCTGCCTCCCAAGTGCTGGAATTAAAGGTGTGCGCCACCGCTGCATGCCCAGCTCCGAGACACCTTGTAACCACATTTTATCTATCAGGTCTAGTCACCATGGGGTGTGGCCTGCAGGAGGCAGAGCCACTGTGGCCTGAGCTAGCTGCCAGTCCAGCTGAAGTGATCCGGGTTTGTTAAGACCGTGAGTGAGGTGGCTTGTGGGACGCCTCTGGCAGGATGGCTACCGCTATGAGCTTTTGACTTCTCACTTCATTCACCGGGGTAGGACCAAGACTCGTGGCCCGAGACACCAGACTAGAGCAGCCCTACCTAGGCTGTTCAGAGAGGGACACGATACTGGGACACGATGCTAGGAACTGTAGAAATTGATCTGGAGAATGGGGGATTGGCAGGGAGCCTTGGGGACCCTTGGTGGCAGGAGGTAGGAAGAACTGCATGAACAGTCAGAGGCCCTTAAGCTCTGTAGCAGTGTTAGAAAGTGATGGATGCTGCCTTGCTGTGTGACCTCAAGCAACTCGCCCTCCTTCTCTGGGGTCCCTGCTTAAATACCTACCTGTCTCTTGTTCGTGTTCGCAGGGGATCAGGCTACAGTTGACAGGGTGGGGGAGCCTGGCTGTGCTCACACTTGCTCCGCCCTGCAGGTTTTCTCCATTGTGGTCTTTGGCTCCATCGTGAATGAGGGCTACCTCAACAGCTCAGAGGAGGAGGAGGAGTTCTGCATCTACAACCGGAACCCCAATGCCTGCAGCTACGGCGTGACCGTGGGCGTGCTGGCGTTCCTCACCTGCCTGCTCTACCTGGCTCTGGACGTGTACTTCCCACAGATCAGCAGTGTCAAGGATCGCAAGAAGGCTGTGCTGTCCGACATCGGTGTCTCGGGTGAGCCTGCTCGGGTGGTACCCCTTAATAACCTCCCGTGAAGTGTGGGTAGTCAAGCCCCAGACGAGGGGCTGCGGCTGACGAGGGGAGGGGCTCAAGTCAGCTCTGGTCTCAGTGCCCTTCGGCTCCCTTCCCTGAAGATCCTCGATCCCCCCTTCCCCTGGTCTCAGCAGAACTACCTCCCTTTGCCAGTCTCCCACCCATGGGAATCCCAGAGTCAGTCTGGTAGGCACTTTGGGCAGGATCAGGAGACTGTGGGCCCTGCTTCCTAAGGAACTGGGGACCCTTTGACCTTCCAGAAAGACCTAGGACTAAGTGACTGTTCCCTTGTTTCCATGGAGTTCCCAGAAGCTCCTTTCAGGGATAGGCTGGCACATGCCCAGGCTCTGTCCTGGACAGTTCTGGGGAGACCCTGGTACCCACAGAGGATCTTGATCTTCTACCCAGCCCACACACCTCAGCTTCAGGGGGCTCCACTTGGGAGGCTTCTGGAAGCTGCACACGTGGGAAGTGGAGGCCCAGGCTGTAGGCTGTGCAGTTACTATTGTCCTTGTCCCAGTGGTCCCTCTCCCCAGTTCTCCAGAAGTCTGAGCAGGGCTGCTGCATCCAGCTCCTTGCATTGGCAGCTGGTCGTCCAGACCAGGCCAGGGATGTGGCAGGCGCTAAGAGAGGCCCCTGACCTGGCTGCCCACCCCCTCCCCATTGTCCTCTCGCTCCATGGTTTGCCCTGTGCATCTGCTTGCTTTTGACCTGCCCTCTCTGTGGCCCCCCAACCCCAACTCCATCATTCCCAGTCCGCTCCTTCTCTCTGTTCCACCTCCTCGCTCATCATTTGGGGGTCGGGGAGCATGGGAGCATGCTCTTGACCTGTGTCCTTGTTTCTTGGTACCCTGTTTTCTCCCCCTTCTCTGTGTGTGTCACTGACATGTGGCCTGACCCTGGACACTCCAGCCTTCTGGGCCTTCTTCTGGTTCGTGGGTTTCTGCTTCCTGGCCAACCAGTGGCAAGTCTCCAAGGTCCAGGACAACCCTCTGAACGAAGGGACAGATGCCGCCCGGGCCGCCATCGCCTTCTCTTTCTTCTCCATTTTCACTTGGGTGAGTATGGCGCCTGTAGACTCCCCACTAGCCCCAGCCACACCCCAAGCTGTGGCCTGTTGAATAGATAGGCTGAGCTCTGTCTCCTGGCGGGAACCTCACTCCAGCACCACCCACAGCCTCCCTGAGCAAGGCAAACCCTTGCCTTTTGTGGAGCAGCTTTCCTAGGGTTGTGACGTGAACTTCACAGTGCAGCCCAGACTGGGCCTGAACTCAAGGTCCTCCTGCCTGGCCTCTGCACACAGGCAGCGCCTTTGCTGCTTCCCTTGTTTTCTTTGCTCATGTTGAGTCTTCGTTCACGAGGGTCTTCGATCATGGGGGCTCCCCACTTCAGAAGGTTCCTATTGACACCGCTTTCCAAACAGGGAAACTGAGGCTCAGTCACTTATCAGTGTGTTTGTTCGTCTATTTTTGGCTTTTCAAGACAGGGTTTCTCTCTGTAGCCCTGGCTGTCCCAGAATTTGTTTCACCACACCCAGCCTAAAAATAATATTCCTTAAAAAAGACAAAAAATAAGCTGGGCAATGGTGGCGCACGCCTTTAATCCCGGCATTTAGGAGGCAGAAGCGGGTGGATCTCTGTGAGTTTAAGGCCAACCTGATTTACAGAGCTACAGGACTCTTACACAGAGAACCCTGTTTCCAATCTTGCAGATGGGGGGTCATATCTAGGGTCTTGGGTTTGCTGCGGTCTGTTCTTTGCAGGGCTAGCCCAAGGTCTCGAGGACTCCGTGGCATAGTAAGGCTAGCCCCTCTTTGTGTGGGTCTAGGTCATGTCTATTTTTTTTAAGATTTATTTATTTATTATGTATACAACATTCCTTCCGTGTATGCTTGCATGCCAGAAGAGGGCACCAGATCTCATTACAGATGGCTGTGAGCCACCATGTGCTTGCTGGGAATTGAACTCAGGATCTCTGGAAGAGCATTTAGTGCTCTTAACCTCTGGGCCATCTCTCCAGCCCTGGCCATATATATATATATTTTAAAAAGACCCCAACACCCATTTTCTGGGGCATCCTCAGCCCCCAGTTTTGGGAGCTAGAATTTTGTGGTTCCTGGAGACCAGCCATGAGTAACCATAGCTCTTGATGCCTTCAGGACTGGGCAGGACCGTCAAGGTGACCCCAGGGGATCTCATTTGGGAAGAAGGTATCTGGAGGAGAGTGGGCCTCTGGCTGAGATGGGCAGAGCTGACCGGACCTGAGGGACTGGTGCTGCTGACCACAGCTGGCCTTCCTGAGTCAGCTCTGCCCTTCCACCTCCTCAGCAGCCTCACCCCTGCTCTCTCCGGCAGAGCCTGACAGCAGCCCTGGCCGTCCGCAGACTCAAGGAACTTACCTTCCAGGAGGACTACAACACACTGTTCCCTGCCTCAGCTCAGCCGTAGCCCCTGAAGGGCAGGGAGTCCAGGCCCCAGCAGGGCTCAAGTGCAGGAGACGGCTGACCGCTAGAGCAGGAAGGACAGGCTAGCTGGAGTAGTCAGCTAAGACTCAGCGCTGGCTCACTCATGCTGCATCGCTTCCTCGGTTTATTCTTTACGTTCACTCCTTCAGTAAACATTTATTGAGCAACTGTTTGGTGCCTGTGTGGATTAGACTGGTCCCTGGTCCCAGGAGCCTGTAGGCTGGGAGGGAAAGGTAGCCGACCTTCCACAAAGTGGGGTGGCCCCTTAGAGGGTCTGAAGTGCCTTCCTGGAAGGGGCTGAGCCTGGACAGTGTGATAACCTGTCCGTGATTGTGGTGTGAAAGGCCAGCTTACTGTCCCCCTGGAGTGACTTCCTGCAGAGGGCTGGCCTGGAATGTTGGAGGACCTTTGGCCCAGCTCAGCTTTCCTGTGCTGTGTGACCAAGAGCAAATTCTTGCACCTCTCTGAATCTTGGTCAATTTTCCTAGCCTGACTGATAATGGATGAACTTCTTCAGGCAGCTGAGCAGGTTGAACAAAGGCCTGCAGGCCTTGGCACAGGGATGCTCAATAAATGTCAGTTCTGTCTTTCATTCATTTGTTCACCCATTCATTCATTCATTCCTTGAGTCAGGTGCATCCCCATAAACTCTCCTCGGGGATTGGGTCTTTTTTTTTTTTTTTTTTTTTTTTTGGTTTTTCGAGACAGGGTTTCTCTGTGGCTTTGGAGCCTGTCCTGGAACTAGCTCTGTAGACCAGGCTGGCCTCGAACTCACAGAGATCCGCCTGCCTTTGCCTCGCGAGTGCTGGGTTTAAAGGCTTGCGCCACCACCGCCCAGCGGGGAGTGGGTCTTCTAGTGAATACTTGTTCTGTCGAAAGACTTTGGCCTCTAGATCCTCCTCACTGCCTCCTCTGGGTCCCCAGAATCTGGACAGCACCCACCCAGGGCTTGTACTCTCTGCAGGCTGTGAGGATGCAGTAGGTGCAAGCGGACTCCAGAGCGTTGCTTCTTCTGCCTTGCTGTCGCTGAATGCAGAGAGTGAGCCAGCAGGCATTGGCGGCATGCAAGTACAGACAGCCTGCTGCCCAGTGAGATATCACGTGGAGTGCAGGTCCCAGAGTGCTGAATAGAGTCCCTCAGTCTCTCTCTTATGATTGCTGGGGCAGGACCTTCTCCCTTTGCACTGGGTGGCAGGGGACTGGCCACGGACACTGTCTCCAGTGTCTCTAGAGCAGTGGTTCTCAGCCTTCCTAATGCTGCCACCCTTTAATACAGTTCCTTATGCAGAACTATTTCATTGATACTTTATGACTGATTTTGCTGCTGTTATAATTGTAATTTAAAGAACTGACATGCGACCCCCAAAGGTTGAGAACCAGTGCTCTAGCTGGCGGCCTCTCTCTCGAAAGGATTTGTGGAAGTCATCGCTCCAGCTTCCTGCCTCCACAGGCATCACGAAGCCAGGGAGTACAGGGAGAGCCTGGCCTCCATACTTCTCTTTTGTTTCCTGCCCTCTCACCACTGCCCCAGAGAGCCCTGACAACTCCTCAGTCCCACACAGGCCAGGGCCTCTGGCTTTGGGGCTGAGTCTCGGCATTCCTCCTCTCTGCCTTCATCTTCCCAGTCATGACCCAGGACTGTGGGCCGGAAAGGTCTAGGGAAGGCTTTCTCTGTGAATTGCAGAGCCAATTTGATGTGGTTCCTGTGGTCAGCATCCTGTCTTCCCTCTGTGCAGCTGCAGGCAATCTTTGTGCTGAGACAAACAGGGCCCAGCATGTATCAGACAGTCAAGGTTCTGATGAGTCCTGTGGTTCTGAGACGTGTTTTACTGCTTTGTTCTTTTCTCACACTTGTCTTGCTGTGTGTTTCAGCTGGAATTAGCTTTAGTGGCAAATGATTTCAATTCCAAATAATAATAATAATAATTTAAACAAATTTCAACTCTGGAGAAATAGTGTGGGGCTTGCATAGTGGCTCTGAATGCCTTCAGTGATTAGACACAACCTTAGCTCTTACCCATCGTCCATCTTAGTGTGTTTTAGCTATTGGAGCGCCAGCTATCACATCTATTTTCCCCGGCATTAGACCTGACAGTGGGTCATGGGATATGGCTGTGCCTCATTGGTTGGAAGTTAACCACATGACTGTGCCTAGCTGCAAGAGAAGCAAAAAGATGGCTTTTAGGCATCTGTTTTAGGAGGCTTTTTCTCCCATTTCACATAACACCCCTGAGAACACAGTTTGGGAGCAGGCTGTGGGCCTTTGGGTCATCTTAACCCTCCGAGGCTGAGTCGTCTTGGCTTGGGATACTCGGGGCAAGTGGCTTCTGAGGTTCTTTATGGCTGGATGATGTGGTCCTGGGTCTCGGAAGGGGTGGCTGTGTGAACAGTCCTTCCCCTTAGTCAAGCTTGGTGGTTTGAACATCTGTAACCATCTGTATCCTGTCAACTAACCTCTACTAACCCAATACTCTTGTCTGTCTCTCTCCTAACCATCCCTCCTACCTGTCCTCGTCCCTGCCTGCCCCCATCCCAGGCGGGCCAGGCTGTGCTGGCCTTCCAGCGGTACCAGATTGGCGCCGACTCGGCCCTCTTCTCCCAGGACTACATGGATCCCAGCCAGGACTCCAGCATGCCTTATGCACCCTACGTGGAGCCCAGCGCTGGGCCGGACCCTGCTGGCATGGGTGGCACCTACCAGCATCCAGCCAACGCCTTCGATGCTGAGCCCCAGGGTTACCAGTCACAGGGCTACTGAGCCCCCATGATGGTGGTGACAGTGACCGCCTACCCTGCCCCTGCCCTTTCATCCTAGCTCCCCTTTCAAACATCCTGCTCCCTCCCAGGTGACCCTGCCTAGCACCTGTTAAGCCTCCAGGTGATTCCACTGAGGCCCAGTGCAGCTGGGGTGGGTCGGTGGGGGGGAGCCAGGTGGGGTGTGTCTACATGTGTGTGCAAGTGTGTGCCCAGCAGGGGTCTAGAGGGTGGGGCCCAGGGGTTACAGTCATTCATTGTGTCCTTGAGCATTTGCTGAGCACCTACTGTATGCCAGGCCTTACTCAGCTGGGGAGTGAGGGATGGGGGACAGTGGGCTGAGGAAGCCCTGATCTGGGTGCAGGAAAGGCAGGACAGACAGATATGGGCAAGTTTGGCTACAGGGGCTCAGTCACAAGGTGAGTGTGGTCAATCACAGGATGGGGACCATCATCCCCAGAGTCCTTGGTATGGAACAGTCGGTCCTCCTGGAATTGCCAGGGACATCTGCATTTTATAGTCGAGGGAACCAAGGTCTGAGAGGTCAGAATACTTTGTCCAAGGTCATTCAAGGAGCTGAGAACAGGCCACCTCAAGGTAGGCTAGATGCGGAGCTCCTGCCAGCCTTTCTTTCTATTCCTGCACCTAGGCTTTGCCTCTCAGTGTTACTCTAATTCGGGGGGTGGGGGGATGCTTCAGGACCTGAGTCCAGCAAGACACACGATCTGCTGCAAACCAAGGGCCTCTTCTGCCTCAGTTACTTTCCCCCATTCAGGTTCTCTCCTCAGTCCTGGCCTTCTAGAGGGCTCCCCAAACCCGCCTCTGTCCCCTTGTGTTGCTCCATGCTCAACATGCCCCACAGGGAACTTCTTTGGGGTCTGCCAGCAACCTCCTTTGCAGTCTCCCAAAGGAGTGGTGGCCATCTCTGCCTCTTGGGCTTGCTGTGCACATGACTGGGTAGACAGGAGGCTGCGGGGAGTGGAGACCTGCCCGGAGGTCCCTGTGCTAGTGGTAGAGCTGGCCTTGACTCCACCCATCCAGCAGGTGACTCCACCCTGGTCACCACCTGGGACACTGTCCTCTCTCTGCTTGTCTGGGTCAGCCAGGGTTCAGGACAGGAGCTTTCAATGACAGGTTCAGTTTGAGTGCCATAGCTCAGGTCCCACTGCCCCAGATGACTTGTAAGTGAGACACGAGAGAATAGACTCAGGGAGATCTCGGGCCACAGGAAAGAAAATAGCAGGTTATCTCAGAGACTAGAGATGGGAGAGTGGGTGGGGCCTATAGAGACAGCAAGGCCACATTCTCACAGGAGGTGCTTCCCTCTGTGTGACAGAGGGAGCCCAGAGGGAGGGTTGTCTATGCCATCGTCCTGTGTACCTGGCATACACCAGCTGGTTCTTTGTGAAGCAGGGCAATGGGCTGCGGGTCAATTTCAGCAAGGGTGTCCTCAGCATCTCACCCCGTGCCCTACAGGACTCTGACAGGCATGTTTTCTCTTCTGGTACCCATGTTGGTGAGGTGTCACCAAGGATGTCTGTGGCGCCTGTCCGCTAAGAGCCTATGAACTCCTACATAGAGGTATAGGGCCGTTACCGTAGGAGACCTGGCATGAGTGCAGGCCTCAGGAAGACAGCAAGGGAGGGGCCACACGCTTCAGAGGCACAGAAGGAGCACCACTGCCCCCTCCTGAGCAGAAGGGGAAATTGAGTCTCTGTGAGTATAGAGAGTTAGCATTGGAGATTGGATCCTAATGGGGTCTCCAAGTTCCGTAGGGGGCTCCGGTGTTGGGAGAGGACCCCAGGCAGCTGAGTGACAGCTGGCTGTTGCTAACTTCCATTTTCCACACCTGGGAAGGGGCTCCGTGTACAGCCCCATGCCCCAACCAGGTGGGTCAAGCAGGGACAGCTTGGGTGACTTAACTGGTTTCAGACCAGAGGGGAGACAATGGCCACAGAATGTTTCTGTGCCACCAAGAGGCTATGAGAAGTCCTGGCTTTTGCAACTCATGCTGGTGAATGCTAGAGATCTGAGGATGGCCCATCGGTGTCTCCCTAGGCAGCAACAGGCCACTGGTGATGTCAAGCAGAGGGCAGAGTGCTGGTTAAACTCTGCCCAGCCTGGGGTGTTTATCATCGACCTTAGACCTCAGGCTGTGGAAGTTTACAGGACCAGGAGCTGGGCTGCTAGGACCTCAGCAGGCAACCCCCTCCTTTTCCAGATGCATGCCACCATCATGGTAGCGATGTCAGACAGCGGACAAGAAACCTAGGAGGATTTGAGTCAGACCCAGGCTTCTGACTTAGTGATTTGGGAGGGATCACAGGCCCACACCTCCTTGGACAAAGCATAGTCCTCGTAGGACCCAAGGCCAGCAGCACCCTGGTTTCCTTCCCCTCTCCACTGCATCTGCTTTTCTCTCCCCCACTCTCCATGGAGACACCCCCCACAGCTGGGCCCTATGGACTTGGGGCTCCCTTTTCCCTGTCAAGCACAAAAGAAGGTCTGGGAATGGATTCTACAGGACTTTATAGTTGCAGGGGTCTTTCAAGAGACTTATGTCTCATCCAAGGTTAAGCACAGAGTGAGAGATTGGGAGCCCCATCTTCTGCCTTCTGAGATGTCATAATCTGCACAGTCACAGGCCATCTTGCCTGGGTGGCCCCCAGTCCTGGAGTGTAGCAATCAAGGGGCTAATTCCCAGGGAACCGGCACCAGTCTCCACTCCGTCTGCCCCTCATGACTCTTGGGGTTCCAGGCTTTTCCCATGTAACCAATAGATCCCACTTGTTACCCCTGGGGCACCCCTAACCTTGATCCATAACCCCTTTGAGTGTGAGCAGGAGTCCCCAGAGTTTATGGAGGATGAGCTGAGCTAGCCATCTCCTAGTGCTACCCCCACCCTGACACTCCCGCCCCCCTGGTGCCCACAGCTCTTGTCTGGGTGCCCCAGCCCCTCCCACAGCGTTACTGCCTGTGTATAGTATAAATATATATATTTTCTATATATAAGATGTATAATATAAGGCTCCACAATATATCTGTGAGTGTGTGTGCGTGCGTGTGTGCGGTAAAGGGCGGCCTCCAACTTGGGCCCTGCTCTAGACCCTCCCCCACCTGGTTAAGCCTCTCCAGAGTGGATCCAGTGGCCCTGTGGCATCCTCCTCTATGACATCCATCCATCCGTGGTGAACCAAGTGAAGGTGGTGACTTCTGGTGATATAGTAATAAAGTGAAGACTTCCAACTCACCGGGGGCTGTGTCACTGTTTTTTCGTCGGCCCCGTGTGTGGCTTCAGCTTGTTTATCCCCTCCGTCTCCGCTGCCCTGGGCCAAGTTTTATCTGTTTATTATTGTTTGGTTAACTTGTTTTTTTTCCCAAGACAAAGTTGCAGGTCTTCTAGGCTGGCCTCAAATTTGCTCTGTAGCTGTAGATGACTTTGAACTCTGTGTGTGTGTGTGTGTGTGTGTGTGTTTGACACACATGCCATGATGTGCCTGTGGTAAGCAGAGGACACGTCTGTTCTTCTATCTTTACTTGGATTCAGGGGTCAAATTCAGATTACCAAGTTTGTGCAGCAAGCACCTTTGCCCACTGAGCCATCCCACCAGCCCTTCACCTTAGTGTTTTGGGACATGATCTTCCCCTGAATCTGGAGTGCACCAATTCAGCAATTCTAGCTGGTCAGTAGTGCAAGAGCTCCAAGGATCCTCCTGCCTCCACCTTCCCATACCAGGATTATAGACATACTCGGATCCTCCTACTTAACAAGCATTTCGACTGTTCTGATCCTGCCTCCACCTCCTGAGCGCTAGGATGATAAACACTTGCCAGCACTCCTTGTTTATGCAGCATGGGAGAGAGAATCCAGGGCTCTGCGTGTGCTAGAGCACTGTACAGACTAAGCTATATTCCCAGCCTAAGTAGATTTTTCTAAACATTTACATATTTACTGGTGGGGGTGCTCTAGCGCACATGTGGAGGTTGGGGGACGACTTCAGGGAGCTGGTTCTTTCCTTCCACCATGTGGATCCTAAAGATTAAACTCCAGTCACCACGCCTGACAGCAAGTGCCTTTACTCACTGAGCCATCTCACCAGCTCCACATAGATTCTTTGAGTCTTGTTTTTTTTTTTGAGACAGGATCGTCTCATTATGCAACTTTGGCTAGCCTGACATTCATTACATAGACGAGGCTGGCTTTAAACTCCCAGAGATCCTCCTGCCTCTATCTCCTGATTGTTGGGATTAGAGGAGTGTGCTACCACTCCCGGTTCATTGTAAATGTTTTAACAATTTATTTATGCAATTATAAATATTTATTCATTTTTATGTGTGTGAGTGTTTTGTCCGAATGTTTGTCTGTGCATCATGTGTGTGAAGTCTGTGCAGAAATTAGGAGGGGGCACTGGATCCCCTGGAACTGGCGTTCTCTGTGGCTGTGAGCCACGATGTGGGTGCTGGGAATGGAAACAGGTCCTCTGCACGTGTAGCAGATGGTTTTAACTGCTGGGCCATCTCTCCAGCCCCCAGTTTGTTTATGCAATTTGATTTCCTCAATTTCAAAGAAAAAGTTATTGTAAAATTGCCTCTGTTAATGATGAAGCGTCTTGAGGACACAGTTCTCTTCTGCAGAATGTGGTGAACTTTTTTTTTTTTTTAATATTTATTTATTTATTTATTATGTATACAGTATTCTATCTGTGTGTATGCCTGCAGGCCAGAAGAGGGCACCAGACCTCATTACAGATGGTTGTGAGCCACCATGTGGTTGCTGGGAATTGAACTCAGGACCTTTGGAAGAGCAGGCAGTGCTCTTAACCACTGAGCCATCTCTCCAGCCCCCTGTGGTGAACTTTTAATTTGATTTCTGTGTCTGATGTTTGCTTTGTGATGTTGTAAATTCTTTTAAGTCTTTCCCGGGGCTGAAGAGATGGCTCAGTGGTTAAGAGCACTGCCTGCTCTTCCAGAGGACTCAAGTTCAATTCCCAGGACCCACGTGGCAGTTTAAAATTGCCAATAACTCCAGTCCCAGGAGATCCGGCACCTTCTCTGGCCTCTCTGGGTACCAAGCAAGCAAGTGATTCACAGGTAAACATTCAGGCAAAATACCCATACATGTTTAAAATAAATAAATAAATGACAAAAAATACTTTCCTTTTTGGTTCTTTGAATCAAACCATGAGCTTTAATGCAATCTTCAGATACATCTTTATTTTACAGTTTGCTATCAAAAGTCCCTGCGGCTGTGCCGGCTGTGCCGCCCGCTGGCTGTGCTGCCCATTCCTCGGCTCCAGCGCTGTGTTTGTGCACACCCCACACCGTCAGGCACTTTTACATGAAACCCCTTCTCTTACCATGGCCCTGCTGGGCTTCTGCCACCGCTCACTCTTTTGTTACTCTCCACCTGGGCACAGATCCTTCCTCCCCGTTCCCTTGCAGCTCCACAGAGTCACAGACTGCTCAGCCATACGAGTGCATGCCAGGAGGGCAGGCCAACTTCTAGGCACCTGTGATACCCGCCACCTACCACGCTTGCTGGCCTGAGCCTGCGGAGTGCCATCTGACATATCTCCCCTGCTCCTCGGCGTACTGCTTTGTGTACTGGATGTACTTAGAAAACACAAGTGCAAAGGTAAAACCAGAGGCTGGGGAGGTGGCTCAGTTGGTAAAGTGCTTGTGCAAGTGTGAGGACCTGAGTTTGACTCCAAGCATCCGCAAGAAAGGTTGGGTATGACTACAGGCACTGATGGCTTGTATTCTCAGGACTGCGGGCAGCCGGTGACAGCAGGGCCCTGGGCTTTGTTGGCCAGCCAATCTAGCTGAATGTTTGAGGTTCAGTGAAAGAACCTGTCTCCAAAAACAAGGTTGACAAGGTCGACAGCTCCTGAGGAATAACATTAGGTCTCCACATACAAAATCAGATGCACTTGCATGCATGGGAACACACACATGCGCACATGAATAAAATTATTTAGAAATTCAGGATGGCTAAGTCAGAGTGCTGACTCAGGTCTTCTGAGGACAGGACCCTGTCTGACGACATAGGTGGCTTGCCCACAAGTCTCCCCTGCTTAGAATGTTAATGCCAGCCCTTCCATGTCTCTCTTTTTTTTTTTTAAGATTTATTTATTATGTATACAACATTCTGCCTCTATGTATGCCCACATGCCAGAAGAGGGCACCAGATCTCATTACAGATGGTTGTGAGCCACCATGTGGTTGCTGGGAATTGAACTCATGACCTCTGCAAGAGCAGTTAGTGCTCTTAACCACTGAGCCATCTCTCCAGCCCTAGGCCTTCGTTTTCTTCTTTCAGTTTCCCTGTCAGTTAGCTCCTGACTGTGGACTAGAGCTAACCCAGCTAACCCAGCATAATCCACTTCACATCTTTCAATGTCCGTGACAGGTCCTGTTTTATAAAGGAACTGGGCCATGGCACAGGGTCACAAGAGCAGAACCTGACCCCACCCCACCCCTGACTCTTGCTTTGAAACCTGCTGAAGACTTGGCTCCTTTCTACTGAGTTCGTTCTGTTGCACTTCTTAAGCTGGATGTCCTTAGCTTGTTTAGTTTTGCTTTTGTTCGTGAGCTTATTGACAGTACTACTGGGGACAGAACCCAAGGCCTCATACATACTAGTGAGCTACATCTCAGCCCCTTAGAGCTTGCTCTTAGGGTAAAGATTCCCGGTTCTGTGTGTTTCCGGACTGGTGACTTCTCCCTTGTTCATTGTCTGTTTCCTTTGCTTCTCCGCCAGCTGTGTCCCATTTGTTTTTTTTTTTAAAGATTTATTTATTTATTATGTATACAACATTCCTTCCATGTATACTTGCATGCCAGAAGAGGAGAGGGCACCAGATCTCATTATAGATGGCTGTGAGCCACCATGTGGTTGCTGGGAATTGAACTCAGGACCTCTGGAAGAGCAGTCAATGCTCTTAACCTGAGCCATCTCTCCAGCCCCGCTGTGTCCCATTTGTATGCCCTACAAATGCTCCTTCAAACATTTGAGAGAGCCGGGTGCTGGTGTTGCACGCCAGCACTCGGGAGGCAGAGGCAGGTGGTTCTCAGTGAGTTCAAGGCCAACCTGGTCTACAGAGTGAGGACAGTCTCCAAAGCTACACAGAGAAACCCTGTCTCGAAAAACCCAAACCAGCCCAGATCCTTTAGGGATCAAGCCTCGACCCCACCAGCTCCATCCCTTCCTGGTGCTTTCCTTTGTTAAAGGATGATAAACAGTCCCCTTCCCATAGTTCATCATGCTGCTGGGGGGCTGGTTATAGCACTGAAAGCAACTTTGCCTGTGACCATCTCCAGTAGCAAAAGGAATAGATGTATCTATTAAAGTGGCCGGTACTGGATTCCAGCACCCGGGAGGCGGAGGCAGAGGCAGGCGGTGAGTTTCAAGACCAACCTGGTCTACAAACTAAGTTTCAGACAGCCAGGACTGTTAATATAGAGATATCCTGTCTCTGGCGTGGGGTGGGTAGGGTGAAAGAAGCCAGTACTGACACCACACAGGCACATGGCAAAATTCTGCAACAGAAAATAGAGAAAGGAAGGAGCCTTGTCTAGTGGTACTTGCCCTCTTGCTGGACAACAAGGCTACAATTATTCCTTGGGGTCCTAGGCAAAATGAAGCAATCCAAGGGGACGATGAGGATGGGGGAGGGAAGATGACAAATCTTTTATTGATGTGGGATTGCAGCCTCCCTACAACATTTTACTTCTTCTCAGTGTCCTCTAGGGTCCCTATATCACCTGCTCAAGCCAACGTCTGCCTGCAGCAGCAGAACACCAGGTCAGGGATTGACTAGAACCCACAGGTGGGGTGGGGGTGACAGGTGCACAGATGGCCTCAGTGCAGACTTCTGACCTGACCTGAGGTGTTGCTAGCCTTCGACTGCTTTGTGTGCTGTCGGAGGTGGGGAGGTCATTGTACAATTATTGGATGTTCCAGAAGATGTGTGCACCCAAAGGCAGCCTGCCCATCTGGAGACCCACGGTACGGCCACGAACCAGGCTTAAATGGTTATCAGGACCAGCAGTTGCAGTAGAAGCAGATGTTGAGCTGATCAGAAAGAATCTGCATGTGATACATCCGTCTGTCCTGGGGAAAACAAGACCCATTCCAGAGCTTGGCTTCTAGGCATACAGAGGGCCAGCAGTCTTCCTTCTAGGAATCAGCCGGTCCTTGGAAGCTTAGAACCTGGCAAACAGAAGGTGCTAACTTAATGCTTATTCTGCCAAGTGCCATGCTGAGCCCAGGGTTGTCTTCTTCATGTCTGGAAAACTATAGAATCTGGTATGAAGAGATGATTGTGAGGAGCTAGGGAGGCTCCAAGATGTAGTTCGAGCTCCCCACTTAATCTCTAGGGGACCATCAAACCGGCATGCCTCAGTTTCCTTCATTTATCAACATACTGATTCCTCTCTGTGTGGGCCTTTAAATAATTTGATGTTGTAAACATTTGCTAAGCCTTAAGGAAACCTTGGATCAAAACCAATCAACCAACCAATCAATCAAAAAAAAAAGCTGGGTGTGGTGGTGCTCACCTTTAATCCCAGCACTCAGGTGGATCTCTGAGTTCGAGGCCAGCTTGGTCTACAGTGATTTTTCAGGACAGCTAGGGCTACACAGAGAAACCCTGGCTTGGAAAAAATAAAAGTTCCCTTCAGTGCCATGATTCCTTCTCCATCTCCTGTTCACCACCCATAAACTCTGGAGAGCTGTCTGCTCTAAGGTCTCCATGTCTGAATTCCCAGCCAGCCCACGGGTCATTGCAGCTCACACTATTACACCTGAATGATCTCAGCTCAAGGCTTCTAAATGGAATCCAGTGAGCTGCCAATCAAATCTTTCTGAAAGACCTCACACCGGTGCTCACATCCTCCTTGCACACTCATGTCCTCCTTGCACACTCCTCGATCCAGCCTACCCTTGCCATCCTGCCCCTTCAGCAGCACCATCTGTGTTGCTTCTACGGGCTCAGCTTCTGGTCTGATCTCTAGCCTCCTATTGGCTTCTCGTCTCAGACACAGCAAGCTCAACATGCTGGAATGGAGCGCACTTCGCACTTCCTTCTTTCTCCTCCTAACCCTGCCTGCAATCTCTGACACCTCTCCCCATCACACTGCCTTAGGCTTTAGGCCGTTTTCTGTTGCTTTAACAAAATACTTGATACTGGATTGTTTATTTACTGAAATGGGGTGTCGGGTAGTCTAGGCTGGTAGCAAACTTCTGGCCCTCCTGTCTCTCAAGGGATGGCGTTACAGGCAGGTGTTCACCATGCCTAGTGAGGCCAGATAATATAGAAAGAAAAGAACTTGTGTTTGGCTCAAAGTTCTAGAGGCTGGGAAGCCCGAGAGCACAGCCCCTGTATCTGATGTCTTCCTACTTCATCATGGCATGACAGAGCATCATGTGAAGAAGGAGCAAGCATGTCATCTGGCCTCTACTAATCTCATCACTGGGCCCTGACTTCATTTAATCCTAATGCAGCCATCTCCCAAAGACCCTGCCTTAATTACAACGACCAACTACTATTTGAGTTTAGGTTTACATTTCCAAGAGCTGAACTTTTAGAGGATGCAATTCAGACTACCTGAAACCAATACCCTAGCCCCAGTGATTTTATACCTTAAATAAAATCCACCCTCTACCACCAGCCATGTCAATCACTATCATTGCTCTCCTACAATAGCCCTTTTTACTTTACCTTTCTATCCATTCAATTTCTGTAAAACTTTATTTAGTTCTCAGTAGTCAGAGAATCAGTGAGCCTGTGTCAAGAGCTTGCTTAGCAACCAATGATTTTTCTTTCTTTTTTTTTTTTTTTTCTTCTTTGAGACAGAGTTTCTCTACATAGCTCTGACTGTCCTGGAACTCACTATGTAGATGAGGCTAGTTTTAAACTCACAGTGTTGCCTGCCTTTGCCTCCCATGGCCTGGGATTAATGGCATGCACCACCTTACCCTGCACAGCTCAGTAACTTTCCATTCGACCTCCAAGTGAGCGTCCAGACTCCAGCCTGAAGCCACATTTTCTTCATTCCTCCTTTCTCTGTTTCAGCCTTTGGGCCGTCTGTGACCTGGCATGCTTCTGTTGTGTTTTTGAGATAGGATCTTGTTATGTAATTGTTACAGGGAGGTCTCCAGTTCCCTTTGTTGTCTGACACCCCAGCTGCTGCAGTCTTGGTTCTCCTGCTCTTGGGAAAGATGAATTCAGGCAGGACATAGTAAGCACGTTTAATTAGAGCAAGCAAGGTCGCATACAAGAGGAAGAGCAAGTGAACCCAAGCATCAACTGCCCCATCTTAGTGGACAAGATGCTTATATACTTCTGTTCCTTATTCCCTTCCCTAGGGTGGGCATTTCCAAGAGAGGAGTCCATTTTCTCCAGAATTCACTCTGGCTGAATTCTGAGTATAAGATGCAGGAATACATATGGAGGATCAAAGTACCATTAAAACGGAGAAGTTCACTAGGGAAGAGGGTAGCAGACCTCTGCCCTCCTGAAAAGGACGGTCTCTAAGGTTGCTTTGGTCTGACCTGGTTAGGGTCCACCACTGTCACTCATTCCTGACTTCCTGTTGTTGGCTTCCTGGAGTGGCCCATCTGGATTCGATCACTGTCACTATCTTTATGTCTTGATTGTCAGCCCACCATTATCTTTACATCCTGTTTTGGGGCCCTGAGCTGCCCCAGCGGAGGGACCTTATTCTTCAGGTCTTATTTTTGGGAACCTATTTGTCAATCTCTTCTAGAATGAACCTGTATAACATAGCCCAGGCTACTCTCAAACTTGTTATCCTCCTGCCTCAGTTCCCTAAACTCTGAGATTACAGGTGTGACTGGACACTCTCCACGCCCAGCTTCTGCACCGCTCTTGAACAAACATACTCCTGCTTTGGGCACCAGCAGTTCCTGTCAGGTGCCAGTTGACGCAACACGGCCTTGCTACTGTCCATAAAAAACTTCACTTCCGAGCATTTACAGCTACCCCGAATTGCAGCCTTCCCCAATTTGAAGGTCAGCTAGTTTGGCTTCCTTTGGCCTCCACCATAAGGCCAAGAGGTCACCCAAGACTCTTGTAACCCGAATCATTCGTTCTTCCCTCCCCCACAAAGCGCCTTAAATGGGCTCTCAGGATCCCCATCTCAAAGAAACCTGGAGAAAACGCGCAGAGAGATCCCAAGAAATAAGAAAGTGGACAGCGAAGGTGCTTCGCGCACTTTCCACTGGGGGCGGAGGGTAGAAAAACGCGCCCGCGCAAAGCTCCTCTGCTGCACCTCCTCCGTTCCGCAGGGGGCGCTGTGGATAAGGGGGCGGGTGGAACACAGTCGGGGCCGCTCTAGCAACCCATTTCGCTATTCGGAGAGACTGGCGCGCCGCGGGGTCCTCCAAGATGGCGGCGCAAAGGAGGAGCCTGCTTCAGAGTGTGAGGAAACCGACCCGCTCTCCGGGCTGGGAGGGTTGGGAGCTCGGGTGTGTCCTCGGTGCAAGAGCGGTTATCTTTAGATGGCAGAGTGTGGACCCCTCGCCCCAGAGATCAGTGGGTGCTTGCAGCGCGCCCGCGACCCGTGCGAGGCTGGCGACTCGCCCGCTCTGCGCGTGCGCACCGCAGGCCGAGCCTTTGGGGGTCAAGGGCGCCGGGGTCCTGCGGAGTGGGATAGTCCTGGTGCCGGAAGGGGACGTGGCTCCGCGGAGCTGGCCATCCGGGGCGCGGACGCGGCTAATCATAAATAGTCCCGGTTGTGTAAGGCGCGTTGTATCTCAGGCATTGTGTGGACCTCTTTACGGTCGTGAGCTTCGCAGCAGCACCAGCCCATAGCTAGGTACAACAGTTATTTCTGTTTTCCAGATGAGGAAACCGAGGTCACACAGCTGGTGAGCGGCAGGGGCAGAACTAAAATCAGTCTGCCTCTCTAAAACCCCCCAAGCTTTAGGTTGCTCAAAGAAGTGATGTCTTGGGGTATTGGTTCTGCCTCCCAGTTCACCAGATCCCCTAACTCGAGGTCCCTTCTCTAAAGTGGGAGTAGGTAGGATGTCGGACTCGGTAGTCTGGACCTCCACGGGTCTGACGCAGTCTTCTGCCCCTGCATTGTTCTCACACGTGCGCACAGTTACACATGCATGGTAGCCGCACAGAACTTTGACGGAACTGACAGGACGCTGGTCCCCTAGTCGTGGTACTCTGTAGGAGTTGCCTGTGAATGATGGGCTAGGTTGTGGATTCCTTGAAGACAGGGACTTGTCACCTTTTGCTTAGCGTGTTGACTCCACCGTTGACCGCCCTTGCATGCTAGGTGCTTGGTCGGTGTTTGGTCTGGAGCTAGGCCTTGGCTTTACAAGGAGGAGGGGAAATAGCACTCCTGTCCTTGAGGGTCCGAAGCGTGAGAAGTGGAAGAAGTGATGGCCTTTATTATTGTGTGCCTGTGGAGGCTTTTGTACAACTCTGGGAGGCCTGGCTTTCTGCTTTGTTAGGTCCCGGAGGGACAAGGCCCTTGTATAAATGTCTCCATTGTAGAAAGCATCCCGGGAACAGTGATATATTGTGGTCCCGAGAAAAAGAGGGGCTGGAAAAAAAAATAGTAAATGATGCTTGCTAAGGAGAGAATAGTCACCTGGGTCAAATAGCTTCTCTGTCTGCTAGATGTGATGGGCCCAGAGAGCTCCAGTTTGGTAGAAGGTAGACTTTCCCCAGCACTAGAACGGCTTCTCTGCTGGAGGACTTAAAAAAGGGGGTGGGGACGGAATAGCTTTTAACAAGTAGTATCTGTTTTGTTTGTTTTTTGAGACAAGGTTTCTCTTTGTAACAGCCCTGGCTGTCCTGGAACTTGCTCTGTAGACCAGGCTGACCTTGAACTCAGATATCTGTCTGTCTCAGACCCCCCACTCCCCCCAGTAGGATTAAAGGTGAGCACCACCACTGTCCATCTAATTTAATTTTTAAAAAATTCTACATGTATGAGTATTTTGCTTACATGTTGTAGGTGCATGCCTGGTGCCTATGAAAGCCAGAGGCACCAATTTCTCTGGAAATGAATTCAGACAGTTGTAAGCCGCCATGTAGGTGCTGGGAACTAAACTTGGGTCCTCTGGAAGAGAAACAAGTGTTCTTACCTGTTAAACCATCTCTCTAGTACGGAATTTGGTTGATTGGTTGTTCTGAGACTCAAACAGTGATGTAGCATTGGCTTGCCTCCAGTTCACTACCTAGATCAAGTTGACCTTGAACTCAGAGATCTGCTTTCTTCTGTTTCTGGTGTGCTGGGATTAAACACTACATCACCACACCCAGCGAAGAAAAGTGGTTTTAAAGAAAACTTTAGATCAGTGGATTTCAACCTTCCTAATGCTGTGGCCCTTTAATACAGTTCCTCATGTTGTGGGAACCCTCCAACCATGAAATTATTTTATTGCTACTTTGTAACCAATTTTGCTACTGTTATGAATAGTAATGGAAGTATCTGATATGCAGGATGTCTGATACACACTCCTGTGAAAGGGTCATTCAGCACAAGGTGGGGCGAGACCCACAGGTTGAGAAAAAGCTGCTTTAGAATAACTCAGCATATGGAAGGCAGAAGCAGGCAAATCTCTGAGTTCAGGGCTAGCCTGGTCTACAAAGTGAGTTCCGGGACAGTCATGATTGTTATACAGAGAAACCCTGTCTCAACAACACAACAACAACAACAAAACCCAGTCCTTGTGGCCTGGAGAAACCAAGTCCCTGATGGCTCAGTTCCCCCAATCCAGAAGGACTCCCTGGAGAATTGATGCTATTAAGTAAACTGTAAAATACTCCCCAAGTTTGGTAACACTCAGCTGCGGGGGCTCTGCAAACACCAGGGCCTGCAGTGTCTGAGTAAAGCAAGAAGGAAAGCCACTTCCACATGACTTAGCTGGTGTTGGTTCAAACGTCTGGAGTGTAACTCTGGGCAGTTAGTTTATTTTAGATATGTATGAGTACAGTACAACTTTGGAAGAAAGTTTCCTGGTGACAGTTATCACAATCATGCTCAAGGCGTGACTACTCTTTTACAGAGTCCATAAGAATAAGTTCTGCTGACTGCGAAGCAATGCTCAGGACAAAGGTCTAGGGAGGAAGAGTCTGGGACCAGAGTCAGCTATGGCCTGGCCCTGCAGATAGCACAGGTCACCAGTCTCTTATGTACATCCACCCTCAGCTTTCCAGGCAGAAACCAGTATACAGCCTTTCCATTGAAGAGACAACCCCGTGTGTTTAACATTCCTGGTCCCTAGTGCTCACCTGTGAGCACAAGGATCGTGTGCCCTCTACACTCAGCCACAAACTTGTGCCTTCAGTGCTGCTGAGAGTGATCCCCTGAAGTGTCTGTGAGTGTTACTGCTATGGCAGGCGTCGTGCCGGTGCTGGAGACACTGTCCTCCTGAAGCTTCTGTCCTAGTGACGGAGACAGGTGGTAAACAGCAAGTACAGATTATATATAATCTAGTAATAGCTAGTGCACGCTAAGGTCCAGAAACAGTAGGACAGGGGCTGTTTCCAACAGGGTGGTAGGGATAGTATCTCAACATTTGTTGAGATAGGGGTAGGAATGTGGGAGATGAAGTATTTGAGAGCCTGCCCTTTTCAGGAGTCACCAAGGAAGCTAGTGTGGCTGGAGCACCTTGGAGAAATGATAGCTGTGGTCTGAGATACTGTTGGCTTAGTGATTGCTGCTGTAGCCTTCAAATTCTGAGTAGTTTCAGCAGGGGCCTGAGGATATCTGACTTTGGTTAGAGAAAAATTCCTCTTGGGTTAAGAGTGGAAGCCTGGGGCCTGCTGAACCTCTGGCTGGTGTGAGAAGACATTGGTTTGGCCAGGATGATGGAGTCGGTGGGAAATAGCAGTATGGCTGACCTTTGGAGACAGCCGTTGTGATTACTGGTGAATGGAGTTGCCTGCGAGGTGTGTGACGGATGGAGAAGAGCCAAGGACTCCAAGGGTCCGTGTGAGCATCACCTGTGCTGTGGGTGAAGTAAGGAGTGCCTTTGGAGCAGGGAGAACTGAGAGTTTGGTTTGTGACTGTGGTGCATGACTGTAATACCAGCTGCTCAGGAGGCTGAGTTGGAAGGGTCGCTCGAGACCAGGAGTCTGAGGCCAACCTCAGCAACATAGTAAGATGGTATATTCAAAAATATAAAAAAACAAAAAAATGAGTTTGGAAAAAGAATGCCAATCTGAAATCATTTTTAGACTTGGATTTGTCCTGAGAAATTATATTTATTAAATCACAGGTGCTACTAAGATGTTTTTTTTTCTTTTGGTGTACCTTAAATAAGTACTGGGCTGGCGGGTTTACTCCATTGCTTGAGTGTTTGCCTAGTATGTGTGAAGTCCTGGGCTTGATTCCCAGCACCTCATAAAACAGTGTGGTGGTACAGGCCTGTAATCCTAGCACTTGGGAGGCAGAAACAAGAAGGTCAGACTATGTGAGACCTTGTCTCTAAACACATTTGTCCACTGAAATGAAAACATTTATTTTGGAAGAAGGAAAAAAAATTCAGAGTTGATGTATAGCTCAGTAGAAGAGTGTTTGCCTAGCGTGCACAAGGCCTGGGGTTCCATCCCAACACTGGGAAGGGGAGGGAAAGGAGGAAGTCAAGTTCACCAGGCATCAGGAATGAGGTCCAGCTGCTGTGCTGGTCCGCAGAGACCATACCACAGTTATTAGTAGACCTTTGAGCATATATCATGGAGTCTAGCAGCAGCAGAGAGAGTATTTGATGGAGGCTCTAGAGGGCAGTGGGAGCCTGGAGTGACTTGGCCTCAGAGAAGTGGGTCACATAGGAGGTTTTTGAGAAGAGAAGAAACTGCTGTCCCTTACCCTAAGCCATCTTCCCCGGGGCATTGTTCTCCCTTCCAAGCTTCCTTTTGGTCTCTTTAGCAATGGACTGCTTTCACCACAGAACACTCGGCCTTTTCATACCATAATTTGATATTCATGCTGTGGCCTGAACTGGGAACGGGGCTTTGTCCACTTGTCTGCCTGGGTTTTGAGATGAGCCCGGATGGGGACAATTATGTACTCCTTGATTTCGATAAGAGTGCATGAGAATTTGAGGAACTCATGCTTAAATAAACATGCACATGTATGTGTGTGAAGTCCCTGAGGCTACACATGCAAGGGTCACTTTTCAAACCACAGCAGACTGTAGGAGGCTCCTTCTCAAAATCAGGCTGGAGTTAGGTCCTTTGAAGTGGCCTAGTCTCTTAGCACATTTTCTGTTGAATTTTATGAATAGTTCTTTTAAATGATGGAGGAGTCATGGTGTGTGTGTGTGTGTGTGTGTGTGTGTGTGTGTGTATACACGGCTCTGTACTGAGGGCTTAGAGTGTGAAACACCCCCTTCTCAGCTTCCCCAAGGCTAGTGCCCCCTGAGCTCACGGGGCTGGCATTTGGGGACGTGGGAGAGAGTATGCATCAGTCAGTACAGGGGCGGAGGAGTGGGCGTTTGTGTGAGTAGCAAATATGTGACCTTTCCAAAAATTGTTAAGCAGTGTGGAGGAAGGATGAGACTTGGCAGACGTACTAAGAGTCGCTGGGGATGCTGCTTATGGATAGTCCCTGGCAGAACAGGAGAGGAGGAGAACACGCTCTAAGCTTGCTCAGCCATAGCATGTGTGTGTGTGCGTGCAGGTGTTAGTGGAATCCAGAAGAGGGCATCTGATCTGGAGCTGGAGTTCAGGTGTGTGCGCGTGTGTGCATGTGTGTGTAGGTGTTAGTGGAATACGGAAGAGGGCATCCGATCTGGACCTGGAGTTCAGGTGGTTTTGGGCCATCCTGTGTTCTGGGAACTGAATTTTGGGTCCTCTGGAAGAGCACCACTGAGTGCTTTCCTTCTGCCTCTCGTCCCCCACTTTGAGCAGGGGCCAATTTGGAGACTAGCCCTAGCTAGCCTGTACCAGGTTGAACTTGTGGTGGCGACCTTTCTACTTTTTCCTCCTGAGTGCTAGATCTAGGCTAATCTCCTTTAAAACCTAGAGGATGGGCTGGAGAGGTGGCTCAGAAGTTAAGAGCCCTTGCTGCGCTCTCAGGGTCTGTGACAAGCAATGGCTTGAGTAGATTCTCATTTTTTGTCTTCTAGATACTACTGTAAGTCACACTGGCTTTCCACTTAGCATAATACTGGGAAAGTTTGCATTCAAAATAAAGTCATCTGAGAAAGAAACTGACAGTTTAAGGATAAAATTGGAAGTAGCATTATGGCTTTTAGATTGATCTCAGCGTTTTGACTAAGGTCAGATGTGAAATTG
This sequence comes from Microtus oregoni, assembly GCF_018167655.1. NCBI lineage: Eukaryota > Metazoa > Chordata > Mammalia > Rodentia > Cricetidae > Microtus > Microtus oregoni. Next base: position 14,303,870 of record NW_024543081.1, read on the forward strand.
GAAGTGTATAATGCATTGAGAATGGCCTGTGCCTGACATGGCCGCTCTCCACAGGTGGGTTGGAGCAGGGACTTGCGGGTAGGTGAGACTGAGAAATACAGACAGGTGAGTGTTGCCTCTCTGTGCTTGTTGGGTAAAATTTGTCTTTATCTCACTAGAAAGCCAAGGAAAACTGGCCAGGAACTTACTGCCTAACGATGACTGATGTAAAGTAAGTGGGACTTGGCTTAGCAAGGAGCACTGGTGTTAGTTGGCTTATCTCTGTGACCGAAGCACCGAGACCAGAAGCCTCTTCGTTTGAGGCCCCAGTGTAACAGGCTTTGTGAGTGAGGGGTGAATGGGGTGCATGAATGTTCTGTAGAGGTTAGAGGACAACTTAGAGTCATTTCTCTCCTTCTTCCATGTGGCTACAGTGATGTGAGTTCCCATTTAGGTTAGAAGTCAGGAACAGAGCTAGAAAGTGTTTTTGTGGCCAGGAAGCAGTTTTCCTTTTTCTCTCATTTGACCTAATCCAGTCCTGTGGTGAGATTGTGACTAGGCAAACATCCCATGAAGGAAGCATGAGTGAGGGTGGAGACACCGTATTCATGGGTCAGAGGTTGGCGCAGTGGAGATGCGGGTTCTCCCCAGGCTGGCCTGTAGATTCAAGTAGTCGTCATCATTTATTCATTTATTTCTGAGACAGGGTCTCACTGTGTAGTTCAGCATGGCATCAAACTTGTGATCCTACTGCCTCAGCTTCCCAAATGCTGGATTTACACGTGTGTATTCTATGCCTGGATTCCCAACAAGGCTGTGTGTATATGTGTGTTGTGTATGTGTACACAGTCATAAAATTTATATGGAAAGGCATAGAAACTAGACTAGCCAAAACAGTCTTGGGAAAAAAACATATAGTAACAGAAAGTCCCATGGGTCAGTGGTTCTCAACCTGTGGGTTCTGCACCTCAGCTATTACATTATGATTCATAACGGTTGCAAAATTACAGCAACAAAAATAACTTTATGGTTGGGGATACCACACCATAAGGAACTGTATTAAAGGGTCACTGTATTAGGAAGGTTGAGAACCATTGCTATAGGTGAATTTAAGACTATATCAAAGCTGGAGAGATGAACGGAACAGAGTTCAGAAACACAGCAGGATGAGGTGTGATGGGAACTCAGTGGAGGAAGCTGATCTTCAAAAGTGATGTTAGAACCATTGGCCACCCTAATGTAGGGGGACATTGACCTAGAGCTGCCTGCTACAGAAATGAATTCAAAAGAGGTCTTGGGTGTAGGCGTAGACCTGTAAAACTTCGCCAGGCGGTGGTGACACATGCCTTTAATCCCAGCACTCAGGAGGCAGAGGCAGGCAGATCTCTGGGTTCAAGATTAGCCTGGTCTACAAGAGCTAGTTCCAGGGCAGGCCCCAAAGCTACAGAGAAACCCTGTCTTGAAACCACCCCCTCCAAAAAAAAAAAAAAAAAAAAAAAGAACTGTAAAACTTCTAGTGAGACTCTCATGGCCTGGGCTGCTCAAGGAGCCTTTGGATATGACTCTAAAAGGAAGAAATCAATAAAATGGAAATCATTAAAAGTTTAAGTTTATTCTACCAAAATCAATATGGGGTAAATGGAATGGTAAGCTACTGACTTGGGAAAATATTTACAAGTCATATAGTCATCAAAGCAGTGTGGGGCAAAATATGTGAAAAACTCTCAGAGCTCTGTTGTTAACCCAGTTTAAAAGGAAGCATAAAATAAAAACAGTTGCCAGAGGGGACCTGTGGGTAGCAAGTGAGCACTTGAAAAGATGTCAGTGGCATTAACTATTAGGGAAATGCAAACTGCACCATGAGGTCAGGCATATGTTAGAGTGTTGAGAGCAGACCTAGTGATGACCATGATGCTGTCCACTTGGAGTGCTGGCTGCTGGCGGGAGGACACATGGCACAGCTGCCCTGGAAAATGGTTTGACAGCTTCTTCTAATGCTAAATACCCAGGAGCTGGAGAATGGCTCAGTAGTTAAGAACCCTTGTTGCTCCTCTAGAAGATTTAAGTTTTGTTCCTGGCACCCATGTCCAGTGACTCAACACGCCTCAGGTTCTAGTTTTCTCTTCAGGCGTTCAGGAGCATCCACACACGTGGGGCATTTAAAGTAATAAATATCAACCTATCTCTGTCCCCCATTTGAGACACTGTATAGCTCTGGCTGGCCTGCCGCCCAACTACTGGGACTAAAGGTGTGTACTATCATTCCTGGCCCAATAAAGAAATTTACAAGGAAGAGAGCTAAACATTCATTTACTTGGACCTGGTGCTTTTTTTATTTTTATTTTTTATTTTTTGTATGTATGTGTGTGTAGCACATGCGTGTCAGCCTTCCAGTAGATGTTTGTGACCCAAGCAGCCCGAACCCTAGGTAGTTACCAGAAGAAATGAAAAGTTACACTCAGAGTGTTGCCCGAATGTCCTTCAGAGGATGCAGGGATAAGCAGGCTCCTCCATGGTCCATCAGTGGGAAAGGAGAACTACACAGTGCTGCGGTAAAGATGAGCAAGCTAGGGCTGGAGAGATGGCTCAGTGGTTAAGAGCACTGCCTGCTCTTCCAAAGGTCCTGAGTTCAATTCCCAGCAACCACATGGTGGCTCACAACCATCTGCAATGAGATCTGGTGCCCTCTTCTGGCCTGAAGGCATACCTTCAGACAGAATACTGAGAATACTGTATACATAATAAATAAATAAAATCTTTAAAAAAAAAAAAAGATGAGCAAGCTACTAATGTGCACAGGCACCAGTGTGTCTGAATCTCAGGGGCACGCACGAAAGAAGCCAACCTTACAGGGTCATACGCCACATGCTTTGACAGATGCCGTTCTGAAAAAGGCAAAACCACAGGATGGCGAACAGGCCCAGTGTGCCAGCCTAGGGTGCGTGGAGCATTTGAAGTGTCCTGACTGGAGGTAGCAATACAGATGTATAGTGTATCAGCATGACTGCGTACCCAAAGACATCATTTTACTTCCTGGTCATTTCATAAAATAAACTCCCATACCCAGTAACAGTTGCTCCAGGGCACTAAGTACTGAATAAAAGCTTTGAAATAGATGAATGTGGCATAAAAGCAATTAAAATTGGAGGATGTGTATATCTATAAACTGAGTTCTCACTATGTAAATAAGCAGAAGGTGAGATTTGCCATAGAAGCTGGTCCCATATCTGTTTGGACCAGCCAGCTGAAGTGGTTTTACATTTCTCTCTCTCTCTCTCTCTCTTTTTTTTTTTTTTTTGAGACAGGGTTTCTCTGTGTAGCCAGGACTGCCCTGGAACTTGCTCTGTAGACCAGATTGGCCTTGAACTCAGAACACCTGTCTCTGCCTCTGCCCCCAAGTGGTGCTGGGATTAAAGGCATGTGCCACCACCACCCACCTGTTTTTACACCTTTTTTGAAGATCATTACTAGTAGTATGTAAGAAGTTGCATCTGGTGGTCATAATTGTTTAATATTTCAATAAAACTTTACAACTTTTTCAGGGTGTTTTATGTGCATGAGTGTTTTGCCGCATGTGTGTATGTGTACCTGGCATATGGTGCTTGCTTTCTGGACCTTGAGATAGCCTTCCAGTGTGTCTTTAATCTATGCCATCTCAGTCTCGGCTTCAGATGCACATGGAAGGTGCTTTTGGGAACCTCAGGGCACACTGGCTACTGCTTGTTTACCTTAGCCAGGCCCTTCTGTCCATACTCCCTCACTGCAGGATGTAGAATGTATAATTGAGGCCTTGAACAAGACCAAGTTCCCTGGCTGCCAGAGGGGCTTTTCCTAGTTTCATGCATGAGTCTGAAGACGTGGCTGATCCCATCCTCAGATAGTCCTGAGTCCTGCACTCATGAGGACTTGCATTGTACTGTTTCCTGCTGCTGGGTCTTGCTTACTAATAAGTCCTACATCCAGAAAGAAAGGGGAAGAGAAGGAAAGAAAAAGGAAATACACATGCTTGGGGCCATCTCTAGGAACCTTACAAAATTAAAAGTTATCTGGCAGTAGTGGCACATGCCTTTAATCCAGCACTCTGGAGACCGAGACAGGCCTGGTCTACAGGACAAGTTCCAGAATGGTTAGGGCTGCCGGGTGGTGGTGGCGCACGCCTTTAATCCCAGCACTCGGGAGGCAGAGGCAGGCGGATCTCTGTGAGTTCGAGGCGTCTACAAGAGCTAGTTCCAGGACAGGAACCAAAAAGCTATGGAGAAACCCTGCCTCAAAAATCCAAAAAAAAAAAAAAAAAAAAAAAAAAACAAACAAACAAACAAAAAAACAGAATGGTTAGGGCTATAAAGAGAAACCCTGTATTTAAAAAAAAAAGAAAAGAGTTGGGATATTTAGGCCAAGATTGGACTGTGTGTGTGTGTGTGTTATGTGTGTTTGTGTGTAAATGTCTGGTGATTGTGTAAAACATCCTGATTTGAGATCTCGTGGGATAGGATAAAAGTCAGGTATAGGCATGAGAGATGGTACCAAGGTGCAGTATGAGTACACAAGGCCATGACCCCTGCCTGAGACCTGCCTAACAAGAAAAAGGATGTGCACAGGCCTTCAAGCTGTAGCTATTGGAGAAGGAAATGGGAAGGGGCACAGGTGGAGGCCTCCATACTAGGAAGAGTGACAGACTGACTTGCAGGCTTGAATTTCTGATGGCCAGGTCCTCACTACCTTCCTGAGAACATGTGTGGGAAGCTGTTTATGACACAGACATCCCGGGCTGCACACAGGTCAGGCATTGTGCCGGCGGGGCATGCATTCTGCAGTTGGTTTCCTTTGTGCTGCCCAGCCCGAACCTTTGTGTGAGGAGTGCGCCAGAGAGTGTCCTGTGTGTTACACTAGCATTTCCTGCTTTGTAGTGAGCTCTCTCTGAGAAGCTATGCTGAGCTTTCCACTTGGGAATGCTGCAGTTTTAGGATTCCTGTGGGAACCAGTTTGTGGATACACCATAAAAACAGGAAGCCTTTTGTAAGTGTCTCTTCAGAGAAGCATCTTTTCCCAGACATAACTATCTTTTAGGATCCAGGCCCTCCTTTGTCCTTGTCGGAGAAGCAGGAGCAATGGGGTCTGGGGACGATGGTGGGCTTTCACAGTTTCCTGATGTTTCCCAGGAGCAACAGCCAAGCTGGACAGATGACTTGCCACTCTGTCACCTCTCTGGAGTCGGTTCAGCTTCCAACCGTAGCTATTCTGCTGATGGTAAGGGCACCGAGAGCCACCCTCCAGAGGACAACTGGCTCAAGTTCAGGTATGTGTGGCATTGCTGTACTGGACAGAGAAAGTCAGTTCATGAGCAAGAAAAGATAAACTGTCTTGACACTACCGTGTACGAGGCTTGCCTGTGAAGTAGGGCCTGTGGGAAGTGACCACTGCTGGGGTCCTTTCTGTGTCTAAGCCAGGGGCCCGCTATGGTATAGGGATGGAGTGGACTAAGCAGGTCATTTTCCTGGTTAAATGATGACTACCATGTGGGTGCCCCAGTGAGTACCTGTAGCCTTTTCTGCCTTTAGTCCTCCCCCATTCCTTCTTCCCCATCACCTTCATGCCGGGTCTCAGTCCTCTTCCTGCCCTCCCTCTGCTAGAAGTGAAAACAACTGCTTCCTGTATGGGGTCTTCAATGGCTATGATGGCAACCGGGTGACCAACTTTGTGGCCCAGAGGCTCTCTGCAGAACTCCTGCTGGGCCAGCTCAACACTGAACATACTGAGGCTGATGTGCGGCGGGTCCTGCTGCAGGTAAGGGGATTGGCCTGGCTGCCAGTGGCCTGTTCTGCCTGTGTGTCCTCTCCTCCCTGGCACTTGGGCCCCGCAGCTCTAAGTGTGGACAGGATGGTCTGAAGATTGCCTGCTTCTTCATCCCCTACCAAGGATCAATTCTAGGTACAGTTCATGGAAGCAGGGGCTCCTTGCCCCCAGGAGTCCAGGACAGGCAGGCACAGCAGTTTTTCCACTGGTAGCAGGGCTGACCTGGGAGGAGGCTCACTGGGAGTGGAGAATGGAGGCCCTGTGGGGATACGGTCCTTAGCAGTGACCCCTTGACTTGGGGTGTGGTCCGGTGCTCCTTCTCCAGTGTTGATGGCACCCGACATGCTCTGCACCTCTCCCCACTCCTGTTCTGGCCTGCACCTCACTGGCCAGGCCTGGGTTTCTTCTGTTGTCTGTTGGGATTTCCTTCTCCCCAGGAAGGCTTCTTGGTCTTTGAGAATTCCCCCATCCTTTTCCTGTTCTCTGTGGCCTCGGGGCTCCTGGCTGGAGCTTTGCAGAGGCTGTTCCAGGAGGAGCTTTCAGCTTCACCATTGTCCAGCAGGTGAACAGAAAAGCCCACATATGAGGCAGCAATGATGTGTGTTGCTTACCCATGGTAGATCTTGTGATCTACCATGAATGCTGTGGATCTGTTATTCTCCATAGGGACATCTTAGCAGGAGGTGATGATATTGTTTGAGCCAGCCCTTGCCTTGCCCTGTGTCCCCTCAGGCCTTCGATGTAGTAGAGAGGAGCTTCCTGGAGTCCATCGATGATGCCTTGGCTGAGAAAGCCAGCCTCCAGTCCCAGCTGCCAGAGGTAATGGTCTGTACTGCTGGGTGCCAGCATTAATCCTCTGTGTTGCTTGCCACCCACAGCACAGCAAGGTCTGCAGCAGGAATCAGGAGACAGCATCCTGATGGGGAATTTGGGGTGGCAGTGGGAGTATCCCTATGGGGACTCCGAGTTTCATCCTTGGATGGCAGCAATAGATGGAAGGAAAGGCCTTTCTAGGTCCTGTGATCTGACTCAGTCCAGAGCCAGGGTCACCTTCAGGCTGCCCCTGGTTAAAGCACCAGTGGCCTTCCCAGGCATCCTACAGGTATCTAGCCTGGCTGTGTCTTTGCTGATAATCTGTCTGTCTTGGCTGCTCAGGGCCCCTGCTGCTTTATCTCAAGGGACGGAGGATTGGTTAGATGGTCCTCGAGCACCTGCGCTGCTCTGATCTTTCTCGATGATGACTTGCAGGGTGTACCCCAACACCAGTTGCCACCTCAGTATCAGAAGATCCTTGAGAGACTCAAGGCACTGGAGAGGGAGATTTCAGGAGGGGCCATGGCTGTTGTGGCTGTCCTTCTCACCAACAAGCTCTACGTCGCCAATGTTGGTGAGCCGCCCACCCACCCCATGCCATTCTGCTTCTGTACAGGCATACCCTGAGCTTCCCAGGGCTGTGGGCCACTTTCCCCATCACTCTCTTGTGTGTGTCAATCCTAGATGGAAGGCAAACAGAGGAGGCAGGGGTAGGTGTCCTCCCTTTGGATGAACTGCATCCATTTTATTTTTGTTTTTAATTTATGTGTATGAGTGTTTCATCTACATGTTTGTCTGTGTACCACATGTGTGCCTGGTGCTTGTTGAGGCTATGAGTGGGCATCTGGTTTCCTGGAACTGGAGTTAAAGATGGTTGTGAGCCACTGTGTGGGTACTGGGAATAGAACTGTATTCTTTGGAAGAGAATTCAGGACTATTAACTACTGGGCCGTCTCATTGTGGGACGTGGGGCAGTCTCTGCAAACACCAGGGCTAGCAGAGTAATGATCAGTCCATGTGAGGCAAGAAGGAAATCCAGTTCAACGTGATTCTGATGTTGGCGCAAACTTGTAGAGCAATGTTCCCAACCTGGGGGTCGCCTAAGACCAGCGGAAAACAGAGATATTTACATTATGATTCATAACAGTAGTAAAATCAGTTATGAAGTAACAATTTTATGGTTGAGGTCCTCACAACATGAGGAACTATATTAAAGGGTCACAGCACCAGGAAGGCAAAGAACCCTCCCTGCTCTAGAGTTTGCGACCAGGCAGTTTATCTTGGGCATATTTAAGTACAGTACAGTTTAGTATAACACAATCCCGTGTGTACAGTGAGGCTCCTTTTCTTTTTTGAGATAGGATCTCTCCTAGCTGTCCTGGAACTCACTATATAGACCAGGTTGGCCTTGAATTTAAAGAGATACCCTGCCTCTGCACCCGACTGCTGGGATTAGATTAAAGGCATGCACTACCACACCCAGTGAAACTCTTTTCTAAGTACATGTCACTTCCATGAAGATGTGCTCTATAGATGGGCTACATATGTTAAGGTCTAGGGGAGAATCTGGTGTGATTTGGGGCATACAGGTAGCGCAGAGGTCACCTAGGCTATCAACCACTTTGGTCGTGTTTGGAGGAGCTTGGGAGAGCTACAGGCAGCCTGGCCCTACAGATAGCACAGAGGTCATCTAGGCTGTTAACCAGCTCCATTTCCAGCCTTCTGGGTAGACAACTGGTTATTTATCTATCTCTGCCTTTGAAGAGACAGCCCTGCACATTCAACATTCCTGGTTTCCCTAGTGCTTATCTATGAGTGCAAGAACCTCTGTGCTCCCAACACCTCCAGTCCCATGGCTCTTCTTTTGGAAGAATTTACATGAGTGAAGGCCTGCTCTGCATCCTCAAAAAACAGCAGGAAGCTGGGTGATAGGGACAGTTGGATTTAAGGCCAAAGGAGGAGCCATCAGGGGACCCAAGAACCTGTGCAGGTTGCATGTCACTGTAAGGACTGTCTTCCTGTCGTTGTGAAGAGACACCATGACTGCAGCAACTCTTATAAAGGAAACACATTTAATTGGGGTGGCAGGGAGCATGGCAGCCTTCAGGGAGACATGGTGCTGGCTACATCTTGATCAGACGGTAACAGGAAGTGGTCTGTCTCACTGGGTGGTATCTTGAGCATATATGAGACCTCAAAGCTCACCCCCACAGCGACACACTTCCTCCATCAAGGCCACTCCTACTCCACACCTCCTATTAGTGCCATTCCCTTTGGGGGCCATTTTCTTTCAAACCACCGTAAGGGTTTATGGTGTCCCTGACCCTCCTCCTCCTTTTCTTAAGATTTTCCTTAGGAATCAATTTGCAAAATGTAAAAGAGCTGATATCAGTAGTTAGTAAGCCGCCATGCCCCATTTCAGCCCTGGCAGTTACCATCCTATGGCCAGTCTTGTTTCATCCAGAGCCCCTTATTCCCAAATTGTTTGAAAACAATCACATGATGTTCTGAAGACTTAATATGGGTCCCTAAGGACAAGCATCTTATTAAACTCAGTCCTGTGATCACACTGTAGCATGTAGCCAGCTTCCCTCCTGATGGAGGTGGGTCTTGTATCTTATCTGTTGCTTTCATTGGTTAACTAATAAAGAAAACTGCTTGGCCTGATAGGACAGAAAATTAGGTAGGCGGAGTAGACAGAACAGAATGCTGGGAGAAAGAAGCCAAGTCAGGCAGTCGCCATGATTCTCCCACACAACACAGCCGCAGGTTAAGATATTCCCTGGGCTACACAGATTATTAGAAATGGGTTAGATCAATATGTAAGAGCTAGCCAATAAGAGGCTGAAACTAATGGACCAAGTAGTGTTTAAAAGAATACAGTTTCCGTGTAATTATTTCGGGTATAAAACTAACCGGGTGGCAGAACCCAGCCCTCTGCCATTCATCAACACCCTCCTAACTCAGATGTCCTTGCCGGCGATTTACCCCCGTCTGAGCCCCTGGTGTGTGCCATCTGCTTGTCTTCCCTGCTGGGTCAGTGGGTCCTGTTTCTCCCTCTGCTTAATTAATCTTGATCAAATGGTGCTGCAGGTACAAATCGGGCACTTCTGTGCAAATCTACAGTGGATGGGTTACAGGTAACACAGCTAAACGTGGACCACACCACGGAGAATGAGGATGAGCTCTTTCGTCTTTCCCAACTGGGTGAGTAGAGTAGGCTGGGCTCTGGGGGACCTGTGGGAACAGGGGACCAGCTCCTAGGCTCCCTCTGTGCCTACCTTTGGTAACTGGAGATGGAGGTACATGCTAGAAGGACTGGGCCAGGGCTGGATCTGCTGTTGGACAGCCTTGGAAACCTCCATCTGTGTGCTGAGGGTGGTGGTAACATCGTCTTCAGAGTTAATGAGTGTGAACTGCTGCTCAGAGGAGTACCTAACACACAGTAGGCACATATCCCTGTTCCTGAGAGAGACTTAAGAGAGCAGTGATGTCCTGCAGTCCCACTGTCCCCCAAGCCTTCCCTTCCTTCCCAGCTCTGCAGACACAGCTGCCTCCTGGACTTTGGGCAGAGGCAGACAGTGCTGTAGCGCCTGCAGGGAGAGGCCTCTGTTATAGCTGCTTTCCTCGTTACTGTAGCAGGAACCTGACATAGTAGCTTAAGGGAGAAAGGGCCTTTTGACTAACGCTTTAAAGGGATCCTGTCCATCATGGCAGGAAAGCATGGCGACAGAAGGATTCTGTATCAGCCGATTACTAAATCTTAGCAAATCAGGAAGAGCGGGAACCAGAAGCAGGTCAGCCTACACCTTCCAGAGCCCACTCTCGAGTCCTCCTCCAACTAGACCCCATATCCAAAGGGTTCCTTAACCTCCCACAACAGCACCAGCTAGGAACTGATAGCTGAAACACATGAGGCCATGGGCACATGGCACCTTCAGACCACAGCAGGGCCTGAGTGAGGGATGTTCTGTGAAGGTTGGGGCCGAGAACAGTGGGGCACGGGGTTGTTGTACTCTGTGGTACCCTGGCATCGTGTTCATTTCCTAATATTTTGTTCTTACTCACCGTGCGTGTGGACACTGCACCGCCATCCCCTTTTCCTCTTCACTGTGGAGAAATGGGCCTGTTGAATTGTCCTTTCTCTGGTAGGTTTGGATGCAGGAAAGATCAAGCAGGTGGGTATCATCTGTGGCCAGGAGAGCACCAGGCGCATTGGGGATTACAAGGTCAAATATGGCTACACTGACATTGACCTGCTCAGGTAGGTGGCCATGCCTGCAGCCCCAGCCATTTGTGAGACCAGAGGACCTGGGGTAAAAACAGATCCCAGGCTGCAGCGGCAGGGGTGCTATTGAAAGTTCAGGCCCAAGGAGATACTTTCTGCCTCCAGAGAGCGTGTGTGGAGTGGGGCCTAGGCCATCAGCAGTCTGGTCCTGTGAGCTAGGCCCACAAGGGTCAAGGAAAGAGCTGACCAAGTCCAGGGCAGCAGAAGTGCCACAGAGCCAGGAAGGAGAATCCAGTGATAGCATGAGGTACCAGCATGAACAGGAAATGACAAGACCAAAGGGCAAGGTAGAGCTGGTGGGGGGCGGTGAATCATCCATTCTTTCTGGGCCATTCCCTCTGGGTGCTAGCCAAGTCCCCATGGCAATAGTAGTCCGGGTGAGCCTTTGTCTTGTCTAGTGTGCTCACTCCTTAGGCATGACCTTTTGTTCACCTCTTACTCGGCCCGTAAAATGGGTGTTGCCACTGGGCGGTGGTGGCTCCCGCCTTTAATCCGAGCACTTGGCAGCAGGGGGTCTCTGTGAATTCAAGGCCAGCCTGGTCTACAAGAGCGAGTTCCAGGACAGCTAGGACTGTTACATAAAGAAACCCTGTCTTGCAAATAAAAAAGATGGGTGTCACCTCTTACTCGGGCCATTATCCCACAGGCATATCCCAGGAGAGGAAACTGAGGCATGGAGTCATCCAGGACCCTGGCCCGTCCTAGCACTGGTGATGGACCCAGGCAGCCTGAATTTGGAGCCTGAGTCTGTCACCTCTGGCTAGCTCTCCCATTGCCTCTGTGGTGTCAGTCCAGCATTGTGTCACAGTCAGAAAATGTTACCAGGCTTCCTGGCTCAGTTAACTCCTCCCCCTCCCAGAATCTGAATATCCAGTATTTGAAAGCTTCTCCCCTAGTTTGCAGGGATCTGTTTACTTTATAGGGTAGGAGGTCTGTGACTTAAAACTCTTCAGCAAGGGTGCATGTAGCCTTCTCTCCCAAGCCAGACACCCCCACCCAGAGGCTACTATTCCCTTACATATTCCGCCTCCTATGTCTTAGTGCACACACGTGCACCGTGTGCTTGTGTGTGTTGTGGACGGTGAGGTGCCCCTCAAGCTTTCCTAGGGCTCTGCCCTCTGTCTTCCCTCTGAACCACTTTATTAGCATCCATCTGACATGGAAAGGAGCCGCTCAGCGTGGTCAGGACAGGTCCACGAAGGTGTCCGCTCCTCCACACTTGCTCACCTGCCTTGAGCTGCTGTCCTGCCTTGTAACAAACACTGATCCACCAGATATAATGGCACTGAGATGTTTCCAGACTTCCGTCCTCATGGTTTAGTCAAGAATGTCCTCACAGGATGTATGTGCTAGAGTAGTTTGACACTATAATGATTGACACACATCTGCCATGGTATCATATGGGATCTTAGTTGGAATAGATGCTTATCTTGGCATAGTTCAAGTTATAGCAAGAGGGCAGGTATTTGTTTTTAAATTTATTTTTATTTCAAAATAGGCTCTTACTAGTAACCCAGACTGAGATGATCCATAGGTCATGCCTATGTTGTATTGACTTGGTGACATCCTCTGTCACAGCTGCCCGAGCCTGGGAATGCAGGCATTCATCACGTCAGCCATCTGACAGATGGGTTTTTGAAAGACAGCCTCCCAGCTGGGTGCTGTGGTGGTACCAGTTTGTCATCCAGCACTCGACAGGAAGAGAGGCAGAACCATTAGGAGACCAAAATCATCCTTGATACATAATTATAAATCAGTGGAGGCTACACGAGACCTTATCAAAGAACAAGTAAATAAGTCGCAGCCATTTTGATGCTCGATTCCCACCCTGCCCTGCTGCAGCCAGGCTGAGGCTGTGGCAGGAGGCACAGAGTGGAACCCAGATCTGGCATCTGACCTTTGTCTTCATGGCCCCTGGACTTTACTTCGATGGCTGCCCTCAAGAGACAGGCCCATTCTTCTTTTCTCTTTCCCTCCATCCCTTTCCCTTTTATCAAGTCAAATGTTTTTTGTTCTGAGTGTAGATTCTTACCCTCAGCAGAAACCATGCACCCTGGGAACATTGCCACACAAAGCCCTCCCTATACTCTCTCATAGTGCTGCCAAGTCCAAACCCATCATCGCAGAGCCAGAAATCCATGGCGCACAGCCTCTGGATGGTGTGACAGGCTTCCTGGTGCTGATGTCTGAGGGACTGTACAAGGCCCTGGAGGCAGCCCATGGGCCTGGGCAGGCCAACCAGGTGAGCTGGGTAGGGCACACAGGTGGCATGGAGCATAACAGGCTAGCCCATGGGCAGTATGCTGGTTACCTGGACCCCTGATTCTCAAACACTGTCACCAGGCATCTTTTTAGGGTTCAAAGCCAGGGCCTGAGGCAAAAAGGGGGAGGTGGGAACTATACTGCCCCGGAGCTTCAGGAAAGGAAGGTAACAGAGTCCGAAAAGACCATGGCAGGGCTGGAGAAATGCTTCAGTGATTAAGAACGCAAACTGATCTTCCAGAGGTCCTGAGTTCAATTCCCAGCAGCCACACCACATGGTAGCTCACAACCATCTCCAGTGAGATCTGATGCCCTCTCCTGGCATAAGGTGTGCATGCAGATAGAGCACGCATATATAAAATAAGTACATTTTAAAAAGAGAAAAAGGGCCATGATCTGCTGCCCAGAATGCTGCCAGGCTTCAGTCTCGTTCCCCTTCCCACTGGGGCCTCAGGGGCTGCCTTTCCCTCCTGTGTGGCAGATTCTCCCTCTGGGGACTATGGAGAGGTCAAGGGTGAGAGGATAAAATTATTCAGCTACTGGGAATCCCTTATTACTCTAGCCCTTAGAGATATAAGACAGACAGTAGCCATCTGCGTGACTTCCAGGGACACACAGCATTTGTGTATTCCTGAGGGTGCTTGTCAGGTGCTCTACCACTAAGATACAGTCACAGCACATTTTGTTTTTGTTTCACGACAGGCAGTTGCCTATGCTAGGCTTGAACTTGCTTTGTAACCCAGGCAGGCCTCAAACAGCATCTTCTTGCCCTAGCTCCTCAGGCCTGTCTGTGTATTCCACAGAACTCAGTTAGCATTTGAAAAAAGGGCCGTACTTTGAGCTGCTGGGTGGCCAAGTTCAGATATGCCTCTCTTTGGTGTTATTCCTGCACGTGTCAGAACGCAGTCCTTTTCTGCTTGCTTTCTTTTCTCTTCTTCCTTTCTTTTCTTTTTTCTTTCTTTCTTTCGATGGAATCTTGCTCGGTAGCTTCGGCTAGGGTGAAACTAGTGATGTAGAGCAGGCTGGAGTTCTCCTGCCTCTGCCTCCTGAGTGCTGGGGTTACAGGTGTGTGCCAAAGCATTCAGTTCTGCTTCCTCTTCTTTAACTGAAGCCTGGCTGTCACCTAATCCCTGTGTTCAAGGTCTCCTGGCCATTGTATGTTATCCTTCACTCCAGCAGCCTCTAGCTCTATGCCAGTGGTTTCCTCCTCGCGAAGAAGGTCTAGGGTCCAGTCTCAGGTGGTGTGGCTGGGCAGACAACAGCCAAACCTCCGTGCCAGGTCCAGGTCCTTCCCCTTCCCTATCCCTGTGTTCCTGCTTCCACAAGGTGACAGTCAGTCTCAGGTAGAGGACTTGAGTTGGTGCTTTTGGTCTTTTTTTGTTTTGTTTGTTCATTTTTGTTTTTTTGAGACAAGGTCTGGAACTTGCAGTGACCCCTGACTTTGCCTCCTGAGTGCTGGGGTACAAGTATATACCAACACATATGCTGAGCTTTTGATCATTTGGGGGGGGGGGGGTGTTTCCTTTCCCTTTTGGTCTTCACAGTAGATGCCCTGAGAGGCTTCTACTAGATTGAGACAGAGGCCTTGTTGGAGGGCAGCTCCTGAAGATGCCTTGTGTGTGGAATAGGTGTTTTCTCCAGGGAAGAAGGCATAATCACAGCCTTTACCCTGCGTTTCCTAGCAGTCTTCTGAGTGCCCTTGCATCCGTTCTGTTATGTAATCCCACCGAAGTGAATGTTACCCATTTAGAGGCGTGGAAGCCAGTAGAGAGATCACAAGCTCCCACACCTTTTCTAATCAGTGTGTTCCAGATGGATTATCTGGAACAGCTTGAAAGGCTCAATTACAGTTTAACTAGCAGAGACTTCCTTCACCTGCTAGGCCAATGATCCCTAGGTCTCCTAAAGAGGGCTCTGGAATTTCGGCCCCTTTCCTTAGGTCACCCTGCATTCCTCATTGAGTTCTCCCTCCACACCCCCAGGAGATCGCAGCAATGATCGACACTGAATTTGCTAAGCAAACCTCCCTCGATGCAGTGGCCCAGGCTGTGGTAGACCGTGTAAAGCGTATCCACAGTGACACCTTTGCCAGTGGTGGGGAGCGTGCCAAGTTCTGCCCGCGGCATGAAGACATGACCCTGCTGGTGCGGAACTTCGGCTACCCGTTGGGTGAAATGAGCCAGCCTACGCCGACCCCAGCCCCAGGTATGTAGGCCATGTGCTGTACAGACCAGAGCATGTAAGAGGAGTCATGGGCTGGAGGCAGCACACAGTGGCTGATGAGATGAGCTCACTGCTTGGCAGGCCAGTGGAGCCTGTGGCCTAACCTTGTTCAGCACAGACTGTCAGGCTTGCAGACTCTGAGCTGCATGTCTGTCCTTACTCCTTTTGTCTGTACAGTAAGGACATAAGACTTGCCCAGGCCACCCCTAAAGTCTTGACGCATGAGCACACCATGTCTAATCACAAAGGCAGGTAGCAGAGGTGCTAGCTGCCACCACTGATGGTGGATTTCCTCCTAGCTTGTGCCCTGCCAGGAGTGCGGTCACTTCTCACCCTCGTTAGCAACCCTAACAGGAAAGAGAAGGGCTCTAGCATGAAAGGACTTGGATGAGTCAGGTGTGGGGACAGATGGTCACCTCAGAACCTGGTACTGTGTCGGACCACTTTGGGCCAAAGAGACATTTCACTCTCTCCCCTTTTCCTCTTTAATTTTTGAATAAAGTTGCTTGGACAGAGGTGAGACCTTCTGTACATTTCCTTTTCTGTTTTTATTTTATTTATTTATTTTTTTTTTTAAAATTTATTTATTTATTAAGGATTTCTGCCTCCTCCCCGAAACCGCTTCCCATTTCCCTCCCCCTCCCCCGATCAAGTCCCCCTCCCTCATCTGCTCAAAGAGCAATCATGGTTCCCTGACCTGTGGGAAGCCCAAGGACCGCCCACCTCTATCCAGGTCTCGTAAGGTGAGCATCCAAACTGCCTAGGCTCCCCCAAAGCCAGTACGTGCAGTAGGATCAAAAACCCATTGCCATTGTTCTTGAAAAATATGGAACGCTTCACGAATTTGCGTGTCATCCTTGCGCAGGGGCCATGCTAATCTTCTCTGTATCGTTCCAATTTTAGTATATGTGCTGCCGAAGCAAGCACCCTTTTCTGTTTTTAAACAAGCAAACCCTAGAGCTCCCACCTCCACACGAGTTTGCTCTCCCATGGACACCTGGGTTACTAGAGCCCCTCTGGCCTGTTACTGCAACCATATTTTCATTGGATCAGCCTCAACCACAAACAGACTACCCCCTGCATCAAGGCATCCATTCAGAGCCAGGCAGCATTTCATTGCCTTCCTGCTTTGATCCAGTGGGCTTCCTGGCTGGAGGAAGGTCCTACTGCTGTTCTGGAAGAGACTCTACCAAGGGACATCCACCCTGGGCCACCCCAAGGGTAGAGGGCCATGCTGGGGCTTTAGAGGCCTCTTAGCTCTCACATAGCACTTGTCACTCAAGAGCAACCTTGGGCCTACTACCCTGCCTCCCTCCAGGCTGATTTCCATTTCCCTGCTCTCTCTTCTATTTCAGGGGGCCGTGTGTACCCTGTTTCTGTGCCCTACTCAAGTGCCCAGAACACCAGCAAGACCAGTGTGACGCTCTCCCTCGTCATGCCTTCTCAGGGCCAGATGGTCAATGGTGCCCACAGTGCCTCCACCCTGGACGAAGCCACTCCCACCCTCACTAAGTAAGCTGTCACATTCTAGAGACAGTCCTGGGTACCTAGAAAGAAACAGGTTGCACAACCAAGCCCTAGGGCTCAGTAGGGTAGGATGAACTCTGGGGACCCTGGGGTCTTGGGCCTCTCCAATTCCCTGCTTCTACCTCTGGAGTAGGGAGTCTCCTCGGACACAAGCAAGAAGGAGCAGTACCATTAGTTCTGGCAGGTATTAGAATTGGACCTGGGCAGGTGGAGATTCAGGGTGGACAAGGAGACCTGAGAACGGAGCGAGGCAGCATTTATCCATGGGCAGCTTCTCTGGTTTTTCTCCTGTTTTGGAACTTGTAACATAGGGTCATTGGTTCATGCATCTGTAGTTGGGGAACATTGCCTGGCCTGTACTGGCTCCTCAGAGCTACTGCTCTCTCACTGTGATTGTCATCGCGGTCAGCTGTCTATAGTTTAAAGGGCACTGGGGGTGGAAGTCATGACCTGGGAGGAAGGGCACAGTGCAGCCTTGCCTGACAGGTCTGTTGTCCACCGGCCCCTTCCATTTCTGTGACTCTGCACCCTGCCCCTGCCCTGCCCAGATCCAAGGGGATCTGGTTTCCACACTCCAACTCTGAACTGATGGAATAATACAGCTGCCACACCCAGCCCCTCTCCGTGGATAGAGCTTAGCCGGATGTGGCCAATTAGAAGGGCTGGCAGAGAGGAGTGTCCCTGCTTCTGCCTCTTTAGAGGGCCTCCCTTCTGTCCTCAAGTCTTTGCCACTGCTGTTCCTGCACCCACATTTGTGGATGTAAGGGGCTGATAGACATCTGGGCACCATGGATAGCTGTGTGTTGTCCCAGCACAATCAGGGTAGCCTCTCCTCCCCACCAGGCTTCCGCAGGAGACCGCCAGCTGTGTCCACAAAGCCGACCAGGCAAGACTTCATGCTTCTCTGTTTAACTTCCTGAACCTCACAGATCTACTCGCCTGACTCTGAGCCTTTTCTGTCACCTAGGCCAGCCTTGAGCTGGTTCAGGACAGCTCAGAGCTGTCACATGGCAAGCTAATGAATAGCTCCGTAAAGAAAGGAGGGCCATTGGTGGGTGTATCTTAGTGACCAAGCAGTGAACTAGCATACATGAACTCCTAGGTTCAATCCCCAATAGTATTTCCTGCTACCATAGTGTTAAAGGTGCTGGGGCAATACATTATGGGCTGGAGAGATCGCTCAGTGGTGAAGAGCACTTGCTGCCCTTTTTGGTTTTTTGAGACAGGGTTTCTCTGTAGCTTTGGAGCCTGTCCTGGAACTAGCTCTTGTAGACCAGGCTGGCCTCGAACCACAGATATCTGCCTGCCTCTGCCTCCCAGGTGCTAGGATTAAAGGTGTGCGCCACCACCTGGCTTAAGCACTTGCTACTCTTGCAGAGGACCTGAGTGGTTCCCAGCATCCATATCAGGTTGCTCACAACCACCTGTAACTCCAACTCCATGGGTCTGATGCTGCCTTCTGGTGTCTATGGGCACCCCTCCACACATAGAGAAAAAGAAGAAAAACAGATGTTTGAAGACTGTTCATAGTAGATGCTAGTGCTCCAGCTCTTGGGAGAGTTAGACAAGAGGATCAAGAGTTCTGGCTGTATAGCAAGACTCTCAAGAAAAGCAAAGCAATACACTTGCCCTTTTATTTATCTCTGAGAGCATCTGACCCAGCTGGCTTTTATGGGATCTTTGTCAGAGAGGCATGTTACTAAAGGGCCAGTCGTGTCACTAGGTTGGAAGTTGAGGTCCCTGATGCTGCTACCCCAGACTGATTTCCTCCCCTCTTCTGCAGCCAGAGCCCCACTCTGACCCTGCAGTCCACCAACACACACACGCAGAGCAGCAGCTCCAGCTCCGACGGGGGCCTCTTCCGCTCCAGACCTGCTCACTCTCTTCCACCCGGGGAGGACGGCCGTGTTGAGCCCTATGTGGACTTTGCTGAGTTTTACCGCCTTTGGAGTGTGGACCACGGTGAGCAGAGCGTGATGACAGCTCCTTAGCCTGGCCTCAGAGTGCAGCCTTGGCACGACTCTGTGGAGGCACAGAAGGCTTGTGTCAAGGCAGGACATGCTTCCTGACCTTTGCAGGTGCCTTGGAACCCATGGGCAACTAGGCAATCATGCAGCAGGTTCTGTCCTATGGCTCTGGGTGGTAGCGTGAGTGCGGACTGCATTGCTGGTCCACACAGAAGGCTGGAGGCCAGACCACAGACATGATTAGACAGGGCCAAGTGTGGAAGCTGCAGGTGGCTGGCAAACCATCAAGAGTGCCTCCTGACATGTTCAAAGAACAGCAAGAAGCTGTCCTGTGGACCCCACCTCCCACAGGAGACACTGCTCCATCAAGACTGCCCTCCCTGCCTCAGCCTCCCCTGTGACCTCTGCTAGTACCCCTTGCCCCTGGATGGCTATCCCCTTCCCATCTTTCAGCCTAAACTCCTAGCTCCCTAGAGCAATTGGAGTGGGTACCTGTCTCTGAGTGTCACTGGAAAAGTTGAGGAAAGCCAGGGAAGCAGTGGGACCTGTAGCAGCCACAGGGGAGCAGGACAAGGGAGGACCAGAGAGAGCTGGCCAAGGGATGTGAGTCTTAGGCTGCAGGACAGCCAGCTGGCAGCTGACCTAACCCAAGGGGAGTTGGCTTCTCCATGGGGTGCAGATGGTGAGGGCAGACCAAGTCAGAGAAGCAAATGCCCACCAGCCTTCCTCCCAGCTGGTCCTGGGGAGACTGACGGGGAGTGCTGACTGTCACAGCCTTCATGCCGCTGAGGACGCTGGTCGACTCTGGGCTCTGCTGAAAGGAGAGGTGAAGATGGCTGTGGAGGGAAGAAGTTGAGTCTTGCCTGCCCAGAAAGGCCAAGGGCACTGAGGATGTGGCGATATTTTTGGACGTGAAGGGGAAAGATGGTGCTGGTCAGGCCCTGAGTTGAACCAGTTCATAGAAGTTTCCTGCCTTTAGTCAGGAGGGCTACCACGCGACTGCCTACAGCACGACTACCCCCTTGCTCGGAGGAGGAAGCAGGCCATACCTGAGCCCTGCAATCAGGATTGGAGTCCAAGCTCAAAGCTGTGGCCTTGTAACTGGTATTCTGCAACCCCTTCCCCACTGTGTGCAGCTGCTGGACAGAGTGTCCAGTGTGTTTCTTGTAGGCAAAGGCCAGTTCAGAGCACTTCTTGCTCAAATTCCATTTCCCTAAAGTGCAGCTGCTCGCTCAGTGCCAAGAAGAAATTGGGGTTCCAAGCACTGGAGAAAGAAGCCTTCCTTGCTACTCTCCACTAGAAGTCACCTGCCCTGCAGGCAAACAGGGTTCAGCTGGTGCGTGAAGACTTGGGACAAAGGAGATTCCCTCCCAGGACAGTGGTGCTCTTTGGTCTCTAGAAATAGAACCATGTTCCTGATGCAGTAAACTAAAGATGTTTGTCCTCTTGTCTGTCTTGTAACCCATAACTTATAAACACTCAGGAGGTGGCTGCCGCTTGTTCTGCTCAGGAGGCTTGAGAACCAAGCCTGCCAGACTGGTAAGTGGCAGTGCGGAATTTGAACTCAGGTTTTCTGGCCGTCCACACCACTGCCTGCATTCACTGAGCGTGGGTTTTGCCACAGGCCTGCTGTCTGAACTAAAGAGGGCAGTTCTGTTGTCCTCCCCAGGGAGATGGGGGTGGGGTAGGCTCGGGTCAGGGGTCAGGTGCCTTGACCCCCTCACTGGCTGGTTGGTTTTATTTGGCTTTATTTGGTTGAAGGATATCTTTAACATGCCTCTTTCTCGTCTGAGGACTTTACTCATCCCTCTCAGGATTGCCTGCCTGTAGGCAAAATGCTGTGTCTGCTTAGGAACAAAGCTGGGCTTTGTCCACTGTGGTCACTAGGTCCTCCACCCTCCCCTCTGCTGGGCTTCACTTGAAGACCTCCCTATCAGGGTCTGCAGCCCTCCTATCCAGCTCTGCTCTCAGGTGTCCTGAGGGCTACTGTGGCCCTCAGTGCCCCAGTGCTATGTTCAGGGCCAGCTTTGTCTCACAGGGCTGGGGCACTGCGCTCTTAGCCTTGTGCTAGCTCACCCTGGCTTTGGTTCTATTCCATGTACTATTCCATATTCTTTCTGTGGGGGAAGTATGTTCTTTCAACCCCCAAACTCCCTTGCTGTGAGATGGCTTGGGGCAGACTGGAAGAGTCTGGGAGTCTTTTAACTTCAGGAGGAGCCCAGTGTTAAGACCAGAAAAACCTCTCAGCAGCTAGACAGAGCAGTGTCAAAGCCAGGTAGGCAAGTGGCCTGTGCTGGGCTAGGGCCCTCTCCACCCTTGGCCTCACCTTTCTGAGGCTAGATCAGACAGGGACACTCACACTTGCAGTCCTTTATACCTGTCCACTCCCAGAACACAGTCCCAGGCTTAACTGAAACACCTGCCTGGATCAAACCCATTGAAGTCAGGTCCTCAGTCCAAGTCTGTGTACCTGGATGCCTAGTCAAGTCCCCACAGCACCCTTGGGTATCAGCAGGCTTCTTGTGGCAAGGCATAGCTTCTGGCTCTTCCACCAGATGCTCATGTTGACGGGGTTGCAGGCCTGCCTGGAGAGACCATGCAGAGGGTCCCATCCACTGACTTCAAAGGGAAGAGTTATGTTCCTAGCACTCTGGAGCCTCTTATCACAAGGGCTCAGCATAAATGCCAGCTCCTGGGAGAGGCCCCTCCACCCTGCTCTGCTGCCTGCTCAGCCTCTTTACAGAAATTCACTGCTGTGCCTAGTCCTAAGGTCCATGCGCCTAGCATGTATGATCCCTTACAGGTGCTAAGCAGCTTGAACACAGGAAGGAGCCGGGCGGTGGTGGCGCACGCCTTTAATCCCAGCACTTGGGAGGCAGAGGCAGGTGGATCTCTGTGAGTTCGAGACCAGCCTGGTTTACAAGAGCTAGTTCCAGGACAGGCTCCAAAACCACAGAGAAACCCTGACTCGAAAAAAAAAAAAAAAAAAAAAAAAAACACAGGAAGGGACAGTTGTGTGACCTTGGGCAGAGCCCTGGAACTGGATCTTAGTTTTTCTGTTTGCTAAGTGAGGATAGGGATGGTTTCCTAATAGGATTGTTCAACCACCGTTGGCAGGCTTACAGTGAGATGTAAGTCCACCCCTGTTCTGCCATGCCACATGGGCAGGGACTGGGACAGGTCACCAGAGTGTCAGACAAGATCTACCATGTGCCAAACTCAGATACTGTGTCTAGTGGTAGCTTAGCCAGAGCTGTCACCACACAGGTGCTGGGCCAGTACCACCTGCAGTTTCATCTAGGGGCCCAGACACAGGGCAGTGGCTTCTAAGATGAAGTCCAGATGGACGCCTTTGGCCAGGCTCCCAAATCTTTCCTGTGACACAGGAATGTCACGATTCTTCCTTCTGGGTCCCTATTTGGAAACCAAACAAGAACACATCATTGCCAGTCTCCCCCTCCCCCAAACAGGCTCAGCATGAGCATGCGCTTTGTTCCCACGCAAAGGTGACGCCAGCTCAGAGTACAGACAAGCTCTTGACATTTCCACAAGCCTGGGTGGCCTCATCGAGGACAGACTGCCTGGCAGCCAGCTTTGAGCACTATTGACCCCACTGGCTGGGCCCATTTTTGCCCTTGGAGACTGCCTAACTAGCTTTCTCTTTCACTGTCTTAGTCTGGAGGAGTCTAGAGGAGCCTGGAGCAGGAATGGGACGTACAACCTGCCTCTCCTCCCCCTACCCGCCACGATGAAGCTCCTGTAGGTGTCACTTCAGCCTGTGGTCCAGTGCTGAGCTCTAGAACTTTCATGGCTCCATCCCCCTGCCTCCTAGCATCTGCTGTGTGAGTCATTTGTCAGCCTTCTGGTCCCTCCAAGCCCGAGTTCTGCACACCACACATCTCAGTAGCCTAGGACCAACTGGAAAGTACTTTTTTTTTTTTTTTTAGTTTTTTGAGACAAGGTTTCTCTGTAGTTTTGGAGCCTGTCCTGGTACTAGCTCTCTAGCTCTTGTAGACCAGGCTGGCCTTGAACTCACAGAGATCCGAGTGCTGGGGGAAGTACTTAAGAAATGTCAGATGATGGGGATGGAGAGATTGCTCAGCTGTTAAGAGCACTGGCTACTCAGTTCCCTCATGGTAGGCCACAACCATCTGTAAATCCAGTTCCGGGGAATCCAGCACCCTTTCCTGACCTCCTTGGACACTAGGCATGCACCTGATGCACAGGTACGGATGCCGACAAAAACACCCCCACAAAGAACTATTTTTTTAAAAGTCAGGCTTGGTGGAGCATGCCTTTAATACCAGAACTCAGGAGGCAGAGACAGTGTATCTTAGTTGGAGGCTAGCCTGGTGATGTTTCAAGACAACCAGAGCTATAGAGAAAGACCCCGTCTCACCCCACCCCCCTCGCCCCACATCCACCCAGTGTCAGGTGAAGGCTGGAGGGCTGGCTCACCCTGCTTCACCCTCCTCCCCGCCCCACATCTTCTCAGTGTCCAGTGAGGGCTGGAGGGCTGGCTCAACATTTAGTGCTTGCAGCTCTTCCAGAGTCAAGTTCAGTTCCCAGCACCTACATCAGACAGCTCACAACTGCCTGTCACGCCAGCTTTGGGGAGTCCAGTGCCCTTTCCTGGTTTCTCAAGGGGCTATCCTCCCCCACATACAAATAAACTTTAAAATAAATACTAAAAAGAAATGTCAGGTAGCCAGGTGTAGTGGCACATGACTTTAATCCTAACACTCAGAAGACTGAAGCAGGCAGATCTCTTGTGCTCGTGCCAGCCTGGTCTACTTAGCGAGCTCCAGGCCAACCAAAGCTATGTAGAGAACAAAAAGCCAAAGCTAGTTCCAGGACAGGCTCCCAAAGCCACAGAGAAACCCTGTCTCAAAAAGAAAAAACAAACAAAAAAACCAAAGCCACAGTGACAGACAAAAACTGTCCAGAGGCAACTTCCCCAAACATGGCTACCGGAAGTATCTACAGAAAATTGTCCCACCCCAACCAGTGTTTTGGGCTTGGTGGCAAATTAGATGGTTCATGATTTATTCAGATTATTTTCACATTTGCCTACTGATTTGTGTATATGTGTGGGTGCATACATGCCACAGCACACACGTGGAGTCAGTTCTGTCCTCCCACCATGTGGGTCCTGTGGGTTAAACTCAGGTTGTCAGGCTGGGCAGCAAGCACCTTTACCTGTTGCTCCATCTCTCCCACCTCCCAAGAAACAGACAAACAAAAAAAGGTCTCCTTGCCGGGCGGTGGTGGTGCACACCTTTAATCCCAGCACTAGGGAGGCAGAGGCAGGCAAATCTCTGTGAGTTCGAGGCCAGCCTGATCTACAAGAGCTAGTTCCAGGACAGGCTCCAAAGCTACAGAGAAACCATGTCTCAACCCCCCCCCCCAAAAAAAAAGGTCTCTTTATCAGGTAAATTGATGTGACAAGATGAACACTATAGGTTAGCAGGACACCATCTCACCACCTTTAACACCCGACCTCTCCCCCCACCCACCTCTGCCTATGAGGATAGCCCCTGAGGGCTAAGGCTGCCGGGTCCCAGTGACCTCAAACGCCAGCCAGTTGCTGTGTTCCAGGTCCCTGCTGGGAGCTTGCAGTGCCTAACCCAGGTCAAAGCTGGGGCAAGGGATCCAGAGGCCATTCAGGCTGCTATCAGAAGACTGTCTCCAGCTGGCTGTAGATTTTGGAAAGAGTTGTCTGGGAGGTGGAGCATTAGCAGGTGCATACCAGCTGGTATTAGCTGGGGAGAGGCTTACACTGTTGGCCCCAGCCTGGCTGTACACAACGAAGTCCTTTGGTAATCAAGAGGGGGTGGCTGTTAAAAATATGGTTTCCTGGCTCTACTTGGCATCTGCAAAGCAAGCAGAGAGAGGGGAGACAGTGGAGCCCCTAGACCCTTGACATCTGTCTGCCTTCCTTTCCACCATCTTGGCTTGGTGATCTGGGTAATGCCTGTAAACCTCACAGATCACCATCTTATCTCTAAAGGCAAGTTAAGGGCCAGATAAAGGCATGGCAATACACCCCTGGAATCTTAGGCATCTAGCTGAGGCACAAGGATCCCAGATTTGAGGCCACCTTAAGTTATATAGTGAAACCCTGAGTGAAATAAAAATAGCTAGGGACATAGTGGCTAGTATAGCATGCACCAAGTCCTGGGTTCAAACCTCACTCAGCAGCTCATATAAACGGCACCAAGAAGGCGGAGCTAGGAGGATCACAGTGTCCAGATTGTCTGGCTGTACGTCAAGTTCAAGGCTAGCCTGGCCTCTAGGAGAATTAATAAATAGGGCCAATGAGATGGCTCAGCAGGTAGAGATGCCTGCTGCCAAGTCTGATGACCTAAGCTTGATCCCTGGGACCCACACAGTGAAAGAAGGAACCAGCCTTGGCTAGCTTGTCCCCAGATCTCCATGTGCCTCCCTAACACACGAAAGGGATTAAATGAAAGGACTAGAGAGAGAATTCAGTGGTAGAGTACTTGTCTACTGTGTCTGCTGCGTGCAAGGTTCAATCCCAGGTGCCAATAAACAAACCAACAAACGAAGCACACTTGTTAAGCCAGGTATGTGGCACATGCCTTTAATCCCAGGACAGCAGACTTATACAGAACCCCTATCTGGAAAGACAAGCAAAACTAAATGCTCGTGGGGGCTGGAGAGATGGTTCAGTGGTTAAGAGCATTGCCTGCTCTTCCAAAGGTCCTGAGTTCAATTCCCAGCAACCACATGGTGGCTCACAACCATCTGTAAAGAGGTCTGGCGCCCTCTTCTGGCCTTCAGGCATACAGACAGAATATTGTATACATAATAAATAAATAAATTATACATAATAAATAAATATTAAAAAAAAACAAAAAAACCCTAAATGCTCGTAAGTGTTCTCCTTCCTCATTGAGCCCCTCCTCTGTAGAAATCTGGGTTCCCAGTCCTCAGCCCAGATGTTTTGGAGTTCTTCAAACAGGGGAGCCTGATTAGGGGGTGGAAGACAGGCAAGGAATGGGGCCACTCCCTTGCTACATAGTGCCCATTCTCTGGGTTCTATGCACTCCTGTGGACTCCAGGCTCCCCCATCAGGGCCAAGAAAGTTCTAATGGATGTTGGTGTCTAGGGAAGGTGTCACCCCTCCCTGCTTTAGCTGGGTGCTGGGCTCTTTTTGGTTTTTTTTGAGACGTTTCTCTGTAGCTTTGAGGCCTGTTGTCCTGGAACTAGCTCTTGTAGAACAGGCTGGCCTCGAACTCAGAGATTCGCCTGCCTCTGCCTCCCGAGTGCTGGGATTAAAGGTGTGTGCCACCATTGCCCCGCTTTCAGCTGGGCTCTTAACAGTTGCCTTGTAGGCAGCATCAGAGATGAGGAGCAAGCTGGATGAGAAGCAGCCTGACTCCCCTTCTCCCTTGGAGCAAGAAAACAAAAGATGGGGTACAAGGACAGCACAGCACCACAGTGAACCGGGTCTGGATTAAGGGCTCCACTGGGACACTTTGTCCCTCAGCCTCAACCTCCTCTTGTAGCGCTGCACCCTATACCTCTGGAGAGGCAAGCCTTGCAAGGCTTTGTAATGGGTGGAATAGGACAGAAGCAATGTCTTTGTTTATGTTCAGGCTTGGCACACAGTAGCATCCTGTCATTGCCACTATAGCCCTTGTTGCAACTCAGGCTAAATTCTATGGGAAGTATGCAACTGGTTCAGTCCTAGGGAGGTTTTGTTGGTTTGTTTTCTTGAAACACTGTCTCAATATGATGCACAAGTCCTGCCTCCCACCTCCTAAGAGCTGGGGATGTAAGTGTAAAACCCCCAGGCCTGGCTTTATTGTTTCTCACCAGCTGGCCTGGAACACACTCTGTAGACCAGGCTGGCCTCAATCTCACAGAGATCTGCCTGTCTCTGCCTCCTGAGTGCTGGGAATAAAGTGTGAACCACCTTGTAGTGTAGGCCCCACATTTCTGTATGGCACAAAAGCCATAGGCCTGATCTGAGGTGGTTACGTAGCTCTGCAGACAAGCTGTCTCTGCCTAACAATAGTCGGGATGTGCTGCTCCTTTCTCTTCTGTTATAAATGTAGATCGCCTGGGGAGAGGTGTCGGCTGAAGCTGGTGATCTAGTGGTCAGGAGGTTTGGTGCTTCTTTCTTTGTAATTTGGAGGATATCTTACGTGACAGCTAGCTTACAGGTAGATGCAGACGTGACAAAAGGCCATTCACCTGGTAAACGTGACGAAAGGCCATTCACCTGGTTACCTAGGAGACAGCCTGATGTGTTTTCCCCTGCTCAACTTATGTGATGCTATATAAGCTCTTTGGATAATAAACGAGAGGGATCTTCGGGAGATCGGGAGATCGTCAGGAGAAAGGACCCTGAGATGCCCTTCCATGATGACCATGTAAGTTGTGTCTGATTATTCCTCGCGACTCCGTACCAGTCCCAGTTAGGGAAAATGATTATCTGTGTTGGAGCAACACGGGCCCCAACATTGTAGGCTGTTTGTCTTTGCCCCCCCCCACCCCATCTCAGGTAGCCCACATTGGCCTTGAATTCATTGTTCAGCCTAGTGAATTCATTAAACCTAATGCATTCATGAACACGGCCTTAAACACCTCATCTCTCTCTCCCGTGTTGTGATTCCATACCACTGCCACCTGCCATCATGTCCAGATTTTTGTTTTGATTTTTTTTTTCTGAGACAGTTTCACACTGTGTGCCCAGGATAGCCTAGAACACTTGTTGATCCTTTTGCCACAGCCTCCAAAGTGCTGGGATCACAAGTGGATTCTATCATGCCTAGCCCTGGAGAAATGTTTTAAAACTCAAACCACCCAAAGTTCAGGAGCCTGGTGACTTTGATGAGGGCGGGTTGGGGACAAGGGAGAACGACTTAGGAGCCAGTATCTGCTGTGTCTAGTGGAACAGTGACAGGAAGTGGCCATCAGCTGGTGAGACAGACTTTTCTCCATGGCACAGCAAGTGGCCATATGTCTGGTAGAAATGGCTCCTATTGCTAGAGCTCATCCCCGGGCCAGCCTGAGTTTGGCTCAGCCCGCTGGCACCTCAGTACCCTCAACCTTCTCCCCAGTAGCAGGATGACCACATGCCTCATTTCTCTCTGGAGAAAAGAGTCACCTGAGACCTGGGGACTCAGACCTGGGATGTTCTGGTCTCTCTCACTTCAGAGTGATCAAATCAGGTCACAGCCAGCCCATGTTCTGGGAGGAACTGGGGAGGTGTGGCCTACAGGAAGAACCCTTTTCTACTTATGGTCCCCGCTGACAACTTCCTCCTGGTAGACATGAGAGCAAGCAGTACCTTGCTGGGTGGGACAGGCAAGTTCAGCTGACCAGGCCCTGGCAAATCAAAGGCTCTGGACCCCTTCAAGCTCTGCCCTTCTCCATGATCCCAGCTGTCCTGCTTGCTGTCACCCTTGAAGGGCCCAGTGAGGAAGGAGGCCAGGCCTGCTCCTGCTCCTATCATTTCTCAGGCTAGCGAGATGGCCCAGTAGGTAAAGGCACTGGGGGCGGGGGGAGGCGGGGGGGCGGGGGTGCCAAGCTGCCAAGCTGATGACTGTTGGATCCCTGAGAAGCACATGGTGGAAGGAGAGAACTGATTTCTACAAATTGCCTTCTGACCTACACACACTTAAACAAAATTAATAACACGGAATTAAAAAGACTATTTCAGCCAGACAGTGGTGGCGCACGCCTTTAATCCCAGCACTCAGAGGCAGAGGCAAGAGGATCTGTGTGAGTTCGAGGCCAGACTGATCTATGGAGCAAGTTCCAGGACAGGCTGCAAAGCTGCATAGAGGAACCCTGTCTCGGGGGGGAAAAAATCACAACTATTTCAGGGGAGCACCAGTTGCTCCCCTTGCAGAGGACCCAGGTTTGGTTCCCACCATTCAAATGATGACTCATAACCAGCCGTAACTCCAGTTCCAGAAGATCTAGTACTTCTGGCCTCCATGAGCACTGCGTGAGGAGCGCTTCCATACAAGCAGACAAAACATCCATACACATAGAAATGTACAGTATGTTAGGGGCTCGAGAGATGTCTCAGCGGCTAGGGAGCACGTACTGTTCTTTCAGAGAACCTGAGTTTGGTTCTCGTAGCTCAGGTCAGATGACTCACTGCCTGTAATCCAACTCCAGGGAGATCCAATGCCTCTGGCCTTAAATACGTGTGCTCACATACACATCCCCCCACACAGATTTATATATCATTAGACATTTAGGAAAGTAAGTAGCGACATCAATTTCAGCATATATTTGGGATCAGTAGGGGGTGTGTGACAGTTTTTCTCCCTCCACCATGTGGGCCTCAGGGATTGAACTCTGGTCTTCAGAGTGCTGGAATTACAGGCATGTGCAACTGGGTTTGGGCTAGGAATGAGACCTTGTGCACACTAACCAGGCACTCTTGTCTTGTTGAACTATACCTCAGCCTCTAGCTGAGGGTGTTTTTTTGTTAGTGTTGTTTTGTTTTTATTATTGTTATTATTATTATTACTACCACAATTGTTGCTGGGCATGACAGCTCATGCCTTTAACCCTAGGAGAACCGAAACTCCAAGGTCATCCTGAACTTAATAGCAGGTTCCACAACAGCCTGAGCTGTACAGAAACCGGGTCTCAAAACAAAACAGAGCAAAAGCAGAATTGTTTGGGAGCCCTTAAGCCTTTCCAGGTGCCAAGCAATACACCGCTACAGTGGCAGGTGGCTATCAAGAAATGCCTGGCAGGGCTATGCTAACCAGGGACATGTCAATTGTGTGCCTGCTACATTGGTAGAGTGGCTGGGATGGAAAGTTCTAGAAACCTTATTACAGGGGTGCAGGGGGTGCTGGAGAACCTTGGAGAGAAGGAAAGGATTTTGCCAAATTACCAAGGGAAGAACCAGACCTACTTTGGCCAGCCCCAGGTGACTGGTTCTAGAAATTTTAGTGTACAGAATCACTTCATACCCAGTGTGGTGACTAGAGCTGGTTTTGGAGAGTGAGCTCCACATGACAGGAGCAAAGCTACATAGACTGGGACCCATGGAGGTAACCCCAAGGTCCCCACTAAGTTCACAGGTGTGAGGTCAATCTACAGTCAGACTGTGCATGTGTTTTTGGTTTTTTAAGATTTATTTATTTATGTATACAGTGTCCTGCCTGCATGCCAGAAGAGGGCACCAGATCTAATTGTAGATGGTTGTGAGACACCATGTGGAATTGAACTAGAACATTTGGAAGAGCAGTCAGTGCTCTTAACCGCTGAGCCATCTCTCCAGGTAGACAGTAGGCCCTGTGGCCTTTTGTAGCCGATCTTGGATTTCATAGATAAATTCTGCTGCTTTTCTAGCTCTGTCCTCTATCTTGGCTCCAGATACATGACCCAGACCCTTGGCCAGGACTAAAACAGCAGCATATAATGGCATATATATGTCACAATATTTCATAATGTAAATATAATGGCATATTATATTTCTGCTCCTCAAATGGGCCAGAGAAGTTTCTGAACCATGCAAGCCACCGCTGAGCCCATCCATGGTTTTCAGACTCAGATAAGACAGAGTGGATATTTCTGAGGTTGCCTTCAGGCCCAGCCCAGTCATCCTCCCTGAGATACCTGTCTACTGGGTGAAACTCAGCATAGTGATCAAAAGGATGGTTTGAACTGGCCAGCCCAGCCGCTGAAGCGGAGAGCAGGTAGCCAGGCCCCAAGTCAGCATCCTGAGCCTGTGTTTCCACCTCTGAGTCATGGGCCCCTTCTCTGAAGCAGGCATTGCTGTGAATACAGGAGGGACATAGAGGCAGAAGAGGGATTCTGGGTAACTCCGTACCACTCCTGTCAGGACCTCACGCCTAGTTCCCAGCCCCTCCCTCCCTGTGGTGATCTTGTGGAATGCTGTGGTGTGAGTTTTTGGGGAGTGCCCAGTAGGGGTTTGTGGACTCAAGGGTATGTCCTGCTCACGTGGTATTTGTGTATGAAGGCTATGTGACTACGAGACAAATTGAGTGTGTCACACTAATGGGGAGAGAGCCAGCGGGTGCAGCTTGGGACAGGTGGGGGCTGGGTCTCTGCAGACACGAACACAGCAATGGGTGTGCCTGCATTTCTCCAAGGGTGTTGGGGCCAAGAAGCAGCTAAGGTGGGGACGTTGGTGTGACTCAGTCCACTCTCCACAGTCATCTGACCTCCTTCTGATAAGGCCACCCTCAGGGGTCTGTAGGAGAGGTCACATTGCTCAGTGGTTTCCCGGAGACACTCTAGCATCTGGGGCTTTCTCAGAGCTCCATAGATTGTGTCCCCCATCTCCTGGCTGTGGCTTGCACCACACTGTGAAACCCCTGCCTTTGCTTATGATATTCCTCAGCCTGGATGCTGATCTCTTCCAGTGCTGTGTTTCCACATCCACCCTGACCTCCAAGGCCAGGCTGAGCTGCTGCCCAGCAACCGTTGCTCTTCTGCTCTCAGGGACCCAGGTTTTCCTGTTGACAGGAGGCTCATTCATCCTGTCCCTTGATAATCTGGGGTCCAGGGCTGGCCTGGAGTATTCTCTCTGGAACTGACCTGGTGAGTAAAGTCCTGAATCTGGATCTGGGACCTGGGTTGGGTCCTGGCTCTACAACTCAGGCACCACGTCAGTCTCTTCTTGCCTTGCTTGTCTCCAAATGGAGGGCACAGGGCTAGGGTACCCTCGTTGAGACTGGAGATGGAGCAGTGGCCTGAGTTTTGTGGGGTAAGAAGGATGCTGCCACCCTAGGTCACACGCTGGCAGCACATGACAGGCCTGGGGGGTACTTTCCAGTACAGAGGCCTCCTTTACTGGGGGCTTTTCTCTGGCCTCTCACCTGCTACTAGCTCCCCACAGACCCTTCTGTGGTGAGGCCTGCCTCAGAAAGCAGACACAGAAGCCAGGGAGGGTGCCTAGGGCTCCTGGCCATTTGGCAGTGTTTGTGGAGCTCCTGCTGTCTATGTGCCAGGCTGTGCTGGGTGCAAGCAGCATCAGCAAAGATCCCTGCCCTCCCAGCAGGGAGACAACACAGTGAATTATCTGCTATGCTTGCAGGTGAAAAGTCCACGGAGGGGGAGGAGAAGTGGGAGGGGAGGGGAGGAGGCAGAGGGAGGGAGACAAGAAGGAGAAGGGCAGACAAGGGGCCCAGGGAGACTATGCCTGGCAGAATGATAGAAACTTGGGGTAGGAACAGAGGCTGAATGGGAGCCCTGGGCACCAGAGGGAGGATGGGCCTAGGATGGTCCCTGGTATGCTGAAGAACCTAGGATTCCTAAATCTGGGCTCACTCCTAAGAAGCTGACAGTAGTCTTGAGCCCTTCCCTAGGAACACATACACTGAGCATGCCCATCTCCATACACCTAGTGTGTGTGTGTGTGTGTGTGTGTACATCACAGGCGTAAGACACTCCCACGTGCTCATGCACATGCTCACATATCCTTACACATATCACACATGCTTCTGAGAATTCTGGAATATTCCTGAATACCTTGCCATAATGGATCCCTGTCTGTCCGTTGCCCTGGTTTGAGTGAAAACTGAGGCTTGCAGAGTCACCCAGGTAGGAACTTTCTAAATGAAACCCGGGCTAGCTCTCTGGAAGCAAGATAGCCCTCAGGGCCTTCAGAAGTTTGACTTAAGCAAGATAGCCCTCAGGGCCTTCAGAAGTTTGACTTATCTGGCCTGGAGAAGAATGAGTAGGAAACCCCTCACCTGGAGACCTGGAGGCCAGGTGAGATGTCACAGGGAGGGGAACGCAGCTGCCTAGCAGGAAGAGCCGACACTGGGCTAACAGACCCAGCAATTGTTCCCACAGCCAAATCAGCTCCAGAAAGAAAGCGGCAGCCTAAGCTGTAAGGTGACACCATGCAACATGCTAGGGGCAGGATAATCTTGTATCTGGGCGGCTCCCAACTCCAGCTCCCACAGCCTCCAAGTCTTACCAGTCAGTCCCCAGGGGAGGGGGCAGAGAGGAGGACCACCTACCAAGCCCCTCCCTGCCCACACACAGGAAGTGACTGGAGGGGGAGCCAGATGCTGCTGATGTCAGTGGGGTGATGGATGCAAACGTCCTACTCTACAGAAGAAGAAACTCATGTGGAGGCCAAGGGTGCACAGTGGGGCAGGACAGAACCGAAGTTTTAGAAAGCCCGCATTTCCTGCCCCCAGCTGCTGAGTGAGTCTGCCTTGCTGGGGGGAAGGAACCGAAAGGTGACTGGGGAAAGGAAACTAGAGGCTGCCTCTCTCTCATCCCTGCCAGCTCCAGGGGAGGTGGGCTCCTCCTCCCACCAGACCTAGGCTGAAAGGAGGAGGGGTGTGTGCTGTCCCGGGCTGTACCAAGCCCTGGTTGAATGTGGCCAAGGAAGTCCCTTGCTGTTTCTGAAGGCTGGGGAAATCCATACTCACCACTCTGTTCCAACAGACTGTGAGAGAAACGCTGAGAAACGGAGGTGGACTTTGGTATGACCCTAAGCAAGGCAGCTCCCCCTCCCTCCCAGAGTCCCAGAGGCCTCCCAAGAAGCTTGGGAATCTGGAAAAGGCAGGAAAACAAAGACTCAAGGGTAATGATGAGGGACAAAGTGCAAACAGCAGGTCCCCAGAAGTTTCCAGAAGTGGCCAACTCTGGGCAGGGCAAGGCAGAGCCGGCTCTTGTCATCCATATTACTGCCCTGGGTGGTGCTGGAGGAGAGCGTACTTCTCGCTGCATTCTGAGAGCTGACGCTGAAGGCTCACGACAGGCAAATGTGAGTGTTGTGCATTGTATTGAAATCAGACGCCATGGGAATTGTGTGCGGAATATAGCTCAGTGGAAGGGTGCCTGCATGGCTTATGGGAGGTCCTGGGTTCCATTCACAGCACCACACTAAATAAATAGACAGACAGACAAATAGATAATCCAGCCAGACAGTGGTGGCACATGCACTTAATTCTAGCACTGGGAAGGCAGAGGCAGGCCCATCTTTGACTTTGAGGCCAGTCTTATCTACAGAGAGAATTCCAGGACAGTCAGGGCTACACAGAGAAACCCTGTCTCGAAAAACAAAAAACAAACAAACAAACAAATATAGATAATCCAAGGGGTGTCAAGCTATAGGGGTGGAGTATTGTTTTTTAGGTCACAGTAAAATGCCTCATATCAAGTGTCACAAAGACTCGTCCTGCCCCTTCCAGAAGATCTGAGTTCAATTCCCTAGACCCACACTGGCAACTCATAACAGCCAGTAACTCCAGTTCCAGGTGGTGTGAAGCCCTCTTCTGGTCCTGAGGGCACTTGCATATACACACAGCATGCACACACTCACACAGAAACATAAATAAAAGTAAACATTTAAAGAAAAAAGAAGCGGAATTGAAGAGAAGGCTTAAGAGTAAAGAGCATTTATTATTCCTGCGAAAGACTTGGGTTTGATTCCCAGCACCCACATGGCGGCTCACAACCATCCATAACTCCAGTTCCAGGGGACCCAATGCCCTTTTCTGACCTCTGAGAGGACTCCACCCCTAAAAGGAAACAACTTATCATAAGGTTGATACTTACAGGGAATTTAAGAAGGGGGAATCATGGGTGGGCTTCCTTTTCAATGAAAATTACCATCTGGAAACTACCTTTTGATAATGTTCCAGTTTACACTGTGTGCCGCGATAATCTATTCAATTAAAGTCATCCAGAAATGAAGAGACATGGGACTGGGGATGTAACCCAGGGGGTAGAACACTTGTCTGTCTGCCACGTGGGAAGCTCTGAGTTAGCACCTAGTGCCACAGGAAACCACACGTGGTGACCAAACATCTGTGAGCATAGTAAGGTGTAGGCCAGGGGAGCAGGAGCTCTTGTTCATTCTTGGGTATACACTGGAGACCTCATCTCAGAAACACAAAATGACAAAAGCCTGGGAACATTCGAGGGTAGCTCAGCTTGTGGGCACTTACCACGAAAACCTAACAACCCGAGTTTGATGCCCAGATCCCACTGTGGAAGGAAAGAACTAGCTCTCAAAAGGTGCCCTCTGACCTGGGCAGGCAAGGCATAAACATGGTCTCTTGAGCTAGTGCACACATATCAATAATAACAAAAGATTTTGTTTTGTTTTGTTTGTTTGTTTTTCAAGACTGGGTTTCTCTGTGTAACAGTCCTGGCTGGAACTCGCTTTTGTAGACCAGGCTGGCCTCGAACTCATAGAGCTCTGTCTGCCTCTGCTATAACAAAAAGTTTTTTTTTTAAGATTTATTTATTTATTATGTATACAGCATTCCTTCCATGCATGTTTGTATGCCAGAAGAGGGCACCAGATCTCATTATAGATGGTTGTGAAACACCATGTGGTTGCTGGGAATTGAACTCAGGACCTCTGGAAGAGCAATCAGTGCTCTTAACCTCTGAGCCATCTCTCCAGCCCCTAACAAAAAGTTTTTAAAGACTGTTTTATCACTAGGAAACAAAAAGGGCCCTCCTTCCTACCTGGAAATAAGTTCGTCCTACAAGCATGAATTTGTCTTGGGTTCTTAAAACGTAAAGACACAGCTGGGCAGGGGTGGTGCATGCTTTTAATTCCAGCACTCTAGAGGCAGAGGCAGGCAGATCTCTATGAGTTCAAAGCCAGCCTGGTCTACAGAGTGAATTCCAGGCCAGCCAGAGCTGCTACACAGAGAAACCCTGTCTTGAAAAACAATAACAACAATAAAAAACAGCTTTACATAATAATAATAAGAAGAAAATTGAGGCTTAGCAATTAAGAGCTCTTGCAGAGGACATACTGGGTTCGGTTCCAGCACCCGAATGACAGCTTACAGCCATGCATAGCTTCAGTTCCAGGGGATTTTACACTCTCTTCTGAACTCCATGGGCACCAGCCATAGATGCAGACAAAACACACATATAAAATAAATATACCTTTTAAAAAGTTATGAGTCAGACAACTAATAATTAGGGGCTAGCCTGAGATGACTCAGCAGTTAAGAGCGCCAGCTGCTCTTCCAGAGGACCTGGGTTTGATTCCCAGCACCCACATGGCTGCTCACAACCATCTGTAACGTGTTTGTTCTAAGGGATCCAGTGGGTACTACATGCAGATACTGCACATACATCCGAGCAAAACACCACACAGGACATAATTGTTAAAAAGACATAAAAAAAAAAAAGAAAGGAAAGGAAGGACATAAATCACTTTGGTGGTGGCATGAGCCTGCAAAGTTAGCAGCTTGGGAGGTGAGCCTGAAAAGTTAGCAACTTGGGAGACCGGGGCAGGATGATCATAAATTAGAGACCAACTTTGGCCAGTCAGTGAGACCTGTCCAAATAAACTAAATGAGTAGTAAAAAGGCACATTGTTTTTTTTTTTAAATATTTGTTTATTATGTATACAATATTCTGTCTGTGTGTATGCTTGCAGGCCAGAAGAGGGTACCAGACCTCATTACAGATGGTTGTGAGCCACCATGTGGCAGCCGGGAATTGAACTCAGGACCCCTGGAAGAGCAGGCAACGCTCCCAACCGCTGAGCCATCTCTCCAGCCCCAAAAGGCACATTGTTGCTCCAGACTTGTAGAGCACAGAGTCTTGGGGAACAGAGCTTGTCTTCAGAAGAAAGAACCTACTACAACAAGCTAGGTGTGGTGGCACATGCATTTTGTACCAGCACTTGGGTGGGCAGCAGAGGCAGGTGGATACCTGAGTTCGAGGCTAGCCTGATCTACAGAGAGTTCCAGGACAGTCAGGGCTACACAGAGAAACCCTGTCTTGAGAAACCTAAATAAGTAAATAGGTAATAGTCTAGCACAGGTGACAGGAATGCTAGAGGTTGCCAGCTGTGAGCATCCTGAGGATGGGAGGGGCAGAGAGTGGGGAAACCTCCAAGCCTGGGGGTGAACCTCAGATCCAGCACATTGCCATTACCTTCCACTATGGCCCTTTGGGCCTCACCTGGAGAGGGTATTATGGGTGATTTTGTGCATGCCCGTTGATGAAGCAGGGACAGAAGGATGGAGGCCAGTGTACAGAGGCCAGAGAAAGACACAAACCAGCACGGACACTGCGGCGACCCTGTCTTGAACACTTCCTACCACCAGGCCTCTACATAGGGCCACAGCGGTATGTACACTTAGTCTCAGTGGTCAGGACCATGTGTACACCACCACACAGGAGGCCTGTGCCCCCAGCCACAGTGTGTTCACTATCACACCACAACACGAATCTATCTACGCGTCCATGCGCACACAGGGGCCGACCTGCCACACGCTGCAGAACACAGACACACAGGTCCACGCACATGCAGAGCCGGACACGGACTCTAGCCAGCCCCACCTCACACCGCACACACACCCATCACAGGACGCCAGGGCCGTGGGCCGGCGCACGCACGGTCACAGGCAGGGCACGCGCACACTCGCGCATCCGATCGCTGCACACACGCGAGGCGCAGGGAGGCGGCGGGAGCCCGCGGTCCAGGCGCCCCGGGCCCCGAGCGCGCGGAGCCCAGCTGGAGGGGGAGGGGACGCGGCCGCGCGGGGGCGGGGCGGGGGCCGGCGGGAGCGGGCACCTCCAGCGCAGCGCTCGGCCTTGCCGCCGCGCCCCCGCCGCCGCCCCGGGGTGCAGTCAAGCGGCCTCGCGGGGCCCGCGGGACCGGGTGGAGGTGGGGTGGGGGGCGGGGATCGGGCCGGGCCGGAGCCGCGTTGCCTGCGATGCCGGGCGCCCGCCGCAGCCGCCGCCGCCGGAGCCCGGGATGGGGCGAGGAAAGGCTGCGGCGGACGCCAGCATCTCCCCGCCTGGGGCCCCGGGGGCCGCGGAGCCGCCGCCGCCGCTGCTGCTGCCGCCGCTGCTAAGACCCAGCGGGCGATGGGTGAGTTGACCCTGCAGCCAGGGACCTGCGTCGCAACCCTGCATCCCCCGCGCCCCAGGCCTCGCCTCCGGATCCCCACCACCGCCCCCCGCGAGCGTCCCGCAACCCCGGAGCGGGGGCCTGGAGCTGAGGAGCGGCGGGATGTGGAGGGGGGCTGCTTAACCGGTGCCCCCTGCCCCCACCCGCCTGCTCTCCGCAGCTTTCCATGGCCGTAGGGCAGAGCCTGGCGCGGCGACCCCCTCCCCTGACTGGATTGGGGGTGGGGTGGGGGCGTCCCAAGGCGCGGGGCTCCAGCCATGCTTTGTGCGCCGCGCTCTCCCTTCCACCTCCGGTGCGGCTTGGGGCTGGGGGCGCGAGGCCTCAGTTCTTGCCTTCCCCACCCCCGACCCTGGGTTGCTGCGGTGGCTGGCCGAGGCCCAGGCGCGGTCCAGGGTGCTCGGCGGGTGCGGGGGCTGTGACTACAGCTGCCTTAGTGGGGAGCAGGCAAAAGCGAACGGTGAGAGAGCTCCCCCCCCCGCGCCTTTTACTGGGGAGGGGGGCTCCCTCTCCTTGCACTGCACTGCCCAGGGCGGAGGAGGGCTCCTGACTGGGGGAGGGCGCTATAAATATCTGCAAATAGTTCTGGAACCGGTGGTGGGGAAGGGAGCTTGCTTGGTTGTGCTTGTTGCGGGCGGGCGGGGGGGGGGGGTGCTTGAGCTAGGGCGAAGCAAGCAGAGATGCTGTGCCCCAGTCCGCTCTGATGGCCTGAGATCTGATGGTACTCCCTACCCTACAGAACAAGCGAGAAGGGGGATGAAGGCAGGAGCATTTTCCTACTGGGACTCTTCTATGGTCCTCTATCATCCCTGGGACATGGGTCCAGATAGACCTTCATAGGGGATTGGCCTGTCACCTGGAGGGACACAGTTATTAAAGGTCCAGGCACTGAGCCAAGCACGAGGATGGCAGGGAGAGCAAGGAAAGGCTCTCTCCCTCCCTCCAGGAGCTGACAACCCCAGAGTTAGTGCTACCCAATGCTAAGGAGATAGGCAGGGCCCCTGGGAAAGTTGGAGAGGGGCTCTCTGCCCTAGGGAGACAACACCTATTGGAATAGAGGAGGGGAAGGTGGGAGAGTTCCCAGGACTGGAGAACTAGCAAGAGCAAGGACCTAGAGGTGTGACTCCCGGTGTGATGAGAGATGGGGTGCAGGCTGGTGGGAACTGGACCACCATGAGAAATGAGCTAGCGAGTGGGAGGGACTGGAGAGGGAAGCCAAGGCTTCAGGACAGGAGGGCCAGATGGAGAAGAGGTGGAAGGTCACACCAGGAAGCTGGTACTGGCTCTCGAGGGCCGCAGGGAGCTGTCCTCTGCAGCAAAAGCCTCAGTTGCCTCCTTAGAGAATCTGTATGTCCTGTGCTGGGGCTACTCACTGCCTATCAGTTAGCTGTAAAAACAGTTCTGCCGAAATAGCTGCCTCACTTCAGGAAGTCTGTGTTCTGAGCCTCAGTTTCCACCTCTGTCGAGTGGAGAGAATCCCCACCACCACCACCACCACCACGATTTTGGAGAGGACTGAAAGTGACGAGGCATGTAGGATGCCTGGCACCTGAACTGTATTGGGAAATCGCTGCTGGCTGCTGCGTTGGTATTATTACCTGTAAAATGAGGCCATCTCATGCCAGCTGGCCGCGAGGCCAGTTTCATGGGGAGGGCAGGCTGTGCTGAGCATCATGGGAGGGCCAATGTGGAAGGAAGGGAGAGCCGAGGGCTCTCTTCTGGGATTCTGGGAGGCGGTGGGTGGTGAGGAATGACTGGCAGGCGGGGGTCTACAGATAGTCTTCTGGTCCCTCTGGGTACCCCCACTGTGCATCTCTTCTCCCAACAAGAGACTTGAGGTGTATCGACTGCTCTGCTCCTTGCGTGCAAATGATCTTTGTTCCTCATACTGTACAATCCTTTTCCTCTTCCTCAAGCCAGGTCTAACTTTCCACATGCAGACCCAGGCTTCCTTCTAGAAGTTTCTTCAGACATTCAGGCCAAGAAACATGTTCAGGTGGGGGGTAGGGATGAGAGATAGGCCTTCTTAGATTAACATCTAACTGGGCATTAGTTCCCATTGGGCACCTTCCATCTGCCCAGTCCTGTGCTGGCTGTAACCCAGGCATAATCACCTAAAGTAGACTCTCGATTCAGCAGCCAGGTTCAGATCCTGGCTCTGCCACTTCTTGATTTGTGACTGTATCTCTGACCTCAGTTTCCCTGTCTCTAAAATGCATATGTTATTATCTGAGCAGCTTAGTATGGTTTCTGCTGGGCATTTATGTCCTCTTAGAGTGAGCCTTGGAAGCTGTGCAGTCTGTTCCAGCACATTGGTTGTGCACGTTCCTGTGGTCAGGGGCCTACCTTTCTGTCTCATCACTCAGGCAGGGGAGATGGGTATGCTGACATCTGGCTGTCTGGTAAATAAAACCCCTGGTGATGAGTGTTGGCGTAAACCTTCTCAGCCCTAGTTTACAAGAGCTCTGAATGGAGGCGGTACACAACCATCTTCAACACCTAGGCAGACATTCAGGAGGTGTCTAATAATGACGGTTGATGAAAGAGAAGAGGACCCAGGGGCTGTTGATGAGATGAACCTGATGAGCTGCCCGGCAGTGCTGTAGGTGATAGCTTTATCAGAAGGCATTGGACAGGCCTCTGGGCTGGGGGCAGAAATTCACCCTAAAGAGCCTGATCTGCAATGGAAAAGTAGATGAAGGGCAAAGAGACCACCCTCCCCTGCCAATCACTGAGCCTGCCTCTCTTCTGTTCTAACTTCACTCACTCATGAGGGTTCCCTTCAGTCTTGGCCTGGCCACACTCTTGTTTCGTTTTACATATAGGTCCGTCTGAACCCCCACACTCTAGCCAACAAGCTTAGAGATGGGCTTCAAACAGCCCGGCTTTCATCCCTTACCACCCCTTCCTGCCCATCAGCAGCTTCTACATGCATCTTCTTCACAATGCCAACTCTCAATCTCAGACCAGGTCAGCCCCCTCCCCACTGCTGATGCCAGTGTCCACAGATGTGCACATCTTCCCATGGAAATTTGTATGAAGTACTCATGTTGGTGGGCATGCATGTATGCATACATGTAAAGACTACAGGTTGACATTGTGTGTCTTCCCCAACACCCCCCCCTTTATTTCATTTTAATATTTATTGCTGGGAAGTAGTGGTGCATGCCTTTAACTCACAGGAGGATCTCTGTGAGTTCAAGGCCAGCCTGGTCTACAGAGCAAGACCAGAACAGTCAAGGCTACATAGACACAGAGAAACCCTCCTCAGAAAAACCAACAAATAATAAATAAATAAATAAATAAATAAAAGCTTCACTTTATGTGTAATGCCTACATGTATGTCTGTGCACCGTATGTGTGCCTGTTGTTGCTCCCAGAGGCCAGAAGAAAGGAACTGGAATTACAGATGTTTGGTAGCTGCCACGTGAGTGCTGGGAACCAAACAGCAGTCAGTGCTCTTAACTGCTGAGCCCCTTACTCCAGCCCCAGCCAGCTTTTGAGATAGTTTCTCCTTGAACTTGGAGTTACTGACTTGCCTCAGGCATTCCTGCCTTCCCAGTGTTAGGGTCACACTAGGATTACAGCAGTGTGTGTGTTCTGTGTGTTTCTGTTTTTTGTTTGTTTTTCTATTTTTTTTTTTTTAATAATGTGGGTACTAGGTTTTGGACTGGTCCTCATACTGGGCTGGCGATTACTTTACTAACGAAGCTACCTCAGCCGCTGGCCATGAAAATGTTAATTACGTATATGTAGGTGTACGTAGCAACCTATTCCAGGAGTATCACAGAAGTCCCCTATGCAGAGGGGGACAGTGAGGTGCAACTTTTTGTTCCCATTGATTCACCCTTGTTCTCATTGCTTGAGCCTCACAATGTCAGGAAAACCCACGTGAGTCCTGGTTCTGCCGTCGATCTACAGAGCAGGTGCCTCTTGCCTTGACATGTTTGCGTGTGGATTCTTTTCAGTTCTACTTCTGTGTACATGTCTGTATCTCTGTAAACGTGTGTGCAGGTGTCTGAGGAGGTCAGCGGAAAGTGTCAGATTCCTTGAAGCTGGAGTAACAGGCATTTAATTTATGAGCTGCTTTGATGTGGCTGCTGGGAACTAAACTTGGGTCTCTGGAAGAGCAGCAAGTGTTCCTGACCACTGAGCCATCTCTCCAGTCTTGCTTTTTTGAGACGGGGCTTCTCTGTGTAGCTTTGGAGCTTGTCCTGGAACTCGTTCTGTAGACCAGGCTGGCCTTGAACTCACAGAGACCCACCTGCCTCTGCGTCCCAAGTGCAGGGATTAAAGGCGAGCGCCACCACTGCCCATCTTGTTGTGTGTTTCAGTAGTCAGTCAACAAGAGATATACCGAGGCGGCCTTTGGTCAATGTGGTAAAAGTGAATGAACAAATGAATACATAAATGAACGGCTCTTGGCCCGGTCCTCAATGTTCTGACCTTTTCTCTCCGTTCTGCATCCCCGACGGAGACCCTCACCTCCCAGGGTCTGCATTCCTGATGGAGAAAACTGACCTCCCAGAGGGCAGCTTCACCGTATAGAGAGATGGTCACAGGGACCCTGATATTGGCCCTATCTCTCAGAAGGAGACAAGGGTGGGGTTTGATTGTCCATGACCTCTCCTGTGGTCTAGCGTGGTGCAGAAAAGGGGCCCCTCAGCCTTGTCCATATCTAGAAATTTTACAGGATTCCAAAATAATCTTGCTTGTGCTGCCTCAAGTGGCAGCGCCTCTGCCGGCTCACTCGTTCCACCGGTTCTAGAAACATAAAACGGAAGTGATCGAGACCTTTCACGTACCTACTCACTCACTTGTTTCGTGAACCTAGAGGTCAAATGTCACCAAAGTTTGGCTCCCTCAAAAGTGGAATCCTCAGTGAGGAGGAAGAAGGCCTGGACGGCCTGTGTAGCCTTCCTGCTGTCCTGTCTTTCCCAGCATAGAACTTTCCAAAGGCAGCAGCAGAACTGAGGGGTTTATTTCTATTTATTTATATATTTTTTAAAGATTTATTTATTATGTATACAACATTCCTTCCATGTTTGCTTGCATGCCAGAAGAGGGCACCAGATCTCATTATAGATGGCTGTGAGCCACCATGTGGTTGCTGGGAATTGAACTCAGGACCTCTGGAAGAGCAGTCAGTGCTCTTAACCTCTGAGCCATCTCTCCAGCCCCAGAACTGAGGGGTTTAAATGGGCATCGTGGACTCAGAGTTTCTGGCTGGCAGAGACCCCCAGATGAGTGGCCACCTAGCTGTACCTCCCGGTTAATGACTTGCTCCTGTTCATGGGACGCTTCCCCACTGCCTGAGAGCCAGGTGCTTCACATGTGTTCAGTGTGACAGCCGTCATAATGCCTGGGTGTAGGCATGAGTGTTATTCCCGTGGGGCAGTAATGGGCTGCCCGGAATGAAGGCTCCCAGCCAGGAAGTGGTAGGATTTGGGTTGCATTCCATTTGTAGGGACTATTTGTCTAGTTCTTTGAGTCCTCTTGATCTTCCAGACCTGTCCCTTCTCTCCCTGTGGGTTCCCAAGGGCCTGCACGAACCTTTCCCGAAAAGGTGACCACAGAGCCTCCAGGCTACTCTCCCTCTGACGCTAGCGCTTGCTTTTCTCAGTGCTCCA
Source organism: Microtus oregoni (assembly GCF_018167655.1). Lineage (NCBI taxonomy): Eukaryota > Metazoa > Chordata > Mammalia > Rodentia > Cricetidae > Microtus > Microtus oregoni. The sequence continues at coordinate 14,347,235 of NW_024543081.1, forward strand.
CATCTGTCTCTGGCTCCTCCTGCCAGTGTGGGCAACATACTTCCCAGGCCCTACCTGGCTGTTTATTAGGGTTCCTCTGTGGCAGAGCTGGGAACCCACAAAAGAATGTAGCGGTGGGACATGGTGATGAAGATGTTTAATTCCAGCACTCAGAAGGCAGAGACAGGTGGATCTCATTGAGCTCCAGGCTAGCCTGGTCTACACAGCAAGTTTCAGGCTAGCCAAGGTTGCATAATAAGACCCTCTCTCGCCGGGCGGTGGTGGCGCACGCCTTTAATTCCAGCACTTGGGAGGCAGAGGCAGGCGGATCTCTGTGAGTTCGAGACCAGCCTGGTCTACAAGAGCTAGTTCCAGGACAGGCTCCAAAACCACAGAGAAACCCTGTCTCGAAAAACCAAAAAAAAAAAAAAAAAAAAAAAAAAAGACCCTCTCTCAAAAGCAAACAAAATAAAAGTTTGATTACACTTGTATGTGTGTGTGTGTGTGTGTGTGTGTGTATGGCAGAGGACATTTGGGGTCAGTTCTCTCCTGCTATGTGGGTTCTGGGGATTCAGGTCATCAGACTCAGTGACAGATGCCTTTATCTACTGAGCTGTCTTGCTGGCCCTATCTAAAACTTTTGTTTCTAGGGATAGAAATCAGGGCCCTGCGTTTGCTAGCTAAGCGCCCTACCATCAAACTACCTTACTGGCCCACAGAGCTTTAAAAATGCTGTCCTGAAGATCGGCTGCCTCACGATGTCTCTGGCCCTCTTGCTTGTTCTTGGTCTTTGTTCCCCATCACTTGGGCCTTCATTCACCATGCTATTCTTGGACCTTCTTGCCTCTGTGGAGGCTGATTCCGGCCTGGGCTGATCCCTGAGCCTGCCTATACTGTGGGCAGATCCCGGTGGTCAGAGCATTGTGGCAGCGGAATGGGGATGGCCACAACGAAAGGGCCACAAGGAGAACTGTAGAGGATGGAAGGGGCTGGCACTAAGTCTTACAGGCGGAAGGCATTCAATAAGTATTCTTTAAACATTTATTGAATGTGATTGCAAGGACAGCCAGTGAGGGCCATTTCCGGAAAGGATACAACATGACTGGCATGGGTAAAAGGTCTAGAAGGTGTTCCTGACCGCAACCCAGTGAGGAGGTTTGTAGAGTTGCCTCCTGTCTCCAGCTCGGACCTAGACCCCCCCCCCCAAAGAATACAGTGGGCAGATGATAATAAAACAACATGGGATTTAAATGAAACCGATTTAATTCTCAGTGGGATGCCAGCCAGGAGTGGATACAGCTCTGAGAATGTACAGCTCGAAGCTCTCAAAGGCCTCAGGATGCCAACCAAGAGCAGCTTTGGAAGACTCCCAGAAGGGCAGGTCTTTGAGGTGATGGGTAGCCTCGACACCTGGAAGCTAGAAACCGCCTCTGTCTCAGAGGTTGTGGTGGTTTGGATAAGAACGGCTCCCGTAGGCTCATATATTTGAATGCTTAGTCATCAGGGGGTGGCCCTACTTGAGAAGGATTAGGAGGGGTGACCTTGTTGGAAGAAGTGTGTCCCTGAGGTGGTTGAGGTTTGAAATTTTGAAGTTTCAAAAGCCCAAGCCAGGCCCAATTGTACTCTCTCTTCCTGCTGCGTGTGGACCAGGATGTAGAACTCTCGGCGATTTTTGCAGCATCGTGTCTGCCCGTGTGCCACCATTCTCCCCAGCATGTTGATAATGGACCAAATTACCCCTGAAACTGTAAGCAAATCACCAATTAAATGCTGTTTTGTGGGGAGGGGAGTTTGAGGCAGGATTTTCTTCTGTAGGCCTGGCTATCCTGGAACTTGCTCTGCAGACCAGGCTGGCCTCAAACTCAGAGATCTGCCTGCTTCTTCTTCTCTAGTGCTGGGATTAAAGGCATGCAGCAGCATCCCCAGCTTTAATGCTGGCTTTTATAACAGTTGCCTTGGTCATAGTGTCTCTTCACAGCGATAGACGAGTAACAGAAGACCTTCAAGATAGTAGAGTCTGTCGGTCTTCAGCAGCCTCAGGTTGAGTCTGGAGGCTGTCTGGAGCCTCTCTGCCTGAGGTTTAAAAATAATTCTCTCTTCCTCTTCTGTGTAATGCTAATGTATTCTTTAGGAAGCCCAAACTTACAGATCATTATCTGGGTTCCCTTGGTTTAATGTATGATATGCAAATAGGTTGAAAATAGGGTCAGGGCTGGAGAGATGACTTGAGTTAAGAGCACTGGTTGCTCTTCCAGATGTCCTGAGTTCAATTCCCAGCAACCACATGGTGGCTCACAGCCATCTGTAATGAGATCTGGTGTCCTCTTCTGGCCTGCAGGCATACATGCAGGTAGAACACTGTATACATAATAAATAAATAAATAAATATTTTTTAAAAAGAGAGAAAAATAGGATCAATCAGAGAGAAGCAATTAAGCTTGATGGTGGAGGCATATGAATTCGAGGCCAACATGGTCTACACAGCAAGCTCCAGGACAGCCAGGACTATTTACTTAACAGAGAAACCCTGAATTGAAACACTGAAGGGAAAAAAAAAAAAAAAGATTTCTGGGCTCAAGCCAGCCCGGTCACTGACAGACTTGTCATAGACCTCCGTATGGGCTAGGACCTACCACTAACACCAAGTATTGTGAACCTGAGTGGTTATAACTCATATCTGTAGTTCTAACAGGACCAAGATAACTAAAGTCTTGTTTTTTACTTACTGATGAATTTGTTTATACAGTCTTACACTGTGGCCAGGCTGGTCTGGAAATGACTGTGTAGCTCAGGTTGGCTTCATACCAATCCCAATCTTCCTGCCTCAGCTTCCTTGTTCTGGAATTTACAGGTCTTCCTTGTTCTGGAATTTACAGGTGTGCGCTAACATGCCCTCTTCTGGGCTCTCTTTTTCTTTTGTAGTACTGGGTGTGGAACTCGGGGCCTTGTTTGTGTGAGGCAAGTACTTTGGTATCAGTGCTGTATTTCTTTGTCTTTATTGTTCATTTATTTTTTTTAGATTTATTTTTGAAAGTTTTTTCCTTAGATTTATTTATTTTATATATATGAGTGTTTTGTTTGCATGCATGTATGTGTATCATGTGTTTGCCTCGTGTCCATGGAGATCAGAAGCTTGAACCCAGGTCTTCTGCAAGAACAAGTGCTCTTACCCGTTGAACCATCTCTCCAGCACCTATATTTAATATATACATATATTTGGATTTTCGAGACAGGGTTTCTCTGTGTATCCCTGGCCATCCTAGAACTCACTCGTAGGCCAGGCTGGCCTCAAACTGAGAGATTCACCTCCCTCTGTCTCCCAATCCCTGGGCCTAAAGGATTAAAGGCATCCATCACAATGCCTGGCTTCTTTTTTAATTATTTGTATGCATGGTGTTTGTAGACATGAGTGCAAGTGTCTGATGAGGTCAGAAAAGGGGGTTGGGTTCCTGGGAGCTGTTTGATGTGTGTACTGGGAACAGCATGGGTTCCCAACTGCAGAGCCGTGTCTCAGGCCATCATTGCATGTCTTTCTGAGCTGTGTCGCTGTTGGACCTCTGGAGTCCCAGGCAGTGGTGCCAGGATAGCTGTCATGTTGCTGCGTAGAAACTGAGCCTCCAGCTAGAACAGTCACACGAACAGGGAGAGGTCCTGCAGAAAGCCCGCAGAATGGGCCGTGAGCATGCTGTTCTTCTTGCGGCTTCAAAGCATTCCACAGTGGGTAGGAAGGGACAGCTAGGCTTCCTGACTTGTCACGGCTTGCATTCAGTCCCCCGCCATACTGCACATTCCCAGTGAGCTGGATGTGAGCTGGAATACGACTGGCGTGGAAGAGGTCACGGGAGCTGAACAGGAGGTTACAGTTTTGTAGAAATGACCAAAGGACTCTGTGATGGGGTGCAGCCATGGGTGGAAAGTGCACTCCAGAGGTCACACCTCCATGCCAGGGACTCTAGAAAGCAGGCATCCAAGAGCCTGGTGACTTGTACCCATTGCTGGGGAGAAAGTGACAGAAACTGTGGTGCCCAGGCCCGTGCTTCAGAGCCTAATGGTGTGCCTCGTGTTCTTGGGGTGAGCGCACTCATCTCAGAAATTCAGGAGCTGAGCAGGGTAGTGGTGGTGCATGCCTTTAGTCTCAGAATGCAGGAGGTAGAGGTAGTGGATTTTTTTTAGTTCAAGGCTAGTCTGGTCTACCTAGAGCATTCCAGGACAGCCAGGGCTGTTACACAGACAGAGAAACCCTGTCTCAAGAAAAAAAAAATCCCTGCTGGCTTTGTCCCTTTGTCCGTTCTACCTCTTTTCGGTATTCTTTGTTCATTTGTCATTGAGGCTCCTACCGAATGCCGGGTCTGATCCCCAGGGGCAGCAAGGATGGGCCTCTATTGACCAAGGCTTTGGTCTGTCTGGCCCATGGGATAGGTAGGGCAGACGCGCTGAGAGCATTGTGCAGTGAGGAGCCTGGTGGAAACACTGTTAGGACAAATAAGAGGACTGGCCGGAACTGGAGGTTGGGAGGGCCAGCAACAAGGCTCGTCTTGGGTCCCATGTGTCCCTGTGGCAAAAGGAGAGGGCAATGGGACAGACTTTCTGGCTGAGCTTCTGAAAGTACAGGAAGAGTGGAGTCCTGCTGGCCTTGAACTTGCTATGTGACTTTGGACTCCTGATCCTCCTGCCTCTGCCTCTCACAGTTACTAGATTATATAAGCACTTGTATGCCGCCTTTTAGTACTCATGGAGTCTTCCAGGTGAGAAAGTTAAATAATTGATGTGGCAAGAATTAGCTGGGTGGTGGCCCCTAAAGCCCTTGCGTGGTAGCCCTGAGTTTTGTAAAAATAAATATTAAAAAAAAATCTATCTGTCTGTCTGTCTATCTATCTATCTATTTGGTTTTTTGAGACAGGGTTTCTCTGTGTAACAGTCCTGGCTGTCCTGGAACTTGCTTGGTAGACCAGGCTGGCCTCAAACTCACAGAGAGATGCCTGTCTCTGCCTCCAAAGTGCTGAGATCAAAGGCATGCGCCACCACCACCCAGCAAGATTTACTTACTTTACATTATCTGCAGAAGAGGGTGTCAGATCCCCCAGGAGAGGGAGTTATAGGCCATTGTGAGTTGCCCAGCATGGATTCTGAGAACTAAACTTGGCTCCTCTGCAAGATCAGTATGTGCTCTCAACTCCTGAGCTATCTCTCCAGCTCCATCCATTCCCTTTGATGATGGATGGCCTCTTGTGTCCCCAGAGGAGGCAGTTAGATCCTAACCCAAGGCTTCTATTGCCGAAGGGTCCAATCTGCCTCTGCTGTGGCGTGACTGCCCCCTAGTCCTTGTCGACACTCAGAAATACCCTCCCGTAATATTGAGTCACTCTAGCGTCCTGGGTCTGCCCTATCATCCTTAGAGGCTCTGACAGCTTGGGAAACTACTTAGCTATAGTTTTCATTTATTGGACTAGAAAGTGTGTGTGGAATTGGTACCGTATCTGCAAGAACACCCGCTGTTAGATTCTACACAGCTGTCTACCAGACAGGCCTGTCTCTCAGGAGAGCCCCAGGCAGAGAGCAGAGCTGGGCTGAATGGCCTGGAGTATTTGGGAAGGAGGAAGAAGAGTGCCAGCAGGCTGCAGGAAGCTCAGAACATAGTGAGGCCCAGAGCCTGTAGCTAACACTTGCTCTGTAGGGACCGTGTTCCTTCTGATGCTCAGGTTCCTAGACACACGGACACTGCAGGCTTGTCACCAGCTCTGTCCTCCCAGTTCGAGACTATTCTTTCACACAATGGCAGCAGTGGTGTGGGCACAGTGAGGAGCATTCTAAGACTCCTGTTCTAGCCATTCCTCCTGATTTTCCACATTCTTCATCGGCCAGCAGAATAACGATCCACGAGAGGCAAGAAGGAAATTCGGTTCAACCTGAAGTAGTTATCTATCTGGGCTGGTTCAAACTTCTAGACTTTGACACTGGGCAGTTTATTATAGTCATATTTAAGTATGTACAAGTTGGAACAAAGTTTCCTGGTTAATTGTTTCCCTGCACTCGAGGAGGCACAATTACATTGAAACTTAAAGTACATGTCACTTCTTCTTCTAAGATGGGTTCAAGGCCTCGAGAGGGATGCGCTGCGGTCTTGGTCATGCAGATAGTGTAGAGGTCTTTTGGGCCACCTCCAGTCCTGCTTGTGGCCTGGCCATAAAGATATTGTAAACCCCCAGGTTATTATTAGTCACCTCTGTCCCCAGCCTTCTAGGTGAAAGTAGATTATATATCCTCCCCATTAAAGCTTCCTGTTTTCTTTAGTGCTTATCTGAAGGCAAAGACTTTTATGTTTCCCACACCCAATGGCTCCTCCCAGTCCCGTGTGGCTCCCTCTGTACACTGAAGGCTGAAGTCTTTCCTTTTGTCTCCCTTCTACCCCACTGTCCCTCATTCTGGAAGAGAACCATAGGGAAGCCACTTCTCCAGGGGCTCGGGAGCCTGAGGTGGCATAGCAGGCAACTCTAGGACCTTGATTGTTCTTCTGAGCCGCAAACCAGACCTGAGAGCACAACGATACTGCCAGAAACTTCAGGTGTGTGGCTTTGAAGAGAGCCATTTATTCACGCAGCAGACTGCGGTTCATTACTTCCCCTCTGTGTCTGCTTGTGCTTGGGACTGGGGCCACAGGTCATGGGACAGCACAGCAGGGTTAGATGCCCCAGCTCTAGCAGGCAGGCCAAACTATGGAACAGGTGCGAGGAGGGAGATTACCTGGGAATCTACAGCCTCCCACCATGTTTGCACTTTATCCAAAGGGCACTGGGTCCAAGAAAGATAAGAGCGGACTTCCTATAGTCCTGACTCCCTCAGAGAAGCTGTCCCTCAGACAGCTGTCATTGTCATGGTGTCTGCTGATTGCCGATCAAGGGTCAGAGATTAGTGTCAGCCTGACTGGTTCCTGGAGACCTGGTTAGCAGTCCCTCAGAGAGTCCTGGGTGAGTGCTTGAATAACAAAAAGAAAAGGAAGACATGGCTGTTCCTTGGTGTGGTGGAGGAGAAGGTTTGTTGTAGATTTGAGGAAGACCCTGGCCGGAGGCATCTGGGAGAGCACAGACTGAACACGACCAGCAAGACTGAGCCGGCCGGGTATGTGAGGAGAAGCAGGGATGGGAGAGGAAGAGAGAAGAAGCTGGAACCTTGGCCAAATGGGCCAAAAAAAGGCTTGTAACCAAAATGGCTGGGTTAATAGGGAAGAGCCTCTGGGGACGGGCAGCTGAGCCCCTGGGCTGGAGAAGTTTAAGGTGGGGGATGGGGTCTACCAGCCAGGGGGACCCTGTAACAGGTAGAGATTGAAAGATGCTGGGAAAACTTAGCAGCCAGTGTTAGGTGGAAGGTTTTTGTATGGGTTTGTTTTGTTTTGTAATTCCCTGCAGGCCGTCGGACAGAGGAGGGGAGATAGATAGTCAAGGAGGTTGGTTGTGGAATGGAAGGGACTGCGGACCTGGTGTGTGTGTGGCAGTCATCTCACTGAGTGGTCCTAGAAGAAAAGATAGCAGGGCATAAAGAAGTTGCCCAAGCCTCCTTTGGTGCCAGGCATGGGTCATAGGTTATCGGCTTCTTTGTCAGAATAACCCTTCCAAAGCGCTTTGCAGCTTGCTCGCAGAGGTTAAGTGACCCACAGCCATGCTCACTTCCTTCTTACTGCTGGGCCCAGGGCACTCTGTCAGCTCTGCAGCTTGCTCCCCCATAGCCCAACTGGCAGTCAGGCTCCTACCCCTTGCCTGCCATACAGATGGGCCTGTGCCCATGGGAACGTCTACCCTGACGTCTGTCCCTCAGCCTGTGCATTGTCCCACCTCTATCTACATCACAAGGACAATGCTAGGAACAAAGCTGCCTTGCAAGGGGCTTGACTCCATTAGCAGAGAGGTCCTAAGAGGACAGCGGAGGGGTACGGAGCGCCCCCTCCTTCCTCCAGCCCTCTGGGCTAGAGATGAAGCTAAAGTGGCCCCTTTGTACATTGTTCTTGAAGGTCTGGAGTGTGGTGGGAGGGGCTGGCAGTGCTGGGACAAGACTGCTGATCTCAGCAGTGGGGGTTGAGGGTGATGGAATTTTCATGGCACTGAAGTCAGGGAGGGTGTTCCATCAGGTTTGAGCACTTAGTGTCTCTGGGCCTGTCCCCTGAGTCGCACTTATCACTGTGGATGTGAGCCGTTCCCCAGGGTTCCTTGGGTCTTTGGACTGCCCAGTTCCAGGCCTGAGCAGCTGTTTTACTGCTCAGCCAAGCTGTGTGACGGGGATGGGGGGGTGGGGGGGGGTGGGGGAGTGGGGGGGTGGGGAGCAGAAGTGACCCTTCTCTCCTGTGGTTGACATTCCTGAAGGCAGGGAGACATAAACAAGGGCTAGCACCTCCCTCAAGGATGACCTGTAGGGTTGAGGACTGGAGCGAGAGAGGGGAGAGAGAGAGAGTTGTTGGGGTCAGGGCTCAGGAAGCCCTGGGCCAGTTAACAACAGAAAGAGAGGCGGCCAGCGCTCAGAGATCTGAGGGCAGGGTGCTCCAGGTGGCAGCCACAGCCTCCAGGCTGGAGTTTATATCCTGGGGACGCAGGGTAGGGAAGAGGAAGGCGAACTTCGTGAGGACATAGGAGCTAGCTTGGCAGCATCTGCGGACAACCAGAGCAGACTAGGTTTCATTCTGGGTGTGATGTGCTATGAGTAATGGGGACAGAGAGGGACATTGCAAGTGACCCTTGGTTGCTAGAAAGGCAGAGGGAAGCCAGTGATAGGGCTTTGGGGTTGCAGAAGACGGATCAAGTATCCTAGAAGGCACAAATGGGGGGAGGCTACTTCTAGAGGGAGCACTGAGTCCATCCCAGGAACTAGTAAGGCAGGTCTTTGTCATGGCTCCCTGGGTGTCATCCCATGTAGTCCCCGAGAAGTGAGAGGGTGGCTGGTTTTCCTGTGCAGACAGGAACTCTAAGGCTCAATTGTCTAGGATCCCTTGGTGATGGGGGTGGAGAAGGGCCAGACTTTGACTCCAGACTCTTTTAGTTCAGGCTGCAGGATGCCTCAGAGATCCGAGCTTTCCCCTCAACGCCATTGCATGGTCCAGAAGGTTTATTTTCCCTCTTTTTAACTCTATCCCCTCTGGCCTTGAACAAAAAAGAAGTGCCCACTCTTTTTTTTTTTTTTCAAGACAGGGTTTCTCTGTGAAGCAGTCCTGACTGTCCTAGATCTCACTTTGTAGACTAGGTTGGCCTTGAACTCACAGAGATCCGCCTGCCTCTGCCTCCCAAGTGCTAGGATTAAAGGCGTGCGCCACCACCACCCAGCCTGAAGCACCCATTCTTTTTTTTTTTTTTGGATTTTTCGAGACAGGGTTTCTCTGTAGCTTTTGGTTCCTGTCCTGGAACTAGCTCTTGTAGACCAGGCTGGCCTCGACCTCACAGAGATCCTCTGCCTCCCGAGTGCTGGGATTAAAGGCCTGCGCCACCACCGCCCCGCTGAAGCACCCATTCTTATACCACTACCCAATTTCAACCTAAAGATGCCCCCTCCCCCACTGTGCTGGGCCATTACTAAGGCAGTGAGCACCCTGCTGTTCATTCCACAGCTGTGGAAAACAGTTCCTGGCAGAGCTGGCCTTGGCGTGACTCTTAAATTAGCCTGTTCTCTCTCATTTCCTACTGCTGATGAGACAGGGCCACCTTTCTGGGTGTGTAGCTGGTGGGTGGCGGGAGTTGAGGGGCAGGAGCCCAGCCCCTGTCAGATTCATCCTCCACTGGCCCCTGGGTTCCTGAAGTCCTGGAGTAGGTGAAGTGGGATGTGGCTCAGTGAGTGTCGAGGTTATGAGCTTTCACGGGATTTCCGAGGAGCCAGGTTCACTTTCCTCTGATTGAAGCTCTTAGTCAGTATTGCTTGTTCTCACCAATGCCCAGTCCCTCTCTGGCCTCTTCTGTTTTGAATGCCCGGCACTGCCCCTCTCCTCAGCTCCTTTTCAGCCTCTCATCCACAGGGTACTTCTTGGCTCCACGTTGCCTTCCTGCTGAGGGGCCATGGGCAGCTGGACCAGTCCATGCCAAGTCATCTGGTGGATGGAGATGCTAACATACAGCGGCCAGGGCAGCCTGCCTGTGGGCGTCCTGTTTGTTCATTGGTCTGCAGGATGTTTATTGCACTCGCGATCCCCATGCGTCAGCTGTTGTTTTGTTTGGGGGTGGGGGACAGGACTTGGTGGTTACAGTCTGCTGGGAGGGTCAAGGGTGAGGCCACCAAGCCATCTAACTGGAGGTCTGGGGCCTTTGAGTGGGCTGGACTTGGGGACTGCCTCAGGAAGGCAGAGGCTATACCGAAGTGTAGAAGTGGAGAGTTGTTTGCAGTGTCCGGCTAAGGAGTGGTGACCCCTTCTCCTGCAGTGTGAGTGCTCACGGCCCTGCCCAGCTGCCTTTTAAGCCAGGCCTGACTTGTGTCCACCCCAGAGGATGAGGGATGAGTACTGGGCCAAAGGGGGGCTCCTAGGGTATGTAGTGGCTTCTTGGGGAGCTCCTCTAGGCTTCTAAAGTCTCATCTATGGCTAACTACAGCTCTCGGTTCTTCCGTAGAAGGGGAGACTCTGTTCCATTCTCCACCCAGGGGCTGTGGTCACAGGACTGCTTTTAAAAAGGAGGCAGAATGGCTTCTTGTCCTGGGTTTGTCATCCTGGTTCCCTCTGCACAGAGACTTTGATCTAACTAGCACTTGCAGGTTAAAGGCTGGAGGATGGAAGAGACCAGCCAGGGCTCAATGAGACCATGTCTCAATATGCGTGCTGACAATGAGACAGAAAAACAGAGAGCTTGCTTGCATGCTATACACATCCGCCCATTTTTATCTTCGGGTCTGAGACTACCCCCTGGGGATAGGGAATAGTCTTCTGGGTGCTCTGCCCCGAGAATAGAATGAGGTAGGTCTGTGGTTGGTTACCTGGACTTGGTCCTGACAGCTCCAGTAAGGGAAATTCCTGATAATCCCTGCCCTGCCCAGCACCTGGCTTCTCTGGAAGTGTAGGGCTGCTCCTCCAACTACCTGGTTACCTATTTTACAAATGAGGAGACCTGAGGCCTGGGAAGTGAGGTGCTCATCTGGGATGAGCTGGGATTAGGAAGCCAGTCCAGGTAACCAGTTGTACTGGCATTGGACCTGGCTGAGATCAGCCTGTAGTCACGGAATTGATGTCTGGTTTGTCCTGGGGTGCCAAGGAAGGAGTCAACTGCTATAAAAGCCAGAAGCTAGGACTGGCCTGGGGGCCTCTAGACGGGACCATGTGGTGGAAGGGTGGGCAGTGATGGCCCATAGGGACCCAGCTAGTAACCCTAAACAGGTGGAGGTGGGGGGGGGGTCACATAAGCCTTCTTAGGGTAGGGTCAGATAGCCACGAGGAGGGCCAGGGTTTATCCTTTGAGTCTGCTTCAGCCTCTCACCTGAAGTAGTAGTGCGTGGCTGGAGTCAGGATGTGGGAGAGAGCAACATGAGCTTCTCTGAGCAGACCAGGGGGGTGGTGTGCCCCCAGGGGTATCTCTGGGTGGTCTCAGGAAAGGCCCTCATATTCCCCACAATTGGAGGTCACTGGAGAGCTGTGGGCATAGGTTTGGGTCAGGCAAGCAAACATTAACCCCTGAGTAATCAGTTCACTAGCCTCGGAGCCCTCCCTCACTGGCCTGATTCCCAGTCATCAGGGCTGGGGTGAAATAAAAAGGGAGGCTAAGGATGTGAGCAAGGAGGTTCCCACAGAGGGGCATGGGCAGGGCAGGGACAGTCAGGGAAGGAGTCTGCACTGTGTGGCAGGGTCCTGTCAGTCTCCTGAAGCCCAGGTCTCCCCCTAGACTTTTCTCTAACTTCTTTGAGTATCAGTGACTCCCCTTACTCCATATCAAACAGCTTGACATGCGGTACTGTCCAGGATGACAAGTTCCTGTGGATGCTGGGTAGAGGCGAGGAGCTGCTGACTGTCCCTTCAGACCTCCAGAGAACTTAGGGCTCTGTGAACTGTGGTTTTAAAGTCCTTGCAACCAAGCCTAGTAGATGTACCATGGGAGCTCACACTGGTCTAAGCTGTTGAGGCAGCCGCAGGCAGGAGAAGTGCTGTTTGGCAGAGCAGACTGGTTCAGGGGGACCTACGTCTCTGGACACCTCAAGATCCATGACTTTGGGACTGCAGTCAGATGCTGGGCTGCCACCAGCCAGCTGTGTGTCAGATCTTCTGTCCCACAGAGGGAAGGAAGGGTGATGGCTGACATGATGTCTGACAGGAGACAGTATTTTAGGAGTCAGCTGTCACAAACAGGAGGGTGATGAAGGTGCTGTTTCCTGATTGCACGCTCCCTCGGTCTGCCCACCCTTCCTGGCTAGCTGCATGGATCCTCCTCAGGAGATGCTCCTTAACCCTGATGCTTCTGTTAACTTCTCAGCTGTACTCCATCCTTCTGTGCTGACCCCCGCTGCAGCTGCCTCCTAGCCCAGTAACCATTCTACCCTCTTCATCCATCCCAAGCCAAGCAGAGTACCAGTGTCCTAGACTGCAGTCCCCAAGTCCCCCCTGACCCTTTTGCTGCTTCAGATTGCCTTCCCTGTACCTCAGACAGGCCCAGTGATCTCTTTGCTCTGCATTGGGCAACTCCATAGTACATGTGGCTTCAGGAACTGTCCTCATGAAGGAAGGCCATATTTCTGAGAGATCTAAGTCCAGAGCTTAAAGTAACACATGACTTGTTCTTCTGGTTTATCCATATCTGCTCTGGTCTGGGTCACCTCCTGGCTACCTTTAGCCTGCAAAAGGGTTCGAACAGGGACCCTTCCCTGTTCCTGTTTTTATTTTTTTTTCTGGAATGTTGTTCTTTCTGGCCATCTGTGTATTCAACCAGGGCTATGTGTGTGTAGAGTGGCAAGGACCCATTCATTACTGACCCGTATGGGGCACCCATCTGTCCATCATTTGCCCTCAGATGTCCCTCAGACAGCTGGAGGCTGAAGGTCCATCCCCTCACCCCCAGCTTCTATGAGCATGATTAGAAATCTGGGTTTTACCTCCTGTATGGCTTTGGCCAGTTCACTGCCCTTCTCTGGGCTTCATCCTTTTGTTGATAGAACACAATAAGGCTAGCCAGACCCCTTTTTTTTTCTTAAGATTTTTTAGGTGTGTGTGTATGTTTTGTCGCATGTGTAACATGTGCATGCCTGGTGCCCGAGAAGGTTAGGAAAGGGCATAGGGTCCTCTGGAACTAGAGTTAGTTGTGAGCCATCATGTGGGTTCTGGGAGTCAAGCCCAGTTCCTTTGCAAGCATCAAGTGCTTTTGTTTATTTAATTTTGGTTTTCAAGACAAGGTTGCTCTGTGTAGCCCTGGCTGTCCTGGAACTCACAGAGATCCACTTGCTTCCTCCTCCCAGGTGTTGGGATTAAAGGCATGTGCCACCACTGCTGGGTGCATCAAGTGCTCTTAAACACTGAGCCATCTCCCCAGCCAGAGTTTTCTGTCCAGTGTCGCTTCTCTGCCTAAGTGTTGGTTTCTCTCTTGTACCGAACATTCAGGCTCAGTTAGCCATGTCAGGCTTCACACGCTCAGCTGGCGCTGGATCTGCTGGGCAGTTCCAGGCACTTTGATAAATCTTTGGAGCTGACATAATGGCTCAGTGGTAGAGCACTTGGCTAGCGTGCTTGTGTTAAGTTCAATTTCCAGTGCTGTGGAAAAAAAAATGAAAAACTGAAGTTTCTCCCATGACACGGACCTTGTTATGTCCCTGTTTGATGGCCGAGGGACGGTCAAGGCCCTGGAGTATGGAGAACCCTGGCAGTCTGGCTGCAGGGTCTGAGTGTAGCCTCTGGCTGCCTCTGTGCAGAGCAAGAACCTAGGGCCACTTCCCTTCCCACATCTGCCCTCTTCCGACATGTGCCCAGAATCTCACCCTAGCCCCAGGTCACTCGCTGTTCTCCCAACCTGTATATTGGGTACTGCTTAGCACCCCACATCCACCTCCCCATGACTCTGCTCCCCTCCTTTGCCCTCCCAGACATTCCTCAGCTCCTGTCTGCAGTTCTGCAACCCTCCCAGGGTGGGGAGCATCACCTCCAGACTCTTGCCTGCTCTACAGTGTGCCAAGCTGTATCCTTGCCTTCTATAGTTACCTAAAATGTATAGGACAGCACTCTGCTAGGACCGTATTAGCCCACAACCATCCCATACTCAGGTCTTGCCCTTATCCTGGCTGGCTGTCCCCTCGTCTGCTCCCATCGCTCCAGTAGAGCTGGTGCAGTTGGCCTCCCTGCCTCTGTTCTCCCTGGACCAGTCTATGGCGAGCTTCAGTGCAGTAGCCCCTAGTGCGTGTAGCCACAAGAAATAGTTTGTTCCTCAGTTGCCGCAGTCAGGTTCAAGTACTCAGCAGCCACGTGTGGTGGGTAGATAATGTCTTGGACAGTGTAGGCCAGGCACATTGCCGTTGTCACCGGGTGTGCTGTTGAACCATGTGGGCCATTCTCAGGAACAGGCTGAGTAGGTTCATCCTGCTCACAGCCTCCTGGAACCTGTGACCAAGGCCTGCCGCTTTCCCCACCACTTAGGTGGGAGCTGTGTGGTCGCAAGCCCAGGAGGGCAGTGGATCTGCACAGGTGAATGTAACTGCCTTACCCCTCTGAGCCTCAGTTTCCTCAGATATAAAATGGGAGGGCAGCTCTATCTCTGATGATAACTATGGGGGTGGATCAGGTAGAAAGTCCGTAGCTGATGCCTGGTGTACCTTTAAGGCTGCAGTGAATGGTAACTGTTACTTTTAGCATGGGTGGGTCATGGAAGTCCCTTGACAGTCGCTGCTTCATTGTTCCCAGTGGAAGCCACGAAAGCTGCTGAACAGCCACCAGCCTATGACTATGACTGATCTGTGTGGTCTCCAGCTCTGGTAGGATTGTTCTATCTCGCCACTGCCCTTGGGTTTTTGCAGGACAGAAGCTGATGCTGATGTGCTGGATAGGATTTGGGAAGGGGCAGAGTCCTGGCAGGGCAGCTCTCCCAAGTACTTGTCAGTCTCTCTGTGGGAGAATTCTGAGGCATCCCACAGGATGCTGAGGTCGGGCTGAGTGAGTAGGATTTGGAGGAAGGAGACAGTCAGGGTACAGATGGTTTTGGGGTAGCAAGCAGGGACGGGGCTTACCTGAGGGTAGGTATGGATTGAAAGTTGTCAGTGAGACTTTAACTCTGGAACTGAGGCAGCGAAGGGAGCTGGGTACCTCTGTGGGATCTGGGTGGCCTGGGCACCATCGCTCCAGAGCACTAGTTGGAGCAAAAACTGCTCACCCTTCCTGGACTTGATGTCTTTACCCACATAGGGGCACAGTGACAGCTGTCCATGGGAAACAGGATTTGCAAAGATCATCCGAGAGGGCCGGTGTCCTTGATGCCCTTGGCTACATACACCTTTTCCCTTAGAGCAGACCCTCCCTCTGGGTAAGCCAGGGAATCATTTCTGGAAGTTAGACCTGATAGCCACGGCTTTCCTCAGCCAGGATATTTGTGTTTATCCTGGGGCAGGACCCCAGCCCACAGCCCCTCAAATGAGTGCTCAGATTTGCCTATTAGCTATTGAAGGATGCCTGGCTACTCTGGGCTTTCATTAGATTCATTTTCTTGCATAACATGTGGCTTGGCCCTGGAGCCAGTCCCTACTTTGTCTCTGGTGTTTGAAGCATCAGAGCTTGGCCTTACAAAGGCTTAGGAACCTGGATGATATATGGGCTATGGAGTGAAACCGTATTGTTTTAACTTCGGCACAGTGGCTGCTCCACTCCAAACCCCACCCTACTACTTCTTGTGTTTCTCTCCTCTGATGCTCTATGATTCCTTTCTGTCAAATAGTTGCTATGCAACTTCCTGATCCAAGGTTAATCATTGCAAATGCAAACTCGGGGTTCGCAGTGTGGTTGAATATCCCTCAACATTTCCCTCCTTTTGTCTAAATAAAAAGGAAAGGTGTTAACTCTAACACAGTAAAACTATATGCAAGAGGAACAATGATCAGGTATCGCCTAAATAAAAATGAAAGGTTTTAGCTTTAGTGCAATAAAACTATATACAATAAGAACAATTTTTAAGTAAGGATTGCATTCACAGTGTCCAGTTCACTTGTATTTGGCAAATTTAGATGAACTACCCTGTTATCTTTATTGTAACTGAGGACCAGCTTCCAGTACTGCTGCAACTATATCTTTCCAGCCTTGTGGGATAATTCTGTTCCTAGTGGCCCATGAGTTTAACATCTGTTTCACAAAGGGTGAATGAACACCATATGAAACACCTGCTTCCTATCTCTTCCAATCTAACATCGCTACAGGATTCCAATTAACTTCTGCAGAGCCTTGGGGGTGCCTATCATCTGGTGATTGTTCTTGTATAGTAATGGGATAAATTAAGGTTGGTGTTCTAATAACTGTAGGCCACTCCTCTTTAGTTTCATAATGCAATGGTGCAATAGATTCTGCTCTAAATTCCTTTGTCTGAGTCTGAGTATTTTTTTTTTATTTTCATTAGTAGGTCTTTCTAAAGGTTGTATCTTATCTGTTAAATTATTTGGCTCAGTTATCAAACCACTTTTTAAAGGATAAAATATTAATTATCAAACTCATAATAAGTATAATCAACATTATGTCAACCCCAGCTTAGTCATTTATCCCCTCATTTAAATTTCCCATTTTCAAGCCATCCATAGTTACACTGTACAGGATCCTAGCACCCTGCATTGTCATGTTCCCCATTCTTAATGTAGGAAAGATTTTTCTTTTTAGTATTATTTAACTCTCTATTAAAGGACTTCCCAGGTATCTCACTAGATCTGCTGACTTCTCAGTAGTCTCTCTGGTGGGGTGGGGATGGGCAGTGAACTCAAGCCCCTCCCACAGTTTCCAAGCCCAAGCCTGCCTGCTTTCCAGAGTCCCAGCAAGTGGCAGCTCCCTGCTGTGAGTACTACAACTGTGACAGAGCTGACTCGTGTGACTCCATTGCCCATGGTCGTGCCCCATGTTGGGTGCCAAATGTTATTTTAACGTGGCTGCACCACTCCAAATCCCACCCTACTTTCTGTGTCTCCCCAACACCGTATCATTATATATAACTATGATCTCTGTGGAACCCAGCCCAATGCATACTCATCAAGGGAGTGGATAACGATGAGAATTGAAAGGGTAAACCCAATGTCAGGTTTTCCTCAAATTCCACCAACTTCAGGAGTCAACTGTGTTCTGTTACTACAGGCTCTGCCTGTTGTTACACATGGGATCACTAAGCTACACGTCAGGAGGATTCCCGTGTCTCCTTAGAGACCAGGGAAGCTGTTTACTTTCTTCTAAGCCCAGAGACTCTGACTTTCTCTACTTTAATCCCAAGATAGAAACAGGAATTAGTCATGGAAACTCCAGAGAGCCTGATTTCCATGAATCATGAAGAATCTCCAGGAATCCAAAGGACCTACAAGGGATGTGCTGCCAATTGGATGAGTGGAGACTAAGGCACCCTGCAGGGCACTGGCCTGGGACGAAGGCTTGGGCAGCATCCTTATTTATATTATTGTATGTGGAGTATGCATGTGTTATGTGCATGAGTATCTGTGCATATGGAGACCAGAGGTCAACATCTTCAATCATGCACCACCTTATCTTTTGAGTTATGGTCTCTCATTAAGTCTGGAGTTTCCTCGTTGGCTATGCTGGGTGTTGAGCTTGCTCTGAGAACTGCCTGACTCTATCAGTTCTGGGGTTACAGGCACATTTAGCTGTGTCCATCTTTTTACATAGGTGCTGGGAGATTAAACTCAAGTTCTCATGCCTATGCAGCAAATACTACCCATTGAGTCATCTCCTTACACACAGGGCAGCATTCCCACTCCAGGGCCTTTTGCAGCTGAGAGGAGAGACCAGAGATTCCTCAAGGTCTGGCCCCAGATCCTGAAAGCTCTCAGGTCACTCAAATGATCCTACAGGGTGATGGGTATCAGTCTCCAGGGTAAGCAGAGCCTATTTGGCCCAGTCATTTACCAAAACCTGCCAGAATGAGGCATGTTCAGTAGGACATCTGCGTCCCATTGTCTGGCAGGAGACCCACCAAAGTGAGCATTTACAGAGCAGACTCTGTAAATGCCGGGCTCCTTGGAGAATGCTTTGATACAATGGTTTCTTCAGGTCACTGCCAGGAGTGCTAAGAGGGTAACCTCTTTTCACCCAACAAGACAGGCTCAGAAAAGCAAAGAAAACTTGCCTGAGAGCACACAGCTAAGTCACAGCACCAAATTTCCAGACTTAACAGTAACTGTGAAAGCCAGTACTCACTGAGCGCCTGCTCTGTGCCTGGGCAGGCTTCCCAGCCCTTCCCATAGACCAATGAAAGGAGAAACTAAGGCACAGGAGGCAGAGGAACTCCTTGAGGCTGCAGGCAGTGTGTGGATCTTTGTGCCTTGTGCCTCAGGGACTGCTGGGCATGCAGATTTGTTGCAGGCCTCCCGGTTCTGCTCTCAGAAATGGGCAGAGTCCTAGGGGACCTTGTGCAAGCCTAGAATAGGGTGGAAGGTAAGGTGGACCCCAGCTCAAAGTCAAGATACGCTTTAGAGCAGATGGACCAAGCAGATAGAGGTGTCAGGGGTTCATTTCTTTTTCTTTTCCGTTTTGTTTTGTTTTGTTTGTTTGTTTTTGAGACAGGGTTTCTTTGTGTAGCTTTGGAGACTGTCCTGGGACTCACTCTATATAGCAGGCTGGTCTTGAACTCACAGGTATCCGCCTACCTCTGTCTCTTGAGTGGTGGGATTAAAGGCCTGTGCCACCACTGCCCATCTTGAGGGGGTGGGGAGTTCATTTCTGAAGGTGTTTCTGAGCTGGGTTTTGCAGATGGGATCTGAGGTAACCTGGGCTATCTCCAATTCCACTTCATGCACAACCCAGTACTGCCTATGGCTGTTGGCCTGTCCATTTCTCTGCCATGGTGGAATCTGGCCCCTTCTCCCAGTTGGAAGACCTGAAGACCTCATTGCTAGCCAAGAGCTGAGGACACCAGAAATCTAGCATCAAGGGGGAGACGGAGACAGAGCCATTGGGTGTCATACAGGGGAATGACTGTTAGGTCATGAACCAGCTGAACTATAGCAGAGGCTGTTAGCAGGAACCAGGACAAGGCTAGCCAAAGGCATCCCAGGTCCCAAATAGGACCCTGATCAGCTCAGGCTGGCTCGGGACCATGGAGAGCTCCACAGGCACCTCTGTCACCCCAGTGACACCTGTCAAGTGTTTGGCTGTGTCCTAGAGCATGAATCTGATCACAACCTCCAGAGGGTACTAGCCAGACTCAAGCTGAAGCTGACTCTGAGGTCACGGCTGGGTCATTGTGATGGCTAATTTTGTGTGTTACCCTGACAGGATTAAGACACTCCTGCCCCTGCATGACTTTTGAGGGCCTAGAGGCTGTCTCTGGAGGAGACGGGTGAGGGGGAAAGGTCCATTCATCAGTATGGCGTGCACTGTCCAATGGGAGAGGGGCCTGGAGCAAGCAAAAGTGCAGAGAGTGAATTCCTCTCCCCCTGGCTTGGGGCACTACTGCCCTTGGACATCAAGACTCTAGCTTGTCTGTCTTTGGGACTCCAGCAGCTGGACTCTCCAGTTTTCAGCCTTGGACTGGGAATCACACCAGGTTTACCTGGTGCTAAGGTCCTGAGGCTTGGAATGGACCATAGAGCTGCCCACAAGGGTCTCTATCTGGCAGAGGCCCATCATCACACCGATGAACCTCCAAAATCACGTGAGCCAATTCTCCCAATAAATTCCCCTGTCTCTCTTGTTGATCCATCTGTCTGAAGAACCCCGGCTCTCAGACTTGGGGCTGTGGCTTCTCAGATTCCTCATACTGTCACCTGCCAAGGAAAAGGATGTAGGAGGGAAGGAGAGGAAGACGATGGAGAGAAAGACTTCCCACTGTCCTACTGCCACTTTGGCTTAGCCTCAGCCTCCTGTGCCCAGGATACACTCATCGCCACCCTTTTACCTGCTCTTCCAGAAGGCCTAGTCCCAGGGGCAGGATGCAGTGGTAGGGTGGCTGTCTTGGAACATCGTCCCATTCCCCAGCTCACGCACCTGTCTTTGCAGGCTCAGACTTTGCCTAGCCACCAGGGCAGAGCCCCCAACTCTGTTTCTTGTTACTTTGAGATAGGCCAGCACCTTCCAGGCCTGGAGTCCTTGTTCTGCCATCCCCTGAAAGAAAGGGCTGTGGACAAATCACAGGTTAAGAAGAGCTAGGCTGATGGATGCAGCCCTTGCGCCACACTCGGCCCCTTTTGTGTGGATTTCTGTTCAGTGAGACAGAGAAGCTACAGAGAAGCAGGTGAGCATGCTCAAGGCTGTGCATTTTCTTAAACGGCAGAGCTGGGGTTTGGAGGGGCCGTTGCACCTGTGTGAGTGACAGTGAACACCTTGAAAATGTTCCTGGAAGCCCCTGGAAAATTGTTGGTGAATTTTCCTGGCTTGAGCAGGACTTAACAGTAGCCTCTGAGGTGTGGGATCAGGCTTGGAAAAGAAGGGCCCAAAGGGCTTTGTTCTCGGAGAGCTACCTGCCTGGGCCTCGGGGCTCAGCTCTCTGGAGGTCCAGTCCTTCAGCAGTAGAAATTGGTTCTCAGGCAGTTCTGGGGATCCTGGATTTCCAAAGGGGTTCAAGCCAGGTGCATCCTGGGAAGCAAGGTAGTGTCCTCCAGCTCCTCCTGGAACCTGTCTGGTAGTGTGACAGTGCCCTGCTTTCCCCTTCTCTGGAACTCTTCTCTGAGGAAAATGACAGCAAGGAGCTTTCAGATACACTTCTGGGAGCCCCAGCCCCGGTCACTTCTCAACCTCCTGCAGACGGTCATGCAGAGTGACTGGTACCCAAAGCTAGTCCATTTCCTGTAGTGATATTTGCTTTGTACTATACTAAATAGAGCTTGTCTGAGTATCAGAGTGTGGAGCCAGCCACTCGTTAGCCACAGAGACCAGGCAGTGGTGGCACACACCTTTAATCCCAGCATTTGGGAAGCAGAGGCAGGTGGAGCTCTGTGAGTTCAAGGACTCCTTGGGCTACATTGGTTGATCCAGTCTCAAAGAGAAACAGAGCCAGACGGTGGTGGCTCCTACCTTTAATCCCAGTACTTGGGAGTCACATGCCTTTAATCCCAGCACTAGGGAAGGGGAAACAGGAAGGGATGTGGCTGGGCAGAGAGAGGAATATAAAGTGGGAAGAGACAGGATACCCCATTCAGTCTGAGGATTTTGTAGAGGTAAGAACTAGTGCCTGGCTACTCTGCTTCTCTGCTTTTTCAGCTTTCACCCCCTAATACCTGACTCTGGGTTTTTATTATTAAGACCAATTAGAAATCGTGCTACAGTTTCCCATCCAGTTAATCAGCGTATCTCCCAGAGTTGACAGTTCCTTGCCACCTGTCAGAGCCTGCAGAAGTTAGCTCGATTCGGGAAATAACCAGACTAGGTAAAAGATAAACGATTATATTTTTATGTATTATTTAATTATTATAAGGGGGGAAACTCACGAAACAGGACCGAGAAGTCCAAGCTCAGCAGTGCTGCAAGGGACCACTGAGAGAGAGCTCTCCAGGTCCCAGAGAGCTGCACCACCTCTTAAAGATAATTGGTTAGCAAAGCTTCCCCATCAGGAGCCACCCATCTGTCCACAGCCTTCCTTAAACCACCTTAGAAGCCAATTTATCGGGCAGGGGCGGGGACAGCATAGCATATGAAGGGAGAGGACAGCTTGTAGGCGTTGATTCTCTCCTGCCATGTGGATCCCAGTGATGGAACTCAGGTCATCGGGCTTGGTGGCAAGCTCCTTCTTCACCTTCTGAGCCGTCTTCCCAGCCTGGTTTACACTCTGACCATGGCCTTGAATCCTGCACATTCTGGCTAGGTCCTGCTTTCATTTCCCTTCAGTTCAGTTCCATGGCCCCAGGGAGGCATCTGGGTGCTTTAGTCCAAGCCTAAGCCACAGAACCACAAAGCTAGCGGTGTGGTGCTCAATCTGAAGCCAAAAGATGGGGGATTGAGGAAACTGTTGACCTAAACCCTGTAGTCCAAGGTCATCAAGAGGAGAAGGGAGGAACTTGCTCTGGCTCTGCCATTTTGTTCCCTCCAGATTCCCTTCCCATGGGATAGTGTCCTCCCTCATAAAGGAAGGTGCCCCCTTTCCCCCCACCTTCCCACTCGCTTCCCATCACCTCCAAAAATAGATACACAGAGGTAACACATGGCCAGTTCTTCACGTATTCCTTAATCCAGTGTTTCAGTTATTAAACACTGTCTGGCCACCCCATGAATCTGTGTCTGTACCCATCTGTCCTTTACTTCGGCTCTGTTACTTCCCAGGTCAGAAGGCTTTACCCTGCAGTATTGTGTGACTCGCCCCACACTGACAGCAAGCTCCCCTTGGGCAGGGTTTGTCTCTGAGGGTCCTCAGTGCTTGGCCAGGTGTCAGGCTAAGGTGACCTTAGCTGGCTGTCCACAGTGTGTTCTCTGGGTGGACTGTGTCATCCTACTTGGGTTCAACTTGGCATATGGCAAGGGTTCAAGACGGCTTTCCTACTGGCTGCAATGTCATTGTTGGCCCTTCAGAATTGAGTAGGCTGTTGACCAGTTGTATTTGACAACATACAGGTTAGTTTGTCCCTCTGGCTACAGTTTCCTCATCTCTACAGCAGGGTAGACATGGAAACCTGCTTTGTGTTGAAGAGATTGTATGAGGTTGTACACGTAGCATGCTCAGGAGAGTAGCTGGCGTGAGGCGTCACGCCTCAGTGAAGGCTGGTAACAGAGGCAGAAACACTGAAGAGGCCAAGTGTATTCCTAAGTGCTGACTGTACCTGGTCCGCCTGTACTGTTGAGAGAGACGGGTTGACCTGGGAATCTGCAGCCGTGTTCTAGCCGTGGCTCAGTCACTGTCGTGGTGCCCGGGGGAACTCTTGTCGACCTTCCCACTCTGTTTCCCCATCTGTAAAAGCTGTGGTCATGGTGACCCCTTGAAGGCTGAGAGACTTAAGTGAGGCCCGGAGGACAAATGATTGTTTATGCCATTTCACATATATTCTGCTTTAGTCCAAAAAGTGTATTTGAGGCAGTCACCTAAGTAAAGATTTAAAAAAGAAAAAGAGTTGGGCCATGAAACTCATGAAGCCGTGAATGTAGAAGTTCAAGGAAAGATGGTCTCGAATGTGTCCTGGGTGGACTGTCACCCCACTTGGGTTCAACTTGGTGAATGGAAGGGGCTCAATGCTTAGTCCCATAATTCCCAGCAGCAAACTTGACTTTTTTTTTAATTTCTTTGGCTTTTTCACCCATTTGTCAATATCTCTCTCCCCCTTCCCTGAGGGGCTTTCCTTTTCCTCTAACAGAACTTGTTCTCCTGCTGTTTCCCTTTACCCTTCTCCCACCTTCTGCTGCATTTCCCTCCCCTTTCCTAAAGAGCCCCTTCTTTCCATCTCAGGCTTTTTAACTCACTCTGTAGCTCAGGATGGGCTCAAACTTCAGATCCTCCTGCCTTAGCCTCCCCAGTGCTGGGATGACAGGTATGGGCCATCCTACACTGAGATGAGACTCAAGTACCTGACCGCTCTGTATAAAACATCAAAATGGCCAGGTCATGGTGCAGCGATGGCACGCACCTTTGATCCCAGAAGAGGCAGGCAGATCTCTGAGTTCAAGGCCAGCCTGGTCTGTAGAGTGAGTTCCAGGACACTCAGGGCTACACAGAGAAACTCTGTCTCAAAAACAACAAACAAACAAAACGCTACCACCACCCAAGTTTTCAAATGATTTATTTTGGGGAAAGAAAGAAAAAAAGAAAGAAAGAAAGAAAGAAAGAAAGAGAAGAAAAAGAAGAAAGAGAAAGAAAGGGATTCAGCCTGGCTTTTGGCAGGAAAAAACCAATGGGCTCCAGCTGGCGTCCAGAGAAGAGTCCCTAAGGGTGTGGCTTAGTGGGTAGAGTACCTGAAATTACCTGGTACGACCTGGCACAAGTGAGAAGGAAGCACGAAACACGCAACAAACCCGCTTAGGAGTTTATTAACGTGTACTGGCCTGGTGAGGTCGCTGTGCAGAGAGAGCGAGCAAGCTTGACCTTTATCAAATGGACTCATGAGGTCAGACTGACCCAGCTGCTCCGGGGCTCCCAGGTCAGCTCAGACTGGCTGCTGGGGTCTGGTTTCACCATTTCTAGCCCCACAAGGGGCAAGAGTGGCCAAGCCACCCTGAAAAGCCCCATCCTGGCCCCCAAGAAACCCTATATGAAGTCTCCTGCTTAGTCCTTTGCTGCTGCTTTGCCCGACAGAGGCGGTCACCCTCTTATGTCTTTCCTAATAAATCTCCTCTGGAAGGTTTGTTGTACAGTGTGACTTTGTGGTATTCCTCTGCTTCTTACTGGCGTGATATCTTTCCCCCTGGAGCTGTAACACAATGATTCCAGGACACGGATAGGCTCTCTTGGTGCCTGTATCCCCCTTGGGGTCAGAGCCACATTGGGACTCTATCCCTCATCTCAGGTTCACCTCCAACAGACTCACCTTCCAGCTCACTGATGGCTCAGCACCCCACCCACCAGCAGCAATTAGTTAAGTTTCCCCTTGGGTCGGTGTAAACACTTCCTTCAGTCCAAGGAAGTGACCATTGAGCACCTGGCACCCCTCTGGTACTCTTGAAGGTAGAGGTATCCCCAGCCACTGTCTTTTTTCAAAAATTATTATTTTTTTATTATGTATACAATGTTCTGCCTGCATGTGTGCCTGCCCTCCAGAAGAGGGCACCAGATGTCATAGATGGTTGTGAGCCACTATGTAGTTGCTGTGAATTGAATTTAGGATCTCTGGAAGACCTCTTAACCTCTGAGCCATCTCTTCAGCCCCTCAGCCATGTCTTTAAGGCTACAGCTGGCCTTCTTCCCCTGACCCCATATCCCCACTCTTGAAGTTGCAATCCTGCAGTTTCCTTAGGCTCAACTAGACCCACTGTGCCCCTTCCTGCCCTCTTTTCCCACCTGCCCTTTGGAGCTGCCCATAATCCCACAGCTCCTCTAAGTCCTTGTGGACTTTGTGACTCTGCTTACCAAGCCTTTCCGGTGGATGAGACCCCCCTCCCAGAGCTCCGTTTTCATCCTCGCCTTCTGGCCCCCTCACCTGGCTTCCACAAAAGCCCTGGTACCTGCTGAGTCTCTTCTCAGGTTTAACCAGCCTAAGCCCCGACTCCTCCTGAGTGCAGTGATTAGATGCTGAACCATTTGTGTCTCCCGCTGGTCCTCCCTTAGTCCTGGGGACACCATGGCTACAGGCTGTAGTGCATTTTTCCTTCCCTCCTCTCATCCAGGGGAATGGTGTCTTCCATGTCCTCTCATTCCTCCTCCTTGGGATGCCTTTTAGAAAACCTCCAGGCTCTCCACCTGGCACCTAACCCAAAGGGCCTCAAATTTATTAACTTTTGCAATAAAATTTGGCCTCAATATCCTTTAGATAACCAGTCCAAATGGCTGCCTAACAGCACCCTAGACCCCAGTATTATCCAGGACCTTTACAAATACTGCAAGCAATTGGGGAAATTGTAAGATACCCCATTCCCTATGTTCAAACTTTCCCTTTTCTACCCTACAAGCCCTGTTTGTTTTTGTCTGCTTTCTACTCCCACCCCAGCACACACACACACACACACACACACACACACACACACACTCACTATGTAAAGTTCTGGTCTTTTAAGTCACTGTTGATGGATCTGTAAGTTTTTTTGCAAGGTGGGAGCTGGAAGCCAGTCCTAGTAGGAGGGGGAAGAATTGGGGGAGTAGGCCAGCTGTGTAGTGTGCACACCCAGCACACACTCCCCAACGGCTGGTGCATCTCCCAGCTCCCTCCTGCAGCGTCCTCTGTCTATAGCAAGGGCTCAGAAACTTCCTATCTCTAAGCCTTCTTTGTTCTCAGCTTACTGAATTCAGTTCTACAGGGACTCAGATGTCTTTTAGGTATGAGTAACATTGGACTGTTTCGTGTTGTCCCACTTCATTAAAAGTTGTCTTTGGAGTTGGGGGTGTGGCTCCCCCTCCTCTGTACCGAAGCATGCTTGTTTAAAGGTTTCCTCGAAAACATCTATCCCTTCTCAGACAAGACACCTCACTATGTGACAGAGAAAGGAGAGCAAACAAAATAAAGGGACCGAGTGTTCCCAGTGGGGACCATGGCTGCTCATCTCATACTCTTCTGGTTTGGGTTTAACTCTCTAAAACTTTTCCTAAGTTATATCTTATTTCAAGATTTGTAAGGTTATTGCGTAATTTTCTATACCTCAAGATTTGTAGGCTATTGAATATAATTTTTAAAAAATCTGTAAAATTGGTATCGAAGAGTTAATTTAGGAGTTGTAACATCAGGGTTAATATTAAAAATCTTTTTTGTATGTTTTTTTTTCTTTTTTCTTTTTTTTTTTTTTTTTGGTTTTTTTCGAGATAGGGTTTCTCTGTGGCTTTGGAGCCTGTCCTGGAACTAGCTCTGTAGACCAGGCTGGTCTCGAACTCACAGAGATCCGCCTGCCTCTGCCTCCCAGCTCTGGGATTAAAGGCGTGTGCCACCACCACCCGGTTACACAGGTCATCTTAAAGGAAATGTGATTTACTGCCTTCTTAGCTGCTGTCTGTCCTCTCATCAGATGATTCCTCCAGGATTTTTTTTTTTTAATCACACTATCAAGCCTTCCCCTTATTGGCCTCAGCTCATAGTCCCTTCTCTCCCTCTCCAGCCTCTTTGGTCTCCCTTTCTCCCTCCCCAGTGACAGGCCACCCAAATCAACCCTCCTTGGTGCCTACTTTCAACCTACTGCCAGTCCCTAGTCTCCCTGCTACTCACCCCTGTTCCGCTATGGGACTCCCTTTATCTACCGCTACCAACCTAAACTGGCCACAATTCTCCCTTTGTGGGAGGTTGCCAGGGTGGATGGAGTGGTCAGGGTATATGTCCCCTACTCCTCAAGTGAATTCTTAAATAGAAAAGAGATTGGAGCTGGGAGATAGTGGTGCACACCTTTAATCCCAGCACCCAGAAGGCAGAGCAGAGGTGGTTGGATCCCTGAGTTCAAGGCCAGCCAGGGATACACAGAAAAACCCTTTCTTAAAAAAAGCAAAGAAAGGGGAGCTGGAGAGATGGCTTAACGGTTAAGAGCACTGGCTGCTCTTCCAGAGGATAAGAGTTCGATTCCCAGCACCCACATGGTGGCTCACAACCATCTGAAATGAGATATGGCGCCCTCTTTTGGCCTGCAGGTGTAGTGCAGTGCACTCATACATAAAATCTTTTTAAAAAGCAAAGAAAAAAAAAGGGGGGGGATTTGTTTTAGCTATCCTAGGTTTTTTGCTTTTCCATATAAAGTTGAGTACTGTTCTTTCGAGGTCTAAAGAATTTTGCTGGGATTTTGCTGGGCATTGCATTGAATCTGTAGATTGCTTTTGGTAAAATTGCTATTTTTACTATGTTAATTCTGCCTACCCAAGGGCATGGGAGATCTTTCCACTTTCTGGTGTCTTCTTCAATTTCTTTCTTCAAAGATTAACGTTCTTGTCATACAAGTCTTCCACTTGTTTGGTTAGAGTTACTCTGAGATATTTTATGCTATTTGTGGCTATTGTGAAGGGTGTTGTTTCTCTGATTTCCTCCCCAGCCCTTTTATCATCTGTGTACAGGAGGGCTACTGAGTTAATCTTGTATCCTGCTACATTACTGAAAGTGTTTATGAGTTGTAGAAGTTCCTTAGTAGAATTTTTGGGATCGCCTAAGTAAACTATCATATTATCAGCAAACAGTGAGAGTTTGACTTCTTTTCTGATTTGTATCCCCTTGATCTCTTTTTGGTGTCTTATTGCTCTATACAGTGAGAGTTTGACTTTTCTGATTTGTATCCCCTTGATCTCTTTTTGGTGTCTTATTGCTCTATCTAGGACCTCAAGAACTATATTGAATAGATATTGAGAGAGTGGACAACCTTGTTCCTGATTTCAGTGGAATCGTGGGGAGTTTCTCTCCATTTAGTTTGATGTGTCTGAACCCTCGCCAACCATTCTGGCCACATCCACCAGTGCCATCAATGGGATTATTGGGCCACTGACTGTCCTCGTGTCCCTCCCAGCATGGGGATGGCAGGCCCCGACTGCCCTCTATCCGACCTCCTAGGTCTGGTCATGGACATCTGAGGGGGCCCAGGCTCTCTTGGTCTGACCACTGCCCTCTCTGACAGGGAGCTTGAGATGTGAGTAAGGAGGCCACACCTCCCAGACTTCTATAATAGCTGTAACAGCCATTTCCAGCCCCTCGAGGCAGGGGTGTGGCCAGGCCCCTTCACTACAGGAAAAAAGAGCTCAAGATTAGGCTACAAAACCCCACCGACCCCCATGATCAGGCCACCAATTCTCTCCAATCCCAGGCTACCCTGGAAAGCCCCCACACACACCAAGAAACCCTACCTAACTAAAATCTCTCTCCTGCTCAGTTCTCTGCTACTTCTTCACCGTGTGGAGGCAGCCACCCTCTTGTGTCTCTCCCAAGAAATCTCTTCGGTGAGGTTTGTTGTGTGGTGTGACTTTGTGGTATTCCCAGGCTCCGGACTGCCAGGGTACCTCTCCCCTCAGAGCAGTAAAAATTCCAGTAGGGAACCCTTGCCCCTCAGAGCTGTAACACCCCAGGTTGGAACCCGTTAGAGAAGAACTGACTTCTGGAGGGATCAGGGCAGTCTGCCTCAGAGGCATTCTTGTCTTCCTGCGTTCCTTTGGCTTGCTTCCTTCTGCTCGACCTGCTAGCATTGTGTAACTTCCGGTCTTGTTTCTCCAGCCTGGGACTGGAATGTACTATGCAGAAATGGGCTTCCCCCACTTTGGGATGTCGACCCTTTCCCTCACACCAGTGGGGATGACCCCATCTCTGCTCAGGCATAGCTGGTGTTTAGCTGAGGTCAGGCCCCCACCTGACTGTCTTTCCTGCCTACAGTCAGCTGTGCAGACACCACTTAGACACCAGAGGATGCAGGCATTTGAACTGGAGACAGAAGCATACCTTGTGTCTCTAGTTCAGACCTTGCCCCGCCTCTCAGGACTAGCAGCGGGACTATTCCTTGCTTGCCTGCTAAGGGACCCTCCTAGAGAGATGCCTCTGAGGCCAGTTCCCACACTCCCTCCAGCCAGGAAACCCTGAACAGGCCCCTGGTTGGAAGAGATGGCTCTTGGACTCCAGATTGAGTATGCTAAGTCCCCTATGACCACAGAGCTAAGAGAAGATCCTGCTGGATGTTTCCAGTCTGGAACATTAGAACATCTGAAAGCTCACTGCACACCCACTGTGCACCGGAAACTCCATGTGTAGATCCCAGGTACAAAGACAGGTTGAGAATGCCGAGGAAGCTTGCTAAAGACCAAGAGCGTCTTTCTCTTCCACGCTGCTGCCTTCGGGCAGTGTGAGGACAATAGAGCGGGGGCAGGTGACCAGGGAAAAGCACCCAAACCATGAGAATGAGCAACAGAAAGGGATGTTTTGCTTTTCCTGAGTTACTGGAATTTGATCACAGGCCTTTTATGCTCAAGTCCTCTGCCCTGACAGGAACATTTTTAAAGAAAGGCCCAAAGGCCAGTTTTTTGTCCCAGTCTCCCCCTGCACAAGCTTGTCCACAGTCTGACGCTCTGGAAGAAATATATTCTCTGCTAAGGCTGTGGAAAGCATGCATGCTTAACATGCTGGAGGCCCCGGGTTGCACCAAAAACAACAAACTAACAACAAAAAATCCAAATAAAATGTGGAGTTCAGTTAATAGTGGCATGTTGGTGTCTGTTTCCTCTTTGCATCAAATCTGTCATCACAAACTGTAGGGCAATAGCAGAGAGTGGCTGGGTGGTGGTGGAGCACACCTTTAATCTCAGCGTTCAGGAGGCAGAGGCAGGCAGATCTCTGAGTTCGAGGCCAGCCTGGTTTACAAGAGCTAGTCCCAGGACAGCCAGGGTGGTTACAAAGAGAAACCCTGCCTTGAAAAACCAAATAGTAGAGCGAGTGGGGAGGCATGCAAGGGCCTGTCTGTCCTGTGTTTGAAACTTATCTGGTAAAATACAGATATTCCTAAGTTGAAGGTTTATTTAAGTTGTGGGGAAGGGAGATAGACAAACATCTCTAGCCTTGGCCAGAAGCTAATTGAGACATTAAATGATGCCAATGAATAGCAAGTGGTTAGGTTCCATATCATTTGTGAGTACAGTGGTTCATTTGGCAAAACAAAGGAAGCGAAAAGGCTAAGTGTGTTTCATGGAATTTAAAAGGAAATGGGAGATCTGTTTCTATCAACATGAAACTCTTAAATTTATGATTGACAGAAGAAAACAACTGGTTTGGACTTAGTGTATGCCATGGTAAGATTTGTGAGTAGTACCAAACCTGGAACCAAGAAATTGACTCTAATTGTCCATGCCTACAAACCAGTCTGTTTATTTTTGGTTTTGTGGGTTTTTTTTTTTTTTTGGTTTTTCGAAACAGGGTTTTTCTGTATAATAGTCCTGACTGTCTTGGAGCCTGCTTGGTA
This sequence comes from Microtus oregoni, assembly GCF_018167655.1. Classification (NCBI taxonomy): domain Eukaryota; kingdom Metazoa; phylum Chordata; class Mammalia; order Rodentia; family Cricetidae; genus Microtus; species Microtus oregoni. The sequence goes on from NW_024543081.1 coordinate 14,377,788, forward strand.
GTCCAGGCTGGCCTTGAACTCACTGAGATCCCAATGCTTCTGCCTCCCAAGTGCTGGGATAACAGGTATGTGCCACCATGCTGATGTTGTGTGTCTTGTTCTTTGTTTTGTTTTATTTTGAGACAGTCTCTAAACTGACTGGCCTGGAGCTGCTATGTAAAACAGGCTAGCCTTGGAGTCGAAGACCTCTGTCCACTTCTGCTTTCTGAGTGCAGGCCTGGCTGCTTGCTTGCTTGCTTGCTTGTTTGAGACAGGGTCTCACTGTCTGTCCTGAAACTCAATGTAGACTAGGCTGGCCTCAGATTTACAGAGATCTACCTGCCTTTGCCTCCTGAATGCTGGAATTAAAGGCATGAGCAACCATACCTAGCTATTGTGGTTTTCTCTTTTGAGTCAGGGCACAGCAACCCTGGCTGTCCTATCCTGGGTTTAAAGGAATGCACTGCCGCACGCAGCATGACTTCATTTTAAAAATGATCAGATTGCTGGGATCTGGTGACTCGCCTCTGCACAGAATCTCCGCACTAGAGGAGGCTGAGGCAAGAGGATTGCCTCAAATTCAAGGCCAGTTTGTGCTACAGAGGGAGACCCTATTTCAAAACAAATTAAATATGTTCCTTGGAGATTTGTGGCAATTGTAGTTAGGAGTTTTGTTTGTGTTTGTTTTCTCTGCCAGTTAAAGAATTAAAAGGCAGGGAAAGTAAGTACAACAGATAGCAGTAGAGAACTCTCCAAGCCTCCTCCATAGGATCTCTATAGGACCTCCTCCATAGGACTTCTATAGGACCTCCCCCATAGGGCCTCCTCCATAGGACCTCTATAGGGCCTCCTCCATAGGGTCTCCATAGGTCTCCTCCATAGGACCTCTATAGGGTCTCCCCCATAGGGCCTCCTCCATAGGACCTCTATAGGGCCTCCTCCATAGGGCCTGCTCCATTAGACCTCATCCATAAGGCCTCTATAATGGTATATTATTTATGTTTTAATAAATAAAGCTTGACTGAAAATTAGAGTGCAAAGCTAACCATACTAGTCAGCCGTAGAGACCAGGCGATGGCGGTGCACACCTTTAATCTCAGCACTAGAGAGGAATATAAAACGGGAAGATAAATCCGGACTAGCTGAACATAGCGGACAATGAGGAATACTGAGAACTCAAGAACAATCGCAGTTCTTGCACGTACTGGCTTTGGGGGAGCCTAGGCAGTTTGGATGCTCACCTTACGAGACCTGGATAGAGGTGGGCGGTCCTTGGGCTTCCCACAGGTCAGGGAACCCTGATTGCTCTTCAAGCAGATGAGGGAGGGGGACTTGATCGGGGGAGGGGGAGGGAAATGGGAAGCGGTTGCGGGGAGGAGGCAGAAATCCTTAATAAATAAATAAATAAATAAATAAATAAATAAATAAACGGGAAGAGGCAGAAGCTTAGTCTCAGTCTGCAGCCTGAGGTTTGGTGGGGAGCATTGCTGTCTGCAGTCACATTGAGGACAGGATTGCCCTTTGTTTGTCTGAGCCTTGGTAGAGGTAAGAATTCTCTAGTGGCTTGGTTACTTTGCTTTTCCGCTCTTCAGCTAAAACCACAATATCTGTCTCTGGGTTTCTATTAGTCATTCTACAGACCTCCTCCATAAGGCCTACCCCATATGGCCTTCTCCACAGGACCGCCCGGCTAAGGTGGAAGGCACTCTGGTTACCTCCTGATGTCCTAACAGATCAAGGTTAGGACAAGCTTTCTGAGAGGCTAGCTAACGGGAAGGAGGGAGTTGGGGTGGGGCTGTTCTCCCAGTTTTTGTTTTTTGTGATGTAAACTTTAGTAACCTCCACTCCTGCAGAGTGGAGTAGGAACTCAGGAGACCTCGAACAGTAGCCTAAACTGTGAAAAGGATCAGTTGCTTTGCCGGTCCCTGTGATTTCATGGCCTTTTTTTAAAGCTGTAAATCTATATAATCTTTGTTATTATTTGCTTGTTTTGAGGCAGGGTTTCTCTGTGTAACAGTCCTGACTGTCCTGGGTCTTGCTTTGTAGACCAGGCTGGCCTTGAACTCACAGAGATCCGCCTGCCTCTGCCCCCCGAATGCTGGGATTAAATGCGCACATCAGCACCACCAGTCTGTATTTATTTTTTTAATCAAGACAGGAAGCAAGCCCGATAAGCACTCACGATTTTCTTTTTCTTTTTTTTTAATTGATATTTATTGAGCTCTACATTTTCTCTGTTCCCCTCCCTGCCTCTCTCCTCCCCACCTTCAACCTTCCCCCAATGTCTCCATGCTCCCAATTTACTCAGGAGATCTTGTCTTTTTATACTTCCCATGTAGATTATATCTATGTAAGTCTCTCTTAGTGTCCTCATTGTTATCTAAATTCTCTGGTATTGTGGTTTGTAAGCTGGTTTTCTTTGCTTTATGTTTAAAAACCACCTATTTTCTTAAACCAGTGGCTCTCAGCCTTCATAATTCCAGAATCTTTTGATACAGTTCTTCATGTTATGGTGACCCCAACCTTAAAATTATTTTTGCTTCTCCTTCATAGCTATAATCTTGATGCTGTTATGAATTATAATGTAAATAATCTGTGTTTTCCAATGGTCTTAGGTGACCCCTGTGAAAGGGTCACCCAAAGGTTGAGAATCTCTTATTTAAACAGTACTATCCAAATTAGGAGAAACTTCTCATAATTTATAATGTGTAAATTGGGGTTAAGTCCCTGAAATCTAGAGTAGGAAACAGGAAACGAAACAGAACAAAAAGAAGAACATTTATGAGAACTTACCAGGTGATTAAGTTGGGTCCTTTTTGTTAACCTCTGTTGCTATGACTAAAATACTCAAAGCTAAAACAAAGAACATTAAGGGGGAAAAAACCAAACCATCTTAGAGGCCTGGGGTTGCCTCCTTAGTCTAAAAAAAAATAAAAAATAAAAATAGAACGGTGGTCAGCAGAAGCCACAGCAGGACTAGGAACTTAGTGCCCTCAGTTTACCATGTGGTTACATTAACCAAAGTGGTGGCCAGTTCCATGATTGCTTTGACCTTTTTCCCCCCTTAGTTTTATGTGCATTGGTGCCTGCATGTATGTCTGTATGAGTGTGCCGGATCCCCCTGGGAAGTTACGTGAGTTGCCAGTGGATACTGGGAATTGAACCTGGGTCCTCTGGAAGAGCAACCAGTGCTCTTAACCACTGAGCCATCTCTCCAGCCCATGGTCACATGGTCTCCAGTAACCAGTTTAACTGACTTCCTAGGATACATAGCTATTAGAGGTAGAAGGTCTGAGGGGAATCTTTCCTTGTCAGAAGAAATACAAACCACAAGCCCATCCTAGGATGGGGGAAAGGTGCCAGCAGCGCAGCAAACACATCTTTCTATCCTCTTAAGGTTCAACCTGATTTCTCACCTTGATGAGGTGGTCCTCAAATTCCAAGACAAGTCCCAAGAACTCCTAGTCTCATTTTTCTGTGAAAATGTACTGACAGGGTTTTGTTGGTTCTTACACACACACACACACACACACACACACCCCAAATAAAAATAAAGGGAAGAAAAAATACAAAAGGAACAGCAGCTTTGGACAGGGTACCAACAAACCTCTGAGCAGCTTGCAGCTGATCCACACCCCACCCTCTACCCCTTGGAGCCTGCCACCCTCTAGGACAGCATTTTCCCCTGATTGCATTTTGCTCTAGGAGCCAAGTCTAACCCTGGTGAGCAGCATGTAGCTTCAGGTGGAGGAGCAGTCTACAGAGAGATGTGATGGGGTCTCAGGGGTGTGGAAGCAGGGAGCAGGTTTGTGTGTGCATGTGTGTGTGTGAAAGAGACAGAGAGACAGAGATAAGGTTTCTCTACATAGCCCTGGCTGTCCTGAAACTCACTATGTAGATATTGTAGACCAGGCTGGCCTCCATCTCTCAAGTGTTGGGATTAAAGGCATGTCACCACACCCAGGACAGTGGACTTTCGAGGCTAGACGGTGGGGTGACAGTACAAGTCCAGAAGATTCTCACAGGTGGTGCAGCTAGGTTTCCCCTCACATCCCCTTCCTAGGACAGAAGCCCAGACAGCTGCACTGACATCTCGCTCTTTCCCTTCCTGCAGGATGAAGATGAGACGCTACAAGCTCTTTCTCATGTTCTGTATGGCCGGCCTGTGCCTCATCTCCTTCCTACACTTCTTTAAGACCTTATCCTATGTCACCTTCCCCAGAGAACTGGCCTCCCTCAGCCCTAACCTGGTTTCCAGCTTCTTCTGGAACAATGCCCCTGTCACTCCCCAGGCCAGTCCAGAACCGGGTGGCCCGGACCTGTTGCGAACCCCTCTCTACTCCCACTCCCCATTGCTCCAGCCACTGTCCCCCAGCAAGGCCACCGAGGAATTGCATCGGATGGACTTCGTGTTGTCGGAGGACACCACTGAGTATTTTGTGCGCACCAAAGCCGGTGGTGTGTGCTTCAAACCAGGTACCAAGATGCTGGAGAAACCTTCAGGGCGCACAGAGGAGAAGCCCGAGGTGGCGGAGGGCTCCTCAGCTAGGGGCCCTGGTCGGAGGCCCATGCGGCACGTGTTGAGTACACGAGAACGCCTGGGTAGCCGGGGCACTAGGCGCAAGTGGGTCGAGTGTGTGTGCCTCCCAGGCTGGCACGGACCCAGCTGCGGGGTGCCCACCGTGGTGCAGTATTCCAACCTGCCCACCAAGGAGCGCCTGGTACCCAGGGAGGTGCCAAGGCGGGTTATCAACGCCATCAACATTAACCATGAGTTTGACCTGCTGGACGTGCGTTTCCATGAGTTGGGCGATGTGGTGGATGCCTTCGTGGTGTGCGAGTCCAACTTCACCGCCTACGGGGAGCCGCGGCCGCTCAAGTTCCGAGAGATGCTGACCAATGGCACCTTCGAGTACATCCGCCACAAAGTGCTCTACGTCTTTCTGGACCACTTCCCACCCGGTGGCCGGCAGGATGGCTGGATTGCAGATGACTACCTGCGCACTTTCCTCACCCAGGATGGCGTCTCCCGCCTTCGCAACTTGCGGCCGGATGACGTCTTCATCATCGATGACGCAGACGAGATCCCCGCACGTGATGGTGTGCTGTTCCTCAAGCTCTATGATGGCTGGACGGAGCCCTTTGCCTTCCACATGCGCAAGTCCCTGTACGGCTTCTTCTGGAAGCAACCGGGCACGCTGGAAGTGGTGTCGGGTTGCACCGTGGACATGTTGCAGGCCGTGTATGGACTGGATGGCATCCGTCTGCGCCGCCGCCAGTACTACACCATGCCCAACTTCCGACAGTATGAGAACCGCACAGGTCACATCCTAGTGCAGTGGTCTCTCGGCAGCCCCCTGCACTTTGCGGGCTGGCATTGCTCCTGGTGCTTCACACCCGAGGGCATCTACTTCAAGCTTGTGTCCGCTCAGAATGGCGACTTTCCACGCTGGGGTGACTATGAGGACAAGAGGGACCTCAACTACATCCGCAGCTTGATTCGCACTGGGGGCTGGTTCGACGGCACGCAGCAGGAGTACCCTCCTGCAGACCCCAGTGAACACATGTATGCTCCCAAATACCTGCTCAAGAACTATGACCAATTCCGTTACCTGTTGGACAACCCCTACCGGGAGCCAAAGAGCACTGTGGAGGGTGGGCGGCGGAACCTGGGCTCCGAGGGAAGGTTACCTGCTGTCAGGGGCAAGTTAGATGCAGTAGAGGGTTAGGGCTGGGCAGGCTGGGGTAACAGCTACCCCAGTGTTATCTCTCTGGCCTCTTGGGGGCTCTTGAGAGAGCTAGGAGCCCTTATAGGTGGTTCTCTCTGCTCAAGCCCTCTGGAATTAAGGGTCAGGCCTTTTAGCCCAAAACAGAAAAAAATTAATCATTTCCAGTAGAGAAGAGCAAGCCCAGACATCTATGCAGCATTTTGTCCCCAAGAGTGCTGTGGGCAAGCGGTGTCCCTGGAGAGCATGAGGTGGTTTTCTGGGGCTGGGAGGGCTGTGGAATTTCAGTCTCATTGAGAGAATTCCACCTCTGACATTCTGCATTATTGACCTGCAGAGGAAAAGGGGGTGGGAGAGACCATGCCAGGAGTTCCCAGGAAACTGTAAATAAATGCATTTGGGTCCAGGAACAAGAAAAGATACTTAGTAGGGAGAGGCACTAGAGAGTATATCTGCTCTTGATCTTGACCAAGAAGCTAGGGAAGCGATGGAAAACGGCACCCACGAGACAGAGCACTTTGCATCTTGCTCAGAAGTGCTGGACCCAAGGAATGAGGTTCCCGCTGGCTGGGAGGGTGAAGCCAGTGGCTGTCAGTGTCCCTCCCTCTGTAAGCAGACATACTGGGGGCCTGAGGAAGCTTCCTTTTGTTTCCAAATCTCGCTCTGATGGCCTTTTCACTTTTCCTATTACTGTCTCATGGGATGCCAGCTCAGCTGCTTGCAAAGGGCCCTAGGAGCACAGTTCTCAGGGTGGGACCAGAGCTGGAGACTGTATGGATAGCCAGTATAGTAGGTGGGATGGGAAAGGAGACTGACGTAAGGCCTCTATACCTCTCCCTCTCCCCCCCATCACTTTCTGCTGGCATCCAGTCCCTTTCTACCACCATCCCAGGTTATTCCTGTGCCCCCCCTCCACTGCCCCACTAAGAGCTGGCCAGGGGCCAGGAAGGGGGCCATAAGGTTTTCTGGGGCCCAAGAAAGGACTTTAAGGTCAGTGGTATGTCAACCTGTTCCTCTTAATTTGCCTTGTGGGGGGGCACAGGGTGTATTTGTTGGAGAAGATTCTAAAATGATGTAGAAGCCCCTTGGCAAACAGCAGTCAAGTAAGACCACCTTGTTTCTAATTAAGTAGTCTAGGGGGAGATGATCCAGAGCCTGTAAGACAGCAAGTTTAGCTTCGTAAACAACTTCCAGGTCTGGATAGAGTGGCTGCATCCGCTCACATGATAGGGCAAGGAAGGGTGAACTTTTCCCTATGAAGGGCAGGAGTCAAATATGTCTGTTGCTTCTGATAGCATCTTACTGGTCAGGACTTAGCTGCATGGCTACAGGTAGTTGCAAGGAAAACTGGGAAATGTAGTTTTGAGCGGGACTGCTGTGTCCCTGCCTCCGTTTGAGAGTTCTGTACTACCAGCAGCACCTTTGTGGGAATGGTGCAAGTGATTGCGCATCATGGGACCCTGCTCTCTCCCTGCCTGCCCCACAGTTGAGGTCCAGTAGGGACTCGCAGGTGTATGGGAAGAGTGGGTGCCTCTCCCTGAGGCTCCTAATAGTCCCCTTGATGCCAGTATGCAGGGCTGTCTGTGGAATGGCCAGTGTTTGTGCGTGTGTGTATATTTATGGGCATGGGTGCATGCTTGTGTGTATTGTACATGTCTGTATCCATGTGTCCCTGTACTAAGATGATGTTCACATGTGGGTGTAGGAGCATAGGCTTGGCTGTCCTCTTGCCTAGGACCTGGAGCCCATAGTTTTGTCTCCGGTGGCTCCTCAAGATGCCTGAGGTAGGAAGTCCTTAGGGGACCTTGAAAACAAGGCTAACGGGAGTACAGGGTCTGTCTGTCTGTCTGTCTGTCTGTCTGTTTTTATTTTCAGACTGAGGAATGGAATCTTGCTAGCTAGAGGGCTATGCAGCTGAGAACCCAGCACTCCCCCAGCCTCTCTTGGCCGACCACATCCTCCCACTGATACCCCAGAACCTCCTGGGTGATCTTATTGGCGGCATCCTAAGGTTTCCTTTGATGTAACTCTGTCTGGAGCAGTTTACTTGGCAGTGGGCATGGTGTGGGGAGCGCTATTGAGCAGGCACGAAGCTGGCCGCGGGGTCCTATGGCCACTCCTCCCACTGAGGGACACCTCCATGAAACTTTCCCTTCAAAGAACTTCCTTCTCTGGTTCCTCTTGGGACTGAGAGGTAGTCCCAGAAGTCAGGGCATCCCAGAGACTTAGGGGTTCATCTTTGCCAAGGCACTCTTCTGAGATGCCTGTAGGTGTTCCTGTGTGATGCCTCTCCCTCAAACGAAATCCTCACCCCCCCCATATTCCTAGTAACCTTAGCTGCTTCATAGATACCCCATTTCAGGCATTTCAGGGTTCCTGCCCACAGGTGACCAGTTTAGAGACACTGGGAAAGCACAGTTCCTGCCTGGGCTGGCCATGTCTCTCAGACCAGTAGGGGAAAATAATGTAGCAGTTTCAGCCAGGCAGGAAGAGGCCTTGTCATGAGCCGAGAGACCAGAGAGACCACCTGTGAGAGATGAGGACTAAAAAGTTTCACATCTAACCACAGCATACACTGGGAATTTGAGGGCCAGGGGACCCAGGACCATACCCTCAATATAGAGGGAAACTGAATTGAATGTGGGTGCATTCTCCAGGAACCACTGGCCTGGGACCTCCAGACCCAAGGAGGCCTGTTCATTCCAGGCACCCAGCTGACCTTGTTCACCCAAGAGGCTCAGCGGTTATGGGGGGGCAGGCATGATGATGCTTTGGGGGCAAAGGTGAGATTCAGGGTGGAAAGACAGGACTCATCCAAGCAGAAGGTAGGGCCCTGGGAAATGTGTAATTTAAGGACACCAATAATAATAATAATAGCATTATTTTTTTTGTAAAGGAAAATCAATATGTACATTCTGAAATCATTTTCTCTGTAAATGGTTGGATTTCATTTCACCCTTAAAGGGATGCTCAAAGGAGAAGATAATATTAATAATAAAAACAGCTGCCAAGTCTGGAGGCTATGTGTGTATGTGGCCGAGTTGTGGGTGCTCCAGGGCAGAGGTGGGTGTGAGCAGATAGCTCTGGTCTTGCTTGCCAAGTCAGGACCCCGCATGGCATGAGGCCCTCACAAGGACTGGATGTGTAGGGAGAAGGAAAATGTACCCTGTTCCTTCACTTAGGGGTGTGGTCACTCCCATCTTGGGCGTGTGTTTCCTGCCTGTGGATGGAATTAGAGCTACTAGGCCTCTGTTCAGTGGGAGGTAGAAAGGAAGCCTGTATTCTAAAACTGGTGGCTTTTCTTCTGGGGTCAGGAGGACTCTCTAAGGGATCCAGGTAAGAGCATTGGTGGTAACTCACACAGTTCTGCTTGGAGTATCAGATAGCCCTCACACCCGTGTCTGCCAAGGGTTCTCTAAATGCCTCAGCCATGATCACATGGCTGCCTAAGTTCTGGACCTTTTGTTTGGGAATGACCATCTCTGTCATGCTACAGCAGTCCCTGAGGCCTTGGAGTACAGAGCCTCTTGTCCCTAGCGGGGTTCTAAGGACAGTCTCAGAGATAGCAGATCAGACTCTTAAGTGTTGCCTGGGTCTTCTGTGGGACAGCTGTGTAACCTCCACATCACACTGAAGGTCCAGAAGCCAGAGTGACAGCAGTGTTAGTGGCCTGACCTGGGACGTGAACTGCCCAGGTCTCTGGCCATACCCCCAAAGTCCAAAAGGAGCTGAGTAAGTGCTTGGGATAGGCTGGAAAGTGAATTCTGTAGACCCCAAGATGTGAAGCTGAAGATGCACCAGCCTGGCCAGAAGAGGGCGACAGCAACCCACTTGCCATTAAAGTGTTAACAGTTCTAGTTTGTGTTGGGGTGTATCCTCATTACCATCAATATTTACAAATAATACATATATTTTCAGGTATTACTTATTAAATAGTTAAAACATTTTCAGTCACATTCTAGAGTGAAAAACTGCTCCACTGTACCCGTTTGGCAGATGTGGTAAGCGAAACTGACACCTCACATCTGCCTCACACATCAGGGCCGGGCTGGCAAGTTCAAGTTCGCCTGTGGTCAGAGGCTGATGTCACCGCGAGGCTGCACTTCCTGTGCATAGCGGCAGGATGAGGAGGAAGTCAGGTAGAGACAAAGGAGAAGATAGGTACCGTGACATAGCAAAGGTTGCCAAGCTAAGCCAGGCATGGGTCCAGGCCAGGGGACACTGGAGACAGCGAGACGAGGGCTGGGGTGCAGGAGTCACATCCCAGCAAGTACCCTGTGCTGTGTCCTCCTCGATGGCTGTCTGGGTGGGTGTGGGTACCGGCAGGCTCCGGGACCCCAGGTCCCACCTCTAAACACGAGGCAGACAATGCTTTAGTGCAGGAAGCGGATTAATGATACCTGTAAACCTTCATCCAGAGAGGAGAGCTGACAGCCACTTGACAACAGCTGTCAGATTCACCAGTGAAATGCCACTTGCCAAGGGACTGAGAGGTGGCTCAGTGGTAGAGTGAGTGTTGTTCTCCCAGGGGACCCAGGTTTGGTTCCAGCACCCACACCCAGTGGTTGTGACCAGCTTTGTGGGATCCAAGGCTACTGACTTCCTAAGGCATTCATGGGTGTACACAAACCCCTACACAGACACATAGCCATAATTAAGCTTAAAAATAATAAATTCTGGGGCTGGAGAGATGGCTCAGCAATTAAGAATTCTTGCTGGTCTTGATAATGGACCAGAGTTTGGTTCCTACTCCCCACATCAGGCAACTCACAGACACTGGTAACTCCAGCTCCAGGGGACCTAATATCCTCTTCTGGCCTGTGGATATGTATAAACACACCCTCATATACATAAATAAAAATAAGGACTGTTTTTGAGACAGGATCTTACTTTGTAGTCCTGGCTATTCTGGAACTTCCTTTGTAAAACAGGTTGGTCTTGAATTCACAGAGATCTATCTGCCTCTCCCTCCCAAGTACTGGAATTAAAGACATCCACTACCATACCTGTATAAAAAAATAAAATCTTTTTGGTTTTTCGGGACAGGGTTTCTCTGTAGCTTTGGAGCCTGTCCTGGAACTAGCTCTTATAGACCAGGCTGGCTTCAGAACTCACAGAGATCCGCCTGCCTCTACCTCCCGAGTGCTGGGATTAAAGGCCACCACCAGCCAGGTCTGACTTCAGGGCCTCAGAAACCTGAGATTCTGAAAGCCTGTAACCTCTAGAGCTCTTGGGGAGCCCTTCCCCTGCACCTACAAAAGTTTAATCAAAGCATGAGTTGGTAAAAGGGCCTGTCTAGGTCTGGCCGGCTCACCAGCATCTATAGCCTCAGTTACTCTGATAAATTCCAAAAGATTCATTTATAGCAAGAAGTTAATTCCTTTTTATTATAAAATGCCACACGCCTTTAATCTCAGTACTTGAGAGGCCAAAGCAGGTAGGTGTCTATGAGCATGGCGCTAGCCTGGTGTACAAAGTAAATGGTGTCAATCCTCCCCATCAGGGAAACAAAACAACTCACCCCACAAAAAGCCAAAAACAAAACAAAAACACGACTGCATGGGCAAGCGCAAGCCCAGCCTGCACCCTGCCCAGCCTCCTGAGCTCACTTACTTTAAGCCACTGAGCTATGAGCTTCTCTGATTAGACTAAGTTCAATTAGACTTGTAAGTGACTGATAACATTTTGTTTTTAATAACAGAAAAGTCAACCCAAACTACAAAGGCGGAGAAGGAATTTGCTGACTTCTTGACAGTCAAGATCCAGGTGTTGTCTGCCTTCCATGCTGCCTGAGGTACCAGTCGTTACCACAGCGCCATCTGACTCTGTAACTCGCTGAGCTTTCCAGCTTCTGGGTCCCCGTAGAGTTAGTCAGGCTGTTGAGTTAGTGACAAGAAGCTCCAACCTTCACAGTCTCTTTTCTTCAGACTCAGTGCAGAAGAAATAGCCCTTTTCTTTAGAGTCCTGAGCCTTTAGTCCCAGCACTCGGGAGACAGAGACAGGTGGATCTCTGTGAGTTGAGTGCGTTCCCGGACAGGCTTCAAATCTATACAGAGAAACCCTGTTACAAAAAAAAAAAAAAAAAAAAAAAAAAAAAGTCCTGAGCCTGGGGACTCTTTAGTTGGTATAGGGACCTGAGTTCAGATGCCCAGCACCCACCTTAAAAAAAATGGGCACAGTAGCACATACCTATAATCCTAGTACTGGGGAGGCAGAAACAGGGAGGTCCCTGGAGCTCACTGGCCAGGAAGTCTAGCTCATTGGTGAGGTTCAGGTTCTGTAAGAGACCCTGTCTCAAAACTTAAGGTGGAGAGTGACTGAGGAATCCATTGGCTGGGTGTCAACCTCGGCCTGTATACACATGTGAATGAATTTACTTGTGAGCACACATACTGGTGTGCATATGCACACAGTCTTGGGTTTGAGCTGGGCATGGTAGTGCATTCTGATGATCCCGACATTTGGGAGGCAGAGGTAGGAAAACTCTCATAAGTTCGAGGCTATCCTGATCTATGTACTGAGTTCTAGGCTAGCCAAGACTATATTACTAGAGTCTTCTCAAACAAAGTCGGGGGGCTAGAGAGATGACTCGGGGGTTAAGAGCACTGGCTACTCTTCAGAGGGTCTGGGTTTGATGCCTCGCACCCATAAATTACCACGACTGTCTGTAGCTCCAGTTTCAGGGGACCTAGTGTTCTCTTTTGGCTTCTGTGGCACCAATACAAGTGTGCAGTGTCCTTACTTATATGCAGGCAAAAAACTCTCAAGATTATTTTATTTATTTATTTAGTTATTTAGTTAGTTAGTTAGTTTATCGAGACAGGGTTTCTCTGTGGCTTTGGATCCTGTCCTGGAACTTGCTCTTGTAGACCAGGCTGGCCTCGAACTCGCAGAGATCCGCCTGCCTCTGCCTCCCGAGTGCTTGGATTAAATGCGTGCACCACCACCAACCGGTGTTGAGTGCCTTTAATCCCAGCACTCGGGAGGCAGAGGCAGGTGGATCTCTGAATTCGAGGCTAGCCTGGTCTACAGAGTGAGTTCCAGGACAGCCAGGGCTACACAGAGAAACCTTATCTTTAAAAACCAAAAAATCAGAACCCAAACCAACCAACAAACAAAAAAGAATAAACAAGCGATTGAGTCTAGATCTCACTGGCTTCTATTAGGTATGATGAACATCCCTGAGCAGACCTGGGGGATTCGAATGGACTCTCAGGTCAGTTTAGATTCTTAGGTCAGTCAGCATTCAGTCTATACCAACCAAGAAAGAGAAAGGATAGTTTGAAAGAAATGAGGACAATATGCCACCCTTGGCACCCCAGCTGTCCTTGTCCAAACCTTCCTCAACCCCCTCTGCAGATCCTCATCTGTCAAATGGGGTTTTGTACTGTAGCCCTCCAGCAGCAGTGGGCAGGTGTGTGGAGTTTGCAGCAGAGCCTGAGCTTGGTGGGAGTTTGTAAACACCTTGACCTTGACCCTGTCTCCCCTCCTCCTCCTCCTCCTCTGATGTGGGATACATGACACACGCATGGGTCATACATCTCTTCCGGCGGCTTCTTGCCTCCACCTCCATGACTCATCTGCCTCATGGTTCTCTGCCTCTTCCTTCTTCCTCACTGTCCTCCTGGCCTTATTTTCTCCCCAGGCATCTGTCTGTTCTGCTTGTGGCTCTCAATACCCACCAAGGTGGAGCCGGTCGCCCCTCTCCAGGGTGTCCTCTCAGCTGAGCACCAGCTCATTGTCCAGCTACCTGTTAGAAGGGCCCAAGGCATCAAAGTCTCCTCAGATGCCACAGGACCAGTGTGGAATTTTGCCTCCCTCTGAGATTTCTTTCCTGTTCTCCCCATCCTGCTCCTGACTCCTCATCTATCCAGTGGCATCAGTTGGAAGTCTGGGCCGGGTCTTGGGGTACCCCTCCCCAGCAATGGGGTACTGGAATGACTCTTCTGTACCTGAGACAGATATGAGGTTAGCTTGAACTTCCTGTGACCCTGTCTGAAAAAAAAACAAAAATAAAACCAAACCAAAACAAAGCAAGCAAACAGAAACCCACAAGCAAAGAAAAAGAAACATCCAGGCATGTTAGTACACATCTTTAATCCCAGGGCTTGGTTGGCAGAGGGAGAGGCAGGTAAATCTCTGTGAGTTCAAGGTCAGTCTGGTCTACACATCCAGTTCCAAAACAACCAGGGATACATAATGAGACAAAAACAACACACCACACACACACACACACACACACACACACACACACACACACACAGCACCACCATGCTTGATTCAAAAATATTTCTTTTTCAAATTTTTTAAAATTTTCTCTCTCTCCTTTTTTAAATGTTGATAAGTTTTGTGCATGTTTCTTTTTCTTTTTTATTTTCGAGACAGGGTTTCTCCGTAGCTTTTGGTTCCTGTCCTGGAACTAGCTCTTGTAGACCAGGCTGGCCTCAAACTCCCAGAGATCCGCCTGCCTCTGCCTCCCGAGTGCTGGGATTAAAGGCGTGCGCCACCATCGCCTGGCTAATGTATTTTTATTTTATTGGTGTTTTGCCTGTATGTATGTCTGGGTGAAGGTGTTGGATTCTGGAGTTATAGCCAGTTGTGAGCTGCCACGTGGATGCTGGGAATTGAACCTGTGTGCTCTTAACCGCTGAGTCATTTCTCCAGCCCCTATTTATTTCTTTTTCTACGTTTTTTTTTTTTTAGACAGGATTTCTTTGTGTAGCCCTGGCTACACAGTCCTGGAACTCTTTCTCTAGACCCAATTGTCCTAGAACTCAGAGATCCACCTGCCTCTTCATCTCAAGTGCTGGGATTAAAGGTGTTTACCACCAGCTCCCAGTGACTCAAAAATCTTTAAATATAATTTACAGAAATTGTGGCGAGTTCCCTCACTGAACTGGGAGAAAGAGTAGGAGTGGGACAAGGGCACAAAGCTCACTAGAGGGTTATCAGGACCAGAGTTCAAATCCCCAGCACCCATTTAATGCCAGGCAGGTGTGGCGGGCTGCCTGCAGTCCTCAGGAGGTGGAGACAGGGGTTTCCCAGAGCAAGCTAGCTAGACTAGGTAGCAAATCAGTAAGCTCTGGGTTCCAGTGAGAGACGCTGCCTCACGATACACAGTTGGAAATACCTTAAATCAATCTCAACCTCTAACCTCCACATGCACGAACACCACACTACACACATGCACACACACACACACACACACACACACACACACATACACACACACAGCTTTCGAGTGTCCACATGACAATCCCTAACACTGGCACGCCCTGGGACTTTCCACTCTGTTGCTATAATCTTTTATATTGAATTTTCTCCTGGGTTATATTGAATTTCCCCCCAGAGCATTTCAAATCACCTAATGAGAACTTTCCGTGGTAAATTCCTGCATGCCGTCCTTGGGGTCCAGAACTTTCTGTCTCTGGTTTACTGTAATTCTGCCTCCTGAAGGCGCCACACAGCAGCAGGTCCTTCAGCTCTCTTCAAGGTTACTTGTTTCTGCCCTCCAGAGCATGGGGAAGGCTGGTGCTCTGGCCTTCTGTGATGCCTCCAATGCCATCTCCATTGGCCTCTTCTTGTGTTTGTCCCCCACCCTTGAGAACAAACAGATCCTGGTACAATTCAGTAGCTGTTTGTGGAGTGACTCACCAAACCAATGAGGAGGGGCTGGGATGTGGAAACAGATCTGTCTCCAATGCAGTCCTGGGATGAAATCCCTACTACTGTTTCCAGAATATTCCAACCCACCAGCCTTGAGGCTGAGGTTCTACTACACAAAGCCTATGTGTCCACCAAGGGAAGCAGGCCACATCTTTCCCACAGCACCAGCAGTCTCCAGTCCTCGCTTGCCTAGACTTGGAACTGGTGTTAAACCTCACCCAGGAGCAAAGACTTTTATTATGATAGTAACTTCTGGCTTGCCTAGTAACCTGCCTTTCTGAAGACCGTTTGTGTCTCACGCATGCTCCCCAGTACCAAAGCATTCTGGAAGGTCACAAGAGACACAGCTGACCCTCCTCCACACAACTGTTCATCAACCAAATATCAGTAACTATTAAACCATCCCATCCCTTCTCTTCTCCTTTCTCAGTACTGAGGATTGAACCCAGACCTCATCCATGGTAGGCAAGTGATCTACCATTCAGCTACATCTTTGGCTTTTTATCGCCTTTTTTTTTTTTTTCAAGATAGGGTTTCTCTGTGTCTCCCTTGCTGTCCTGGAACTCATTCTGTAGACCAAGCTGGCCTTGAAGTCAGAGAGCCACCTGCCTCTGCCAAGCAAGCAAGCAAGTGTTAGGATTAAAGGCATGTACCACCACTGCCCAGCCATCTGTTTTTAATTTACTTAAATTAGTTGGTTATTTTATTTTATTTGAGATAGGGACTCAGCATGTAACTCTGGCTGACCTGTAATTCACAGAGATGGGCCTGCCTTTGCTTCCCCATGCCTTGCTTTCTTCTTCTTCTTCTTCTTCTTCTTCTTCTTCTTCTTCTTCTTCTTCCTTTTTTTTTATTTTTTTATTTTTTTGGTTTTTTGAGACAGGGTTTCTCTGTGGTTTTGGAGCCTGTCCTGGAACTAGCTCTTGTAGACCAGGCTGGTCTCGAACTCACAGATATCCGCCTGCCTCTGCCTCCCGAGTGCTGGGATTAAAGGCATGTGCCACCACTGCCCGGCTGCCTTGCTTACTTCTTGATTTGGGGACAGGGCCTCATGATGTAGCCCTGACTGACCTGGAACTCACAGAGATTCACCTGCCTCTGTCTCTGGGTTTTGGGATTATAGATGTGTCACCATGCCTGGTTCACTTCTTTTGAGACAGGGTCTCATTTATATAGTTCAGGCTGACCCTTGAGTTATGACTCCTGTCTCAGACTCCTGAGTGGCTGGGATTGCAGGCCCAGGTCCCCTGCATCTCTTGACCAGTCTATCAAGTGTCTTCTATGGCTGGTTTTGCGTCAAACGTCACACAAGCTAGAGTCATTAGAGAGGAAGAAGCCTTAACCGAGAAAATACCTTCATAAGTCAGGCTGTAGCCAATCCTGTGGGGAATTTTTTTAATTAGCTATTGATTCAGGAGGACCCAGCCTATTGTGGGTGGCGCTGTTCTTGGGCTGGTGGTCTTGAGTTCTATGAGAAAGCAAATCGAAGATGCCATAAGGAGTGAGCCAGTAAGTACCAGCCCTCCATGGCCTCTGCATCAGCTCCTGACTCCAAGTTCCTGTCCTGTCTTCAAGGATGGACTATGAGATATGGAAATGTAAGCCAAACAAACTCACTCTTCCCTAAGTTCCTGTCAGTCACAGTGTTCATTCCAGCAATACTAATTCTGACTAAGGCACCTTCTATTAGTAGATATCTAGACTCAACATCAGCTGAGTTCAACATCGGAGGCAGGTTAGGGCAGAAGGAAAGGCTCCCAGGCCTGAGTTCAGTGGAGGCCAGTTCTGACTCTGTGACATTCTTTTGTTCATTTGATTGTTTGGTTTTTCAAGACAGGGTTTCTTTGTGTAGCCCTAGCTGTCCTGGAGATCCCTCTGTAGACCAGGCTGGCCTCCCGAGTGCTGGGATTAAAGGCGTACGCCACCACTGCCTGGCAAACTCTATGTCATTCTTAAGGGTTATGGGATCCTTGTGCATGGGCACCTTCTTTAGAAAGTTCTCACCCCAGTACAGTTGGGCACACCACCGTCACCTCAAGGCAGTGTGTCCTTTTGGCTTGACACCCATGGGTTCCACTTAACCGCTTTCACTCCTGTCATTTTTCAACTCATTCCTGTGTTCAGTTCTGGCTGCTGACTGTAAGCCCAGCCCAGAAAGCTGGGCATGGTGGCACGCACTTGGAATCTCAGCCTTGGAGAGTCTGAAGCAGGAGAATCACCTGAGTACAATGCCAGCCTGGGCTATTTAGGGAGATTCTGTGTCAAAAGAAAGGGAGGGAGGGAGGGAGGGAGGGAGGGAGGGAGGGAACGGAAGGAGAGGAAAATGGGACACTTGCCTAGTATGCAGGAAGTCTTAGTTTGACCTCCCAGCAGTTCACAGACCAGGTTTGAAGGTGCATGCATGAAAACCCAGCACTCAGGAGATGGGAGCTGAAGGAACAGGAATCCGAGATCCTCTGCACGTTTGAGGGTAGCCTGAGTTTGGATTCTTGATCTTGGCACTGTTGTTCTGTGGAGGCTCACTCTTTGTCATGGAGCTGTTATTAGCAGTGTCCTAGCCTCTGACTGCTGGATGCCAGACAATACCCCACCCCCACCCCCAAGCATGACAACCAACTCTGTCTCTAGACATTGCAAGATAACCCCTTTGGTTTAGAGCTGGGGGCCCAGGGCAGCTTGGTACACATCTGCCAAGACATAGAAACCAACCAGAAAGTAGACCTGAGTCTCAGTTTACCCTAAGGTAACACCTGACTCCAGAAAAGGCCACAAACTGGGACTACCCAGGCACCACCCAGGAACAGACCATCCAAAAGACAATACCCAACACTCCAAAACCCAGCACACAGCACACAACCACCCCCTTTTCACCAGGATAGCCCTAGACAAATGTCAGCCAATCAGGGGTCCAGAACCTTAGAAATCCCTCAACCCAACCTCTGCTTTATGAAAACCCCACCCCAACTGTGGTCGGGGCTCTCTGATCTTGCCATTGGACACACAGTCTGAGTTCTAACTTGAGGAAGAATAAAGGCTCTTTGCTTTTTTTTTTTTTTGGTTTTTCGAGACAGGGTTTCTCTGTGGTTTTGGAGCCTGTCCTGGAACTAGCTCTTGTAGACCAGGCTGGTCTCGAACTCACAGAGATCCGCCTGCCTCTGCCTCCCGAGGGCTGGGATTAAAGGCGGGCGCCACCATCGCCCGGCCAAGGCTCTTTGCTTTTACATATGGGACTCGGTCTCCTTGTTGGTTTTTGGGGGACTCCACGATCTGAGCATAACAATTCTCAACCTGTGGGTTATGACCCTTGGAGGGGGGCTCGGCTAAGACTATCAGAAAACACAGTTATTTACATTATGATTCACAACAGTAGCAAAATTATAGTTGTGAAGTAGCAACAAAAATAATTTCGTGGTTGGGGTCACCACAACATGAGGGACTGTATTAAAGGGTCACAGCATTAGGAAGGTTGAGAACCTCTGAGCAAGAGGGAACCAACAATTATAGGTAGGGGGAAGCTGAGGCAGGAGGGGCCAGTTCAAGGCCAGCCCTGGTTAGAGTGTGCCACCATCTCAAAACAAAACAAGCAACAGGGTGTGGTGGTGTCTGCCATTAATCCCAGCACCCAGAAGGCAGAAACAGAGACATCTCTGTTGAGTTCCAGGCCAGCCAGGGCTACATAGAGAGACCCTATCTCAAGAAACAAAAAACCAAAACCAAAACCAGACCAGAAAAGGGAAGCGTTCCGCCAGGTGCTTCTCACAGATGACCTTGCTTAGCTCTGAGGGAGCCTGGGCGCTGAGTGGGGTGGGGCCGGTTCCTTCCATTTTCCAGCACAGCTGGGACACACTAACCCGGCTGTGGTCCCTTCCTGCTGTGCTGCACTGCCTCCTGGTGGCGAGTGAGGCCTCAGGCAGCACGCCGCTTCTGCCAGCTCCCTCTCCTTTCTTCCTTGTGGCAGACAGGACTTGAAGCAAATACATAGCCAGAGCACCAATGAAATAGTTGAGTGCATAAAAACCCTTGATGTCAAGCTGGACAACCTGAGTTCCATTCCTGGTACCCAAATGCTGGATGGAGACTCTTGAAAATTGTTCTTTAACCATGTGCACAGACTGCAATAAATAAACCAATAAACATAAGGACAAACAGGATTGGAGAGGAGGCACTGTGGGTGGGCTCTAGGTGGAAACTCAGAATTGTCTGAAGCCAGTACAATAAAATAGCAATAAAGTAAAATTGTGTATACCAATTGTATCTCAGTTGTAACCACTTTAGGACTTTAAGAAAGCACTTACATGTATGAATATTTAACCGTATTTAAAAGAAAGGTTTATTTCTTCTAATTTTATGTGTATGGGTGTTTTGCCTGCATGTCTGTGTACCATCTTCATGCAGTACCTGTAGCAGCCAAAAGAGGGCGGTACTGGAGGTGCTGATGGCTGAGAGTCTACATGTGGGTGGGTGCTGGGAATGGAATCCCAGTTCTCCACAGGAACAACCTAGAAGAGCAACCAGTGCTCTTCACCACTGAGCTGGTTCTCTGGCCCCTTTAAGTATTTTTTGTTTTGTTTTTTTAAGACAGGGTTTCTCTGTGTAACAACACTGGCTGTCCTGGAGCTTGCTTCGTAAACCAGACTGACCTCAACTCACAGAGATCTGTCTCTGCCTCCCAAGTGCTGAGATTAAAAGCATGTGCCATCACTGCCTGGCTTTTTTTTTAAGTATTATTTAGAAATTAAGTTTGATGTGAAATTTAATTTATAAATAACAGTGGGAGCCTGGCAGTGGTGGCACATGCTTTTAATCCCAGCACTTGGGAGGCAGAGGCAGGTCTACAGAGTTCCAGGACAGCCAGGGCTACACAGGGAAATCCTATCTGTAAAACCAAACAACAACAACAAAACAAAAAACAAAGAAACCCAAACAAACTCCCCCAAACAAATAATAATATAACAACAATGAGAAGATATAACTATGCACTTTTATAACTGTGCAGGCTACTGTTTTGTCAATTCGACACAAGCTAGACTAATTTGGGAACAGGGACCTTCAATTGAGAAATTGAGAAAATGCTATAGGCAAGTCTGTGGTGCATTTTCTTGATCGATAATTGATGTAGGAGGTGCTACCTCTGGGCTGGTGGTCCGAGTGTGTAGGGTTAAGACAGCCCCTTTAGGGGGCGGGGTTTGCCTCGGGCAAATGCCTACAGATAAATGGGCGTGCGGGAGGCGGCTCCGCCCTTTTTCCTTCCTACCTCCTGTGCCAAGCTGGAACTTTGGTTCTGTAAGTTTATCATTAAAGTGGTAAATATTCTTTAATATCTGCATTGCATTTATTTACGCCGATACACGAGTGCCATAAGAAAGCAGGGTGAGAAAGTCATGGGGAGTAAACCGGTACTTGGCACCCTTCCATGGCCTCTGTTTCTGTTCCTGCCTCCCGATTCCTGCCCTGCGTTCCTGTCCTGACTTCTCTCACGGATGCAGTGTGACCTGAGAGCTGTAAACTGGAACAATCCAAGTTGTCTATGGTCATGGTGTTTATCACAGCAATAGAAACCCTAACTAAGACATTCAAAATGAAAGATTATGGTGCTTTTATTGCATATTAAAAAGAGAGAGAGGAAGGGGAGGATGAGGGGAGAAGGGGAGAGGAGGAGAACTATAAGGAACAAGATAGGGGAAGGATAGAGACGGAGAACAAGGAAAGAGATGTCTTGATTGAGGGAGCCATTATGGGGCTAGTAAGAAACCTGGCACTAGAGAAATTCCCAGGAATCCACAAGGATGACCCCAGCTAAGATTCTAAGCAATAGTGGAGAGGGTGCCTGAACTGGCCTTGCCCTGTAGTCAGATTGATGACTATCTTAAATATTACCATAGAAACTATATCCAGCAACTGATGGAAGCAGATGCAGAGAACCACAGTGGAGCATTGGGCTGAGTTCCCAAAGTCCAGTCGAAGAGAGTGAGGTGTGAGATCATGAGCAAAAAGGTCAAGACCATGATGGGGAGACTCACTGAAACAGCTTACCTAAGCTAATGGAAGCTCACCAACTCTGGCCTGACAGTGAAGGAACCAACACAGGTCCAAACTAGGCCCTGTGAATGTGGGTGACAGTTGTATGGCTGGGACAGACTGTGGGGCCACTGGCAGTGAGACCAGAATTTATCCCTACTGCTTGTTCTGGCTTTTTGGAACCCATTCTCTCTGGAGGGATACCTTGCTCAGCCTGGATATGGGGGGGGGGGCTTGGTCCTGCCTCAAAGCAATGTGCTAGACTTTGTTGACTCCCCATGGGAAGCCTTACTAGCTCTGAGGAGTCAATGAGGGTGGGATGGGGGAAAGTGGAGAGAGCAGAAGGGGGAAGGGAGTGGGAAATGGATTTGGAGTGTAAAATGAGAAAAAAAATTTAAAATAATTACAAAAAACCACTGGGGGGAAACGAGAGAGAAAGAGAAGCCTGGTGTGGCACACACTTTTAAAATTCCAACTCTCAGGAGGCAAAGGCTGGTAGATCTCTGTGAGTTTGATGCCAGTCTGGTCTACAGGGGTTCCAGGTCAGCCAGGGCTACAGAGAGAATCCTGTCTCAAAAAACCAAAGAGAGAGAGAGAGAGAGAGAGAGAGAGAGAGAGAGAGAGAGGGAGGGACTATGTACAGCTCTCCCAGAGGCCCTAAGTTTGGTTCTTAGCACCCTTGTGAGATAGTTCATAACTGGTTTTCATTCCAAGCCTTGGGGATCAGATGCCTCTAACCACATAGCCATTTACACTCCTGTGCGCAGTGTTTTCCCATATACATACAATTTAAAAAATAAAAATAAATCTAGCTGGGCAGCAGTGGTGCATGCCTTTAGCCTCAAAAACTGGGTGGGGTGGGGGTGGGGGCAGAGGCAGGTAGATCTCTGTGAGGTCAAGGCCAGCCTGTGATATGGGAGTCCCCTCAGTGTGTTGTGATTACCATTAATGAGTAAAGAAACTGCCTTGGCTTGTTGATAGGGCAAAACTTAGGTAGGCGAAGAAGACGGAACTGAATGCTGGGAGAAGGAAGGTAGAGAGAGAGACACCATGGCATCGCCAGAGTCAGACATGCTGAATCTTTGCTGGTAAGCCATTGTCACGTGGCAATATACAGATGAACAGAAATGGGTTAATTTAAGATGTAAGAGTTAGCTAATAAAAAGCTAGAGCTAGGGGCCCAATATGGCCGCTCTCCGCTACCATCGTTTCCTTAAGCTTTGTGAGGAATGGCCAGTGGATGAGACCAAACGGGGCCGGGACTTGGGCGCAGGCCTTTCGGGAGGGAGAGAACACCCAGGTGGCAGACCTGAGGCCTGTGATCAGATGTATGAAAGCTTAGCACGACTGCATTCAAACTACTATAAACACAAGTACCCTCGCCCCAGAGAAACCAGCTTCAGTGGCCTGTCCGTGGAAGAATACAAGCTGATCCTGTCCACAGACACCCTGGAAGAGTTTCAGGAGATGGATAAGAGCGTGTGAAAGAAACTCCAAGAGAAGTTTGCACCCACAAGGCCAGAGGAGAAACATAAAGCCTGGGCACGGGTCTTGTCCCGCCCACGTACCTGACCCTCATCAATAAAGCTGTCCAGTTTCTCCAAAAAAAAAAAAAAGCTAGATGTGGTTATTTTGGTTCTGGGCAGCCGGGACGAACAAGCGGCCACCCCCTGCAACAACCCTGTTCTACAGAGTGAGTTCCAGGACAGCCAGGGCTGCTACACAGAGAAACTCTGTCTCAAGAAACAAAACAAAAAAAAAAAAATAAAAACAAACAAAAAATCTATGTCCTCGTCCCTCCAAAGGTAGGGAATATACAAACATTTGAATCACAGAACCCTGGGAAGCTCAAATAAAGCCAAGTCTAGGAAATCATGCAGAATGAAGAGGTAGAAAGAAAGGATTTGTCTTCCTTTCTTCTTTCATAGATAAAGTTCCAGATTCTTTTTTAATAATTTATTTAACTTTATGTGCATTGGTATGAAGGTGTCAGATCCCCTGGAACAGTTGTGAGCTGCCATGTGGGTGCTGGGAATTGAACCCAGGTCCCCTGGAAAAGCAGCTACTGCTCTTAACTGTTGAGCCATCTCTCCAGCCCCCAATTTCCAGATTTTCCTAGAAGATGGCCAGTCTTTGAACATATTCAGCAGTGGAGGGTATCCGTCCATTCAGTTGTGTCCTTTCCTTGGTGGGAATGAGCTCTGGTGGCAGGAAGCGTCCAGGGTTAGCCACTCTCCCAAGTGACCCTGCTCTCAGAGCTTGAATATTAGGAACCTTGCATGCTACCTACTTCTCCCCTGGGCTTGTCCCTAAAGAGTCTCTAAGAACCCTGCTCTCTGGCAAGCTTAAGGCAGCTACTCTCCTGAGGTAGGAGGATTCCTGAGAGTTTGAGGCCAGCTGGGCAAAGGGCAGTCCAGGTTCCATAGCGAGATCCTGAGATGATAGATAGATAGATAGATAGATAGATAAAGAGAGGCGCTCTCACACACATGTGTTTTGTTGTGTGTGTGTGCTCACATGTTCACCTTGCACAGTACACAGCAGAGGGACAGAGAACAGTAATGGGTTACTTCCTGTTGGCTGCTCTTTTTTCTATGAGCCAGCAGGCTGAAAGAACTGCTGTCCCATGGCAGAGATGTTGGTATTTGAAGGAAGGTTTTCAACCTGTGGGTCGACCTCTTTGGGGCACATATCAGATACCCTGCATATTATTTACATTATTATTATTTACATTATGATGCATAACAGCAGCAAAATTCTAGTTATGAAGTAGCAATGAAACAATCTCATGGTGGGGACCACCACAGCATCAGGAAGCAGCATTGCTCTAGTGATTTTAATGAACCTGGAACACTGTCTCGGGTTACTATTTTGTGTCTAACCGATCTACTTGCATTACCAATGGCACAGTCTTGGAGCAACCCAGCATATAGGTGTTATACTGTCTGGTCTTGTGTGTCAACTTGACACAAGCTAGTGTCATCAGAGAGGAAGGAGCCTCAGCTGAGGAAATGTCCCCATGAGATCCAGCTGTAAGACATTTCTCAGTTAGTGTTCAATGGGGGAGGTCACAGCCCATGGTGGGTGGTGTCTTCCCTAGGCTTATGATCTTGGGTTCCATAAGAAAGTAGGCTGAGCAAACCAGGGGAAGCAATTTGGTAAGCAGCCCCTCTCCATCAGCTCCTGCCTCCAGGTTCCAGCTCTGCTTGAGTTCTTGTTCTGACTTCCCCCAATAATGGACTATGATCTGGAAGTGCAAGCCAAATAAATCATTTCTTCCCCAACTTGCTTTTTGGTCATGGTGTTTCACTGCCATAATAGAAATCCTAAGACAAGTGTCCAGTTTGCCCTCTGAGGAGACAGCACAGTGAGGCCATATCTATAAAGTATGCGTGTGGGTGCCTAGTCCTTCCAGGACTACAGTGGGGACAGAGGGGATGGAGAAGGGATAAGATAACCATCTGTCATTCATATAGCAACTAGCATGGTCCCACCACTATTACAGCCTTCCAGTCATCTCTTTAGCCCAAAATCTCACAGAAGGGGGGGCTGGAGAGATGGCTCAGAGGTTAAGAGCATTGCCTGCTCTTCCAAAAGTCCTGAGTTCAATTCCCAGCAACCACATGGTGGCTCACAACCATCTGTAATGGGGTCTGGTGCCCTCTTCTGGCCTGCAGACATACACACAGACATAATATTGTATACATAATAAATAAATATTTAAAAATAATCTCACAGAAGGGAATGGGGTCTGGGTGCAGAGCCTGCACATCTGGCCACACCAGCCCCTTCATTGCGATAGAGCACAGGTTTCTCTTCCATCTTCTTGTTCCAGCACGGCTGGGCACGGCTGGACGCAGTGTAGACAGCAGATTTCCCTCTCTCCTATGGTGGATACAGAGTTGATTGACCTCTAATGACAGCAGATGGCCCTCTCTGTGACAATGATCTCTGGGTCCTAGGTTGATTCACTCCCTGGAGGAGCTTCACTACTATGTTTATAGCCGTTTATTTCCTCTGCGATTCCAACCAGCAGGGGCCATCTCCTGGGAGGGGTGGGACGGTGGGCTGGCCAGAATGTTCTACCTTTCACTCACTTGTATTTCCCAATTCCCCACTGTTTTAGGTCAACAGGCATTTATCAAGGGGTTCAGTCTCATAAGACAACCTACTGAGCAAAGTAAAGGGATGTGACATTTAAACCACAGACTTATGTCCCCCAAGTGATTCTCCCCTGCCCCCCAATGTGCCACAGAAGGTCCCCTCATTCTAGCTTACTCAAACTTCCCTCCCAAAACGGGCTCCCCTGCCCCTCCCGCTAGCAAGCTAGAACAAGTGCCACCAACCCCAAGCCAAAATCAGCTGGGCACAGCACAGCACACACACAGTTGGCTTTTGTCCCCCTCGATCGGTCCTTTCATCTTGTTCTTTCCCTTCCCAACAGAATCTCCAGTTCCTCTTGGACTTCCTATTCATTCTTCGGCCCCCAGGCTTCTGCCCCACTTCCTCTGAATCAGCTAGCCCAAGACAGCTGCTAAGTGGTGAGGACAATATCCAACTCCTAAGGGCACTTTTGCCTTTGTGACCACACCCACCCCTCCCTTGGAGACCACGCCTCCCTTTGTGACTTTGCCCTCTCCTCTCCACCCTCCTGCCTTAGATATCCAGTCTTCTGATTGGCCCATCTCAGTTCTTCAATGTTATAGAGTTTTAGCATCCCCAGGGCCCTCTCTCTGTGTCCTTTCTGGTCCTGGGTGACTTCATCTGTTCTGTGAATAGTTCAGAGCTCCAGATCTGAGTTCAGGTCCTCCTCCTACTGTCCAGGGTCCCTCAATGCCAGCACTGTACTTCCAGCACCGGGGAGGCTGAGGCAGGAAGAGCAGGAGTTAGAGTCCGGGGCTGGGGAGATGGTTCAGTTGGTGAAGTGTTTGACACATGGAGGACTTGAGTTTGGATCCCCAGTACCCATATAAGAGCCCCCCACACTGGAGCACACTTGTAATCCCAGTGCTGGGGAAGCAAAAAGGAGGATTTGGGGGCATGCTGGCAGCCAGTCGAGTGGACTAGCTAAGCTTCAGATTCAGTGAGGAACTCTGTCTCAAAACAGAGAACACTTGAAGACATCTGACATGGTCCTCTGGCCTTTCCACACGTGTGTGCGTTTGCACCTGAACACAAGCCCTCCCCACCCCCACAGGCACATATGCCCATGAGGCTACATAACAAGACATTGTCTTTCATAAAAATCTAAAGGTCCTATTTCCTGAATGACTTTGGGGCGACGCCAGTTCTGCTTGCAGATTGGTGTTGGGGACTAGATGAACTGGTGTGTACGAGTGTCCATCACAGGTGAAGTGTGCTGTTGTCACTAAAGTCCTAGGGACTGATCGCCTTCAGGGCTCAGCCCACCTATCCAGTCCTCGCAAAGCAGGCACAAGTCCGGTCATGGTAGGAACTTCTCACTGTTAGGACCAGGGCCAAGACTGGGACTATGGTCTGGCCAGGCCATGCAAGGTCCATGCCAGCACTGCGCCTTCACCTGGCACAGGAACCCTTGGGCCACAGGTGTAATCCCTTTTGCAGATAGTCCACTTGACCTGCTCACTGCTCTCTTTAATTGGCATGAGTCAATGTCAAGTTCTGACGGCTTGGCTATTTTGTCATTGTTTTGAGGCAGGGTCTAATGTAGCTCGGGCTGGTTTTGGACTCAATATGTAGCCAAGGATGACCCTGAATGCCTGATCTGCTCCAAGGCTTTCTGGGTATTTGGATTACAGGTATGTCTACCAAACTCTACTTAAAGGTGTAGAAACAGAGGCCCAGAGATACTGAGGGCCTTGCTGGTGTCACCTAGCTGTCAGGTGGCAGAGTTCGTCTCCAAGATGGATCCGGAATGAGCCAAAGCTCACCTAACTAGTTCTGGTTCCCTCTCTGAGCAACCTCAGCCCAGGAAGATGTCCATTCCATGTCCCTCATCACCCCACCCTCTCTGTACTTATGTTGCTCTTCTGGGCTTCTGTGGAACCCATGAAGGCTTTTTATAGCAGTGGTCTGCACACCCGTATCTCTGCCCTTTGACCCTAACCTTCAGGTAGACAAAGACTTTGCAGATTCAATTTCTGCATTTCCACCTACTTCAGAGCTGGCACCGAATAGGTCAGAAACAATAGTGTTAGGGCATGGTGGTTCACGCCTTTAATCTCAGCATTTGTGAGGCAGAGGCAGGTGGATCTCTGTGAGTTTCAGGCCAGCCTGGTCTACAGAGCGAGTTCCAGGACAGCCAGGGCTATATAGAGAAACCCTGCCTCAAAACAACCCAAAAGAACTTCCCCCAGAACCAACCAAAGATACACACACACACACACACACACACACACACACACACACACACAGAGAGAGAGAGAGAGAGAGAGAGAGAGAACAAAACAAAACAAAATTAGTGTTAGCGCTCATGGGCCATTCAGGAAAAATATGTTTGTTCATTTAAAAATATTTATTTGGTTTTTCAAAACAGGGTCTTAGTGTAGCTCTGGCTGGCCTGGAACTTGCTATGTAGACCAGGCTGGCCTTAAACTCACACAGATCCACCTGTCTTTGCCTCCTGAGTGCAGCGATTAAAGGCGTGTGCCACCACACTCAGCTCTTTTTGGCGGGGGACAGTGGATCCCAGGGCCATGGGCATTCCAGGGAACTGCTTGATTGATGAGACAGCAGCATGCATGCACCGTTTGCTCCTGAAGCTGTACTCCCCCCCCCCTCCCCCCCCGCGACAGGGTTTCTCTGTGTAACAGTCCTGGATGGAGGTATTTTCTTTTTTTTAGTCATCTATTTTACATCCAGGCCATAGCTCCCCTCTCCCATTCTCCCTTTCCAGCCTCTCTCCCTCATTTTTCCCTCCCTCCCCTCAATCCCCTCCTCCTCCGTTTCTGTTCAGGAAAGGGCAGGTCTCCTGTGAGTATCAATAAAATATGGCATATCAAGTTGCAGTAAGACTAAGCACCTCCCCATGTATTAAGGCTGGGCAAGGTGACTCAGTAAGGGGAGTAGGGTCCCAGAAGCCAGTAAAAGAGTTGGAGACTCCCGCTGTTAGGAGTTCCATAAGAAGACCAAGCTAGGGGGCTGGAGAGATGGCTCAGAGGTTAAGAGCACTGGCTGCTCTTCCAGACGTCCTGAGTTCAATTCCCAGCAACCACATGGTGGCTCACAACCATCTGTACTGAGATCTGGCGCCCTCCTCTGGCGTGCAGGCATACATCGAGGCAGAATGTTGTATACATAATAAATAAATAAATCTTAAAAAAAAAGAGGACCAAGCTATGCAACTGTAACATATATGCAGAGTGTCTAGGTCAGTCTCATACAGGCTCCCTGGTTGTCAGTTCAGTCTCTGCGAGCCCCTGTGAGCCCAGGTTGGTTGATTGTGTGAGACTTCCCGTGGTGTCCTTGACACACACCCCCCCTACACTCCTCCCTCCTCCTCCTCTGCAGGATTCTTGAACTCCACGTAATGTTTAGCCATGGGTCTCTGTATCTGCCTCCATCAGTTGCTGGATGAAGCACCTCTGATGACAACTGGGCGGGGTACCAAGCTGGTCACAGGAGGCGCTAGGAGGTCTAAGTTGGGGTCCTCCCCACAGACTCCTGGAGATCCCCCAGTGCCAGCCTCTCCCTTAGCAGTCCCCTTCAGCACTCTCCCCCACCTGATCACTCCTGTTGCCATCCCTACCTGCCCTCAGGCCATTCACAGACTCTCTTCTATTTCCCCTTTCCAGGGAGATCTGGGTGTCCCCCACGAACTCTCTGTGGGTCTGTGGATCAAGCACAGTTATCCTTTATTGTAGAGTTAATATCCACTCGTGAGTGAGCCCACACCATGTTTGTCTTTATGGGTCTGGGTTACCTCCCTTAGGCTGTACTTTTATCACCTTCTAGAATTCACAGAGGCGTAAAACAAGGCTCAGGAGACTTAACTCATTGCCCAGGTGTACCACCAGCCCAAAGGCCCCTCCCAAATCTGACGGACTTCATCACCCTGACCCGGGACCTTTGATCTTCGGGAACACGTCCTTCTACTCATTCTCCAGTGAGATGCCAGGAGCCACAGTCCCTGGAAGAACTGGCTACCTTCCTTATGATGTACCTTGGTGGTTTTGTCAGTCCTGTACTATGTCCAGGGGATCCCAGAGTGCCCAGGTTCTACGAAACCCAGAAGAACCCCGAGATTTGTAGCAGTGTCTTTGCTGTGGGTCTCTGGCCTATAACATACCCTAGATACATGTGTGTGCCACATGCCACTTTAATGCCCATCCCTGTCACATCGGGAGCCTGAGGCACGGGTGCCGTGGGTGTGGGAAGGCTGGTGTATCTGGAAAAGAAGACCCTGACATCCCAGTGACTCAGTTTGTGTCCGGGTAATCTTAAGGTCTCCCCCAAAGGGTCTCCTGGTCCTTTGCTATTAGAAAACTATTTTGATGAGGAATCATCTGGAGGATATATATGAATGTTACCTGGTCTTTCAGCTGGAAATACCACCAATTAGATTTATCTGGGTCACAAAATTATTTCTTTAAAAGGCAAAGTAGGGCAGGCTAGAAGGACGGAAAGACACATACTTTGGAGGAAGACTGAATTTGGGACCCGCTGTGAGCCTCTGCACGGCTCAGCCCTCAGTACAAATGACCCAGTCTCTCTAAGCCTTGATTTTTCCCACCTGTAAAACTGGACTAATGATGCTGGGTTGGACAAAACGCAGTGTGATGTATCCAGTCCAGTGTCTGGAACCCAGTAGGCGGTTCATGAGAAGCCATCTCTGGTCCAGTTTGAGTCTGGTAATCGCTGAACTAACTGCCTGTCATCTCACCAGTCAAATTGGGGCCGGGGCAGATTCCTAAACTCCAGACCTCCACATCCACATCGCAGGCTTACAGGCGGGCAGCAGGCGGAGGGCGAGGACTCGCTGCCCCTCCCTCAGCCCACACCCACCCAGCGCAGCCTCCACACAAACACGCGCAGCGTTGCTTTAGGAGGCGGGGCCCGCAGGGTTGGGTGACGTCACTCAAGGAGGCGGGACTGCGTCTATGGGCGGAGCCCCAAGATGGTCAGGGCCCGACTAAGTCCCCGGCTCCGCCCCCGGAGGGAGGCTGCTGAGGGGCCGACCGGAAGTCCTTCCGCCTCCGCCCGCCTCCGTGCTCACTGCCAGGTCTCTGTCGGCCCCGCGAGCGAGGTCGTGCCCCGGAAGTAAAGGGGCCATGTTGATGGGTGACCCCGAGAGAGGTACTGGGCGAGTGGAGAGTCCTGAGGAGAGGTAGCGCGTGGCCCGCGGGTGAGTGAGGGAGCGAATTAGGGCGGCCGGGGATCGCCCTCTTGCGCTCGGGCCGGCCGGGGATACCGGCTTCCTCTGGGGTCTCCTAGCCTCTTCCCACCCCGTCTCAGACCGGGGTTCATCAAGCCTACCTGGTCCCGGGTTCTCCGTCGCCGCCCTCCGGGAGTTGTACCCCGACTGGGGCCTATAGCCGCTCACTCAGCGACCTTGTTCCAGTCTCTGCGTGACGCTCTCCTCCCAGCCCTCCGTTGGTTTTCTGCATCTCTTGCATCGCCGGAGACCCTTAGGGCCGAGGGGAGCTGCTCTGCACTTGAGGGAAAAGAGACAGAGACGGTGGCCTGTCCCGGTTCGCGCTGGAAGTTAGAGAGGTCGGAGGCTATTGCTCCTGTCTTGGGGCCCAAAGTCCATATCGTTTTTTTCTTCCAACCAAATACTCCCTTCACCCTTCAAACACATTTAGGCTCCTACAACGACCGTTTCTTTCACGTAGGGATTTCGGGAGGATTCCTCCTTTCAGTATAGTTCTGAGCTTGGTGTGCACTGGGCCCCGGCTGGGAAAGTTTACAGAACACCCGGAAGTGCTGCACATGTAAGGTCCCCTCATTCCAGCGAGATAGAGTCTGAATTGTCGTGGCGGGTGGGCACATAACTTCCTTCTGGGAACGTCCTCAGTTACCTGTTGAACACCTTTAATTTCAGCTCCCGGGAGGCAGAGGCAGGCTGATCTCAGTTCGGGGCCAGCCTGGTCTACATAGTGAGTTCCAGGACAGCCAGGGTTCCACAGAGAGACCCCATCTCAAAAAACCCAGACTAGCCGGGTGGTGGTGGCACATGCGTTTAATCCCAGCACTTGGGAGGCAGAGGCAGGCGGATCTCTGTGAGTTCGAGACCAGCCTGGTTTACAAGAGCTAATTCCAGGACAGGCTCCATAAACCACAGAGAAACCCTGTCTCGGAAAAAAAAAAAACAAACAAACAAAAAACAAAAAAACCAGACTAAACAAAAGCAAAAATCAAACAAAAAAACCAAAGCGGTAGCGGAATGGCTCTGTGGTTAAGAGTACTGACTGCTCTTCCAGAGGACCAGATTCAAAGCACCTACATGTTGGCTTACCACTCTCTATAACTCCAGTCTTGGGACTGTGACACAGTTAGATTCTGAAGGCACCAGGTATACAGTGGTGTGCAGACAAGCATTCAGGCAAATACCCATACAAGTACTGTAAATTTAAAAAGTAATTAAAACAACAACAGCAATGAAGAAGGCCTCTCAAGGTAATATGGTGGTGCCAGGAGGCAGATGTGGCTGACTCCTTGTCTTTAACCACGCTAGGCCATACCTTCTGGTAGAGTTCCGGTACAGTGGTTTGCCGTTGTGAAATAACCTTATACAGAAGGTCTTCTCGTGATGTCCTTATCTGCTTTACAGTGAGGAAGCTGGTACTCAGTGGGGTTATGTACTTTTTACTAAATGCCATGGCAATGGGTAGCACAGCCAAGACTCAGGCTCAGGCAGTCTAGTACTTGAGCCCCAGTGAGCCATAAGCTGAACTTCCCCAGGTAAGGCTTCTGATCCCAGCTCTACCATGAAATCCTTGGAAGTCCCTAAGTCTGGCATTAAGAACTCCTGACCCAATGTCTAAGGCCCTACGCTGTCATCAATACTGATTCTAGGCTTCTGTGTCTTCTCTTTTGTTTCTAGAGTGTGACGCTTAGTGCTTGTCAGTCCCCCATGGCCCCGTGGAGCCGAGAGGCGGTTCTCAGTCTATACCGGGCTCTGCTGCGCCAAGGCCGAGAGCTCCGCTACACTGATCGAGACTTCTACTTTGCTTCCATCCGTCGTGAATTCAGGAAAAATCAGAAGCTTGAGAATCTAGAGGCTCGGGAGAAGCAGCTGGAGAAGGGCCTGGTCTTCCTCCGTAGCAAACTTGGAGGTCTTGTTTAGGATCCTCTCTTTTCCCTTCCTACCCTAATTTCAAGAAGAGGATAAAGGTGCCTTCAGTAGATACTCCTGGCACTCCACCCCACCCCACAGATGCATTAGGAAGCCTCAGGTAGGTAGACCCTTGATACTGGAGGTTTCTCTTTTTCTGCTGCAAGAAGCTAGGAAGGGATGACCTCTCCTTTATCATCACAGCATGTCCTTTACTCTTTAGATAAAATGTAGACATGTCAGTAGAAGTGGGTCCTGTTACTGAGAAACTGTGGGCCTTGGATTGCAAGCCACCAAAACAGAATTGGCATTTTATTTCATAGACTGTTTTATATATGAGAATATTAAAAAAGATGGTGAAGTCATTAGAGTTCAGCTCCAACCCAGCTCGTCTGCTCAGTTTATATTGGATTGCACCATGTTTTCTGAAACAGAAGTTTATCATTACTGCATAGTTGGTATAGCAATCCTTATAGTCTAATATAATATTCAAATCCAGGCACTGCTAGCTAGCAGCTATGGGATACAGGTCTCCAAACCTTCCCAGGTCTTCATTTCATCTGTGAAATGGAAGGAAGTAATAGTTCTTAATCTCTTTCGGGTCTATGAGAGTTGACCTAGACAGTGTACACACAGCACTGAAAATGGTACTTGGCAGGTGGAATATTAGCCCTTTATTTTCTTAAATTTAAAGTTACATTTGGTATGGGTGGGGTACATGTGCCAGCAGAGCATGTGTGTGGAGGTCATAAGACTGTGGGAGTTGGTTCTGTCTGTTTGGGGGTCTTGGCCTTCAGGCTTGTCGGCAAGTGTGTTTATCCACTGAGCCATCTCACTGACCCTAGCTCTAGTTGCCATCAGGAAGCCCCACTACCTGTTTAATTCAGACCCTTTCAGAGTCCCTTTATATGCCTACGTTCTGTGGACAGAAAAAAGATGGGTCCATTAAGAACTTTTGCTGGGGCCGGGCGGTGGTGGCGCACGCCTTTAATCCCAGCACTCGGGAGGCAGAGGCAGGCGGATCTCAGTGAGTTTGAGGCCAGCCTGGTCTACAAGAGCTAGTGCCAGGACAGGCTCCAAAGCTACAGAGAAACCCTGTCTCGAAAAACTAAAAAAAAAAAACAAAACAAAAAACCCTGTCTCAAAAAACTAAAAAAAAAAAAAAAAAAAAAAAAAAACTTTTGCTGGGCGGTGGTTTGGAACACTTTTAATCCCAGCACTTGGGAGTCAGAGGCAGGAGGATCTTAGTGAGTTTGAGGCCAGCCAGCTCTACAAAGCGAGTTCCAAGATAGTCAAGACTGTTAACAGAGAAACCCTGTCTCAAAAATCAAAAAGAAAAAAAAAAACAACAAAACAAACAAAAAACAAACAAAAACTTTAGGGCAGGAGACATGGTTCACTGGTTATGAGCACTTGTTAATCCAGATTCAATTCCTAGCACCCAGAAGATGGCTCATAACTATCTATAACTCCAGTTCCAAGTGATCCAATTAACTTCTTCTGACCTCCATGGGCACTAGGTATACATATGGGTCACAGACATTATATTGCAAGCAAAATACATATACATAAAATAAATCTTAAAAACAACAACAAACCAGCCAAATGAGGAGTTCAGTGGGAAGTAATTCTAGTATGAACAGCGCTATGCCGGCACTGTATAAAAGGCTATAGAGACAGTAATGAAAATGGTTTGCTCTTGGTTTGGGTGGTAGGAGAGAATAGTGGTTACAGAAAAGACATTTGCAGTCTGCTTCAAATGAGAACCAGAAACATGCTGCAGTGGGGGAGAAGAAACAAATGTCTGGAGGTGGGAGCTGCACTTTGTAGCTGGGAAGTGAGTCTGGCGTGGTTAGTGGTGTAAGGATTGGGACTGGAGTTGAAGTTGGGCCAGGGATGGAAGGACATTGAACTTCCTGGGGAGGTAATAGCTGACTAGGGGACTGTCACAGTTTTCTAAGAAGGGAATGATGGGAACATTTGTGTCTTGAAGTGTGCCAGGGTAGTGTGGAGAATAAATTGGTGAGAGACACTAGAGGCAGTGAATTTGGTCAGATGATAGAGGTACTGAGGTGGTCACCTGTAAATAACAGTATAGACAACAGTAGGGCTTGGTGGCCACAGAGAGAAGGGGAAAGAGGCTGAAACTTAGAAAGCTTGGGCATGGTTGTACATGCTGGTAATTCCAGCACTCAGAAAACTGAGGTAGGAGTTTAGTTTGAAGCTAGCCTGGGCAACATAGATGTTTCAAAATAAGGAAAAGAGGGAAAGGCGGAGTGTGGCTGTGGTATAAAGCTTGCCAGTTGGGTAGAGGGTAATGCTTACTGAGACAGAAAGCAGGAACCTTGTGTAACGGCTCTCAGTACTTAGTCACACTTACGTTGTTTGAGAGACCCGCCTTTTGCAGTCCAGGACCCAAGTTGGTGATGTGCATGGAATCCTGCATGCACGAGGAAAGGCAGTGCGTCTGAAGAAGTGGGGAATTACTGGATGCATTCTGATGCTTTGGTTGTGAATTGTGTTAAATCTTGCCATCAGGGGAAAATGAAAAGCTAGGTATGGTGGTACAAACTTCTAATCCTCAGGAAGCTAAGGCCAGAGGACTACAAGTTCAACTTAACCTGCGACAGGTAGTAAATGTCAGGTCAACCTGGGACATACAACAGATTATGTCTGGAAAGGCCTGGAACAGGTAGTAAATATTTTCAGCCTGAGCTAAAGAACTGCCTATGTCTGGAAGAAATCAACAAAACAAAATCCCTCAAATGCCATAGGTTAGTTCATTACAGTAGATACTTAGTCTGTCAAACAGTACATAGAGTAGCAGTGAATGTGCCAGAATGCTTCCGTGAAGCTATAGTGGCTAGAAGTCTAGTAAGGTTAGAGACGAGCTGTGAGGTAGTATGGCAGGTTGGTTGGCTCTCATGGATTGGTTCTCCCAGCAGCGTAAGCTCTGGATTCAGACTCTGGCTGTATACTTTACTGGTGTCTAAGTTACTCTGGGCTAGTTACTGAACATGTTCTTCAGTTTCTTCATCTTTAAACTGAAGATAAGAGCTAGATATGATCATACATGCTTGTAGTCACAGCACCTAGGAGGAGACAAGAGGATAGGAATTTGAGGCCAGTGTTGCCTACATAGGGAGTTTGAGGCCAGCTTGGGTGACATGTTTTTAGGGAAGAACTAATGGTTGATAACATGTAAGAATAACAAGTTATCCCCTGTATGGAGCACTTAAAATGAAGGCCCAAAGACTCAGGATGAATCACCCATTTTTATGCTTAGGTTTAGTAATGGGTAGCTGTGTAGATACAGGATTGGACATGGTGTGTAATCTGATAACAATGGATTGAGAGGGAAGTCCAGCAAGGCCTGCCTTTCTGTGAGGGTCTTTTTGACCCCTGAGATGTGTCATTTCTTTCTGTCAGGTATGGGGCAGATCCCTTTCTAGAATAGGACTCTTTTGTCGTTGTTGTTATGTTTGATTTGGTTTTGGTATTTTGAGACAGGCTTTCTTTCTCTGTAGCCTTGGCTGTCTTGGAACTCATTCTGTAGACCAGGCTGGTCTCTGACTCAGAGATCCACCTGCTTCTGCCTCCCGAATTGGTGGGATTAAAGGAGTGTTACACCTGCCCGGCTTGTAATGGGGTTTTAAGACCTATACTCAACCAGGGAGTTTGTAGCCTGTTGCACAAAAAGGGTAGGGGGAGTAGTTTTAAAACAAAGTGCTCTTTTTTGGGGGGGGGGTAGTGATGATGCTGGGGGTGGAGCCCAGGATCTTGAGCATGAGAGGCAAGTGCTCTACCACTGAACTATTCCCAGCCCCAAGTGTGGTAGTTTTGGTTTTGATTTATGGTTGACTTTGAGGGAAATGGGTTCTGAGTTCTAGTTAATTAATTTATTTATTTTGGGACTGGGTGTCACTATGTATCACTGACTAGCCCGGAACTCACTATATAGACCAGGCTGGTCTTAAATTCACAGAAATATACCTGCATCTACTTCCCAGTGCTGGGACTGAAGGCTTGTGTTACCATACCCTGCTAGTTTCTATGCCTTGCCTCTTGGGGGAGTTGGAGGGAATCTGCTTCTGAGCCTTTATTTGGGGTGTTGCCTGCTGAGCCACTGCATTTGCTATAGGTTAGTTACTGTCACATGCACTCAAGCTGCGCACGTAACAGAAATGCCTGAACTTATTCAAGTAAGTCCTGCTTCTGTTCTATCTAGTTAGGAAATTGCAAGGGTTTAACATCCTCACTAAATAGAGAAATGAGTATTTTCTTATTTTTGTGTCTAGGGAAATAGTTTAAATAAAATTTGCTTGAAGTGTTCACAGAGTGCGATTCTTCCCAGCCTTCTGCCAGGTCACTGTTTTTTTTTTTTCTTTTTGTTTTTTTTTAAAAACATCTTAGGGGCTGGAGAGATGTCTCAGCAGTTAAGAGCACTTCCAAAAGACCTGGGTTCAATTCTCAGCACCCACATGACAGTTCATAACTGTCTTTAACTCCCCTTCCAGGGGATCTGACACCCTCATACAGACATACATGCAGGCAAAACCCCA
Source organism: Microtus oregoni (assembly GCF_018167655.1). NCBI lineage: Eukaryota > Metazoa > Chordata > Mammalia > Rodentia > Cricetidae > Microtus > Microtus oregoni. Next base: position 14,414,993 of record NW_024543081.1, read on the forward strand.
ATGTACATTAAATAAATAAATCTAAAAAAACAAAAACCCAGCCATCTTAGGCGGTTTAAGCGCATAAGTCAGCAGTATTATACAACAGGCTTCCAGAACTTTTATCTGGTTAATCTGAAACTGTACTTGTTAGACACAGTGTTCCTCCTTGCTTTTTTTTTTTTTTTTTTTTTTGGTTTTTCGAGACAGGGTTTCTCTGTAGCTTTGGAGCCTGTCCTGGAACTCTCTCTGTAGACTTGCCTGACTTTGAATTTACAGATCCACGTGCCTCTTCCTCCTGGGTGCTGGGATTGAAGGTGTGCACCACTGCTGGGCCTTGTAAATCTGTTTGTAAAGGTTTTTTTTTTTTTTTTTTTTTTTTTTGGTTTTTTCGAGACAGGGTTTCTCTGTGGCTTTGGAGCCTGTCCTGGGACTAGCTCTTGTAGACCAGGCTGGCCTCGAACTCTCAGAGATCCGCCTGCCTCTGCCTCCCGAGTGCTGGGATTAAAGGCGTGCGCCACCACCGCCCGGCTTGTAAAGGTTTTTCTTACAGTAGAGGTCTGGGGACTGGGGAGATAGCTTAGTGGTTTAGAGTACTGACTGTTGTTTCAGAGGACCTGGGTTCAATTCCCAGCACCCACATGGCAGCTAACAACTGTAACTCTTAAGATCTGTGTAACACCCTCACATGCATGCAGGCAAAGCACCAATGTACATATTTTAAAAAATAGAGGTTCTTGTTAGTTGTGTGGAAATGCGAGTGATTAGAATACTCTGCCTTCATGGGGTTGCCCATAGCCCATCTGTCACATGGTGAATGGCTGTCTAACCTGACCCCACATGCACACACTGTGTTTAACTCTTCTGTGGCTTGATTGCTCTGTACATTTGAAGTAGGAATATATTTTAATTGACCAGGTAATCTCTCATTAACCCTGAACCTGAAGCTTTAATTGAAAGTAAAAGGCAGAGGAAAGGGAAATGCCGTAGTGTGAGTATGGTGCGAGAAAGGGTATTTTTGGATTTGACAGTGAGTCTTTTTTAAAACGTGGCTTCTGTTGTGCTGGGATTATAAGCATATGTCACCATGCCTGTCTGTTTCTTAATCCTAACATTCCTAAAGCAGTGACTAAAGAAGGAAGACCCTGTCTTTCTATCAACACCATATTGTAAAGGAGTAGGAAGGCTTGTATTATATGGTGAGATACTTCACTGCAGCACAAAAATAGGATTGCTAATGAATTTAATGTTTGCTGTAGTCTCAGGTCTGTTGAAAGACTTTTCTATAGTATATACTGTTGTGCCCAGAGCCTGGACCCCAAAACCACCAAGAAACCAGATCCAATGCAAAAATTACAAGTTAACTCAGGTCCTCCATTCGACACAGTGGGGAACCCCTAGCTGCAGTGGGGGCAGGGCATATATTGGGGGTAGAGCCATGTGAGGGGGTCATCTGGGGGTCTGCTAGTTGCATAGTAACAGTCTCAGGATTGGCGCATCTCCAGGCTGGGGGAACCTGTGCTGAGGTGTTGGTCAGTTGCAGCTGAGGAAAGGTTGCTATATCTGGAGGCCATGGAGGGGTTGGGTTACTGCATTCTGCCATTATCAGTAATTATCACATCCAGAGCCCACCAGCTAACTTCTGATTGGTTCCTTACCACATGGAGGATACCTGGCAGTTCCTTTCCAGTAATTAGAGCAAGGTTGGGGAAAGCCAGGGGCTCAGCACATCCTGCTTAGTCTGGGGCCTACATCTTGCTGGGCTTTTTCTGCAGCCTATCATGGCTACCAAAAGGGGGAGGGGAGGGAGAGGGCAAGAGGGGGAGCACTGGGTGAGGGTCTGGGCCCTTCAATACTAGCATTGCTTTTTGCCTTTCCTGTGTATCCAGGTGAGTCACAGGACATGGTGCCATCTCCTCTGGACGCTAGAGTATGCAATTCTAGATTTTTGTATATAGTAACCTTGATTGTGGTGCAGAGAGACAGAAAGGAATGATTCTTGTGGTCCCAGCTGGTAATGACTGTGTTGTCTTCATTCTCAGGTGAGCAATGGCAGGTGCTGGTGAGCGCAAAGGCAAGAAGGATGACAATGGCATCGGCACAGCCATTGATTTTGTGCTCTCCAATGCCCGGCTGGTGCTGGGTGTGGGTGGAGCAGCCATGTTGGGCATTGCTACCCTGGCGGTTAAGCGGGTAAGTGTGTGCAGTCTGGTCCCAGGATGGGAGGTCACGGTGAGTTGCTCCAAGCCAGACAACCAGTGTTTGATCCCAGGACCCCAAAAAGAAGGAAAAGAAGGAAAGAAATGACCCCAAAAAGTTATCCTATGCCATTCACACACGTGCTGTGGTATGTGCACATGCATACACATATACCCACGTACAAAATAAAAAATGTCTGAACTAGAAAAAATTGTCTGATCTTGATGGCATAAATATCTCTAGAAAGAAATATACCACATATTAACAGTTTTCTATGGGTTGTGGCATTGTGGATAAATTATTTCTTGATAATTAATATTTAATATTTAATTTGTCCTGAGATTTTCTGCTTGGAGCAGTATATTCTATAGTCTAGACTAAAACAAAATTATTTTGAAAAATTTGGCTGAGGAGAGAGCAGGATGTCTATCTTCAGGTCCTACCATTTGTGTTGTGGACCAGCCAGGATCGAATTAAAAATGAGTGATTTTTGTTTGTTTGTTTGTTTGTTTTTGAGAGGGTTTTTCTGTGTAGCTCTGGCTGTCCTGGAACTCACTCTGGCCTCGAATGCACAGAGATTCACCTGCCTCTGCTTCCCAAGTGCTGGGATAAAAATTGTATCCCAATACTGCCCATCAAAAATGGGTGATGTTGCAAAAGACTAAGATTTTTCTTCAGAAGTGTGCCCACTGCCACGCTGTGGAAAAGGAAGGGAAACATAAGACTGGACCAAAACCTTCGTGGTCTGCCTGGGCGGAAGACAGTGCAGGCTGCTGGCTTCTTTTACACAGATGTTGGCAAGGGCAAATGCATCATCACTTTGGAAGGGGATACCCTGATGGAGTCTTTGGAGAATCCCAAAAAGTACATACCTGAAACAAAAGTGATCTTTGCTGGAATTAAGAAGGAATAAAGGGCAAACCTGATAGTTTAATCTTTAAAAGGCTATCAGTGAGTAACACTACTACCTTACTTATTACAAAACAGATGTTTGGTGTTTTTTTTTTTTTATGTGAACCATAATATTTTTTTTAGACTAGGCTGGCCTTAACTCACAGATCTGCCTGCCTCTGCCTCGAAGTGCTGGGATTAAAGGCGTGTGCCACCACCACCTAGTATGTATACCATAATTTAATTCATACACCAGAATTCAGATCATGAATGGTTAACTCTGATTTTGTTCAGACAGTCCTGATTTAAGTAAAATTGACTTGTAGTAAAGTAGGAAAAAAATTGTCTGGGGATGTATTTCAGTGGTAGAGTGTTTACCCAGCATGTACAAGGACCTGGGTTGCATCCCCAGTACCACCATCAACAAAAACAACAAAAAACTTTTGAATTTAATAGGGGAGGAGAAGTGTCGGGAAGGAGGCAGAAGGAGGAGGGCTGGTATATGTCCTGGGTCCTCTCTGGTGTTGCAGATGTATGATCGGGCAATCAGTGCCCCTACCAGCCCCACCCGCCTGAGCCATTCAGGAAAGAGGAGCTGGGAAGAGCCAAATTGGATGGGCTCCCCTCGACTATTGAACAAGGACATGAAGACAGGCCTGAGCCGGTCTCTGCAGACTCTTCCCACAGACTCCTCTGCCTTTGACACAGGTAAGAAACTCCTTAACTTTCTGGGACTGCTTCTGGACTTAGAGCTGCTTTGGTGGAGAGACATTTCTCAGCATGGAATGTCAGGCAACTTGCCCTTTGTGCCAAGTCCTTTTCCTTCCTGGGACTAGGACTTTTGTGGACTAAGCAAGCTTGGGCAGTGCTCACATGCCTCTCTCTCTTGCCTTGGCAGATACATTCTGCCCACCCCGGCCCAAACCATTCCCCAGGAGGGGCCAGGTAGACTTGAAGAAGTCACGACTCCGCATGTCCCTGCAGGAGAAACTTCTTTCTTACTACCGGAACCGGGCAGCCATCCCTGCTGGAGAGCAGGCTCGGGCCAAGCAAGCTGCGGTGGACATATGTGCTGAGCTCCGGAGCTTCCTGCGGGCCAAGCTGCCTGATATGCCACTTCGGGACATGTATTTAAGTGGCAGCCTCTATGATGATCTGCAGGTAACATAGTTCTTATGAAGGGTGGGGCTGGGCATAGATAGATACTTCTCAGTATTGTGGTCGTTCAAGAAAGTCCTTGTGTCTGGGATTCAACTGGAGAGCTGCTTGCTTGTAAATCCATCCCACGACAGAATTTATTTCTTTGCTCTGTCCTTTCTCACCTTTTTAGTCACATACTTAGACTTTTAAAGAAGCTATAGGGGCTGAGGATATGGCTCAGTTGGTATAACCTAGTTGTATTAGGCCCTGGGTTCAATCCCAGCATTTCATAAAATAGGCATCGTGACACAGGCCTGTTATCACAGCTCTCAAGAGGCAAAAGGATCAGAAGATTAGGGTCAGCCTCAGCTGTGTAGTTTGAGGACATCCTACCTCAAAAACAAAACAAAAATCAAAACCCTGAACCAGGGTAGTGGTAAAAAAACCTCCTTTATTGTATTCTTGTCTTGTTTTCTGTGTGATGATTGTATCATTGGTTTGCATTACTGTTGGCAAGTGCAAGATGTTAGATCTGTGTTGTAAGTAGCATATATCTTATGACTAGTAAAGCCCTCTAAAACCTTTTTAAATCCTGGGGCCAATGAGATTACTCAGCAGGTAAAGGTGCTTGTCACCAAATCTGATGACCTGAGTTCAGTCCCTGAGTTGTATGTACATGGTGAAAGGAGAGAACTGACTTCTGTAAGTTACCGCTGACCTCCACATGCCATGACACATTACATGTGTGCATGTGCACACACTAAGTGTAATAAAACATTAAAAACATAACCAACACTTCTTAATTCTTCTCTGGCAGGTGGTGACAGCTGACCACATCCAACTCATTGTCCCTCTTGTGCTGGAGCAGAACCTGTGGTCAGGTATACCTGGCGAGGACACCATCATGAATGTTCCTGGATTCTTCTTGGTCCGTCGTGAGAACCCAGAGTACTTTCCTCGTGGTAGCAGTTATTGGGACCGCTGTGTTGTAGGTGGCTACCTCTCCCCAAAGACAGTGGCAGACACATTTGAGAAGGTAGTGGCAGGCTCTATCAACTGGCCAGCCATAGGGTCCCTCTTGGACTATGTGATCCGACCAGCACCACCCCCAGAGGCCCTGACACTAGAAGTGCAGTATGAGAGGGACAAACATCTTGTCATTGACTTCCTGCCATCAGTGACCCTTGGTGACACTGTCTTGGTGGCCAGACCACACCGCCTAGCTCAGTACGACAACATGTGGCGGCTGAGCTTGCGTCCTGCTGAGACGGCACGCTTAAGGGCTTTGGACCAGGCTGACTCAGGCTGCCGATCTCTGTGCCTCAAGATACTCAAGGCCATATGCAAGTCCACTCCAGCTCTGGGCCACCTTACTGCCAGCCAACTAACCAATGTCATTCTCCACTTGGCCCAGGAGGAGGCCGACTGGTCTTCAGACATGCTGGCTGACCGCTTTCTGCAGGCCCTGAGGGGACTCATCAGCTACTTGGAGGCTGGAGTCTTGCCCAGTGCTCTGAACCCCAAGGTGAACCTATTTGCAGAGCTCACCCCTCAAGAAATAGACGAATTGGGATATACTCTCTACTGCTCGTTGTCTGAGCCAGAGGTGCTGCTGCAGACGTAGGGCAGGTGAAGGCTGGAGTGGGCGTCGGGTGATCAGGCCCAAAGTCTCCGTTAGAATCACTTGGCTACATGGTTGGTGCCTCACAGGGTCCCTAGGTGCCTCCTGTTTTGCTGGTCATTGTCCTGGTCAGTTCATGCTGATTAGAACGACATCCCTTTGGTTTTCCCACCTAACCCTATTTTTGTTACCAAACACTGTGCTCCCTATTGCCGCCTTGCTCTAGGCTGAGTTTTCTGGAACGAACAGAGAAGGTGGAGTGCTGGCCTCAGCTGTTGGGTGTTTTGTTTTTTTGCCCGAAAATTCTTGCTTTTTTGTCCGCTCTGCACTGTTCTGCCCTTTGGCCTCTTATTTGCTGTCTTCTCTGTCTTTCCTTTTCTTGGTCACACCTGTTTGCTCTCGCCCCTGGAGCACATCTGCCTACTGAAGATGTCACCTGTGGTCTGTCACAGAAGGCTGAGTGCATGTTTCCAAGCTGAGTTCTGCAGAGTAATGAGACAGCACAGTATTTAGGTTTCCGGGGAAGCTGGCGGAAAGTCTCTGCCCTGGCAAATCAGCCTTTGGTTCTGCTTCCTGGAAAGCAAGCTCCTCTCCCCTCCCCCAAGCAGCTCCTGTTTATCTGTGCTAAGAATTTTTCACCTGGGAATGGTGCATATAGGAAGAGCCAATGCAATTATTTTATTGGAGATTGTGTTTTTTTTTTTAATGGCTATCAGTGGGAGCACAGGGGGAGGGGCTCTGTTCCCTCTGTCTGTTTCTGTCACAGGGAGTGGGGAAGCTTGGGGGCTTCACTGACAGCACCTCCAAGGGTGCTGGTTTCCTTTATTGCCAACAGAAAAAGGCCTTGCTGTAGCAGTAGAGGCTAAGGGAAAGCAATAGGAGGCTGAGTGTCAGCTGAAACCCAGTAACCAGGTTTTCTTTTCGACAGGCTCTACCTTCTTAAATGTTGTCTTAGAGCAAGAACACACCCAGGGCCAATACCCCCCACCTGACTCCTGTCTCCATTGACCTAGAGAGTGTTTGCTGAACACTGTAGGTACCTCCACAGGCCAGAGGGCACATGAACATGCCAGCCCTTGTCCCTCACCTGTCTCCTGGGGAGATTGGTGCTACCTAGGAAGAGGGTACATAGATAAGACATGCAGAAAAGAGTTGGGGCTTCCCACATTGCTGCTAATATCCCTATTTATGGCCATGTAATTGTATCCTAGGGGTGAGGGGAAGGGAAGTGGTCAGTATATCCGTTCATGACAAAAAGCTGACAGTAACTCTGGTTCTGATTTGCCCATCTAGCATTTTGTTCTCCCATGGAGTCTTTCTATTTTAACTCTGCTACCTCTCCATCAGTGTGATTCTGGTGATGCACTCTGCAGCTGTGTTGGCCCTTCCTTATGAGGGTGACGCGAAGTGACTATAAATAGCACTGACTCTTCAGCAGCCCACTTGAAATGAGGGTAGAGATAGATAACTTGCCATTCCCCCCTCCCATTAGGTTAGGAGGTCCTTTCTGCCTCTTCTCCCATATATATGACTCCTTCAGGAGTTTCTCTTTGATTTGTCTAAGACAGTATGAGAAACTTGAAAATGATAAAGCCAAGAACCTTAACTGAAACACGATGCCCCGGCTGTTTATAATGAAATGGGAGCTGAAGACCATGTTGCCTAGGTCAGACTGAGTAGGTGTAGAAGGGCTGGCATTGAGGGGTCCAAGGTTCTAGCTGGTGCCTGTTGTTGGGGTGGGAGGTTGATAGACTGCTGCAAGACCAGGTTTTGTTTAGGTAGATTTGGACTTCTATCATAAGTATTATAAGAGTTTCCCAAGCTGTCATCTATGAACTGATTCCATTGAAGATACCGGGAAGAGTGCAAATGAAACCCCAAATAATCACAGCCACATGTCATTTGTGAATTTAAGAAAACAGTGAATTTATCTCCTGTCTTTAGGAGCAGCTTCGACTTTGGACTGTGCTTTGCAAAACCAAAATCTTGACTTGGCCATCTTATACATCTTATATGCGAGAGCCTCTTAGAAGTCCTCAGAACAAGGAGAAGTGGGAACAGCTCTGTCCTGAGGGTTTGTTGATTAGCTGAGCAGGCCTTCCTCTTTGCTGTTATTTTCTTTGTCATAAAGTGGAAGGCAGCCAGATGCTCTGGGATGCTCCCATGGAAGAAGAAATATTCTGCCCCTCCTTCTCTGTTGAAAAGACCCAGTGGCTGTGCCACCTCTGCCTTTCTCTTGAGTAACTCCCAAAACTACATGCCGAAGACAGTACTCCTCACCTTAATAACCAAGCAAGTTCTAAAGTTTATTTTGTTTCTTCTCTGTTGCCCTTTCTCAGAAACGGAATTCAGGATAGCAGTATTTTTTTCATATTAGCAGTTGAGACTTTTTTTAAAAAATAAATGATGGAAAAACTGTTGGGAGACCCATCGTCTCCTTGGGCGTTTCCCTGGCTGATTTTACTCCATTGTAATCCTCCAAAGAGCTCAGATGGTTAAGGTGAATCAGCTTCTGGAACAAGGGCCCAGGGGTGCTCCATGTGCTTATAGGACTGAGAGCACTGGCTACAACTCTAGCTTTTTTTGCTTAAAAGCTCAAGGCTAAGGTAAATGTGGAGGCACCTGGGATTAGAGTTGACCCTTGCACCAGGTTGGGAGGTTGTAAGCCTCTTAGACTTATAAATGGCCAAAATACCAGGATGTAGGTTCAGTATTTAACTGCAGACTGGGGGTCAGATTGGTGTTAACTTTTATTTTGACCACCTAGTCTTTAAACTCTTGGTCTCTGAGGCCAGGTCCACAACCTGCCTTCTTGCCTGCCCTTCCAAGGTGGTCAGTGTGTCAAGCTGGTAGAATGGGATCAATCACCAGTCTTTGTGTCCTGTCTTAGCTGGGTCCATATAGGAGCAGCTTAGCTTTGAGGCCCAGAGACCCTTTATTCCTTTTTCTCCTTGAAGGAGCAAATTCTACTGGGGAAAACATCTTCTGCAGCATGGGAAGAAGAAAATAAAACTCCTTTCCAACAACTCTGGTGTGTGTATGCAGTATGAAGTATTTTCTTACATGGATGCTAGGCGAGGTCCATTTTCAGCTTTAAAGCATCTGGCTTGGATCTCTGTAGTAGACTGGGGACAAAGAAGCCATTAGACATTCTCCTGTAGTGTCAAATCAGGGTGTTTCTTAACCTTCTGCATGGCCTTATGTCAGGAGCCTTCCTAGAGTAAAGGGAGGACATAGTTAACGCTTTTGGTGAAAGGACTAGACACTTTCTGTATGTCTACACATGCACTCTTTGGGGATGAGAAACACCCCATTATGTAGGCCTTGTGTATTCTGGGTGTTGTATTTTTTGCTTCATTTTGTTTATTGAGACGGTTTTATTTTGTAGCTCTGGCTGTCCTGGAACTTGCTCTGTAGACCAGGCTGGCCTCAAACTCAGAGATCTGCTTGCTTCTGCCTACTGAGTGCTGGGATTAAAGATGGGCACCACCACCACCTGACTTTTTAGTTTTTAAAACTAAATTCTAATTAAAAAAAATATTTATTATGTATACAATGTTCTGTCTGCATGTATGCCTGAAGGCCAGAAGAGGGCACCAGACCTCATTACAGATGGTTGTGAGCCACCATGTGGTTGCTGGGAATTGAACTCAGGACCTTTGGAAGAGCAGGCAATGCTCCTAACCGCTGAGCCATCTCTCAGCCCCCTTCTAATTTTTAAAAAAGACTTATGTGTATGGGTGCCTTGCCTGCATGTGTATGTATGTGTACCACATGTGCGTGCCTGGTGCCCACAGAGTTAAAAGGGCATCAGATTCCCTGAAACTGGAGTTAGGGATGAATGTGAGCCACCTAGTCTTCATGTGGTGCTGGGTCTGAACCTGGGTCCTCTGGAAGAGTAGCAAATGCTCTTAGCCCTTGAGCCATCTCTCTAGCTCCCGATTCCAGTTGTTTATAGTTGGCTTAGTCACAGTCAATAATAATAGTAAAACATCCTCTGAGGAAGCAGGAAGAATGAATCCTGGAGGTGGGGACTTGGGAAGTAGGTCAGGGTCAGAAGTATTGAGTTTTAATAACAATAGCAATAATTACCTGTTTCTTTTGGCCTCTCTTAGCTCAGGTTGACCTTGAACGTTGGTACACTTCAGACCTGAGTGCTAGGATTGTGTGTGCTAGAGTACGTGGCTTGCAAGTAATTACTGAGCAGTTAAGTGGGAGGCATTGTGCCAGTTGCTTTACGCATTTCTTAGGACAAGTAGGGACAACTTCCTTTTGCAGATAAGGAACCAGGCTCAGAGTGGATGTCACTTAGCCAAATCAAATGCCCCAGCCAATAAATGACAGAGCCAGCCCTTTCAGAAGTGGTATTTGTGTGAGAGTCACTTCAAGAGAAGTGGAGACTCAAGATTTTTGCCTTTAAGGGGCTGGAGTGTGGAAGAGGGACTCTCAGCACTCCCAAAACAGCACCCTTTTATGGAGGGTTGGCTTTGATTAGGACTTGGGTTTCATCACTTAGCATGGAACAAGCGGCTGCCCACACACCTGGATGACTTCTTGGGAAGGTTAGGTCTGGAAGTACTTAGGAGTTAATCAAAACTACCCTGGGTCCTTGCCGGGCGATGGTGGCGCACGCCTTTAATCCCAGCACTCGGGAGGCAGAGGCAGGCGGATCTCTGTGAGTTCGAGACCAGCCTGGTCTACAGAGCTAGTTCCAGGACAGGCTCCAAAGCCACAGAGAAACCCTGTCTCGAAAAAACAAAAAACAAAACAAAAAAAAAAAACTACCCTGGGGCTTGAGAGCCATTTGAATTAAACATGATCTTAAGACAACGGACACTGTATAAACCAGCAGCAAGCACCCCTATGACGGCAGGAATGGGAAGGTTTAGGCCTGAAGTTAGGCATATTTTTCCAACTACAGGGTTCGGAGGAAAGTTGCAGAGCTAGAGGAACTAGAGTATCTCCCAATGAGGTTCCAATGTGAGCGCCCTGCTCAAAGGGCGTTCCTTGGACAGGAGTCTGAAAGCCTGCACCAGGTATCTCTCCACAAGGCCTCTAGAGGCAGGAAACCTGCCCATTTGGTCCTGAGAACACAAAATATGGGCAAGGAGGGCTTCGGGCTCAAGGGTCACGCCTGGTGAACTGGTTGCTGCGTGCCAGACCAAAGCTTCCCAGGAGCGATGCTTGAGCCAGCCCCTGCAGCAGGGCCACCCATAACAAGAGCCTGTTTGGCTGCCGGAACCTCTGGTAGCTCCGCCCTCCCCGCACAGACCTAATGCTCCTACAGCGCACAGGTTCGAAGCCAATAGGAGCCTGAGGTTTACATGACTCGCCACGCTTGGGCCAATCAGCTCGACGAGCGCTCCATTGGCATCTCGCGTGATAACTAGGCAGCTTCGGTTTTGACCGTAATAGCTTTGGCTCAGTGCTCTCCCCGCCCTGTGAACTAACACCGGCCGGAAGTTCGGTGCCCAGAGATCCCTCCGCGCCGACACGTGACTTCGGTGTAAACCTGTAGTGTACTTTTCTCCGTTCATGGGGTCTTCAGAATGATCTGATAACTCCACAGCTACTTCCCGAGCACTGTGGAGGCGGGATGGGGAGGGCCAGGACGCCAATGGGATGCTGTTGGGTGGGTCTACGGCCGGACCACGTGATCACGGCGGGAGGATGTGCGGCGTGCTGCGTCCCTCGCGTCACATATAAGAGGCGGGTGCAGGGCGTGTCGCCGCCATTTCTGCTTGCTCTCCGATAAATGAGCATCTGTACGCTGTTGCGCCTTTCCTCACCCCCTCCCGCAGGGTCTGCGGCCACCATGGCGTATTAGAGGCAGCAGTGCCTGCGGCAGCGTTGGCCTTTGCAGCGGCGGCAGCAGCACCAGGCTCTGCAGCGGCAGCCCCCACCGGCTTAAGCCATGGCGTGAGTACTGGGCCGGTTGCGCAGGGCGTGTGCTTTATTGGGGCTGGGCGCGGTTGCAGCCGTGGCGCGTTTGATCACCATAAGCGGCTTTACGAGCGACTGGACGCGTCGGTTTTGTTTGCGTGGCCGCGAGACGCCGGCACTGGCAGGCGGCGGGGTTGGATGGGGGAAGCACTGCCTTCAGTGCTGCTGCTTTGCTTCCCTTTTCGTCTCGTAGCTCAACGGCCGCGAGCTCGCCGGGGTCCCGGTGACATCCTGCAAACGTGGCGCAGCCAAGATGGCGGCAGGGCGGGGGTGTGAGTCATGGGGGCGGGGCGCGACGCGACGTCGATGGCTGTTTTAGGAGGCAAGGACAAGCTGCTTCCTCTGGGGCGTCCGGCGAGGCAAGGCTGAGCCTCCATCTTGTGCAACCTGAGCCGGCGGCTGGGGAGGCTTACACAATGGTCTTGGGCCCACGTGCTGCCCATTACGAGTCTTCTGGGATTTGGCTATCCTGCATTTTAGATAGAAAGATGATGGGGGTTGCTTTTGGATTCTTATGCAGGCTCTTCACGGAATCCAGCAGCAGCGTTGCTGTAACGGACAAAGATACCTTCGATTTAAGCACATTCTTCGATTCCAACAAAGCCTTACAACATGACCGAGATGAGCTTCCTGAACAGCGAAGTGTTGGCGGGGGACTTGATGTCCCCCTTCGACCAGTCGGGTTTGGGGGCTGAGGAAAGCCTAGGTCTTTTAGATGACTACCTGGAGGTGGCCAAGCACTTCAAACCTCATGGGTTCTCCAGCGACAAGGCTAAGGCGGGCTCCTCCGAATGGCTGGCTGTGGATGGGTTGGTCAGTGCCTCAGACACCGGCAAGGGTGAGTGGGCCACCACCTGCTCCCGGGTGCTCATTTCACGTGTGGGTCTGGTATTCTAATGGCTTTCTTCTGCCTTGAGTATGTGGCCTGAGTCATTAACTGTTTTTGTTGTTTTTTTTTTTCTTCAGAGGATGCTTTCTCCGGAACAGATTGGATGTTGGAGAAAATGGATCTTAAAGAGTTTGACTTCGATGCTCTGTTTCGTTTTGATGACCTGGAAACCATGCCAGATGAGCTTTTGGCCACGTTTGATGATACATGCGATCTCTTTGCCCCTCTAGTCCAAGAGACTAATAAGGAGCCCATGACAGTGAACCCAATTGGCCATCTCCCAGAAAGTGCAACAAAAATCGACCAGGTTGCCCCCTTTGCATTCTTGCAGCCTTTTCCCTGTTCCTCAGGGATCCTGTCTTCCACTCCAGATCATTCCTTCAGTTTAGAGCTAGGCAGTGAAGTTGATATCTCTGAAGGAGACAGGAAGCCTGACTCTGCTGCTTCTATTACTGTAATCCCTCAGTGTGTAAAGGATGAAGACACCCCCTCAGATAATGACAGTGGTATCTGTATGAGCCCTGAGTCCTACCTGGGCTCTCCCCAGCATAGCCCTTCCACCACCAGGGGATCACCAAACATTACCTCTCCAGGTGTTCCCCGTGGGTCTCCTCGACCTAAACCTTATGACCCCCCTGGAGTTACTTTGACAGCTAAGGTGAAAATTGAAAAGTTGGATAAGAAGCTGAAAAAAATGGAGCAAAACAAGACAGCAGCCACTAGATACCGCCAGAAGAAGCGGGCAGAGCAGGAAGCCCTCACTGGCGAGTGTAAAGAGCTAGAAAAGAAGAACGAAGCTCTGAAAGAGAAGGCAGATTCTCTTGCCAAAGAGATCCAGTATCTAAAAGATTTGATAGAAGAGGTCCGTAAGGCAAGGGAGAAGAAGAGAGTTCCCTAGTAGGGTAGCCAGGTGCTTTGTACTTGTACATAGTCTTGTGCTGAAGCTGTGTTTGCTGTAATAAATTATTTTGTAGTAAAGTACCAGTGCAGGTTTGCTGTGTCATTCTCTTTCTAATAGACTTTTTGTGTGTAGGGTGCATAGTAGACTTCGTACTTCACACAGGCCTAAGTTTAAGGCAAAGCTGAGCTATGTGCTAGCTGGGGGATCTGGGTTACTGAGAGGAACCAACCACCTGAGCACCATCTGTTCATAATTGGCTTTATGCCAGACGTCTGCCATGTAGGTACCTAGATAGGGTGGAATAGTACTTGAGCACACAAGCTGATAAGATTTCTCTAAGCTTCTACAGTTCAGGAGACCTTAGGAAACCTGTTGAGGGCTGATAAGTCTGATTACTGAAGAAGGAATAGAGCTGGTGTTGCTCACTGAGATGGTGGGGGCTGTTTGCACCTGCATACTGTATTAGTGCTGGGGTGGTTGGTTAAGCAGTGGGTAAGCACACGAATTGAGGCAGGAAGTGGATGGGAAGCTAGGACTCTAGCTTTGCTTCCTAAGTCTAAAGTGGATTAAGGCCTGCAGGACTTAGCATGTGCCAGCAGATTTCATCTGAGTGCTAGCTGTTAATGGATGTAGTCTTGTATCTGATGTAGGCTGAGACAGGGAGTTCATAAGACCACGGGCTTCCCAGCTTCATACTAAGTAGGGATCCACCCATGTATAGTCTTTGGCTAGTGGAAGGTATAGAAATACCTTGCCTTTGTTTCTACTTTGGGCTTTAAAGGTCCAGAGTGGTCACCCACCCCATCTGAACAGCTAAATTCAATTAATGGCTAAAAGATTTTTCAAAGAATGGTATTGAGTCAGCCATGAGCATTTTTACTGAGTAGCATGTTAAAACTGTCCTGGTTACTCGACTTTCACTTGATTTTTTGTTGGGTTTTAAGATAGGGTCCCAGAACTCGACTATGTGGAAAAGGCAAGTTTCAAATTCAAGAGAACCTTAGTGCTAGATGAGGTGCAGGGACACCTTGCTGAAGAAATTCAGGATTTCTAAAGGTCTGGCTGGGGGTGGGAACAACTTGTCTACAACTAAAGCAAAGAGCATGTGTTATCAGTAGAGGCAGAAAGCTTGATTCATTCATGTGTACACAATGTCAGTTTAGCTGATTATGGTGTGCATCTATTTTGGCTCTGGAGAGGCTATGGCCGGATCACAGGTTTGGGGCTAGCTTGAGTTATGAGGCCCTAGCTAAAGAAAAAAAGCCACCCATAAAAGGATCAGTTAACTACACTGCTTAGGCTTGGTTTCAGTGGGGTTGGGGAGTGGCATGGGAGTGGGGCAGAAACCGCCCTCATTGGCGCGGCTGGCTTTAATTTAACCCTCACTTTAGTCCTGTTATTTCAGCCCCACCCCCCATGAGCTATAAAAAAAACTATAGTCACCCTCAGCATTGATGCATTTGGCCAAGGGGCAGCTTAATCCAGCCTAGAACATGGTAGTGGGAGGAAGGCACTGAGAAGAGGGAGTGGGACAGTGACTACCCTCACTTGGCAGCAATTCCTTCCATTTCCTATGGCTGCTACCCTATCACGGCTAATGTCATGTCAGTCCTTCCAGGTGACCCTGGCAATGCTTTAAAAAGGGTCTTAGATGATCCAAGGATGATCTTGAATTGTTGCTTTCCCAGTTTCCACCTTCCAAGTGCTAGGGTTATAGACATGCACCACCACACTTGACCTGCTTAAAGAGGGACCAGGAAGACAGCCAAGATCTAGCCACCCTGACCATGGTGACTGAAGTCCCTGCCAGGTATTGACAAAATGGGTGGAAGCAGTGCTTGCTCTCTAGTCACTTGGCAGAGGATGGCCACTGGTGACTGCCCATTATGCATAAACATTGACAGATGTATACAGGGTCAACAGCCCAGCTTTTGTGGAACTTGACTTTTCCTAAGGGAAACAAAGGGACACCAAAGGTGTGTGAACTGCCTGGCAGTCTGGGTGGAGGACCTGCTCCTGGAGGACCATGCCGTGGGAGAGAACAAGGTGGGGTCTGGGTGTGGGTAGGAAGATGACGAAGCAGTAGCCCTATGTCTGCAGATGAGGAAGTGGGAGCAGGCCTTTGGGCTCACACTTTTATGCAGGCAGGAGCTGGGCTGTCTTGGCCATTGAGGTGGTGGATGTAGGGTTTGGAGACAGAAGAGCCCAGGAAGAGAGTAAGCTGGTGAGGTGAGACCCCAGTGCTGAGCCCCTCTCCAGGCACTCTGGGATGGGCACGGGATCTTGGCCAGGGTGGATCGCAGGTAAATGCTCAAAACCACCACGAAGTGACAACTTGAGAGACAGGCCAGCTCAGGCTTGGGGGCTTCTCAGGGCAGACGGCTGGGCCTCCTGACTAGGTCTTTAAGAATGGGGAAACTGTGTGTATGAAAAGGGAGAGCTCTCCAACCCACCTATCCAGAACCTCATCAGCTCCAGCTGGGCCTTGGGTTGAGACCTCCCTAACCCCCAAGTCAGATCACTCTAGGCAAGGCTGATGTCCTGGTGGTTGACCTTGTGAGTCCCCAAGACCAGCACATGGCAGTCCAGCTCCAGTCTCTCTTGCTGTGCAGATGACCCAGCCCACAGCAGGAGACACAGGAAGCATGTGGAATGGGGGTGTAGATCATCAAACTTTGTATCTATCTGGGATGCCTTAGTTGGGGTAGGCCTCCCTTTGCTAGGCCCCTTTGGCCTGAATGTAACAACTGGTATCCTCTTATAGGGCCAATGGGGATAATGGTCAGCACTACATTCTTCGAGTGTCTAACCTTTTCTTCTTGGCAGCAAGTTGAGGACTTATACCAGGAAAGGTACAGGATCTCTGGCGATATCCTCTAGGTGATCATTGACCACAGGTGTGAACTCCCTAGAAAGGGGCCCTGGAGTCCTTTATCACCTCCCTCCAAGAATAAGCATGGAGCTGTTTGCTGAGTGGCTTATTTAAGATGGAGGAAATGAGTCCCAAGGCCACTTGGCAAAATTTAGCAAAAAGGAAGGGACAGAGGGTCTGCAGACTAGCACCCATGTCCCTTCGAACCCACATCACAGAGGACCCAGAGCTCCCAATCACAAGCTTACAGTCACAACACCTTCCTTCCCTCCTGTTCCTGCCTGCTCTGACCCAGATGGATGGCCAAGCCTCTCACTA
Organism: Microtus oregoni; assembly: GCF_018167655.1. Taxonomy (NCBI): domain Eukaryota; kingdom Metazoa; phylum Chordata; class Mammalia; order Rodentia; family Cricetidae; genus Microtus; species Microtus oregoni. The sequence goes on from NW_024543081.1 coordinate 14,431,746, forward strand.
GGCAGAGGCCACATGGAGGCTGTGGGTAGTTCTGTGTCCCCATGTTGAGATGCGGCACTGAACCCAGCTCTCTTACTGAGGACAAAGCCCAACCATTTGTCTTGTCAGAGACCCATCAATACCCTCCCTCTACTATTCTCCCTGGGGTTCAGGAGCCACATGACCCGAGGAACCCCTGGGCTTAAAATGGAGAGGCGGGCCCAGGGCAGAAGATGTTTGTGAAGGCCATCAGTTTTCTCCTTTAGGAATCCATCTATCTCCACTGAAGGGGCTCCTGGTCTCTGTGGCAGGAGAGTAGCTGTCTGTGCCATTCTTTCCACAGTGTGTTCTTTCCACATGACCTTTCCTTTGCCTCCTATGTCTGGCACTGTGTTGGCTGGAAAAGGGCCAGTTTGCCCTGAGGTGGCACAAGCCTAGCTTTCACTGATGTCCTTGGCTGGGGTACAGACTTAAATGTCAATCTGTTTGCTCAGGATGACTCCTGAAACCATGACCTATGCCCCCATCCCATGCTGACCCCAAGCCCCAGGGGGGCTGAGGCAGCTCCACTTCTAGATTCCCAGACTTACTTCCTGGGCAAGGCTAGCAGCTAGTGGCTATGCCCACTGAGGAGGGCATCACTGGTGGAAGGGATTTATGCTGGGCCTAAACTGGGGAGCTTCTGACATGGAGCACCTTCATCCACACTGAGATGGGAGACGTGCTGTAGTCCCATCAACAGCACATGCGCGCACACACACAAAACCGGAACCCACATTTGTTCAAATCCATTTACTTGAACTCAACAGCCAACTTGAAGTTCTTGGAGGTATGGTCTGAGAGGGCCACACACCTGGCCCTATTTCACAGCAGATAGCCCCAGGGTCCTGTCCTGGTCAAAGATAGCAGGTCAGAATCTTTTCTGGCAGGGTATACACGGCAGAAATCCACTTCAATCTGAGTGCAAATCTGCCTCAGGGCTTGCAGCTCCAGTCCAGTGTCTAGGGCTTCCTAAGTCAGGCTGGATTGCACTGCCACCTGCTGGTCGCCCATGTGCACTGCACAGCCACAGAGACAGCAGAGATATGGCAGTCAAAGGACGTTAGCTGCCGAAATATTCCCTCTGGAACTTCTGGAAGTCTTCTTCAGTGAACACAGTGCCCTCAGCCTTCTTCTTCTTTGTCGTCTTGGCCACTATCCGATCACAAGCTTTACGGCCCTGGTTCTGCTGCAAAATCTGGAAAGGTTCCGGAGTGAGGGCACAGAATTTCCATTTTTGGAAGCACAGATGGAAACCCTTGAGATCACAGGGACTTAGGGCTCAGGGCAGGGCTGGACCAACTCCACACTGTATTTAGTGAGACAGATCCAAATAGATCCTGAAGAAGAGCCTCAGCTATCACCCCTGGGTCCCTTCCTATAGCTTGCACCCCTAAACAAACCTGCTGGGTCATAGACTCTGGCACGGTGCTTCTCACGCTGGTCATAAACTTCAGGTTTGCTTTGAGGTGGTCTCGACTCTGTCGTTTCTGGTACTCAGCTGTGGGTGGCAGGCAGAGCATGTCATTTCAGACTCAACACACTATAGAAGCCTTCTGGGTCCCTTCCCTAAGTCATTTCAACAGTCTGGGCTCTTTCCAGCCAAATCTGCTTTTCCCATAGGTCCTGCTGAAAATCCCCACCTACTGGATGGCTTTCAGTTAGTCATGTGACTCAGCCACTTACTCAACAATTATGTCTTAAGCCAGGCATGCTGGCTTACAGCTGTGATCCATCCAGCACTTGGGAGGCTGAGACAGGAAGACAGCTTCTAGCTACACAGTAAGTACCAGATCAGATAGGGTTATGTAGCAAGGCTGTTTAAAAACAACACACCAAAAACCCATCACCAACAACAAATAAAAACAGATATGCCCTGAGTACAACTGTGTATCAGGTTCTAGAGTTGTAAAAGACAGAACACACAAGGACTCCTGGTCTCACTTTCCAGGAAAAGGACTGAGAAGCGTGGTAATGAGTATCTTAGAGGGCTATCCATGGCTATCCGTTCCTTGGAAGTGGGTGGTCAAAGTCTCACTCTGTATAGTCTGGAGACCAGGTTGGCCTCAAATTCAGGATTCTCCTGCCTTGTTCTCCTGAATGCAGTCCAGTCAGGGTTATCCATCATGCAAAAAGTTGAGCAGGAACAGAAAAGGAGCATACAGAAGTGGAGAGTTGCAATTTTGAACAAAGTCCTAAGACAGTCTCACCAAAAAAGACTGGAAAGTCAAAGTGGTCAAACATCTAGAGTAGCGGTTTTTAACCTTCCTAATGCTGAGACCCTTTAATACAGTTTCCCATGCTGTGGTGACCCCTAACCATAAACTTATTTTGTTGCTACCTCATAACTGTAATTTTGTTACTGTTATGAATGTAATATAATTATCTGTGTTTTCTAATGGTCTTAGGTGGTCCCTGTAAAAGCGTCATTTGACGCCCAGGGGTTGAGATTGACAGGTTGAGAATGCTCACCTAGCGCATCTGGAGACAGATGGAAACAGTGTTAAAACCTTCAAGAGGAAGACCAGAGGTGGTGGCCCACACCAATCCCAGCACTTGGGAGGCAGAGGCAGGTGGATCTCTGTGAGTTTGAGGCCAGCCTGGTCTACAAAGTGAGTTCCAGGATAGCCAGAGGTGTTACATAGAGAAACCTGTCTCAAAAAAAAAAAAAAAAAAAAAAAAAAGAAAAGAAAACTCAAAAAGCTGAAATTAGACAGATGTGCCTGAAGACCCTGAGGGGAAGTGAGGCTGGGCTCATGTCATGCATGTGCAGCGCTCACCCTGGCTGCTTCTGAGACTAAGATGCTAAGATGACTGGGAGAGGCAAGCAGCTGAGAGCTGGGGACCAACCGTGAGCTTCTGCACAATTCAGGCAGAGATGAGGTAACTCAAACCAAGGTGGCAGCCACTGAGCTATCTCCAGACTGGACCCTGTGTTTCTTTGACCTCCACAGTCAGGTCTTGCCGTGAACTCAACCACACTGCCAGGAATGACACTGAACTTCTGGTCCTCCTGCCTCCACCTCCAAAAGTGCTGGGATTACAGGTCTGTGTCACCTCTCCCGGCTCTTTCACTTTCTCTCATTCTGTGAACAGCTACATAGCCGATAACAGCAAAGGCACGCAGCTGAGAGCCCAGACTCGGGAGTTAGACTGCCGGGTTCGAAATCTGTCCCCTCACGATTTCAACCGGCTTCTCGGGTAATGTTTGGAGCCCCGCCTCGAAGGCGCTGCCCCCGAACCCTACGAAGCACTCACCTAGCGCGGACTTGGGCACCTTTCCCTTCGCTGAGTTCCGAAGTTTAAGGGCCTGGGAGGCCTTCGCCCTGGCCCTCCGGGTCCGCTTCATCGGAGCCCCGCTCGCCTTGGCCTGGCCGCGGGCGGCACGAGAGGCTGGAGAGAAGGACACGAAGGACCGAGTCGGAGGGCGCACCTCTCCCTTCCCGCCCTCCCAGTCACTTCCCTCGGGGCCTCCCGAACAGCGCGACGTCCCAGGGCCAGCCCTCCTCACCCTCTGAGGCCGCCAGAAGCTCCAGGCCCCGCCGCAGCAACGCCGCCGACATGTTGACGAGCCCCACCCACACGCCGCGCGTTACTTCCGCCCTGGAGGTGTTCGCTCCTCGGCGGAAACCGGAGCCGAAATCCAAAGTTCCGGAGGGCGGAAGTGCCCTCTTGGGACGCAAGCTTATGGGTTTCCCCTAGCCTCCAAAGAGTGGGAACTGGAGGCGGGTGCGAGGCGCGGAAGCCACCTTTGTTTTGTCTGATTCCTACCTAACAAGCTTTTTGTGAGCCAAGCTGTGCCGTCTTCGACAGCCTCGGCTTCCAGCCTCGCTACTCAATTCTGGCCAGGGGCGAAGTATTGAATAGTCACAGTTCCTGCAAAAGAAACTGAAAGGCTAGATGCGGTTCTTCTTGTTTACTTTCGAGACAAGGACACGGTTATCCCAGGCTGGCCTTGAACTCACTGTGTAGCTGAAGATAACTTTGAACTCCTGATCCTCTTCTCTCTGCCTTCCATGGGCCTGCATTCCAGACCTAAATCACTTTGCCAGGTTTAGACAGTTTCTCATGAACTTCAAAGCATTGCACAGATCCTGTGCACTTTGAGAATCTAGCTGAGTCACTTTGAAGACATTTGCCAGTGAGGCAAGGTGGCACACACTTGTAATCTTAATACTTGGGAAACTTAACTGAGAGTATGCCGTGAGTTCTAGGCCAACCTGGGCTGCATAGCAAGACTCTGTCTCAAAAAACCAAATAGATAAAGAAATAAAGACATTTGCACACTTGCAAAATAACGTACTTTGTTTTGAAAAATACAATTACTGCAAAATGCTGTTTATGTTCTTTTTTTTTTTAATATTTATTTATTATGTATATAGCATTCTGTCTGGATGTTTGCTTGCAGGCCAGAAGAGGGCACCAGATCTCATTACTGATGGTTATGAGCCATCATGTGGTTGCTGGGAATTGAACTCAGGACCTCTGGAAGAGCAACCAGTGCTCTTAACCTCTGAGCCATCTCTCCAGCCCCCCTGTTTATGTTCTTAAGCAATGAATTGGTTTGTTAAGTGGGTGAATCCGTGAACACCGCTGGGCATAATACAGCACCTATGTATAACACCAGCACTTGGGAGGCTGGGCAGGAGAACAGCAAGTTTCAGGTCAGCTTAGACTACATAACTACATACCAAGTTCTAGGTCAGCCTGGGGTCCCGAAGAGCTAGGATGTATTAATAGCATGGTGGTAGAATGCTTGGATTTAATCCCTAGTGTTGAAAAAAAGTAAACCAGGTGTTTGGTTTTTGTTTTGTTTCGTTTCGTTTTTGTTTTCTGAGACGGTTTCTCTGTGTTACCGTGCTGTACAGTGCTGGCTGTCCTGAAACTCCTTGTAGTTCAGGCTGGCCTTGAACTTATGGAGATCCTCCTGCCTCTGTCCCCTGAGTGCTGATATTAAAGGCGTGCACCACCACTACCCAGCCAATAAGTCAGTTTTTTTAAAAAAAGGTACAAATCAATAAATATTACACACAGATGTTCTTTGGGTACCTGAACTTTTTTTTTTAATGTGTAAGAATGTTTTTGCCTGTTTGTGTGTGTGTGTGTGTGTGCCTGTGTACCATAGGTATGCCTGGTGCCTGTGGGGGCTAGGAGTGAGCATCAGATCCCCTGGAACTGGAGCCATAGTTTAGGTGCTGGGAACAGAATACAGGTCCTTTGGAAGAGCAACCACTGTTCTTAACCCCTGAGCATCTCTCCTGACCTGAGCTTTTAAAGAGTGAAAAGGGCTTCTTAAACAAAAGACTTTGAAAACTCTAGTCTGTAAGTCTCTTCTTCACCATTTTGGTTTGTTTGTTTGTGCTGGTGTTCAAATGGAGGCCCCCCCCCCCCCCCCGAGTGCCAGGCAGGCTTTCTACCTCCAAACACAGAAGAGGTTCTTTTTGAATCAGGAGGAACCCCTGTCTGGTTTATTTCTCTCTTGGAGGCTCCTAACCGGCAGTTGGCATGTGGGAGCCATGCAGCACAACGTGTACTACTGCGGGTTTTGCATACCTGATGCTGTAGAATGTAGAAGAAACCACTGATTCTTCCTGGACCACCCTCGTCATCCAAACTCTACTAACTAATCCAGAAGGGAGACATTCCTAATAGCAAACACTAGCAAGGGTCAAGTTTCTGTAGTGTTTCACAAGTGTTAGCCCCATTCACTGTGGTAGGAACTGTCCCGTTTTACTGATCTGAGGGAAAGGGAATCATTCAGTTCATCCAGTGTGGCTGTTCACATCGCAACCATGTGACCATTAGGTGGCGCTGCAGTACAGCTTTCATGGGCCTCCTGGTTCACTGCTTGGGTCTTGTGCATGGACGTGAGAGGTCCAGCACTCCTGGGCTGAATCTCTGCTACTCCTGCGGTGCAGCCTTCCCAGCCACAGCCAGGTGGTCCCCTCTGGTCTTGCCTGGATGGGGAAGCTGAGGCACAGCCAACAAGTTGGACTGCCCAGGATAGAGGCTAGGTCTCTTTCCAGAAAAGCGTGCAAGTTTTGAGAGTACTGCAGAGGGTTGTGTGACCCTAGGCGAATCCACAGCAAAGAGCATCTTCATTTCCTCGTCTGTTAAATAGGGTACAGAAACAGCTTCTTTATAGGGTACCCACCTCTGACCACTGAAACAATGTTCCTGAAGCACCTTCAAGGAGAGGGGGTAATGCCTGAAACTGTTTGGGTCCACATTATAGACATAGCCTGTGCTGGCATTCTGTATCCTCCCACTCTAGCACGAGCAGATGGACAGGGTGGCTGCAGTGGGCAGGGCCACCCATGGGTGTTTGCCTCCTGTCACATTTGTCCTGAGTCCTCAAAGACTAGGTTCAGGGAGGGGCAGCTGCTTCATGCTGGTCTCCATGGGAATTGGTGGGTCGGGTCTTGAGGTCTCAAGTTGGTTCCTGTCCTGGCTGTGTGGCCTTGGGAAGTCACTTTACTGTTCTAAGCTTTAGTCTTTGCACTGGGGCCCCATCCTGGTCAGGGATGTGCTTAGCTGGGACTGTGTAAAGGAAACAGGATAATCTGCCATCCTCTAGTCCCTGCTACTTTAGAACCCCATCGCTGACTCCTTTGGTCCATTTTGGGATTAGCTTTGCCTTGGCTTCCCTCCGAGGGAGGAGTTTTCTAGAAGGCCACACAGCATTTTCCACAGAGCCAGGCCTAGAGGCCAGGGCAGCAAGTCCAGAGCAAGTGTGAACGTGAGTGAGTGTGAACAGGTTGCACGGATATGTGAGCAGAAACGAGTGTGTGCTAGCACAGGCTTGCACGAGTGCATGTGGATGTGTGTGTATGTACAGATGTGTGTGGACGCTCATAGTCTTCAACTGTGTTTCAGGTTACTTTTTTTTTTTTTTTTGAGAGAATCTTACACAGCCCAGGCTGACCACAAACTGATGCAAAACTGAGGACGACCCTGAACTTCTGAGCCTCCTGTCTCTGCCTCCTGAGTGCTGGGATTACAGACACAAGCAACTATATCTAGGTCCTTAATTTATTAAAAAAAATTTTTTTTGAGACAGGGTTTCTTTGTAGCCCTGGTTTTTCTGGAACTTGCTCTGAAGACCAGGCTGGCTTCAGACTCAGATCTGCTTGTCTCTGCCCTCCGAGTGCTGGGATTTAAGGGGAGGGTGTTGTTGCCACCTTTGTTTAAGTTTTAAAAGACTCATTATTGGAGCTGCGGAGATAGCTCAGTGAGTAGAGCGCCCACTGGGCAAGCATGAGACTGGGTTTGTCTCTGCAGCACTCATCTGAAACGTCAGGTGAGGTGTGAGTGTGCACCCCATAACCCTGGTGCCCTGACGGATGGAGACAGGAGGACCACTGGGGCCTTCGGGCGCCTGACCAGCTCCAGGTTCAGTGAGAGACCCTGTCTCAAGAGAATAAGCTGGGGATCAGTAGAGCAGGGCATTCAACATTCTCCTCCAGTGTCTGCGTGGGCATGTGCCCCAGAACGCTTGTATGTACATATGGGAGAGAGAGAGGAGAAAGAGGAGAGAGAGAGAGAGGGGGAGGATGGGGGATGGGGCAGGGAGATTCTCTTCAGATTGAGACCAGGTTGGGTTACAGAGTGAGTTTCAGGATAGCCTGGGCTACAGAGTGAGACTTGCTCCCACTCCAATAAAGTAAATGGTTTACTAAAACATATTAGTTGAACTATGGGTGGGGTTCACTGCACATCTGCATGTGTGTGTCTCTGTGTTTCTGAGGACCAGTGCTGCAGCCACTATCCGCAGACATCTTTCCTTGTCTGTGTTTTCCCTTCCTTCTCCTGGCTCTGTCCTTCCCCGTCTGCTCACTGTCCCTGACTCTTTCTCTGTATGTCTGTGACGTTCCCCGCTGAGGTCTCTACTTGCAGCCTGTCTCTGTGTGTCTCTGTCTCTCCGGATCTCTGTTGTCTCTGACTCTGTCTTTTGTGTCTCCCTCTTCCAGCTCTCTCTCCCTTCCTGGCTCTGACTTCTCCTCTGCCAGTCCCTCAGCCCCTGGCCTCTCTCCACCTTGAAATTGAAAAGCAAATGGAGTTTCCAGCTGCCTTTTCCATTGACTGCAAGTGCCCTGGTCTCCTGCTTCCTCCTTGCCACCTCAATGCCCAGCCTCCTAACCTCTCAGATCCAGGCCCAGCTTGTCAGCACTACCAGGCCACTGGCTAAGCGCTGCTGGGAGCCTGGCTCTTGCCTGCCTCCGAGACCCTCCACTCTCCATCCGGGACTTTCCTCCTTCTTGGAAGATATTACACAGCCCATGCTGTCACAGCCATGGATCTCCTCAGAGACCTGAGAACCCTGTGGTGGGGGACTGGACTGGTGGGAGACTGGATTTCCAGGGTGTGGTGCTACCGTAGGGACTTGGCTCACACACTGTGTGCTCACAAACCAGCCACCTTTTCTCTCTGGCCTCCTCTGAGAACTGGCTCTTGAGCAAGGTCCTCACCCTCTCTGGGGTTGCTGGGAGCCCCAAGCTCCTGCCTTCCCACCCTCGCTTCTGCTCCTGTCATCTGGACCCGAGCTATGACCTAAGACAGGTCCCAAACTCCATTTTCCTCATTCGTGAGTTAAATATAATAGCAGTAACTTTGGGTTACTATAAGGGTTATGCACACGGCAGTGAAAATACCACCAGGCATGGAGTAAGTGCCATACATCTGTAGGTGAATGGGTGCTATGTGGGTCAGTGGTGTATCCTGGGGGACCTGGGCACATGTCTGTGAGTGACTGCTGTGCCTCCATGCTGGTGACAGCACATGGGGAGGTCTGAGGCTATGACAGCGCTGTTTGTGAACCTAGAGCTTAGAGCGGTATTCTGATAGCCCAGCTGTATGCCTGGAAGGTTCCAACACCTTCCTGAGATTCTTGGGAGGGTTGGTGAGGGCCTGGGGAACCATCCTCCCAGGTGCAAAGTAAGGTTGCCTGCGCATGTTCAAGGCCAGGCAGGCATTTAGTTGTTAAGAAGCAACCCGCAGCTGCTGGGCAGTCAGGCAGGACAGAGGAGGGAGGGATGCTGTAGGCAAAGAGTTCTGTTCAGCTGTGATGGTGGAGGACTTTCTGGAGACAGAACCTGTTCTTCCCCTGTTTTGTTCTGTAACAGTCTCCTTAAACCCAGCCCGCTGGAGGAGGCCAATCTTTGTTCCCACAGGGCAGTCAGCCGTCTTTGTACTCTGTTAGGATCCCCATTACAGGACCCAGGAGATGGCTCAGCAGTTAAGAGCACTTTCTGCTCTTCTAGAGGACCTGAGTTCGGTTCTCAGCACCCACATCAGCTCACACCTGTCTGTAACTCTAGCTTTAGGGGACCTGATGTCCTTCTGATACCTATTCAGGTTTTTCCGGCCTTTAGGGGTGTCGCATTCACAGGCACACACACTCGGATGTACATTAAGATAAAATAGAAATGAACTCTGTTGCATGCTCAGCAAGTGAAGGGCTGTATGTGACCCCAGGGTTTACAATGTTCCGGTGACACTCACCATTTGCAATAGGACCCTAGGTCAGCCACCCCAGTCAAGGTCTGGGCAGGGCAGGGTTGGTACCTTCTCCTCCTCTTGGTTTGTTTTGAGACAGATGCTCACTATATAGCTCAGATTAGTCTCCAACTCATGGTGATCCTCCTGCCTCAGTCCCTTGACTTCTGGAATTGCAGGTGTACACCACCATCCCCAGCTCCACGACTTCTTTTCAACATTCTTCGGTTTGGGGAGGCAGGATGATGCTGTTGAAAAGTTTCTTTGGAGATCTCTGGTTGGACAGTGACCCAACTAGGGTCAAAGGTGGGACTCTGAAGGCCCAGCTCTGCCACCAAGTTGCTTTGTGATTTTGGCAGGTGTTTTCTCTTCCTGGGTCTTAGTGGCCCTGGGGAAACACGGGCAGGTTCCTACTCCTGCTAGACCCCATGGCTACTAAGAGGTCATAGAGTGCTCAGATGCTGAAGGCAGAGGGGTGGAGTCTGGACTCTGGGAATGGGATCTCACTGTGGGGTCCTGGGTCATTCTGTTCTTTACTATGTGCCTCAGTGTTCCCATCTGAGCAGTGGGGATGTTCTGTGTGCCTCAGTGTTCCCATCTGAGCAGTGGGGATTTTCTGCGCCCCCTCACATAGGATACAAGTGATCTGTAGAATGTCACTAAAGGCTTGGAGAGGGGCGAGTTGGGAATGGGTTGATTCTGGTCCCAGGTGGGCTCTGTGTGGGGGATTCTGGATCCCACAAGGGGTGTGTGGAGAGTGCCCAGGCTCTTCCAGTCTCAGCCTCGCCTTCTAATTACATCTCTATTAAAATGCAAATATCTTACAATGCCAGGAATGGAGGCCTGGTTGTCATAGCAACTGGGGGAGAGGAGACTGGTCTCCATCTTCCATCTTCACATTTTTTTTAGAACAAACTGGGGTCTGCCTGGAAGTACCTTTCCTCCCTGCTCATCACACAAGGCTTAGGGTCTCCCGCCCTAAGGTAGATATTCAGGGACATGGGCATGGGCAACCCTGCACAGACCACCTCCTTTCTTTGCCCTACTGTCCCTGTTTATGACTTAGGAATAACTACACCTGTCTTTGGACTCCATGCTGGGCCATCACAGAAGTGGTCTGCCTCCAGATGTCCTTCCAGGCACCCAGGAAGCTGTGCTCTAGCCAGGGGCCCCAAAGACGATGAGAGTGACCGTCGAGGTCTTCCTTAGGCCAGAGCCCCATTCACACTCATCCTGTAGCCATTTAACTTGACAGTATTTTCCCTTGCAAAGGGGAACATAGATATAAAAAGGGCGGAGCTAAAAACTAAGAGGAGTAAGGAGAAGGGAGTTTCGGAAGGACAGAGAAAGCTAGTGAAAGCAGCAGGAAAGGTGTGCAGCCCATACTCCCCCCCCCCCCCCCCCCCCCGCTATCGTGAGGGTCGGATAGGAAGCAATAGCCACGGTCACAGTCCTAACTTATTACTTGTATAATGCCACTCTGTTACTCAGTCTGAAATACATCTCCTTCAGCTTCCCAGTGCCTCCAGCTCCTCCCTGGTCCTTAAATGATTTCTGGCCTTTTATTTTAACTTTTAAAGAAATTCTCTTTAGAAATAGCTGAACATATGAATTATAAACTAGCAATTATGAGAGAGAGAGGAGATGCTCTGTGCAGACCTTGTACATCAATTCCATCTTTCTTGTTCTTGTTCTGCCTGCCCCTTCAGGATGGCAACATCTCAGGGCTCCTGCCTTGTTCTTCACCAAATGGGTGTCTTGTCAATGTCCTACTGTGTGCCCATCACCACTGTTGAATGAATGTAGCTTACAAAAAATATATTGAATACATACTATGTTCCGGAAACGGTTTGAAATGATGGGAAGCAATGATGAAGTGGGTTGAGGAAGCCAGGCGACAGTGTGGACAAAGATGGCAACTCACAGGGAGGAACTGGGATGCAGACTCGGGGGCAGATGAACAGGAGGCCCAAGCTGAGAGACACAAGTCTTCTTTAGCTGTGTGGCTGTGATCTTGTACGGGAGACGGCCTCAATACAGCTGCTCTCCTTCAGCTAGGATGTTGTCAGTCCTTAGGGCTGTTCTTGAGAGGTGTCTGGTCTGAAGCTGGCCATCTTGGTAGCCTTGGTCCAGGAGGGAACTTTGAGGTGGCCACTCTTCTGGGGTCTGGGACTGGATGTTAGCAGGAGCTGGGCAGAGGGCTCTGAACACCTCCATCTGACCCCTCTCCTGGAAAAAGGGCCCCAGGAGGCTGTGGAGTCCATGGACTCTGGGGTTACATGGTTTCCAGGTCAGTTCAGATCTATCACTGACCACCAATGATCTGTCCCCACATGTCTCCTTGACATGTCTTCCCATGTCCCTACAATGGGACTAGTTGTATACCACCTCCACACCTGCCTTCTCTCTTCCATCACACTGAGGTCAGAAATGGGTCCGCTCTCCACACTCTCCACACTCCCTGCCTCCCACTCCTCAGTTGCGCTGTCAGGCCTGTCTGTCTGTCTGTCTGCCCAACCTCCTGTGCTACCTTTGACTCCCCCACAACTGGTTTTTTTTTTGTTTGTTTCTCGGTGTAGCCCTGTCTATCCTGGAATTTGCTCTGTAGACCAGGCTGGCCTCAAACTCAGAGATCCTCCTGTCTCTGCCTCCCAAGTGCTGGGAGACCCACCTGGGGAGTAGGAACCTGTAAGCACCTTCTGCCTGTCCTGTTTTCTGCCTGCAGATTTCCTTAGGGCCTCTGCTATCTCCTCTTCTGCCTTGGGTGACACCCCCACGAGCCTGAAGTGCTACAGCCTGACAGAACTCGCTGGTTCTGCGTCAGGCAGGATGTGACTGGGCTTTGGTCCCAAGAGTGTTCTCTGCTCTACCTCATTCCTCTCCCAGTCTCTGATAAGTGCCTTCTTCTGCTGTCATCATGGGTCTGGCTGGTTCCACTCCTCTTCCCTGGATTCCAGCCCTGGAGGTGGCTATAAGGACTAAATAAGTAGATTCTCACGAGGGGAACTCTTCGGTCTGCTGTGCTGGGGGGGGGGGGGGTCAGCTTTTTGTTTCCATAACAAATGCTCAAGATGATCAGCTTAAGTGGAAGAAAGACTCTGTTCATCTCATAGCTTTAGGGGTTTGGATCCAGGACCAGCGGCCCTATGGTAACAGTACATCATGGCAGGAGTGTGTGGTGGAGCAAAGGCATTTCCCTCATGGCTGGGTGAGAGAGACAGACAGACAGGGGGCAGTAATCGAGCAAGTGCCGTGAGCCCCTTCAAACAGATGACTTCCTACTAGATCCCATCTCCTAAAGACCCGTCACCCCCAAAAAGGCTACACTGGGAGCGGTCTCTAGGGGAACACTCCTGACCCAAACTCTGGCCACGCCCATGCATTCAGTGTCTTTCCCTGATACCTTCACTCTCACTGGATTCTGGGATACGTGGAGATTGTGTACCGCACCCATTCTATGCAGGGAAGAGGCTAAGGCCTGAGATCACACTGGGTGTGAGCAGAAGCTCAGCTGCTTCTATGTCCCTGAGGGGTGGCCTTACTTCCCAAGCCAATTTCCCCTCCCCTCCTCCCTCTTGACTTTGCTTTTTTTTTAAAAATATTTATTTATTTATTCATTCATTCATTATGTATACAATATTCTGTCTGTATGTATATCTGCAGGCCAGAAGAGGGCACCAGACCTCATTACAGATGGTTGTGAGCCACCATGTGGTTGCCGGGAATTGAACTCAGGACCTTTGGAAGAGCAGGCAATGCTCTTAACCACTGAGCCATCTCTCCAGCCCTTGACTTTGCTTTTAAAAAATAATTTATTTATTTTTGCCTTCTGTACATTGGTGTTTTGGCTGTGTATGTCTGCAATGAGGGAGTTGGATCCTCTGGAAATGGAGTTACAGACAACTGTGAGTTGCTGTGTTGGTGTTGGGAATTGAACCCGGGTCCTCTGGAGGAACAGTCAGTGCTCTTACCCTCTGAACCATCTCTGCAGCCTTCCCCATTTCTTTTTCAAGTTAGGGCTTCTCTGTGTATTCCTGGCTCTCCCAGATCTTGCTCTGTAGATCAGGCTGTCCTCAAACTCAGAGATACACCCGCTTCTGCCTCCCAAGTGCTGGGATTAAAGACTTGTGCTACCATGCCTGGTCCAGATCCCTTTCTTTAGAACTGGGTTGTTCTTATTCCTTTGCAGGGTTTTGGGGACCTATTGTTCCTGGTTAGGGGCTTTTTGGCAGGTGACTTGCCTCATTGGGCTTTTGGCTTCTCATCCTTTGGCAAGGTGTAATCTCAGTACTGAGGAGCTGGAGGCATGAGGATTAAAATTTCAAGGTCATTCTTGGTCACAGAGTTCAAAGCTAGTATGGGCCACCTAAGACCTTGTTTCAAAAAGTTAAACAAAGCTGGGTGTGGTTGTGCTAACCTTTAATCCCAGCACTCAGGAGGCAGAAGCAGGTGGATCTCTGTGAGTTTGAGGTCAACCTGGTCTACAGAGTGAGTTCAGGACTGCCACAGCTGCTACACAGAGAGACCCTGTCTTGAAAAACAAACAAACAAAACAAAATAAAGCCAGTCAATCAACCAATCAACCAACCAACTAACCAACCAACCAAACAAACAAAAAACACAAACAATTAAAAAAACCCAAGTAAATAAAAAGTAGGTGGTAGTAGGTGGAAGAAACCACCCAATAAATGACAGTGGGGATGGTGCTGGCACCTGGCCAAACAGGTCATAGCCAGCCTCAGCTGTGTGCAGATGCTGTGCTTTTCCAAACAACTTGGGGATGGTTTCGCTTTCCTTGCTGCCCCTTGCCCTCTGCAAGATGCCTCCCCCTGGCTCTCTCCAGCACCTTGCAGGATAGGTAGGGGATACACAGTGGGAGAAATCAATAGCATCTCCCACCCCTCCCCTCAAACAGAGGAAGAAATCCTCCCTCCGTCTTGGGAACTATTGAGTGCTCGTCAGACTCCAGCTTGCAGCTCCTTGGAGACCCAGATGCATTAACGATGTAATTAAATTAGGAACCGTTCATTATTTGGAGTCCAGGATTCTTTGTCAGGTGGGGGGGGGGGGGAAAGGTGGAGCTGTCTTCCTGCCCCAAAGATTCTCTCCTGGGTGTGTGGATTGGTCAGACCTGGCCCAAGGACCTGACAGTGAATGTTGCAACCCCTTTCTTCTGCCTCTTCCTCTTCTTCCTCTGTCTCCTTCTCTTCATTTTTCAAAAGATCCCCCTGCATTTGTGGGTGGCCTTGGGTGCCTATGAGGTCCTACTCACTCTACAGACAACCTTGTAAAAGGCTCTCCCTCGCTCAGTCTCAGTGTTCTCATCCGAAAAATGGGATAAAAAGGGGAAAATAGCTTACTGTATTATTTCTTCTTCTCCTCTTCCTCCTCCTCCTCCTCCTCCTTCCTCCTCCTCCTCCTCCTCCTCCTCCTCCTCCTCCTCCTCCTCTCCTTCTTCTTCTCCTTCTCCTTGAGACAGTGTTTCTCTTTAGCTTTGGAGCCTGTTCTGAAACTTGTTCTTGTAGACCAGGCTTGGCCTTGAACTCATGGAGATCTGCCTGTCTCTGCCTCCCAAATGCTGGGATTAAAGGTGTGCACCACTACTGCCTGACTTGTATTTTTCTTAAGGTGGCTTAAAGCAGTACATTTCTGGGCTATGAATATAGTGCACCCAGTTGGCAGAGTGTTTGCTTAGTATTCATGAAACCCCATATTGGATCACCAACATTGCACAAGCCAGGCGTGGTGGCACGTAACTGTAATATAGAGGCAGGAGGATCAGAAACCTAACACTACCTTTGGCTATGCAGAGAATTCCAGGCTAGCTTCAGCTACACGAGACACTGTCTCAATAAATAAATAAGAAGTTCTAAGTTTCTAGCTAAAAACATGGAGTTCCCTCCATGTTTTCCCTCCAATACCATCCTTACTTGAGAAACGGCTGGGTGCACTCAGTCCTAGAAAGAGAAGCAATGGAACAGTCTAGATCATCTTCGTGCCAACTGTAGGGGCTCTGAGATGACTATGGTATTTCCTCTTTCCAGCATCTGGGCCTTAAAGGAGAAAGGGAAGAGGGAAGGCACCTGTGCTGTGGGAACACGTGCAGGAGCCCGGAGGCAGGAGCCAAGGTAGGGACCAGAGAGGAACTAATCCACTGGGGGGCAGGTGTGGGTCAGGGAGCGAGGCCCCGAATGCAGCTTGTGATGGAGAGGGAGGGGCTAACACTTCTCTACTTCCCAGAGAAAAACAAAATTTTCAAACCTGTCAGCTATGCGATGAAGCTGTCAAGAGTACACAAAACAACGGCGCACCTGGGAAACGGAAGTCACGGTTCTGTTTGTTCTGTGACAGTGTGAAAACTCACAACCTTTTCATCGGGAAGGGTAACAAGAACACAGGCACCAGAAGCGTTTCTGTTCAACTCCAAGGCGGAGGAAGTTACCTCAAGCCTGCCCCAAGCCTGCCCTCCCGTCTCCATCCATTTGTGCCTTTCAACAGCTTTGTGGAGATGGGCACACTGACTCTCATCTAGCTCAGCTTGCCCCATCTGTCAGCTCTTTCCTTGAAAGTCTTCGGCTTCCTTACACTCTCTGTTCTTTGTCACTTCTTTGTTTCCCTGTGGCCACAGTCTCTTACCTGTGTCCAAGATTGCAGAAATGACCGCCACCCTGGGTTGGACGAGCAATGCAGGCTCAGCACCACGGACAGCGACACATGCAAAGCCTACCTGGGTCAGCAGAAGAGGGCTTTAAAAACTCACCCTGGAAACCAGGGTGCAGGGAACTAAACCTGGGTCTGATAATTCCGGGGAAGCTACTTGGGAGCACAAGCATGGCATTTGCAGTGTAATTGTCTGTTTTCGAGACTTCTTATCGCGGATCAGTTCCAGTTGATACCTGTTCCTGCTCGTGCAGCCTCCACCTGCCTGCTCTTGGAGACACAGCCACTTCCCCAGGCCCTTGGTCCTTCTACAGAGAGATTCTGGTCTGGCATCCTTGGAGACTTTGACCTGGAGCATCTACTTCATGCTGAATGACCTTGGGCAAGCATTGCATCCTCCCGCCCAACCTTATGGCTTTAGAAAGAGGCAGTTTGCACTATGTTTATTTCTGAGTGTGAAGCTAAACCCCATGGTCAGCTCCTATCAGCTGATATCCTGGAGAGGAGAGCTGTGGATGAGGGTTGATGTGGTCAGTGGCCTCAGGAGGCAGGGACTCTGTGTGTGCGTATGTGTTCACGTGCGTATGTGTGCATGTGTGTGTGTGTGCTGGAGAGAGGGGGCGAGGGCAGGGGAGAACACAAGGAACTGTTGGACCAGAACAGAAGAACCCCTCAGCCTGTATATTTAGCTTGTGGAGGTATATAAACAGAAAACTGGAGCCGGCTCAGCGCTCCCCCCAAGTGTGAGTCATCCCTGCTCTGCAGCTAAAGTTAGGCTCCAATCACAGCGCCCTCCGGCTCCCTCCTCTTCTTCCTCCCGGCTGCCTCCTATCGCCTTATCTTTTCCTCTCTCCTCTCCCATCCTTCTTTCATAGCCTCCCCTCTGATCTGCTGAACTCGCTTGCCACCCCCCCCCACCAGTCAAGCCCCTAACCGTCCCCACCCTTTCCCTGATTTTCCCCATCACCCTTCTCTCTGCCTCCCTTTCCCTCTGTCCCTCACTGTGGACAACTCTCCCTTCGTGAGCTCAGTTGGGGAAGGGTACATTTGCACTTGGGTCTGTGTGAGTGTGAACTTAATAATAACACACATGGGTCTGTGTGTACTCGAGAGGCAAGCGAACGTGTCTGTGTGAATTTGTGTCTCACCAAGAGTGCATTTAATAGGAATGTATCAGTTTGGGTCTACGTTTGACGGTGTGTGTGAATCTGTGTTGGTATCTGTGTGTGTGTGTGTGTGTGTGTGTGTGTGTGCACAGACAGGAGACTGTTGGTATCTGTGTATCGTCTCCTTTGGGAAGGATGGCCCTGTGTTCCAGAAGTGAGTGTTCTGGGTCAAGCACTGGACAAGCTCCAAGTTTTCCCTGAAGGGTCAGGGCACAGGGGAACCCCATGGGCTTCTATGACCTGTAGGCTCCAGGTCATATGGGTCTAGGCAGGCAGGGGAGAGTGGGGTGGTTGTGCCCTTGGCTTATGGAACTTGCTCTCATACCTCACATTCCCTGCTGAGTGAACTTGGCCCAGTGTTTTGTTTTCGTTTTTCATTGCTTTCTGGCTGTCAGGGGTATGTGATAGTTCACCTCCCAGCCCGAGTGTGGGTGGGTAGCTGGGTGGCAATGAGGACATACTGGCCACCTGGAACATGTTCGGCTTCTGCTTCAGTGTGGGATGGTCCATGCTGATTCCCCGCTGCTTGCATATAATTGACACTGACTTTCAAACAGAGTCAGCAGCCAGGCTCCCTTCCTAAGCCAAGGATGAGGATGGTCACTTGAGCCGGCAAAGCACATCCTGCAAACTGTTCTGCAGGAAAAGCCACCTAGATTACCCCGAGGGTGTGCGTGGCCTCCTCCAGTCACTGCGTGTTTTCTGTCCCTTCCTGTCAGTCTCTGTGTGCCTCTGTGATTCCTAGAAAAGTGTGTGTGCGCATACGTGCGTGTGTGTGCGCATGTGCATGTGTGTGTGTGTGTGTGTGTGTGTGTGTGTGCGTGCACGTGTGTGTGTGATACATATGCTCTCCCCAGCCATTCTCATCACAGGAGACAGGGCCTTTGTTAAAATATTAGAGTCTCATAGGTGCCCCAGCACTGCATTTAAAATGACAACCCAGGGGCTGGGGATTGTGGCTCAGTGGTAGAGTACATGCTTAGCATGCGTGAGGCTCGAATTGAATACTTAGTAATTAAAACATAAAAAGAGGACAACCCTGTCTTCATTTCCTGTCTATTCCCTTTGCTTTATTTTCCCCTACAGGCTGGTCACCATCCGACTCACACGATGTTTATCATCTGTAATTGTCTAACTCCCGTATTAAGGTATAAGCTCCCCTGATAAAAACCGGTTTAGTTCCATGGCGACCCATCACCCCCTCCTCGTTGTGACCATTGCTCATTCATTCATTAGTGCACTCATTTATTTGGCGGCTCTCCAAGCAGTGACTCTGGGCTGGGCTCTGGTCTGGACAGAAAA
The DNA here is from genome assembly GCF_018167655.1 of Microtus oregoni. NCBI lineage: Eukaryota > Metazoa > Chordata > Mammalia > Rodentia > Cricetidae > Microtus > Microtus oregoni. The sequence continues at coordinate 14,450,387 of NW_024543081.1, forward strand.
GCCCTCCTGGTAGGTCTTAAGTCTGGCAAGGTATGGTAGGGGCAGGCCAGCAAAGCAGAGTGGGGGTCTGGAGCCAGGAAGGCTCTGCTGGTCAGACTTTGACTGAGGCTGTGTCAGAGCAGGGCTGAAGGAAGCAAGGCAGAAGCCTCAAGTGTGGCTTTACTATTCACCTTGAGACCAGAGCTGGAGAGATGGCTCAGTGGTTAAGAGCACTGACTGCTCTTCCAGAGGACCTGGGGCTCAATTCCCAGCACCTGCATGGCAGCTCAAGACTGTCTTAACTCTCCAGTCCTGGGTGATCCAAGACCCTCTTCCGGCCTTTGCAGACACACTACATGCAGATGTACATTCAAGCAAACACTCATACGCATAAAACAGAAAAGATTGAAACCTTAAAACAAAACATTCTTGATGTTTAAAACAAAGCACCCAGGATGTTGGGTGATGCGCACCCTCTTTCTGAGCAAAGCCTGCATGCCCACAGTGCCCAGCAGAACTGTCTGGGGGTGAGGGTGGGGGAGGAAGCTGCAGGACTGGGGTCAGGCGATCATGACAATGGCCAGCCCAGGGCCTGCTCCCACCCACACTGCAGAGCACCGTCTCTCCTTGATGGTGGCCTTGGAGGCAGCGTTCCTGGAGGTCTGGTTGCTGGAGCCAGCCTTTGTCCATCCAGGATAAAAGGGAGAGTTGCCAGTTCTATTATTCTTTCTTTAAGCAGCAGGAGGCTCGGAGAAAACAGAGAAGGGCCTCACAGTTTGTGTGAGACTTACACTAGCAGTTCCAGGACAGGGAGAGTAAGGCAGGCAAAGATGGAGCCAAGGAGGGAAAGTGGGAATTGTTCTACATATCTCTCCACGGTGATCTTTCATCTTACCAGACCATAGCAAGCCTGAGGTTCATCAATCCTGTTCTTTTCCCCTCCCCTCCTTTCCTCTCCTCTTCTCTCCTCCTCTTCTCTCCGCCCCTCTTCTCCCTTCACTTCCCCTCTCCTCTCCTCTCTTCTCCCCTCCTATGGTGTCCTTGGCTCTTCATACCTTTGCTCCTGCTGTTACCTTATTGGGAATGATCTTCCTCTACTCAATGGGCCAATCCAGGCCAAGACATCACTCTGCCTGCTGTGACCCCTCCCACATCTTGGTCTCCACACTCTCTCCTGCAAAAGTTTATTCGAACTGTTTAGACATGGCAGTCTCCCTGCTGGACTGCATCTTTGTGTACCTGGCACCTGACATGTGGCAGGTATTCAAGAAACAGTACCGAGTGACCAGTTGGCTTGTCATAGGACATCTCTCCACTTCATCTACTTTTTTATTTCTTAAGTTTTTTTTTTTTCTGAATAGCATTTTAAGTGTGTGTGTGTGTGTGTAACTTGTGGGAATTGGTTCTCTTTTCCCACTATGTGGGTTCGAGGAATTGAACTCAGGCATCCGCTGAGCCTTCTTACCAGTCTTTCATCTCCACTTCTTTATCAGCAAATAAGTCTGGAAATGACTTCTACGGGTTTGTCATCAAGAAAGGCAAACAGAGGACTGGGGAATGTGGCTCAGTTCATTAAGTGCTTGCCTTGCTGTGCAAAGCTCTGAGTTCAGTCCCTCAGTACTGCAGAAGCTCCTGCATGGTGTCCATGCCTGTCATCCCAGCTCTCTGCTGGCAGACGTAGGAGGACCTTAAGTTCAAGGTCATTCTCAGCTACAAAGCAAGCTTGAGGCTAGCCTGAGCTGCTTGAAACTGTCTTGAAAAGAAAATAAAGAGACACCCAGCAAATATTGAGCACCTACCGTATGCTGGAGTCTAGGATAGTGTGAGGCAAAAAGGAACAGTCTGCCCACTGTTAAGTGCAGTTTTGGGGGGATGGCTGGGTGTTTTTGCCTGGGTGGGGGTCTGAGCAGTTCTTTCTTGTCACTCTTCTCCCCCTTGCCAGTGGCAGGTGCTGGGTGCCAGGTAGCTCTTCCATACGTGTCCAGACTGGATGTTTCCGACCTCCTACAGCAAGCTTCTAAGCCGTCACCTATCACATTTGGCTAACTGTCAGGTGTTTTCACCTGGCAGGGCCTGAGGTCCTTTGCAGATTTCCCCCATCCCCAACTTGCGTGTTGTCTTGCATCTGGAGGAAGTAGAAGTATCCTTCTTCTCATACCTGTGCACACTCACCCTTGTTCACCCTAGCATAGAATCCAGTTTTTGCTGCTCATTAGCTATGTGACCCTGGGCAATTCATTTAATTTTGATGGACTCTGACTCTCCCTTGCTGTACGTGGAGATTCCCAACCCTGTCACCTTGGTATGTGTGTGTGTGTGGGGGGGGGGTGGTTAAGCGGATTAATGAAGCAAGTGAGCACCTGCCAGAGGAGAGGAGGCCTCCCAACTCCTTAGCTGGGGGAGTCAGCTGCATCTCACCCTTTCTGGGCCCTGCCTTTGGCTCTTCGCTCCTGCTGGATGGCCCATTTGGAGGTTGGGTGCACTGGCTGACCCACCCAGAGCTGTTCTTGGCCATATCAGCTTGGAGGGCATTTGTGGAAATTCCCACTAGATGGGCTCTTGTATGTCTCCCTGATCTTCTTGAGACGTTGTGGGAAGGAGCAAAACTGCATAAAAAGTCTTGTCTGGAGCTGCAAAATCCTGGGCTCCTTTGGGGTTCTCTCTGGGCACTTCCCCTCCATCCTATAATCTCTTCTCCCCCTCTCCATTTCCTCTTTTCCCCTAAACAGTGGATTCTGAGGCCTCAAGGGTCTCTGTGGACCTCATGAGATGTTAGCCCAGTCTGCCTTTCCCATATGGATGCTGGTCCCTCCCTTCCTCCCTCCTCTCAGCATTGAGCTCCAAACCTCCTCCTTGTTTCCTGCAGTCAGCACTTCCAGGCTTTTCCATTTGTAGTGTCCTCCACCCTGGCTCAGACCCAGAATCAAGTAGGAGATTTGGGAAGGTCGAAGTTCAATTTCCACTGTGAATTTCTTCCTGTCTCTGCCTCCTGTACTGGGCTGCTCCCAGGGTTTTCCAAGTGGGCCCCAGAGATGCATATCTTGCTCTTGGGTGTTAGGGTACAGCTCTGTTTGAAGGATAGCTGGGGGGATGGGGACTGAGCAGTGCCAATCGGGGCACCCCTTCTTCACACCCATATCCCTTGGGCCAGGAGTCTCCTTTCTTTAGCTGCCAAAACCACTCTAGGTTTGGAATACTGGAGAGTTTGACTTTGGGAGGTTTTGAGTTTTAAAAACATGGTTACATTTTTATTTGTCTGTTTAGTGTGTGTGTGTGTGTTTATGTGCACACATGCGCACCACAGTATGTGTGTAGAGGTCAGAGGACAACTCTTGAGAATTGGTTTTCCCCTCTGTCATACAAGTTCCTGGGGATTGAACTTGGGCTGTCAGAATCAGCAGTGAGTGCCTTAACCTGCTGAGACATCTTGCTGGCTTGCTTTGGAGTGCTTTGAATTTAGAATTCTAGTTAAGAATACATGCTCCAAACACGAGGTACAGCTCCACCACTCAGTCATGTGACCTCCAATATGTCACCTCACCTCTTTGTGCCAATTGACCCTCATCTGTAAAATAGAAGCAAAGATTTTATAAGACTGGGGCAAGGATTGAAAATGTTAGTCCTTGCCAGGAGCTCCTATCAGAGCCAGTCACAGGTAGATTAAATGGCTTCCCAGGCACAGATGGATTAAATGGCCCGTGAGTATCTGAGAGACAAATCAGTATGATTGTGAAGATATTGAAATATCTATCTCCATGCCCTTATGATCTTTAAGCCCAGAAAGGACCTAATTTTAGATCACAGAGTCAGAATTCTTCCCCGCTTCCTCCAGTTCCAGCAATAGATGACTGTCTGGCTCGTGAGAAGTTCTCCAACAGGGTGACTCTGTGTGTGTGTATGTGTGTGTGTGTGTGTGTGTGTGTGTTACATGTGTGCACATGCTCTGTCTAGTGGCATTAGAGTACTGAGCAAGTTAGGCTTTGTCCCTGGGAGCCAGCTTGTGCAGAAGCAATGGGGAGTCTGTCGGTTGCCAGGTGGGTATGATGGGAAACCCTAGGTCACCATCTACTTCACCCACCACCTGGCAGGACTCGGAAGGCTCAGTTTCCAGGGTATGGTGGGGCCTAATGAGTGTGTGCGGCTGATGCAGCCTTCTGCAAATACCAGGCACAATATAAATAGCAATAATGAATAAATGAAGCTCCCGCAGCCGGCGAGGCCTCTGAGAGGTACTGCCCTAGCCTTGCTTCTTGTGGAGACAGGAGCTGCACTCCCAGCCTGCAGTAGGTCGATGGCTTCTCTTACTCTTACTTCCATCCTGGCCTCTCTTTGAATCTTCCACGTCTCTAGGATCTGCTCACTGTCCTGGGAGTGGGGTAGGATAGGCTGGGTGGATTGAAGATCAGAGGCGTCCAGAGGAACAGGTGTACATCACCTTAGTGATTGCAATCTAGGCCTGGGTAACATTTAAGGAGGCTGTACCGAGGGCCTAGACCAGTGAGCTCACACCGGGTGGGTTCTCAAAGTCCTGTGGAGCCTCCGGAATATTACAGCAGCGAGGTCAGGAGGGAACAGCTGTGGTTTTCTTCCCACCCTGAAGGTTTTCATTCCCCATGCCCTGGGCTTTTCAGCTGTGCATGTTGCTGGCCAGGGCTCCCTGTCCTTCCTTTCCCTTGCCACTCCTCCACCCAGCTCTCCTCCTGGCTCAGTCTTGCGGGGGCCCAGTGCATGTGTCTCACCTTTGATGAGCCGTTCTTGGAACCCACAATGATCTGGAGCCTTCCTCTCCGACTCGGGCTGCTGTCTGGGTCAGTTCACACTGCAGGGCACCTCTTTTGATGAAAGGTTGTCTCACCTCCACAGTCAGGCCCCTCTGTGAGAACAATTGGTCCCTGGGACAGGCACTGTGTCTTTCTGAGAACCCCAGCCTTGTGAAGAGAGGCTGCTATTCATTCTTCATGGAAGTTGGAAGGGCTGTGCTGGGTGGCGGTGGGGGAGCTGCTCAGTTGAGGAACTGCCTCTTCAGATTGGCCTGTGGAACTGTCTATGGAGTGTTTTCTTGATTAGCGGTTGCCTGCTGTGGTACTACCTCTGGGCAGGTGGTCCTGGGCTGTTCAGGAAAGCAAGCTCAGCAGCCCACCGGGAACAAGCCAGTCAGCAACACTCTTCCATGGCCTCTGCTTCAGCTCCTGCCTCCAGGTTCCTGCCCTCCTCTCATGAAGGACCAGTGAGCCAAACAAACCCTTTCTTCCCCAAGTTGCTGTTGGTTAGCATTTCATCACAGCAGCAGAAAGCAAAACAAAACAGGCGGACGGTGGGTATGGATTGGGGAGCGCCCAATTCATGTACTGGGTGGAGGCTTCCCAGATGAGTGACCTCTGGCTTAAAATATACGGCCTCGACTCTGGCCTCAGTTTTGTTGGCAATAGAATGAGGTGTCCTGTCACAGGGTCAGGAATTGATTGGCATTTGGCAGGATCTTGATGCCTTTAATTTACTTATATACACATGAACTAGTAAAAGGTGATCACAAGTCTCTCCTAGTCCGCAACCCATGGGCGGGGGCGGGAGGGGAAGAGGCGGGGCCCCCTGCTGAGAGGGCATGGGACTGCGAAGCAGGAGCTGCAAAACAAGGGAGAGGGTGCCCATTTCATGCACAAGGCTGGCCTTTCAGGCTGCCCAGAGGGTGGTGAGGCTGAGGGCTGCCCTTGCAGCTGGGTAAAGATAGGCATCTGCCCCACTTGTGTGGGTGGAGAGGGGCGTGGAGGTCATTAGGAAATCTAAAAAGAGGTAGTCTTTTATTTATTTATTTTATTTTTTTGAGACCGGTTCTTATTGTATAGCTTGGACTTGACTTTGTGAACTAAGGCTGGTCTCGAACCTACAGAGATCTGCTTGCCTCTGTTGGGGTTACAGGCGTGCAATACCACTCACTACTGGTGGCCTTTGAGTCAGTCTTGAAGGGCAGGAAGAAGAGGGGCCCGAATGGGAAGCTTGGTGGGAACCTGAGTCTCCGAGGGACCTTTGGAAACTGGTTAGGCTGAGTATCACCGCTAAGCTGGTGACCCTGGTCACTGGGTAGTGGAGCAAGCACCCCAAATGGAAGCCCAGTGAGAATCTGAAGTGTGACAAGACCAACAAGCACTCGGCACCTGGGCCGCTCATTCACAGGGCCCTCCTTTCTCTCTCTCTCTCTCTCTCTCTCTCTCTCTCTCTTTCTTTCTTTTTTTACGCATGACGCAGTCAGTGCCAAAGGGGTCAGGACCCTCCCCGGGTGCAACCCTAAATTGTCGGGAGGCAGCACCCCCGGGGCTCCCGCCCCTCGGGAGGGGGCTCACTCGCCGCCGCCGTCACTCAGTCTGTCGCCCGCACGCCTCCCCCTCCAGCGCCCCAAGCCTGCAGCTTTCCCCGAAGACATTTGGTGTCAGTATAAGGACGGCTTTTCCTCGCACGCGGCGCGGCTCGGTCTCGCCGCCGCCGCACGTCCCCGCACCGCCCGGCGCTCCGGCTCCTCCGCAGCCCCCGCCGCGCGCAGCCCCCTTGCGCCTCGAGTCCGGGTCGGGGGCGCGAGTGGCGCTGAAGCCGGGGACCCAGGCGGCCCGACCCCGCGCCCCGCCGCGCCCGCCGCCCCGCACCTGCCCCGCCGCGGCCCCGCGCCCCCGCCCCCGGCCCGGAGCGCCGCGCGCCCGCCGCCCGCCGCGCGCTCCAACTCCGCGCGGCTAGCCGCTCGTCCGCGCCGCCCGCCCGGAGCCGCGGCGACCCGCCTGCCATGGCCCGCGCCCCCGGGCCCGCCACCCTGCGCGCGCCGCCCCCTTCGCCCCGGGGGCGCAGCTGATCCCGGAATCCGAGGCGTGGAGCCGGCGGGGCGCGGGGTCCCTCTCCACGCCGGCTTCGGGGACACGCGTCACCCCCGCATCTCTGCCTGGGACGACCCAGCTGCCCGGCTACGTCCATGCCAAGGTAGGCGAGGCAGTGGCCATGAAGGGAGAAGAAAAGGCTCAGCCCCCTGGTCGGCTTCTTGGCGCGTAGGGCTCTTTCTTTATAGAGGCGTTTATTTATTTATTTATTATTCTTGGGGACTGACCCCCCCCCCCATCCGCCAACGCGTGCCCATCAGGTGGGCGCTACATCTTGTGATTGGGGGTAGGGGCCCTGCATTGGGAGGAAGGACAGGGAACTTTGACCGGCCCCTCTCCAAGGCCACGAAAGTTCTTTTGGTGCCAATACCGAAGCCCAAAGCCGTCTGAACCAGTGCTGCAGAAATTTATTCAACAAGTCAGGCTGCTGACCGGGGCCGGGCTGTCTGTCTGTCCGTCCTGCTGTCCCTCTGCTGCTGCGGCTCTGCGACCAGCTGGATTAGAGCTGGTGCCAGTGTCCGGCAGGGCTGAGCAGGGAGCGTTCGCTAGGGAGGGAGAACCGCGGCAGGATTGAGTGTGAGAACCCCAGGCAGGATTGAACTTTCCTCCAGGCCGGAGGAAAGGAGGTGGCTGGAGGGCCCCTCCTCGGCCAGTACCCCAGGCGCCCTCCCAGGTCGCACTGCATGGAGCCAGGTCGGGTTGGAGCGGGCACTCCAGGGGCCAAGAGGAGTCCTCAGCTGCCAGGGAAATGGTTATATAATGAGCGTTTGTGTTGATTGGGATTTAATTGTCTGTTGGGTGGTGTGTGTGGGGTGAAGGGGCAAGAGGGCTTGGCAGGGAGGTGGGTAGGTCTCTTTTGGGGGAGGTTATGGTGCCTGGGGGAGGGGGACTCAGGATAGGCCCAGCAGAAACAGCTACCAGCTCCTGTGCCTTGTGTCCTTTCTCGTCAGGATCGGAGGCTGTGGATGAGATGGGGTCCGAGGAGAGACCCCTGAGATGGGTTCTGGCCTTTGGAGTCTGTTCTGGGCTGTGTGTGTGTGTCTCTCTCTGTGTGTGTGTGATACAGAAAAAGGGAGTGAGGGAGGGAGGGAGAGAGAGCCTGTCTGTGTCTTCCTGGTGTGACAGGGTCTGAATCTCATGTGAACAGTGCCCTAGGCTGGAGGGCTCAGGCTGGCCTGAGCAGCCTGTCAGCCTCACTGCCTGTGAGATTTGTCCCTGCAGACTCAGCCACTGCCTGGAGACTCTGATGCCGTACAGACAAGGGTGTGAGTCCAGGGGCCAGGCTGGAGGGGAGGGGGTTTGATGTGAAAGTCCAGGCCTGCTTTCCCCCTGTCCTTACTCAGGCAGCTCCAATCATTTCTTGAATTAGCATCCCCCACTCGGCTCCAAGGACTCATTCAAAACTCTTGTCTGCCCCTCAGGACAAACTTTCTGTTTGAGCTCCAAGTCCTAGGACTGGACAATGGTGATCCCGGGCAAGGGGTATTAGTTGGTGAGAATTCAGGATGGGATAGGGAGATGCTGAGCTGGAACCAAGCTTGGGGGCAGCAGTCTAGGGGTGAATGCAGAGTCAGGAAGAGAATATCCTGGGGACACCGCGCTGGCCTGGCACCGAACTGGAGAATCTTCCATATCCTCAAAGGTCTGGGCCTCATTGTACTTTGTCCTGCAGGATCCATGCTGACAGCTCAGAGCTCCGCCAGTCAGCGGGAGGCTCTTCAAGCAGCCAGATCAGCTTGGGGGAGGGGCTTAAAGCCTTTCTGGAGACCCCTCTCTGCCTTGACTGAAGTTCTCCGTCCTCCCTACCTGAGTTTCTGTCTAGCCTACTTGCCTGTCTCTTCCACTTCAGACTCTTGTATCAGTAGCTTCTTCAAGGCTGGTCCAGAGAGGGTATCTTCTAAGCCCGCCAGAGGGCGCCAAGAAGTCTTCATCCCCTCAGGTTGACTCCCCGTGACCTTGGGCAGGTGGGTGGGGTTTAGCTGTTGGAACCTCCTGCTCACTCCTCCACTCTAGCTGGCTCTAGACCTGGCTGGCCCTCGGAGGGCCTGCTTGTCATCCGCTCACTGCTGGGGAGCAGTTACCACAAGCGCCACCCTGAAATCAGTGCCCGATGCTTCTGAACTCAGAGACCTGCCCTGAGCTCACAACCTGGCCACTTCGGCCTCTCTGTCCCCAGTCCCTTCATCATAACCCCAATTACCTGCCCAATTCTATGCCCCAAGTGCAGCTCCCAGGACAGACTCTGGGCCCTACCCTTCCCCCATCCGCAGAGATGCGCTCCCGCCCCCAGCAGCTCAGATCTCTGTTTCAAGGCTGGTGTGGATTCCTGATCTGTGCTGTCTCTCACCCTTGTCTTGCTCTCTGACTTCCCTGTGCTGCATCTGGGGTGCTTCAAGACTGTCTGCCAAGCGTGAACCCTGGGCTAGGAGCGGAGGTCAGAGGAGGGGAAATTAAGGCCCACTCCCCAGCTTTGGCTCCTCCATCCTTTCTCCCCTCTCTCCCCTCTTTCTTTCCCCCACTCCATCTCTTTCCTCCCTCTCTCCTTTCTGGAGAACATTTTCTTCCCACGTGTTCCCAGAGTGTGCCTTGCATAGTGCCCTCTCTTCACCCCAGCGTCCTCCAGAGTGTTAGGTCTGGGCTTGAGCTGTTGACTACACAGACGTGTGGGTGCAGGCTCCTGTGTGAACATCTGCAGGTCCCTGGTCTGCAGGCCTGTGGGTCCTGACATCTGAAAGATGTAGGACAAATCTTTCCCATCCTAAGCAGCCAGCTGGAAAAGAGAAGAAACAAAACATGGATTTGTGATTTACTAAGCACCTACTGAGTGTCAGACCTCATTCTGGTCACTAGAACCCAGAGGTGAGAGAAGAGAACAGGCTAAATGAGCCTTCTAGGGCCTTCCATGCCTTGAGGGAGGGTCTGGCTTCCTTGCTGAGGGCATCGTGGAGACATAGTTGCAAGTCTCCATATCCTCTGTGCTCTGGGAGTGAGAATCAGGCTGTGGACTTGACTTGTGGGGGTGCTGGACACATGGTCATTGGACCCTAAGCAGGGGCTGGCAACTTGGGGCCTTGGAGCCAGTGTCTCTTCGGGGCTGAAATCAGAAGGGACCTTTGTCTCCAGTGTCCTCCCTGGGCCAGCTGTCCCCTTCTGCTGGCGTTGGCTAATGATGCATCCTGAGATGGATATTTGGGCTCTTGTTCCCCCTCCCTGCTGTGCACCCTGACCTACTGAGCAACAAGGGCTGGGTTAAGGCCTGAGTGCCCCTACCCTAGCTTTTATCCCAGCTGCGAGACGAATAAGCAAGTCTGTGATCGGGGACTCGGAGGGGCAGGCCTCTCAGCATGGCAAGCTCAGCTTGTTGTAATTGGGCTAATGCTGCTTCCTTAAAGGATTTTTGGTGAGACTTAGAAGTGTCTCTGCAGTACCTAGCATGGTGCCTCGGAGGGGGAAACTGTTTTTCTTTCATTAAGGTACTTTCCCCATTTCGCTCCGTTTGTTATCTGCTTGGAGAGGGAGAGAGGCATCCTCCTCTGTGTTTTTCACAGGTGGAAATGAAAAGGGATGCAGGGAAGGGATGCTGGACCCGGCCAGGACTCTGGGACTCCAGTCTAGTGTTCCTTTTCGTGGGACCCACCTCACTCACAGTGAGACCCAGAGCTCTAATTATTGCAGTGAGGAAACCAATCAGTAGAGACACCTGCTGGGAGTTGTGCAGACGGTGGGGATTCAGGTGCAGCCTTCCTTGCTCATTTTCATCACAGGGCCAAGGGCCACTGAAAACAAACACGGCAGTGTCTGGGGCCAGGTGGGCAGGTGCTTCAGTGGGACAGGGGCACCTGGCCCACGTTTTAACTCCCGACTCACAGTTGGAATCCCAGCTCTTCCACTAAGTAGTCTCCGACCTTGGAAATACCCATTCCTCTCTCTGTGCCTCGGTTTCCTCCTTGCAGGAGAGAACACATATGCCTGCATCTTTGGGCTGTGAGTGTCCCCAAGCAATGCCGACTGTGACACTGGTTAGTTGTCCCAGGAGGAGTTGCTGAGCCAATTGAGTGTACTGTAAAGCTGTGAAGGCCCGGGACGAGCAGTGGTGGTGCACACCTTTAATCCCAGCACTCGGGAGGCAGAGGCAGGTAGATTTCTGTAAATTCAAGGGCAACCTGGTCTACAAGAGCTACCCAGATAAACCCTGTCTTGAAAACAAACAAACAAACAAACAAACATATCCTGGAAAGGCTAGCTGTTGAATTTCGTGGCGGAGCCAAGAGGAGTTTAGCATGTGGGCAGGCTCAGTTGTCCAGACCAGAGATGTTAGGGTGAGTTCACGCACTTGGGGGACAAAGGTAAGCCTTTTGCATCTGAGCAACTGCACAGAAACTCAGAGATCCGGGGGGGTTCGTGGACCCCATGAAGCATAGGCACTGGGGTCTGCATTGTGTTTGGGCTCTAGGGCTCCAGTCTGCTTTAGAGAGGCCTCTCCTACAGCACTGGGCAGACAACCCTGCTGCCTCACTGGGAATCTGGCCTTGTCCCTGCAGAGGACTTTGGGTAAGCTCAACTTAGACCGAGAGGGGTTCTGGGAGGCAGGCGATCTGGAAATTGTCATCTGAGGAATGGTTGAGGGAGCTGGTGACAAGAGGCCTGGGGCAGATGAGGCTCAGGGGTGGGCGAGCCTGTCAGCACGCATCTGCAGGGCTGTCATGCGGAAGAGGGAGCAGACAGGATGCTAGGGGCTCTGAGATGGTGCCTGAAAGATTCTGGGAGGCAGTCTTCCCAAAGCCTTACCAGATTTCTTGGTGGCCCCCCAAATTCAGGCTTTGCCCTGGTTTGTATGTGTGAGGGCTGTGTATCTGTTTGAGGTCCTAAGTGTGCATGTATCTGTCTGTGATTTCTTTCTTTCTTTTTGGGTTGGTTTTTCAAGGCAGAGTTTCTCTGCATATCCCTGGCTGTCCCGGAACTCACTCTGTGGATCAGGCTGGCCTTGAATTCAGAGATCTGCCTTCTTCCACCTCCTAAATGGTGGGATTAAAGGCATGTGCCACGACACCTGGTGTGCCTGTGATTTCTGTATGTGTATGTGAGCATGTGTCTGTGAGTGTGTGGTGTACTGGTTTGTGTGATCATATGGTGTGTGTGTGTCTGGCTATGATTATATGCATTTTTTTTTTTTGGCTTTTCGAGACAGGGTTTCTCCGTAGCTTTTGGTTCCTGTCCTGGAACTAGCTCTTGTAGACCAGGCTGGCCTCAAACTCACAGAGATCCGCCTGCCTCTGCCTCCTGAGTGCTGGGATTAAAGGCGTGTGCCACCACTGCCCGGCCTTATATGCATATGTTGTGTGTGCCTGTGAACGCTGCATGTCTGTGGTATACATAATGAATATATATACATAATGAATGTGTGTGATTGTGTGTATGTATCTGCATTTTATGGGGTGTTTGTATGCATCTGTGTGCTACATATTATCCATGTCTGTGGTTGTATGTGAAGGTATGTCGTGTGTATAGTATTGTGTATTTGTCCTGTGTGTGACTGTATGTTATATGTGTGAGTGCCTGTTGCCACCTCTCTGTGTGTCCACATGGGAGTGTGTCTGGGTGTAACAGTGAGCATAAGACTGTAGGTGTGTATTCGTGTTTGGTGCTGTTTGTGTGTGTGGTAGTGGGTTGTGCCATTTTGAGGGTTCTGTTTGTTTCCAGAGTCCTCCGTCTGTGAAGATCTGGAGACCATGAAAACCTATGAAACCAGGCATGGTTTCCAGGACCCCAGACTCCCAGGACTGTAGAAATCTCGACAGATGCCACTGTTAGGTATGACGGAACAGCCTGTGGTCTCATTGTGTGTAAGCCCTGTGCCTGGCGGGGTTACCCCAGCTCACTGGGCAGTCATCTCCTCATTTTATAGGTAGATAGCACCTTCAGGCTGTCAGGTGCCAACGTGGGCTGGTGTCAGAGCTGGGGCTTGAACACAGGTTGCTGTTCTGGGCCCCACTCCCCAAACACCACACTGAAGGTCTTCATTCCATTGTAGCATTGTTTGCCTCTGGCTCTGATGAGAGCAAGACACCCTGGTTCTGGGATTCCTAGACTCATCACATTCTCTGAATGATTTTATTGCTTGTGTGAGCAGTGACATTGTTTACTTTGTGACTGTTGACTGAAGAACAAACAGGTTGCCTGACCCCGTGAAAACACACACACACACACACACACACACACACACTCAAATCTGGTTGGCCAGGCCAGGCCTCCATATCTACCAGGGCTGTGAATTATGGAGACATGAGGACATCGAGAACTCTTGGTGCTGGCTGGATACTCTGGAAGATAGGTAGATAGGTTTTCTACTGCCTTTGGGAGACTGAGGGTCTTATCTGGACCAGCAGCTTTGTCTCCATTGCCTCTTGACTCAGCCTGGAGGGGAACCTGTTTTTAGGGTGCCCACTAAGTTGTTGCTGCAATAGTCTGATTTCTGGACTTGGGAATGGGCAGACTTGAGCTGGGACTCATCTTTTCCACCACTGTTCTATGTCAGCTGGTTGACACCAGGCACTGTGGAACTCCTATGGGTCCTGATCTCTTCCTCCAAGGAGGGAAATGTTCACAGAATTGTGGGATTTATTGGGCCTTTGATCGTTGCCTGATGGTGGTGATGGTTGTGGTGATGATGTTGGTGAAGGTGGTGATGGTGGTGGTGAAGGTGATGGTGGTGAAGGTGGTGAATGTGGTGAAGGTGATGGTGGTGAAGGTGGTGATGATGGTGGTGGAGGTGGTTATGGTGATGGTGGTGAAGGTGGTAATGATGGTAATGATGATAGTGATGATGATATTGGTGGTGACTGTGATGACAATGTTGATGGTGGTGGTAATAGTAATGGCAGAGGGAGCACAGGGTTAACAGCCCTTATGCATGATACACATGGCCACATGCTTGCTCAGACCTTTTCCCCCATGGGTTTCACTATGACTTCCACCCATAGCACTAGAGGAGGTGAGAGAAAGGTTGAGCTATGTAGAGAGAAGAGAGGCTCCAAGAGGCCAGCAGGACCAGGAGTGGGGATGGGATTCCAGACCCAGTGGGCTTCTGCTATGCTCTCCTTGTGGTTGCCATACAACTACCTGGAAGGATAGTGGGGGAAAGTGTCAGGATCAGATCCAGAGAGTGCCAAGAGGGAGGTGCTTTGGGGATGCAGAGGAACTCTGACTCTGAACCTACTGATGTCTTTTTGTCCTGGTGAGGCTTTATATGCCGACAGGGTGGAGCTCAAGAGCTCAGCTGCTGATTCCTCCAAGGTTCTAGTTAGGCACCTGGGGAAAGGAATCAAGCCTCAGGCAGGAAGGAGGGGATTTAGAGCTAGACGTGGGAACTCTAAGGATGGAGAGTTCCCACGTCACTGGGGAGCAGGTTAGAGAGTAGAGACCGCGTGGGTGTTTGGGACCAAGTCAAAGGAAGGAGGCTGGATGAAGGAGTGCTGAAATCAAGTCAAATGCAGACCCAACCTCTGCCAGAGGCTAGAGACTGGGTGGCCGCTAGGAATCAAGTTGAGGATGGAGGCTTAGGTGAGTGTGAGAAGCAGGCCAGGGGTAGGAAGCTGGGCTGTCACGGAGATGGTGGCCTTAGTGGCAGTAAGCACAGGGTTAGCAGGAGAGGTAGGAGGATGGAGGACAGTAACTTAGTGTGGCTAAACAGGGGCGAGAGAACCAAACAGCAGGTGGCAGGAGGAGAAGGTGTGGCCAGTTGTGTGAGGCCTCTATGCCCAGCAGCTTCCCCTCTGTGTGGCTGCATGGAGGGTTCCCATGACGGGGATGCTAGACCCAGAGCCTTTACTATGTTCCCGGTCCATTTACCCAGCCCTCTTTGTCCTCCATGTCCCACCGACACTCCCTGACTAACTCCTACCCCTAAAGGGTATGCTATTAGCCACGCTGCTCAGGGCACACCAGTCCCCTGCTTAAAGCCCTCCAGTGACTTAGGTTGCACTCGGAGCTCCTGCTGGAGCTCTCAGGTTCCCTTTCTCTGCTCCATTAGCCACACTGGCCTCATTCCTTTCCTCTGTTCCTTAAACGCGTTCAGCCATTTCCAGCCTCCTAGTCTTCGCATATGCCGTTCCTTCTGCCTGGAGCGTCCTTTCCCCAGAGCGTCACTGGCAGCGCCTTTCTCTTTTGCTCTTAAATGGCTCTTCCTTTAGAAGAAAAGGTGATTCATTGTGATTCCCACCATATCCCCCTTGTTTATTTACTTTTCAGTACTTTTGATTTATGTATCCAACAAACATTTATTGAGCATCTAGTATGTTCCAGGCACTTGCTGTTCCAGGGCCTGGAGTTACAGCTGTAAATGTAATAGGCAACAATCTGTGCTCTCAGTTACAGCCTTGTCGAAGGCTGGGGAGACAGGTCTGAAATCAAAGAGATACGAAAGCAGAAACTGTCCACCGCATTGTCGGGAGCCTGGGGTAGGGAAAAGCCAGAAAGAGAAGCGGATTGAATGTGTGTGTATCCTTTTCTTAGGCTGTTGTGTGGGCTGAACGAGAGCAAGTTTACCATAGCCATGGAGACTGTGCACACAGTAGGGGCTCAGGACAATCAGGACAAGCAGGGATATGGAGGCCAAGAGAGTATGCTGTAGTAGGAGGGAGTAGCGTGAGTTGAGGCTTGGGAGAAGCAGCGCAGCCCTAGGGACCCAGGAGGTCCCTTTTGGCTACAGTGATGGTTGGTGGAGAGAGAGGTGGGTTCCAAAGCTGGCGTCTAGTGATGGGAAGACTGGAGCCACCCCAGGGAGGGTGCCGTTCTACCTGGGTGGCTGATGCGTGGCTAGCCAACGTGCTTATGTAAGGTTTGTGCTGTTTTTCTGGAAATGGGAGCAAAACTTGGAGCTCAGGAGAAAACACTGCGGCCCTGACCAGCCGGGCGAAGCGGCAGGAAGTACCGGCTCCTGTCCGTTGCTCATGGGAACAAAGAAGTGTCTGGACCCATCAGTTCAAGGTGGCTCAGTCAATAGCCTTGCAGCTGCCAGCAGCAGCCAGGAGCGCAGGCCCTCTGACCTCCTCTTGCTGCCGAGTTTGGATAAGCCTTCAGGGATATGTAGCCCCTAGGGGGAGACTATAGGGCGCTGGGCTCTAGTAGTGCCTGCCCTTCATAGCCTGCCAGGGGGCAAGTCAGGCCAGTGCCAGTTGCCGCTTGGAGGGCTGGAACTGGAATTCTGGCTTCTCATCTACCCCTGGTTCTGTTCAAGCTACCCCTCTTCCTGGGCCTCAGTTTCCCTATGAGAGCCCCATGAACTGGCCGGGTGCATCAGAATAAGACTAGCATGTGGGGCTGCCCCTGAGTGGAGTCAGGGTCAGTGTGTGATTGGCAGGCCAAGGACACTTCAAATCGAGGCCCCTTGGGAAAGCACTAAGGATTTCAGAGAGGCAAGACAGACCCGGAAGTTATGTGACTAAGGCCCAGCTCTGCTCTCTCCTGACTGTGTGTCTGTTCTGGGCCTCAGTTTCTCCACCTGTAAAACGGAGAGATTAGTCTTGTGGAGCCCTGGGTTCTCATCCTGGTGTGTGTGTGTGTGAGCTTTCTGGAGGTCTCAAATGTCACTTCCTCAGGGAAGCTGCTGCTGGTCCCTCCTTGCTCTTCAGTGTCTGACACCACCCACTTTCTCCTTTGTAACACATTGCTCCAGCAGCCCAGCCTGTGTTCATGGTAACATCTTTATTTCCCTAAAATTTTACTTCTTTTTTGATGGTTTGATGAACAGATAATTCTACTCTTTTATGTGTTATTTTAGAAAGATTTATTTTAGTATTTTAAAGTTATATGTGTGTATGTGTGTGTGTCTATGTGTGTGTGTGTGCATGGGAGTGCAGGTGCCCAAAGTGTCCAGAAGAGGGCATTAGATCCTTTGCAGACAGTTGTGAATGCCCTAATGTGGGTACTGGGATCTGAACTAGGGTCCTTGCCAAAGTGGCATGCATTCTTTTTTTTTTCTTAAATATTTATTTATTTATTATGTATACAATATTCTGTCTGTGTGTATGTCTGCAGGCCAGAAGAGGGCACCAGACCTCATTACAGATGGTTGTGAGCCACCATGTGGTTGCTGGGAATTGAACTCAGGACCTTTGGAAGAGCAGGCAATGCTCTTAACCACTGAGCCATCTCTCTAGCCCCGTGGCATGCATTCTTAACTGCTCAGCCATCTCTCCTTTCCTTTTAAACTTATTTGATATTTCAATAATTTTTGGAGACAGGTTCTCTAGCCTAGGTTGACCTCAAACAGCCCGTGTAGTTGAGGATGCTCTTATACTTCTGCCCCTTCTGCCTCTACCTCTCCTGTGCTAGGAATATAGGTGTGCCACTGTGCCTGGTTTGTGTGATGCTGGAGACCGAATCTAGGACGGTGTGCATGCTGGGCAAGCACTCTACTAACTGATCTACATCCTTAGCCCTAGACTTTAGTTAATTAATTAATTATGACAGTATTGGGAATACCCTCTACCACTGAGTCACACCCCCAACCCGAACTCTAGTTCAGCACTATGAAAATAAAAGAAAAAGATATCATTTACATTCTGAGTTTTTTTTTTTATTGATTTATTTATAGTTCTGACTTACTGAAACCCGCTCTAGCTTGGCTTGCCCAATGACCATCTGGCTGAGTGATTCTGACTTAAGTGCAGTGGCTATAGTGAGGGGGAGGGGAGGGAGGACCTGTGGCTAGGCTGTCTGAGCTATGTCACCCACTGTCGGGGAGGTAGGCTGGGTAGTAAGTGCTAAACCAGCCCCCCCCATGTGTCCTTCTCTGCTCCCTAGGGCTCCCTGCTCCATGCTGACATGGCTGACGGCGCCTTACCACCCTCATCTGCAGCAGCCCCGGCCCCTGAGCCAGGAATCACTGAGCAGCCAGGGCCCCGGAGTCCCCCTCCGTCCCCTCCTGGCCTGGAGGAGCCACTGGATGGAACCAACCCTGATGTCCCACACCCAGACCTGGCACCTGTTGCCTTCTTCTGCCTGCGCCAGACCACGAGCCCCCGGAACTGGTGCATCAAGATGGTATGTAACCCATATCCTTTGGAGGCCGGTGTGTCTGTGCTCTGCCCAGGGGCCAGCCTGGGAAGAGAGAATGGGCAGCGCTACTTCCTAGACACTGGCTGCCCACATGGTCCTCTGGCCAGCGGAACTGAGGGCTGCAGGCCTCTTGGGCTTTGGTGAGTGGGCACATAGCCATCTGGAGAGATGTCAAGGGTGGAGGCTGGACCTGGGGTCTTGTTGAGGTGAAATTTCTGGAAGCTGCTGATGGCAGTTTTTGTGCTAAGGGACCAGCTCCCTCAGCAATACTCTACTTGGGGCACTCAACCCGTGAGCCCTTACTGCTTTTGTGGAATCTCCCTTCTTATTACAGTTGCATGGGGTATAAGGTTTCCAGTTCTTAAACTTTGGGACACATGTTCAAGATTCTTTACAGGTTCCTATGACCACAAGGTTTCAGAGACATGCTAACCTAGCTCACCAGACCCTCGGTACCCTGACCTAGCCTCCTCCTTCACACTCTGCTCCCCCTTGGTTCACCCATGCTCTGGGCTTCTCACATACTGTTCCCTCTGGCTAAAATGCGTTTTCCTCCCCTCTTCACCTGGCCAAATCCTTTGTGATTTGTCACCTTTAAATCACATCTCCGGTGTCGCCTCCTTAGGCAGCCCTCTGTGATTACCTGGGGCTCTTCATGCAACCTCACATCAAGTTGTGGATTTTTCTTTTTCTTTTTGAGGCAAGGTCTCTTATAGCTGAGATTAGCTGTGCAGCTAAGGATGACCTTAAACTTCTGATCCTTCTACCTCCAGAACTTGGGAGGCAGACACGAAAGATCTCTGTGAGTTCAAGGCCAGCCTGGTCTTCAGAGCGAGTTCTAGGACAGGCTCCAAAGCTGTCTTCAAAAACAAACAAAAAAGTGTTGAGAACAATTTAGGGGCATGGAGCACGCGAGCAGACTGTCCAGGCTGAAGAAGAAGTGCTGGCAAAGGTTTGAGCTACCTTTTTTCCTTCCATCTTTTTTGAGACAGGGTCTCTATGTGGTCCTGATTATCTTGGAACTCTTTCTGTAGACCAGACTGGTCTTGAACTCACAGAGATCCTCCTGCCTCTGCTTACCGAGTGCTGGGATTAAAGGTGTGCGCCACCACTACCCAGGTCTGTGTTAGGCTTTCCAAGGAAGGTAAACCTTTGGTGTGGTTCCCTCCATGCCTGGCTGAGGTTTGAACTTTCAAGGAAGAGAAGGCTAGAGGACCAGGGAGACAGTGGGACAAGGTCAGAGGCCTATCTTCTTGCCGGGTGACAGGAGAGCATTTTGGGTGCTGTATGACGTCACTGGACCTCTCTGAACTTCTGTTGGTAGGCTGATCACCATGACTCTGGCCTGCAGAAGACCTTGGCTTGGGAATGTGACTCTGATCGGCTCTGACAGGGCTGACTGGGCTGACATGGCACATGCTGTCTGTCCCAAGTGCCATGGAGAGGTCCTTACTGGGGAGTTGGCCAGTGTCCTGTCTGCTGAGTGTGTGTGACTTTGTGCCTGTCCTTTCATCCGAGTCCCAGTGCCTCCATCTGGAGAGGAGGGGCTGGTGAGCTGTCTCCTTCCAGCTTTGGGAGCCAGGGCCGGCCATGCTCATCAGTGGGACATGCCTAGCACTAGAACTCAGGTTGTCACCTGCTAGCCTGGGCAGCTACATTGCTGACCTGTTGATTAAATAGGGCCCTCCAGTCACTCTGCCCACTGATGTCACCCTCCCAACTCCTCTGCTCAGTGAGTCCAGTTGGGGCGGGACACAATGGGGCTGGGTTGGGAGGGAGAGAAGGGGCCTTTGGTGGAGCTGGGCGAAAGATTCGGAGCTGGAGAGATAGATGCTCAGTAGTTAACAGTGTGTGCTCTTCCAGAAGACCCGCAGACAGCTCACAACCACTTGGACCTCCAGTTCTTCCTGGTTAGAGTTTTGCCAACTTGACACAAGCTAGCTTTTGGGAAGAGGGAACCAGGCTGGCGTTGAACTCTCAGAAATCCACTTGCCTCTGCTTCCCAAGTGCTGGGATTAAAAGTGTGTGCCTCTATGCCTGATTAGCATTTTCTTGATTAGTGGTTGATGTGAGTATGTATAGATCACAGGGGGTGGTGTTACCCCTGCGCTCGTGGTACTGAGCTGTATAAGAAAGCGGGCTGAGCAAGCCATGGGGCTCAAGACAGTAAGCAGCACTCCCCTATGGCCTCTGCTTCAGTTCCTGTCCTCTGGTTCCTTCCTTGACTTTCTATCTGTACTTCCCTTAGTGATGGAGCTGTAAGTCAAATAAACCCTTTCTTCCCCAAGCTGCTTTTGGTCATTGTGTTTAATGACAGTAATAGAAATCCTAACTAAGACAAGCTCTGAGGAATCTCTTCTGGCCTCTGCAGACCCCTGAAGACATATACCACACATACAAAAATAATAAACTTTAAAAAGAGAGATTTAACCAAAGGGACACAGATCAGCCACACTTCTCCTTTTTCTCTGCCCTCTGCTGATTTCACACATCCTCCTGCAACCCACCTGCATCCCCTCCTCCTTCCATCCTACTATCCACCTGCATCCCCTTCTCCTTCTATCCTCCTGTTACCCACCTGCACCTACTCCACCCTCCATCCTCCTCCTCCCTCCATCCTCCGGATACACACCTGGATCCCACTCCTCCCTCCATCCTTATCCTCCTGGTACCCACATGCATCCCCTCCTCCATCCATCCTCCTGCTATCCACATGCACCCCACTCCTCCTTCCCTCCACGTACTTTATCCTCTTACCTCCACCATCCATCTTCCATCTTCTCCACTTCTCTTTCATCCCTTCCATCTCTCACCTCCTCCATCTTCTACCTTCTCCATCTTCCTTAATTTCCCCTACCCCCTTTCTTCCACCATCTTCCCTTCCTCCCATTTCCTTATCTGCACCCCACTTCTCCCTCCACCCTTCATCCTTATGCCCCCTGTTTCTCCTTCACCTTCAACTATCCTTCTTCCTCCTTTTTTCCTCCTCACCCTTCATCCCTCCTCTGGCCTTCTTTCTCCATCTTTTCCTTTTCCTCTGTTCTCCACCTTCTTTCCTTCTTAACCCAATTTCCATTCCCCAACTCCTTTTCCGTATTCCTTCCTCCACAGCAGTCTTGGTTCTTCATTTCCAATCCTCTATCCTCCATCTTTTCTCCCTGATCCTCCTTCCTCTCTTTATTCTTCATTCTCAGCCCTCCTCCCTTTCCTCCATCCTCTGGCTTTCACCTCTTTTCTCTTCTTCCGTCTTGCTTTTCCTTCAATGCCCCTTCTCTTTTCTCACCCTTCATCCCTTCTTCTACCTTCTGTTTTTCCTTCTTCACCTTCTGCTGATCTTCCACCTCCTCCATCTCCTCCATCCTCCTCCATCTCCTCCATCATCATCATCTCCATCTCCTCCATCCTCCTCCATCTCCTCCATCATCATCATCTCCATCTCCTCCATCCTCCTCCATCTCCTCCACCATCATCTCCATCTCCTCCATTCTCCTCCATCTCCTCCATCCTCCTCCATCTCCTCCATCCTCCTCCATCTCCTCCATCCTCCTCCATCTTCTCCATCTCCTCCATCATCATCTCCATCTCCTCCATTCTCCTCCATCTCCTCCATCCTCCTCCATCTCCTTCATCATCATCTCCATCTCCTCCATCCTCCTCCATCTCCTCCACCATCATCTCCATCTCCTCCATTCTCCTCCATCTCCTCCATCCTCCTCCATCTCCTCCACCATCATCTCCATCTCCTCCATTCTCCTCCATCTTCTCCATCTCCTCCATCATCATCTCCATCTCCTCCATTCTCCTCCATCTCCTCCATCCTCTTCCGTCTCCTCCATCTCCTCCATTCTCCATCATCATCTCCATCTCCTCCATTCTCCTCCATCCTCCTCCATCTCTTCCATCCTCCTCCATCCTCCTTCATCTCCTCCATCCTCCTTCATCTCCTCCATCCTCCGTCTCCCATCTTCTCCATTTCCATCTTCCTTCCACATCCTTCATTTTCTACCTCCTCCCTCCCTTCCACCTGTCTTTTCCCCATCTTCCTCAGGAAAGTCTCCTCAACCCTGAATGTCTGGTGCTGTCCGTGGCAACAGCTGCTGTTTCTGTACTGGGGTTGGGAACATCAGATCACAGCTGGGGTGTGCCGAAGCAGAGTGAGTTCAAGGATTCCAGGCTCAGAATCAATTAGTCTAGAAGCTTCTGTGTTGAAGTCTAAGAGTTTACAGGTAGGATTTAAGACTGGGTGGCAGGAAAACTGGACACTTCAATAATCTAAGCTCTGAAAAATTCATGTTCTAGATGTGTGAACTTGGCAGCTGGGATATTGTGTGCCTGGGGTCCAGGGACCTGGAACTTGGGGCTGTGATCACAGAGCTGGGGCTGAAGTCTCCTAGCAGATAGGTAGGTGGGAGCCAGGAAACTGCTGCATCAACAGGGGACTCTGTGGCCGGGACTTGGGGGACCTCAGAATAGGCTTCAAGTGCTCAGAAAGCCTATGTTAGAGAGGGGACTCTTAGGAGGCGTCGAGGGTCAGCTCTCCTAGTTGGAAATGTCTCTCCAGCAATCAGTGGGAGCAGTGTCAGGCAGTGTCTAACCTAGTCCTTCTCAGTGGGAGGAAGTTAGGGTAGTGTTTCAACTGGTGCTCCTTAGTGGGTATGTAGTACTCAACTTAGTTCTCCTTGTGGGAGGGCCCTGGGTGGGGTAACGTTTAACCTCGTCCTCACAGTGTTAGGGGAAACTTGGAAGCACTTAATCTAATGCTCCTCCATATGGAGCCCTGCCTGAATTTTGGGCTGTTAGCATTTGAGGGTCTGGACGGTCTTGCACATTATAGGATGTTGGTCATTCCTGACCTTGGGCACAGAATGCTGAGCATCCCTAGGTTACTGGGACCACCAGATATGACCCTTTGCATGTGCACTCTCTGCGGATGGTGGCTTAACTCCTTGCTAAAATTGAGCCTGAAGGGTAAAGGCCTGCAATGTCAGGCCAGGCAAGGGAGAGCTGCCCCTCATTATTACCAGTTGCAGGCAGGGCAGGGTAATGGGGGTCAGTTCCTGACAATCCATTCTGAGCTCACCTTCCTGGTTCCTGGGGCCCTGGCCCAGGGTTCTTTGGAACTTGGTGCTCCTGACTCAGCTTCTTGTGCAGCTCAGAGCCAGCAAGGCCTGAGTCACTGCCTGACTCACTGTGAGCCACCAGGCTGTGGGGACCCTCGTAGGCGGGGTCCCCACTCACCCAAGCATCAGCCTACTCCCTGCCTGGCCTAGGTCTGGGGCACTCGCTAGCAACTGGGAGGCCTCTGGGTTTGCGATGCACAGACCGCACTGCCGTTTGACTCACAGGGGAGACGAGTGTGACTTGTGGAAGTCGCTGGTTACCTGAGTCACACAGACTGGGGCTGGTTCTTTTGCTCATTGCTGGGCAACCGTGGCCAGTGTCAAAGCCCCTCCAAGCTTCAGTCCCATGGTGGGTGGAAGAGGGCGGTGGTGTTCTCTTCACAGGGCATACTGAAGACCAGTGTCGTAGGGGAGGGGGATGCAACAGCGGAGCTTCACAAAGGAGCAATGTTTACCACCGCATTGAGAGTCATGGGGTGAACGGGGCTCTCATGCATGCACACACGGCTCAGTAAACACTTTGCCTGCAGGAGATTCAATAAGATGCCAGGCGACAGGCCCTTAGATGGAATGTAATACCTTCAGAGGACATTGTTCCTGGGAAAAATCTGATTCCATCTCTGTTATTAACATGAATCGCTGTGAGTCTGGCTGCTCATGGTCAAGCTAGGGTCAGGGCAGATATCAATTGACCATGGCATCTGCCACCTGCCCCCTTCCCAAACTGTGTCTAATCTGGAAGCCCCCTTCCCACCCCCACTGGGCTTTCACCTAGGAGTAAGTGGTTGCTTGTGCTCACGTTCATTGCCCATCTTGGAGACTCACCTTTTCCATCTCTGTAATTGGGCCATGACACAGGGCTAAAGGTGGCTCCCCTCAGGCCTCCAGCGTATGTCCACCCGCCGTGGTCTGGCTGGCGGGCTCTACCTGCAGCATTGTCTTGAATAACTATCCTAGCCATTCTTGGAGACAGGTGCCTTCATGACTCCAATTTACAGATGAAGACAGTGAGGCTCACCGAGGTTGAGTTACTTTTATCCAGCCAGGTTACACAGCCAGCAAGTGGCAAAACTGGCCTGAACCCTCCACTTCCGTCTCCTCCCACCCTTAGCTTTATCCAGAACTCTGCTACTACCTGAACCCAGTTCTCCACACTGCCTGGAGGCCAGAAGTTTGCCTGGCAGCTTCAGGCAGTGGGGTAAAGTCAAAGGTCCCCAGGCTCTTGGTGCATATACTCAGGAACCTCCTGACGGTGGCCAGCTGGGCTTACCTCTGTGGCCCCTCCCTCTCCTGTGTGCTCCTCAGCCAGTGCTGAGCAGTGAAAGGCCCAAGCGTGGTGGGGAAGCCAAATGGCTGAGAGGATCTCTCTGCTGCTTGGGCTCAGGCAGGAGCCACCAGCTGCTCAGTGACCTTGGACCAGTCCCTTCCCTCTGGATCTCTTTGTGTCTCTCTGTTTGCAGAACGACAGGACAGGCAGCAGTTTGGAAGGGAGTCAGGCATTGACTTCTTTGCTACCACCTTTGTGGAACTCCAGCCCACTGCCTGCTGGGGGCTGATGAGGTGGCCAGTGGCTGGTTCTGGTATTTACCCTGGCTGAACTGGCCCATCTCTGGATGGAAATGGGACAGGTCTTGTGGTCACAGCCCTGGAGGTTTATGCTGGTCATGAGAGGCTCAGAGTGTCTACTCATGGAAGAAATGGGAATGATGAGCCCATGGGCAGCCACGGAGTGCCAGGTGTTTCATAGGCCACGGTGGTAGTCGTTCTGTGGCTCTAGGAGTGAAGACTTTGAGACCTCCCAGGGACCCTGATGACAAGTGATAGATCCTGGAGCATGGTCCAGGGGTCTAGAGAGGGGGTTATGGGGGAATGTTGCAACCTTTGGGGCTAGTGTTGGACACAAGTGACTTGGTGAAGCCAGGGTGTCTGTATCTTGGTGTCCTAGGGAATGAAGGCCCGAGCCTGGTTTGATGCCCAGTGGCCTTGGGTGAGGTCCTTCCCTCGCTGCACTTATGCTTGTGTGTTTGTTTGTGTCACAGGGCCATGGTGAAAACTGGTTGGGAACATCGGGGTGGGATGAGAGTTCCAGGGCCAGCGCTGGGCACGCTGCTAAGTGCTGAGTATGGCTGTGTGCATCCCGACATGGCTGGAAGAGCTAATAGGGCCTGCAGCAGCTGGGTAGCTAGGCACTGGTGATGGGCTTGGGAGCCCAGGGGATGCAAGTGGGAAGTGTGTGCTGCCCCAGGGTAAGAGCAGGCAAAGTGTGTGTATGTGTGTGCATGCATGCGCGTATGTGTGTGTTGTGTGGGTGTGTGTACATGCGTGTGTGTGCATGCATGCTCTTGAATGTATGTACATGTATGATATGTGCTGGGACACTGTAAATGTAGGAAGGAAAGGGAAATCTAGCACTGCAAAAGACCCTGCCCCCATCACTGCTGCCCCTGTCTCGGTCAACTGGTTGTGGCCCTGTCTCTGGATTGGATTCTTCTCAGTTCTGCTGTATCAGACAGGACTCCAAGCTGCCAGATAAGAGAAGACCTTGGATCTCTCAGTGTGTGTGTGTGTGTGGGGGGGGGGGGGAAGGCTCTGGGTCACTGAACCTTTTTTTTTTTTTAAAGACAGGGTTTCTCTGTAGCTTTGGAGCCTGTCCTGGATAGCTCTTGTAGACCAGGCTGGCCTCGAACTCACAGAGATCCGCCTGCCTCTGCCTGGGATTAAAAGCATGTGCCACCACCACCCAGCCACCTAAACCTTTTCTATTGGGGTGCAGAGGGTCTGGGATTGGGCTTTTGCTAATCCTTATCCCTCATGCTCCATGTAGCAGCTGGTCTTGTCCCCCTTTCTTTCTCCTAGAGCAGAGACAGGGGCTCAGACTGTGTTGTTTCTGGCAGTACCTTGCTGTTCCCTTTCAAACTTTCCTTTCTCCTGCAGGCCTGGGGTTCCTGATCTTGTCATCCTTCACAGATGCCTGGAGGATGCTGCTCCCTCCCTTCCTCCGACTCTCCCTTCCTCTCTCTGTCTGTCCCTCCCTCCTTCCCGCTGTCTTCCTGACTCAGCTATGGGGTCCCCTGGTCTCTGCAATGGGCTCAGCATAGTGTAATGGCCTGGACTTGAGGTGTCTGCTGTTGACTCTGATTAACTGCTGCCTTGCTCCCTGACGTCACTCTATGTTCTGCCCTAAAGTCCAGACCCCCCCTCCCCATGCTTTCCCATGGGGTTTGTGTTCCTTGTTGTCTGTACTATTTTCCCCACTTCTTAAATGCTATGAACCCTAGCAGCTCCACACAGTCCAGCTTCCTCAGACCCCAGAAAGCAGGGCTGGTGTCTCTGCTGTCCGGTCAAGCCTGGGGTTAATGTTGGGTCAGCATTCGGTCTCCAAATTCATGTCTCTGCTGCTCTGTGGCTTTGTCACCTCCCAAGGGTGTGTGTGTGTGTGTGTGTGTGTGTGTAGGGTGTGTGCTAACTCTATGTCCTTTAGCTGGGGAATGGGGTGAGATGGAGACCCAGGAGGCTTGTATTCACCCAAGGTTACCTGTTGAATGTTAAGAGGTGGCACCTCTTTTATGTAATTATATATTATATGTTATAAGCAGGCTGCTTAGTTAGAGCCCAACCAACACTGTGGACCCTCTCTTCAGGCTGCCTGGCTCAGCTCCCTCCGGGTAGGAGGGGCTCCCTGGAGGGAGCTGTCCCCTCCTCCTCCAGCCCTGGCCTAATGGGACAGTCCAGACGGTGGCAGGCACTGCTGGGAGAAGCAACACATGTCCGGGAAATTGTCCGTTTCCTCCATCTGGTGTGGAGAAAGTTGTTTTTCTCAGAAATAAAAGTCAGAGTCAAGTACCATCCCCCAAGATGCAACTGGCGGCCAGAGCAGAGACTGCGTTCCAACTGGCCACCAGGGTCCCAACAGCCACTGAGAGGAGCTTGGCCAGGCTGGGGATATCCTAGACTTTCTGGGCAGCCTCGGGATCTTTGCTGGAGAGTTCTGTGTAGTAAGAGCCGTGGGGGAGAGGCTGCCTGTGATGGAGTCCTGGGGCACTGATGAGGCCTAACTGCAGGAAGGGGTCGTATCATTTGGGTCTCGCTGTATGAATAGGAGTTTCCAGAGAGGTTGAAGGAGTGTGACCTGGTAGAGGGAACGGTGGAGACTCCCGGGCCTGGGACAGTGAGGCAGGGACTGGAGAGCATGCTGTGGCCAGGCAAGGGCTGGTATGTGTAACACTGTGTGGTGGTGTGGGGACACGGCAGGTGACCAGCAGGGATGAGCTATGGACACACACTCTCACTTTCTTCCCCCTTTTATTTTTCTTTTAAATATTAACTAATTTATTATATACATATGTGTATGTGTGTGTGTGCGTGTACCATGACATGTGTGTGGAGGGGTTCTGAGAGAGAGAGACAGAGCCTGCATCTGGCCAAGAGGTTCCTATGGCGACATTGTTTGACTGCATCTGTTGTTTATCCAGCGGGAGTTGGAACTTCCTGGCTCTGAATGGAGGCACCCGAGGGTTCAGTCCTACCCCATAACCAGACACCCAAGGTATCTACAGCACCCCTGGTCAAAAGTAAGAGGCAGCCATGTCTCAACCCTTCTGCAGCAGGGTGGTGGAAAAGCATGGAAGAGGAATCCTGGGAACACAAGGACAAGATAATGAGGTCAGTTTGTCCCAGCGTGGGAGCCCACCAAAGCCTCATTATGTAGAATAGAAGGAGACCTAGGATGAAGATGCTGAGTGGACGACCCAGCCTGGAGGTGAGGATGACAGGAGATGACAAGGGAGACACCCATGAACATGACACAGACTGACTGAAGACGTAAAAGTGACTGAATTCTAGTTGGCTTTTATATTCTGCCCAGGGCCTCTAAGCTGACTTTGACTTGCTGTCTCCCTCAGACCATCAGGATGTTGTTGGGAGACAAATGGCCCTGTTCGTTTCCCTCAGAGAGGAATCAATAGTCTTTTTAATCAGACAGAATGTCTTTCTGCTAATCTCCCTGCCAGTTGCTGCACCATCGTGATCTGCCAGGTGGGTATGTGCGGTACTGTGACAGATACTTTGGCCTCTCTGGGCTCTGTGTCCCTCTAGGGTAGAAGTCCCCTTGGGGATGAAGCTGCAGTGGGAGAGGTTCATAGTGACCTACCCTGGTCACTGCCAGCTTGTGGTGGTGATGGGGCCTGACTCAGGTCTGTTCTCTGCAGGCTACAAACATGGTGACCTTGGGACTGAGTCACACTTTCCCTGGATGTCAGTTTCCTGACCCATACCATTGGGAGCTGGAGGTTGCTGTGAGGCTGATTTTGTTTACAGGGGACATAAGACAATGTGCATGGGATAGCCCATTCAGAGAACTGCCTGTCTCAAAGTCACCTGAGGGTGAGAACCCCAGATCTGGGGGAAGGTCAGGACCAGTATGAGTTGGATCTGGGAGAGCCTGAGAGTGTTTCTCATGCAGGTGGGAGGAAACTCTGTACTCAGGGATTCCTATACCATAACCCAGGCCTCATTCACTGCTGGAACTGCGATCACCTTCAGCATTCTGTGTCTAGCCCCTTCCAGGAACCCACCTGTCCACCTCTCTTCTGTCCTCACATCTACCCATTAACTCATCATCTGTCCATTTAACCACTCACACACCCATCCATCCATCCATCCATCCATCATCCATCCATCCATCATCCATCCATCCATCCATCCATCATCCATCCATCCATCATCCATCCATCATCCACCCATCCATCATCCACCCATCCATCATCCATCCATCCATCCATCCATCCATCATCCATCCATCCATCATCCATCCATCATCTATCCATCATTCATCCATCCATCCATCATCCATCCATTCATCCATCCATCATCCATCTATCCATCATCCAACCATCCATCCATCCATCCATCATCCATCCATACATCATCTATCCATCATTCATCCATCCATCATCCATCCATCATCCAACCATCCATCCATCCATCCATCATCCAACCATCCATCCATCATCCATCCATTCATCCATCCATCCATCATCCATCCATCATCCATCCATCATCCATTCATCCATCTATCCATCATCCATCCATCCTTCATCCATCCATCCATCATCCATCCATCTATCCATCCATCCATCCATCCATCATCCATCCATCATCCATCCATCATCCAACCATCCATCCATCCATCCATCCATCCATCATCCAACCATCCATCCATCATCCATCCATTCATCCATCCATCCATCATCCATCCATCATCCAACCATCTATCCATCCATCATCCATTCATCTATCCATCCATCATCCATTCATCCATCCATCCATCCATCATCCATCCATCATCCATCCATCCATCCATCATCCATTCATCCATCATCCATCCATTCATCCATCCATCCATCATCCATCCATCATCCAACCATCTATCCATCCATCATCCATCCATCCATCCATCCATCCATCATCCATCCATCCTTCATCCATCCATCCATCATCCATCCATCATCCATCCATCCATCCATCCTCCAACCATCCATCCATCCACAGGTTCATTCATCCACCCACCTATCCCTTACCTGTCTTCCATCTCTCCATCCATCCACTCACAGACCTCACATTTGTGCAACATCGATTTGCTTTCTAACCATCTTCCACCTGTCCTTCGCGAGGAGGCCCCTCCCTGCCTCCTGCCCACACATGTATCAGCCCCTCTACTTATCCGCTGGTACATGTTTGGCAAATGCTAGTTGGCCACCCTGTCCCCATTTTTAATGCCTCCTGTCATCTGCTCAGTGCCAAGACAAGTCTCTGTTGGGCACTGTTTTTCTTCCCATGAAGCCTTTCCAGGGGCTTTGGTATGTAAAGTATACTCCCCTTCTGCTAATGAGACAACTTCTTGTGCTCGAGCTCATAGTCCATGGATGCGTACCTCTTCTCCAGGCCTTGACCCCCTCCCTGTACAGAACAGATGTGTGGTAAGGCTTTTGATGGAGTGCCTCTTAGCAGGACACTCAAGTGGACAGTGATGAGGCTGGATGGTGGTGAAGACAAATGGCCTTGAATGCCAAGCAAGTGTTCAGGGCTGAGAAGAGGCTGGGGGTGGTGTGGTGCAGGGCATCCAAGCTTTTGGTTTTGGGAGAGCTGCTGGGCTACATGTGGAGGATGCATTCCAGAAGGCAAGGCCGAGAGAGGGGACTATCCAGAGACTCTTAAGCTGCCTCCTTAGGGATGTGGGGTGTGAGGAGGTAGAGAGGACAGTTCTAGTGGTGAAACAGACAGATCTCCAAGGCAGTTGTGGGGTGGAATGCGGTTCCAGGGTGCTGTGGACAGGTCGCTAGGGTGGAAGGAAGCTCCTGGAGATTGTGGACAGGTCGCTAGGGTGGAAGGAGGCTCCTGGAGGTTATGGACAGGTCACTAGGGTGGAAGGAGGCTCCAGGGCGCTGTGGACAGGTCACTAGGGTGGAAGGAGGCTCCAGCCTGGGCCACTTCCAAGGCTGGTGGCAAGGTGGAAATACACAAGAATGTGTTCTGGACTGAGGAGAGTGTGACATTTCCCCCTTCATGTATGATGAATTTGGGGTTGAGAGATATCTTTGGTGCAGAATCTGGGGGGGGGGGGCTCTTGCCTGGCTGCGAGTCCAGTCTTGGGATGACCTTGGACTCTGATCATCCCACAAAAGCCATCATCAGTGGGGTCAGGGAGAGGAGAGGCAGGATCCCAGGGCTGGCACCTGAGACTCAGTGTTGGAAGATAGAGTCCAGGAAGTGTGAGGACCAGACTGGGATTTGGGGTGACTGACTCCTCTGGCCTGAGGAGTTTCTAGGATCGGTGTCTTAAGCTGGGGCTCATGAACTCTTGTGGGGACAAGTTGAATTTCATGGCCCTGTGGGTCAAATTTAGCATTTCTTTTTAATAAAAAGGTAGAAACAAACCCACAGATCACAGTAGTGGTTCTTGCCACCTGAGGGGGGAGTCATGAATGCTTTCTGTCACCAGGGTCACTTGGATTAGCAGGCTCGTCCTTCATGGTGTCAGATTGTCACATAACCTCAGACTCATGCCTGGGCATTACTACTTATTGTGTTGATAACAAAACGTGTACTTATATATAAAAAAAAACCCCATATTTTTTCTTGGTATGGTGACACATACCTGCAATCCTAGTCCTTGGGAGACTGAGGCAGGAGGATTTCAAGTTCGAGGCTAGAGTCTGGGCACCTTTAACCCCAGCACTGAGGAGACAGAGTCAGCTGGATCTCTATAGGCTCAAAGCCAGTCAGGTCTATGTAGTGAGTTCTAGGATGACCGGAGTTACACAGAGAGAGTCTGTCCCAGAAACGAAAACAAAAGACAGAAAATAAAACAAAACCCTCAAAAGTCCAAGGCCAGTTTAGTCTAATGAAGAAGACCCTGTCACACATTCTTTGGATATTTTTGATAACTATTTTAGTATACCAGGTTCCCTTTCTATTCCTAAGTTTTTAGAAGATTTACACTAAAAATGGTTGTGGGCTGGTGAGATGGTTTGACCTATGAAGTTGCTTGCTGCCAAACCTGGCAACCGAGTTCAATCCTTAGGACTCACACTGGTTGAAGGAGAGAATGAATTCCCATAGGTTGTCTTCTGACTGCCACACATATATATGAATAAATAAATAAAAGAATAAATCCATTATTTCTGTGTTTAAGACAGAAAAGATGAAGAACCTGTGTTCTCAAAGAAGAGGGGTTGGCCAGTTCCAGTGCTGATGGCTGGGAGCGAGGGAGAGCTTATTGTGTGTATTGTGTGTGTGTGCATCGTGCATGCGTGCTGTGTGTTTCTGTGGGAACACACACAGGTGAACATGAACAGGTGTGTGTTCTGGGGCAAACATGGTAAAGGACAGGTTTCTGGAGGAGAAGCAGCCCTCTGTCTCACCGGGTCTCTGGCATCAGGGACCAAGTGTCCTTCATTCTGATTTCTAGCACCAGGCACAGAGGGAGGCCTCCGTGGAGGAGTGTTGCAAGAATAATGAGCAATCGATGTTGAGTAAGGAGTAGTAGATGTGGAAATGGAGAGGAGAGGGCATTCAGGACAGGAAGCTGGGCGGCAAACCCCTCCCCAGCCTCCACAATGCCTCCAATCTCACCTCCTAAAAGCTGCAGACATGCTGTGTGGCTGTCCTAGGAAGACTCCCGGATTTGTTGAATGGGATGCTCATATTTTGCCATGAGGAGCACAGGGTGCCCAGCTCTGGTCAATAGTGCTCATGGGTTGTCTTAGCAGATGCGTTCCCATTTGACTGCTGGAAGTCATGGGGAGTTCTGTAGGTGCAGTTTCTTTGAGGTGGGCTCCTGAGGCTGTGTCTTTTTCTGGATAGCTGTAGCCCTGGTGACTGCCCCACCCTCTCTTCTCCAGTGGCCAAGTGGTATGTCTGGCAAGTCTTCTTGGCCAGAGCCTCTTTCCTGGGGACCACCCACCCTAAGTTCTCTTCCAGGCTGGCATCTTTATCTGCTCTCTGTTGCCTCCTCCACTCTGTCTGTGCCAGGCATCATAGCTTGCTGGGCATATGGGAATCAGAGACTGGACAAATCCACTGAATTCTCATATGGTGGGGACTCTGGAGGGGGCTGGGGACAGGAAGGCAGAGAGGCAAAGAGGGAGAGAAGGGGGTGGATTTGTCTCTTGTCTTCATTTTAAGGGACTTCAGGGCTTGTGAGCAGAGCCAACAAGGCCTGGCTGTCTCTCCTCCAGGACACTTCTCGTCACTGGGGACAGGCGAGCCGAGTGGAACCTGTACCTTTGTGTGCCAGTTCACTTCCTGGAGCCGCTTTCTGCCTGACTCAACTGCTGTGCTGTTTGGCGCCTGTTGTACAGTCTCTAGACCTTCTTCTCTGTGACTGGGAGGTGAATGTAGTAGCATATGCTATGCCCTTCTCCTTGGGGTGCAGTGGGAATGGTGAGGAAGATCAGAAGAGGGATTGATGGGACCCCATTCTGACTAGGACTTTCCTTAGCCATGCCTGCAGGTAAGTCACTGATCCTGAGTACAAGGGCTGCTGAGGATAGCAGCGGAGGCCAGAGCCAGTGGGGCCCCAACATGTTGCCTGTGTATTTCATCTCTTCATTTTTGAGTCAGGGTTTTGTATAGCCCCGTCTGGCCTCACACTTGCTATGTAGCCAATGAAGAGCTTCTTCCTTCTGGTCTTCGCCCTGTTAGGATTACAGGAATATACACCGGGGATCGAATCCAGGCTTCGTGTATGCTAAACAGTCAGACACTCTGTCGTCTGAACCACACACATCCCATCCCCACCCACCCACACCCCCGAATTTTTTTTATAAGATTTGTTCATTTTTATCTTATATATATGAATCTTTGTCTGCACGTATGTCTGTGTATCCCATGACTGATTGGTGCCCACACAGGCCAGAAGAGGGCATTGGATCCCCTGGGGCTGGAGTTACATGTGGAATCTGGGAACAGAACCCGGGTCCTGTAGAAGAGCAGCCAGTGTTCTGAGTCATCTCGCCAACTTGTGTTTTAATGGTTGCATTTTTATTTTTCCTCAGAGAAGTTGTTCTGTACTCTTCCCCCCTCTCTCCCCCTCCCTCCCTTCTTTTTTTCTTTCTTTTATTAAGACAAAGTTTCAAACTTGAGATCCTCCTCCCTTAGCTTCCTGAGTGCTAGGATTGCAGGTGTGTGACCTCCCCCCCCCCCTTGCTTCTGGTTTTGCTTTTTCAATGATGTAAAACACACGGGCAGGTGAGCTCACATGTCATTGGGTCCATACAGTTCCCTACAATTTGTCTTCTGTGACCACCACTCAGTTTGAGACCATCTCAGTCCTTGGAAGCAACTTGGTCCTCTTCTCCCTTGGCAATTTCCCCACCCTGCCGCTATTCGGAGCGCTTTTGCCTGATTTTAGATTTCCTAGACCTGGATGCAGATGATCTTGTGTGTTTGTCTTCTTCACCCAACAAAGATTCTTCTCTCCTGCCGTGAATATTGGTTGCTCGTTCTTTTTCCTGGTTGTGTCGTGTACACCATGGAACTATCTGACGAAGTTTCTCAGTCTTGGTGTTGTTGATAATTTGAACCAACGGTTTCTTTGCGACCGGACTGTCCTGTGCAATTTAGGTGTTTGGCAGCATCCTTGGTCTTCTCCTACTGGATGTCAGTGCTCGCCTCCATCAGCCCCAGCCTGAGTCTGTGTTCACATTGAGTAGACCTTGTAAAACAGCTCTGCAGAATGACCATTGTCCATCAGATGAGTTGAGTCGATGGATGAATGAATGGGTGAGTGGATAGCCTTAATCCTCGGGCATTCAAACATGGTAGCCACTGTCCTGTGGCAGACGCAGTAGGACCACGTATCAGGAATGGTTTGGCAATGGGGCCACACTCTGGGGACCTCCAAGGAATGAACTGAACTAACTTTGCCTCAGTACTGATGGACTGAGCACACATATCAGCTACACAGCAAACACTCCATAGATGCTTGGAACCTGGCCGCAGGGAAATAGAACTGGCTCAAGACCTGGGCTGGGCAGAACAGCCCTCTGAGGTCCCCCAGCTTGAGCTCTCCATTGTCCTGGAGGTAGATCGAGGAACCCTGGCATGGAGACTGCTGTCATGTCGGTTCCCTGTCATGGAGGACTTGGCCCCAATCCCCGTCCTCCACTTGACATATTAGACAACTGTATAGAACCCTGGGAAACAGATCAGATTTCAATTTGACAAAAATAAAAACAAACTGGACCATTCCCGCCTAGCCCAAGGCCCCCTCCAGCACCCTCACCCCCAAGTATAGAAGGCTCACATCAGCTATGAGGGAAGAGGATGGTGGTCGTCATGGTAACCATGCAGGTCTCTGGCTGCTCTCTGAGATGAGGCTGCCCTGCAGGGCCTGCTTAGGAGTGTGGCACTGTCCCTCTACCTCTACCTGCTCACTCTTCTGCCTGGGTCTGGCAGCCACGTGTGCATGTGTCTGAGGTCCTTGCATGGTGGAGTTCCTGGTGGCCCTGAGCCCACCCACCCTGGCCCACATTCTGGTCTTCCCAGGACTCAGTGCTGGGCTGTGGAGTTCCATATTGATTCAGCTTGGTCTTTTAAGGCTGGGGTGGCAAACACAGCCTTGACTTTCTCTCTTGAAGTTGCCAGTCAGGAAGAGCAAAGCAGAGTCCCCTGAACACCAGCATCAGAGGAACCCACGTCTAAGGTGCTGAGCCCAGTGTGGCCAGGGTGTGGTTGAGAACATGGTACCTGGAGTCAGCAAGAAGCAGTACAGATTCTATCGTGTCACATGCTATAATGCTGGCTGCCTTAGTTTCCTTTTCTGTCACTTGGCAGCAGCAGTAGCGTCTGCCAGGGTGACAGAGCGGAGGCTGCACCTCAAGCTTGGGCTTTTGTGGGTTCCCCAATTTTTTTATTGCCATTGTTTTTGAGGCAGGGTCACTGTAGTCCAGGGGGTCCTCTAACTAGTGATCCCCCTTCGGTAGTGGCATGTGTGTTCTACCATACCCAGCCAGGCGGACTCTCTTTGGAAGGCTGTGAGGCAGCTGTCATCCAAAGGGCTTATAAAGACACCTTCAGTTTCCACCCAAGGCCATAGTAAGCAATGAGCAGAGAACACCCAGGTGGGATCTCTGCCCCCTCCGTTATCTAGGAGACCCCTGGCTCTGCTGTCCTATCCACCCTGCTGGGCTGGCTCTGCACACTGGGAGAGACCTCCTGGCTCCTTGCTGTGCATGCTGACATTCCAAGTTTGTTTAAGATAGGATCTGTGTAGCCCAGGCTGGCCTCAAACTCAGACTCATCCTGCTTCTCCCTCCCGAGTGCAGGATCGCAGGCCTACGCCCGCACTCCTGGCTCGATGTTTGGCTCGAAAGCTCATTAGCAAATACTCCCAGTCACTCGGGGGTGTTTGTAATCAGCAGGCATTCACTAGGCACCTGGTATACAGCAGGTACTTTCTATGTTCTCGTTTTCTCTGTGAGGCCTTGAGGGCTTCGGGAGGCAGTGAGACTTGGGAGGGATGGTAAGGGTCCAGGCTTCTATTGGGTTCCTATGAGTCTGGCTGGTGGTGGGGCTGAGGTGTTAGAAGGTCCCTGCCACCAACGAGGGTGTTTGTCGTCTCTTGAGCCTGCTGAAAAGGCAGCTTTGCCACCAAGGACACTGCATTGATCTGATGGGCATTGATTTATTTCGTAGGTTCCTCAGGGGTGGTCACCGGCTTTGCGACTGTTTAGGATGACAGGTAGTGCTTGGACAGGTGGGGAAGCTCGGGATTGGTGGGTTTGTAAGACCCCTGTGACTCAGGGATCCCCAGGGGTCAAGGTGCTATGAGTACTGTTTCTCTCTGGCTCTCTCCGTGCTCCTATTAGCTCTTCTTGCAGTGGGGTCTTGGATCCCTTGCTGTCTCAGGGAAGGGGCTGCTCTGCTGTCACCCCTGAGAGTCCCCAGACAGAGAAGGTAGGGTGGTTGTGTCCCCATTGCTCATCCTTACATACCAGTCCAGAGCTTTGTTTCTGACTGTGAGCTATCGATTTCTCCATTCTCTTGTGAGGACAGCATTCAAACCCCACCTGTTTTATAACCCAGAATTCCCAGTCTGCCCTCCTGGGGTCTGCATCTCTCCTTCCATTTCCCCAGAACTCAGCGAGGCTTGCTTGAGCTCTAAGCTCCTTGGTGCATATGACCAATGGTGGGAAAGTAGTTATTGGGCCAGGCCACCAAGCTGCCAGTCCTGGAGGCGCTGACTCCCCTGACAGCTCCTCCCTCACTGCATCCTTGGCCTGGTTCGGCTTCCAATAGGCTCGGGGCCTTTCATCCGTGAGCCAGCGGGAATGTGTCAGGAGTAGTGGGTGTCCACGCTGCGCTGACCTGACTTCTGAGCCTTGGAGCGCTTGGATGAGTCCCAGGTCCTGCCATCTGGGATTTCCCCTTGTGCCCGAGGCCAACAGAAGCAGAAGGACCCAGGGGCTGGACCTGCTCTTCTGCCTGCAGGGCCTCTGGGCCCTGCTCAGGGTAGCGGAGCTACAAAAGAAGTAGTTGGTACTTGGAGTTGCTCAGCCTGACATGCAGTGTGACTTTGGGGAAATCACATTGGCCCTCCAGACCCACTTCCTGGGCTCTCCTGGATGGACCGTAAATGACGGTTAAGGTCATTTCCTTAGGGAGCCTGGTATGAAGCAGTCACAGTGACTGCCAAGTTCATCACTGTGGTATGTGCTAGACTGGGTGGGTGGAAGGCTGGGCACCAGCTGGGGAGGGCAAAAGGTGGAAGCTTTTGGAATGGGTGGCAGTTGAGTGAAGTTGTGAAGGGTGGGCAGGGGTTTGCCTCAGAGAGAGGGTAAAGCCATGCAGTGGGTAGGCTCGTAGGTAGCAAGAAGCTTAGTGTGCCCTGGGACCAGCAGGAGATTCAACCGTTGAACTCATTGAGATCAGAATCCAGGAGGCCTTGGGTGTCAGGCTAAGGGGGTGACGGGGAGCCAGGGAAGACTTTAGAGCAAGAGAGAGACAGACATATGTAGATTACTCTGGAGGAGATACAGCAGTTTAGGAGCAGGAAAAGACAGGGGTAGTTGTCCATGGGCACGGCCTCTGCAGCTGGCTACTTGAAGGAAATCTGCTCTCCCCTCCCTACCAAGACAGGGCCTCAAATAGGCTAAACTGGCTTCAGACACATAATGTAGCTGAGGAAGACCTTCAACTCTTAACTCTCCTGCCACTGCCTCCCGAGTGCTACTGGGTCCACAGGAATTGGCTACCATGCTACCATGCTTGGCTTTATGTGGTTCTTGGGATGAAACCCAGGCCTGTGTATGTACGAGTGAAACACTGCCAACTGAGCCGTATCTCCAGCTCCACCCCACCTTTGCTTGTTTTTGGTTTGAGTTTTGGAACAAGGTACTTCTATGTAGCTCTAGCCAGTCTCGAACCTCCTACTTCAGCCTCCCTAGTGCTGGCATTATGGATGTGACCACTACACCTGGCTGAATCTGTTTCCCTTTGTATCTTATTTAATTTCTTCTTTTCTATACGGGCTTATCAAGGAGTCTGAGGATTCAGTGCCCGGCATCACATGGGACCCTCCAGAGAGGCAGGGACCAGAGCTGCAGCCCTAGGAGAGGCTGGGACTGGGTCAGGGATGTGCCCCGCACCCAGGGAGGCAGGGACAGCATTTCAGAGGCAGGACACATGACGGGGAGGAGACATAGACCAAGGAGCCTGACAGGTTTGGTGTAAACAGATCCCTGCCATGTGACCCAGCAGAGGCCTTGAGTTTCCCCGTCTGTAAATGGGCCTGCCAGATGCACTTGGGTTTGGGTCTCCAGGACGGGCAGAGGCAGCAGAAACTGGGTTGTGAGGGGTGGGTGTGGGACAGGGAATCACAGGGAAATGGGGATGCTCGCTGGTAATTAGAACGTTTGAACTTCAAAAAAGTTAATTAACGATGAAGCTGCTGCTGGAGCCATGCTTGGGCTCAAAGGGGGCCTGGCAGCAACTGAAATTAATTGCAGGCTATGGCGGGAGAGTGGCAGCCAGGCCAGGGACAGGAAGGAGCAGGGCAGGGATGGAGGCCTTGGAAGTAGCTTTCAAGGTGAGCAGGGTCTGGGAAGCAGAGGGGTCTGTTGCCATGGAAACTAGGCCAGCTCTCTTAGCAGGCAGAAGGGGCCCAGTTCACTGTGGTCGGGATCTGGCTGTGGTGGGCTGGTGTGGCTTCATGGTGCTGGAGCTGGGACTGGGTTGGTGTGGTCAGGGCCCCGAGAGAAGATCATTTATTCATTCGGCAAGCCTTGGCTGAGCATCTACGTGCAATTAGGGTTTGAACTGAGAGTGTGTATCCCAGCGATCCGAGCTCTGCCCTAGAAGTGGGCAGAGACAATGAGCATTATCTCTGTGGTCTAGAAATGCTTGAGAGAGATGTCAAGCTGGAGGGGTGTCAGGGAGGGGCTTCTGGAGTTGAAGATGTGGGTAGAACTCCTCACAGGAAGTGCCCATAAAGGATTATTCCTGGGGAGTCTTGGGAAGTGTCTCCCCAGTGGAAGGGACAGTTCTTGCAGAGGTCCTGAGGTGGCATTTGCCTGAGACCAGACAGAATAAGCAGGAGGCCCCAGGTTGGAGGAAGGCATTCAGGGGAAGGAGAGGAAGGTAGGGTCTTGCTGGCCGGCTTTGGGAAGGGCTTCTGTACTTATGCCAGGAGAAACTGGGAGTCATAGCAGGACTCTGAGCAGAGGAGGAAACATCTTCCTGATTTTTTTGTTTGTTTATTTGTTTTTTCAAGACAGGGTTTCTCTGTGTAATCCTGGTCATCCTAGATCTCTCTCTGCAGACAAGTCTGGCCTTGAACTCAGAGGTCTGCCTCCCTCTCTCTCCCAAGTGTCGGGATTAAAGGTGTTTTTAATGGCTCACTGATGCCATTAAAG
Organism: Microtus oregoni; assembly: GCF_018167655.1. Taxonomy (NCBI): domain Eukaryota; kingdom Metazoa; phylum Chordata; class Mammalia; order Rodentia; family Cricetidae; genus Microtus; species Microtus oregoni. Next base: position 14,489,816 of record NW_024543081.1, read on the forward strand.
AGGAGGGGTTGGGACAGCTTCTGTGGACCTGTGAGGTACCACTAAACTCAAGTAAGGAACCTCTGGGAGCTTAGAATGGGAATGGGCTTGCTTGAGACTCCAGAGCCATGCTGGGACTGGAGTTTTCATGCAGGCCCTGGTCTCTCTGACAACACATCACCACTCTGTACCCAGATGCTAAGTGACGGGGTCAGGGATAGACGTGTGTAGACAGCTGGAGCCAGGGGCTGTCAGACTCCCTCCTAGTAAACGAGAAACCCCTCTGGGTCACCTTCAAGGGAAGTCAGGGCCTTCAGTCTGGAGGTTCACCCCTGAGTCTGACTTTAGTCGTTTATGCCATGTGTGGTTTAACTTCATTTTACCATGCTGCACTTTCTGGAGGTACAGATCTCCTTAGGCCCCATGGTTTGGACAAGAGAGGAGAGGCCATTTTGGGAGAAACGAGCAGACTTCAGCTCTCTCAGCTAGATCATGACAACTAGGGGCTTAAGTGTGAGTAACACAGCCCTAAGAACTCTGAGTTTTGAGTGCCTGATTAGATAGAGTGAGATAGGCAAATGTGGGTGGAGTCAGCCATGGCCTAAGGGGTTGTTAGCAGGGGGAAGGGGCACTTAGGAAGTTTGCCTCTGCCGGGGCTGTAGCTTGCCTTATCCTGCTGGTGGCTTGTGGCCGAGTGAAGAACTAATCTTAGTCTGGCTCCAGGCAGCAGTTTTCTGCTGGGCAGAGCCTGGGGAGACTGACTCTTTGGGTGGGGATGACCTACAAGTGTCAGCCAGAGGATGGGGAGACCGACCCTTTGGGTCGGGATGACCTACGAGCATCAGCCAGAGGCGGACTACAGAGATAGGCGGGTCAGGAGAATGTGTCCAGGAGGCCTCAGATATGTAGTAGAGCCCTTGAAACTGGAAGTAGGAGGCCTCTGCAGAGGGAGGGTGGGTGAGGGGAGAAGGTGGTCAAAGAAGGGTTTAGGCATCAGAGCTATTGGGGCTGGGGACCTTTCTGGGAGCCAGTCCTTCCTGCATGGGACCGGGGAGTTCTACACTGGAAGCTTTGGTGGTTTGGTTTGGTTCCTTGCAGGGCATGGCCTTGGTCTCTCTGCTGTGGTTGGGAAGGGCCAGCTGCACACTGCACACTGTCATGGACCTGGGCCACTGTGGGGTCCACACAGGCCGGAAGGAGGGAAGAAATGGGCCATGTGTCTGTTCCTGGGATGTCACATTCAGGAGCGTAGCACCTTAAGCCGCACTGCAACCAGTTTGTCCTTGACTCTGTGTACATGGTTCGAGTGTGTGAGCATGCTGGTCATCCTGCTGAACTGTGTGACCTTGGGCATGTACCAGCCATGCGACGACATGGAATGCTTGTCAGACCGCTGCAAGATCCTGCAGGTGAGCCTCCGAGTTGTTCCTTCCCCCCTCCCAGCTGGGGTGTCCTCTCAACTTCAGGGCTCCACTCTGGCACCTCCTACTTCTCCTACCTCACTGCCCCTCCAGCCCCCTTTGGTTCCTCACCCCAGCCCATTCACACCAGTGAAGTGCACTGGCTGACGCTTCTCTGCTTATAGCCTGCCTGGTTCCCTAGTCGTCCCCCTCCCCATGTCTTTTAGGAGTGTCCTCGTGCATTTCTCTTGTTCTTGCTTCTCAGATCCTGGGTGGGCCCTGATGTGGCATCTGCGTGGGTGGGCAGGGTTTGAGGAACCATCAAACAGGGCTCCAGGGCTGCACCCATTTTGCAGAAGTAGCATATTTGAGGCCCATCCCTGGGAGTCAGACCTGAGTTTCATTTTAATTCCGCTATGTAGTTGCTGTGTAACCTGGGGCAAGTTGCTTGACTTCTCTGGGTCTTGCTTATTTAGCTCTAAAGTGGGCTACCCAATGTACGCCATTGCAAGAATTAGGGGTGAGAATGTAGTTCCACCATCTGTCCTAGTGTTTGACAGTTAGCAGAGATAATGAGGGAGAGCCTGGTGCTCAGCCCTGACATTTGTCATTGCCTAAGCTAAAACGATGGAGAAAGTGGGCTGTGTAACCTTGGTAACTTCATCCCTTCTCTGGGCCCGGGACTCCTCTCTGTGAAGTGGTTGAGTGGACCAGGGCCTCGGAGGTTCTCTTCCTGCCCCACCTTTGACCCCACAGTGGCTCTGACTTCCACTCTTGCCCTGAGAGTTCACTCTGTCCTGTGCTGTCTTTCTCCGGCCACGCAGGTCTTTGATGACTTCATCTTCATCTTCTTCGCTATGGAGATGGTGCTTAAGATGGTGGCCCTGGGCATTTTTGGCAAGAAGTGCTACCTTGGGGACACGTGGAATCGCCTGGATTTCTTCATCGTCATGGCAGGGTAGGTAATGAGCTGTTGTTGATGCATGCCAGCTGCCGCGTAGGTAGCCCAGGGGCTTCTGGGGGCTGATGGTGATGCTGTGTGAGGATGTGGGGCCTCTGGTTCAGGGGACAGGAGAAATGGTGCCCTCTGTGGACAGACAGCTGTCCGGTCCTTCGGCCACCATGAACATCTCTCCTAGATGGGCAGTGTAGACTGGGTGTTTTATGATGATTAATTGAATGCTTTTGAGAAAGTCACTTAACTTTGTGGAGCCTCCATTTCCCCAACTGTAAAACAGGAGGAAAGAGATTCACTCGGTCAGAATGAACACCAGGAAGTGTTGCTGCCATCAGCAGCAGCAGCACCACCATCACCATCATAACCATCACCATTATTATTATCATCATTGTCACTTTCATCTCCGCCTCTCTCACTACCTTGCTGTTATCATTAGTCATCACCACCACCATAACCTCTGTTATCATTGCCATCATCATCATTATCATTAGCCTCACCATCATTATGATCACTCACCATCATCTCATTTTCACCGTCATAATTATAGTCATCTTCATTGCCACATCATCTTCTTACTGCAAACTGTCATGATTAAAACCATCATTATCATAACCATTATCGTTATCCCCATGACTGCCATCATCATCATCACCGTAACCATCACCACCATCATCTCCACAGTTATCATCACCACCACTATTGTTACCATCGTTGTCACCATCGTCATTGTCACCACCACATCCTCATCCCTACCACCTTTACCATCATCACTGTTATCACTACCATCATCACCGCCATCATCACCGTTATCACAACCATCATCACAGTCAGCATCACCATTATCACCACCATCATCACCGTTATCACAGCAATCATCACCACCATCATCACCGTTATCACTACCATCATCACCGCCATCATCACCGTTATCACAACCATCATCACAGTCAGCATCACCATTATCACTACCATCATCACTGTTATCACAGCCATCATCACCACCATCATCACCGTTATCACTACCATCATCACCACCATCATCACCGTTATCACTACCATCATTACAGTTATCACTACCATCATCACTGTTATCACTACCATCATCACCGCCATCATCACTGTTATCACTACCATCATCACCGCCATCATCACTGTTATCACTACCATCATCACCGCCATCATCACTGTTATCACTACCATCATCACAGTCAGCATCACCATTATCACTACCATCATCACCGTTATCACAACCATCATCACCACCATCGTCACCATCATCACCACCATCATCACCATTATCACTACCATCATCACAGTCAGCATCACCATTATCACTACCATCATCACCGCCATCATCACTGTTATCACTACCATCATCACAGTCAGCATCACCATTATCACTACCATCATCACCGTTATCACAACCATCATCACCACCATCGTCACCATTATCACTACCATCATCACCACCATCATCACCATTATCACTACCATCATCACCGTTATCACTACCATCATCACTGTTATCACTACCATCATCACAGTCAGCATCACCATCATCACCGCCATCATCACCGTTATCACAACCATCATCACCACCATCATCACCATTATCACTACCATCATCACCACCATCATCACCGTTATCATCACTACCATCATCACAGTTAGCATCACCATTATCACTATTATGGTTGCTCAGCAGTCTGGATAGAGGGCAGATTTAGACGTCCTTTGACCCCATTTCTGGTCACTTCTAATGAAGCACGAATGGCTTTAGTGGGAGGATCACTTAACCCAGGAATTTAAGACCAGCCTGGGTCATCGAATAAGACTTGATGAAAAAGAAAAAGCCACATTCTACAGTCAGAGAAGCCAGGGGAAACTAGGTCCCATTTTACCCATTTGGAGCGTCACTCAGACTTCCTTCCTGCTTTCCTGGAGTCTGTTCAGCAGCCAGGGATGCAGAGGGTTCTGCTGAATGTGGGTGCTGCCTGGAGGCCAGCTGAGGGGGAGAGAAGGCCACATGCAGGCCAGTCTTGCCAGGCTCACTGGCTAGGACAGTGTCCATAGCTCTGCCGTGGTGAGGTCTGCCCACACTTGGACTAGGGCTCTGAGCAAGGTGCTGTATTTTGCTGAGATCATTTGACCCAGGAGCCTGATGGAACCAGGCTTGGGACACGGGGACTTGAATTCTGTCCTGAGAAGGTAGCACATGGGAGGCAAACAGGTACTAACCATACTTAGCCAGGGCTCCACATGGCAGGAATCAGGAAAGAACAAGGCTGGTGACCAGGGAAGTGTGCATGCCCGGTAGTGTGTGTGTGAGCATATGTATGTGTTTGCACACGAGTACTTTGCCATCCGTAAGGGACAGCGGAGACACCTACAAATGACTAGAGTAGCAGTCCAGGAGTTCTCAGGCTCTGTCCTGAAACGCGACAGTTTGTGTCCCCACTCTGTTCCAAGCATCCCTTCCTGATGGTGCTCTTCAGACTCCAGGCCCCCTTGTCCCTAGGGATTTGGAGCCCACCTGAAGACAGGTAGACATCAGATGGTTTCTTGGGTACCAGGGCATCACCTTTGTCAGGTGCATTTTCCCTGGGGCTGACTGGAGAATACCCGTAAGTAGAGTTTCAAAGGAAAGGTTTTGGAGAGTATCAGTTTTTAATATTGGCTGTGCAAGCTCATCCCTTTGATCTTGGGATGGGAAGGACGGAGTGTGTCTGCTCTTTCATAGGACTGTGACTTTACTCTCTTAGAACTGGTGACATTGTGCCACGTGAATCGATAGCATGGGGCTGCACGGAGCCCAAACCTTTGTCCAGCTGAGAAACTGGCTGTTTTCCTCCTTGTCTTCAGAATTCAGGCTTTCTCCTGGTTATCTAGAACTTGTGGTTCCAGCTTCAAGGGCCCCGTTGGCTCAAAGTACTTGCCCTGTTTCTTCTTTGATTTTCTAACTCATTCTCCTGCTCTGTCTTCCTCAAGTTCCTGTTAGCTGGACTGTCTCTCCCTTCTCTTGTCTCTGTATCTGTCCTGTGTTCACCTGGCACAAGAGGGAGTTCTGGACTCAGCTTTGTGTGTCACCCCTGGCTCAGCAGGGTCCATTCCCCCTTCCCTGCCCCTGCTAGAATTGTCCCCTTCTCTGTCATTTCCATCCCCTGGATGTCTTCTTGCTGTTGTGTTGTCTGGGTTTTGGAACAGTTTGTACCTGGTTTTGTTTTATGGTTGTGCTGTTCACCCACATCTCCTTGGAGTACTAATGTTGTTGTTCTAAAGTCCCTGATTCTGGAAGGAAACTTAGATCAGAATATCATTTCCAAAAGCTGAAAAAAAAAACCCAGATGTGAAGAAAAGTGACCCTTGTACAGATACGAGAGTGCCGTGTTGTTCTGAGAAATGTCCCTGGTTATTCCGCTGACTCGGGGACAGGTGAGGTGGTGACACAGCATCTGGGAGCAGGTGTAGAAGAGGAAGCACTCGAGCTGAGTGATGATGTGGTGATGGCCTCCCACGAAGACAGCGCAGGCTGGCGATAGGCAGAAGTCTTTCCTGTTGGGCAGAAATTGCATCCATCTTTGCCTGGTAAAAATCCACAAATCAGCTTGCAATTTCCCAGTGGCTACACCTTTTAATTAGCAGGAAAGAATAAATCAAACAAAGGTATTGTCCCCTAGATACCGAAGAATCATCAGGTACATCTGTTAGCTCATGCTAACAAGGCCTCGCTGTGCAGCCCTGACTAGCTTGGGCCTCACTATGTAGACTACGCTGGCTGTGGAGTCACAGAGATCATCTGCCTTCAACTTTCCAGTGTTGAGATGGAAGGTGTGCGGCACATTAGACAGCTTTTCCCAACTCTTGTCTCACAAATGTCATTTTGTTGGCTGGGTCTACCCTTCCCGTCTCGAAGCTCTCCGGCCCCTGCCGCACAGACCGCAAGCTCAGCTCTGTTTCTTGTTCCCCTCCTGTGTGCTGGCACACTGGGATCTCCAAGCTGAGCAAGGAGAGGACCTGGACCAGCCTCAACACCCAGTTCTTGGGACAAGTTGGGAGGTAGGATCTTCTGACCGCCACCCTTAGCATCAGGAAAAGCTCGCACGGGGCTGATAGCAAAGCATGTTTTCACAGTCTTACTGTATGAACTGAGTGTGTGTGTGTGTGTATGTGTGTGTGTGTGTGTGTGTGTGTGTGTGTGTGTGTGTGTGAGAGAGAGAGAGAGAGAGAGAGAGAGAGAGAGAGAGAGAGAGAGAGCCCTGCATTGTCACCTCCACTGTGACCTACAGATGATGCAACTTGTCCATCAGCTTCCTGGGAGACTTTCTCAGAGTCAGAACACCCGCAGGCCTACCCTGTGCTAGATGCGGAAGCAGACCTACTGTTGTCTGTAGGGTCTTTACTATCCTAAGAATGGTGTGGGTGGAGAGGGCAGGGTGATGGTTATAGCTGGTATTCCAGAGCCCAGTTTTGCCCTTCCCACCCCCACCTGGTTCTTACCACCTCCAGAGCTGCCCACCCATCCCCCCAAGTCCCACCAGTACTATAAACGTTCTGTTTCCAGAGTAACAGGCCTGACATCCCAAGGATATTTCTTCCCTTCCTGCTCCACCCCTTCCCCAAATTACCGGCTGCTTCTTCCAAGACACAGAGGGTGACACAGAACCTTTGAGTTGCAAGGTTCCTTAGAGGTCACAGCCGTGCTGAATTGAGACGGGAGGCCCCATTTGTACGCTGCTCCGGCAGAGAGCTCACTATCATGCAAGGCAGCCAGTCTCAAATCGGAACAGAAGAAAGAGCTGGGAAGTTCCTTCACTTCGCTAAACTCTGCCTGTCTGTGGCTTCCACCTGTTAGTACCGTTCATTCTCAACTCGGCATTTACTGAGGTGCTATTGGACACCAAACTGTCCTGGGAAGTGGGGATACAAGATAAGGGAGACAGACGCCCTTCCTGACGTCATGGGGCTCAGAGTGTAGAAAAGAAATGCAAAACACACATCACAGACAGGTTCTAAATGGCTCCACAATACTGCCTAGAAGGACCAGAGTGACCCAAGGACACGGGTCCAGTATCTACCAGGGGTCGGAATGTCCTCCAGACACAGAGCAGACATGGGAACGGTCCAGCAGAGAAAAGACAGTGGAATCTTAGGTGGAAGGCTAATATTCTGGAATGTGTGGAGCTGAGAGATGAGGCTAGGAGACAGATCTGGGGCCTCTCACATGGGGAAACTGAGGCCACAGGAAGGGTTTTATGTACAGACTCTCCACAGCCTTCCAGAAGTCTAGAGGGGGCTTCATTTTCCCTTTAGGACAAAACATCCCAGTTCCTTCCACCGCTTGTCCGAGGACAGTGTTTTCAGAAAGCTCCAACTGCTGGACTTCGTCATGCTGTCTCTATTCTTTCCCAGAGAATAGGATCATAGCCTGCAGTGACAATGGCTTTGGGGCAGATGGGAGAGGCTGTACCATCCCAGCAACATGTAGGCTCTGATAGCTTGTCTCACAGTCACGCTTGCCCTCCAAGCCGGGTCCCTTCACCTTGGGGTTGATAGCAGGTGACTTTTACAACAACGAGTTTTGCTCTGTGGCTGGTACTTTCATCACAGAGGGGTTTCTGGAGTAGGGATCCAGCTGTTCTCTGTCCCTTTCTGTTTTTGCTCAGTCTAGGCTGAGAGCCCCGTCATTCTCTCCCACCCCATGACAGAGGCAGGCCGTCACCACGACTCTTGAGGTGTGGCTCAGCCACTCTACCACCTTCCTCTTAAGCTGCTCTCTCCTGTCTTGTCCATTAGGGGGTCATGAAATATTCAATTATTGTCTTGAACCTGAGATATTCTTCGCCTGTATATATCCCTTCTGACATCATGATGAATTCCGTCTCATCCTCCATGCCCAGGCCTTTATGAAGTGACCACTGTCAGCAGCCAGGCGGGAGTGAGACAACTCTGTTAAGAGTTAAAAGCCCATCTTTGGGGGAGCAGGAACCTGGGTGGGGCTGTGGGCTCCTAGGTGGATGAAGGGAGGGAGCAAGTGCCAGCACTTTGACTCTGAAAGCCCTTGAAACCTGAGGACTGTGACATCACAGGGAGGGCCTCCGTGCAGAAAAGAGCTGCTGACTGAGGGACAAGGCTTGTGCTGCTAACATTCTTTCCCAGAGGAGATGCAAGCAGTGTCTACCCCTCTTCTTCTAAGGTCCTGGTGACACACTGAGGATTATCCCAGCTAGCCTTGTCGCAAGACCCTCTCACCTGAGTATCCAGCACTCTCTCCTACTCTGCCTTAAATGCATGTGGCAGGCCGGGGAAGACTAAAGGGGTGGGGGCTCTATCTACAGGTTATGGAGAAGCCCACCTCTCTGCCCACTAAAGGCATTCTGGGTATGGCCCATGAGGGAGGAGCATAGTCACGCGTAGCAGTTGGGATGAGCAGTCTCCTCAACCTTCAAACACAGCCTTTCACCCCTCTCCATGTTTCAGAGAGCAGCAGAGTCGTGGGGGCAGCCTCTTGGGTCCCATTCCAGGCATGAGGGCCTATCAGGCACAGCGGGACCTAGGGATCTGCACTGATCTAGGGGTCCAGCTGTGGTGGTCTGTGGCTGCTGTCAGAGAAGCTGGCTCATATGACCTCCGTAGGGAGCTGTGAGAGGTGAAGGGTCATGACTCCCCGTGCTGGTTAGTGTGAAAGCATTGCCATGCAGGAGCTAATGTCCTTGTGATTTTCTGGGTCTTTTCTTTCGTGGTCACAGACAGTGTCTGGAGCTATGGATATCTGAGTTGAAGGCTATATGGAAGGATAGAGAGATGGCTATGCCAGCCATGCCTGTCTACATGGGTCAGAAAACAATGTTTTCTTTACCAAATCCCTCCCTTCTCTACTGCTCTTGGCCGGAGCCACAGCTCATGGCTACTCTTGGCTACGTGGAGGCAAGGGAAGCAGGGAACCTCTTTGAACTTGGCTCAGCCAATCAAGAGCTCTTCTGTGGGGTCGAGTCAGACTGCAGAAGAAGGTTCATATCAGGTAGGCAGTGTCCTCACTGAAGCCAAGGCCCCTAGTTGTCACTTCTGTAGCTCTGACCAGGTTGGCTGGGCAGGGTCTGTGCCCTGCTGAGGAATCTAAAGTGGGTACCGATCATACAAGTGTCACAGAGGCCAGTGCCTGCCAGTGGGTCCAGCCGTCGTCAGTGGTCAGAGGCTCATTACTGGCTCTTTGCTGAAGCCGGTGGAGGAGCCTTCCTCCCATGGGTTGTGTTTGTGTTATGTGGGGCTCAGGGGAGCCCTCTAGTTGCCAAGAGACTCAAGAGGCCCTGTGTGCTGTGTCACTGATCACTTTACTTTGGGACTTTACAGGTCTTCTCTCTGATGGCAGGTCCCCAGAGCCTGGCCTTGGGTCAAGGACATGGCTCCCGAGGCTCAGGCTGCATTGCTTTCCGATCTGTTGGACGAGGTGCTAAAGATTGGAGTGAGAAGCTGTGATTGGGTGGGTGTGGACCTGGGAAGGTTCCAGACAGAATCTGAGTGTAAATGCTTGTTTCATTTGCATACAGGGCTGGTTGGAATAGGTGATGGTCACTGTGTGGGCCTGTTTCCATAGAAACAAGATGGTAGCCACCATGAGGGATGGGTGAGTTGCTTGAGATCCTCAGACCTGCCTGGTGAGTCATATAGGACAGGTGTGAGTCAGGCAGGAACCTCAAAATCATGTGGTGAAGGGATTCTCCTAGCTCCTTTACAGAGGAGCCTTGCCTTCCATCATGGCTGGTTCCGGACTCTGGACAGATGTTTTTGTCTGTGCAGCCCTCTCTGTTTTCTGGGGCTAGCACTCCTCCCCGGTGTTTGCTGATGGTGTCCTCTTCTCCCCACAGTTACTCATCTTTCCTTTTCTGCTCAGCCATTGAGGCCCAGAATTGAGCCTTTTTGGCTCCAATTGGCTGGAGTGGGCTCTGTGTTCTTTCCTGAGCCAGTTTGGGTGGATGTCAGCTCTACCCATGCCTCATAGCTTGAGAATAAGGAGGCTATCCCAGGAGGATATAGGGGGTAGGAGGAATCCCTGGTCTTGGGTTCCTTGGAGTGCAGCCAGAAGCTTGGGTAGCAGGAGGCTTGCTTGAGGGGTGGAATCTTTTACATCTCCCATCACGTCCTCAGCCTCAGGATCTCAAGAGGTTCAGGTTGTTAAAGCTGCTTTGCCCATGAGGAAATGGAGGCTCATAGAAGTTAGTGGCCCACTCCAGGTCACCACTGTACACGGGGGATCTGGGTTTGCTCACATCTGGCTGCCCTGGAGCCCATGTTCACCCCAGGTATGAGGGAGTGTCACCTTTTCAGAAGTCAAAATTATCCCACTGGCCTGTCCCAAGGTCTTGGGAAGTCTTACTGACACTCAGGAAGCTGTGAGGGATGTTTGTTTCCTCCTGCCTGTGGCAGAGCTTATGGTGTCCCTTCCCCTTCTTCCCAGTATCATAGCCCACCCCGGGGAGGGGTGCCAAGACTAGTCTGAGCTCACTCAAGTGAGGCAGACATTGAAAGAGGTGGGAGGCATATAAAAAAATCATTCATTGAGGATGCTCAGTGCATACTGGGCTCACCTCACAAGCCTGATGATTAGAACTTGGAACTCTGGTACTCTCTTCGAAGCCAGGAGGACATGGTAGCTCACCTTTAATTCCAAAGTTCTGAAGGCCAAGTCAGGGAATCCCTGGCTAGACTATTGATATTGGTGAGCGTTGGGTTCAGTTAAGAGAACTTGACTTAACGAATAAAGGTGGAGATCAATCAAGGAAGACTCCCAACATCGAACTCAGGCGTTCACACGCACACATGCGTCCTCACACGTGGGGACATGAATACACGCTATACAAAGACACAGGCAAAACAAAACAATCAGGCATTCCTGAGTGGGTCATGGGGCTCAGCTCGTCTATAAACCTAGCAGTCACAAGTCTGAGGCAGAAAGGTTGTTGAGAGTTTGAGTCACAAAAGGAAGACTGTCTACAAAACAAAACAAACAGACATATTTGCCTGAGCACCGTGCATTTCTCTCACGGCCCTGGGAAAGGGTAACAGCACTGAATGTAGGCCGGCCGTGGGAGCGTCTTGAGTCCCTTGATCCCCGAGTTCCTGGAGCCCCCTAGGTTCCCACCTTCCTGGGATCTGTCTTTGTCACCTGTCCTGAGATTTTGTAGCTATCCTTCCTTGTGCAGAACCCCCCCTGAGTTGTGAACTGAGGCTAGCACAGTTACATTCACTGTCCTCAGAAGTCAAGTGGGCTTAACCGTCTCAGCCTCCTGGACTTGGAGACTTTGTGGGAGGAACTATGGGTATCTTAGCACTGGCATGCTGTAAGGGAACACCACAACTGCCTGGGTACCGGGAGCTATTGTTATAGACAGCAGACGTGTATTCCCAGTTCTGGAGGCTGGGATTTCAAGGTCAAGCTGCAGCAGGAGAGTTTGGAACCTGGTGAGGGTCCACTACCTCACAGATATGTTTCCTCGGTACACCCTCATGGATAAGGGGTTGAACAGTTTTCTTTGTTTAGTCTGTAAGGGCACCAATTTCACCCTAATGTACTCCAAGAACACCACCTCTTTGTCCCATGATTTTCGTTAGAACTTTAGCCTATGACTTTGGAAGGGATATAAACTGACCACAGTCATGGGCAAAATCACCATGACTGTGAAGGAACTGGCCTGAGTCAAGAGCCATGATGCCATTTTTGTGGTGCCTCCTCCCTTTGCTTCTCATTCTTGCTGCATGTGCTCCACCAAGACCCCTACTGTGTGCTGGGCGTCAGGCGAGTGTCCTAGGGTGATGGTTTAGTTGTCAAGTGACACCCGCTGAGTCCTCTCCAGCTGCCTGCTGACCGATGATCCGCCATCCCCACCTCCGCATCTTCTCTGCCATGAGCCCAGTCTTCTACTGCATCTTAAGAAAGCCCCACAGGGTTCTCCCAGAGATGGAGGAAGCAAATGTAGATACCAGCCCTCGGTGCATCTGGAAAGGCAGTAGCTCCAAAGGCTCTTTTTTCCCCCTATCTTGTTCTTCAAGCTATTTATTTGACAAGCTCTCATGACTAGGGAGCCTGCATGCGCTCAGTGCTGGGGACCTGGCTGGGACCCTGAGGCATCTCTGAGGATCTGAGATGTGCCGAGTAAGCAACAGTGAGATAGATACAAGGCAGGAGGGCTCAGCTCAGCTTGGGGTGGGCCTGGGAAAGCCAAAAAGGACTCTTGAGATACAAAGACTGGACCAAAGGGGCCTGGAACACTCTGAGAGCTGGGGTCGTTGCCGGACATTGGAGTACAGTGGGTCATGGGCAGTGCTGGGGATGGGGCCAAAGGGGTTAAAGAATTATAGCCCGGGCCTCCCTGGATCTTCCTGTCTGGGTGAATATGACCTCTTCCTTCAGGGTACATGTGACTTGTGGGTGAGCTGTAAAAGCTAAAAAAAAAAAAACAAAACAAAAAAAACAAAAAAACAAAACAAAACAAAACAAAAAAAAACAAAACCCCCCAAAAATCCAAAAAACAAAAAACTCATGATGGCTCATACCTACTGTCCCTTCCTCAAGCCAGATCCTATTCTAAGCCCCGAGTCTGTGTTAGAATCCTGCTCCGTTGAATGTTCTATTCAAGGTCACTGGTGTACCGATAGTGAGCTGGGACTGAAACCCCATAACATGCTCTGACCACTGAACCATACCACCTCCAAGGATGCTGGCCATCTTGCTGCTGTGCGTTGTGGTCCCTGGGTTAGCTGAGGGGGGGGGCTCGTGAACTGTGATGAGATGGGGGTAGGAATAGGTTTTTCCACACCTGGCTGTGTCCCCTCGGTGTTCTCTGGGTCTTGACTTCCTCTTCTGCGGACAACAGGCGCAATAATCCGACTGTGGGAGAGTTTACCTGGGGATGTGTGTGTCTGCTTGGTGTCTTCTGAATGCTCGAGAGGCCCTTCCCAGCCTGCCAGGATTGAGTGGCAGGTGGCAGAAGCTCAAGGCACCCAGGCTCCCTGTCCCTCAAGCCTCAAGGGAAGAAAGGAGGCAGAATTTGAGAGCAGAGCTGCTCCATCCCTGGGCCCTATTCCCGCAGCTCTTCCCCAGCCTTCTGTGTTGGTGCAATCCTCAGGCCACACTGAGGCAAAGTGGTCCTCATGCCTCCGGTTTCCAGGCCACATATTTAGGGAAGGGGTCTCCTCTCACCTGGCCCAGCCCAAGGCCTGGATTACCCTCAAGGACAACCTGGGGCTGCATGCCCATTCTGACCCTGTGACAGTGACCGAGTCAGGGGGATGCCCCTTTATCTGAGCAGTCCTGGGCCTCTCCCTGGAGCCAGGAGTTTCAAGGTAGGGTTCTTTCTCAGGAACACCACAAGAAACCCTGAGGAGCCCCCTCATCCTATCTGCTTCCTTCTCACCTGGCCCCCACCTGCTCCCGGCCACTCAGGGAGGACAGTCCCTCTTCCCCTGGAGAGGTTCCTCGGTGGAAGTGCTTTTAAGCCAAACCGCTTTGCCCAGTTAGGTGCTTGGGAGCTGGCAGGAGGCAGAGGGGGGTTGTTGACTTCTCTTTCCTTAAAGACTTTTAGCACCGAAACGTGTGATAAAAGTAACTGTGTAATTAGGAATTAATCTCTCACTCTTGAAAGCGATGTCTTACTTGGGGCCTGAGGGAAGTCAGCCCCGTGGTTACTCACCCACTCAGCAGCTTGTTAGGAGCTAGGACCAGGGGCTCAGAGACCACTTTCCTGGTGACAGGAGGAGGGGATGGCTTTTAGCACAGAGTGGGTGGGGTTATTCACAATAGGTTGAGTGTCTCCAGGGTGTAGGCAGCAGGTGAAGCTGGCCATGAAGGTCAGAGGCATGCCTAGTGCCACACTGTGTTTGGGGGTGGCTGCAGGTGCTGTTGCTGTTGGCCCACCTCCCTGCACCCTGTTCTGGGAATAGAACCCAGGGCTTTGCACATGGTAGGCAAGCTCTCTGCCCCTGTGCTGCAGCCCAGCCTTGCTGCTCCAGCTCCCAGATGTCTCTGTGTTCTCTTGGGGCTCCTGGACCGCCCTGTTACTACTTTCCCCCTCTTTTCATCTTTCCTGGATCAGTTCTTGAGTGAATGAGCAGTCTGAGTCTTCGACTCAGAAGAGGGGACTCCATCCCTGCTAGGAAGTGTGGGCTTGTGAGGAGGCAGAACAGGGGGTGATGGTGCAGAGAGAGAAGAGCCGTTAAGAAGACAGAAAGGAGGGGAGTGAGGTGTTTGCCTAAGGTGTCCTTGAACCTTGCTTGGCACCTAGGGCACTGAAGGTAGGAGCAGGGAAGAGGGGCAAGGCCAGCCTGGGGACAGCCTTAAAGGCTGTGGTCAGGAGTCTGACCTTTTTTCTGAGAGCAATGGGAGCCATGGAAGGTTTTAGGGAAGCACAGCTCCACTGGAGACTTAGATTTGCGATGTGGCTGGGCTGGGGGGAGGGGAAAGCAGGAGACAGGAGAACAGGAGGGAGGCTGTCACAGCTGTCAGAAGACAGGGACAGTGACGTAGTATCAGCAGGGATGGTAGAGATGGCAGCAGCTGTCCCAGGTTGGACTTGCTGGTGCAAGAGTCTCTGTCAGGATGGTGAGGTTCCTAGGGCAGAAACTTAAACTCATAGCCCGTGTCTCCCAGTCAAGTGTTCTTCCCTGTCCCTCCCACACATGTCCAACATCCTTTTGGTCATGTTCCGCTCTGGGAAGAATGAAAGCTTCTAGCTTCTCCACTGTGCACCTAATGTGTGCTTCTTATCCCCAAATAAATTTGACTGTACTCCTCCCTGAGACAGGAAACAGCCATAGCAGAATGTTCCAATGGGGTCATGGGGCATAGAAGTCTTAAGAGGAACAAAGCTTTAGTGTTCTGTTCATGTTGTTAAGAACTTGGTAATATCACATTTTCAGTGGGCTGCCAGGAAGCTAGGAATTCAGATTTTGATAATAAATTCTACAAGAACTTTCATGGGGGGGGGGAGTGGAGGGTTTTGTTGTTTGTTTGTTTGTTTGTTTGTTTTGAGAGCCTGAGGGATGCACAGATGGGTCTCAGGAAATTTTGCAGCTCATTGTGAGGGTGTGCTCCTGCCCGAAGCCCTAGAGGGTGAGGTCCAGGGTGGAGGGCAGGGGCTGGGCTAGTGTGCAGCATCTATCTAGGTTTGTTCTGTCTGAGCTTTGAGGGTTCTAATGTGCTTCTGGCTGCAGCTGCTCTGCATCTTCTAGGGAGCCAGAGTGGAGGGGTTTGCTGAGTCTGAGGCCAAGCCTGTGCGTCCCATCAACTTCCCACTGCGAGGAGGTGTTCAGCCTGTTGTTTACTAGCTGGGCCTTGGTGATATCCAGCTGCAGCCCACATGCCATCCAGCATCCAGGCAGCTTGTCTCTTCTCCCTGGTTGTGGGAGACAGTGTCAGAGAACATCCCACCAAGATGCTGAACCTCTCGTGGCAGCCGTATCCCAGGCCCTGTGCTTTGCCCAGTGCTGATCATCCAGGCTGTGGCCCTGGGGGCTCTGGACGGGAAACACTGGAGCACGTGACCTTGTGGGGCCTGGAGTTGGGGACAGGCAGGGGGTGTCCTGAAGACTCCCTTGCTGAGGCTGCTCCAGAGCAGGACTCTCTCCAAGGTTGACAGAGGCAGGTTCAGCATAGTGGCTGCACTCAAATTTGGGGGTGGGAGGGGGCTTAGGCAGATGGATACAAAGAGTCGGCAGGATAGGGCCCAGACAGCCCTCAGACAGCCCCCGATTTTCTGCCTATCTCTACCTCTCAAACTTGCATTTTAAAAAAATGTTTCACAGGGGTAGGAATGGCTCCATGTTCCCTCTGTCCTGAGCTAGGCAGGTGTGCCACCTAGGGTTTTGGGCACAGTCCATGGGAATCTCCTCTCCCACACCCCCAAGCAAAATGTACACAGCACTCCCTCACGACCAGATCCAGAGAACCTGCGTCGGCGGGAAGAGGGTCTGTGGAGTGGGTGAACGCTGCAGGGTGTCTCCCCCTTGCCCGGGGTGTGTATGTGCGTGTGCTCATGTGCCAGAGCAAAAACATGCCAGGGTGAACACCCAAGTGTGTGTGCGTGTGTGTGTGCCAGCATGTGCCGCCCCCACAGTGCCTCCGTCACAAGCGTCCCCCAGCTGCTGGGAGAGCTCTTTCTACACAATATGAAAATGACAGTTTGGTTCTCCCACGCATGGAATCCTCACGCGGCCTGCTCCCTACTGCCTGCTCAGGGCCTCTCTTGTTCTCCCCCACGGCCAGGTCTCAGCCTTACCCTCTCTGCTGGCCTTTCCTTCTTCTCCCTTCTTCTTCCTCTCCTCAAATCTTTGTCTGTGACTCTAATCTCTGTCACTGTTTTTGAGGTCACCCCTCTCTAAATTTAGGCTAAAGCAGGAGCGCGTGTGTCTGAGGGTGTCCATATGCGAGTGTGTGCGTAGATGAGCAAGCTCAGGTGTGTACGCGTGGGGGTCGTGTGCACAGAGTGGAGCCTGCCAGAGAGCTAGGTGTGGACAGAGCCGGGAATGGACTGGGGCATCTCAGGTGAGGCAGCTTTCGCTCAATTACTCCTCCAGCGACAGGAGGGGGCGGTGGCTCACAACAGTTGGACAGGTTTATTGGGTGTGTAGGAAAGCCTTCATTTCCCACCCACACTGGTGACATATGGAGCCAGCAGCCATGCTGGAGCCAGGGTGAGATGAGGGAGACTCTACTGAGTGACACCTGAGGTCGGTTGTTGAGGGGATCTTTGAGCCAGGGGGAGGATGGTGGTGTCCCAGCAGTTGACATCTGACTGGCGTATAGACCTCTGTGTGGGTCTTCAAGATCTGCTCTGTGTGAGATCTGGGAAGGCTCCCTGGAAGAGGCTACTGCCAGGAAAGCCCTGCAGGGCAAGTGGAATGAGGAGCAGAGCAGAGAGGGGACTAGGGAAGTGTGACGCTCCAAGGCTGTCTCTGTGTGAGTCACCGTGCCCAGCAGGCTTGGGCTTGAGACATTTTGGGTCCATGGTACTGACATTGGTCTGGCGCATTCTGGAATCAGTGTGGAAAAGCTTCTGAGGCTCCAGCGCTGTGTGCGGGAGAACGGCTAGCTCAAGCATGATTTCATCACAGACAAGGGGGTGGCTCCTCCAGGAGGAAGAGACCCCTGAGAAAGGTTTTTGGTTGGCTGAGGAGTGTCTGTGAGCCTGGAATGTGTTTGACCAGTTACAGCGTTCCTCAGCACCCTACGAATACAGAATGCCTGTCATGTCTTGGAGATGCGCCGCCAGATGCCTCGGGCTGCTGTGACGTGGGCAGAGAGGAGGCTGGCCCTGTGCGATGCTTGGCTTTAACCTTCTCTCTCTTACCCTCTTGCTTTCTTACTGGGACTTTGTTTCCCGGCTTGGTGGGTCCCTCTTAGGCCCTTATCTGTGACGGAGGCTTGATAAAGCTACCATTGATGTCAGTGACACCCAGTTTCTATGTGATACCAACCTGAGGTCCCTCAGCTCTCTAGGTTTAATCTGATGGCCAAGCATCCACATTGGAAGAGAAGGGCTGATATAAGTCAGGGGTCAGATGGATAGGGTCTAGAGGGTGGGGGGCCACCTGGCATGGTGCTGACTCTATAGTGGGGACCTGTCTCTGTTTCTTCCACTTCCACTCCTGACTGTACCTGCAGCCTCCCTGTGACAGGTGCGTTGCTGCTGCTAACCCTGCTTACAAGGAGACTGGAACCAATCACAGCTCGATCTTGGTCCCTTTCCTCACTGTTCTAGCGAGCGTGGGTGGCTGGGTGGTCCCACCCTGGGACCTGGTCCTGAGTATTTTCTATACTGTCCCTCATTCTCTCCTTTCTTCATAGGATGGTTGAATACTCTCTGGACCTTCAGAACATCAACCTGTCAGCTATCCGCACTGTGCGTGTCCTGAGGCCCCTCAAAGCCATCAACCGTGTACCCAGTGAGTTGGACCTCTCTGCCCACACATCACTGCCTGCCCAGCTTGCCCTGTTTATTTACTCAGAGAAGATAGATTAGTTCCTTCCTGGGCCAGATCTATGCTCATGGTGCTGGGCAGATATCACGTTGTTCCCACTGAACTCATGGGCCAGCATGTGGTACCCAGAAGTGCTGGGGAGGGGGACTGACTTGATGACTCTGAGTTCTCAAATAACTTGGATTTCAGCACTTGGGAAGTCTGACTGTTCTGGAAGAAAAGGTTACTTGGGGGTGGTTCATACAGACTGTCAAAAGGGGCTTGTGTAAGAAAAGAGATTAGCCTGAGGGAGAATGAGTTTAGTCCTTTGCTGGGAAGCCCGTCATGGCTGGCTTAGAACTTGAATCTGTCACTTACTTACCCATAGGATTGTCTACTCATTTGCACACCCACCTTCCTATCCATTCACACGTTTGTCTATCCATCCACCCACACCCATCCACCCATCCATACAGCCACCCATCCATCCACCCACCCACTCATCCATCCACCCATCCATCCATCCATCCATCCACCCATCTATCCATTCATCCACCCACCCACTCATCTATCTATCCACCCACCTAACTATCCATCCACCCACCCACTCATTTATCCACCCACCTATCCATCCATCCACCCACCCACTCATCTATCTATCCACCCACCCACCTATCCATTCATCCACCCACCCACTCATCTATCTATCCACCCACCTAACTATCCATCCACCCACCCACTCATTTATCCACCCACCTATCCATCCATCCACCCACCCACTCACCTTCTGTTCATCCATTCACCCCTCTACTCACCTGTTCATGAATGCATGCATCCACCTACCCCCACTCACCTACCTACTCACCTATCTATCCAACTGCTACTCATTTACTCATCTATCTATACAGTCATCCTTCTATATGTTCACCCAACCATCTACTCACTTTCTATCCATCCATCCATCATCCATCCATCCATCTATTCATCCATCCATCCATCCATCCATCCACTCACCTATCCACTCATCTGTATCCCTCTACTACCCATCCACCACCTATCTATCTAGTTATCCATCCATCCATCCATCCATCTAGTCATCCATCCATCCATCCATCCATCCATCTATTCATCCATCCATCCATCCATCCATCCATCCATCCACTCACCTATCCACTCATCTGTATCCCTCTACTACCCATCCACCACCTATCTATCTATCTATCTATCTATCTATCTATCTACCAGCTCACACATAAACCTATCTATTCATTTGCCCCACTTTCTGTCTCTCCACCTAGTTATCTATTCACCTATCATAGCCATATACCTGTCCATCCATGCCAAACCCAACTTAAATTGAGAGGTTGCTTGAGGTCTGCTCTATATTGCCCAGTCTGTATTCCCTTGATGTTTTTAACCTTACAATCATTCAAAGAGGAATCTGGTCTATTCTTATTTGGGGGATGAAGAAACAGCCTTGAAGACCTGGTTCCCTGATCAAGGAAGGATGCAACTGCCAGCAAGTAGCAGATGTAGGATGCCTCCTCCACTGCCCTATGTTAGGAGTGGGAAGATAGGGAAGGGAAGGAGGAGGATATAGACTTGGGACTTTCAGATCTGTTTGGGAAGGCCAGGAACTGTTCTTCCTCTCTCATGTCTGTGTGCTTAGTGTACATGTATGTACGTGCATTTGCATGTGTGTGTACATGCCTGCATGCATGGAGGCCTGAGGTTGATGCCAAAGAATTTTCTTTGATCACTTTCTACCTTATTCTTTGAGACAACTTCTTAACTGAACCCAGAGCTCACCAGTTTGCTCTGTTTCTGCCTTCTGAGGGCTAGAATTGCAGGCAGGCTGCCAGGATAGCCTGACTTTTCCATGGATCCTGGGGACTGGAACTCTGGTTTTCATGCTTGAGAGGAAAGCACTTTACCCACTGAGCTGTCTCCTCAACCTGACACAGGGTAGATCTCAGCCATTTCATTCCTAGAACTGTGGAAGGAACCTCTCAAACACGTGGGAGATGCACATGCTCAATAAACACATCTCTGCATCCTCTTGTGCTGCTAAGGCCCAGACAGTGGTGCCTTGGGCCCAGCCAAGCTCAGGATGCAGCATGGGGAAGAGCATCTGAGCTGAGATCCATGAAACCTGGGAATGAACTGGTAGTGGGAAAGACCGGCGAGGCGAAGGGGAGTGGGGCATGGTCAGAGCGAAAGTCTAGAAGTCACTAGCCTCTGCCTGTTGGGGATCCCAGGTACTGGCTGCTGCAGGTGCCAGATAAATATCAGGGAGTGGGGCTGAGGCTGGGGGGGATAGGAGAGGTCATCAGGAGGGTGTTTCAGACATGGCCCTGGCAGGAAGGTGGGGTGAGCTGGTCTGAGAAGCTGCTCCAGTGGCTAGAAAGCGATGGCTAATGCTGGGCAGGGCAGAGGGAGGGAGGAGGTACCCATGAGTCCAGGTCTGAGAGTCATCGGCATTCGCTTTAAAACACTGAGGGCCTCAGCACTGAGATCCCAGAGCAGGGGCCCTCTTTCCTGGCCTCACCTGCAATGTTTCTATTTCTGTCCCGGGGACAGCAGTTGTAGCTGCCTTCTTCTAGACTGTGTTTCTGGCATGGAGCCTACAAGCCTGGTTACTTCAGAGGCGAGGGGCCTGTGGCAGGGTATTCTTATCCATAAGGGCGTTAGTACAGGATCTCACGCCATGGTCTTCGTCAGGCCTGGGATCTGACAACGATGGGGCAGGCATTCGAAGAAATGTTAGTGAACGGGAGAAGGCCCAAAGGGATAGGATGGACATATAGGGGTGGGTCTTTCTCTTGCTGGATGTTTTCTGGACCTCTGTGTGTGGATATGGAGATCTGTATGTATTCCCAGGAGAACATGTATGCACACATGTGAGTGCGTGCAGATGGGTGTGCATGGGAGGAAATGTGTATATGTTATGTCACGGTGTCTGTCCCTCATGGGAGCATCTGTGGAACCTGGGCCACCCTGGATGGCTGTGTACAGAGCTTGTTAAGTGGCTTGGGACTAAGGTGGCTACTCCATGACCCAAGCAGCAGTTTGCCTGTTCTCTGGAGAAGGGCAAGGATCAGTCTTAAGCCCAACATCCCTGTGTTTCTGGAAGTTCCAATTACCGAGGCTCTGTGCACAGATAGCCAAGGGAGGCTGTAGGTCTTTCCGCAGGACCTTCTAACAGCTAATGGCCCCCCTGGGAACCCTCAGAAGCCTGCTCAGCTGACAGTCACCTCTCCCAGAGTCCAGCATTGTGGAGATGCTGAGGGTACGAGCCCCCAGGAGCCAAAATACCACCAGGCTGAGTAAACAGCTATGTTCCTGGGGGAAAAAAAACCTCTCCCTGTCTTCCTTTCCTTCCCCCTCCTCTCTCCCCTCTCTTCCTCATTCTCTTCCTTCTCCTCCTCCTCATTCCCTCTCCTCTCTTCTCTTCCTCCTTCTCCCCCTCCTCCCCTTTCCTCTTTCTTCTCTTTTTCCTCCATCTCTGCCTCCTCCTTTTTATTTTTATTTTGAGACAGGATTTCTCTGCATAGTCCTGGCTTTCCTGGAACTTAGTAGACCAGGCTGTCCTTGAATTCACAGAGTTCCTTCTGCCCCTGCCTCCTGAATGCTGGGATCAAAGGTGCGTACCACCACACCTGGCTTGAACTCACCTTCTTAAGTAAACTCCAGGAATTCATGGCGGTTAGAATATGGAGATCCCCGAAGTCCAACAACTGAGCCCCTCTTTCTGTAGGAAAGCCTTATTTGTCCCTGGTTGCCCTGTGTTTCACGAGGAGTTACCAGGTAATGTGTGACCTGGAGGGGCCTGGACTCATTAGCTATGTCCACCTTGGTATGTGTTCAGCTGTAGCCTGCAGCTCTCTATTTAACCACTAGGTGGCAAGCTAGAGAGCTAGCCCTGGGCAGTCAAATGATTAGTGATTAATTGGGAAATCAGGGAGGGAGGTTACCAGAACCTTTCTAAAGGTAGTGGAGAATAGAATACCAACATGCTCCCAGAAAGACTCAGCTGGAGGTCAGAGAGTATCAGTCCTGTTCTTCACTCTTCTGTGATGTGGGCCTCAGTTTCCCTGCAGGCACAAAGCAGAGGAGCTGAATTAACTGTATGGTTCTCAGCTCTGCACAGGGTTGGTAGAGGACCCAGAAGTCAGGGCTCTCCTCACAGAGTTTTTCCAGTATGTCCCTCAGCTTCTTCTTAGCTCCAGCCCTGGACAGATATGGGGAAGGAGACAGAGGTTAAGGAGAGAGGCCCTGCCTCTGTCTGTGCCTCACCTCAGTAACCACAGTGTTTCCCTGAGCCCCCTTGGTTGAGTCCTTTCAAAGAGAAAGATTGTTTTTTACCTCCAGTTAGAAGCTTGAGCAGTCACCACAGAGCATGGAGCCAGTCCATGCTGTAGCTCGATGTTGCATTCCAAGCGAGGCTGTTGCAAGGGAGTCTGCTTGGAGGACTTTGAGCAACCTCCCGGGTCCTGAGCTGTACCTGGGCTGGCAGGTGCTGGCTCTGTCACAACTCACCTCACCATAAGGGATCCTGGGTGTGCCTGGGCTGTCTGAACAGAATGAAGAAGATGCTTCAAGATGCCCTTGGATGCCGTGAGAGAAACATCGGCAGTGCTGCAGGCACTCGAGCTGCAGGTCTCTCCACTGTACTGTCAGCCCCTGGTTCCGGTTCAGCAAACCCTAGCCCCCTTGTCTTGGAATCCTCCGACTAGAAAGCTGAGTTAATCTTACCAACATCTGTCTTGTGTGGCTGAAATGGCATGGTGTGCTTGGAGAACTTCCTGCAGAATGTCGGGTGTCAGAAGTGATGGGCAGCTTCTGTGATGAGGACCAGGGAGGGGGTCTTGGAGACATCTTAGCAGAGGCTCATCTTAGAAGAGTTCATCCAGGACTCAGAGGTCTCAGGACGTGGGCGGGCATTCCTGCAGAGTGCGATACTGCGACATCCTCGGACTGCTGTGGTAGCTCAGGGAGGGGCATGCTGGGAGGGGTGAGAATTTACCTCTTATCACCTATACTGACTTGTGTTGTTACTGTTACCCACCTCCTCACATGGCTCTCCATGCACAAACGACAGGATGGAAATTGGTAGAGTTATCTCCACTCCCTTGCTGGAGGATTCAAAGACAGGAACATAGCGGGAAGGGGCGGCTTACATCTGGAATTTAAAGATAAATGGCTGGAGTACATCAGGTGTTGGGCTGAGCCCCTCACAGTCTCACGGGGCTGTTACTCCATCCTCTGATAAACTATAGGATGTTGGGATTGTGTTGTATCCGTTTTACAGGTGGGGAATTGGAGACTCACTTTGTGGGGGTGCTGAGCTCTCTGTTGACTGAGATGAGGCAGTAGCAAGTACAGGGGACGTACCTGCCCTTCCTATCCAGATAGGATCCCAGATGGATCGCTGTCAGGCCGACTGTCTTGAGAAGGGACAGGAAGACCGAGGGGTCCTTTTTGAAAGAACTTAGGGAGTTTTATTTGGGACAGGGTCTGGGAGAAAGAAAAAATGTGGGTCAGACATGGACATTTTGTTTCTTTCTCTGGAGCGTGTGGCTCCTTGGACTCAGGGAAGGCAGGAGGGATGCCGTGAGCTGACCATCTCTGGGTGCATCTGGGATTCCAAGGTTTCCTGTCCTTGGTCCATATGAACTCTCTCCTCTTGGGGTACAAAAGCCTGCGGGAGGGAGAGAGATGAGGCAGGGGCCCTACTGCCAAGAGCTGCTGTCTTCTTTGAAGAGGAGGGTGGAGAACCCTTGGCCAGATGTCTGGTGGGAGCCCAAAGGGATCATAGGATGTGCCGGGGGTAGGGTCAGGGCAGTCAGTTCAGGGTCAAGGGCTGAGTCGCGCTCTAGAAATCCTGAAGAAGGTTGGGTAGGACACAGGCGGTAAGAATAGGTCAGTGTATTGGCCTCTTGACTGCTCTTCATCTGAAGTACGATTGCCTGGGGTCGCTACGCCAGGCTTCAAGCTAGGTACAGGCTTAAAGCAAAGATTCGTGCATAACCCCTCACTGCTGGCTGACACCTGCGCCCCAGACGCTGGGCCAGGGTCCAGGGTCAGGGCTAAGGAGATTCACAGGGGAAGGGTGATGGGACCACAGAATGATGAGGGTTGTTTGAGACACTGTGGGTGGGCACACGCTGCTCTGGGGGAGGGACTCGGGGCATGTGGGATGAAGAAGATGGGGTGCTCTGTGACTTACTGTCTGCCTTCAACCCACAGGCCCCTTCCCGGCCGGGCTGGTGCCAGCAATTGTGACCCTGGCAGTCCGACCGTCTGCTGCCTGGCCCGGCCTCCTAGCCCCTGTTGTGCCTCTGATTAGTTGGCTTGGCAGTGGCAGGGCAGCAGACGGCTTCTCCTTGCGCTCAGCACCTTCCTCTCCTGGCTGCTCGGTGCTCTTGGCCAACCTGGCCAGATCAGAAAGTATGCAGCCTTGGGGGCCGGGCCACAGCCATGGCACACCTTTCTCCCTCTGCTTTCCCCCCACCCCGGCAATGGGTTGTGCCCCTGACTGAGGCTGGCACATGTCCTGTGATTTCTGCTTGAACTGGCCTGGTAGAGTGGCCGAGCTAATCTGGCCTGACAGCCCCTGTCTGTGGAGCACCTTGGGCCTGGAGAGGAGATACCGGCTAGGAAGTGAACCTCCCTCTTGCCATCTCATCCGTGGCCACCAAGGGACCTTCCAGCTTCTCTTGCAGCGGAGGACCTGCTCGGGGTCTCCATCTCTTAGGGTTGGGGTGGAGCTGTTGTAGTCATTTCCCTGCCTGGAACCTGTCACTATGGTACCAGTTTTGATGCCATCTAGACCATCTACCCTGAAGCTACTCACGTCACATTCCTGGACCAGACCCTTCTTTCCTGAGCCCAGTGGGGGAATGGGGCGGACTGGAGGGGGAGACAGGGAGGAAGTGGGAGTGGCTTGTCTCTTAAAGGGACAGAGCAGAACATTATTTTTATTATTTAATTTTAGTTAATTAACTTTTGGGGGGTGAGGTTTCAAGACAGGGCTTTTCTGTAGCTTTGGAGCCTGTCCTGGAACTAGCTCTTGTAGACCAGCCTGGCCTCGAACTCACAGAGATCCATCCCCCTGCCTCTGTCTCCCAAGAGTGCTGGGATTAAACGCATGCACCACCGCCACCTGGCTTAGTTAATTAACTTTTGAGATAGGGTTTTCCTCTGTAGCTCAGGCCGGCCTAAAATTTGAGGTACTCTTCTTCCCCTCAGTCACCCTAAGCAGAAGAATTACAAATATTTTTCATCAATCCAACCTCATCTGGTTTGATATTTTTTTAAAAGCTGATGAGTCCGTGGGGCCCAGAGCAGTGTATGGTGGTGGGAGGCCTCTTGTGTAGTAGCTGTGGAGGGGGAACATCCATTTACCTATGACTCTTTCTTTAAATCTGTTTACTTTTGTCCTTATGGGCCTTCTGTTTGCATGTATGTCTGTGCACTGTGTGTATGCCGAATGCCTAGAAAGGCCAGAGTGGGCATCAGATCCCGTGGAACTGGAGTTTCAGATGGTTCTGACCTGGTATGTGGGTTCTGGGTTCTCTGGAAAAGCAGTCTGTGTCCTTAACTGCTGAGTCATCTCTCCAGCCCCCACCATTAGTCTTTCATTCTTTGCCCTGTTGTCTCCTGGAGGGGCTGTTGCTCTGGGCAGGATCCAGGCAGGACTGGGGAATGTGGGCCTTGCATGCAGACTTGCCTGGGTCCCGAAGCTAGATCCAGAACAGAGGAGGACTGAGCCTAGGGAAGTCATTCAGGGTGGTAAGCATTTTACAAAGGAGGAGTGGGCTCAAGTCAGGTATCAGCCCATTCCCAGGACAGAGAGAACCAGGGGAGTGAGATGCCCTTCTGAGTATGTGCTAGCCAGGAGGGAAGCAGGAAACTGGGTCTGTAGTGGCATGGGCCAGGCCTGCCTCCAGGAGTGGACCCACAGCCATCCTCACAGGAACGTTTGGAATGGGCTGTGGGCTGAGCTGTAGAAGATGTGTGTGCGTGTGTGCATGTGTGTGTGAGTGCGCGCACGCGTGTGTGTATGTATGTATATATACAAGCTCTCAGATCAAATACATGTGCACACATGGGACCGGCCTGCCTATAAATGAGGCTCCTACAGCAACCGTGGCCCCAGAGGCATACACCCAGCTGGGACCAGAACTTCACTCTTTATCTGGTCTGTGATGGATCTACATCAGATGTCCTGCATCCTCTGTCTCTTACTGACTGGGGAACAGGTCCTGAGCTACAGTCTTGGGGCCAATGGCTCCTGATCCAGGCTTATGGCGCCCAAAGAAAGCCCAGCCTAAGAGAGAGAGATTGTGGTTGGGGAGGGGGTAGCAATGCTAGAGGATGCCACTTTTGACCAGGTATGGCGAGAACCCAGGAAGGCTGCCTGGAGGAGGAGAAAGCATGTCGAGAGAGAAGTCCCATGCACCTACCCTTCCCTCAGGCCCCCTTTCCCATGTCTTCTTACCCAGGTCCCCCTTCTCTGTCTTCGTTTCTTTCTGCTCTTCTGTTTATGTCTCTGTTTTTGCTTCTTCTCACCTCTTCTTTCTCATGTGCCTTGCACTAGGGCACTGGAGGAAGAGCATCAGTGTCCTGCCAGTCTTGGCTACTTACTATACCGAGTGTGTAAAAGAAGGTTTATCCAGGTTCCTCAGGGCCTTGCCTGACTCCTAATCCTGTAGTCTCAATTCCCTGGGCAGCCATGGATGAATTCAATTTGTGCTAAATTCATAATTACCTAATTACACCTTGCCTCTGTAGCCCTGGGACTCCCCAGGCCCTGAAGAGCCCTGGGAGGGAAGCTGGGCCCCTGGGCAGAGGGGAACGGAGGGAAAGGGCTGCTTTTCAGGGAATGGAACAAGCAGCTCAGAATCTCAATATCCTGGAGAACAAGGGAAATGTAATTAATTGAGCAACAAAGGCCACCCTTGGGAGCAGCCAGGAGTAGTCAGGCTGGCGTGGTGCTAGTGAGTTGCGGAGTGAGGGGAGCCTGTGGCCTCCTCAAGGCAGTTCTGGTCCAGCCTTCTCTCCATCAGCTGCCTCTGCGTGGACCCTAGGACTGCATTTCCCAGAGTTCAGGGCGACTCAAGGGCTGTGCCTGCTCCGAGATCTGCCGATGACAGTGGCCCAGGTCTCTACAGTAACCCCAGGTCTGTCTCCAGACTGCTCTGTGTGTTCACAAGCTATACTTCTTCTCAGCTCCCCCTGGCAGATTCTTCACATCCTGTAGGGCCCAGCACTACCGCATCCTCCCTACAAATGTGTCCTTGGCGGTGGTCCTTTTGCTCAACACTGCTGTCCCTGACCCCTGCTGCTGGGCTGTGAGCTCTGAGGGGGAATTCTCAGCATTGCGGTGACACTCTACTGCTTGATAAATGCATGCCTGCATGCATGCATGCATGGATGAATGATTGCGATCCCAGAAAGGCCTGAAGTTGGCTGATTGGAGTCCTTTGGTCTGTTTTGGGGAGCATGCAGTAACCTGTTTTGTTTTTTGTCTCCCCCAGTATGTACCCCTTGTTTCCATGTTGGGGTGGATATAAAGCAATGGGGTGCTGAGCCTTGGCTCTGGCTGTTCTCAGTTGGATGATGCAGCCTGCCAGGGAGCCCCAGTGCTTTTCCTGAGTGGACTCTGACCTAGTTTTGTGGGGAGGAAAGATGGGGGTGGACATTAATTATTGATTGGAAATTACTCCACGCTGAGTGTGTGATGCAAATCCACGATAATTATCCTCATTAATAACTACCTCAGCATCTCACTGGGGTAAATCACAATCCAACAGGACCAACTCTCCTACTTGTCATTCTTTACTCCTCCCCCTCCAACCTTCCTCTCTTTTCCAGTCTTGTTCACGAGCAGGCATCCAACAAACGTTGACGCTTATCTTGCGGATTAGGCCCCGATGGCTTCTGGGAATACTGAGGCGATTCAGACACAGACCCTGTCCCCAGGACAGGAAGGCAGACAGATAAATATTCCTTAGGGTCAGATGTTGATTCAAATAAGCCCTCTCAGGGTTGTATAGCATACAAACTTAACTGTACAAGGCGGCCTAGGCTAGGAGCTGTGGAGATTGCCTAGAGCAGGGGAGTAGAGGGTTGGACGAGAAAAGGTCTGGATCACTCTGCAGAATGAGATGTCTCAGGGCTGGCTATGGTGAATGAATAGGTGTTTGATAGGGTACTTAAAGAAGAGCCATCAGCAGAGGTAAGAGGATTGGTCATAGGAATAGGGCTAGACTCAGTATTGGGCCACAGTTTGAATTCGCATCCTTCTGTTTCTTAGCAATGGGTCTCCAGCCTGTTCTTTGAATCTCCTGTACGAAGCAGAGACACCATTGCCAGTCTCAGGTGGTTACTGTGAAGGCTGAAGGAGAGCCTGAACAGACTCTCCATGTGCTCTAACTGTGCTAAACAGCTAAACATGCTCTTGTGCACAGCCCCACGAGAGCACTCGTCACCTGAAAGAGGGCTCCATAAATGTCTGCTGCTTCACCCAGGATCTCATGGAAGTGCCTCAGGGCCCAGAGCCATTTTCCTGACTCTGTGGGTGCAGGGACAGATATGGACGAGTGAGGTGTCCTCTGGCAATCCCAGCAGGAGCAAGAGACTCCATCTCTCCTCCAGCCATCCCTTCCGCTTTTTGACCTGTTCTCTTGGCTTCTCTGATGCCTCCTTCTCTGCCGTTCCTCTCCCAGGCATGCGGATCCTGGTGAACCTCCTGCTCGACACGCTGCCCATGCTGGGCAATGTGCTCCTGCTCTGTTTCTTCGTCTTCTTCATCTTCGGCATCATTGGCGTGCAGCTGTGGGCGGGCTTGCTGCGGAACCGCTGCTTCCTGGAGGAGAACTTCACCATGTGAGTTTTCTACCCTGTCTGAATTAGGCTTCCTACTGCTGTGATCAAACACTGAGACCAGAAGTGCCTTGGAGAGAAAAGGGTTTGTCTCATCTTACAGCTCATAGTCCATCATCCAGGGAAGTCAGGACAGGAAGTAAGGTAGGAACCTCTGGCAGGAGCTGATGCAGAGGCCATGGAGGGCTGCTTCTTACTGGCTTGCTCCTTGTGGCTTGCTCAGCCTGCTTTCTAATAGAGTTCAGTACCGCCAGCCCAGGAGTGGTAGGCTCCACACTGAGTCCTCCACATCAGTCATCAGTAGAAAATGTCCTACATATCTGCCGACAAGCCAATCCGATGGAAACATTTTCTCATTAAGATTCCCTCTTTTCAGAAGACCCTAGCTTGTGTCAAGGTGCTATAAAAAACTAGCCAGCACCCCTCACTCCTACCCTCATTCCCACCCTTCTCTGCTCCTGTTGACTCTGACCCACCTCTTACTAACTCATTTGCTAACTGAGAATCAGGCCAGCAAAATAGGAATGGCCAGTTTGGGAAGGCTGGATAGGAAGAGAGAGGGAGGTCTGGATATTGAAAAGGATAGAAAGTTTCAGAGCCCAGAACCCAAGGAGGTGTGTGTGTTGTGTGTGTGTGTGTTGTGCATGTGTGTTGTGTGTGTTGTGCATATGTGTTGTGCGTGTGTGTTGTGTGTGTTGTGCGTGTGTGGTGTGTGTGTGTGTGTTGTGCATGTGTGTTGTGTGTGTGTGTGTGTGTTGTGTGCCACCACAGGATCAGCTCACAACCTGCTGCTGGGTCCAGAGTGGGAGCCAGGTACCCCCAAGGCAGAATGTCAATATCTGCTTAAAAGACAGGTTTAATTTCTGAAAGCGATGTCTTTAGAATCCCTTCTTTCTAAGTGATGAGGACTACCCAGTGCATGTGCACACTCTATGCGATTGGAAGAAAGCTTTCTACAAGCCATTGGGCTGCTGCTGCTTGCCAGGCTCCAGGGAGGCGGAAATGAAATAGCAACCGTGTCTGGTTTATCCTGGCAGATGTACCCAGGGTCTGCCCTTAGTTGAGCTAGGGCACCCATAGGGAGCATCAGGCTAGGGTTGGTTGCTCAGGCTCTTCTGGATGTGTGGAGTAGGGACACTGCCTAAGTTGGGGTCAGTTTCCTTTTTCAGGGTTCAGAATGTTAGGTGTAATGCAATGTAATGGGAGGTAAAAGTTGTTTAGGGACATTGCTATGCTGTGGGGAATGGTGGGGTACCTGGGTAGGCCAGGGAAGGGACACCTTGCTGGGTGAGGGCCCCATGGATAGTGGAAGAGGGCCTTTTCCACTTCTGTGAGCACTCAACAGAGACCAGTAGTCAGGGGCAGGAAGCGGGGAAGGCTTCACAGAGTAGCATGTGTGTGAGCTCTTGGCGTTGAGTGTTGCTAGCACATCCATGCCCCCTCCTGTCCCATGTGGATCTTTTACAGCATTCTGTGACTGGCCCTGTCATGTCACAGACATGCTCAGCCTTCATGTCACCTTCTGCCGGAGGATCACTTTCTCGTCCCCAAGCAGTGGACACACTCTCTGCTAAACTTCTTTGTTGGCTGATCTTCTCCTGCAATGGTCCCATTTGTCAGCTTGAGGATTTGGGAAATCTCTGGAGCAGTTGCATATTTGGTCTTGGGGGGACCCTCGGATGTGAGTTCTCCCCAAGACCAGGAATCGTTGGTCTTCACTGTTTTCTCAGGACCTGAAACAGAGCCCTAATTTCTTCACTATGAATGAATGAGGGACTGTTAAGATGATAGCATGAATGAGATCATGAATGAATGAATGGATGGATGGATGGAGAGTGAATGAGTGAATGAGTGAATGCGAACACTGCACAGAGGCGGGCTGGGAAGAAGGCTGGTTCTCCTTGGCTTTGCAGCAGGAGAGTCTATGTGCTGGTTAGAGGTTGACTGTTTCCTTGTCCTGTCCAGACCCTGAGAAGTGGCTTCAACCCTGCTTTGGCTAAGATGGGGGAAGATGGGGGCACAGAGCTGTGGACGTGCCTGGGCCTCAGTGTTAAAGGGGCCCAGTGTGTAGCTGGTCCACCTGGAAGAGGAGCTCCAAATATGAGCGGAGCGAGGGGACCGTAGGGCAAGGCTGGGGGACTCCCCTGAGCTCTGAGAGCTCATGCTCTCAGGACAGGGGGCCTTGACTTACAGGCCTCACTGGTAGAGGCTGACCATACTTCAGGCATGGGAAGAGAGCAAGGCCAAGGGTGTGACAGAGCCTTCCACCATTGCTGTGCAGGTGGGGGACTGAAGCAATGGAGTCGGAACTTCAGGGTCAAATTCTGCTTCTGCCACCTGCTAGCCATGTGGCTTCTGCAACTTCGTTCCTCAGTGTCTCTACCGCAGAGTTGTTTTGGGAATGCCCCCAAATTAGAAAATGTGGAACGTTAGGATGGTGTCTGACCTCACGAAGCACTGAGCAGGAGTGAGCCATTGTATGACGTCATGTGTGTTCCTCTAGCCTGGGAAGTTCCGTGTGTGTGTGTGTGTGTGCACGCACACATGCGCGTGTGCATGCGTGTGCGTGAGACCGTTTATTTATTGGGAAGGCACTGGAATGGCACCTGCAATCCTGGGTGTGTGAGTGTGAGCTCATCTCAGTCTGGTGCCACAGATGACGGATGGCAGCCCTAACTAAATGATCACTGAGTGGCAAGGTGGGCCTGGATCTGGTCTTGGAGAAAGACAGCTGGTGTTCACGGGTTTCTTGGTACACGCTGGACACTGTGCTCATCAGGACCAGTTTGGTTTCCTTCCAACATCCTGTGAGAGAAGCAGATTATTCTTATCTGCTGGCCTGTGGGAACGTGTTTATGGCCAGTGCACACATGTGTACATGTGTGTAGAGGCCAGAGGCCAATGTTTGGGGGTCTTCTTGATTGTGCTCCACCTTATTCTATTTTATTTTGAGACAGCGTCTCTCACTGAAACTAGAATTGACTGATTTGGCTGAAAGAGCTGGCTCGCAGACTCTGGGACCCTCATGTCTAACCTCCCTGGCACTGGGGTTATAGGCACAAATCACCATGACTGGTTTATATAAAGGCGGTGGGGATCTGAACTCAGGTCCTTATGCAAAGCAAGCGCTTGACCAGCTAAGTCTGGCAGCAGCAGAGCCCTGAGAACCCCAGGAGAGGGGCTCAGCCACACTATAGAGGAGGGAGGGCTGGGGGTGGGCAAGTGTGGGATCAGGGCTGGGCTGTCCATGCTATTGACTGGTCATCTGAACTGGTATCTGGGTGTAGGCTGGCCTCTGGCACAGCTGCCCTGGGGTTTCTGAATTCATGGAGTAGGGCTGGCAGAAGAGCACCAGGGGGAAGGCTGACAGGAGGGTCTTCAGTAATGGCAAGTGGTCATCACCTACAGATGGAGGTGAGCTCATCACTCCTTAATGCTAGCTGCACTGACCCCCGAGTCCTAGACCTTCCGAGTCTCTCCATCCATCACTTGTAGAGCCAGGGACACCACCTCCCGTCTGGGTTGATGTCCACAGTGAACTGGAAACCTTGAAGAATTGTGACTTTAAGATGTCTTTTGGTTTGCAGGAGTGATTAAATCCAAAAAAAGAACAGATTGAAACAAAAACTTTGCAATACACACATCTACCAGAGAACTCAAATCCAGGACATAAAAAGAATGACTATACACCGCTAAGAAAGCAAAGAGGATCCAATTAAAAATGGCCCAAAAGACCTTACCAGAGACCTCTCAAGGGGCTGCAGGAGTGGCGGATGAGTAGTTGAAGAGGCCCTTCTCCTTCCAGGTCTTAAGGGGGTTGTAATTGAAATGACAGTGAGGTACCACAGCACCCCACCAGGATGGTTTAAATGAGAAGGACCATTATTGCCACAGACACAGAGCAAGCGATGGATGTTCTGCTGTGCTCAGGGAGCTCTTGGTGGATCATCAGGGTGGTTTCAGGATGCATTGTGAAAGGCTGGACAGACCCAGTGCTAAACACACCCTTGGCTTGCCAGGTGGTACCCAGGGGCTTTGCTCAGAAGAAAGGCTTGCTGGATAGGGCCAATGGGGTAGCTCTACTGGCAGAGCATTATCTTAGCATGCATGAGGCTCCAGGGTTCAGCCTTCAGCACTACAAAGAAAAAAGAAAGTTACAGCCATTGAGCGTTAGCTGGGAGTGGTAGCTCACACCTGCAGTTCCTGTGTTCATGATGCTTTGGCAGAAAGACCTTAGGAAGTCAGTCACCTTTGCTTACAAATACCCCCCCCCATGTACATGTGCGTACACACACACACACACACACACACACACACACACAGAGAGAGAGAGAGAGAGAGAGAGAGAGAGAGAGAGATGACTTGTGCCCACTCAAGCATGTGGACAAGAGTAGTTCTGAATCATAAGGGCCCCATACCCAGAAATGACCCAAATTGACAGTTGGATAAGTAATAGCAGTGTGCTTGCTCACGCAGTGAACACACTCATAGGTAAGAGTCCCAAGGAGCGGCTGTTTAACTCTGTCTGCTAATGGTGTTTTTGAGCAGCAAAAACTTGGCCCCCAATCCCCTTCAGTTTTCTAATGTATTGAACTAATCTCAGAGCCTGAGTTCAGAAAAAAACATTCTCAAAAGATTTCTGGCTTCATCTTTCAGTCTGGCCTACTCTATCACAAAGAATTTTGCTTGTGGCGCATGATGGGTGCGGTGACGTCAGGGTTGATTTGTTTAATGCATATTCAGCCTTTCCAGAACCACGTGGGGGCATGGTCCGGTCATTCTGCAGGGGATCAAGGTGATGTTTGTATTAGAAGCAGGTGGTCGTGAACCTTTGTGGGGTTGGTTGTGACATTTTGATTGTTAAAGGACGTTGATGAATTGCCTTCCACAGGGGTGGTGCAGTTAATGCTCCCACCAACAGTGTGAGTGACTGTTTACGTTTTTCACACTTTGGTAGAGAACCTTGGGGTGACCATTCATATGAGAGGAGGCAATGTTGGTGTTATTTCTGTATGTTTTTTTTTTTTTGTTTTTGCTTTTGTTTTATGAGACAGGGTGTCTCTGTATCCTTGGCTGCCCTGGAACTTGCTATGTTGACCAACCAGCCTTGAACTTACATAGATCCTCCTGCCTCTGCCTCCTGAGTGCTGAGATTAAAGGCATGCACCACCACTACCCTAAACTTGATTGCTTTTTTCTCCTTCCTTCCTTCCCCTTTGT
Organism: Microtus oregoni; assembly: GCF_018167655.1. NCBI lineage: Eukaryota > Metazoa > Chordata > Mammalia > Rodentia > Cricetidae > Microtus > Microtus oregoni. The sequence goes on from NW_024543081.1 coordinate 14,524,211, forward strand.
CTTTAATTAAATTAGATTAATATTTTTTGACACAGCATTTCCAAACAGGTGTACTGACATGTACCTATGTTCTCAGCACTCAGGAGGCAGAAATCACAGGATCTAGAGTTTAAAGTCATTGTTAGCTTTACAGAAAGTTCAAGGACAGCCTGAGCTACATGAGACCTGTCTCAAGCAACCAGCCAATCAAGAAAGGAAAGCATCGTGCCATTCAGTTCAGGCTGACCATGAACTTAACACTTATCCTAGACTAGCCCCAAACTCATAATCCTCCTGCGTCAGCCTCCTGAGTGTTGACTTTTGTGTTTGCCTTAAGACACATCTCTGTCTCTGGGTGTTGTGGTCTCCACTAAGGCCCCTGTTCTATAGAACAGCACATTAGACTCATTACTTGTCTCAGAGTCCTCCAGTTTCCACTTACCTTTTTATTTTGAAGCCCTGCCTGGATGGTTTTTCCTTGAACTGTCTAGCTGGGTTCCATAGCTAAGATCACAATGGGATATCATTTGTGATTGTGTGGTGGGCCAAGCTTATGACCAAGTATCATAGATGAGTTAATCCAGGCCCAGGGATGGAAGACACCAGTCCAGGGCCACACACTTCCTCATCTGCTGGTCAGCAAAATGCAGTGGCTGCTAGCTGAGTTCTTTCTCTGTCCTTTCCAAACACGGTGGCCTGGACCAGTCAGGAAGCTGGGTGGCATCTGTCCCAGGCCACTGTGTAGCTCAGGGAGCCCTGACTTAGCTCTGTGGAGGGGAGGATCCTCCGGGGAAGGTTTCTCAGAGGAGAGAATCGTGGAAAGGGATCACAGTAGACCCGTAGAGACTTTTGTGATCATAACGGAAGTGGGAGGCTTTGTGGTGGTGGTGCACACCTTTAATCCCAGGACTCGGGAGGCAGAGACAGGCGGATCTCTATGAGTTTGAGGCCAGCCTAGTCTACAAGAGCTAGTTCCAGGACAGGCTTCAAAGCTACAGAGAAACCCTCTCTCGAAAAACCAAAATAAAATAAGATAAAATAAGAAGTGGGAAAGAGTGTCTCAGGAAGGGACTACATGTTCCTGAGCCTGGAGGCGGTAATGGGGCCTTATATCAGTCTTGCCACAGCATGGCCTTTCTTTACCTGGTACACCTGGCAGTGACTCTCCCCTGTCGTTCTTTGATTGCTCTTTTCTATGGCAGACAAGGGGATGTGGCCCTACCCCCTTATTACCAGCCTGAGGAGGATGACGAGATGCCCTTTATCTGCTCCCTGTCGGGGGACAACGGCATCATGGGCTGTCACGAGATTCCCCCACTGAAGGAGCAGGGCCGAGAATGCTGCCTGTCCAAAGATGATGTGTATGACTTTGGGGCGGGGCGCCAAGACCTGAACGCCAGCGGCCTCTGCGTCAACTGGAACCGCTACTACAACGTCTGCCGCACGGGCAATGCCAACCCGCACAAGGGCGCCATCAACTTTGACAACATCGGCTATGCCTGGATTGTGATCTTCCAGGTGAGAACATTCAGGCCCAGGACTGGTCGGCCAGCAGTGGGTGACCTGGCTGGCAGCCTTACTCAGCAGGTAAAGTCTTGAGCTGGACTTGGTCATTCACTCCTTGAGAGCTGTCCAACATGCTGGTGGGCTAGGCTTCATCCTGCTCACTTTGTGGGCAGGAAACTCAAGGTTTGAAGGAGGAAACCATGCCTGTTGGCCAAGGAGTCTGCGGTGGCTAAATAGCGAGTCAAGATTTCTATCCACTTGGGGCTCCCCTCTAAACCTTTGCTCCTTACAGATGCCCAAGTGGGTTGGGTCAGAGCAGGGAGTTCTGTTCACAGAAGCAGGGCGTGACTCTGTTGGAAGGTCTGGGCTGAGCCAAAGCAAGGCCCACCATGCTAAGGAAAGTCATTGCAAGAACAATGACAACTGGGGCCAGGCCTGGGCGGAGCCTGACTGGCTGGCATAGAAGATGCTTTCGCCCTGGGGCCATTGTACCCATGCAGCCGTTTTACAGACCATTGTGGCTCCTGTACCAACTCCTTCTCTGTACTCTTGAGGGAACGAGGCATGGTTCTTTCAGGAAACAGGGGCTGTAGGACATTGGGGGTCTTGTTTCTGCCTCGGTCTTCTATTCAATACTGAATGTACTCTTCACTTTGGGTGCACTGTGCTAACAAACCCCTTCCCTTGGGTGCCTGACAACAAGTCAGTGCTGTGAGTGGGGATGCCAGCCCCTGTACCGTGAGGCTCCGCTGTCCTCAGAAGGAAGAGGAGAAGGAGAGCAGAGGAGGGCAGGGGGCTCCCACTCTGCTCTTGGAAGGATCATAACAGAGATTCAGAGCTGGGCAGCAACTGAACTCGTGCTCAGTCACTGTGTTTTGGGTCTCTTGGTTGGTCAGCCCAGAGGGTGGAGGCTGCTCAATGCTTTGCCACAAGCCAAGGTGAGGCCGAGCCAGGGAGGCCCCAGTGCTTAGCCTGTCCCTCCCCAGGTGGCTCTTAGTCTCTGAATGGCGGTCAGATGACCTGCCACACCTCAGCCCCGCTGTGAGCTCTGCTGTCAGTGTATGGAAGAAGTCAGTGTGCTTAAATCCAGGGTTCTCTGCTTCTCCATCGTGTGGGAGTCCCTGCTCCCCTCCTGCCTGGCAGCGTGATGTTGTAACACCAGTGTCTCTTTGAACCTTGGTTTCTGTATCCATGCTGCCCCCTACCCCAGCCCTTGGGGTGCACAGGAGGGCCCAGTGTCTTAGACTCCACCCTCTCCTCGTGCTGGCTGCAGGTGATCACGCTGGAAGGCTGGGTGGAGATCATGTACTACGTGATGGATGCACACTCTTTCTACAACTTCATCTACTTCATCCTGCTCATCATAGTAAGTATCAGGGCAAGTTCAGGACCGTGGACCACAGCACTAGGTCTGGGTGGAAGGGAGAGGAGGGGTGGGCAGTCCCCAGGGAGCCCTCTGGGCTAGGGGAGCCTGGTGAGACAGGAGGCAGCCAGAGGCGTAGGCATCCGTCTCCAAGGAGGGAATATTTTAAATGCAGCCAAGCAGCCAGTGATTGAAGGGGCTCATCAGGGCTGTGGCTGGGAGCATTCATCACTTCCCCTTGCCTTCACTTCTCATCTCTCTACATTAACTTCTGCCCCATTGATTCTGCTTGTCTTTCTCTGCCCCTATCTCCAGGAATACATTCTTCCAGGGTCTTACCCAGGGGTATAGTTCCAAAATGGAGCTTCCCAGGGGTACCATTTGGTCCCCATTTTTCTTGGGGAAGTCAAGATGCTTTGACTGATTGCATGAACCTCGTTCCTAGGCAAGACATAGGGTGGGAGGTTGGCTTTGGTGGAGCTCTGGGAAAGTCTTTGAACTCTGGATTCTCTGCAGCTCTGTCTGTGGCCAGGTGATGGAGGCAGGGGTCTCTCTGCCCTTCTAGGTTAGCACTTCCTGTCCCTGCTTTCCAATGTCCACCTTGTCCTGCCTGCCTGTGGCTTCTCCCTTAGCATAATCTGCAGAGGCCAGGCCTCTGGGAGAGCTGTGTTTGCTCCCCAGCATGAAGGCTGAGTTCTGCAGCTTACTGGTGGTGGGGGAAGGCAAGCTTGGCTCCCATGAGGAACACCCTGACTGAGGAGTTTGGAGAGACTGGCTGCTGACCAGAGACACACCTGCTGTGATGTAACTCCAGTGGTTTCCTGGGGATCCTGAGGCCTTGGACTCAGGAGAGACCATGGAGGAAAGAAAGAAGGGCCAAGATTTCATTCTGCTTCACTGGCTATTCAGAAACATTTTCAACAGAACATCCCAGAAAGATGGGCTGAGTTCTAGGGACAGAGCAGGGATCCTGGCCCCGCCCCACTCCAAGGAGCTCACAGTCTGGGAAGGAAGGGCTGACAGGTGACAGTGACATATAGAACCTTAGGTAGAAAGACGCCCATAAGGCTGGAGGATGCAGGTAATTTCCTGGAGGAAGGCAGGATGCTCAGTCCTCTGCCACAGGAAGCCATTGACTCATGGTATGATTTGAGGCAGGCCACTCACGGACTCTGTGAGATGGGACAGTGACAACACAGTACCCAGGTGATGGGGAGGGTTAGCTGGGATGCAGCTGGGAGCCTGTATACCCTTGGTATCCAGTAACTGATCAGTAAATATGCCCTGATGTTATTGGGGTCGCTGAGTCCCAAGTGTCCTGTCTCTGGAGAGAGGGTACCATCCGCAGGCCGATGGGGGTCTTCCATCTTCATACACAGCTCCCAGCACTCCTCTGGTTAGGAAAGTCCTGTCCCCACTTTGCTCCAGTTTCAGAGAGGACGAGGGCTGCCTGGGTCACCCAGGGCAACCACTGCTGGGCAAAGGCTAGGTGGTGACCATACAGGGGGCAGAGTGTAATCTCTCTGGTTCCTGTGTCCCTAACCAGTCCAGGCATGGCAATGCAGCTCTCTGGGAAATGCTATGGAGAAGACGATGGAGCAGAGGACTGCTGGCCATCTCTTTGTCTAAGAGGCAGTCTGTTTTCCAGAGTCCTCTGGGCCAGGAAGTCCTCTTCGCCTTTAGCCCTTTCAGTTGTGTGTAACAGGGAGAGGAAAGAAGGATAAACCAGTGACTGGGGCAGCCATCTGCATGTACCTGTGGGTGATGTCCCAGGAGGCTGGAGGCCACATCTCTCCTGCCAGGCCAGAGGTGCTCATTCGGGGTTAGTGAGTACCAGGGGGAGATGGCCGGTACCAGAATAGTTAGATGGGATACAGTGGGGCTACCCAGCTCCATCCCCCCCCTCCAGCACACAGCCGAAGTCCATGCCAGTGAGCAGGACTCAGGAGCTTCAGTGACTTGAAGGATTGTGTCTTTCCTCTTGGCTTCAGCATCTCTGTCCTACATGGGTGGATAGGGAGGCCAGGCCTTGGTCCTGATGGGGCCTGGGCTTGGATGCAGTCCTAGTCTGACCTGGGAAGTCACCTAGGCTGTGCCTTCCCCTGCAAGGACTCAGTGATCTTTTCCTGTCCCATCTGTGTCTGTGTTTCTGTCTCTCTGGGCCCCTCCATCTTCCCTGAACCTCTGTCTGTCTGTTTCCACCCCCAACGCTGCCTTCTCCATGTGCCCCCATGCTGCTGTCTCTCTCCCTTCCTCCCTCTCGCTGTCTTCCTCCCTTCTCCCCATCTCCTTTCTTTTCTCTCTCTTCTCCTCTCTCCCTCCCATTCTTTCCCCCTTTCTGTCTTTGACTCTCTGTGCTCTGGCTGTCCCTGTCTTGCTGTCTCTCTGCTGTGTATTCTGTCCTCTCTTCTGTGCCTCTGGTCTGTTCGCTCCCCCCTTCCCCATTTTTGCTGTCTCTGGCTTCCTTCTCTGTCTCCTGCTCTTGCTAACCCATTCTCTATCTCTGTCCCCTTTTCCTGTGCCCTCTTGTTGGCTCTACTCCTCTCTTTACTTCCTTGGCCCCACTGTTCCCTCTGCCCCCTGTTCCTGTCCTTTCCTCCTGTTGGTCACAGGTGGGCTCCTTCTTCATGATCAACCTGTGCCTCGTTGTCATAGCGACCCAGTTCTCGGAGACCAAGCAACGGGAGCACCGGCTGATGCTGGAGCAGCGCCAGCGCTACCTGTCCTCCAGCACGGTGGCCAGTTACGCCGAGCCTGGCGATTGCTATGAGGAGATCTTCCAATATGTCTGTCACATCCTTCGCAAGGCCAAGCGCCGTGCCCTGGGCCTCTACCAGGCTGTGCAGAACCGGCGTCAGGCCACGGGCCCGGGGACACAGGCCCCTGCTAAGCCTGGGCCCCATGCTAAGGAGCCCAGCCACCGCAGTAAGTGGCCTTGCCCCTGCAGCTCATATAACATGACCTGGGGAGGGGTCTCAAAATGGCAATATTACAAGCGGATCATGCCTATTGGAACAAGTGTCCATATCAGATGTGGGATCCCAAGGATTCATTTTAGACTCTGGTGTTTCCCTTAGGGCCTATCCAGGACTCATCTGCTCTCCTCATCCCTTGCCCTATTCCCTGTCCGGCCTGTGTGGGGTAGCCCTCTCCCTGGAGAAATTCTTCCAAGTTCTTCAGGCAAACCTGGGCGCCACTCCCTTGAACCTACACTTGAAAGTCAAGTGCACAGTGATTGGTTCATAGCCTTGTAAGATTAGCCTCCCTCTTGTCACCACCTACATCATCTCCCACTGTGGCTCCCAAGGCCGTTCCCTGCTTACCAGCACACCTGAGTAATGACGTCAGGCTCCTGGCACATGGGCAGTGCATGCCATGGCACATGGTGTCCCTTGTCCCCATCCTCTGCTCCTGCCTCGTGCTTGAGTGACACTGGACTATTTGTGCAAGTCTGGTGTTCAGTTTAGAAAGGATATTCTCGCTAGGTACATAGGGCAGTGGCTAGCGTGCTTGCTGAGCATGTGTGAAAGAAAACTCGAGATTCAAGCCCCATGAGGCATGGTGGTAATCCTGGTGCTCGGGACATAGAACTGGAGGATCAGAAGTTCAAGGGCATCCTTAGCTATATAGTGAATTCAAGATCAGGTTGGTCTACATGAGACCCTGTTGCAAGGAGAGAGAGAGAGAGAGAGAGAGAGAGAGAGAGAGAGAGAGCGCCCCGAGAAGGGGGCAGACTAAAAATGGTGTCTCCAGTTCTGAGAGGGGAAAACCAAGGTCCAGGGAGATGAAGACATGGTTTGGCATGTCAACGAAAGGCCCAGCCCCATAGAGTGTCAGAGGTGCTGGGCCTTGCTGAGTGTCTGTCTCCAGCTGCAAATACACCCCACCCTAAATGGAGGCCACCCAGGCTACCAGGGGACTCCAGGTTTGGTCCACTTTCTCCCAGCTGGTGCTGAGAAATTGGCCGGCCCCAGGACTGTTCCTTGGAGCAGCTGTGGGGCATGGCATGTCCTGTTCCCCTTATGAACTTGAACACCACGGGGCTACCCATCTCTTTTTCCAGAGCAAAGGGATCTCCTAGCTTGTGCCTGTGAGTGGCAACAATTACTGCCCGAGGCCCTGACTCCATGCTCCCAGCTCTCTCACCCTGTTAGAGACCAGCGGAGGCCAGACAGTTGCCCACTGTCCTCAGACACTAGCCATCTAGATGTGGTCCCAGGTGACCCGTGGGCTAGACTAGCAAGTGGAGAGGAGAGCTGGGGTCTGGGTAAGGCTAGCTCTTCCTAGGGGTGTGAGTATTAGGAAGGCTTCTTGCTGTTGCCACCACCCTCATCCTGGAACTCTGTGGGGGGAAGCTCTTCATATTAATTCCTCCTCTCCTCGGGCCTCCAGACCTTCTTTTCCTGAGTCTAGCAGTGATGTGGCTGAGCAGGGCTTTGGTTCTCCAAGGCTGGAGCAGAGTGGCTCGGGCATCTGGTTGCTTTGCAGTATTGGAAGCCGGTGTGGAAAAGTGCAGGAGTTCCTGCTTTTCTTTCCCATTAGCGCTTTTTTCTTTGTCTTATTCAAGCAAAATGTGCGTATGTCACTACGATATAGAAAAGTTTAAATAAGGAGCCAGCCAGGCATGGTGGCTCATGCCTTTAATCCTAGTATTGGGAGGTAAAGGCAGGTGGATCTCTGAGTTTGAGGCTAGCCTGGTCTACAGAATGAGTTCTAGGACAGCCAGGGCTAAACAGAGAAAAAAAAAAGAAATAAAAAGAAGAAACCAAACCAGGTAGAGGGAAGCCTCCTGACATCTCTTTGAATTGGCTTACAGATCCAAGGCTAGCCTAGGCGATTCAAGGCTAGCCTGGCATTGAAAGCCTCAGACACTGTCTTAGTTAAGGTTTCTATTTGAGTGAAGAGACACCATGGCCAGAGAGGCAACTCTTATAAGAAAAACATTTAATTGGGGTGACTTACTTATAGTTCAGAGGTTCAGTCCATTATCATCATGGTGAGGAGCATGCTTGGGAGCACGGCAGACATGCTGCTGGCTACAACTTGATCAGAATGCAACAGGAAGTCAACTGAGACACTAGTTGGTATCCTGAGCATAGGAAACCTCAAAGCCCACCTCCACAGTGACACACTTCCTCTAACAAGGCCATTCCCACTCCAACAAAGCCACACCTCCTAATAGTGCCACTCCCTATGAGATTATGGGGGCCACAGACCCCATTTGTTGTGATCCTTCCTGCCCCGTCCCCATTTAGCCTGACTTTTGTATGAAGGGAAGTCCTGGGAACCCAGAGAGCGAGGTTGCCTCGTCTGGGGCTGTGCCTCCTCCCTGAGAACTTCACACAGATGAGCAAAGTAGGGAATGCCAAAGCTACCATAGCTTCCTCTGTGGGGTGTCCACTTTCCATGCAGACCTGCAGTCCCCAGATCCCTATAACTGTGCCTGGGAAGGTCCATTGAGTGACTGGCCCAAAGTCAAGGTCAAAGATGACCAAGAGTTAGCACAGACTGAGGTGCCAGGCACTGTGGTGAGCCTGTCACATGTTTCGTGAAGACAATTCTCTTGCAACTTTGGTGGGTGGGTGCTCCATTCCTACTTCTGTACAGGGACAAAACCCAGGTGGAAATAAAATGTTTTCCCAAGCAGCACCAGGCCCACCAGGCGGACTTCACTTGCTTTAGGCAATGTCCCTCGGGCAGCTGGGGACCCGCTTTGGACACTAATGCTGGTCTCTGTTTGTTTTTCAGAGCTGTGCCCACGACACAGTCCCCTGGACCCCACCCCCCACACTCTGGTGCAGCCCATCTCTGCTCTTCTGACCTCTGACCCTAGCAGTTGCCCACGCTGCCAGCATGAGGCAGGCAGGCGGCCCTCAGGCCCAGGCAGCACAGACTCAGGCCAGGAAGGCTCGGGCTCTGGTGGCTCCGCGGAGGCTGAAGCCGACGGGGATGGACCCCAGAGCAGTGAGGATGGGGCCTCCTCAGGCTTGGGGAAGGAGGAGAAGCAGGAGGATGGAGCAGCCCGACTGTGTGGTGATGTGTGGAGAGAGACACGAGCCAAGCTGCGGGGCATCGTGGACAGCAAGTACTTCAACAGAGGCATCATGATGGCCATCCTGGTCAACACTGTCAGCATGGGCATCGAGCACCATGAACAGGCCAGTGAGGGTACAGGGCTTGGGCCAGGTTGTGGGTAGGGAGAAGCAGGCCAATGTGGAGCATTGGCCAGGGGTGGAGGGGCACACCCAGGCCAGACTGAGCCCACCACCACATCTATCTCCTTGACCCTGGCTAGGGTAGTCTAATCCTTTCACAGGGCTCCAAATCCTTGCCCAAGGCAACACTTGGGGGTAGATGCTCTTGGGTATCTTTAGAATGAATGGAGCCGGGTGGTGGTGGCACACGCCTTCAATCCCAGCACTCGGGAGGCAGAGGCAGGTGGATCTCTGTGAGCTCAAGTCCAGTCTGGTCTACAAGAGCTAGTTCCAGGACAGGCTCAAAGCTACAGAGAAACCCTGTCTCGACCCCCCCCCCCCCAAAAAAAAAAGACTGGTTGATGAATGTGGTTCACTGGCAGGATAAGACTTCATGAGTTAGGACCCAACTCAGAGGTTGCCTGCTTCTTTTCCTCCTAAGCTGCCCAGAAGTCTGCAGCCCATAGGGCACTCCTGTCAAATGCTGGCTCCATTTGGAGTAACCCTATTTCCTGGCTCCTGTCCACTAGTCTTTTTTGGAGGGTGTGGCTTCCTTGGCCTGCTCCTCAGCTTGGTGGGGCACCCCCACTTCCCAGCTGGGAATGCCCAGGCTCACTGACCTTAGGTCCCAGAGATAGCTAGCAGCCCAGCTTGAACCCACCTACTGTGGCAAGATTGACATCCCAGCAGGAATTGGATTCTGAGCCCCCCTGGCTATGGTGTCCTTGTCATTCTGCAGAGCCCTCCCCTGTGCCTAGAGGGGGCCACACTCTTCATTTCTCTGCTCATTAGCTCACCAAGCACAGGCTTCATTCAATTTAGTTAAATGTGGCCCCTGGGGCTGCCACCCGACACTCGGTTGGTACTGCAGGTTTGCCAGTTATTCTGACTTAATTAAGAAGATCTTTGGGGAGGGCTGCTGAGTGGGATCTCTGCAGGGAGAAGCTGGTGAGAGGAGAGGACTAAACTTTACCTTAAGGCCCTAGACCGTCAGAGCGCAGGGGACCCAGCTGGGCTTATGCTCTTGGGGAAGGTGCTGGGGGAAGAGCTGTTCTCCAGAGCCTGGCTCTGGTGTCTACGCCCTGCCCTACCAGAGTGGGCGCTGTCTCTGGCTTGCTGGAACCAGCTGGTGAGCACCAGTTTTCTCACACCTGGGAATGTAGCAAGCAGTTGTCAAATAGTTGCTTGTTTGAGATGGATTCCGGGGAGAGAATTTACACCATGGAACTTGGCAGGTTTATTTGAACCCCATTGGTCTCTGATTTTTGAAGCCCCTCCAAGGCAGCACCACAGCAGAGGCAGCTCTTCCTTTGCCCCCCTGCTTGACCTCGGGCCAGTCACGGTCTCTACATGAGTCTGCTCAGGGTCTTTTCTGACTCACCTCTTGACCCTGCTGTATCCCACTTGAGCAGGCTGACTTCCTTTAAAAAATTGTTTTGAGCTGGCCACGATAGCACACACCTTTAATCCCTGCACTTGGGATGCAGAGGCAGGGGATCTCTGAATTTGACACCATTCTAGTCTTAAGAGCTTGTTCTAGGACAACCAGGGCTACACAAAAAACCCTGCTTCGAAAAGAAAAAAAATCAACCATTTGTTGTTCTTTACCCATCGAGCTACCTTGTCGGGGCCCCAAACTTTCTAACTCTGCTGGAGCTTCTCCCATTGGTACAGCAGAAGTCACGTGGTGTGCAGTTGCCTCCTACCTGGAGTCCCCACCTGGCTGGAAGAGGCTCCTCCCAAGTGTAGGGTCTACCCTGATCTCCTCGTCTGCAACCTCAGCCTTGAGATGTCTCCCTCCGAGGCAGATCATGTACTGGGAACTTAGTAAGCTCTAGGCCTAGAGAGAGCAAGGTGTCCCTGAGTCCTCACAAATATTTTCCAGGCTAGCATCACGGCTTCTTGTTTTCACACTTGGAAGGCCGCTACTCGGGGGCCATATCCTTTATTCATGGTCCAGATTTCAACCTTGGTTCTGCTGCTGACGGACAGGTGGCCCTGGGAAAGTCAAATGCTTTCCTAGCTAGTGCCTCTATCTACAGAAAAGTCAGACACCCTTCCCTCCATACACACACTCAACACACACACACCCAACACACACACCTAACACACATACACCCAACACACACACCCCCAACACACACACCCCCAACACACACACACCCAACATACACACACCCCCAACACACACACACACCCAACACACACACACACACACACACACACACACACACACACACACACGGGGTGGCCAGGAAGGACAAAAATGTGAATTCTGGTTGTCTAGTAGGCATTCATGACTCCATGACTACTAGCAGGTCTTTTGTTTAAGCTTTCTGCCACCAGCCTGGGTGAGTTTCCCATCCACTGTCTGGAGCCTCAAAAATTAATTAAAGAAGAAGCGAGGAGGAGGAAGAATTTTTAAACCATGCTTTTTAAAGCAGTACCGAGCGGCAGCCATTGTTCCGCTGAGCTCTGTGCAGAGCCTGCTGGTATTTTTGTTCCTCGCCCTGGGCTCTCAGACATCTCTCTGCGGGGAAACTGATCCGCCCCCAGGTTTATTTCGAGCATCCCCCACTGAGGTGGCCCCACAGTGTGAGGTGGCCCAGGACTGCAGATGGCATGCAAGGAAAAAGGGGAGAGGGTCATGGGTCCTTTTCCCCCACCTCCACTGGGCCCTGCACCCCACCCAAGCCTGCAGAGAACTCTGGGTACCACTTGTAAGGGGGTAAGTGCTGAGGTCATGGCTTGTCACCCCTGCCTCTCTAATTATGGGGAGCTCAGTACAGATGCTCATGGCCTATAGCATGGCCACTGCTGCTCAAATAATGGCGGGCCAGCACCATGAACAATTTGTTTGTTCAGGCTCTGTATGGCATGGATATTCCGTGTAGGGCCTGGCCTGGAAGGACTTCACAGGTGAAAGGAAGTCAGCCAGTTATGGACCTGCCTGTGTTTCATGAAGACAGAGAGAATGACCAACAAGGACCGGGTGTGTCTTGATGGCAGAGTACTTGCCTAGCATGTCCTGGGTCTAATTCCCAGCACTGAAAAAGAGAAATCCCAGGAGACCCGTGAGACTTGAGAAGCCCACACCCCTTGGGTAGTCTCTGGTTGAGTTGTGGGACCATAAGGAAAGTCAGGCCAACTTGACTGCCAGGCTTCATCTTCACAGAAGTGGGAAGGTGGGGGCAGGTGGGGAAACTGAGCAAATAGACTGCCCAGGTGACCTGGCAAGCAGCCAGCAGGACTGGTTCTGGGGTGCAGAGGGCAGCTGTGGATGAGCACAACAAATGTGGGCGCACAGGCCAGGAGGACACTCGGAGGCTTTAGGGTGGCCCTGCCTTAGTGTCTCTCTGACTAGACCTGGGCCTCCTCTCAGGCTGGGCAGGGCCACCCCAAAGCCTCATCCTGGCCCCGGTGAAGGCTGGTCAAGGCGGAGAGTGAAAAGCAGAGGTTGTATGGAATGGGCACCAGGAAGGGGTTCCTCCAGCTTAGGGCTGTCCCATCTAGGATGTAGGATCATTTTGGTTTTAGCTCCCAGGAGACTGTGTTCAAGACCTCCCCAGCTGGGGGGTGACTCAAAGCTCATTGGGTAGCTCCTATGAAGTAAACATAAATCAGGCTTAGGGTGACTCTGGGAAGAGAATTATGGGATGGTTTGGTGCCTGAAGTTATAACTCTGTGAGAGTCTCATAAGAGAGGGTGGCATTAACATGGGTTGCAACCAGGGAGGGCTTCCTGGAAGAGATGGCGTTGAGGTGGACAGCCCGTGGGGCAAGCAGGGCTGCTTGTCCACCGAGGGCCTCAAGGACACTTCTACCCTTGTGCAGTGGGGAGCCAGGGAAGGCTTTAAGCAGGGGAATAACATGTGCTGAACAAACTTCTTCTAAAATGTGTCCAGGTGATGGCACTCGGTTCCCAGGAGAGGGAGGAGACACGACTCCAGAGTGGACTCCTTCTTGGCCTGGCCATGACCCTGATTCTGACCCTGAGCCTTTCCTTCTGTCTGAGCCATGTATTTCCCAACTATTAAATGGGCACAGTGTGGGCAAGATTGGAGCTTAGATGATAGGCGTTTAGAAAGTGCTCCACAGGCCTGCCCTCAGGAGGAACTTAGCTGACACCTGCTGCCATTGTCACCATGGTGCTAGACTGGGCTTGAGGGGTTCCTGGACGGTTCAAAGACCCTTGTATGTCCTTTTATCTACCTCTATAGAGGTGGCCAGGAACTGGACAGCCTGGGACCGCTAAGCCCAGCACGGGGCAAGAAGGAGCCCCTTGTACCTTCTAGATGCAAGCTGAGTTTTCTGACCTGCACCACCTGCTCTTCCACAGGGAGCATGTTAGACATCAGACCTCTCATTATCTGTTGTTCTGTCTGCCCGTCCGTCTGTCTGTGATTTTTGTGTTGTCTCTCCTGGCCTGTCTTTGATTTCTACCTTATCGCTGTGTTTCAATCCACCCCTTTCCTCCCCGCTCCCCCAAAATAGGATGTCAGGTAGCCTAGGCTGGCCTTGAACTCAATATATAGTCAACAATGACCTTGAACTTCTGATCCTCTTGATGCCAACCTCTGCAGTGCTAAGATATACTGAGTTAATGGGTGTGGTGATTGCACTTAGGACCTTGTGCATGTTAGGCAAACTCTCCACCGACAGAGCCAGGTCCCAAGACCTCCTTCCTCACATCTTCATCAGGGCTTTCGCCTCTGCTCTGTGCTCTCCATATTCCTGTCTGTCTGTCCATCCACTCGGCTTCTGTCTCTCTGCATCTCTGCCTCGTCCCTTCCATCCCCCGCTTGGCCTCCCACTGGTGGTGTCTATATTCATCTGTCTGCCTCTCTCCAGCCTGCCTCTCTCCCAGAAAAATGCTCTTGGGAGTGATGGATGGTCCATTAGAGAGAGATTAACAGGTGTGCACTGCCTGGAGACAAGGCTGTTGCGGGGGAGGAGGGAGGCGAGCTAGTGACCTTTCTGAAGCGCTGCCGTGGCTCGAGCACAGTTGGAAGGAACACGTACACATTGTGTGCGGCTGAGAGCCAGCGGAGGGCCATCACAGACCCATCAGCAGCCACCCTTCTCATCTCCAAAGATCTGGTTTGGGTGGGCCGAGTGAGCAGCATCAGAGTCCCTCCATCCCACTGCCTTCCCAGGGTCCTGCTCATCTTGCGCTTTGCGAGTCAAATATAACTGTGGATGGAAATGGGACCCTCTCCTTTTATCTGGACTTGAGAGGAACTGGCAGTTTTATTGGATTTCCTGGGCACTAGATGGGAAGCTGGTGGCTGCATAAATTTTTCTTTCTTCTTGTAAATCATACGGAATCAAAGTGGGGCCCCTGGGGTTCCCTGCTGCTCGGTGGAAGGCCTGAGCTTGGAGTTAGGGTGCCGGCAGGGTGGGGGATGGCTAGCTGTCATTGCACTTGCCTGCCACCCAGCCCTTGCCCTGGCTGGGAGTTTGGCTTGGTTAGCCTGCTCTGTTCTCCCGTGTCACTGGCTTTCTTCTTTGACTTCCCCCGGGAGACTGCCTGGCTCCCCAGCACTGTCTCCCAAGCTTAGCTTTGCCAGCGTTGGTGGGTATTGGCTTGCTTTGTTTTGGGGTGATTTGTGGGACTCTGCCAATGAGAGTGGGCATCCCCTGACCCCCCTCAGGAACATAAAGGTCCAGCACAGTGTGGGCTCTTGGAAGACCTATGTGATGCACCCAGGAGGAACCAAATGAATGAATGAGTGGATGGGCTGATTCAGGCAGTTTCTGTGTGCTGCAGCGGAGTCCAGCCTGCTATTGCTGCTGGGTGGTTCCATGTAAGCCAGTCCCCAGCACCCAGCCGGTTCCTTCTAGTCTGCTATTCCTGCTGGGTGGTTCCTTGTAAGCCAGCCCCCAGCACCCAGCCGGTTCCCTTACTTCTAGTCTGCTATTGCTGCTGGGTGGTTCCGTGTAAGCCAGCCCCCAGCATCCACCCGGTTCCCTTGCTTCTCAAATGGAAAGGTCAGCGATGGCCTATCAGGCTTTGAGGTTCAGTGATGGAGGAATAAGTGGCCCGTTCTTTTCCTAGGTTTCAGGCAGGAGCCATTGGTGTCCCCTTGAGCGCTATGTCCTTCACCATGGAGAGGAGAGCCTCTTTGCCTCACACCCTTAGCCATAGGCTGTGTCTTCTACACCTTGCTTGTGGATGGGGGGGGGGTCAGAGGCAGGGGCCAGGCCTGGAACCATCCTTTTTATCCCCATGGAACTGTCTGTTTCAAAGCAGGGTCTTCAGTGGTTCCATTTTAAGCTGCTACCTGCCTCTTGAAACCCCGAGAGAAATAGCTCTACGGGAAGAGGGAGGCCTGTGGCTGCAGAATGGGGGTCCACTGCCACTGGCTAGTGACTCTGGACACTTCCCTTGATCTTCTTGGTGTTCCCTGAGAGTCACTGTGGAGGTGTCCTGTGCCTAGGGTTGTGCCTGGCATGCAGTAGGTACCCTGTCTTTTGATTTCTGCTTCCTGGCAGTGTGTGAGCGGCTGATCCATCTGTAGCATGGGTAGTAATGCCTCCCAGTGCACAGTACAGCATCACTGGTGGACTGCCTCACTCCTTGGCAGACGCCACCCCAGGATCCAAAGGTAGCACAGCTAAGAAGCCTTAAAGACTACAGTGCCATGACAGGGACACGCCAGGGTCACATGTTCTTCACCCTACATCCCACAGCCTGAGGAGCTGACCAACATTCTGGAGATCTGTAATGTCGTCTTCACCAGCATGTTTGCCCTGGAGATGATCCTGAAGCTGGCTGCCTTTGGGCTCTTCGACTACCTGCGAAACCCTTACAACATCTTTGACAGCATCATTGTCATCATCAGGTAACCACACTGCCACCTCGAAGCTGAGAGCGGGAGTGAGAGCCCCAAGCCCTGATAGCACAGGAAGTCTCTGAATGACAAAAGAAACTCTTACTGACAAATACCGAATAAACTGGTCATTTAGTAATCTATGCTTCTGCATTAGATGCGCTCAGTCGGGGTCGCAGTGAGTCTGAGGCCACCGAGTTCCAAACGGGTTGGAAACACAGAAATGGCCTCATCAGTCATTATGCCACCTGAAGATATTAGCTATTCTGATTGCCCATGAAGTCATGGCTCTGGCTGAATCTCTGGTTTGTTGTTTATGTTCATAATCAAAAGAAGCACGCAACCTCAGAGAGAGGACAGTGACATCCAGATCCTTGTGAGGCTTTAGACAAAGACTGCTGCCTTCTCGTTGTTTTTTTTTTCTTTTTTTTTTTTTTTTCTTCTAAGTTTTTTGAGACAGGGTTTCTCTGTGCAGCTTTGGAGCCTGTTCTGGAACTCACTCTATAGACCAGGCTGGCCTTGAACTCACAGGGATACATACATCTACATCTGCCTCCCGAGTGCTGGGATTAAAGGCGTGCACCACCACCACCTGGCTGCTTTGTCCTTCTTTACAAGTGTGCATATGAACGTGTGTGTGCATATGCGTGTGTGTGTGTGTGTGTGCAGGTCAGAGGACAACTTGGCAGGAGTCACTTCTCTCCTACTATGTGGGTCCTGAGGATTGAACTCAGGTCATCAGGCTTGGTTCCAAGCTTCTTGATCTGCTCAGGTATCTCACCAACTCAAGAGCCACAGGCTTCTTAATGCAGGACCCATGGGCTCCTGGCTAAGAAAACCTGATTTAAGGGGTGCTGTGGAGTAGCACCCAACACCATTTGTTAGATGGATGGCTGGATGATGCAAGCTGTTTCTCTGTCCTCCTTGCCCTGTCTACCTCTTCCATCTTCCCATCCTCTTGGCCTCCCACTGACCCCTCTGCCTCCCCCTCAACACTGGCTGCAGCATCTGGGAAATCGTGGGACAGGCGGACGGAGGCCTGTCGGTGCTGCGCACCTTCCGGCTGCTGCGGGTGCTGAAGCTGGTGCGCTTCATGCCGGCGCTGCGGCGCCAGCTCGTGGTGCTCATGAAGACCATGGACAACGTGGCCACCTTCTGCATGCTGCTCATGCTCTTCATCTTCATCTTCAGGTGCGCCCTGCCCAGCCAGGACTCAACACTGGGGAACCTGATAGGGGCTGTGGGCATGAGCCTGGGATGTGATGGCTAGGGGAGGGAGGATCTGGCTGTGAACCCAACGCTATCACTCAACCCTGTGGGCTTTGGGCAGGTCCTTCTTCTGAGCCCCGACATTCCCCTCTATTAACACGGACTTGGGATTGCCCTCTCTTCTGGCTCTGGGTGGTCTCAGCAGCTGCAGAGAGCTCAGTGTGCTAAGTCTCACGAGCCGCTTCCTTCTCTTGCACAGCATCCTTGGGATGCATATCTTCGGCTGCAAATTCAGCCTCCGCACAGACACAGGAGACACAGTCCCCGACAGGAAGAACTTTGACTCCTTACTGTGGGCCATTGTCACAGTGTTCCAGGTGAGTGATAGCTGACAGCTCTTGGATTTCAGGGGTGCGTAGGGAGAAGCGTCTGGATGGCAGGTCCTGGACAGTCTTAGGCTAACAGTCTGGGCTTGGAAGGATTCCAGGGCTGAATTTGTATCCTTTTCAACAGATCCTCACGCAGGAGGACTGGAACGTTGTCCTCTACAATGGCATGGCCTCCACCACTCCATGGGCTTCCCTCTACTTTGTTGCCCTCATGACCTTTGGCAATTATGTACTCTTCAATCTCCTGGTGGCCATCCTGGTAGAGGGCTTCCAGGCTGAGGTAACTATCGCCCTGGGCAGGCCATTGGGCAGGGGACAGGGAGCCTGTTTGGGGGATAAGTACCAGCTTATAATTTTAGCAAGAAACATCCCCCTGAAGTAGAGTTGTCTGAGGCAGCAAGTTTCCCATCCCGATCCTGGAAGCAAATGGAAGCTGCATCCAGTATGGGTGCCTTCACTACCTCAGATTCTAAAGCTTCCAAGACCTGGCTTTCCAGAGCCTGCCTCTCCCTCCATCTGTGTGGCTTTGGGGAGTCCTGGAGATCAGGAAAACTGGGCTTTGTGGCCGACGTCCTCACTAACCTCTCAGGTCCCCGTTCTGAACCACTTTCCCCGTCTGTAAAAGGAGGGTGGAAGCACCCATTGAAAAATCCCAAGGGTAGGAAAAGGCAGAGCCGACCTGTGTCAATGTGAGCTGATTTCCAGGGTGATGCTAATCGCTCCTACTCTGACGAGGACCAGAGTTCATCCAACATGGAGGAGTTTGACAAGCTCCCAGAGGGCCTGGACAGTAGCGGGGGTAAGCACACGTCCACTTTCCACTCAGGGTCAGGAGCCTTCTGTAGATTCCCAGGTGGGCATAGGGTACGATGGCTTCCCCATGAAGCCTGGGCTCCGGGATTGCCACTGGTCTGTTTTTTTACAATTATATCCAAAAGAGATGCCTGGCTTCAGAAATGGACATTCACAGACCTCCTGGGTTCCCCTAGAAAGCCCACCTGCTGCCCTTCCTACATGGGACCCTGAGTTAAAGCCCCAGTGTTTAAGGATGTGGCCTGTGTTCTGGTTATGTCTGCTACCACTAGGGTAGCCTTCTCCAACCAAGCCCAGTGGCCAGGGTAACCCAAGAAGACAGTGTCTGCCTGTGAGCATGGGAGTGAGGTTCTCCTGCTGGGTGGAGGTCGAGGCCCCAGAACAGAAGGAAGGGTTCATGAGGAAGTAAATAAACAGCCTTGCAAGGAGGATGGAGGAAGGCGTGTGAAGTAGGTGGCAACCTCCGGGATTTCCTGGTCAAGGATGTCTCCCCAGAAAAAGCTCTTCATCTACATACATCTTCTGATTGGCTCATGTCTGTCTGTCTGTCTGCTTTCTTCATCTCACACCTCCAGATCTCAAGCTCTGCCCAATACCTATGACACCCAATGGACATCTGGACCCTAGCCTCCCCCTGGGTGGGCATCTGGGTTCTGCTGGTGCCATGGGCCCTGCCCCTCGTCTCTCACTGCAGCCAGACCCGGTACTGGTGGCCCTCGACTCCCGCAAAAGCAGTGTCATGTCATTGGGCAGGATGAGCTACGATCAGCGTTCCTTGGTGAGTCGTGTGGGTGCTATGATGGATGCTCCTTGCTGGAGGTGGAAAGCACTGAGGGACCGTGGTAGGAAGTGCCCTGGCTAGGGTACCACACTATCTAGTTTAAACCAGTCAGGGTCTGTGTTTATGGCAGTTCTGGGTGCTCTGTGCCAGAATAGGTCTTGGTAGCTGGAATGAAAGGGTAAGGTAGGAAAGGCTGTGGTGTGGTGGAGAGACCTGGGATTTCATCTTGGCAGCAATGTGTTGACTTTGGAGGTGAGGCCAACTGGAAATTTAATCTGGCCTCTGCCACCTCTGAGCTGTGTAAAAGCAAGCAAATTATCACCTTTCCCTGAGCCTCAGTTTTCTTACCTGTAAAGTAGGCCCTTATTTACTATATACTTTCCTCAAAGAAGGAGGGGGTTTAATGCCAGTCATACATTGGCGTGGGTGGGCTCACTCTAGCATGGCTTGCAGGAGGTTCAGGCCTTGGTGCTAGATTACGGTGTGGGTGACTGCTGATCCAAGCCTGGGCCTCTCCGCAGTCCAGCTCCCGGAGCTCCTACTATGGGCCCTGGGGACGTAGCGGGACCTGGGCCAGCCGCCGCTCCAGCTGGAACAGCCTGAAGCACAAGCCACCCTCAGCTGAGCACGAGTCCCTACTGTCGGGGGAGCATGGTGGCAGCTGCGCCAGGGCCTGTGAGGGTGCCCGGGAGGAGGTGCCATGCCGCACTGCACCCTTGCATGCCCCGCATGCCCACCATGCTCACCATGGACCCCACCTTGCACACCGTCACCGCCACCACCGCCGGACGCTGTCCCTCGATACTAGAGACTCAGTGGACCTGGCAGAGCTGGTGCCCGTGGTGGGCGCTCACTCGCGGACTGTTTGGAGGGCAGCGGGCCAGGCTCCGGGGCATGAGGATTGCAATGGCAGAATGCCCAACATCGCCAAGGATGTCTTCACCAAGATGGATGACCGCCGCGACCGTGGGGAAGACGAGGAGGAGATCGACTACGTGAGTTGGGACTGGACAGGACCCCTGAGAAGCTGGATTGTAAAAGCAGTTTACAGGGCTGGAAGAGGCAGATTCAAGAGACATGGCTTTGGGTTGTCCTGGAATGGTGGGTGGGGCTGGAGGGCGGGGCTTGAACTGCCCACCCCGGACCTACTGTTGCCAATCCTTTGGTTGGGGTCCGGAGTAAGAGTTCAGAGTTCATTCCGTGGCTGGTAGAGTGGGAAGAGATGGGCCGCTCTGTGCACCACCAACCCTGGCACCCAATTCCTTGTCTTGCCAGACCCTGTGTTTCCGGGTCCGCAAGATGATCGATGTCTACAAGCCTGACTGGTGTGAAGTCCGTGAGGACTGGTCCGTCTACCTCTTCTCCCCTGAGAACAAGTGAGTGGTGGCTGGCTGGGTGAGGGCCAGAGGAGAAGGGTGACATGTTTGGAAGGGCACCTCTATATGCTAGAGAGAGGAGGGTCTTCAAGGGAAGGGGGAGGGGTCTAGATGGCCCTCCTCGGCTTTCGTGAGCATCTCCTGTGTTGGGCACAAGCCTGGTCAGATGCACAAACCAGCCTGAAAGCTCAGATGGAGCCCTTCCCATCAGAGGCCTTTGTGTTAGGTGTTGGAGGCAGCTGGTTGACCTCATTACATAGGGTGTATGGTTGGGGAGGAGGCTCTAGTTGGGTACCTTTGGCAGATGTAAAGTTGGCACCTGTTGAATGGCTACAAGAAGGGAGAGGGATCTCTTCCTCTCAGCCATTCTGGTCCAAGAGTGTGTATTGGTCCTCCATCTTCCTTCTGGTCAAACTGACCCTGCAGGGGTTTCCTGACTTCCACTTAGGTTCCGGATCCTCTGTCAGACCATCATAGCTCACAAGCTCTTTGACTACGTGGTCTTGGCCTTCATCTTCCTCAACTGCATCACCATTGCCCTGGAGAGGCCTCAGATTGAAGCCGGGAGCACTGTGAGTGGCTGCCGCCCTGGGCTGGGCAGAGGCTCTCAACACTGGGGATGGCCAAGGTGGGGGAGCCCAGGAAGAGCTCGGCTAAGCCAGACACTTAGCGGCAGCTGTCGTGGCTGCTCCTGGCTGAAGCAGAGGCTGATTAGGCACATGGACAGCTGTGGAAGACTTGGACTCATGGCTTCTCCCACTCTTTCAGGAGCGCATCTTCCTCACGGTGTCTAACTACATCTTCACAGCCATCTTCGTGGGCGAGATGACACTGAAGGTTGTGGGCTTCACCTGCATCCTTCCCACTCCCACCTGGAGCCCCTGGCTTAGGCCTCACCCCTCCTGCTGGCCTGGCACTCAGCAACATTCCACAAGCCCCAGAGATCCTTCCTGTTGGGCTCTAGACCCTGGGCGGAGCTCTGGGATGAGAGGGGATCAATGCCTCCTTCTTCTCCAATTATTAAACCCAGCTAGAAGGGTGTGTTTGGGTAGACGCATTACCCTGGGGGGCTCCCAGTGTGGGTGGCTTTGGATTGAGATCTTCTTGTCGTTCTCTGAGACCATAGCTTGGAGCCTTCCCTGGGCCCAGACCTGCTCCTTCCTGCCCTTCACCAGCCTTCAGAAGAGCCCCACCTATCACCTCTTTACAGGAGGTGGAC
The DNA here is from genome assembly GCF_018167655.1 of Microtus oregoni. Classification (NCBI taxonomy): domain Eukaryota; kingdom Metazoa; phylum Chordata; class Mammalia; order Rodentia; family Cricetidae; genus Microtus; species Microtus oregoni. The sequence continues at coordinate 14,545,872 of NW_024543081.1, forward strand.
CTGACCTCCCGTTGTCCTGCTCCTTGAGGGGAGTCTTCTGGACCCCTCCACTTCCAAAGGCTTGACCCTAACCCTGTCCCCAGGTGGTTTCTCTGGGCCTGTACTTTGGCGAGCAGGCGTACTTACGCAGCAGCTGGAATGTACTGGATGGCTTCCTGGTCTTTGTGTCCATCATTGATATCGTGGTATCTGTGGCCTCCGCGGGGGGAGCCAAGATTCTGGGAGTCCTCCGGGTCCTGCGACTCCTACGCACCTTACGTCCTTTGAGGTAAAGACCCTGTCACAATGGTAGGGGTGAAGTGTAGGACAAGGTGGCTGCGCAGTGTAGGGAAATTACCCGAGTCTAAGTGGGTCGTCACTCTGGCTTGACAATGCAGGCTCCCAAGAGCATTGTGCCAAGCATACCACACTGCTGGGGGAGGAACCAGAGAGCCTAGGGCAGGGGCTCAAATGGCTTCCATAGTGTGACCTCCTCTGTGTTCCTGGGTGGCTCACTGCCATCTCTCATGTGTAATGTGTACCGCATGGGTACTGGGTGAGGGGTCAAGTGTCCTTCTGTGTGTTGACCTAGGTAGAGATCGCTGCTCACCCCCATCCTAGGTAACCTGGCAACTGTCTCTTCATTTCCCTGTTGGAACCTCACCTCTCAGGAGGCCTGGTGGCTGTGAACTGAGTTGGGGCTGTCTCTCTGTTGACTCAGTGCCCTGTCCTTCCTTGCCTGCCTGCAGGGTCATTAGCCGGGCCCCTGGCTTGAAGCTGGTGGTAGAGACGCTCATCTCCTCCCTTAAACCCATCGGCAACATTGTGCTCATCTGCTGTGCCTTCTTCATCATCTTCGGCATCCTGGGGGTGCAGGTGAGGGGGTGCTCACTTGGCGGGGTGACAAAGAGCCCAGCCCAGCCTATTCATACCAACCCCGCCCCTGCGCGCTCTGCCCTCATACCTGTATTCGCTCACATGGGGACTCAGGTGGTCTTGATGGAGCCAAGTGAAGGAGGCAGAGCCAACCTGGGTTGACTGAGCAAGGGGCAGGTTGTGTGGGTCAGTTCCTGGGGAAGCTTCCCCTCCTCTGATTGTGCCTCCCTCACCCCGAGCAACCAGCTCTCCCCTCCTTGTGCACAGCTGTTCAAGGGAAAGTTCTACCATTGTCTGGGAGTGGACACCCGCAACATCACCAACAGATCTGACTGCGTGGCCGCCAACTATCGCTGGGTGCATCACAAGTACAACTTTGACAACCTGGGCCAGGTGAGTGCTTCAGGAGTCACGGGCCCAGCTCAGGTCCTGTATTGTTGCTACAGACCCTTTTCCCTTTCCAGGCAGGAGTTTCCCATCCTGCAAAGTGGGTAGGGGTTGAGCTCTGCTCCCGGGAGGTGTGAGGCTGGGACCCTAAGTGCAGAATCTGCCAGCATGTGAAACTTGGCTGGTGCTTCATGAACACTGGCTCTGGTCTTACCCTCCCACCCAAGGGTTGATAATGGGGGTTTTAGAGCTATCCACACCTGGGCATACACCCCAGCTGTTTTTTGTATGGATATTCCACTTAAGGTTCAGTTTCTTCCTCTGTCAAATGGGAATATGACAATCCAGTTGACAAACTCAGCTGGTGACTAGTCCATTGGGCCTCTTGGCCTGGCGTCTTCTCTTTTCTAATAGTTCAGTCAGCTTGCAGGGTCCTGCTTTGCCTTTGGTCCCCTCCTGGGGATAGTTCCAGGAGAGAGCTGCCCCCAAAGGGCCTTATTTCCCCAGCCCCACAAAGACTCCAGCAGCTAGGTATTTGCAGAGAGAGGGCTATTTTTTCTCCCAGATGTAAGAAGAAGCAGGGTCCAGGCTGGTGCCTTCTCGCTGGTGTCCCCCTCACTGGTGTCCCCCTCACTGGTGTCCCCCTCACTGGTGTCCCCCTCACTGGTGTCCCCCTCACTGGTGTCCCCTCACTGGTGTCCCCCTCACTGGTGTCCCCCCACTGGTGTCCCCTCACTGGTGTCCCCCTCACTGGTGTCCCCTCGCTGGTGTCCCCCTCACTGGTGTCCCCCTCACTGGCGTCCCCTCACTGGTGTCCCCCCCACTGGTGTCCCCCCCACTGGTGTCCCCTCACTGGTGTCCCCCTCACTGGTGTCCCCCCACTGGTGTCCCCTCACTGGTGTCCCCCTCACTGGTGTCTCCCTCACTGGTGTCCCCTCGCTGGTGTCCCCTCACTGGTGTCCCCTCACTGGTGTCCCCCCACTGGTGTCCCCCCCACTGGTGTCCCCTCACTGGTGTCCCCTCACTGGTGTCCCCCCACTGGTGTCCCCCTCACTGGTGTCCCCCTCACTGGTGTCTCCCCTGGTGGCCCTGTGGTAGATCCCCTGATGCTCACTCACAGGTCCACACTCTCATACCTGAGTTAACACCAGAGGCTGGGTTGAGGCCCAGGGCTCCTGAGCTTCTGATTCAGGTGCTGGGGACTCCTGGGGTGACAATGGCACAGCCCCCAGGCTTACCAGGAAGTGTCCCATCTAAAGACTCACTGCTCCCTCACGGGATCCTGTGCTCTTGCTGTGGGCCGGAGTATGGGAGTTCGTGGACTCTACTAGAACTGAGTTGGTGGCTCAGGACTCTGGCTCCAGTTCGCCTTCTAACCCCACAATAGCAGCCGCGGGTGCACAGCGGGCACACAGGAGGTGCTCACAGAGGCCTCATCCGTCAAGGGCACAGCTCGACTACTCAGGGAGACCTCTTTGGTTTTGGTCTCCTAGAGGCAGAACAGCAGAGGCCTGATGGATCCACATCGGTCACCTCTACCTCTTCCTTTGTATTCCAGGCTCTGATGTCCCTCTTTGTCTTGGCCTCCAAGGACGGCTGGGTGAACATCATGTATAATGGATTGGATGCTGTTGCCGTGGACCAGCAGGTGGGCATGGCTTGGGCCACAGCTGATGAGGATGGCGGGGAAGGGACCTGAAGTCACCTCTGGCTCTTGGTCTCCTAGAACCACCAGGTTAGGTCTGGAGCTAGAGGAGGTGAGGAGGGTCAGTGGTGATGAGTAGACCTGTAAGTGTTCCTTTATCCTTGACTGCCTCTCTCCTCTTCCTAGTGATGGACTCCACTCACCATTCTGAGCTTGGCTGCTTCCTGCTCAGTTTTCTGCTTTGTTTATGGATAAGTGGGAGGATAAGTGCAGGCTGAGTGGATGGAAGGCTGGTGGATGGATGGATGGTAGATGTACGGATAGATGGATAAGTGGGTGGGCTGGTGAGTGGATGGGAGGATGGGTGAGTGGATAGTTGGATATGGATGTGGTGGGAAGGTAGATGAATAGATGGATGGATAGGTGCATAGATGAGTCTGTGAGTGGGTGATGGATAGATGGATGGATGAATGATAAATAGATAGATAAGTAGATGACAGATAGATAGATAGATAGATAGATAGAGGCCTAGGCAGTGGTGGCACACATCTTTAATTCCAGCACTCAGGAGGCAGATACAGGCAGATCTCTGAGTTTGTGGCTAGCCTAGACTACAGGGCAAATTTCAGGACAGCCAGAGCTACACAGAGAAAGCCACTTTTGAAAAACAAAACAAGCAAAACAAACAAACAAACAAAAAACCAAACCAACAACAACAAAAAGATGAATGAGTGGCTAGGTGGATGGATAGCAGATTGGGTTTATGGATGGAGAAATGTGTTTGTAGACAGATGGATGAGGGGGTGGGATGATGGGCAGATATAAATAGGTTGGATAGATAATCAGTGGATGAATGGATGAGTGGGTAGATGGGTAGGTAATGTAATGATGGATAGGATATATGGTGAATATGGATGGGTGAGTGGATAGATGGGTAGATGAGTGAGTGGGTAGATGAGTTGATAGGAAGGTGAGTGGGTAGATGGATAGTTGAGTGAGTGGGTAGGTGGGTGGGTGGATGAATGGAAGGGTAGGTGAGTGGGTAGGTGGGTGGGTGGGTGGATGAATGGATGGGTAGGTGAGTGGGTGGATGAATGGATGGGTAAGTGAGTGGGTGGGTGGGTGGATGGGTAAGTGAGTGGGTGGGTGGGTGGATGAATGGATGGGTAGGTGAGTGGGTGGATGAATGGAAGGGTAGGTAAGTGGGTGGGTGGATGAATGGATGGGTAGGTGAGTGGGTGGATGAATGGAAGGGTAGATGAGTGGGTAGGTGGGTGGGTGGGTGGATGAATGGAAGGGTAAGTGAGTGGGTGGGTGGGTGGATGAATGGATGGGTAGGTGAGTGGGTGGATGAATGGAAGGGTAGATGAGTGGGTAGGTGGGTGGGTGGGTGGATGAATGGAAGGGTAAGTGAGTGGGTGGGTGGGTGGATGAATGGATGGGTAGGTGAATGGGTGGATGAATGGATGAGTAAGTGAGTGGGTGGGTGGGTGGATGAATGGATGGGTAGGTGAGTGGGTGGATGAATGGAAGGGTAGGTAAGTGGGTGGGTGGATGAATGGATGGGTAGGTGAGTGGGTAGGTGGGTGGGTGGGTGGATGAATGGAAGGGTAAGTGAGTGGGTGGGTGGGTGGATGAATGGATGGGTAGGTGAGTGGGTGGATGAATGGAAGGGTAGATGAGTGGGTAGGTGAGTGGGTGGGTGGATGAATGGAAGGGTAAGTGAGTGGGTGGGTGGGTGGATGAATGGATGGGTAGGTGAGTGGGTAGGTGGATAGTTGAGTGAGTAGGTAGGTGGGTGGGTGATAGATGAGTTGGGTAGATGGTAGATGAATGCTTGTATGGGTGAATGTGTGGAAGGTCAATGTAAAGGCAGCAGACCAATGTATGCAGAAAGCAAGCACAGGAGCAGGGAAGGGGGACCATTTGCTGTCCTCCTTACTCACATCAGGCCCAGGCAGACATTTCCCATGCTGTGTTGTTTTCACCTTACTCTTTGGAGGCAAGCTGTCCTAGCTCCCCCGTCACACCGAGGCTTGGTGAAGTCAAGCGCGTCTGTGGCCTTGTGCAGATCAGCCTCCTCAGTCCTCATTCTGCCTCCCCTGCAGCCTGTGACCAACCACAACCCCTGGATGCTGCTGTACTTCATCTCCTTCCTGCTCATCGTCAGCTTCTTTGTGCTCAACATGTTCGTGGGCGTGGTGGTGGAGAACTTCCACAAGTGCCGGCAGCACCAGGAGGCCGAAGAGGCCCGGAGGCGCGAGGAGAAGCGGCTAAGGCGCCTAGAGAAGAAGCGCCGTAGTGAGCAGATGGTGGATGCTGGGATGGGCAGGGTCTCTCTACTCGCTGCGGTGCCTACTGGGCGGTGTCCTAGCGGGCACCTGATTGAGGCCTGTTGAGTCTTTGGAACTGGAAGGGAACAAAAGATTTAATCCATCTTCTGTCCATGGCCTGGCCCCTTTCCCTGGCATCTACTTGTGCAGGTGTCCTGAGGCCATCAGTAATGACACCGTTGTCTACCTGAGTGAAGCCCCAGGTTGTCCAGTGCAGGCAGAGACATAGGAGGCCTTTCCTGTGGGCATCCACTGAGTGGGAACTTTCAGAACACACCTCCCCTTATGTTCTCCCTCATACAAATTGTGTATAGTTTTGGGGACAGTCATCCACCCCTGGATAGCCAGCCTGAGGACCCTTGTCTCTGCCTATCAGACCTAGAGTCTTTATCATGGGCCTTTTGGGTATTTAGAAATAATGTGTGTCCTAACATCTCTGCTACCTGACCCCAGTATCGCCTGGTTTCCCTCTTGGTGGGTGCCCTGGCTGGTAGAGGAACACTAACTCTCATCTAGGACCCGGTATGAGCCAGCATGCTTCTCTCTTGCTTTCTCCCTCCTTTGTGCTCCTCTCTCTGCGTGGTCCAACCCTGTATGGTCTGTGCCGCTCTCCCATACTCCTTGCAGAGGCCCAGAGGCTGCCCTACTATGCCACCTACTGTCCCACAAGGCTGCTCATCCACTCCATGTGTACCAGCCACTACCTGGACATCTTCATCACCTTCATCATCTGCCTCAACGTGGTCACCATGTCTCTGGAGCACTACAACCAGCCTACAGTGAGTCTTGGGGTCACCATCTAGTCTAAGGTCTCATGGTAAGAACCAACCTTAACAGCATCTCACCTCAGGGACAGGGTTGGGTAGAGGGCCAGCTGACTGTGGCATCCATGATGTCCCTCCATGATATGCTTATGCCAGGCACTTGCGGGGAGGAGATGCTGGTGGAATTAGAAGTTTGAAAGAAAATGGCCATTCCTTCCAGGAGTGCGGGGGAGGTGGCATTGGTGAGCGGCCTAGAGCACAAGTGGTTACGGTGTGTTAATATGGACTATGCAGGGCATGGTGTGTGTTTTAATCCTCACAGTAATGTCAACGTTGGGAGAACCTTTGTCTGGGGTTTCCAGATGAAGAGGTTGAGCCTCAGAGAGTAGATAGCAGAGATAGAATTGGAACTTGGATTGTGTTCAAAGTCTACTGGGTCCTCCACTGCCCGCCCCCCCCCCCCCGTATCCTGGGTTTAGGGATTGACTTTCTGGGGGCAGGTCCATGGCAAGCATCCTTGGGGTCAAACAGCATTCCTGAGAAGAATTTAAGGGGAAGGAGCTTTCTAAAAGGCTCCTCTTGGCAGAGTTGGCAGGAAAAGTGGAGCCAAGTCTCCAAGTGAAGAATTAGCATCGTATTTTAGTGGACAGAGAAGACTGTTATGAAGTCAAAAGGAAGGGAACCATGGCAGAGTGAACAGTAATTATAGAATTTCCAAATTAATGTGAAGAAATGGGATTATTTCAGTTTACAATGACCAATCATTTGTCCTGTGCCCAGCACTGAATTGCTAGCTCATTTAATCATCATAGGAGCTTTCTGACAGGCAACTGGGATTATTTTCTAAATTTTTAATTGAAGAAACTAAGTGCCAGAGAGGTCAAGCACTTTCCCAGGTCACAGATTAAATAAGGAACAAGTGCTAAGCCAGTATTCAAATTTATGCAGTCTGGTTTGGGGATCCTTAGCCACTATCCCATACTGTCTTCAAAGAGAAGCAACTGGGTCAGGCCAACATAAATAATGAAATAACAATGTGAAATGAGTATTACACATAAAGACATAAGGGATGAATAGGAATATAAATAAATAAAAAGGAATAAAGGATTATATTAAATGTAAATAGACTAAACTCTCCACTTAAAAGACAGAGACTCTTTGGTTGTAGAAAAGTGCTGGGGCAGATAATAATCCTGGACCATGCTTCTCTTTTTCCCATAGTCCCTGGAGACAGCCCTCAAGTACTGCAACTACATGTTTACCACTGTCTTTGTGCTGGAGGCTGTGCTGAAGCTGGTGGCATTTGGCCTAAGGCGTTTCTTCAAGGACCGGTGAGTGGCTGAGCCATATTAAGGCAAAGCAGGGTCAGGAAGAAGTTCAGATCTTTGAAACAACCGGAAGGAGCCAGTAATATTTGGCTATTTATGGTCACGGACTCCTAGTTGCTGACTAGATCTCTGGACAGGAAGCAATTAAATCTCATTGGATGGATACAGGTTGTCTCAGTTCATCTCCTGTGGGCCTTCTGTAACCTGAAGATAGAGAATGGTCTGCCTCATACTAACTTTTCAGAGGAAGCAGCTGAGGCTCAGGGAGCTCAACAGACTGGTCAAATGCTACCTGAAGGCAGTTGAGGATATTTAGATATTTTAGGATTTAGACTTAGAAGTTAGAGTCCATGCCTCCTCCCTATAAAAGGACAGAGATGTTTCTTCAGCTCAAGCAACTCCCTGTTTAGGAAGGAAAAGAAGCACGTGTGTGTGGGGAGGCACACTCATTGGTACTACAGAGGATGGATAGAAGCAAGGGTATTCACACATTGTAGTAGGCCCCACAGGAGTGTGAAGTGCTGGGAGAAGACCCTGCACTCACCGGTGCCTGAGCCACTATGCTTTCCTCCCCATTCCCACTGCCCGGCTGTACAGATGGAACCAGCTGGACCTGGCCATTGTGCTACTGTCTGTCATGGGCATTACACTGGAGGAGATTGAGATCAATGCAGCTCTGCCCATCAACCCCACCATCATCCGTATCATGCGTGTTCTGCGCATCGCCCGGGGTAAGTAGGAGACAGGACAGGACAGAGACAAGCTGGGTCAGGAAGGGGACTCCCCATTGCCTAGGGGAGAGCATGTAGGAGTGGGGTGAGAGACAGAGCATGTGAGCAAGAAGGGCTCTCTGCTGAGTAGGGCAGAGCAGGATCCAAAAGGAGCCCCCATGTCACCCATATATGTGCACAGCCTCCTGCACACTGAGCCGCCCACCCCCATGCTTGTGTGCACCTCTGCTTCCTCGTGGTAAACATAATCTGTGTGGTCAAGTCTCAGGATGTACCACGAGGACTCAGTTCCAGGTTCGTGTGCTACCTGGCACTTCTCCAGCACCGTAGCAGGGCACAGCCCTCAACGTGTCCTGTAATCTTCTTTTTCTCCCTCAGAATCCCTTCTCTCCTCCCCAAATTTTCCCTACTTTTTCGAAATCCTATTGCCACAGTGATGGCTGGGTGCTTCTTGATCCTCTGCCCACCTCCTGCCTATTGCCTTCACGTTCTAAAGAGAGAGAGATGTGCAGAAACGCTGTGGGTGACACCAAAGTCCTTTTTAGCCTGAAGGGACAGGAAGGGATGTGGACCCTTGTGTCAGCCATCTTTGACATAGCAGTTACTGGCTCGTCCATCCACGCACCTGTGTGCCCCTCACTCTACTGTCCATGTTGTGGTCTTGAACTTCTCTGTACCCATTTTGTGTTCTGTTTTGTTCATAAACCCCTCACTCTGTAGCTGTAGCTTTTAAAAAATATTTTAAAACAAATTTTAAAATAGTTTTTAAAAACTATCTAAAAAATATTTATCTGTGTACTTTGTGTAAATGAGTATTTTGTCTACATATACATTTACACACCAGAAGAGGGCATTGGATTCCATGGGACTACATTATAGACAACTGTGAGCCACCATGTGGGTGCTGGGAATTGAACTCAGGACCTCTGGAAGAGCAACCAGTGCTCTGAACCACTAGGTCATCCCTCCAGACCCTGCAGCCATATTCCTGTGTGGTGCCCAAGAGGCACCTGTGTGGTGCCCTGGTCACATGCTGCCCTGTGTCCCTTCTCTTCCCCGAGTTCACACACTTGCATGTACACAATCGCGTGTACACACTCATAGCCTGAACTAACAGTCAGGGCTGAATGTCACCCGCAGTGTTGAAGCTGTTGAAGATGGCCACAGGAATGCGGGCCCTACTGGACACGGTGGTACAGGCTCTGCCCCAGGTAAGAGCCACACCCTCCTGGAACCCTGCCCTAAGATTGAGGGTTTGTGTGGGACTGGGCTTGGAGGGATGCGGGCTTTGATTTTCCTCCTCTCCAGTCCTGCCAAGACCCAGGGCAGAGTCTGCTCCCTGGTAAGTTATTTGAGCCTCTCCTGCTTCTCTTTGAGAACTCATAACATGGTTACCAGCATCTACTCCATGTCCAGCCTTATGAGGACTCTGAGGCTCTCTTCAGTACTTTTTAGGAGCCCCTAGGTTTGTGGGGGAGCTAGACACCTCAGGGTCTTATGGGAAGAGGCCTGTGTTCTGCTCCCAGGAGGGAGAAGACACAGGTTACTCCCTAGGAAATCAGGGAAGGTAACTTTGGATCTGGGCCTAGAAAAGTGGCTTTATGGGAAGATGTCATTTAATGGACAGTGAGGTCCCCACACAGGCTGAGTGAGAGGACCGTGTCCCTGTCCAGAGGAAGGTGAGCTGGGATCTGGCTCACAGAGCAGGGCATTTGTCTTCTCCCCGGTACTGGTGCTTGGGCAGCTATAGTCCCCGCCCACTGCGTGCATTCGTGCCGAGTGCCTGTGCTGAGCTGACCCTTGCACACGTAATGTACACATCACTCATTATGATGCACATAGGGAACTTTATGTCTTGAGAACCATTCTTGAGTTTGGTGTGAGCTTCCCAGTGTCACAGGTAAGCCCACCAGAGACCACCACAGGCACTCTTAATGCTGGAAATATAAAGTCCTTATTGCTGTCCAGCGATGCATGGGGAACTCGCCCAAATCGTGCAACCCTAAGCTCTTGTATTTTTGTTTTTGTGTTTTCAAGACAGGGTTTTTCTGTGTAACAGCCCTGTCTGTCCTGGAACTTGCTTTGCAGACCAGACTGGCCTCAAACTCACAGAGATCCGCCTGTCTCTGCTTCCTGAGAACTGGGATTAAAAGAGTTGCTACCTGGCAGCTCTTGGATTTTTATGCAAATAAAGTACATTCTGGTTGGCACACTTTAGTTAGCAAGAAGTGTAGCTCAGAAGAAAAAAGAAAGCAAGATTTGTGCAGTTAGAGACTTCCTTAGAGCTATGGATTGGGTCTTTGATGGATTAGGACTTTGCTCCCATGTTGGAGGTGCTGGGGCCTATGTGCTGGGTTTAAGGTCAGGATGGTGCCTATAACATGGTCTCAGTGTGCCAAGGTCTGGAAGCCTGTTACATTCCCTACTGGTTCTATGGGCATGAGACAAACTGGTGCCATCTTGGGGCAGGGGGTTGCTCTGTCCCCTTAGCGCTAAGAATTTAACAGGATTTATTCTCTGATTTATATAGTTGAGTAGACAGTTGAGCAAGCAGGGTCCTCCAGTGCAGACTAAGGACGACAGGATTGCTGGCCCAGCAATGGCCTTAAGTGGAGTGGTTATCCAGGGGACCAGAAGAACGAGGACTGATGCCAGTTGTCAGATCCTTGATGTCTTTTTCTCTTTCTTCAGTGTTATTTCTGACCATGGCTAAACTCTCTCTAATCACCCTGATTGGTTGGCACAGAAGCAGCAGTTTTCTCCTGGTGTCCTGTAGAGACCTCCTTGTTTTGGAGTACAACCTCCGCTAAGGAATCCACCTGAGTTTCCAGATGGGGATCAGAATTTCCCAAATGGTCTAGGTCTCACTCACTTGAGTGCTGAGTTCCTTAAAGTCTTTATTCCCTACAATTGAGGCTGAAGTTCCAGCTCCAGCGGAGCCTGTGATTGCATTCCTCCACCAATAGGGGAATGAAAATGTGGGTGGCTTGCCACGCACAGGGCAGCCCACTGTCTAGATTTAAGTCAGCCCTGCTCAGTTCTTCATCACAGATGAATACCTGTGGAATGGCACACATAAGGACTCAAGGAGTAGGGTCTCCTCCAGTGCAAACTGTTCAGAAGATACACACTTGGTTAAGCTGTTCATGCGTGCAAGCCAAGTAGTGGTTGGGGCCTAGAAATACACTTGCTTGCTGTTCTTGGAGTTAACTTACCGTGTATGGCTATAGGAATCTGCAAAGGAGGAGTTACCTAGGGAGCATCTTAATGCCATTGAGCAGTCTTTTCTTGGTGGTCTCCCAGGATGAGCTTAGGTTGGTCCCATTTACAGTTTTCAGGAATGGAAGTAGAGCATACTTTTTGACTAGTTCCTATCCCATACTACGGGGTTTGGGATGCAGAGGTAGCCAGCAGGCATCACCTGTCCTGTTGAGAATGGCTCGGGAACCAATACACTCCCTCTAGCATCCCAAACACTGAGGGGCTGGCTTCTGCTGCTTCCTGGACCTTTACCCTCCATGATCACTGAAGGAATTCCTGCGGCTATTGAAATTTTGGGGCTTGCCACCTTAGGGAGCTCATATTCCAGGGGTACCAATATGGGCCAGTTTGGGGCACATGGGCCAGATGACCCTAGGTGGAGGTTCTCTTTGGATAGTAAATTTGCTGCCTGGGTCTTGACCCCTCACATACAACCTGAGTCTGCGGGTTCTGCCAGTTTCCCAATAATGACCTTCAGTTTTCTGCCAGGCCCTAATCTTTATGGATATGGGACTGCATTGCCCAAGACTCATGAAATTACAGGCAGACCATGATGATTTTCTTTTTAGGACCATTAAAGGGTCAGTGTGCCCTTAGGAGGACTTGGGTCCACAACCCCACTGAGCACAATGGCATTCGCCTGGCTCTTGGCAGTTTGGGGGGCCGTCAGTAGAGCAGGCATAGTTGGGTAGATTGGAGCCCCATCTCCTCAAAAGTGGACCCACAGCCCCAGGAGCATACTTCTTTGCAGCCTGTTCTCCTAGTTGCCTCTGGATGTCTTATTTTACAGAAACCCACCCGGAAGGTGGGTTGATCTCAGTGTATATATCGACTGGCTGTCATCTCTCCAGTTCTGTTCTTTCTTAGTTCTCTCAAGCAAGGTCCTGGCTCTTGGGGATTTTGAGGATTTCCCACAGGGACACAAAGAAGACAAAATAGGACAATCTTAGTCTTAAGGCCCGTGCCAGTCTTATCTTTACTGGGTTGGAGAACATGGTGACAGCCCATCCATCTTTGTCCTCTGTAGTCTCAACTGGGTTTGGTGAAGTCATGGGACAACACTGGTAATCTTCACTGCTGTAGGAGTAGTGAGGACCACAGGGTGCAGGCCTTTCCATGTTGACTCCAGGCTCTGGGTCAGGATCCTCTTTACCCACACAAGGTCAACAGGCTGTCACTTGTTGGGAGGCTCAGATGTGAACAGGGTCATGGCCTCTTGAACCATCTGATGAATAGTCCTCTGGGCTTGTTGCAAGGCCTGGAAGGACTTGAGGAGGGAGTGGTTAGAAATTCCTACCTGATGAGCATCTCTTAGCTTAGGGAAGAGACATGGAGGCTTCTTAAACATAATTTCAAGTGGGGTGATATTCTCAATATGGGGTGCACTTGGCTTTTAGAAAGGCAAGTGGTAGGAGGTTGGCTTTTTTTTTTTTTTGCTTTTTTTTTTTTTTGACAGTCTCAAGGACATTTAGTTAAAGTTTCCTTCAAGGTCCCATTTTTATCTGACCTGAATTCTGTGGCCTATAGACACAATGTAGTTTCCAATCAACATTTAGGACCTTTGGTAGATTTTGGGAAAGTTTGGCCATAAAGGCCTGGACCCCAGGGAGAGGGGCAATCTGAATCTGAGTCAACTCTTGGGGGAGTTTCTTGGTGACCACTGGGGCCAACTCTGTTGTAATAATAAGAGCGGCGGGCTGCGTCCCCGGCACCCGGCCGCCCCCACGGCTAGCTTTACCCGAAATAATTACACAGAAACTGTATTCTTTTAAACACCGCTTGGCCCATTTCTATCTAGCCTCTTCTAGGCTAGCTCTCGCACCTGGACTAGCCCATTTCTAATAATCTGCTGTAGCCCACGAGCTGGCTTACCAGGAATGATCTTAACCTTCATCTGCCTGGAGTGGGAGAATCATGGCGACTCCCTGACTCAGCTTCTTTCTCCCAGCCTTCCGTTCTGTTTACTCCACCCACCTAAGGGTGGGCCTATCAAATGGGCCTAGCAGTTTCTTTATTGCTTAACCAATGAAATCAACAGATTGATATATGACACTCCCCCATCACAACTCTGTTCAGGTAGGGTAATTTTCTACTCATCTAGAGAAGGTGTCTATGAAAACTCGCAAATATTTATACCCATGAATTGTAGGTTTTATAAAGTCTGCTTTCCATGGTTCCCTGCTTCCTCAGGCATGGACTCCTTCTGGGCTTTCCTTCCTCCTTTGGGATTCATTTGTGTTTAAGTAATGCTTCTGGACACAGGGTCTTTGACAAAATTGTCTACTGGAAGGATGTTATATCCGGACCCGAGTAACTTAGCAGTTACTGACCCCGGCTACAGTTTTGGATGCCCCCAGGTGGGTTGCCTGGTAGAGTTTGGTGACCATTTGTCTCCTGATAGCATCAGGGAGTACAGGTCTCCTGTCTGGCAAGACCCACCATGCATTTGCCTCCCATTTGATATCTCCCATCTTGACCACTTAGTTTTTTCCTGTGCATAGTTTGGGCACTTGAGAAACGTGGGTTCTGTCAGGGTAACCAAGATCTGGAGAGGCCCTACTGGTTCCCTTGGGCCTTTAGGGAATTCTCTTTTTGATGCCTGTCACGTGGACAATGGCCACTTCGTTTTGGCAGCCATATGGCTTCTAGTAGAGCCAAGATTTTTTTGTTTTTTGTTTTTTTTTATTTCCTTTCCAGTCAAGGTGAGGAGTCCCCTTTCTTGATCGAGGGGTCCCATGGACAAGGACTGTGATTAATGATGGTTTTGTCCTTCCCCCAGTGTAGTTAATGCCAGAAGCTGAGCCCTTTGTGCCGAGGTCCCACACCATCCTGTCCAAGGTGACAACTGCCTCCCAGCATACGTGATTCTGTCTTGAACAAAACAGCTTCCATCAGGGTACATTACCTCTCCGGCTTCTCTCAGTGGGACATCTGGTAGGTCAGGTGTGGCAGATTGGATCTCCTCAGTCACTTCCAGGCAGTCATGGAGGGGCTCTGTTGGGTTATCATCTGGCAACAGGCTCGCAAGGCTGATGTCTTTTACAGAATCCCATATGGGGCTGGTCCAGAACTGCCTGATAGGGCATTATCGGAGTATCAGAATCCACTCATAGGGCATTATCGGGGTATCGGAATCCACCCTTTTGGGATTCCTCTTCAGCAAGACTTCTGCAGAGGAACAGGGTGGTTAGGAACAGTTCCTGGCCCAAGTTCAGCTTGTTGGCTTTTCACTAACACCCACCCCAGCTGTAGAGACAACTGCCCACAAAGTGGCCAACAGGCAGAAACAGGATCCAGTCTTTTGGATAGGTAGGCTGCTGACTTCTTCCAGGGTCCAAGTGCCTAGGCCTCATTCACATACAAATAGAAGGACTTAGAGACATCCACGAGGGCGAGGTTGGTGCAGAAATGAGGGTCTTCAAGGCCTCAGAAGCTCCTCATTCAGGATCAGTCCATTGTAGTGACTGGGTGCCACCACCGCGGTACTGGTATACAGTGGCTTAGGTACCTTCGAGATCTCGGGTATCCACAAGCGGCAGTACCTGACCTTTTCAGAAATTCCTGCACTTGTTTCTTTGTTTGAGGTGTGTGTGTGTGGGAATAGTAGGATTACCTAGATGTGGCTCTGGGAAAGTGCTCATTTGCCTCCTCCCAACTTGTACCCCCAGGAGGTGACCTGGGGTGGGCGCACATAATTGGGCCTTCTTGGCTAAGAGCCACTGTCCTAGGACCTTTATTGTCTCTATCAGGCCCCTACTGGCCTTCCTACATCTTTTCTGTTTCTGAGGCCATCAGGAGGTCATCCACATACTATAACAGGGTGCTCTTTGGAACCCTCTGCCAAAAAGTCAGGAGGTCTTCACTTAAGGCCTGATTGAAGAGTGTGGGAGAAGTTTTGAACCTTCAGGACAACCTAGTCCAGGTCAATTGGCTGTAATTGGCTGTAAAAACCCTCTCAGGATCAGTTCATTCAAAGGCAACAATGGATTGGCCTATAGGTGTCAAAATGAGGCAAAAGAAGGCATCTTTTAAGCCCAGAACGACACATCCTTGTTTTTCTGTTGGCAGGGGCACTCAGGAGGGTGTAGGGTCAGGAACCATGGGTTAGCCTGTATCCACCCTTTTGTTTATCTTTCTTTGGGATCCTTCATAGTTCTGTAGTCCCTAGTGCCTGGTTTTGAACCCAGAGCAGGGGAGTGTTCCAAGGGGAATGGCAGGGGATGAGGATCCCTGCTTTCTCTAGCCTGGCATTGAGTTTAACAACCCCGTTTGGTTTCCTGGTTCACAGGGTACTGTTTGATCGATACTGGGCAGTAGCACTTAGTAACTGGATGATAATTGGGGGTGGATGGCCAGTCCTGGTGGATTATCCTCAGTCCATACTCCAGGATACTGCTGCTACAAATTCTGCAGGTATCCCAAAGTTTGAGCATCATTTCTGCTCAAACTGGCGACCTGGACTGGGCTTTGAGAGATGAGGATGAGGGGGCGAAGAATCTCCCCTGCACCAGAACATGGCGCATAGAGACCCAGCCATCCATTTCCACATGGTTGGAATCAAGGAGCAGGGAGATCATCCTGGGAAGGGGGTGGGCGGGGGATGCCATAGCAGGTCTTCGGCTCTGAGACAAAACACATGGGGGCATTGTGCTGTGGACTCTGACCATAGGAGTATCTGGGCAAGGGGGCTTCAAGCAGAGCTGCCTCTGTGAGAGGACTGGAGGAAAGGCTGGAGGCAAGGAGGCAGATGAGGAGGCTGCTGGAGCTCTCAGACCCCGAGGGCCTGAGGGTGAAGGTAGGGGACTGAAGGGAATGATGAGGACCCGCTCCTGGTTAGGAAACACGGCCAGCCAAGTCCGAGCAGGGCAGAAGATGAGCTCTGCTGGTCTTGGTGAGACAGAGTCTTCCTTGGCTGTCAGGGCCACACACTGTGGCTTGCAGTGTCCACTAAGTGCTTGCGTCCTTAATGAGAAGGATGTTATTAATTAGTGTGTGCTCCTTGTGGAGTGGCTGGGAAGGAAGGCCTCCTCTAGAGCGGTCTGTGATCCACAGGGGTTTACTTTATAGTGATTACCTCAACCATTGCCTGGCTCAATTTACAGGAGCCTTTGGAGGACCAGGAGGGATTTTCTTTGTAGGGCAGCAATGCCTTTTGGCTCATCTGTAGCGTGAGGTAAAGGCAGTCTCCCACTGATGCGTGGGTTTGAACCAGGCTCGGAATCTGGGGCATTCTGTCCTGTAGGAGCCACGGGACAGGGGTGGCTACATTTGCAGGAGGCTCCTGGGACCACGGCTGTGTGTGATTTCTCTCCTAATTCCTTTTAGTGACCAGCCTTGTGCTGGCCTGTGGAGGCAAGTCTGACTTCATCTAGTTTTACCCAGGCTAACAAAGGACTTGAATCTCTGACCCATTACTTGAGATCCATGTGATTAAACAGGTCCTTCAGCTCTCAGTCTGTCTCATTTTCCCTTGAGATGACATGTAGATTCATTTGAGGGTGGGTGGATGGTGTATGTGTGTGTATACATGTGTGTGAGGGTGTAGCATCTAGTATCTTCTGTTATTTTCCTACCTTGCTTTCTTTCTTTTTTCTCATCCTTCCTTTCTTCCTCTTCTTTCTTTTTTTCTTCTCTTTATTTCTTTCCCTCCCTCCCTTCCTTCCTTCCTTCCTTCCTTCCTTCTTTCCCTCCTTCTTTTTCTTTCAAGGCAGGCTCTCTTCCTGAGCCTGGAGCTCATGAATACCTGGTCCATGAACCCCAGAGTCTCCTGCCAGTCTCTGTCATCAGCCGGGCAGATGCATACCGCTGTGCCCAGCTTCTGCATGGCTGCTGACTGCAGCCAGGTCCCCTTGCTTGCACACTTTACCCACTGAGTCATCCCTACTCCCTCATAAGTTTCTGGAACAAGTGATATTCTCACGGCAGACTTTAAACATTCACTTCTTGTTCGGTAACCTATGATTCATTAGTCTTGCCCTTCAGGAGGTTACAAGGAGACAGCAGACATGGATACTCAGCCCGGTATAACAAGACAGCTGCCCTGAGCCTGGCCCTGCCTCTGTCACCCTGATCTGAGGTCCTTCACCTCTACCCCTGCCTTCCTCCAGACCACTCCCTGTTCTCCCCGCAAGCCTCCCCCTAGGCCTCTGGTCCCAGTCCAGCCGTCTCTCTCCACAGGTGGGCAACCTGGGCCTCCTCTTCATGCTTCTCTTCTTCATCTATGCTGCCTTGGGAGTGGAGCTCTTTGGGAAGCTGGGTGAGTGATGCCTAGGCCTGGCTCCTCAGCCTGCCACCCAAGGCCCTTGTGTGGGGGAGATGCTTCAGTAGCAGGACTCTCATCAAACCCGATCTTAGCATGGGGTATTTGCTGAGGCCTGGCTCATGAGCGTTCATCAGACCTGTGTGGTGGAGTTCTGGACTCAAGCTGTCTGGTCTTCTGGGGAACCTCCTTCCTCTGCCCCCAGCCACTGCCTGTCCTGAACCAGGGCTACCCCAATAACTTAACTCAGTCCTGCATATAAAGTCAGTTCCAGAAATCAGGGCTCCCTGAGGAGCTGACCCTCACCTCACCTCTCTCAGGAGCTATTGGATAGAAAAGCCACATGCTCCTAAGACTGAGCCCCCAGCCAGCGCACCACTTCCTTGAGCCTCAGTTGCCCCATCCATAGGCTGGGCACAGTCCACATGCACATGGTTGCAGGGGATATTTTGAGAGGATGTTGAGGGCTGGCGGCTTGGGGTACTGTTGGTGGACAAGCTGACCACCTCTCCCTCTCAGTCTGCAACGATGAGAACCCGTGTGAGGGCATGAGCCGGCACGCTACCTTCGAGAACTTCGGCATGGCCTTCCTCACACTCTTCCAGGTCTCCACAGGCGATAACTGGAATGGAATCATGAAGGTATTCATGGGCCAGCTGGGGGGAAATCAGATAGTTTCAAGTTCCGGATGCATGGTGGTATGACTGATCCAGACATACCCAGTATGCACGCCCAGTATCCTACAGTACATAGGAAGTCAGGGTCCAGAGACGTCCCGGACCTCCCTGACTCCAGAGAAATGGAGTCCTGCTCAGGTTAGGCAGGACCTTCCTGGGCTGGCACCATGGGTGCCTGAGCAACCCCATGCTTCTTCTCAGATTTGCTAGGGGCTCTAAGAGGTGGGATCAGCCCCAGTAGGGCATGAAGAGGGCCAGGCTAGGGCCCTAGGGACTTGGCTGAAGCTAAGGGAAGCTCAGGCTACTATGGGCATGAAGGCGATGAAGGCTGCTAGAACTCTGGAGGGGGATTAATCTAGGCCCCTTGGTGTGCGTGCGTGCGTGTGTGCGTGTATGTGTGCGTGTGTGGGCATACATGCGTGTATGTGTGTGCGTGCGTGCGGGCATGCGTGTGTGTGTTTGTGTGCGTGTGTGGACATGCGTGCGTGTATGTGTGTGCGTGCATGCGGGCGTGTGTGTGTGTGTGTGTGCCTGAGCTCTGGTAGCCTTGTGGGTCCTCTGTGCATGGAGGTGGGGTGTGTGGCAGGGCAGGTGTGGTGGGTGGCATTGACCCTGCGTGTGGCATCCCTGTGGTAGGACACTCTGCGAGACTGCACCCATGATGAGCGCAGCTGCCTCAGCAGCCTGCAGTTCGTGTCGCCGCTGTACTTCGTGAGCTTTGTGCTCACGGCTCAGTTCGTGCTCATCAACGTGGTGGTAGCTGTGCTCATGAAACATCTGGATGATAGCAACAAGGAGGCCCAGGAGGACGCGGAGATGGATGCTGAAATTGAGCTGGAGATGGCCCATGGCCTGGGCCCTGGCCCCAGTCCCGGCCCGTGTCCCTGTCCTGGCCCGAGGCTGCCCACTAACTCACCAGGAGCCCCCGGTCGTGGATCAGGAGGGCCGGGCATTGGGGGTGACTCCGAGGGTCACCTGTGCCGGCACTGCTACTCTCCAGCACAGGTGGGCAAGGGCTGAGAGGTGAATGGGGCTCAAAGGGCAGGCGCCACGGGGCCAGCTGGGCAGCTGGGCTTGGAGGTGCCCTATCTTTTGGGGTCCCTCTGTGTTCAGCTCTAAGATAGGGCGATCCCAGGCTGTGGGCACAGAGAACGGGAGGGCAGCTCTGCCATACCCACCCCAAAGTCCAGGGACCCAGCCGATAATCCCACCTGTCCCCACCCTGCCCCGTCCGCCTAGGAGACCCTGTGGCTGGACAGCGTCTCTTTAATCATCAAGGACTCCTTGGAGGGGGAGCTGACCATCATTGACAACCTGTCTGGCTCCATCTTCCACCACTACTCCTCACCTGCTGGCTGTGACAAGTGTCACCATGACAAGCAAGAGGTACTGGCAGCCTCAGAGGAGCTGGCTCCCGGGAGTCACCTGGGAGTGAGGTGTTGAGGGACGTTGTGGCTCTAGGCCCCTAGCAACATGCTGGTCCCACTGGTCATAGTGGTTTGTCTGTGAAGTGTGGCCCTGTGGTGTCGCCTAGAGAGCCCACCTCAGCACCTGGATATAAAAAGTGTTCAGAAGCTGCTCGTCCTTGTGTCCCGTCTGGGGCATTTTGTCCTTTGTGACCCACGAAAGGGTCCCTGGTGCCTCTTCTTCCCTAGTGACTGTGGTCCCCCTGAGTGTCTCAATACTTCTCTTGGGCCTCCTCTCAGAGGCAGCTCATCCCCACCCTGCTCAGGGGCCATCTCCCAGGCTATTCCCAAGAGCTCCTCCTATATACCCCGTCCTCCACATGGTGCTCCTGGGCTCAGCCCATGCTGTTCTATAGGATCAGTGGCTGTGAGGTCATCCCCAAGAGCCTTGGGCAGGAGCTGAACATGGAGGTTACTCAACTTTCCTGCCCCATGACTGAAACAGATTCCTCAGTCTAGCAAGTCTTGCAGGGACATGCAGTACAAGTAGCCCTCACAGCCCTCAGAGAAGCCACGCCCAGCCCAGCTCTAAGGACTCTTGGTCTGGGGCAAGTGGACAACAGAGCTCCGTAGCTCGCTGTACCGTGTCTTCTTTTGTGTTCAGACACCAAGGTGGGCCACTCAGACCTGGTTTCCATTGGGAGTGGCCCCTGTGCCATCATGTGTCCCCCAGGCTGGGATCCTACACAGAGTGTGCCCACCATCCATGCCCAGCAGGCCTGCGAACCACTCTGACCACTGCCCCATGTCCTTTCAGGGACCTGTTGCTCAGCGCTCCAGGCCCAGGCTGCCCCATCCCAGCCCCAGGGTGACCCGAGGCCACCACCTCCCCCTGCAGGTGCAGCTGGCTGAGACAGAGGCCTTCTCCCTGAACTCAGACAGGTCCTCGTCCATCCTGCTGGGGGATGACCTGAGTCTTGAGGACCCCACAGCCTGCCCACAGGGCCCTAAGGAGAGTAAGGTAAGTGGCCAGGAGTTCCTCACATTTTCCTCCATGTGCGATGCCAGCTTATCCAGCCAGGTTGGGCTCAGGTGGACACAGTCTAGGTAACTGAGGCCACATCTTCTGTCAGACACAGAAGCAAGTTGCAGGTTGAGATAGCGTGAGCCCATCCGCCTCAGAGTGGACACTGGGTGGCTCTCAAGGAACTTGCAAAGCTGAGAAAGTCAGCAAAGAGACGCTACAACCCTCTGCTCCATGTACAAGACCCCGGGCAGCAGCCAAAGATGAACTCCTCTCCCTAAGTATGAATGTGGAAACTGAGTTCTGGCAAAGGCAGGGGTTCACGTAATGTTCTACTCTGATGTCTTCAGCCCGAGCGACCACTACATTGAGTTAGCATTTGGTTATAGGCGTGAAGAAGAGCCTGTGCTGTCTCAAGGCTATTAGAGTCAGGAAGGGAGGAGCCAGGGGAACCACAGCTGCCCAGGAGCATCCAAGAGGGCTTCCTAGAGGTCAGGACCTTTCACTCACTTGAGGACTGGAAGGTGGTGACTGCTGGTCAGGTGGAGAAGGCGAGAGGAAGGGCTTCCGAGGTAGGGATGGGGATAGCTATGCAGGAACCCTGCCTCTGTCTCCCTCAATACCACCTACCTCCCTTGCCTGCAGGGTGAGCTAGAGCCTCCGGAGGAGCCCTTGCAGGCAGGAGATCTGGATGAATGCTTTTTCCCCTTTGCCAGTGCGCCAGTGTCTGCAGGCCCAGAGAGCCTGCAGTGCGAGATGGAGGCCATCCCGTTCAATCCCGTCCAGTCCTGGCTCAAACACGAGAGCAGCCAAGGTGAGGGTTTCAGCCTTGCCAGCTCCCCACACCCTGATCCTAAGCATCTGCTGCATGAGGGAGGCGGTGGAGGTTCCCCCCACCATAAAGAAGCAAGTGGGGTTCTGAGAATTAGAGACTCAGGCCTGCTACACTGGTAGTAAAGCAGCAGTCGATGAGCGAATGCTAGCTGAAGCCTGGCCTTAAGGAAGCGACACGCTGAGCTTCCTGTGTTCAGTGATGAAAAGGGAGCCAGGTTGCCGCCCACAGCTTTTATTATCAAGCAGAAGGAAGGCTTACAGATTATTGAGGTGGAATAGAGATTAATCTGAGGGGGACACAGTGACCGGAAGACTGGTGTTTTCAATGGCCCTTTGATAAAGAACTCTACCCCAAACCTCCTTTCATAGCTGGTTTGTGTCTTGGGATATAGCAAGGGACTGAGCTGGCTTGCCTGTCACTTGTGCTCCCTCTTGGAAGATGACAAGAATCTGGGTGGCATCACTGGTTGGGTGGGGGGAAAGGGAGACAGTCTAACACAAGAGTGACCCCTCAGACCCCAAACTCACCCCAAGATGTCTTCTGGGATGTCTGGGTGACCGGCTTTTCCATGGACCCTCTGTAAAGCCAGTGACTTCTACTGGGCATGATGGCTGGGGTGCCAGGACCCCAAATTTCCTGATCTCAAAACCTGAGCCCTGGGTCTGCCCCCAGGCTTGTTCTGATGGAGTGTTCAATTAGCTGTTTAAGGAATGAGCATTCCTTCAGTAAGTCGGCAACCTACCAGGACACAGCCTATACGGCTGCCTGGTAACTAGTCACATATTCTGAACCCCGCATTCTTCCTTCATTTTGTGAGGTTCAAAGGGGACCGTAGGCAGAGGTGCTGGCACTGGCATACAAACGTCTGGCCTGCCTCAGGCTCTTCCAACCTGGCCTTGTCCCTTTCTATCCACAGTGGAGCAGACCAGGCCCACCCAGCAGCTTCTATACCATCAGCACAGGGCCTGGCATAGACCTGAGACTCGACCCTGCATTGTCCAGGAGGAGGCCCCAGGCCTGACTTAGCCATGTGGAGTTGTCAGGGCCCAAAGGATAATGAGTTTTAGTGATTGAATACCTACTATGTGCATGGTGCTGGGCCAGGTGTTCCATACCTGCTGATATTCCCCACGTCCCTCCTCTTGTGTCTGTTCTCACTGCTGTGACCAGGTGCCTGGTGAAATCAACTTAAGGAAGTGCTTATTTTGGCCCATAGTTCAAGGGTCCAGTCCATCATGGCGGGGAAGGCATGACAGCAGGAACAGGCAGCAGGTCACATGGCTTCCACAGGCAGGAAGCAGAGCGAGAGATGGATGCTGGTGCTCAGCTCACTTTCTCCCTGGCGTTCATCCCAGGACCCCAGCCTGTGGGATGGCACCACCCGCAGTGAGGGTGGGTCTTGTCGCCTCAACCCAATCTAGACACTTCTTCACAGACATGCTCAGAGTGAAACCGAGGCTTTGAGTTGGAGACTTGCCCAGAGTCTTCTCACAGCCGTTGTTGAGATGCTCACGTGAGAGCTGGTGCTCTGTGCCTGCCTCCTGGGTCGTTCCTAGCACCTCCTCTCCCTTCCCTGCAGCACCGAGTCCCTTCTCCCCAGATGCCTCCAGCCCTCTCCTGCAGATGCCTGCTGAGTTCTTCCACCCTGCTGTGTCTGCCAGCCAGAAGGGACAGGAACCGGGCATGAGTGCAGGGACCCTGCCCAAGATCGCCCTTCAGGGCTCCTGGGCATCCCTGAGGTCTCCGAGTGTCAATTGCACCCTCTTGCGTCAGGTACAAGCACCTCCTGGACTCTGAAGAGCCACGGGTGATACGTGGGGAGGGGAAGGAAAAGAACAGAAAAAAGCCACGACAGCTGAGTCTGGGAAAGTTGGGGAACCTCTGAGACTTGAGAGGTGACACCAAAGATGCGTATGAGTAAGACCAGCTCCTGAGGATCCCCAAGGTTGTCGAGATGACTGAAACAGGGGTCCTAGCTCGAGATGAGGGAAAGAAAAGCATTGAGGAGGCTTTGTGGGGTGACACAGTACTGGGGTCAGGGACCATGCCTTGAGTGCTCTTGGTGGGTGGTAGGGGTATCATTGCTAGACTGCTTGTAGACTGTAAATTGCTTGACTGCAGACGGGCAGGTTGGGAAGTGGGAAGTCTTGGCTGTATGGTCGTCTGTATCAGATGGTTGGAGCCACAGCCCACATGCCAGCTGGGCACAGAGGGCCTTTGGAGCACGAAACAACAATCCACCAGCACATTTGGTGGGCCATGTGTGGGCCCATACAACAGTAGAGGTTGGCCTGCAGGCTTCCTAATAATCGCTTAGTAAGACACAGTTAATCTCCAGTTTTACCAGGCTGTGCTCTGCAGCAGGCAATGGACCGACTTCTTGCCTCCCAAGCAGTTCGGGGTTTAAAGTGTGTGTGTGTGTGTGTGTGTGTTGCAGAAGGAGAGGTGTCAAAGCAAATGAATGCTGGGAGTATAATCTGTGGGGAGGTGAGGGGTGGCTGGGAGAGTGAGCAAAGGCTGGAGGCTTACCTAGGAGAGAGGATGGAGCAGGGCCATGGGGGAGCTGGTAGAAGGGCTTGTGAAGAAGGGACAGGTGGCGGAAGTGATGCTGGAGATGTGGGTGGCTGCGAGTCAGCTGGGAACTATACCAGGGAAGGTCTTGTCATTAGACACTGGGACTAGGAAAGATGGCCCAGGCTGCCCCGAGGGGACAGAGAGCCTGTTTGACATTCGCTGTAACTGCCGAGAGGTCCCAGGGACTGGTGACACAGCAGAAGGGATGCTGTGGGATCCTGGATATGTTGAGAAGGGAAGCATCCTGGGTCCCCATCATCAGACTGTCCACTAAGGACCAGGAGAAGATGATTCAGGGAGCCTCATCCCTTCTTACCTCCTTGCAGGCTACTGTGAGTGACACATCACTGGATGCCAGCCCTAGCAGCTCAGCGGGCAGCCTGCAGACCACATTGGAGGACAGTCTGACACTGAGTGACAGTCCCCGGCATGCTCTGGGACCGCCGGTCCAGGTGCCAGGGCCATGTGCTGGCCTGTCACCGGCCACCCGGCGCCGCCTCAGCCTAAGGGGCCGTGGCTTGTTTAGTCTGCGTGGGTTGAGAGCCCATCAGCGCAGCCACAGCAGCGGGGGCTCCACCAGTCCTGGGTGCACCCACCACGACTCCATGGACCCCTCTGATGAGGAGGGCCGCGGGGGTGCAAGCGGTGGGGGTGCAGGCAGTGAGCACTCCGAGACCCTCAGCAGCCTATCGCTCACGTCTCTCTTCTGTCCACCACCCACGCTGCCACCCCCGGGCCTCACCCCCGCCAGGAAGTTCAGCAGTACCAGCAGCCTCGCTGCTGGACCTGGCCGTCCTGGCACCACAGTCTCAGCCCGCGGCCTGGCCAGGAGCCCATCATGGGCTGCAGACCGCAGCAAGGACCCACCAGGTCAGGCCCCGCTGGCCTCAGGCTTGGGTTCCTCAGCACCTGAGCCACAGCCACCTCCTGGGGAGCTGGAGTCAACCGATGCTGCAAGCAAGAGGAAAAGATGAGGGGCCGCAGGGGCTGCGGGGGACCTGCCAGCTGCTGTCCGCCCGCCTGCCCCATCTTGCCTTCTTTTACCTCAGGAGCCAGGGAGCAGACAGCAATACTTTGTCCACACCTGGGAGTGGCATAGGGGCCAGCCAGCGCCGGGCCACTGGGCAGGCGACTGAGGAGGGTCTGGGTTAGCTGAGGCTCAGATGTGCGGCCCCATCCGTGGCCCTTCCAGTGTATATGCAGATATATACATATATATATATAGAGACAGACATATATTTATTTATTTTTTTTACGGAGAGCTTATGAATTCCAGAAAGTGCTAAAGTTGAGGGTGCAGGCCAGGGCCCAGACGGTGGTCTCGTCTGTTGATTAGGACACAGGCCTGCACAGCACAGATGCTCCTGCTGTGGCTTCGGTGGCTGTAGTTTCGGGTATCTCCCTCAGTTGAGAGCAGCTTGGGAGGACGTTCAGGGCCCAGGAGACAGAAGAGAAGCAATTCAGGGTGCACTTTTTTTCCCTTTTAAAGAGGAGACGCTGCTAAGATCCCCAGCCTCTACCCACATGTCGGGGTTGTCAGTCTTGTCCCTCTGACTGTCGTATTGTTGTGAAGTCTTTTGTAGACACTCTTGACACACAGACTTTCTTAGTTAGCCAGTTAGATGTTCTCTTTAGAAAAACTGGGGGTGGGGTGGGATTTTAGTCTTATTTCTTAGAGCAGGGTTGGGGAACCGGGCATTTCTGAAGCTGGGCAGGGGGCTCAGGATTTGGGTCAAGTTTTGACCTCTGTGAGTACTTGGCGGCGGGGGGGGGGGGGGGGGGGGGGATCAGCCCCTCAGGAAGGCAGCAAACAGGAATAATTCATACAAGAGAGAGGACAGGTGAAGGGGTCCTCGGACCGGCTTGGTCCACACAGATTCCCCGAGCTTGGGTTGTCAGTTACACGAGAACTTTCTATTTTTTGTCCTCCATGAAGGCCTCAAATTGCAGCAGTTCCTGGGGATTATGGTCACCCACCCTAATCAACCCCACCCCTGCCCCAGGAGTGTTTAGGGTAGCTACAAATCTAAAGGGGTCTCTGAGCACCTGCCTAAAGCCTGGCTCCAGCCTTTCCCCACCCCAGCACCCTTAGCTCCACCGAGTTACCCGGACATTCACATCCTCCAACTCCTGCTTACCCTTGGGTATGTCTCACTGTTTCAAACTGCACGTCGGGTCTCCTGTGGTAGCGCTTTCCGGAGGAGTTCAGGATGGGTAGGTTTTTTTTTTTTTTTTTTTTTTTATTGGAATGGTTACCCATTTATTTTAAAAAACTTACTCTGTATTGAGCCCTTGACTTTCACAGGCTCAGCTCTTAAGTGGGTGGGTTTACAATCAGCCTGAAGAAGGGCGGGGCCCGCTGCTGTGGGTGGCCTACTGACAAGGGTGGTGATGTGGGGTGCTCAGCCACATCACTGAGGGTTGCCGTGGGTACTGCTAAGAGCATGTGCATCTCTTGTCCCTGCTCCCAGATTCTGACTTCACAGAAGTGGGCTTCTAGCCAGGCTAGTGAGCAGCAGCTGTGTTTGTAGGCTCTGGGGTGTCCCCATCTGGCACAGGGACCCTGGGATCAGGGCGCTGTGAGGAAGCGAAGAGGAGAGGATTGTTGAGGGGTACTGCCTGCCAAGTGCTTAGAGGCGAGGAGGAGGAAAGTGGTTGTTAAACTCACTTTACACATGGGTAAACTGAGGCTCTGGGTGAGTGCAGCAAAGATCCCGGGTCACCTGTGAAGGGCACTAGCCCGAACACTTGGACTGTGCACACACAGCCGTGGTTGAAGGGAAGGTGACTCCAGGAGCCCAGTGTGGAGTTGACTTGGTTAGAGAGGGCTGGGTCAGGCCCATGGTCTTCAGGCTTTACAATGGTGGTGTTTGATAGCATCTTCCACCTTCTGCTTTCTGGGTACAATGTCAATCATCTAGCTCCATCTTCAGGCTGCCTCTGTGTGTGTGTGCTTATGCGGCTCTTCACAGCCAGCTTTCTCCCTGCCGTGCCTCTGAGGCTGGGTGCAGATGTTCAGGCATCTATACCTTCACGCTGAACTGTGTGACCCCAGAGCAGGCAGATGTGTTGAAGGCTGTTTTAGGGAAATGACAATGTTTAAGCAAGGGCTGTAGCTAGCTAGGTACGGCAGGGCATCTAGAGAGAATGATTTGCTGAGCCCAGAAGCACAGACACTACCTGGGGTGGGTTTTTCCTAGGACCAATCCCAGGTATCTGGCCTTGTGTCTGTGAGTGGGGAGTCAGGGGCCAGGAAAGGTGTGAGCTGCTGGCAAGATGGGTTGTAATGGGCAAGGATTGGGCGGGCGCCCCTTCTTCAACACTGTGGCTCGAGACTGCGGCCTCAGGCTAACCCTGTCCATCACCAAAGCACAAACTCTCCCAATCCACATGGGCCTGGATGTGAGGAGAATGGGAACGCAGGTGCCAGTGCCCGGAAGCTGTCAATTCGCCAGGCTGTGTGGTGCGGGGGTGGAGGGCACACAGCATCTGTAGAGAAGGATCTGGAGCCAGACGGAGCCTGCCCTGCCTTCTTGCTATCTCCTGCTCTGGTCCAGGTAGTCCCTCTGAGGAGGATGAACCGTGAGCAGTACTCACCCATCTGCTTGTCCCCAATATTTCTCCTAGAGCTCACAGCTCCCAGGGTCACCTCCAGCCCCTTTTGCTACTCTGTGTAAGGGCTTGGGGTCTTAGAAGCTGCTGTTTAACCCAGACACACATACTCTTCTTTCCTTTTTCTTTTTGTCGTTGTGCAATAATCAGTGTCCCTAGTAGAGTTGGGGCCTGAGGGGAGGCAGAGGCCACCTCGTCCTGCAAGCCCCCAGCCCAGCTCTGCTGCTCTGACTCTAACTTCCGGTCACTGTACAGTTTCTACAGTGTGAATGAACTTCCCTCTTAGTTGCTGAAGGCGCTGGTCCCTGCTGGCCCAGATGGCCCGGGCATAGAGAAACCAAGCCGTACCGCCAGCCAGCGTTGTTTTGAATAAAACCCCAGAAACTTACTGAGGACTTTCTCCATGTCTCTACTCTTCCTTCCCTGCAGGGTTGGGATCATGCTGGTCCTCCGCCTCCCCGACCCCACCAAGGGAAGCGTGATAATGTCTTCATCCTGCAGCTGTGGGGTCTGGGTTTTGGGGGAATTCAGAGACCCCGTGGAAGGATCCCCTTGTATTCAGGGTCTGGGTGGAGCTTCAGGGCTGGGAATGAGGCGGGGAGAGGTCAAGCTGCTTACCCTCGACACTACAGCCTGAATTCATAGAACTGGTACTACAAGGGCTCATGGCTACAAAGCACAAAAACCCAACTCAAACGGGCTTAGAAGCAAAAGATGGGGGCTGGAGCGACGGCTCAGAGGGAAGGAGTGCCTGCTGCTTGTCTTGGTCCCTGTCCTATTGCTGTGACCATGGCAACTCTTACAAAGGAGAAGGTTTAGCTAGGGCTGGCTTACAGTTCAGAGGGTTAGCTCATTGTTTTCATGGTGGGTAGCCTGGCAGCATGCAGGCAGACATGGTGCTGGAAAAGGAGCTGAGAGCTCTACATCTGGATATTCAGGCAGCAGGAAAAGAGAGTGACCCTGGGCCTGGTTTGGGGCTTTTGAAACCCCAAAGCCCACCCCCAGTGACACACTTCCTCCCATAAGACCACAGCCCCTAATCATTCTCAGGCATCTCCCTGATGATCAGGCATTCAAATACATGAGCCTATGGGCGTCATTCTTACTTGGACCACAACACTGCTCTTGCAGAAGTCTGCGGTTCAGTTCCCAGCATGCAAGTCATGTGGCTCACTGCTGCGCACTGCGTCCGTCCCTCCCCCTACCCCCTGTCTGCGCTCTATGCGCTAGACCCCAGTTCGCGAGCTTTGGGCAAGGGGCTGGAGGTTGAGAACACAGACCTTTTAACACTGGTACCAAAGCCCCTCTTTATTAGCACCATGTAGGCTTAAATACACTGCAGTCATTGGCCAACAGGTGAAAATCCCATCTTCTGATCCTCTAAGCTAGGCACAGCTTCTAGTAACTTTAATTAGAAGGTTCTAGGAGGGAAGAGCAGCTGAAGGCCAGGACTCATTAGTCCCAACAGCTCACAACTGCCTATGACTCCAGTTCCAGGGGATCCACCACCTCCTTCTGGCCTGTGTAGGTTCCTGCATGCTTGTGGTGCACAGAAACTCATGCAGTCGCACATGCGTACACATGAAAAAACCTTTAAGAAGAATAAAAGAGCAGAAGAAAAGAGAAGCAAGAAGGACACAGATGGAAATAACTTAGTGGTTCAAAGTTTTAAGAATTCCAGATGTAGTGTTGGCTTCAGGCGTTGCTGGATCAAAGGCTCTGGTCAAGTCTCTAGGACGCAGTCTTTCTGCCTCTTGACTTTGCTGTTTCTGTGTTTGTTTCTTTCTCTCTGAGGCCTTGGGCTGTCCCCCCACTCCCCGCCCTGCTCCACCAAGGCCCCCTACCTACCTGGCCTGTCACAGCCCTGAAACAATACCCTGGCTCCTTTCTTCCTTGTCCCCTGCTGCCCTTCTTCCAGCTCTTCTCTCTTGGTAGCCCTCTCTGCCCCTTGAGTTCCGTGTTCCAGACATCAGGGAGACCTCTTAGAGTGAGTGCCGTGCTTTCTGATTCTTGGCTGTCTGATTTGTGTGGGTGCTACCATGTTACAATAGCATTCTAGTGTTGGGGATTCACTCCCAAGGTTTTCTCCTCTGTTTGTTTCTGAGCCCTGGAGGGTAGCTCTGGGCTGGGTCAGGTGAGAGTCATAGATGGAGTCTGTATGGGTGGATGGATGGATGATGGATGAAGGAAGGAAGAACAAGCAGGGATAAGGGATGTGGCTGCCTGGCTTGGGGCATGGTAGTGGCACCATACCTAGGTTTAGGGCCAGTACTTGAGGTAGCAATGGCAGTGTGGATGAGGGGAGACTGAGGAACTGGCTAGTTAAAGCAGAACAGTGGCTGGGTTGAGTGGACAGTAGACCTGTAGGAGAGCCTGCTGTAACTTCTTTTGTTGAGGTCCCAGAGTGGGGTCGGGGACAGAGAGGATCACTGTGTCACTGGCCACACTTCCTCCACCCGCCCCCTCCCATGCTCCTTTTGGCTCCATATCATCTCCAGGCCTCCACTATTGCCTTGGCAGCTCCAGCTCTGCCTGCTCCCTCCCTCTGCAGGTGGCAGGTGCGGAAAGGCAGCTACGAGCGCAGGGCCAGCCCACTGAGCTGCCAGGGCGATAACACACTCCATGTCTTCCATTACACGTTTACTGGCCAGTGGGCAGCAAAGGGACAGTGGGAGGCCCCAGCAGGTCCTGCCTCGGCTGCATCCACCCCTGCAAGGAGACTGACTGGCAGGGGAGTGTGACTCCACCCGCTGTGGCAGAGGTGAGCAGCCTAGGAAGGTCTAGCACCTGGCTGAGTGTCCACTTCACCTTGTCCCAACTCTGTGTCCCTGCCTACCCATTAGCAATGAGATTAGAAGCCAGTAGCTACCAAGGAGAGATTGGACTAAGTCGACGCTCCAAGAGCGTTTTCGGTGAGTGACAAACTTCAGCTCTCAGCACTTTTTATTTAGACCCGCATTCACAAATTCTAACCAAATAAACACAGGCGTGTTAGGTATTAATATATGTACCATTATGCAAAACCAGCATTATGGCTGTAATGAAAATTAGATTCTGTCTCGGTGGTGGTGTTCCAGGAGGGCAGACATCCTCTGGTTTACAGCATTGTGACCTCTGGTTGCTATTGCCATGGTAACCATGCTGCCATGGGAATGTGTGGACCAGATGCAGGGCTTGTGGGGTAGAGTGAGGGCAGACCTGTATTCCAGCCCCCTTGTCAACCCTGAGCATCAAGAAAAGTGGGGAGTGGTGGCTAGTGTGAGAGGCTGGAGGGGGGCAGACAGTAAAACAGTAGGGGTAGAGCACCCCCCTCACGCTTACCTCCCTCTTCCCCTCTGCACTAGGTAGCTCTTTCATAGAGCCAGTCTTGTCGTCTTTCTGTCCATACTGAGTGCCTACTGTGTGTCAGACCTGTGCCAGGCTCTGGGGGCATAGCCACAGGTGCCCATGCTTGTGGAAGCCATTGTGTCAGAGGGACGGACAGATGCAGCCTCTCAGAGCAAGAGGCAGATAATAGAACCAGAAGCAAGGTCAGCTTAGGTCATGGGTCAGAGGCATGACTGTTGGTACATCTTTCTGCCATCATGGTCTGGGGAACGCAAGATGGGGATACCCGCTAGGTGAGAGAGGGATGTGGAAGGCAGCAGCCACCCCTTCCACATAAGGGGCAGGAGAACAAAGCCTACTCTGAGTGGATCTCACATAGGGGCTGAGGTGAGCTCAGTCACAGAATACTTGCCTGGCATCCACAGGGCCCCGGGTTCCAACTTCAGCACCGGAAAAGAAAACAAGCCACACTCCACACTCCTATTAACCACAAAGAATTGCTTATGGCGTGTGTGCCTCATGCAGTCAGGGACACACCCTGGCAAGCCATTTGTTGCCACCTGACATTTGGGTTCACTGGCCGTCCTGTATTCTTTTCTAAATCCAGCCAGCCTTGAGAGAGCAGAAGTGATGTGCCCAGGTACTGAGCTGCAGAGGTGTCCATCTCTGTTCACATGGCCCAGGTCCTGCGGCAGGATGCTCATTATCTTACCAGCCCTTCTCAGTCTGAGCCTGGGGTGCATGACATCTAGGTGACATGCCATCTGATCTCATTCTTGTCACTCTGTAGTTGGATGGCATGGCTCTGGTGGCTCCCAGGACCTGTGTGATGCCTGCCTGCCCTGGGGATATTGTTCCTTACCCACAGTCAACAAGATTCCACCTGGACCTACTCTGTTCCCCACCCTGCTTCCTCTGCTGGCCTCTCCCGAGCTGGTTCCCCCTTGTCAAGCCTTTAAGGCCCAAGTCAGGCATCGCCATCTTTAGGAACGTCCCCGCAGCTCCAGCTTGAGGCCATGCCGCGCTGATCCCCAGCGCCTTACTTTACAAAAATTCATTCATATCTTCAATCCCCAGCACCACATAGACCAAGGGTGGGAGCACACTTCTGTAATCCTAGCACTTGAGAGGCGCTGACACAAGAATTAAGAGTTCAAGACCATCTTTAACTATGTAATGACGTTGAGACCATATTGCATCAAATATATCCACGGTGTTGTGTAGCCTTTGCTACCATCCACGCAAAACCATTTTTTTCCAAAAGGAGGTCCTGCACCCCCTCAAACACTAGCTACTCATTTCCTCCCGCAGTGCTGTGTGACACCATTCCTGGGGGACTAGAACAAATGTCTACTTAGTCCAGACGAGGAACCCCCTGCCAGTCCAAAGTCCAAGTGGCTGAGCCGGTTCCTTGGGGTTGTTTACAGGAGCATGACAGTTGAAAGGCAGTTACACCATCGAAAGCCACCAGCTCACCACAGCTGGAACTCCAGAGCTCTCTGCGGTTGACAGGTCCAAGAATCTCCTTCCCGCCACTGCCCCACAGTCCCTACAGCTTATATAGTCTTGGGGCGGTCCCTTACCCTTGTGAATCTGAGAAGTTATTGACTTCAGAGCCTTACATAGCTTCCCTCCAGTCAGAATTTCAGTTCTGGGGAGACAACTACACAGCCCCCAGCCCCCTAGGACGCTCCCTTCTACTTTTTCTGAGCACCTCCTCTGAGTACTTCACAAGGTGGAATCACAGTGTTCGCCCTTTTTGGCTCCCTACCCTGAGGCTGACGGAGACCGAGGAGCATCTCCATGTAGATGAACACCCGCTAATTACCCGTCATTGGTAGGCGCCCCATTTGCAGCCACTTTTTGCCTGTGGTGGGCTGAGCTGCTGCAAATGTACACATCTCTGGGCAGTTTCTACTTTTGCCTCTCCTTCGTGTATCACCCAAGTGGGATCATGGGGTCAGTGGCAAAAACCCTGCTGCCCCTTTGGTGAGGGCCACTGTGCCAGGCTCCATGGTGCTGGCTTCCCTGCTGGTCACAGAACCTCGCCTTTCCCCACTTGAGCGGGTCGTGTGTGTGTGTGTGTGTGTGTGTGTGTGTGTGTGTGTATTTCTCCTTCCCTTCCTCCACTCTCTTCAGCCGGCACCTGCCTGCTTGTCTGCTTGTCTCAGGGAGGTGAGTGACTTTGTCAGGACTTCCTGACTTTTGTTTCCAAAGGTCAGAAGGAACCCTGGAATTTGCAGAGGAGGGAGAGTCTGCCTGCTGACCCCTAGAGGAGAGGAGAGCACAGTGGACATCCACTTAGTAAAGGTCTTTGGAGTCATGTGTACCCTGCAAGGAGTCTGGCAGCAGAGTCGCCAAGGGCTCGTGCCCCGGGACCTGAGGGTCTTGGTGAGTCAGTGACTCTGCTTCCGGGGCACACACTCTTGAGGAGCAGCTGATCTGTCTCTGGGGAACAGATAAGTGGGTTCATGCCTCTACGAGTTTCCTCAAGAGAAAACTCAAGGTACCTCAAGACACCCCACAGCACACAGCCCTGGGTGTGTCACAGCTCTCCAGGCATGGTGGGGTCTGGTCTCCTCAGGGCCACAGGGCCAGGCTGGGCTACACGTTGTTCTGGCCTGCTTGGCAGAGGTTCCTTATCTTCAGGACTGGGCATGAAGATAACACCTGGGGACGCAGCGGTGGGCAGAGCGAGGAGCCCTGCTGGTGCTGACATTCTGATTTGTTTCACTGCGCCCCGCCCCCCAGCCTCCCCTGACCTTTCTGTGTTTACCCTGTCACATTCCAGAATCTAGCCAGCCACAACCTCGGTCTGACTCTCAGCCCTCTCCTGACAACCCTCTTATAGCTGATTGCAGTGTGCCATCCTGGCTGTTATAACACCTTAGGGGAGTCTCCCTGTCTGGCCATGCCCTGCCTGGACTTTCATGTCCCTGGGCTGGACCAGGACCTGGATCTGGGATCTGATCCCAGCCAGAGTGCCATTCCAGCATCTCTCTCCTTCCCCGGTCCTGGCTTCTGAGCCTTTGCTGATTGGCCAGGTGAAGTCAGGTATCCTTCTTCCTGACTCTCACAGCTTTCCCTTGACTGACGTCGTCTGAACTCTGACTTTCTGCCAGCTCCAGCTGCTGTTATAATAGGCCATGGATCGGGGCACTGATGGGGTGTTTTGGGAGGCCATGGAATCTTTAGGAGGCAGGATCTATCTGGTGGAAACAGGTCACTAGGGGAAGGCCTTTGGTTCCGGCCCCCTACCTCACTTCTTGGGTCCACCATGATGTGAGAAGTATCCAGCATACATTCCCACCGACATGATGTCCTGGCTAGGCACACAGGGCAACAGTGGACTGAAACTGAGTCAGATAAACCATCTCCTTGCCTTGGTTCTGTCAGATATTTTAGTTAAAGTAACATAAAAGCAGCCAATACAACACATGTATGCCCCGTGCCACCCAATGATTGTCTAGTCCATGATGGACCACATGCATGATGGTGGTTGTACCATATAGTCTGAGTGTGTATATCTGCGCCACCCAGCCCTGGGCAAGTAGATGCTGTAATATTTGCACAATGACAAAATCTCCTAAATAATGCATTTGTCAGAATGGATCCTCATTATCAGTCAATATGGTTTAACCTTGGTGCTGGACTGGCTGACATGATTGTGGGGATGGTAACTCCAAACACCAAGGGGCAGGGCATGGCAGGCTGGAACTACCCTGTCACAACCTTAAGCAGATTCCCCACGTAAGTGATGGGATGTGGTCATTCACGTCACCAAGGGTCCTCTCCGTTTCTTCTAGGAAACTCATTGAAGGTGAAGGCATCTACAGAGCACTGCTAAGAAACACCTAGATTCTGTTTGATTAAACTATCTAGCTCAGTAACCCGCCTGTGTTGCCTTGGAACCAACCGTCACTGCTTGGCTCAGATTTCAACTCCGGCCTCGCTAGTAGCAAGCCATTTGGCATATTTGAATCTCATCCCTCTCAGGAGGCTGCTGAGAAGGGCAATGGAAGGCATGAGTGTCAGGTCCTAGCTGCATCTCCTCTTGCTTGCCTGTCACTGCAGACACTGTTCAGGAATGTCACTAGCAGCTGGAGGGCAGTCCAAACCTCCACAGTGATCAAGGGATTGATGGTCTCTTGACATGTTTGCACAGAAGGCTCTAACCACTGCCAGGCAAGCTGTCACTAAACACTGTGGATTGAAGTTTTGTTAGCATAGATCAGGCCTGCCAGCTCCAGGCCCCGAGACCGTCACCACGGCATGCCCACACCCTTCCCAGGGAGTAGCCAGGCTACTCTCAAGGGTCCCATCTACTCCAGCCTAGGCAGGGCCCTGCCTGGTACTCTGTTTCCAATGCTCTGGCCACAGGGATCCTCTCTCAGGCACAGTCCCACCCAGGCCTTGTGACCTCAGCTTGAATAGACCATCATCTCCTTGAGGGACAGCGTCTATCCTCAGAGCCACAACAGCCATCACCCCTTTGTCTCAGGTCGCCTGTGTGGTCACTCATGTCCTGATCTACCGAGGAATTCCTTGAAAGTAAAAACCCTGTGGACCAACCAAGGGCTTAAGGTAGGGCTCTAAGATGCTGGGAGGTACGAAAGGCTTTTTCAGTTGGATCTCTCCATTTGCAGTGGGGTAGGCCCCCCAGGCTCTGTGTCCCAGTCCTGTCTCTGGATCTAGTAAGGATTTAGAGTACAGCACAAATGCACAGGCTCATCGCACAGGGTATGTGAATTCTGGCAACGTATTGGGCTGATGTTGGCTAAGGTGTGCTTGCTGCTGTGTCAAGTCCACCACTGGTTAGTCCTGCTCAAGTGATGTCCGGTATGGTGGGTGTCTCTCCCCCAAGCAGGATCAGTGGCCTAGGGAAACGCTATTCCCAGCTTGGGGAACTCACCGTGGGAGGCATTTGTAGGGAGATCCTGGGAATAGCAGCCATCACTTGTACTACGGCGGCCATGCTTAGCTGCAAGGGAAGCTGAGAATGCAGTCCAACTGGGAACCCCAAATAAAGAAAGGTATGGGAGGTAGGGAGGTGCCGGAAATTTATTTATTCAGTGCAGGGATAAGTTTGCAAGGAGGTAAAGGACATTTCTGAAAGTCTGAGATGAGCAGGAAGCAAGGTCGGACCTCTCAATGTCCATGACAATGTCAGACAAGAGCAGCAACCCTGCTTTTGTTTTTTAAATTGATATTTATTAATGTGTGTGTGTGTGTGTGTGTGTGTGTGTGCAGGTGTATTTGTGCTCATGTAGAGGCTAGGAGTTGACTTCTGGTATATCTCTCAATCTCTCTACCTTTCCTCCTCTTCTTCCTTCTTCTTCCTTCTTCTTTGAGGCAGGATCTCAATACATAACTCTGACTGGCCTTGCCTTCAGAGATCCATCTGCCTCTGCCTCTGGGTGGTGGATTTAAAGGTGTAGTCACCAATCTGATTACAGTAGATGGCCAGTTCAGGCACCCTTTCCACTATTGCTAGTGCCCAATCTTCTACCTTACTTTTTGAGACAGGGTCTCTCAGTGAACCTGGAGTCCATCAGTGTGGCAAGAGTCCAGGGATCTTCCTGTCATTGCCTCCCCTGCATTGTTGCTGCAGGCACTCACCACCACACTTGGGTTTTTGCAGGGGTGCTGAGGAGCTGAAGCCAAGTCCTGGTCCTTGTGCAGCAAACACTTGACTGAGTCATCTCTTTAGCTCTTGTTTTGTGAATCTTAAAGAAACTTTGGTTGGAGATGAAGGTTAAAGGCACCTCTGGGCCTCCCCATCTACTAAGAAACGATACACACAAACACACATATATGCATGCATATGCACACACACACTGTACATAAACACACATCTCTACTCTTTACTAGTTCCCCCATCCTCTTCTTCAGTTGGACGTTTCTGTGGCGTTTTAGTAGCTTCCTTCTGATGCCCACCAAATGCCAACACTGGCATTGACTTGGGATGGTCCTGCTGTCCTTTGTTTGGGGATTTTTCCTTTTTTAAAAATTTATTTAATTAACATTTTTTCATTTATTTTACACACCAACTATAGTTTCCCTCCCATCTATCCCCTTCCCTATTCAATCCTTCTTCAGCTCCAATCAGAAAGGGCCAGGCGTGCCATGGGCTTGAATAGCCCATGACACATTAAGTTGAAGCAGGTCTGAGCTCCACCCCTGCATCAACGCTGGGCGAGGTACTCCAGCATGGTTCCCAAAAGCCAGCTAAGAGTCAGGGAAAGGTCCTGATCTCACTGCTAGGAGCCTTACAAATAGATCAAGTTATACAACTGTCACACACACATGCAGAGGGCCTAGGCTGATCCCATGCAGGCTCCCTAACTGTTGGTCCATAAACTCCCATGAGCTCAGGTCAGCTGTCTCTGTGGGTTTTCCTGTCATGACCTTCATGCCCTGGCTGGCCCAATTCCTCCTCCATTTCTTCAGCAGGACTCTCAGAGCTTGGCCCTGTGCTTGACTGTGGATCTCTGCTTCTGCTTCTGTCAGTTACAGGATGAAGGCTCTCTGATGACAGTTAGGGTAGACACCAATCTGGTTACAGTAGATGGCTACTTCAGGCCCCCTTTCCGCTATTGCTAGGATTTTAGCTGGGGTCATCCTTGTGGATTCCTGGGAATTTCCCTGGCACCAGGTTTCTCCCTAACCCCAAAATGAGCTTCCTTATCAAGACATCCCTTTCCTTACTCTCCTCCCCCATTCCACCCCAACCCACCTCCTGCGCCCAGCCTGACTCACCTGCTCCCTCAAGTTCCCATCCTCCCCATACCACTCCCCCGTTTACCCAGGAGATCTCTTCTATTTCCCCTTCCCAGAAAACCCAAACACCGCTCTTTGGGGCCTCCTTGTTTTCCAGCCTCTCTGGGGCTGTGGATTGTAGGCTGGTTATCCTATACTTTACTCCTAATATCCACTTACGAATAAGTACATACCATGTTTGTCTTTCTGGGTGACCTCACTCAGAATGATTTTTTTCAAGTTCCATTCATTTGCCTGCAAATTTCATAAGGTTATGGTTTTTACAGCTGAGTTACACTCCATTGTGTAACTGTACCACATTTTCGTTATCCATTCTTTGGTTGAGGGTCACCTAGGTTGTTTCCAGGTTCTGGCTATTATGAATAATGCTACTATGAACATACTTGAGCAAATGGCCTTGTGATAGGATTGAGCATCCTTTGGAATATGCCCAAGAGTGATATAGCTGGGTCTTGAGGTAGATTGATTCCCGATTTTTTGAGAAACTGCCATATTGATTTTTCAAAGTGGGTGTACAAGTTTGTGCTCCCTCCAGCAATGGAAGTGTGTTCCCCTTACTCCACATCCTCTCCAACATAAGTTGTCATCAGTGGTTTTGATCTTAGCCATTCTGAAATCTGTGTAAAATGCTATCTCGGAGCTGTTTTGGTTTGCATTTTGTTTGGGTCTTTTTCTACAGAGCAGGTCACTGCCCAATGAAACACCTTTGAGCCCCTCCCATGCCCTTTGACTCCATCTCTTCTTCCTCCACTTTCTACCCCAAGGCCATTGTCCCTTGGATCTGTTCAGGGTCCCAACAAATTCTTTCTTCTTTCCCCTCTCTGTCGGAGCTGTCAGCCACCTGGCAGGGGCCTTAATCAGAACAGTACGGGCAATTGATCCCAACAAGCTTAAGACATCCCGTTCCAGGAGAAGGCCCCTGCTGACAGCAGAAGCAGCTGCTGTGGCTGCTGGCATGCCTCCTGAAGAGGCATCTGCCAGGCCCCCACCTCGTCATGTGAGGGGAGCTCTGGTAGAGAGGCTTGCTGGGTGACCTGGGGACATGACTGTCCCTCCACAAAAAACTGGGGCCTGGGGGCTTCCCTGGGAGGTATCCGGAGGGTGGGAGAGTTCTGGGGAAGCAGAGGTGGGCAGCCTGACGTGCTCAGGGGGTTGATTTATGAGGGCAGATTAAGAAGACGGATGGCCTGTCCCTTAGCCAAGAAATGAGTCCTGTTGTAGTCCTTTGCAGGGCACGGAGGCGGAGGAGGGAGATGCTCGAGGAGTGCTCAGCGGAGTAATGAGGAAGAATGGTTTGAAACAGAGCTGAATACCAGGACGATGTCTTGGCTGTGACGCCTGTGAGGGATGGCCGTGACTCCGGCAGCAGGAGCAGCGCCTGCCTCCTTGGATCATGGATGCTGATGGCTCAGGCTTGGGAGGCCCATGGACAGAACTGGTTTCTCCCAACAGCATTATCTACAGCCTCTGCTGGCACTATAGACATCCTCTTCTCTGAATCCTGAAATGGGCCGGACCCGGCCCAGCCGGCAGCCCCATCAGCTGTCTGTGGGGGGAGACCGTGAGGGCTCCCAAGAGTGAGAGTCCTGGGAGGAGAAAAGTTGCCAGTGTGGTTGGGTCTCAGCTATCCTTGGTGATTGTCTTTAATCTGGATCCTGTGGGTTGGGCCAGCAGGCACAGGCACCCATGATAGAGACCACCTGGGGCTTGGGCGAATGTTAATTGGGGAATGCAGGCACCATGAAGGTCCATTCCAGAGCTCAGCTTTCTGCTGAGAAGTCCTCCGAGGGACCCCTAAACAAGCTGCCATAGGGACCTCCTTCCTACTTGGCGAATGCCCAAGGGGAAGGTACCAGAAGGCTAGGAGGGCTTCCCTGGCCACTTCGCTGTGTTCGTGGGAAGGATTTTGTGAGCGGCCTAAGATACATTCTGGAACAGAGGAGCTGGATCATTTTTGGAGGAGTAGGGTGCATCTTGGAACCCCCTGCAGCCACCATGAATAGGTAGTTGAACTTTCTCAAACTAACAGCCAGACAGTAGCTCTTGCACCTTCCTTGGGCTCAGATGCCACCCCCGTTCCCCGTCACTATCCATCTCTGACTAATTGGTCCGTGTATGCCAAGGCCGGTCCCTGCCCAGGAAATGACTGTGACTGGGTTCTGACTCAATGCTCAGCCTGTGGGCGTGGGCTGTGCTGGTTGAGGTACCTTCCCTGGAGATTTGGGACCCTGGGAAGTGTGGGCTGAAGGGTATGGCCTCACCATGCATGCCTAGCTCTGTAGCCCATGTTGACTGAGTGTTTACTTGGGCGTGGGTTGCCTTGGAAGACCGAAGTGCGTCCTCACAGCAGGGAAAGGGGGCTTGTACAAGGCAAACTATGCGGTTGTTCTGTGGGCTTGAGCCCTGGCAGATCCAATCCCAGGGCTCATCCTCTCATTCATCTCCTTCTGCTGCTCCTCAAACCTCTCACCAGGAAAGAGGCAGATCTGACTTGATCACCTGCCTTGCAATTAATCATGAGCCCTTATGTGAATGGTTTCACTGCTCCCAGCCTTGTCAGGGGAGAGAAAGACCCCCTCTAGGAGTATCTGCCTACATAGATAGGGGTCCAGATAGCCAATATCCTTAGGTGATAGTCACATATGCCTCTTCCCTTCTGAGGACCAGCGTGTTTCCCCGAGTCCTTCTGAGGTCACTGTGTGGCAAACCAGGGATGCCACACCCATCGTGGAAAGTCCACCCCCTGCACAATGGCAGTGTCCCCCAGGCAGGTCCAGAAGGCCCTCCCCGTTCCCACACTTAGGTGCTCCACTCTGTACTTGGTTCCTTTCTGGGTGGCAGAGAACAGCAGCTGGGAGCACCAACAGCACACCTGCCGGCTTTTGATTCCCCGTGGAAGGTGGAGCCTGACAGTCTGGAAGAGTGTCGACAGCCAAAGCACAAGCATCTGGTCCCACAAGCCCCATTATAAGAGGCTTAGCCCTGCTTCTCAGGGTGACCTTCTGGCTCCCTAGAGCTTGAACGGGGCCACAGTGAAATGTTCAGCCGCAAGGGCGCTGGGCACATGGGGAAGTAGTAATAATAATGACACCAGGAGAAGGCAGAAGCAGCCCAGCACGCCCAAACAAGATTTCTCATTAGTTTGAAGGATGAACTAGGAGTCTGGCCCATAATGAAGAAAATAGATTGAGTCCTGATTAGTTGTCTAGAGACTTGACGCCATGCCGCAGTTCCAGCTCTGACCTTCACAGAGGTCCCCAAACTCATCCAGCTTTCAACTCAAAGAGGCTCTGCCCAGGGTGGGTGGCTTTAAAGTCCCCATCCTGTCTACCAGAGATCTGTATTTGATCCTCCAGCCTCACAGATGACATGGGTAGGGCGTGTTCTTGTGGCTGTAGCCCTTTGACTGGTCACAGTGGCACTGTCTTTTGGGAACCTCTGTGTCCTGACTGCTGAATGGCCATTAGTATCCAGCTTTCTCGGCAGTCTCAGAGATGCTCAATGTGAGCTGTTCAGGCTCTTTCTGAAGTCCAGTGTCTTCTGTCCCACCTGGGCAGTTGGTGACAGAGGCCATCTTCCTTGAGACCAGTTGTCAAGCCAAGCTGTCGATTGATCCAGGCCACTTGCTCCCCAATGGGACACTATAGGATGGAAGCAGGGACTGCAGCCCAGGACAGCCCAGTTCAAGGACTCTCCCCACATCCCCCTGAAGTGCGTGTGTGTGTGTGTGTGTGTGTGTGTGTGTGTGTGCGCGCGCGCGTGCACACGTGTGTGCGTGTGTGTGAATATATTGGGATCAGAAGTGGATGTTGAGTATCTTCTGCTATTGTGCTCTACCTAACTTTTTTGGGACAGGGTTTCTCACTGAACCTGGAGCTCGCCATTTTGGCTAGGCTGGCTATCCAGTGAGGCCTTAGGATCGTCCCTTCTCCACTTCCCACTCAGAGTTCAGATGTGTGCTACAATGTCTGGCTTTTGTGGAGGTGCTAAGGATAGAAACTCCGGTCCTCATGCTGGCACAGCAAACACTTTACCCACTGAACTGTCTCCTCACCTCTCCCTGCATCTTTAATTGGGATTTCAAGGTCTTCCCATGGGTCCCACAGAGATGGAGTTTGGTTAAATGAGACCTGTGTGAGTAACCCAGCTCCAAGGTGGGCAGAACCATTTCTCAGTCAGGTGCCTCTTCTTGGTGAAGAACGATTTTGATGTGCCTAATTTCTCTCTCTCTCTCTCTCTCTCTCTCTCTCTCTCTCTCTCTCTCTCTCTCACACACACACACACACACACACACAGATCCTTCACAAAAAGCTTCTGCAGTGACACTAGTGTCATAAAAGTGATCATGGCCATTTCTCCTCTGTCCTCAGAATATAAAAGCCGAGTCCCAGGGCTGAGACTGTGATACGCTAATGCCACTTCGGCTATCTGGAGCTGATAAGCAGCACCCAGCCTCCCAGAAGCCTCTGGGGACAGGCGGCCCGTGGCTATCATTAGGGAAGGTTCCACTCTTTAAATTAATGACTGGGTTTAATAGCCCCGGGAGGCATCTCTCTCTCCCGGCTCTACTTGATTTTGGCCTGCTGCCTCCTCGGGCCTCTTCCCTTGACAGTCATTGCCTCTCCAGTGCCACCAGCAGGATGATGTCTCCCTGGGCTCTGGGACCAGGTCAGCCTTGGCCTGCGGTTGTCTGTGCTCAGGCCCGAGCCAAAGGAATCTGGATGTTAAGCTCTGAGAACTTCAGAGCTTCACCCCCTCCATGGCAGGGGGCTTGCGAACTGAGTGGGGAAGTGGGAGCCCCTGGTCCATCCCCCACCAAGGATCTAGGGTGGACACAAATGGCCTACTCTACCTGTCCTTCACCTTTGGCAGATCTTGGTGACATCAGAAGGTGCCTAGCATCTTAACCCTGCCTTCCAGTCCCAGTCCAGTCAGGGTGTCTTCTGTTGTTCCCCGCTCCTCTCCTTAAGGAGCCTAAATGTTCTACTTCTCTGTGTTCTGAGCTTTGCTAAAAAGCCAATTCCTGCGAGTTTTATTTTTATTTATTTATTTACAAGGTCTCATGTAACCCATGCTGGCCTTGAACTCTATACAGTCTCTGGTTCTCCTGCCTCCACGTCCAGGATGCTGGAATACGGTGTGTACTACTATGCCTGGTTTACTTAGAACTCTGTACAGTCTCTGGTCTCCTGCTTCCACGTCCAGAATTCTGGGATATGGTGTATACTACTATGCCTGGTTTATTCAGTGTTGGGCCTTAGAACTTCAGGTACATCAGACAAGAACTCTACCAACTTGGCCACTTCCAAGCCCTGATACTAGTTTTTATAAGATGCATCTGCAGGGTTTCCCCATTCAGGAAGCTCTCCCTGAGCTACAAACTTCCCCCACACTACACTACATGAATTCATTGCCTGTTTGGCTATTTGGGAGTTGTCACTTTTGTCCTGTCTCTCCAGAATTCTACCTCCCCTCCAAATTCCAGACTATAAACTTCACTGACTGTCTTTCCTGTGGCCCGAATTGCAGGCTACAACTGGAACACTCCAAATAATGAAACAGTCCTTAAATAAGCTGGCTGCCATGCTAGTGCCTGGGGGACCCCAAAAGAAGATTGTCAGCTGTGTTGGGGAGCGTCTTAGCCATTGGGCTCCTCAGTTCTTGGAATCTGCTTCTGCAAGACCAGTTGCCCCATCCCCACCGTGAGTTCTCTAGTAAAGAGCAAGAAGGTCTGAGAGCAGGGTTGTCCAGCCAGCA
This sequence comes from Microtus oregoni, assembly GCF_018167655.1. Classification (NCBI taxonomy): domain Eukaryota; kingdom Metazoa; phylum Chordata; class Mammalia; order Rodentia; family Cricetidae; genus Microtus; species Microtus oregoni. The sequence continues at coordinate 14,589,427 of NW_024543081.1, forward strand.
GCCTGCCCCACATCCTGCTGGGTACTGCAGCCGTCAGTGGATCATATCTGTGGAAGGGCCATGCAGCTCAGAGTCCCTATTCACTCCCAAGAGAATGACATCATCTTGGGCTCATCGTGTTGTCTCAGCGGTAAGGTTGGGGTCAGACCTCAAGGTGCCAGTGTGCCAACCAGCTGGGAAGCTCTCGAGTGACCGGACAAGTGTGGGCTCCACATTCCAGGAGTCCACGAGGACATGACAGGGATGCAGACGGCCCTGTCAATTTGAGGATGAGGGTCACCGAGTGCTCCTCTCCCCTGACTGTGCCCCTGCTCATCACGGTGACAGCAGGCCGTGCAGTGTCACCATGGGAGGAAACCTTCCTACTGCCTAACTTACGTAAGCCTCAGCCACAGTGTGCTCGGTGAGGCATTATGTTCTTGTCCCCTGCTGCAGGAGCCTCATAAGGACAGTAAACTTGTGCTGGATATAGAGTGAGGTGTCTCTTCAATACCCATGGCCTCCAGGGCCCAGCAGAAAGCTCAGTTGACAGTAAAGGAGCCCATAGGCAGGTGGCTTCATAGATCTGGGACTGCTGGCTCAGCTTGCACTGAGCCTGCTGGGTGGTACGCCCATGCGGCTGCCCAGTTCCCGGGTTTTTGGTGCCTTCCCTTTCTCCATCATGTTCCTGTGCAGACCTACTCTCTCAGATGCCTGAGAAACAGGGAGCAAGGCTCTTTGTCTTGAGGTTTTGAAACTTTGTAACTCAGGCCTCATTCATTCCCATCCTCCCCTCCCCTCTCTGCCTTCAGTTACTGAGGTTACAGTTATGTATGGCCATGCTTGTCTAGGACACAGACTTGAAAATCACATCAGGGATTTGGGCCACAGCGTTGAGAGCTTTCTAGAAATGAAGGCCATGTAGGATTCAAGTCAGTGGTGTTGGAAGCAGCTCTCCTGGGAAGAGGGTGCACTGTGCCACTTCCTCAAGGGCCTGGCGAGGACTGCATGACATACTCAGCTCTTGCTTGGCATGGGTGAGGGTCTCCAGCACACCAGAATGGGAGCGGGGGAGTGAGAGCTCTAAACTGAGTTGGAGGGGTCTTATGCTGGGGTGGGGATCAGAAGGAGTGAGATAAATAAGAAAGGTTTGTGGAGAGGGTTCAGGGGACTCAGGGCGGTGGTGGTTGTGGCAGCTCATGGGCCTTTCTCTATGGCTTTTGTTTCTGACATCGACCCTTTTCTGTTCTGATCTCATTCTCTAAGCCGTGGGCTTGCTTCCCTGATGTGACTCTCATAGCTGACCCACACAGCATCTTCTGGCGTGTGAGCCTAGGCTGCCTTACTCCCACCCTCCACCTGACATCTCAGCCTTTCCAAATGCCTTCCATCGGGAGTGGACAGGAGTGTAGACAAAAGTTTCTGTCCCACCTGGTCCTGCAGCCATTCAGTACCAAATAAACACATAGGGGCTTATATTAATTATAAACTGTTTGGCCTATTGTTCAAACTTATTGCCAACTAGCTCCTATAACTTAAATTAATAATTACAAGTTAATAATTCTATTATCTATGTTTAGCCATGTGGCTTGGTACCTTTTCTTAGTAAGGTATTCTTATCTTGGTTCCTCTGCATCTGGCTTGCAGCTGTGTCTCTGCCTTTCCTCTTCCCAGAATTCTCCTACTCTGCTTGCCCCGCCTATATTTCCTGTCTGGCTACTGGTCAATCGGTGTTTTATTAAAGCAATACTAGTGACAAATCTTTACCATGTACAAGAGCATTATCCCACAGCACAAGGGTGGTCTCTGGAATGGAGAGCGGGTGCTGTGTCTCTGGTTGTAGAACAGATCTCATTGGAAGGCTCCTCTGTGTGTCTCTACCCAGGTGAAGGTGTGTAGATTATTTGTAGATGACTTTGTAGGGCTTGGAGAGGAGACTGGAGGCCTGACTAGGGAGCTCAGCAGATCTTCCAGAAGAAGATGATCCAGGTCTATGCTGAATGCTCTGAAGAGTAGGTGTGGCAGTCAGGATCTGGACCAGAGGGAAGAAAGGATGAATGAATGAGTGAGTGAAAGATCAGCCGTCAAAGCCTGAATAGGGTTGGCTATGAGGCCTGTCCTGAAGTTTATAGGAAATGGGGAGGTGGTTGGGGCTGGTAGGACACTCAGCAGGTTGAGGAGCTGACCAGTAGGTGTTGTCCAGGGAGCCCTGTGACCTTTGATCTAGCAATTGCATGCCCAGGAACAGATACACAAAGATACTTACAGAAGTATGGAGGCAACCTAAACTTCCACCAAGATGGGATTGAAACAGATAACAAGGCATAGCTGCCATTGTGATAAAACCTTCTGCTCAAAGCAACTTAGGAAAATTTCTGTTTCCAGGTCACAGGTCACCACAGAGGAAAGTCAGGGCAGGAATTTAATCAAGAACTAAAGCAGAAACCACAGAGGAAAGCTGATTCCTGACTCATGCTCTGCTGGCTTTCTTATACAGCTCACCAGCCTAAGGAGTGGTGCTGCCCATAGTGGACTGGGCCATCCCACATCAATCATCTATAGCTACAAATATTCTCCATCCTGCTGGTCCCCCTGGACCAGGTTTTCTCCTCCCACCTGTTCCTGAGGCCGCTTATAAAATAACCACTCTGAGGCTTAGTATTACTTACATACTTTTTGGCCTATTAGCTCAGGCTTCTTATTAATTAACTCTTACATCTTAAATGAACCCATATCTATTATTTTGTATTTTACCATGAGGCTTGTGGTTTGTTACCTCACATCTTGCTTCTTGGGCGGCTACATGGTATCTCTGGCTCTGCCTTCTTTCTCCCAACATTCAGTTTAGTTTTCCCTGCTTAGCAGTATTCTGCCTGCCTTAGGCCAAAGCAGCTTCTTTATTAACCAGTGACAATAAAACATAATCACAGCATACAGAGGGAAATCCCACATCAATCATCAGTCAAGATAATCTCACAAAGACATGGCCACAGGCCAATCTGATCAAAGCAATTTTTCAATTGAGATTCCTTCTTCCCAGGTAACTCTAGGTTGTGTCTTGTTGTCAATAAAAACTAACCAGCATAACTAGTTTAACCACCAGCTTACTGGGGAGAAAAAGCAGCCCTGACTTGTAGAGAGCTAAGCTAGTCATGGTGTAAACTGTTCCAGCATTGCTGCTATAGCCATACACACCATGAGGATCTGGAGTCCATACAAACTTACTCAAGAATGCCATTGGGTCTCTCTTTTTTCTTAGAAATGTGTGCAATTGGAACATGACCTCTTGATGCATAGCACGCCCTTAGAAGTCTTGGTATCATACTTTATATCTATATTTACTTTCCTTTTGGTACTTGGCCAGTCTTAGGATAGCTGACATTTGCCCAGCTCTTACCAGACCATTACAAGGGGAACATGTACTTCTCAGAGCATTTGTGACCATGGCAACAGGGTTGAGCAGGCCATCCCCAAGGTGAACTATGAAAAAGAGTTGTCCTCCCGGGATGAGTGTGGGACCCTCTTCATTGTCCTCCTACCTCCTTTAAAGATCTAGGTTTTACTGTCTTTGAGAAAAGCAATTTTCTTACAGAAATCAATGCTCAGAGAGCTCGAGAGCTCCCTTAATTAAGGTCACACAACTAGCATAAGGAATCAGGCTTGGAAGTCCCTTCAAAGTACGACACTCAGAAAGGACTTGTTTCGTGCGATAGCAAGAACTTGTATTGATGGAAGGGAGACAATGACAAAGGTTCCAGGTAGCCCGAAGAACTCCCCAGGGTTCACTCAGTGGACTGGATCAGACCAGCCAAGCATTTCAGGTTCATTCAAAAGCCCAACCCACCCCATGTCCCCACCACACCGGGACAAGAAGCCAGCCCCCAACTGTTGGTGGGTATGATGTTTCCTCCATCCAGGTCTATGGTAACACATCTGCTATTCTGAGGGCCTATGGAGCTAGGGACACATCTGTTCCCTGAAGTACTTCCTGCCAATCTTCTCTCTACTCCAGTCAATTAAGTTTAGCATTCCCATGGCTTCCAGCTGCTGCCCCTGGCTTCACCTTCCCCTGTCCCTTATGGCCACCCAGCGGGGGTTGATTCCCTGATTCATTTCTCAAGCTCTCCGTTTCCATTGCTGCTTGCAAGCCCAAATTTAAACTCCTGAACACGGTGTCCTCCAGGGTCTTGCAGATGGTGGCACCTGCCTGCTTTTTAGAACATCTCCTGCTATTTACCAGCTGGCCGGTCCCCAAGGGCATCCTGTTTAGCCATGCACAACCCATCTCCTGTGCTAGGTGTGTCTCCCTTCCTTCCTGCCTGGAGAGCTTGTCCCTGAAGGCCAGCCTTCCTGGGTGTGCCATCTTCCACCTTGGGAAGACGTGTCTCCTGACCTCCCATACGTAGGCACAATCTGTATGGCAGCAGGGTGGGCCCCTTTCTAGTCTGCTGTCAGGACCACAGCCAGGTCTCCTTTGCCTTGGTGTCATCAGGGGCCATTGGGCTCCAGTGGAGAACTCCCACAGCTTGAGACGGCCACCATCAGCTTCCTACCTAACAGTTGTCTGGAATGGAGCATGGAGAATGACGTTCTGGGTGTAGTCTCTGAGGAGGGGTCCTCAAGCCTGCTGTGATGCCAAGACCCTCTATCCTGAAGCTGGGCTGCTGCCGTGTCTCAGGTCTTCCTTCGTCTTGCCTCTGCATCCCACACAGTCCTGACTCCTGGGAGGTGAAAGAAAATGCAAACTTCAGAATCAGATTCCTGCACGCCATTCAGATATAAGAGCGAGAGAAACACCCCTCTCTGGTCCCAGTAGGTGACCCCTCACCCCCATGACCTCAGTGGGGTGATGACAGTCCAGCCTGTGTCAAGGTTAATCACGAGTGGCTTCTGCTGTGTCCCTTTGGTGATTATTCCATGCTACAGGGAAGAGGGGAAGGAGGTGACTGGGGCTGCTGGAGGGTGGTGGAGGCTGAGGTAGAGCCCTCTCGTTTTCTTCCAGAGGCCTATATGAGGGTGCACAGTGCTCTGAGCTCAGCAGGCCTCCAGGGGTGGCCTCTGGCGAAGGTGCAGATGGGTCGTTAACTAGAGTGAAATTGACCCCTGGCCAAGGTGGAGCCAGTTCTGCTCTCAGTAAGGTGGTCGTGGTGGGCCAGTGTGCCGTGGCAGAGTGGGCTCTTGGTGGCCTTGAGATCAGGCTGTGCTGTCCTCTAACGTATTCCACAGGGTGTAAAACAGTGATTTTTTTTAGTCTGTACCTTGTCCCACAGATTCCATTTTACAGGCAGCTTTCGACTTTGTTTTAAAGATGGAGGATGACGTTGCACCTGGTGGACATGTGAATGGCGCCCTCCATCCAGAGCCACCTGTGTGGCACGGAGTGATGCATGGCTTCTCCTTGGAAGCAGAAAGAGTCACTGTAGAAATTCATCAAGGTGAACTGGAAGTGTAGGGGCTCATATTTAAATAATGTCAGGGAAACCAGGAGCTTCTTGAACATGCCAGGGAAAGAGTATGTCTCCATTTCCTCTACCCCTAGAGAAGAGGATACCCAATACTGTGGTGACAATGGTCCCCAGGCCATTTGACCATCCCTTCCCTTCCCTTCCCTTCCCTTCCCTTCCCTTCCCTTCCCTTCCCTTCCCTTCCCTCCTCTTCCTTTCCCTTTCCTTCCCTTCCCTCAGTCCAACTGGCTATGCAGCCTGACTATGGCTGACAGCCTCAGCAGCCCTCATTAGTGAGTTAACTTGCCCTGCTTTCCATAGAGACTCCATTTGTATCTCTATCAATTTTCCTGTTTCTCAGGCCTCTGAAATCTCTTGAATTCTGCTGTGGCTACTTAAATCTCTACAGCACACACACAAATACACACACACACACACACACACACACACACACACATAGAGATTTACATACAGATGTGTGTGTGTGCTGTGTAATATGTGATTTGAGAGTTAATATTAAGTAATTAAGGTTGTAATGGAGGGATCTGTGGTTGCCTTAGCTGAGGCCACCAAGGAACACAGGATTCTGGTAAATTGTTGCCAACAAGGCCATCGTACTTTGTGAGTGTGTTGTGATTTAGTACATTCTGACACTGTGGAAAGACACAGTGTGTCCCACTGGGTTTGTGACACAATGTGCTCAGGACAGCAGTCATGGAGGGAAGATGTCCTGGTCTTGTGGGGGATCTGGCAAAAGCCATGAGCGGAGAAAACCTAAACAAAGCAGTGGGCAGCTGCTGGCAGCTTGGGATCTTCCCTCACAGTTCACACGTGAGGGGTCCTATTCACTTCAGAGAAGAAGGAAATTGGAACAGAGACAAGCTGACCTTGAGGACAGATACAGAGTGAGACAATCCAGTCATCAGAACTACCTGCAGGGCGGGAGCAATGATTCAGCCTTTAAGAGCAGTGGCTGCTTCTCCAGAGGACCCGGGTTTGATCCAGCATGAGGTGGTTCCTAACTGTCTGTAGCTCCAGCCTTGCTGCTGTGAGCTACTAAAGGAACCCAAATCTCGGGAGTGGGGGTGGTGAGGAGAGAGGAGAGAAGAGAGAGGGGGAGAGAGAGAGAGAGAGAGAGAGAGAGAGAGAGAGAGAGAGAGAGAGTTGAGTGGGTGTGCCCAGGACTGGGGAGCTACAGTTTCTTAGCATGGTAAAAGGGAATGGTTCTCTGGGTCGTGGTGGCAATGGTTCCATGAAAATCTGAATTTGAACCTGTAAGGGAGGGCAGCCCCCTCAGAGTCCGTACTCGACATAGCCAGACCCCATATTCTCAACGCTTAGGAGATTTATTACCCCAAAGGAACAAGCAGGGGGAGGCTGAAATGGCAGACAGCAAGCAGCGAGCAGGTGCTGTTTCTTTTTTTTGTTTGTTTTTGTTTTTGTTTTTTAATCCTGATTGGACAGGTTAGGCAAAGAATGAATTTTGATTGTTGTACCTTAGTATTTTGTCTCTGGATTGAATCAGTGGCTAAATTAAGGGAACGGAACATGGAGGCTATCTTTAGGAATGGAATCTAATGGTTTCTAGAAAGGGGGAGAAAGATAAAAGGCAAAACCTTTTGGGGCCATGTTTGCCATGTTCTGGCCTGTTAGAGCCCCTCAGTACCTCAGAACCAACTAAGAAAACCGGGCGTGGCAGGGAATGGTGGTGCACATCTTTAATCCCAGCACTAGGGAGGCTGGAGTAAGTATATTGTGAGTTTGAGGCCAGCCTGGTCCACAGAATGAGCTTCAGGACAGCCAGAACTACACAGAGAGACTCTGTCTCAAAAAACAAAACAAAAAGAAAGAGAGAAAGAAAGGAAAAAAGAGAAAGAGAGAGAGAAAGGGGATTGGGCTAGTGCCTGCTTGCAACCCCATGCTAGGAGGATGGGCCTCACAGGAGGGATCCTGGGGCTTGCTGGACAGCTAGTTTAGCCTAATGTGTGAATTCCTGATTAGTGGGGAGCCGGTCCCAGTGAAGAAAGTGGTGACATCCCAAGGAATGGAACCCGAAGCTGTCCTCTGGCATCTGCATGCCCATGTGAACACAGGTGCACAAACACACAATGGCTAAGAAGAGGAAGGTATTGTATAACATCCCATCCTAGAAAAATAAATGTTTAGGTGTGAGGGTTCCTTTTATATAGAAGGCAGGCAAAGTAAAAGGGACTGAGGGGAACCGGGCGGGGATGGCCGCCCACCTCCATGCTGCTGTTTTCACTGTCTCTGGGTCACAGGAGAAAAACTGATATTGCTTGTAACATTTTGAAAGGTCAAAACCACTTGGAAGTTTGGGCTGCTGCCTTAATGCATGATAATAGCAAATTTAAAAATTAATTACCGGGCCCTTTCCTGCTGACACCAAGAGCAGGTAGCCCTGAGGAACGGAGAGAGACTGCCACTCACAGATGCCAAGGTGTTTGGGGGGGGCTTCACTGTCGTCTTCTATTCTTGGGAGCCAGCTAGGCTCTGCTTTATGCCATTGTCCAGGACAACAATACGTTTGAATGAAGAATGTTCCAGGAGGACACAAAAGGAATGCCTTCTGGACTCCGAGCCCGGGCAGGGATAAAAGCGCCATTTAACAGAAGAGTCACCCCAGCTGGAGCCCGGGGGGAACTGAGTCACCTTTGAACTTCCTGAGCTGTATGGAAACCCCTGGGAACAGAACCAGCTTAGTGACTAGAACATGGGTCAGTAGAGACAAATGCGTATTGAGCTCATGTTAGAGCCAAATGTGCCCCACGCGTCAGGCCGTGCCAGCATCTCTAACTACTCTATAGAGTGGTACCCTCTTGTGGTCCCCAGATCGCTTACTTACGGCCTCAAACTACAACAGGCAGAGCTTCTCTGGATTCGGAGTCCACTCTGGCTAACTGGTCAAGTCCTTCCTGGTTCATGCCTAGGTATGCTGCCCAGGTAGCCGAGGCTTGGATGCCCCTCCAAGTTCATGTCTAGGAGGCTTTGGGCTAAGTGTGAGGCTTCACTGCTGTTTCACCCTGAGATGGGAGCTGTTTCTGTGCTACAGTACGGCTGTGGTCTGCTGCAGCACTAAACTTCCAAGCATGCTACATGGAGTACTGGAAAATTGGGCATTCCTCTCGAGTCTCCCTCAGAAGCCCAGTCATACCAGAGGAGGGGACCTGGGGCTTTCAGAGGAAAGGGCCCATTTACATTTTAAAATATTTATTGTTTACATATTTATGAGTGTGTGTGCACCAGTGTGCGTTTATATTCAGCCCAGGTGCCCAGAGAGGCCAGGAAAGGGCATCAGATCCCCTGAAATTGGATTTGCAGGCAGTCGTGAGTCTTTTGATGAACCAAACCTGGGTCCGTCAGTGCTCTTAACCACGGAGCCATCTCTCCAGTCCCGTTTACCCACATTTTTTAAAATGACTTAGCTGCAGCCAACCTCTGGGGGTGGGGAGTACTATTTTGCTTGGTGCCTGGGAGGAGGGGATTGTGTTTATGTGACGACAGTATTCATGCTTACACAGGGTTTTTCCTGCTTGCTTCACTAGCTTGTCAGGGCGAAGGGAAAGGATTGTGTATGACACACGTTGAAAAACCCCAGGCCCTCTGCAGACGTAAATTATGGATGTAAAAGACAAATGCAAAATATTAATGTAGGGCTGGGATATGGCTGTCAGTAAAGAGCTTGCGTGGGAGCTTGAAGACCTGAGATTGAAGCCTGGAACTTCTATAAAAATAGGGTGTGGTGGTGTGTGCCTGCAGCCCCAGGGCTGGGGGGTGCAGGCATACAGATTCTAGGGGCCAGCCAATCAGTCTAGCAGAAATTGAGAACTACAGGTTCAATGAAAAACCTTTTCTAAAAAAAAAAAAAAAAAAAAAAAAGGTGGAGAGAGCTTGAGGTAAATACCACTATCACTCTTGACTTCTATATACATCATACAAATACTTACACACACATAAAGTATATTGTATTTGCTATTGCTACTGGTAATAATGAGTTTTATCATATTGCTCCAAGGTACGGGGGGTGGGCTGTGGTAACCTCTCCTAGACAGGCCAAGGTCAGAGAGCAGCCCCCTGCCTTTAGGCATCCTCTCTGCATTTGACTTCTGCAGCATCGACTGTTGGCAGAGTTTTTTTTCTTCTCTTCCTGACGTTCCTATCATTTTCTGTTCCCACAGCCGCAGAAGCATCAGAATTTTAATAGACTTGGGCCCAAAAGCCCAACAGCAAAGCCTTGCGATGCGCATGCACATGGGAGGTGAAGCGCCTCCAGACGGTGGTGAGAACGTGGGGTCTGTGAGCTGTGGAGAGGTTTCTGGGCGAGATTCTGGATCTTGGGGCACCTCTTTAACTGCCTCTGTTTTCCTGTCCCTGGACCTGCCCCAAAGTTAGGTTGGGCACCAGCACTTATAACTACCTCATCAAGAAAGGGGTTTTATCTCTCTAGAAGTTTCTCTGAGGTTGGCATTTCTGGACGCTCTTCTTACCTCTCGCAGCCCTTTCGCCTTGGCCTGTGCAGCCATGTCCCCTCTTTCCTTCCTGCAGAGCTCTTGTAAGCTCTCGTGGCTCTCTGACCCTCTTTTCTGGTAGGATGTAGAGAATGATGTAGTTTTAGATCAGGCCTGTGACCTCAGGTGACCCCAAGATCAGCTTCTGACTCTTACTGGCTGCATGCTCTTGGGCCATACTTTAACCGCTTTGAGTCTGGTTCCGTCTTAAAGCCCAGGGAAGGTAGTGCCTGATCGATAGAGTTAGCAACAAGCCTCTTGTGGGGCTTTATTTCTGTCCGTCTGTCCCTCCATCCCATCAGTCTGTCATCTTCACCATCACTTGCCCCCCACAGCAATCCTGGCTTAGTCTGTTCCCCAGGGTTTTCCCAAGTTGCTGTGACAGCGCCCCTCCCCCACACTGTGTCCATTATGTCATCTCTGTTCCATGGAGGAGTGGGTGGAGGTGGAGGCTGAGACTGGATAAAGTGTGGATGGGGGCAGGCAAGGGGGTAGGGAGTGGGGAGGGGATGGCAGGGCTTTGGTGACAAAACAGCCCAGAGTCGCGTGCAGGGTGAGAAAGTACAGCACCAGCTGGCTCTGTAGCACCAGGATTCTCTGAACCTTCTAGGGCAGTGGTCCTCAGCCTTCCTGACGCTGCAGCCCTTTAATACAGTTCCTCATGTGTGGTGACCCCCCACCATAAAATTATTTTCATTGCTACTTCATAAGCGTAATTCTGCTGCTGTTATGAATCATAATGTAAATATCTGTGTTTTCTGACGGTCTTAGAAGACCCCTGTGAAAGGATCATTTGATGCCCCCACCCCCAAGGGGCCATAACCCACAGGTTGAGAACAACTGTTGGACAGCAGGACCTGCTCGGCCATGGGAGAAGTAACGCCCGCACCACGAGGGAGTGCCGGGCCACTCTTTCCAGCTCGACTTTGTGGTGAGGTCGGGCAAACCCTCCTCCACTCCGGATCTCCGATTCTCACGGCTTGAAGCTTCTACTGTAGGAGTCTCCACTGTTTGTGGGCAGTGGTCCTCAAGTCACCCTGAGACCCAGGACTATATGACCGCTGTCGTAGCCTGTTGGCTGAGCTGGAGGCCAGCTGTGCGTGGGCACAGGACTTGCTCTCTCCTGCCCTGCACTGTGAGCAGAAAGCAGCTGATCCGCAGGGATGAAGACTATTTCTGGTTGCCAGCAAGCAGCCACTGTGAAATGTAATATGAAATCAGCTGCCGTTGTGGCACTTGTAACCTGTCATGGGGTGATGCTGCCATCCAGAGAAGTTTCTAGAAGCCGATGAGGAATCAAGAAGGAGGATTAAAAAGAGAGCTCCTGCAGTTGCCTCTGGGGAGTGGGGAGCTTCCGGGGCTGTGGCTCTCTTTCTCTGACAGGTGTTCTTGGTTTCTGCACGGATCCAGGAATTCAGGCTTGAAGAGACCAACTCTCTAGAAAAGGAAGCACGGGGACTGGAGGTGTAGCTCAGTGGATAGAGTTCTTTTTTGCCTGGCATGCACAAAGCCCTGGGTTCGATCCCTACCACTGCATGAAGCGGGTGTGGCAGTGCCTGTAATTCTAGTATTTGGTGTTGTAATAGGAGCGGCGGGGCTGCATCCCCGGCATCTGGCCGCCCCCACGGCTAGCTTTACCCGAAATAATTACACGAAAACTGTATTCTTTTAAACATCGCTTGGCCCATTTCTATCTAGCCTCTTCTAGGCTAGCTCTCGCACCTGGACTAGCCCATTTCTAATAATCTGCTGTAGCCCATGAGCTGGCTTACCAGGAATGATCTTAACCTTCATCTGCCTGGAGTGGGAGAATCATGGCGACTCTCCGACTCAGCTTCTTTCTCCCAGCCTTCCGTTCTGTTTACTCCACCCACCTAAGAGTGGGCCTATCAAATGGGCCTAGCAGTTTCTTTATTGCTTAACCAATGAAATCAACAGATTGATATATGACACTCCCACATCATTTCCCCTTTTTCCGTTTAAACAAAAAAAAGGAAGGCTTTAACTTTAACATAGCAAAATTACATATAGCAAAACAGTTATCAAGCAAGAATTATAGTTACAATATTTATATCTATTTTATCTTTTATCATAACTAAGGAAAACTATAACTATCTATTCATTCTTCAACTCCATCAAAGACTCCAGAAGGATATAATACTACCTAAGTAAGCAAGAAATAAGAAAACTCAAGAAATGACAGAGACATCTCGTTGCCTGGACAGTCACCCAAAGTTCTTTTGTACCGTTGGGGCATCCATCTTCAGCCTTCAGGCCCATAGTATCCAGCAGACATTTTTATCAAGCAGGAAATTCCAAAGACAGTTCAGTCATTTTCTGCTGTGTCCTGTAGAATGTCTCACAGATTCTTTTATGAGTCATGAACCCTGAAAGATCATCTCACCTTTAGGCAAGTTCAGCAGTCCTCTCTCTGCGGGTTTTTTGTGTCCAGTTTATGCATCAGTCCAGGCAAGAGCAGTTTCTTGCCCAAATGGCTATCAAACTCCATAAGGATCCTCTTTGATGCCCATCTTCCTCTCGAAGTAGATTGGTGCCGCCAGGAGTAGATATGTCTCATTGTCATGAAAAGTCCTAAGTTATTAAAATATTTTAAATACCATATTCTGTAGCCTTTGAGAGATATGAAGGATGCCCATCTAATTGAAATATATCTCTATATATTTAGAAAACCTAACTAACATGACTACAAGCTTTACTATTATCGATGATTATCCATTAACAACCTATATTTCCTATTATACATTACATTTTAAATGAACTACACAATCACAATACCTTAATCAAGATCAGAAATACATATACATATAGCAAAATTGACCTTAAAATCCACACCAATGCAAATTATTCATATCTATATCATTTCCCCCTTTAAATGTAAAAGAACATTTATAAACAGTATTTTGGGAACATGGGCACAGTTTTTTCTCTCCAAACTGCTTACTGCTGAATGGGGGCGCTGTTAATCAGATCATTTAGGGTGTAACCTGTGTGCCAGGTTTATCTCAGTTGGCAGTTGAGTGAAGTAATTTTTTGAGGGTGTTCACAGGAACTTTTCAGGAGGTCGTGGTCTATCATACCATATTGGGATAGATGCAATCCATAGGGTCTGGTCCTCTGTGAAAACAAAAGAAGACCCTCTCCAAAGCATCATATCCTTAGACCCAAATTTTGAAATCATAATACCCTTATATCCATTCTGGTTTAGCTTGGCAGCCCATGTAATGAAATGTCTCTCTGTATTTAGCTCCTTCATAGTCAAAAATTTTAAAGAAAACACAATGTACATAATCCAGACTGTCTGTGAATTTTCCATTTTTACGTGGCTTATTTGTCTTTATTTCTTTTAATCTCTTAACTATCTGTATTTTGTCTCTTTAAAGACTTTACCTTTTTTTTAAACCATTAACTTTATTCTCTATATTCTTTTTCTTTTCTCTCTCAAGCCTACATACATTCATCCAACAGTGTGACTTTAATGTCTGAATTTGTTTTACTGTGAATCTATAACATTTTTTTTTTTACTATCCAGGAGCATTTCTTAAAATGTTAAGTAGTTCTTAAAAACTTAAGTTGCACCTTGTAGGGGTAATATGGTACTGCCTGTTTACTGCCAAGTCTAAACCTTAACTGTGCTGTTATTATGGTAATTACAGCAGTTCCTGCCTGAGGTCAGCACAGTTCAGCATGGAGCAGCCTGGAGCAGCCGCTCCTGCCTCAGATCCATTTGGTGCCCCTGAGCTGAGCACAGTTCCAGGCACACAGCAAGTCCACATTGGAGCCACACTCAGCAGTTTAATTTTGAGACTGAGCGTGCAGCACAGAAACTCTTTTTATCCAAGTTACAACCAAATCTGACACGCAGAGCACTGCGCAGTCTGAAAACACGTCTCTTCAGCCATGCTCTTCCGCCTGCCTAAGCCTGATTCTGCCATCTGCCCAGGTGAAGGCGGGAGCATTGAGCCATTAGAACACTCTCCTTCCGATCCCAAGGGGGAACAGATACATCCAGTCTCATAAAAGCCATTGAAATGCTTTAAAGCCAGAGTTCATTCTGGGAGCACAGCCCCAAGAAGCCATGCTTTAAAATGACGCAGCTTTTTTTCTGCTGCTGTTGCTGAATCAGGAAATCTCTCTATGGCACGCCACCAACTAACAGCCAAAAGCTGTGTTAAACTCTCTCTCCCTTATTTTTAAGCCTTCTCAGGTTTTTAAGTGGATTTAGTGCCCCACGTTGGGCGCCATTCTGTTGTAATAGGAGTGGCGGGGCTGCATCCCCGGCATCCAGCCACCCCCACGGGGCTAGCTTTACCCGAAATAATTACACGAAAACTGAGTGGGCCTATCAAATGGGCCTAGCAGTTTCTTTATTGCTTAACCAATGAAATCAACAGATTGATATATGACACTCCCACTTCAATTTGGGAGGTAGAGAAGGTAGGACCAGAAATTCAGGGCCATCCTTGGCTACATACTGAGTTTGAGGCCAGCCTGGACTTAAAAAAATATTTATTTGAGATAAGAAGAGGGCACTAGATCCCTTGGAACTGGAATTGCAGACAGTTGTGTGTTAGGAGCCAATTTCCTCGTAAAATCATTACAGGAACCATCACCCTGGGGAGTCTGCAGAGAACCCCACACCCTTAATTGTGTTAGGAATCGTTCTATTGACAGAGCCTACCCCACACCCAAATTGGCTGTTTATGGAGAGCTATCTGTTAGCGGAACCCACCCCACATTCCAAACTATCTAGGGAGCTAGGTGTGTCAACTCGTGACTTCTTGGCCTACAGTGACCTGACCGAAGATAACCTCCTGCCTATGTGACCAACTCGGACCATGTGACCAACATGAACCACGCGGCAAGAGCCCAGGCCCCTGTGCCCATCCCCCAACTCTTTTACTATAAAAGTTGTACCCCGTCTCTAATAAACTGAGGCTTTGACAAGAACTCTCGCTTAGCCACCTTCCGCTTTCCTAGCTCATATCTTCCACGTAGTGCCTCTCCGTGACCCTGGAATAACTGAACTGCTAGGTGGGTTACTAACCCTAGACTAAGTAACCCACCAAGGCAATCAACAGTTGTGAGCTGCCATGTGCGTACTGGAACTTGAACCTGGGTTTTCTGGCTGATCAGGCTTCTCCAGGCTTAGGGTCAGTTGGCTTCTTTGTACAGCCTTATCTCCCTCTAGTTTATCCTCCGCTCATTGCCACCCCTGTGCTCTGCCCACCAGAGAAGCAGGCACATCGGAAAACCATGCCAATCTTTCTAGCCTGGGATTAAAGAATGAACCCTACCAGGGCTGATAAAACTGGAGTTCCAGAGCCTGCAAAATTGAGGCGGTCGGAATCCAGTGAGGAGCAGTCTCACAGGAGTGTCCTTTTGAAGTGGACTGCAATCTTGCCTGGCCACAGCCAGGGGTCGAGGAGTGATAACCCGCTCTCCCCACAAGCAGAGTGACACCTGCTCTGGTGTGTCTGTCCCTGCTGAATGCCGCTCCTTGGGACAGAGGCTCTCAGGCACAATGTGATTGATTTCTGGAGGACAGACACAAAGGCCTGCACACGGTGGAACCTGGAGACACTGTACCTGTCAATCAATTCTAGCCATGGCATTTGGCTTGCATCCTTTTCAAAGGAGGAGCCCGGCAGTTGGCTTGGTACCCCTCTGTGGCCTCTGAAAGCTCAGGCACTGAGCAGTGTTTTACCTTGTTAACTCAGTGAAGCACAGACCCAGCTGAGGAGAAACGGGCAGAGGAGCGTGATCTAAACAACAAGGTCAGGTCAGCAACAAATCCCAGGACCGTGCAAGGCGTGAGGGAGATTCCAGGACGGAGCGAGGGTTTCCCAGGTGTCTGCTGCATCCAGCCACGTACACATGATATCATTTGAGTCTCACGATTAGGAGGGGAAGCTGATGTAAGGACCTCCCAACGTTCAAAAAGAAAGGAAGGTTTAGAAAGAGTGAGTTCAGACTGAGGGTTAGAGTCAGGGATGGGTGGAGCCAGATTCAAATCTGCATTGGCCGATTCTATCTCCGGGGCTCCAGCTCTGCCTACACACAATGAAAAGGGATGGAAGAAGTTCTGCTAGAGTTCAGGACTGGAGAGAGCCAGGTGACGGCTTTTACGCAGGTGGGAACTGGGAACCACTATGGGTGGTTTCATTTCTATTGCGGTGACAGAATGCCCTGACCAAAAGTAGTTTACAGGAGATAGGGTTTATTTGGTCCATCACCGTGGGACGGTCAAGGCAGGAACTCAGACAGCTAGTCACGTTCCTTCCTCAGTGAGCTGGATAAGGCAGACTGGTGAGCTGCGTTTCTCCATAGTCTCAGATGCAGTTCTCACTTCAAGTTCCTGCCCCAACTTCCCCCAGTGACAGACTGATCTGGGAGCAGTGAGGTGAAATAAACCCTTTCATCTCCAACTTGGTTTTGGCCATGTTGTTTAACACAGCAACAGAAGGCACATTAGGACAGGTGCCGCTCACTTCCTGGTGAGTATTGCCTCCATTAAAGCAATCACGTTCTCTCCACCCCAGCCGTGCCCACCGGCAGACCTGATCGAGAAAACTGGAGCTGTGGGAAGAAGCTGAGCTGCGTTTCTAGACTTTTTCCATTGCAAAGTGTGCTGCCAATGGTCTGGAGTAGGGCCCTGGAGACAGTGTGCTGCCAATGGTCTGGAGTAGGGCCCTGGGGACAGTGTGCTGCCAATGGTCTGGAGTAGGGCCCTGGGGACAGTGTGCTGCCAATGGTCTGGAGTAGGGCCCTGGGGACAGTGTGGATTGAGCAGGGGACAGCTTCTGAGAGAAGCATGTCGGCACAGCTAACCCAAGAGCTTCCTTCCAAAGAGACCTTTGCAACCCTGGGGTGAGATGTTATCTCTCATCTCCACAGCAGGTTAAACAGCCTTGGGACTCTTTCTTCTCAAGCTGCATGCCATTGCTGTCCCTTATGGGGGACCATGACCTATGAGATATTTTCCTAGATAGAGCAATGACAATTCAGAAAGAAGTCGGTGCACTCAGTAGGAAAACGCGTTCAGTCCACAGACGCTTCTGAAATGGAGAAGCTGTCCCAAGGGCCACACTACGGGACTCTGGATGGATACTGTCTCTGTAAGACGCCTGTCCCTCCTGGACGAGCTGGTGCCAGAGACTTTGGCTTTATCCTTTCTGACAGTCACATGGAGACTGTGTTCCTCCGTAGTAGCCTTCAAGATGGGGAGGGCCCTGTGTTTCTGTCACAGTGTGGGTCCTGCGTACCCCCTGGAGATCCCAGTTGCTCACCCCCTGCCTTCAAGCCCTGCTACCTGTCTACTCGGAGCCAGATGGCTCCTTCCCTGAGGGATTCCGGATGGCAGCAGAGGCCGAATGCAGTGGTGTCATTTACTTGCTGTAACTAGAAACGGACAGAGCGGTGCCGCCTGCCTTGCCTGGATGTGCCCCCCCCCCCCACCCCCGTGAGAACGGCGGAAGCGGCGCCTCTCATCCCTCCCAGCCCTGGTTTATTTTCTGCGCTCTGTGAGTCCTCTCTCTCCTTTACGGCTGTGCTTTTCAAGCCGTGTCTTTGTTCTACACGTGCTTCCAGTTCGTCTCTGTGAGTTGCTTGGGATGTGAGGGGAAGGGATACAGGAGCGGCAGAATAAAAGGCAGCTTTGGAGTGGGTGGCCCTCCTTGGGACTCCTGTAGTTTGGGGGTGTGGAGGGAAAGCAAACACCCCTTTCAGCCGTGTAGAGCTGGGGAGCCAGCCTCTCGGGGGTCAGGCCTAAGGGCCACTGCTTTGTTTTCAGAAATAAGAAAGGACACACCGTGGCTTTGTGGAACTGGCTCCAAACCATTTTCCCTTTGCTCTGTTGGCTATTTCTGGGTTGTTCCGTGTGGTTTTTCAAGAGTTCATCATCACACGCTCAGGAGCAGAGACCCATCAGAGCGAGCCGGCGTTCTCTGCAGCTAGGGCGAGCCCTGCGCACAGGCCCCAATTAAAATCAAACTGTGTGTGTGTGGCTACATGACATTCCCGAGGCTTAATTAGGTGGAACAGAGAGAGGCTGGGCCAGCCCCTTCATTTCCGAGACCGCTCTTAAAGCACCCCCACGTCTGCCCAGGCATCTCTAATTTGGGTCTTGATAAGAAAGGGCCAAGGGAGGCGGTGGGGGTGCTGGGGTGAATGGGTGGGGACAGAAAGCTCCTTAGAACCGGAGGTGGGGGGACTGTGACTGAAGATCTTGAGGGTGTAGCAGGACGGCGTGGGAGGCCCTGCCTGCCAGCCCTGTTCAACGTGAGGCTTGGAGAGGCCGCACTGAAAGGCTGGCCAAGGTCAAGAGCTGGTCACGTGAGACCGTGAAAGCATCCTTCAGCTCTTCTTAACTTTGCCAGATGGACACGGGGACACCCACCCCTTCCTGGCATGACCGCCGAGGATAGTTGAAAGGACTCAGGGCTCTGCTGGTCATTCTCAATTGTCAGCGTGCTCACTAAGCAAGCACGCCAGAGCCCAACCTCAGCCAAGCCTCCCCCAGTCTCCAGTTTCAATTAATCAGTTACACTTGGTGTAAAAAGTCTCTCTCTTTACATTTCCTACGTCTTCCCAGCAGGCGAGTCTGGCTGCTGAGCGCTCAGATCACAAAGGTTCCGACCTAGTCAATAGTTATCCACTGATAAGATTCACAATGGATGACATTCCGGTAGTTAGGAGGTGATGGGAACTGTTGGGAGTGGGGTCTCCTGGAGGAAATAGGTCACTGGGGGGGCTACTTCTCGACCCAGGGACCTCCATCCACCATGATATTCTGTTTCACTGCACATAAAGCCAGAAACAAGTGTATGAAGTGACTGTGGATGGAAAATTCCGGAACACCTTCCCGCACTTACGTTGTTCCTCTCAGGGTGGAATTCTAGACCGCGGGCCTTGCAAGTTTCCCTCCCTCCTGGCGACGTCTTCCTGCCTCTCCTCTCTACTCCTGATGCTTCTGACTTGGCCTTGGCTGCTGGGGGAGGTCCAGAGTGTCACCTAGGATTCTGATCAGTGTCTTGGAAAGGTCTAGAGGTATTCAGGGAGTTAGAAGTGGGAGGGAGGGGATGCCAAGTGTGTACAAAAGAGAGGACAAAGGACCATGGAGGCAGGGAACAATCCGACTCTGTTGAGAGAAGAGGGGAGCCCACAGCCAGCTCTGGAGCTTCCATGCTGTGGCCAAAACCAGGGAGTGAGAGAGGTGGAGGAAGAGGACAAAGCCCTGATCTAATGCAGGTCAAGATACCTAATAGTAGCCATACCTTAAGTTAAATATCCTGTCAATAGCTTTGCAGGAGCAAGACTAGGTCTGAGCTCTCTGACCTTTAGTCAAGGTGAAGTGGATCCACTTCTGTGGGCTCCCACGTCACAGAAGCAATGTCCCAGTGCACATGTGGACCTGTATACACACACACACACACACACACACACACACACACACACACACACACACACTGTACTGTTCAAGAGTTTCCTAGCTGCTGTCTTTGCCCTTCCACTGTTCTTAATGACATCTAAAGGGTTCTTTTGAACCCTGTATCAGTTACTTTCCTCACTGATGTGCCAAAATAAATGGTGGAGGTTTGCTTTGGCCTGTGATTTCAGCTCATCACGGGAGGAGGCCTGGAGCATCTTGGTCTGAGATGGTGGTAATGTGGAGTGCTACCTGTCACATTGTGGTTGGCCAAGAAGCAAAGGGCTAGACCCGAATGGAGGTGGGACTAGACTTCAAAAGGCCTGCCCTTCCTGGCCTGTACCCACCAGCTCAACTCCATGTTCCAAATGTTCTGTAACCTTCAGACATAACATCACCATCTGGAAACAAGTGTTCCAGCACAGGGGCCCATGGGGACATTGCAGAGTCAACCCAAGTCAGAGCTGCTTCTCTGCTCAAGCTCCCATGAACCTCTTCCTCTTCAAAATGAGGCAGTAGTGTTCTCGTGGCCTCCAGGACTCCTGCTGGCCCCTGCTCCATCGTCTTTTCCACATACACCAGTGGTAGCCAGGACTTGGTGCCGGCTGAACCTGACACCAGGAAGGCATGTCCCAGAGGCTCTGCTGGGGGTCCCCATGCTTCCTTTAAGTCAAATCTTTGCCCAAATGTCATCAAACTGAAACCTTTGCTAGTCTTCCAGGGGAAGGAAATTCTCTGTGCCCCAATTTTGCTGATCTTTACAGTGCATGTGCTCCTGTCTAGACTGCAGCAGCTTTCATCTCCATTGTGGAACGCTTCTGCTCTTCCTACGATAACACAAGCTGCCCAGAGCAGGACTGGCACATCTATCTATTTATTAAGCATGCATGGTGTCTGTGTGTGTCTGTGTGGATGTGAGTGTGTACAGAGGCCAGAGGTCCATGTCAAGTGTCCTTCTCTATTGCTCTCCACCTTAATTTCCCTCTCAATGAACCTGGAGCTCACTGACTGGCCATTGAGCTTCCGATCCTGCCACTGGGATCCAAGCATGAGACATCACACTTGACATTCTACATGGCTGCTGGGGATTTGAACTTATGTCCTCATGCTTGAGTGACAAGCATTTTATCCACTGAGCCATCTCCCCAGCCCCTTGGTGGTGGTGTTTAAATGTATTTGCTGATGTGTGTTGTCCATCAACACCGACAGACAGGTCATATCTGTACATGTTCAGTACCTGCCCCATTTGTTCTTTTCTTTTGAGACAGAATCCCATTGTGTAGCCCTGTCTGGTTTTGAACTTACAGAGATCTGCCTTTGTCTACTTCCTGGATGCTAGGACTGAAGGTGGGAGCCACCATGCCTGGTACCACTTGTTCATTTTAAGGAGTTGAGATGCAAGCCTTTGATTCAAAGCTCCCTGAGACAGCATCCCCCGAGGCAGTTGTGACAGGTACACTTTCCCCTTTTCCAGGCCTGCTGTCATTCCACCTGTAACTGCATGGGGTTTCCCTTTGGGAAAGGACAGTTCTTCTTCCGCAGCCAGGTGTTAGGGATTGTGCTCTGGTCTTGCGCATACGCATTCCTCTCGGGCACCTTGCATTCCGCTTCTCTTCCTCTGAAGGTTCCCATTGTCCCAGCGCCAGTGTGATCTAGAAAAGGCACTTCCTGCCTCCTTCACAAAACTTACTAACTCCAGCTTCCCTGCATGGGACCGGTCCTGAGAGTTCAGAGCAGTTCTTTAGGAAGACCACACCTTTGAAAACAGCTTTCCCCCAAGTCTTCACCTCTGTGCTCATGCCTACTGATGGCGTTCTAAGTCTACTATGGCGATGACGGATCCAGGGACAGTCACTAGAAGATGCTTGTCATACCCACAGACCAGCTGAGCCTTCCCTCTGCTAATCATGGCTTTAACCACTTTGGGATGTGCTAAAAGCTTTTCAGCTAGTAAAGCGACTATTAGATACATGACCGTTAAGAGTATAATTTATTAGATTTCTGGCCATGTAATTAATTTGAGAACTTCAAGTGGATCCAATACATAATATATAATATGTAATATATAACACATAATATATAATCACATAAATATATCCAGTGCGTGTGTATAACCTAATGTCTTTGATTCCCCAGGGGATGTGTGTCACTTCTGATATTCCTGTCTTCCTGGTAGGCTGAGGTTGAGGGTCAGGGCTATCTCCTCCTCCAGGCTGTAGAGTTCAGGCTATAAAAGCTATAGGAGAGCCTAATTCAGTCCCCAGAACCGTGGAAAAGAAGCATGAGAATACTGGGGGTGGAAGGGTTTAACTGAGGACAGGACAGATGTGACGAGGGGCTGGGGGTGGGGAGTAACTGAAAGGAAGGAGGTGTGGAAAAGCCATATGGGGACTTACTCTCTTGGAACTAAATTTAAAAAAAATATGATTTATTAGAACATTTTTAAAGTCTGAAGGAAGACACACTTCAGTGTGTGTCTGGAAAAAACTGCTCTAAGAAGCCATGTATTATCAGCTTTCATTGTTCCAAAAGGTGCTACCCAGGCTGTTGGAAGAGAAAGGGCATCAATTATGTTACCCAGCTGTGACCCCTATGAACTATAATACCAGGCAAGTGTGTTCATTGGTGATAGAGGCACTTTGATTATAGGGATAACCTACTACTCTCTGATTGGATTTGAGACCTGTTCCATACGAATGGATCCATAACATTAACTGACCAAAAACCCAAGGATGGGGAAATCATAGGCCCCAGGGGGGAACTGAACAATGTTGTTTATCTAAATTGGTACACTGTCAAATTGCCTGCTGAATGTTTGTGTTTATACCCACAAATGCTACCCTCAGCCTTACCTAGAGAAGCCTCTCTGTAGTGAGCAAGTGTGAATGCCATGTGAATTATTACATCTTGGCTGTATGAGATGCCGAGAACAGGTGGCCAATGAGCGCTGATCTCTGAATAAGATAGTCTCACCATCTCCTGGAAAGCCCAGGGAGCTTCGCAAAGGTGGAGTGGGAAGAATGTAGGAGCCAGAGCTTAGAAGAAGGTTATTAAATGCCATCTCCTGGGCTAGACAGCCATTGCAACCAGGAACTCAGCAGCTGGGGTTGCCTGCACTGGGTCTGAACAGAGGGGCTGGTCAACAGTCATGCAGGCAAGGAGACCCTACAGCTCCCTGCTGAACTATTGTCTATTATAGGTTCTGGGGGTGGGCGATGTCTTAGTTACTTTTCTACTGATAAAACACCATGACCAAGGCAACCTATAGAAGGGAAAATTTACTTGGGCTCCGGGTTGTTGAGGGTTCGAGTCCATCACTGTGGAGCTTCAGGCATGGCAACAGAAGGGAGAAGGGGAAAGCTGAGAGATCAGTTTTTTCCACAAGCAGGAAGGAGGGAGAGAGGGAGGGAGGGAGAGAGAGGGGGAAGAGGGAGGGACAGAGACAGAGGGAAAGAGAGAGGGGGAGAGAGAGGAAGAGAGGGAGGTAGGGAGAGAGGGAGGTAGAGAGAGGGGAGAGAGAAGGGAGAGAGAGAGAGAGAGAGAGAGAGAGAGAGAGAGAGAGAGAGGAGAGGAGAGACCTGGAAGAAGTGTGGCTAGGCTATCAAATTTCAAATCCCGCTGCCAATAACAATAGGCCAGACCTCCTAACTCCTTCATATGTCATCACCAAGTGGGGACCAAGTGTTCAAATAATGAGCCTCTGGGAGACATTTCTCATTCAAACCACTACAGGGAGTCATTATCTTCAGTTGTGTACCCACTGATGACCCCAAGAGACTCCAATGATGTGCTCCTATCCAATGGTCACATAGACGGTCCTGGTTAAACTAAATGGGCCACAAGACAAAACTGAAAGTCATGAATCTGGGTAGGGATGGTGTGGGAGGGTTAACGGGAATAGGAGAGAGAGAAGAGGAGAGGGTATATGGAGAACAGGCAGGACGTATTATATATTTGTATAAAACTGTCAAATAACATCAGAGCTAGGTGTGACAGTGTGTACCTCGGGGAGGCAGGAGGATGCCTGGGGTTTACTGGCCAGAAATTCTATCTTAAAAAACAAGATGGAGGGTGTTCTGAGGAACATCTGGGGATGATCTTTGGCATATGTACATGTGCATATGTACACCCACCCCGACACACCCATGCATGCACAAACAGATAAATCTATAAGAAATGGTATAGGGAACACATGCTGAACTGCAGCAGCATCGAACACATAGATTGTGGTATTTTATAATGGAATTTTACTGTTTGAATAGCTGCAAATGCTGGCAGCCGTATTTCTGCAGTAATTACCATATCTTTGGGAACTTTCTGCACCATCAGTGAGAAAACAGAATTCGAAATTACCAAACAAAATCATGTTGAAAACCCAGCCTCTTCGGAACCAATTTACTCTTCCCGGGCCTGCCTGCTGATAAGAGGTGGCACATATGTCTGCCCTGACATCAATGCGCTTGGCCTCGTCAAATTCCGTGGTATTTGCAAGAAATAAAAACCTCTCAATTCCACACCTCTAAACCCATTTTATCACATCTCAGAATCCACTTTATTGAAAATACAGTACGACCTTGACAAGCGTACCCAGAATACTAAACACATTATGGAGTCTCCAAGACGTTCCCCATGATCCCTGGGTTTCTCAACTGAAGTCCCACAGAGGGACTCCTGGCCTTGGGCATAGCACAGTCACGGTGAGTTCATTTGGTGGGAAGGCACTCAGCAAGGACTCTGCAAACATTCAGAGCCATTTGTCAGTGAGAAGGGGTCTTAGGAACCCACTTGTCCCCGAGTTTCTGTGACATCTTCACTATGACCCCTTCACAGGTTACTTGGTCCTTTTCTGAGTGTGTAAAGGTCAAATCAACTTTGGTGTCACCAACAGTGCTGCCACCGTGAAAGTGCTCAAACTCCTGACCTTCCTATTGGTACATTCTCCATACAGGCTCGTATCATGTGTTGTGCCCACCCAGATAAAATGTCAGAAAGTTGTCTCCCCCACACCCTCTGCTTGTTGCCTTCCTGCTTCCATGTGGACTACAGGTCTTCCAGGTAACATTCCCAAACTCCCTCATGCTGCCTGTGCCCTGTGCCCTGTGCCAAGCCCTACCTCACCACTCTGTGCCTTGCAAGTCCACAGGTGCCATGCATTGTACGGCAACTACCAACTCTCCCATTTGCGTGGCCACAGAGCTGAAACTCTGACAGGGACTCATCCGTCTTGTTCGCTATTGTGTCCTGACGTCTGGCAAACTGCCTACGCCTAACGGTGCTTTATAAATATTTAAAGAATGAACACATGAGTAATTTGACAGTAAGCAAACTGTAAAATATGTTTATAACCGCTTTGTAATACCGTCCTCAGTTCAGACTAAAACAGTATGAGAATAACATCTCAAGTATTTTTAATATGAGATAATTGCAAAGTCAATCAGAATAGACCCTCTCTTGATTTAAGCCAAGTTTTTTCTACTGGTTTAATAGAGTTGTTGGCTAAATAGAAAATCACGTAAGTGCTTATTAATTATACGAATTAGCAAATGGTTGTAATAAATATATGAGCTATGTAGAACCTAGTTATGATCGGAAGTGTCAACATGCATGTAGTAAGCATGTGATAAGCGTGGAAACTTCACATAGAGGCGGTTTTTGTTGTAGTTAAATTCCAGTTACTTGTGGGGTCCCATGGTCAACATCCTGATGCAGCAGCAGCTTTTGGGGATATGAATGGGGAAGAGGGGAATGATGTGTCTTGGAAAGATTTTTTATTGTCTACTATTTTAAAAAATATTTATTTCATTTTTATT
The DNA here is from genome assembly GCF_018167655.1 of Microtus oregoni. Lineage (NCBI taxonomy): Eukaryota > Metazoa > Chordata > Mammalia > Rodentia > Cricetidae > Microtus > Microtus oregoni. The sequence goes on from NW_024543081.1 coordinate 14,614,631, forward strand.
TTATGTGTATGAGTGTTTGCCTGCATGCATGTATGTGCACTGTGTGTTTGCAGTGCCTGCAGAGTCCAGGAGGGGGTGCCAGATCCTCTGAAGCTGAAGTTGTGGATGATCAAGTGGGTGCTGGGAACAAAATCTGGGTCCTCTGCAAGAGCAGCAAGTCCTTTTAACCACTGAGCCATCTCTCCAGCCCTATTCTCCCCCTCTTAACAGTATATAACTGAGAAGTGTTTGAGCTACCACAAATAGGAGCAGTGTCCTTACTAAAGTCTAATGGTGGAGCTCCCAGATGAAGAAAGCCAGGTTTTCTGATGACTTCTTGGCAACCTATTTTAATGTACAAAGAACTCGATGTGCTCAACATGTTTTTAGAGCATTTGTTTTAATAGCCCTGGAGTTTCATATTTCAGCTCCGAGGTTACTTCCATAAGTAAAATTTCTCCAAATTTCTCAGAATCTGTAATGTCCTATTACATTTGGGAAGAGACCTTGATGAATCTGGCAAACTCCTTCCAATCTTTAGAACTCAAACTGAGGACAGGTGTTATATCTGGTCTTCCTGAGTATTCCCAGGGTCTGGTAAACAGGTTCTTAAAGGCAACTCAGTGCCAGGCAAATGTTCACTCTTCCCTTTCCTTTGTGTGTGCTCATAGGGGTGTGCATGTATGTGTGTGTGCATGTGTGTGTGTGTGTGCGTGTGCGTTTGAGATTGGGTTTCATTATGGAGCAATGACTAGCCTGGAACTCACTTATGTAGACCAGGTCGGCCTCCATAATTTGAGATTCTCCTGCCTCGGTCTTCTAAGCACCGGGACTACTGGCCAGAAGCCACTCCTCCTTAAGGGAAGCTGTAGAGTCTAGCAACTTCCTGCTTCCACCGGATGACTGTCAGAGTGGGTAGTCTAGCGTGGCTGGTCCTTCCAATAAAGTGACACCCAGTAGGTATACAGTCAGGGTGGGAAATGACCATCCCCAGTGAGGAAGCTAAGTCTGAGATTAACCTGGGTGTTTCTGGAGACTTCAATTTGATTTACCCAACCAGTGTGATGGTGTCTTCTGACCCAGCAATTATACTCAGTGGTATAAGAGAATCTGCGATGGCTCGTTTTGTCAATTTGATTTAACCTAGAATCAGCTGGGAAGGGATTCTTGATGAGGGACTAATCAGGTTGGCTCAGAAGCAAGCCTTTGGGGGAGCCACCCTCATTATCTTAATTAATGTGGGAAGACCCAGCCTCAAAATTTCCTGGGTTTGGATCCCGGACTGGATAAGTGTAGAGAGAAGGTGAGCACATGCCTGCATTCTCTCTCTGCTCTTGTCTGGGATGTGACCAGCCACTTCAAATTCCTGCCTTGACTTCCCTACACTGATGGACTGGTATGAGCCAAAGAAACCTTTATCTCTTCATGTTAAAGCATTTCATCACAGTAGCAGAAAGGAAGCCATGACAAGACCTGAATCTTATGTTTACAAAGCATGGGCAGTGGCACCATTCACAGCAGCAAGAAAAGTGTAAGCAACACAAACCAGATGATTAATGGCCAGGCAACATGTGGTATCTACATCTGATACTTTATCATACAAATAAATGAGGTATTGACCTGGGTTCCGACGTGGATGAATGCCCAAATAGTGCTGTATGATGGAAATCACAGACTCTCATGTTTTATGATTCCTCCCTAAGCTGGGGATGCAGTGCAGCTGGCTGAGTAGATGCCTGTATGATTCTGTTGATATAAAATATCATTTATATGAAATATCATGGAGGTAGACAATACATTTTGGTTGCCAAGAATTTGGAAGAGTAGGTGTTGTGTGATGTTATTCCTGGGGAGACCTGAGGAAACATATGCTTACCTCAGACAAGTACCTAACAACAGACCGAACTAAGAATGCCACTAAAGTCTATCTCGGTGAACCATGAGTTTTATTGGATTACTTACAGAGGCAGACATGACTCAAAGGCAGCTGCATGACCAAGGCCCACTGCAGCATGAGTGACAACTCACAAAACTTGGACCTGGAATACACTGCACAGTCTGCCGGTAGCTTGTGTAGTCAGGGTGTCCTTTCCAACCGTCCCTGCTGGTCTGTGTCTGTTTCAGGCCACTCAGCATGTGACGTTTCAGGGACTTCCTGAGCTTAGTGAACTTCCTTGAGGATGGAAGGTTTTACTGCTCCCTAAAACATTCTGGGTGATAAGAAGCTTCCCTACAAGGTGAAGATTTACCTAGGAGGAAGCTGCTATGCAATAGAAGGGTGTTAGGGTTTGAACACCTGGTCCATGGTGGGGCCATTTGGGAAGGTTGGAACCTTCAGGAGGTGGAGCCTTGCTGAAGGAAGTGGGCCACTGGGGGTAAGGTGGGGGGTGCACCTTGAGGCTTTCTAGCTGGACTCCATTTCCTGTTTGCACTGACACAATGTGAATAGCCGTCCCACCACCCCCAAACTGAACCCCTTGAACCGTAAGCCAGAATAAGCCCTCCCTTTCCTTAAATGGCTTCTCTTCCAAAGAGTGTGGAAAGTGAAGGGCACAGGCAAGCAGAGCATCTGCCGCGAGCCCCGCATGGGGTTCGGCTGTGAGGAAAATGTTCTAGAAGTAGGTGATACCCGTTTAGCCTTGTTAAGTTGTAGCCCTTAAACGGCAAAATCTGTGTTTTTTTATTCAGATGTAAACCACGTATCTCAATGCTTTAAACTTCGTGGGATGCAGACATACTGGCTCATTAGCATATGTCCCAGTTAACTTGTTATTCTTACAGTAACGGCAAAAATGCTGTACTTGTTAGTGAGGAGATCTGCTTACTGCTCTTCTTAGTGAAGGAAAAGCTTGAAGATACCTGCAAGAGGGCCAGTGAGCTGGTTCAGTGGGGAGAGGGGCTTGCAGCCAAGCCTGACAATGCAAGTTCAATTCCTGGAACCCATATAGTGGGAGGAGATAAGTAAGTTGTCCTCTGACCTTTGCAAGCGCTATGCACACCCCCCATGCAAATAAATAAAAATGTAAAAAAATCTTCAAGAAGCATTTCATTAACAATGAAGAAAACTCTGAAGCAGAGTTTCCATGAGCCGTCTCCCCGGTCCCTTTAAAAGCCTCTTTTCCTGTGTCTGTGAGTGAGTGCACACCACAATGGGCACGGAGTGGTTGAAGGACAGTTCCAAGTTTCCCTTCCCCCCCTTTGAGGCACCCCACTGCTGGTACCCCTGCATTCCATAGTGAGATGGGAGGTAGAGAGGGGAGAGTCACCCAGAATCCTTCAGACCAGCTAACCTGGGCACTGCAGACCCTGCCTTAAACAAGGTGGCAGAGCACTGGCCTGGCGTGGGTGAGCCTCCGGGTTCAATGACAAAGTAAACTGTGCTGATCCAGCATGCATCTGGGTGGGAAGCACTGGTCTGTAATAGTCAAACGAGGTCACTCTTGTCTACAAAGTAAAGGTGGCAATTTTTTTTTTTTTGCTTGAAAAGTTAATGGAATTAGAAAAAGATACAGTGAGTTGAAAATATTGAATTTATTTATGAACTACAAGAGAAGGGAATGCACCTGAATTCTCTGAAAAAAAAATGAACATAAAAACATGTGCTCCACATCCTGCCTCCCTCCTCTTCACCCTGACCCTGTGGCAGCAGAGAGACTTCCGGTTCCTGATCTGTGGGACCTCAGCTTGAAAGAGTATGCGCAGGCAGAGGTCTGTGAGCAGCCCTGGGGGTGGGGCACCCAGGGTTTCTCCGGGCTCCCTTGCTTACTCAAAAGCCCTCCGACAGCTATTTGCACTTTAAAGGCTCTCACAACTCTCACTAAGGCTCACCCCTCTGGGGATAAGGTACTGAAATGCAAAAAAATGGGAGAAATACTCCCCAGTTTCAAAGCAACTACTATCTAAACCTGAAATGATCAAAAGTGACTTTCTCTTGAAAAAGAAAAAAAAAAAGCACAGCACCCAAATGACTTTGTTGGTTTGAAAGATGCGCTCATAAACTTGAAAATGAAAAATTAAGTCATTGCCTTTCTGTCCCCACAGCACTGGGGACCTCTGAAGTGTTGAACCTCCAGGTGTGTGGGCAGCAGAACCACTGTGCTCCAGAAAAATGGCTATGCTAGCTAGATAGGATCTGAGCTCCCCATGGAAGACTGGGGGTCCTGCAGAGTCTCGCTGGCTGCTTGGCTGCTGCCACTCAGGTTGCCTAGGTGATTGTTGATGACACCAAGTTCCTGGATCACCAGGCTCAGGTCCTCATGGAGTCTGAGCACAGCACCCCTCACCTCGCCTAGAAGCCCATGGAGAGAGCTCGCCTCGGGGGATTCCCTGGGCAAGCCTTCCCTTGTCTGAAAACTAGCCTGGGATAGGCTAACCGAGGGGAAGCAGGTTCTAGCTGGAGAGGAAAATGCTACCTGATTACTGCTAGGAGTGTGAGCTGGCTTCTCCGTAGCTGAGCCGGAGTTATCTTGGCCATTGGGGTATTCTTTGTCTTCTGAAGATGCTGTACCCCTGGGAGCAAAGGGGTGGCAAACCCTGGCTGCCTCATCTTTGTATGTGAAGGGGGCAGACGATGACTGTGGACGGGGCTGAATCAAGAAGGAAGGGCTGGTGAAAACCAGGGGAAAGTGATGGGCTGACTTCTCTGGATGGGCCGAGTCAGGAGACGACACAGACAAAGTAGAAAAAGAAGATGTGACCTCAGAGGCAGTGGAAACTAAAATAGAAGGAAGAGAGAGAGAGAGATTTATATAACATACAAGCAAGAGTAATGGCTACAATAATTGTGTCATGTAAACACCTATCTGGAAGGTCTCAATATAAACCAGTCTGAATTTTAAAAGTTTAAAAATTCACAAACCTGAAAAAACCCAAAGCCGGAAACAGACAAATCTACAGATGTATTATATACCAATAATGCCGTGGAAATGAACCTAAAATAGAATGATCAATATTCACCATGACATCTAAACCCTACCCAGCGTATTTTTACGCTACTGTAGGCCTCATCCCTGAGAGGAAGGTATTAAATCTTCTGCCTGCTGGGGTTTTATGTAGGCGTTTCAAGTAGGAAGGCCGAGAAAGTCCTAACTTAGCCTTTCACCTTTTCCCCCATACGGATATTATTATAACAGAATAAACTCCAGTGACTCCAGGATAATGAATCTTTTCCTCTCTGTGGTCAAACATAATTAAGACTAAGCCCAGCCCAGCTCAGATCCAGAGCACTGTAGCACGCGGACCCACTTTTCTTACCAAGGATCTGTAAGCGGCATAAAAACGTACTTGAAATCCATTTCATAAAATTAAAGACTTGAGAACAATTTCATTTCCTTTCATGTAAAAGCATACTAAATGTCTTCTATCTATTCCATTCTAGTTCCCCAAACTGTTATGAGTGTGTTCCTTAAGTGTTGCCTTTCCTGGGTGGAAACGGAAGAGGAGGGCACTGGGAGTTGGAGGGGGGAATGGGGGAGAGGGGCTGGGAGGGGAAGATGGGGGGGGGTGGAGGCTGCAGCTAGGATGTAAAATAAATAGATGAGTAAAAATAAAATAAGACAAAAGATAGCAGATGCTGGGGCTGGAGAGATGGCTCAGAGGTTAAGAGCCCTTGCTGCTCTTGCAGAGGACCTGGGTTCGGTCCCCAGCACCTACATGGCATCTCACAGTCATTAGTAACTTTGGTTCCAAGGTATCTGACACCCTCTTCTGACCTCTGTGGACACCAGGCATGCATGGGGTGCACATACATATATTGAGGCAACACACCTACACAAATAAAATAAATAAATCTTAAAAAAATAAAATGAAACAACTGGTGTTTTGTAAAAACGGCTCTTGGGTCACTGCACACTGCCCCTCCCATTAGAACTGACTGCATCATCGCATTTAAAATGATGAGGGAACTACAGTACTTTCCTTTACAGGGTCGCATGAAGCCCAGGATGGCCCCAAACTCACTATGGAGCAGAGGATGACCTTGAACTCGTGATCCTCTTGCCTCTGTTTCTCAAGTGCTAGGGTCACAAGTGTGTCACGACACTAGGTTCATGTGCTGGACAAAACCAAGAGCTTCATGAGTGCTCGGCGAGCCCTCTGTCCACTGAGCTAGACCCCCAGCCCTAAAGCATCTTATCCGACTGTTCCCCAAACTTCTTTGGACATAGGGCTTTTTTTTCCTCTTGGAATACCTACGTGGATTTATTTTTGGATATACGGCATAAACTGGTGAAATCTATCCTTGGGTGTGTGTGATGCGCTCTGAACTTGTTACTTTAAAGATTTACTCGGCCAGGCACACAGCAGGGAAGCTGAAGCCTGCCACTCAGCACTCGGGGATTTTGCTTTGTTGGTAGATTCTACTACATATTCATGTCCCTTCTGAACTAAACTGGAACTCATAAAAATGGTCAGGGCAGGTGGCCACTCTCTATTTTTTGCTCTAAGCTCTTCAGGGCCTATCTACAGTTCTCAGGGAAGGGTCCAGTCACAAAACTTGTTTTTGGATGCCAAGAGTATTCTCAGCTGATGTGGCAACAGGGATGGAAGGAAAGGGGGACTCAGCTGTGCATGGCCAAGGCCAGCCGAGCTCCCTGGGAGAATCTGGGTCAGGCTAATCCAGTCACTCTTTCCTGGCGCTGGGAGGGTGGTGCCATGCTAGTGGGCACGTGGATGATGAAAGCCACGTGTTCACATGCTCCATGTTGCATCCCAACTGTCGTCTGCTGCATCCTTCACCTCCTGGGCTGGCTCTCTGTTCTTCAGCCTCCATGTCCCCCTTTCTTATTTTGCTGTCATTTGTGAGTAGTGCAATCACCAGCGGGCCAAGGACAAGGAGGCCCGAGAGGCACTGGAATATGCATGTCTGAAAATGCTCTTTCTACCCTCAGGCTTAGAGATAGTTTTCATGAAGAATTCTAGGCAGAAAGTCTTTTCCTTTGGACTTTGAAAAATGTCTGAGAGTGTGTGTACACACACACACACACGTAAGAGCATCATGCTGCAGGCGGAAGTCAGAGGGCAATGTGGGACACTGGTTCTCACCTTTCCATCTTGTTTGAGGCAGATTCTCTTGTTTACAGCTGCGCACACCAGGCTAGCTGGCCTGAGAGAGTCTGGGATTCTCCCGTGTCTGTCCCCTATCTCTTCCTAGGAGCACGAAGACTGCAGTGCTCACTGCCACGCATGACCTATGTGAGTTCTGTGGATCCAAACACAGGTCTCCAGGAGAGCATGACACTTGCTGGACCACTGACTCTTGAAGGCCATCTTCCACCACCTTCTTATTTCCAGTATTTTAAGTGCTAAGTCACAGCCATTCTACTTTAAAAAAAAGATTTATTTACTTTCATTTTGGGTGTGGAGGTGGTTTACCTGTATGCTGGTCTATGTAACAGGTACATACCTGTTATCTGTGGAGCCCAGAAGAGAGCACTGATCCCTTGGAACTGCAGTTATGGTTGGTTGTGAGCCACCATGTGGGTGCTGGGAATTAAGCCCAGGCCCTTGGGAAGAGCAGCCATTGCCCTTAACTGATGAGTCCCTCTCCAGACCTGCTGTTCTAACTCTTACTCATGGCACAGAGCCTGCTGCACCTCTGAGGTATTAGCAGTTTTCCTCTTCATCCCCAGTACTCTGGAATCCTCGATGCTGTTCGCTGAAGCGGGGCTATCTTCATTGACTGAGGTTTGAATCAGGGAACTTGTTTCCTTCGGAATCAAATGTTTTCTCAAGGCTTCGATCAGGGAGCGTATGGCTCATGGTGTCTCTGCTCTCTCTCTGAACTCCTGGTTTGCACGTAAGAGTGTCTGAACTATCTTCTGACTCCTCGCTTTCTAATGTGTGCAGTGTGTGTGTGCACACACTCATGTGTATAGGTGCACGTGTGCCACAACAGTCATGTGGAGGTCAGAGGACATTCTTGGTTGTGGGTCCTCTCCTTCCACTGCAACACAGGGCCTCTTGCTGACGACCGTGTTCAGCCTGGCTGGTCTGTGAGCTTGCCAGGGTGTCCTTCTGCACCTCCCTCTCAATAGGACACACCAGGAGCACAGATGTGGGCTACCACATCCCCGTTCTGGGGCCCGAACTCCGGTCCTCAGGCTTGAGCAGCACTTTACTGAGCCTCTCTCCAGCCCTAATTTTCAAGTATGATTAGTGTGTGTGAGCGCAGCACAGCACACGTGTGGAGGTCAGAGGGCAATTGGCAGAATTGGTTCTCTCCTACTTTCACGTGGGTTCAGGGAATTGGCCTCTGGCTGTCAGGTTTGCTCGGTAAGCGTCTACCCGCTAAGCCACCTTATGAGTCCCCTTCCTACTTTCTCCTCCCCTTCTCTCTCTCTGACATTGTCTCTTTGCCCTACTTCTTGGAGGTTTCATCAGTCTTAGCTTGCAATCCTTCTGGTGAATTTCTTGTTTCTGCTGGCTGATTTTAATTTTGAAGAGGTTTTTTGTTATTCTCAGAAATTCTCCAGCCTGTTCTTGTTTTATAGACACGTCATATTTTCTTGTCTTTTGGA